>NC_067120.1:11977255-13258987 GCF_021347895.1 Acanthochromis polyacanthus | reverse complement strand
TGGAATCAAGCTCCCAACACAGGTACATGGACATTTTAAATCAATCAAAATCATCAAAAATTGTAGCATGTAAGGAGAAGAAAGAGGTTTATGTATACAAGTTGGTGACTTACCAGCAAAACAGCCCACAAGTGAGCAGCACTAAGTCAGAAACCAAAGAAGTGTTAAGTTTCACTTGACTGTGAATCCTGCTGCGCCACATCTCTGAATGACGATAATTCCCAGACAATTCCCGCCTTCCTGGATCACATAGACAGAGATATTTCTTAACTATCATCTCAGCTGAATGTATTGAAACATTCAATTTTCCCACTTTTCACTTTAATAGCACTTTTTTGGACAATATGTCAAAAAAGTTGTCGTATTCCACACTTCCGATCTTCACTATATGATATTTATTCTGAGTGAAACATTCAAACTCAGCACTTTATTTTTAGGGTTAGGGAAATCCAATCAAATCACAATATTTTTTATTTGTGCATAATTCTATACATATTTTTCCTTTATTCAAACTTTTTCTCACTTTTGAAGGCAAGAATTTCAAGTAAAGTTTTGTGGGTTTGTGAAGATTTTTTAGATTTGTGAGGTTAATGGTGAAAAGCTCTCTAATTTTGTTGTTTATGTCATGCTTATCTGTATTATTCCTACTTATCTGGACTATTTTGTGTGCTTTTCTAAGGCTAAATCCCCAGCAAAGATTTGCTTTACCCTTTCCCTTATCTTACTGCTGCTAACAATAATAACATTGGACATATTATGACAAAGCAATTTTAACATACCAGAGATATACTTTTATTATCCGGCTGCACTAAACCAAACAAACACAGATTATGTGCCAGTAAAAAGGAATATAAAGCAATGAAAATGTCTTAGCTCTGAAAACTCTTACCTTTAGCCTCTTGCTACCTGCACACTGAGCTCGATATAATCTTCCACTAATGAGCATGACATTTTCAAATTTAACATCTTGATCTGTTATCTCTGCTCCAGAGCAGGTTTGGTGTTCAGCATAATGTTCCACCACCGTCGCCCTAAAAATCCAGGATTGAACCTGAAATTACCTTGCTATCCCAAACCTTGCTTCACAGAACAGGCCTCAGGTGGGGGGATGAAACAAAGTAGAACAGAAATAGCAAAACTTTGATATCCATTTCTTGTCATACAGTCCTGTCAATCTTATATTTAACAGTCAGAGATATTATGTTGAGTCATGTTTTCTGTTTCACTGGAGTCATATGGGAAACAGAAGCTAGCTGATTGTGAGAAAAGTCAAACACTGTTGTTTTATTTGACTTGTGTAATATTTGACTAGAAGTTTTGGATTCTGGTCATCTTGACTGGATATATCCCCTTTTAGGAGCCTAAATTTAATTGTCAAATTCTATTGTCTATTGTCAAAATTCAAGTCATTTAAAAAACAGAAACATAATATCACTGTCTTAGGTCATTTAGGATTGATGCAAATTTTTTAGTGAGCTGTAAGATAAATTATTAGGTAACTGTCAGAAAATATGTCTTGTAGTATATTTATAAATGTTTTTCATTTACTAGTTACAATTTCCTTCCATATTAAAATGCTTTGAATGTCATGAGCTCTTTGGAATTATAGCATCATAATGTGGGGAAGAAGTTAATGGAGAGAACATTTCTCAGAAGATATCTTCAAGACAAGGATACAGTTAAACGACTGCCTGATTTTGATTGTTATCAAGCATTTATCAATCAGAAAAGCTGTTGTTTGTCTTATTTTAACATCAGTTGTCTCTCGATTAGCAAGGCACCGACCATTTAGTACTCTAATTGCTACTTTGTTTCCCAATGAAAACAAATATGACTGCCAACCTGGGTGGAAAAGAATGGCAAAAAAATGTATTCGCATATTTTATCATGCGAAGGACATGGTATTTTGTCACTGTCATGATAGAAAGAGTCTTTTCAGGTTCTGATATTATAGTTTACAACAGCGTGAAGCCTGTTGCTACATTCTAATGAAAGAGAACAGTCACATTTAAGAAAATCAAATGGACCGTGGGGGATTGGCCGCTTGAAAACTGGTAAGAAACTACAAATGGCATGACATTAGTGCTTGTTTTATCAGGGAAAAAGCAGCTATGTTATTATGTGTAATACACCTACTGTAAGGCTGTAACGTACAGACATATCTGTGTGCTTCGGGCAGAAATCACTGACAAAACATTGTATGATTACGGCATCTTTATTCAACTGTGTATCCTTGTGTTTTATTTTACAGCCTGCACTGACAGAGATGCCTTTTAGACCAAATAATACACCAAAGCATTCGACACTAACCAAACTTCAGCTGTGATGACGCCAAAATCAAGATGAGGTGAGTTTATTTGCAGAGTATTATTTTTATTGTGCTTTGGTTTGAGTCACACTTATGGCAAAGTACTTGAGGTGTATTCTGTCACCTGAAGCAATTTTTTTTCTGTTTTAGGAATTGTGCTGTTTTTTTCTGATGATGCTGAAATCTAAAATGTACACAAACTGTCATTCAAATTAAATGGCTTTTATCTTAAATCTGAATAAATGTTTATCTTGTATCGATAAAGTTCAGTTACATGCTTGATTTTTATACTTTCAAAAAATACTTTAAGTCGTACAAACCATTAGAAGTTATACACAACTGGTTTACAGTTAATATAAATCAGGGAAGTAGTTAAATTAGGTTTGTAAAAACTTTACAAAATCACAAGGATTTGTTGTGTAAACCAACTTTACCTCAAAGCCTTACCTGTTTCCCATGAGCCTGTTAATATATCCTTCCAGTAGGTGGCACACTTTTGCTACAAAACAGTAAGAGAGAGGTGGGAATAACGCTTACACACTAATCATTAACAGTTAATATTAAACACAAAATAATGCTTAAATGTTCAAATCTTAATAACATCAATGTGATCATTCAATATATGGTACAGAGATAAGTACATTGAAGCACATTTCATTCTCTTTTATCTGAGTGCTGCTGAAACTGTCTTCACACAAATAACTAGTGACTCAGGAGGCACTTTAGGTTTCTTTTTAAATGAAGACAAGGCATCACAACAGCATCTGTCTGATCCAATGCTCTGTTTCCTGCCTCTCTTATGGACCCTGTGTCTAGTCAGGGTGAGGAGTCCCTCCTGAATTTTAGCATCTGGATTAGCATTTTCTTGAGCTAATTTCCATAGGTACTTGCATGCGCAGAATTTTGCCAAAATCATGCTTTTCACCAGACTGCACAGCTGCTCAGTGGTTAGCGCTGTCCCCTTGCAGCTAGAAAGCCCCCAGTTCATGTCCCTGCCTGGGATCTTTCTGCATGGACTTTGTATGTTCTCCCTGTGCATGCATGGGTTTTCCCCGGGTACTCTGCCTTCCTGATTCACACCTGATTCTAAATTGTCCATCAGTGTTTGTCTCTATGTGTAGCCCTGTGATAGACTGCTGTCTAGGGTGTCTCCTGCCTTCACCTTAAGTCAGCTGGGATACGCTCCAGCCCCCCTGTGAGCCTAATGAGGACTACGTGATGTATAGATAATGGATAGATAGATACTGTACACCATCCCTTTATACCCACAGAACAAATGGGATCCTTGTGAGGCTATTCAAACATAGCATGCGACTGAGCACACGCACCGATAGGCCTAACCAAACACACACTTAATCACACAATGAAAGAACGTAGCAACCTTATTATTATTTTATAATACTTTAATGGAGGCTGAAAGCAGAAGATATAAATCAAATTATTCTCAGTATATAAACTGCAGTGATGAGCAAACATACAGTTTGAAGGAGCAACACACTCACAGTGTAACAAAACTGGGGAATTTACCTCATTACTTTCAATTTAATATTTTACTTAATGGATTTAAAGTAAGGTCCTATGCAATGCTTGGAGCAGTAAGTCCATTCAGGGTTTAATTTACGAAACAGCTACTTGGAGTCTTGGTCTCCAAGTCTCGTGGGGGACGGGAGGAGGGGTCTGTAGTAGGAGGAGTTACAAAATTTATTTTCATTTATTTTCTTGCACTGAGAAGCAGTACTACAATACTCAGAACTCCAAGCTCGCCAGGCCAGCACCTAAGAAACAGTTCCCTGCATATGCTCACACTTCCAGTCACACAACAACAAATTAGCCCACTACAAGAATGTTTAATTGAGGGTCTTAAAGTCACTACTGCTGGTGGTATGATCATGTAGCCTGTGTGCCATCCCAGTATGTTTAGCTGTTTTTTTAGTTTTCTAAAGTTCGTTCACTCTGTGTTTGATCTGGGCTTCTTGGGACCAAAAGGAAATTACAAAATTATTTTTGCATGTTCTCAAATAACCTCGCAAATGGAAGCTCCTCCAAGTGCAAACATGGCTTTGGACAACTCCCACATGTAGATAGCAGTATGATGAGGAAAGAAGCTTAATTTCTCAGTAGCAGGGAGCGATGTGTTTATTTAGGGAGTATAGAGTTTTCACTGAATTGACCAGAGACACTTTTGGACAGAGACAGGACTGTGTAAGATGTTATCAATGTTGATATAGCACTATTTAACTTTCAACACCTGTTATCATTGCACAAACGCATTGACATGACTGTCATTGAGGCAGTTCAAACAGTAGTCTGTCAGAATACAACACAAGCTTTTCCATAGAAATGTGACAAAGCCACACAAGAAAATGATAAAATACATGAATACATTTTCCCCAATACATTTCCATACTCCACTAGTAAAAAACAAACAAACTGCAATATAAGCTTATATTACAAATGTATAGCATCTAGTCCAAACCTCTGTTATGTGTTTGAATATATTTTATGCAACATTTAAGGAGGCTTTTAAGTTTTTATGTAACAGCTAGTACTGAGTTATGATTCTTCTTCTATTTTTGTGTATCTCATACTTCACCATGTCTGCTCAAGCATCAAGGCAACCTGAATAAACACAAAACACACAATTCTAAAGATAATTATTCTTACTAAAGCTGAAAAGGTTATCCAGTACCTCAACGACCAATGTGACAAAGTAACCGACAGAGTAGACCACTCCAAAACCTTAATTTATTTAACTTTTAGCCAATCAGACATAGACATTTCTCATGCTTTTAGATCATTGTTTAACTGCATAACCTAATAAGGCCTGAGCTACAAATTACAGACTGATGAACTGATGGTTTTCTTCAGGAGTCCAAAGATGTGCTGAGGTTAATTGATTATTCTAAATTTGCCCGCAAGTGTGATTGTTTGTCCTGTTTTAAGTTACTGTATTATTTTTAAGTTATTCACTTTTTTTTCACTTTGAAGCACTTTCTCACCCTTTGGGATGTTGTAAAGGGCTATAGATATAAACTTTGATTTTCCATCAAAGATCAGAGTCCATGTTTCCCTCAATTATAGCAAGTTGCCCCAAAGCAGCAAAGCATGCCCACAACATGACAATGCCACCTCCATGCATGACTGTAGGTATAACTTTCTGATATGTTACAACCCTCCATCCATCCCTCCATTATCTATACACCGCTTTATCCTCACTAGGGTGATAAGGGGGGATGGAGTCTATCCCAGCTGACTTAGGACGAAGGCAGGAGACACCCTGGACAGGTCACCAGTCTATCACAGGGCTACACATAGCGACAAAATATCACACTCACATTCACACCTACAGACAATTTAGAGTAACCAATTAACCTCAGCATATTTTTGGACTGTGGGAGGAAGCTGCAGTACCCAGAGAAAACCCACGCATGCACAGGGAGAACATGCAAACTCCATGCAGAAAGATCAAGGCCAAAGTGCTAACTACCAAACCACGGTGCAGCCTGTTTCACAACCAGCTCAGTCAAAATGTAGGAGTAGATAAGCATATTTTGCCCACCGTGTGGACAAATAACCTCAGAAACATGTTTGAGAATTTCAGAAAGAGCCTCTGCGCACACAAGCACACATTTCCAGCTAAATTTTACAGTATCAACATGATACCTTTCTGTTTGCTATGTGTCAGCCCAGTGGTTTGTGAAAAGAAAACACTGCGTGTGCTGTTACAACACACTAAAACTAAACAGTATATACTTTGATGGATTCCGTGGAAAGGTTTGTTGACAAAACTATCATCACATTTGTTCTGATAATACTCGAAGCCAGAGTTGCTTGTAGCAAATAGTAATGACTAATATGCATGGCCATAATAAATAATAGGAGTTATGTTGCCAAGAGATGTGATAAATAAACAGATAATAATTTCTGAGCCATATCCATCTATCAGACTATGCTCTGGCCATTAAGAAGACAGGTTTTAAGCTGATGTGCCAGATCCAAACAAAGAAAAAAGAAAGAAAGAACTCTTCATATTACTGACATTCTTAGGATTTGACCCTTATCTCAGTATGAAATTAGCATGAAATATCAAAGTAACATGTTACAGCCCAAATTTGAGATGGTGTTGGGCCATATATTTGGCTTGGCTTATACGCTATCTGGATTATAGCCTGCTACAGTGAAACAAATCTAGTAGGAAAGTGGGAGATTGGATTCCTTAAAATCCATCCATCCATTTTCCATACACCACTTAATCCTCTTTAGGGTCGTGGGGGGTGAAATCTATCCCAGCTGACTTAGAGTGAAGGCAGGGGACACCTTGGACAGGTCACCAGTCTATCACAGGGCTACACTTACAATCATACTCACATTCACACCTACAGAGAATTTAGAACCACCAATTAACTTGAGCATGTTTTAGATTGTAGGATGGAGCAAGAGTATCCGGAGAAAACCATGCAGAAAGATCTCAGGCCTAGGCCAGGATGAGAACTGGGGATCTTCTAACTGCTAACCACTGAGCCACTGTGTTGCCTTATTGTAATTCCACATCCAAAAAATTAAACCGACCTTGATTCAATATTGAATAGTGATCAAAGGGGAAAACTTCCAAGCAGAGGGAATACTCTTCATAGACACTGTAGACACATTTAACGAATAAGGATAATTTACTGGTATTTCATAAAACTCTGAAAAGCCACACAAATATTTATCTGTAAGATTTATTCATTTACAAAATGTATGCATAAATATAGATTGGGAAACAGTGGAACATGAGCTAAAATTAGTGGCAAGGTTTGACTGCATCTGCTTCTGAAGATAGTCATGTGTACATCTAGAAAGGCATGATGGGGTGGAGAGTTACTGTGCAAGATGCGTCATAGTTTGAACAACATCCTTCACCCGTGACACCTGTGATCCTGTTTGTGAATCGAAAATGATTAAGTAAACTGGAGTGATGACATTTGCTGTCATATTTTCCCTTTGTATACATTGATAATGTGTGCTCACCTCAGTTGGAGAATTTCCAAATGTCACTCAAGTCCTTGTCTTGTGTGGCAGGTGTTATAAAAATGACAAGCAAAAATTACATTTGTATTCGCTGTATTCAGTGACTCAAGAGCTCCAGCTACAATAGAGACTAAATACACACGTGGACAAAATTGTTGGTACCCCTCAGTTAAAGAAGGAAAAACCCACAATTCTCACTGAAATCATTTGAAACTCACAAAAGTAACAATAAATAAAAATTTATTGAAAATTAAATAATCAAAATCAGCCATCACTTTTGAATTGTTGATTAACATAATTATTTAAAAAAACAAACTAATGAAATAGGGCTGGACAAAAATGATGGTACCCATAACTTAATATTTTGTTGCACAACCTTTTGAGGCAATCACTGCAATTAAACGATTTCTGTATTTGTCAATGAGCGTTCTGCAGCTGTCAACAGGTATTTTGGCCCACTCCTCATGAGCAAACAGCTCCAGTTGTCTCAGGTTTGATGGGTGTCTTCTCCAAATGGCATGTTTCAGCTCCTTCCACATATGTTCAATGGGATTCAGATCTGGGCTCATAGAAGGCCACTTTAGAATAGTCCAACGCTTTTCTCTCAGCCATTCTTGGGTGTTTTTGGATGGTTGTCCTGTTGGAAGACCCATGACCTGCGACTGAGACCAAGCTTTCTGACACTAGGCAGCACATTTCTCTCCAGAATGCCTTGATAGTCTTCAGATTTCATCGTACCTTGCACACTTTCAAGACACCCTGTGCCAGATGCAGCAAAGCAGCCCCAAAACATTACCGAGCCTCCTCCATGTTTCACCGTAGGGACAGTGTTCTTTTCTTCGTATGCTTGGTTTTTGAGTCTATGAACATAGAGTTGATGTGCCTTACCAAAAAGCTCCAGTTTGGTCTCATCTGTCCAAAGGACATTCTCCCAGAAGCTTTGTGGCTTGTCAACATGCATTTTTGCAAATTCCAGTCTCGCTTTTTTATGAGTTTTTTTCAGCAGTGGTGTCCTCCTTGGTCGTCTCCCATGAAGTCCACTTTGGCTCAAACAACGACGAATGGTGCGATCTGACACTGATGTACCTTGGCCTTGGAGTTCACCTTTAATTGCTTTGGAGGTTGCTCTGGGCTCTTTGGATACAATTCCAACGATCCGTCTCTTCAATTTGTCATCAATTTTCCTCTTGCGGCCACGTCCAGGGAGGTTGGCTACTGTCTCGTGGGTCTTGAACTTCTGAATAATATGAGCCACTGTTGTCACAGGAACTTCAAGCTGTTTAGAGATGGTCTTATAGCCTTTACCTTTAAGATGTTTGTCTATAATTTTTTTTCGGATGTCCTGGGACAATTCTCTCCTTCGCTTTCTGTTGTCCATGTTCAGTGTGGTACACACCTTTTCACCAAACAGCAGGGTGACTACTTGTCTCCCTTTAAATAGGCAGACTGACTGATTATGAGTTTGGAAACACCTGTGATGTCAATTAAATGACACACCTGAGTTAATCATGTCACTCTGGTCAAATAGTTTTCAATCTTTTATAGAGGTACCATCATTTTTGTCCAGGTCTGTTTCATTAGTTTGTTTTTTTAAATAATTATGTTAATCAACAATTCAAAAGTGATGGCTGATTTTGATTATTTAATTTTCAATAAATTTTTATTTATTGTTACTTTTGTGAGTTTCAAGTGATTTCAGTGAGAATTGTGGGTTTTTCCTTCTTTAACTGAGGGGTACCAACAATTTTGTCCACGTGTGTATAAGATGCAAAGTAATCTTTAAATTCCCTCTCTTTCCATGAGATATTCTTTTATTCTCTTAATTTAAAAAATATTCAATTATTTTGTAAACCTGATAGTATAAATCAGTAAATATTTTTGCTAACTGTTCCAGAAACATAAAAGAAACAAACAAAAAAATCAAATATACTGTCTATGATTAGAACATTACCATCTTGTTTTGCATGTGCAAAACGAGAAAAAAATCACAGTCTGCCTACATATAAATAGAGCGCCTAGGGCTTTAACACCATGCAACAATGGTTTAATTTGCACAAAACTAAATCTGAAGAAGGGTCATGGGAATGTTGTGGAGGCAGTTTATATACAGTGGAGATCATTGTGGCCTGAAATTAATTTCCCAGAAATCTCTGTCTAAATGAAAAATGAAACAATGTTGTCATCCTTACAGCTAGCATGACTGGATATCACAATGATAACCTTTATCCTAAAATGATCTCACCTGCCTGACTCTTTCCCTATTGATTCTAAGTTTATCTGAGTAGGTTCACTAATCCTAGTCTATGCCCTGCTCTGTATTAGCAAATGTCAAGTTTCCATGCGCAAGAACAATGCTGTCTGGAAAAGCAAAGTGGACATGATACACCCACATTTCAGAATTTTTATAAGTCTTGGGCAAATGTTTGGTCATTCCATGCTCCAATGATAAATGGATTTACTTTTTACCAACACATGCACTCCGTCCTTAGTCGATATGGAGGCACAACCCACAGCTGAAAACGCTCTGCTTCAGTGAGAAAAGCATGCATCTGCTGTTTGAATAAGTCCGCATGCTCATGTTCTCCTCATGACAACCAGGACCTAAATACAGTGGTCGAAAAAAGGTTTCAGACACCCTCAAAATTTTATGCAATCTCAAAAATTATCATGAAATACTGGTGGAATTTTTTTCATGTTTCAAAAGGTGTGGCTGCATTAGACAGACACATACAAATACAAATTACATATGTTTTTTGTTTATTATTCACAAGAAAAATGAACAAAACGAAATTCTTGACAGTTTGAATGTCAGTTCTCAACATTGTTGGCATCTATGGCAACAAAAAACAGAGACTGTGTTCAAAACTGAACAATTTTTTTTAAAAACCCGTCACATTATTAAATTAATATTTAGTTGTCCTGCCATTAGCACACAGTAGAGCTCTAATCCTGGCTGGCATGTTCCCCACAAGCCCTTCACACTGTTGAAGGGTGCTTCTAATTCTTCTAAATTCTTTAGTTTTCACTTTGAAACAGACCTTTTGAAAATCCACCACCGAATTTCAATGGAGCTCATGCCTGAGGATTGAGATGGCCACTCTAAGACCTGGATACTGTGCTCCTGTAGCCAAGTTCTACTGGCCCTGGATGTGTTCAAGGGGCATTATCTTTTTGAAACATCCAGTTTTGACCTCGATGGAACAGTGCACATGCAGAAGGGAGCATGTGGGTTTAGAGAATGGCACAATACTAGGTAGAGTTCAGTTTGCCATCACAGACAGGGAGATGACCAACACCAGCAGCACTTACCCATCCCCATGCCATGATATTGCCTCCACCATGCTTGACAGTAGGTACTGTACCTGTGGATCAGGATGCAGTCATTTCTTGCTGAAGAAAGCCTTGGATGCCCAGATCTTGGTTTGTCGTCCAACCTGTTGGCTCATGGATACTTGTATCCATCTGCTGGAGGACTGCATTTGCACTTCCTGGCTCTCTAGTAGCACATGTACCCTTAATGGCTGAGAATCTGTATGTTCAGTTGTGTTTACTACGTTAGGTTCCTTGTTTTAGCCATTATTGTCTCTAAAGAGTTTTCAAATGTGCTGGCTTTATGTAGACACGAAGCACAGGAACAAAAATTGTGTCTTTTAATAAAAAGCACAGCGTTCATTAGTGGATCACTGATACCAACATGACCCAATACTTAAATTTCTTTTTTTTTTATGGAGCCAATCAATTTTAAGTATCTAATGTCTTTTTTAGGATTTGTTTATTGCTATGGCTTTGACTGTACTAAAGGAAATTGCACTTGAAGACCTAAGAGCAGTGGCGGCTGGTGAAAAATATTCTAGGTGGGGCTGTGCCATATCAAGTCAGTTTCAGTAGCCATCCCAATACAACAGAAACGGCAGGATATCAGTGCTCTGTGAAATAATAATTATTCAATGCCAATACTGAGGCATTTTTGTCTCAATATTGGCATTGTGTTTGATCTGGGCTTCCCAAGAAGCCCAGATCAAACACAGAGTGAACGACATTGCATAACCACAATTTTGGCAATAAATTATATATACAGCTGAGCACAGGAAACAGTGCATTAGTGTTGAATTGAAAACTCAAGTATTATGTTAAGTGTTAAGTATATTTAAGAAATTAATACTAGAACAGAAAAATACTGTACAGTAATTTATGATAAAGCTAAATGTTACTAACTGATCCGAACTGCAACAATTAAGTGATTTTTCAATTAGCAGACAAAGAAAAATACAATCTGCAACAATTTTGATGATTTCAACATTTCAGTGAAAAAGCCAGAAAATGATTAGCAGATTACATAAGCAAACACATACTATTTAGACAAAATATCCAAAAATTACTCAGTGCAATACATTGCTGGATGATGTGTTGTGCTAAAGTCAACTTTATATTTATATAAAGAAAAATCTGATCAAGGGAATAAATGTGTGTGTGTATACAGACAGACAGTACTCTTCCGTTGAAGATTATTTTGTATGAATATGAAACAGGCCTGGACAAAAATTATGGTACCCTTAATTTTGTCACTGCAGTCTGGTGATTTCTGTTACTCTCAGTGAGACTTCTGCGCGTGTCGACTCCTGGTGAGCAAACTGCTCCAGCTGTCTCAGGTGTGAAGGCTGTCCTTCTCCAGACTGCATGTGTCAGCTCCTTCCACAGATGTTCAGTAGAATTCAGATCTGGGCTCATTGGACGCCACTTCAGAACAGTTCAGTGCAGAGGTGGCTGGTCAATAGAGGGCGCTAGGGCGCCGCCCCCTCTGTCTCACGTCATGTAGAGTCACAGCCCTTCCTTTAATAAAACGCTTTTAAAATAACATTTACATGTATATCATATGTTTTAACAAGCAAAATGGATAATAGAGCCTGTAGAGAGTTACTAAAATGTATCATTTGTAATAAAAAGTCAGATTAGAAACGTCATATACGGCCAGGGCGCACTCATCTTTCCCCATTGACTCTCGTTATAACTTTGACATGCGCAGTTCGTTCCTCTTCAATACAAGAGATAGGAGACCGCGGGGCGCAGGCTGACAGCGCCCTGCTGAGCGATCAGAGCGATCAGAGGGAGACAGCCCGTCTCCCTCTGATCGTCCATGGGGTGGCAGCAGAGAGCGAGCAGAGAACACAGATGTCGAGATGCTGGCTTTAATCTCTAAAATGTGAGGATTTACTTTTTTGTCATTTAATAATGTAAATAGAAATGTTAGTTGACACAAGTGGCTCTTTAGACTGAAAGCCTGTTGATTTTCATATGTTCTGAAATCTGAGGAATTACTGTTTTTCTTTATTTTCATTGTAAATATTTAATGTTAGTTGACAGAAGCACTTTGGGCTCAAAGCCTAAGATAAGATAAGATAGGTTTTATTTGTCACATGTACAGTTATACATAGTATAATGCCTAATGGTTTCAGTTTTTTTTTTCAGGCAAAGTGACAAATTTTTATTGCTTTCATCTTAAATATGCAGATTTGCTGTTTTCTCATTGTCATGTAAGGTTGTTAATGTAAAAGTTAGCTCACAGAAGCACTGTCTGCTTTAAGCCTTATAGTTAGTTTTTTTTAACAAAATGTCCAATGTTTGTTGATTTCACAGGTATGGATTTGTTTTTGTTTATTTGAGTATGTAAATATAAATATATTGTTCCAAAGATTTTGCTGGACAGAAGAAGCACTTGGCACTCTTTGAAGATGGAAAAATGAATTGTTTCTTTTTTTTACTTTTGAAGTAAAAAATAGATTTGCATATTTATACATTCTTAATTTGTTTAATTATAGAAAAGGAGATTTTAAGGGTTTGTGTGTACCAATTACACCTTATCTGGAGCAACTCATATCAAACACTGGGGAGATAAATTCAAATTCACTAACTGGTAACATTTACATGCATTTAATTGTCTATTTGACTCAGCAGTAGTGCTTAGGTGTACCCTCGTAGTGGTGCATAGTAATAGCACATCAAATGGCTGTGAACATAATTTACATCAATTCTTGTATTCCAGTGTTGCCGACTCAGCTATTTGGTTTGGTAGATTAAGTGCGCCCCCCAAGAGACAAATTCACCAGTCGCCACTGGTTCAGTGTGTAACTGTGTGTTACTCTTCATCTCTTCATCTAGCTGCGTTGCGATGTTAGCCTTGCCTAGCATCGTTAGCTTAGCTTAATGGTGTTCTCCATATGTGCCCTCCTACTCTCGAGTTTCTTTATTTTCTCGGATAAACGTTTCGTATCTCTTACTCCTAAAACAGTCCATGCCGTGTCCGTCCCAGCCGTTTTATAGAGCAAACACGGGAAGCAATATAAAGCCTTTGCATGACTGCATCCAGCTAGCCAAGCCTTCCTCTTGTACCAATTACGAGAGAAGCCTCTTGTATAAAATTTACCTTTCTCGCTGGTTTGTTGACTTACTTTGATATTAGGTTAATCTGGGCCTCGCTGTTTTATTTTGAGTTTTTCCACCAATGTTCTCCTTTCAAATAGATTTAGGAGAAGAGATTGTACTCTCTTGACACTTTCACCGTCCGCCTCGCCCATCATTGTCACTGTCACAGTTATCCACCGCACTCACGCATTCTCACTTGGCTTGGGGCAAAATCGAAATCGCCCCTCTGGGCATCAGATTCAAGGACGCTGATTGGATAAATTTCTGTTGCTATGTCGAATCTCTTGTCGGTCATTGGCTGCTCTGCTACACTGGAGGGGTGATTTCTCCAGCACCCCAGCAGCTCAGCAGAGATGAGCAGGAAACTATTTTCCCCGAAAATTCTAATTAATATTTTGTACATGACATGTGATTGCGAATTTAAACACACATGGTGCTAAAAACTGATTATTGTTTATTTTAAAGAATATTTATTTTTTAAAGTGAAAAATCAAAAACACCGGGGGGCTAGATTCCCTATATTATCAGAGTATCGACATGACGGGTCCAAAAAATTTTGGTCACGCGATCTATGGGCGCCATTTTGTTTCCTATTCATGAATGCCGGGTTTTCCTGTTAACATTGTTTACGCCGCAGAGAGTAATTCCAGGTCTTCCAACGCTTCCTAAATTCCCTGAAAAATGACTTGCTGTTGTGCCTTTGGGTGCACAAATCGGTCAGAGAAGGGATTCCACATGTTTAGATTTCCCAGTGATCCTGAAAGAAGGAAACTGGGGGAAAATAAAGTCCGGAGAGTGGGATGGAAACCGACTTCATCATCGTTTTTGTGCCAGGTTAGTCCCATGTATGTACTTACATGTTATGATGTATGGGTGAATGACAGACAGAAAAGTTTGATGTGATTTTAAGCAGTTGTGGTTATTTTGACTTTGACCATTTTCAGGCATGGAGATGTGTTACTGGTGACTGTTGCGTACCGTAACCCGTTAAACTTCCGTATTCGGGCCGTCTTGAGATGTGCAAACGTATTTTGCTAAATTGACCGAAGCTGCAAACTCGATGATAGAAACATTATACACCCATGGAAAGCTTAGATTCTCATGAATCCGCCGGTATAAACCACTTTCAGATGTGATTACCACAGTGGGTAATATAAACACATTTGTCCAACAAATAACATAAACAGCACAACTCACCTTTGAATCCTCATAACTAGTCACAGATGAAAATATTCCACAAAAAACAGCCATAATCCAACCTTGGACATCCAGACAAAACAAGCCAGTAAAATATTTGGTCCAAAACATGTATTGAAATCAGTAAACAATCCACAAATAGCTAGTTTTCGTTAATGTGCACCTCGCGCTGCGCGTCCCATATTGAGTGAATGGAAACAAAATGGCTTCAAATCCCCAGTTGTCGCTACTCTGATAATATAGGGACTCTACGGGGGGCGGCGCCCGAGCGCCCTCTATTGGCCAGCTACCACTGCCTAAGAGTGATTCTTAATGCAATATTTCACAAATGCATGGGGTGTCCAAGAACCTTTTTCCACCACTGTTTAAAGCTTGTGTCCGGAGTTTCCGTTTGTTTTCAATTTATGTATCATTGTTTAACAAAGCTTAAATGTGTTAGTCTAGTTCGATACTATAATATAATGTTAGTATGACGTGATATGAAAATTTATTCATGAGGTCCGCCTTCCTCTCATAGACCCCCATGTTATTCCAAAAAGCGCCGGTCGCTGCCGACCAATCAAGTTCGAGCTTCAGCTTTGTCATGCTGTCAATCAACGGTTATGCGCACAGCAAGCAAGCCCATGCAGAGGTGGGCGAGCTACTCACTACGCAACCGCGAGCACATTTGTTTTGCTTGTGGAGGAGCTGAGAGAGCATCAGGGATCAACAACTTCCAGAAAAGTTACCAATCCCATGGCTTGTCAGGCCAAGAGACTGCAGGACGTTTTTTGGCTCGGGGTGCTCGCGTCGCTCCCCGACCATGGCCTCCATAGCCCGCCTGACGGCTTCGTTTTGATGCCCGACCTCTGGAGGAAGATGTTGGGGCGTCTGGGACATACTCTTCATCAGAGGAGTCATGCAATTCTGAACTCCAGATAGAAATAAATAAACAATGTAACACATATACACGCGTAAATGCACTAAGTTTGATAAACAACATCATCGAGAGGGATACACGAGTGTAATCACATATTGAAACTTTACTCGTTCGTCCTAGCAGATTCATGTTATTTTGGTATTAGGACAAGTTAGACTCAATACAGAATTCGAACGTAATTCCTTTATTATTTACTAAATGCAGAGGAGTGGAAAACAGCAAAACAGGCAAGATGCTGCAGCACTCCGGGCACTCCTCTCAGATACTGCGCGTGCACGAATAAAGGGGCGACATCAGAGGGAGGGTGGGACCAACAGTGTTTTGGGAGACGCTGCGATTCAAACTCCGGACACGAGCTTTAAGTGTTCCTGAATTAACTCATCAACTGCAACTGTACAGCAGCTCAGTTTCAAACATTTCTCTTGCTGACATTAATGTTTTCCCAAAGATTAACATTAAACACAGATGCTTTGTGACACAGACAGATAAGGATGAAGAGATTTTGACAGCATTCTATTCATGGGTGTGATCTGCATAGAGTCAAAACCCACAAAGCTTGACGTGCAGAATGGATCTGTCACCCCTCCTAAACTGCAAACATCCAGTGAAGTATAATACATGACCTTGGCAGTGTGGTTGCAGTTGCCTCCAGTAACCCCATCAGGACAGGCACGACCCAGCGACCATGAGAGGAGTCAGGATGCTGCTTGAATGGGTGATACCATGGCTCACCCTCAGCCTCGGACTATCAGCAGCCACCACTGGTATGTAAACCAATGGGACAGAATGTGAGCTAAGATGAGACCTTATCAAACCGTATAACCCTGCAGTGTCTGTTAGGCACTGAG
This sequence comes from Acanthochromis polyacanthus, assembly GCF_021347895.1. Lineage (NCBI taxonomy): Eukaryota > Metazoa > Chordata > Actinopteri > Pomacentridae > Acanthochromis > Acanthochromis polyacanthus. The sequence continues at coordinate 13,242,285 of NC_067120.1, read as the reverse complement.
TGTCTATTAGGTATAAAAGGCCACATCCTGTGAAGAACAACTGATCAAATGTAGGAGGTTCTTCTATTTGTTTCTTGTGTATACTGGATGATAGAAATGTAAATACAGTCTGCTTTTGTCTCACTCTATAATAGTGTGCAGTTATGAGCTAAACGTTTTTTTTTTCTTTTTTCAGTTACGATTCAGACAGTGACCAAAATGCCAGTAGTCACAGGTAATAATTAGTTTTTTTCAAAGATAAAACTAAACTAAACTTTAAAAAAGCAAAACATTTACACTACAAACTGCTGTCTAAGGAAAGTTTTTGCTCCACAAACTAGAGCTGAGATCCTCTCACAATGGCCAGTTGTGCAGCATATGGGGAAACTACCACTTCATGACTTTCGATGGAGATTTCTTCGATCTTCCACTCACTTGCAACTACATCCTGTCGCACCAGTGTAAAGGCAGCTATGACAGTTTTAACATTCAGCTCCAGCAACAGGAGATAAATGGTGTTGTCACTATTAAGAAAGTCTTGATGAAGCTGGATGTAGTTTGGGTGGAATTAACCAGCGATTCCATTAAAGTCAATGGCAACCCGTGAGTTTGTTTGGATAATCTCACTTTTAATTACCAGCTGGGTACGTTAACTGTTAATTTTTAATCATGAAACTGTTATGATTTCTTTGTCCTCTCTAGTGTCGATATGCCATTCAGCGAGACTGGCATTTCAATCGTAAAAACTGCTGAGTCCTATGTTCAAATCGAGGCAGATCTGGGTTTGGTCGTCATGTGGAATCAAAAAGATTCCCTCTGGGTATGTGTATTCACAGTTTTTGTTTGTCTGTTTGTTATGGGTTTTTTTTTAAAAAAAAACCTATTTAAATTATACATTTTTGTATATGACCTGACTGGACTAGTCTGTAATAAATGAATTATCTTGAGCACTATTTAAAAGATTACCAAATTGAATTAGGTGATTTTAACATTTCTTTTAGCCCATGTTAAATCAAAATCTAGTTGTGTAGGTCCAGTGCTTTTCTAAAGGGCATGTCAACAATTTATTTTTTCTGGCAATGCTGTTGTGATGGGAAGGTCTACAAAAATCAAATACTACCAAGGTTAGTGTAACAGTGTGTCACTAGTGTGTTAAAACATATATTTTGTATACTTTAGAAAGGTTAAAGAGAACAGTGTACAATCACTGTTTAGAGAGGCTTGATTATTCGTACACGGAGACAGCAGTTGACAAACCAAACTTCAGATGGAGTTTTTAGATTTAAACAAATCTTGTTGTTCCTATATGGCTGAACACAAAAAGCTGCACCAGACACTGTGCACAAAGGGCATCTGAAAAAAAAATGTAACACTGGGGGATTTCATCTTAATATCTGTGGTTGAATTTTTTTTTAAAATTCTAACTGTTTTTTAGATTGAGCTGGATGCAAAATTTAAGAACCAAACATGTGGCCTGTGTGGCGACTTCAATGGAGTCCAGATTCATGATGAGTTCATTCAGTCAGGTAAATACAAAATGTTGATGTTTAAAACTAACCGAAACACTCAAATCAGTCTTTAAACTTGATAAAACATCCCTTTTCTCTTCAAACAGAGGATTCTGTAAATCTTGAACTGTATGCCTCACGATGGAAAGCCAGTGGTCCCACTGACAGCTGTGAAGAAACAGCCTCTTTATCCAAACAGACTTGTGCAAAGCAGGTATGCGAAAAAATGTTTGCTTTTAATGACTTCATATTGTTTAGGTACTGTTTAATAAGATATACTGTTGCCCACAGACAAAGACCTGTGAGAACCTGCTTACTGGACCAGCATTCCTCAGCTGTCAAGACCTGATTGACACCAACTCCTTTATTAAAGCCTGTGAGGAAGACTTGTGTTACTGTAGCAGCAATGCTTCATGCTTGTGTTCGACAATATCAGAGTACTCCCGGCAGTGTTCTCATGCTGGCGGGAACCCACAGCAGTGGAAGACCGCACAACTATGCGGTGAGAACAGGAATAAGATTTGTCCATTCTCAAGCTTTGATTTTGTTACTTTAGTTACATCTCAATCTGTGTTTCTAAATTTACATTTTTGTGTGCTGAATAGCAAAAACATGCCCCTTCAACATGGAGTATAAGGAATGTGGTAATCCGTGTACTGACACCTGCAGCAACCCACAGGGAAGCCGAACGAGTGATGAGCACTGCATAGATGGATGCTTTTGTCCATCCGGTAAGTTTCCTGGATTTAACATCCCTCAGTAATTTGAGGTGCTGAGTTATCTGAAGCAATAGTTTGTTACTCGTTTTCATCAATATCAGTGTCGGAAAAGTTGTAATTTCACAGAGAGTTACTTGTTCGAATTATTTCTTGACCAAAAATAGACATCAGTGTGTCCTCTCTCTGGGTTCTCAGTCTATTCAATTGTGGGGAAGGGCGAGGTTCCACCTTAGGATACCTTCACATTTCACCATTTTACCAGTCAAAACTTTGGACACACCTTCTTATTTAATGTTTTTTCTTTATTTTCATGACTATTTACATTGTAGATGCTCACTGAAGACATCAAAACTATGACTGAACACATGGAATTATGTAGTAAACAAAAAAGTGTGTAATAAATCAAATCATGTTTTATATTTTAGATTCTTCAAAATAGCTACCCTTTGTTTTCATTACTGCTTTGCACACTCTTAGCCTTCTCTCAATGACCTTCATGAAGTAGTCACCTGAAATGGTTTTCCAGCAGTCTTGAAGGAGTTTTCAGAGATGCTGAGCACTTGTTGCCTTCACTCTGTGGTCCATCTCATCCCAAACCATCTGGATTGGGTTCAGGTCAGGTGACTGTGGAGGACAGGTCATCTGACGCAGCACTCCATCACTCTCCTTTTTGGTCAAATAGCTCTTAGACACAGCCTGGAGGTGTGTTTGGGGTCATTGTCCGGTTGAAAAATAAATAATTGTCCAACTAAATGCAAACCTAATGGCATGTTACTGCAGGGTACTGTGGGAGCCATGCTGGTTCAGTGCCTTCAATTTTAATTCCATATTTGTTTATTCATAGTTTTGATGTCTTCCGTGAGAATCTACAATGTACATAGTCATGAAAGTAAAGAAAAACCATTAAATGAGAAGGTGTGTCCAAACTTTGGACTGGTAGTGTACGTCAGATATGTTCAAATAATTTTATACACCTTTATGCTAATGACACTGTTATTTCACTCTCCTATTCTGATATATTAGAAATTTAGAACTCTGCATAGTCCAATTTCAACCTGGTTCAAAACTATTTCATACCAACAAACTTGTTTTACATAAAAAAAATACTCAAAATAGTGTTTGGTATGTTATATATTTGTTCATATCCTTTTGACCTCAACATTATTTTTGACGATGGGCCATGTCTTGAGAAAGTTGAATTTACATTTGCAGCGCATGTACGGCTCTCTTACAGGGTTGTGTAAAGCAACTTATTGTTGGCTTAAAACTAAGTATGTCATCATGTTCTTCCCAAGGGACCGTCTTTGATGACATCACGCAAAGCGGGTGTGTCGCTGTGAACCAGTGCTCCTGCTTGCACAACGGTCAGCGATACGACCCTGGGGAGTCGTACTCAAAAGCCTGTCAAAACTGGTAACTTTTGCATTCACAGCATGCGTTTATAAGATGGTTTGTGCAGTTGGCATTACTGACCTCTGTTGACAGCACCTGTTCTCGGGGTCAGTGGAACTGTCAGGATGTGGACTGTCCTGGTGTCTGCTCCATACGTGGCGGCTCTCACTTCTCCACCTTTGATGATAAAACTTACACTTTCCATGGAGACTGCTCTTATGTGCTCTCCAAGGTATTTATTCTGTCCTTTAACTGAGAAAGAAAATGACAGCAAATGTAAATAATAAAATAAAGTGTAATTAAGTGTATTTTTCTCTTCTTGACTATAGGAAACTAATGGGACTTTCAGTGTCCTTGGGGACTTGGTTGAATGTGAAAAATCAAACAGGGCAACTTGCCTGACAACAGTCACTCTACGACGACACGAGAACACAGTAAAACATATTTAAAGGCTCATTTATGTTGTTCTCTCCATCTAATATATGTTGGACAGCATTCAGATAGCGTTTCCTGATGTATCACCTCACTTTGACCTGCAGGTGGTTGTAGTCGAAGCCAGTGGGCAGGTTTTACGCAACAAACAGGTCTCTCAGCTTCCATTTTTCACAGGTGAATTTCTTTTATGGAGTCACAACCCATAAGCGAGTTTGCTCAAATTGAAACAACTGATTTTGGAGGAAAACATTTTTTTTCTTCACAGATGAAGTCACAGTCTTCAAACCATCTACATTCTTTGTTGTAATCAGCACCACCTTCGGGCTTCATCTGGAGATTCAGCTCGTACCAACCATGCAGGTCTACATCAAAGCCAGTACTTCCATTAAAGGGAAACTCAGCGGTGTGTATTAAATCTGGAGCAGAACTGATTAAAGTGTAAAGAAGGAGCATTTTGCATTTACTATTTTATTGACTAATAAATCAATGTGTCATTTTCTTTATTCAGGTCTTTGTGGAAATTTTAATGATGTTGAAAATGATGACTTCAGAGCAAGAAACGGACTAATTGAGGGAACAGCTGTGACATTTGCCAACACATGGAAGACCAAAACAAGCTGCCCTGATGTGACAGACATAGTTGCACACCCCTGCGATTTGAGTGCAGACAGAGGTAGGTTACAGACATCGTGCTCTAGGTTTTAGAGGACTGCACACACTGATGCCAAATGTGCTTTCAAGGTTGAGTTATGCAGTTATTTCTTTGCCACTAATGTTGAAAAACTCTCAACAGATTGTAATTCAAGTGGTTTGAGAGGAAACTACACCACCTCTTGGCTACATTTTGAGGCTTTATAATACATCTCGTGATCTGAAATTTGAGCAAATCACAATGTTTTTCTCTAAGAATACATGAGTGCAGGATGTGATTGTGCCAACGGTTAGACAGAGGACTTTCTCTCAGAACAGTGGAATTTGAATCCTTTTAATTCTACTTTTTTAGCATGACAGTGAGTCAGTGGGGTTACGCTGAGAGCTGAGGGTGAAGTTACACTTTAACAACACTCTTTGCAGTGCTCTACCAGTGAACATGTCTATTTCTCTCTGCAGAACAATATGCCAAGCACTGGTGCTCCAAGTTGTCAGACCCAGATGGGATTTTTTCAGAATGCCACTCTGAAGTAAACCCAGAAGACTATCAAGACGTAAGCAATGATTCCTGTTCCTATTGCGTGCAGCCTAATGCGTGTGTACATATTTGTTTTATTTTGCTTCTTAATAAAACTACATTTTAGTGTCTCATTTCACTTGTTGCTGCTCTTTTGTGCAGACTTGTATTTACGACAGCTGTGCCTGCGAAAAGAGTGAGGAGTGCATGTGTGCTGCCATTTCCTCCTATGTCCATGCATGTGCTGCTGCAGGTGTCATCCTGGAAGAATGGAGGGCCAGCATATGTGGTAGGTTTAATCCAAAGCAATTGATGGTGGACTAACTTCAGTCTGTCTGTCTTCAGTGTTTATTCACTGAGTGAATAAACACTTTTCTTCTCTCAACAGACAATTACACAGAAGTCTGTCCTTCTAATTTTGTGTACGACTACCAGATGACAAGCTGCGGCCGCACCTGCCGCTCTCTTAGCCAATCAGATTTGACATGTGAGGTTAACTTTACCCCGCTCGATGGCTGCGGCTGTGCTGAGGGAACTTATCTAAATGAGAAGGGAGAGTGTGTGTTGGCGGAACGATGCTCCTGTCATGTCGGTGACATAATTGTGCGCTCTGGAAAGGTCATTACGGTGCACGGACAAACATGGTGAGGATTTCAGTGTTTCCTGTGAATCAAAGCTGAACATTATTAACATAATTAGTTTACTGATGGGAAACAGACAAGCAGAGAGTAGATGAAAGAGAAACCCTGTGAAACCTTGAGCAAATTGTCTGTCATTTGGGTTATCTGAAGTACAGTTTTCATATTAAGCATAATTCTTCATGTGCAGTGAAATTAGGGCCCGAATATCCCGAATATCCGAATATTCGTTCGCTACGGCAGTATCCGGATATTAATTTTGGTATCCGAATATTGCCCCCCACTATGTGATCACCCCCTCCTCCCCCCAGACGAAAATAGGAATATTCGAAGCTTGTCTCTTCCCTTCGCCTTCGGCCCACTTTGGCTCATCCCGCCGCGTTCGGCTCATCTTGGCTCATCCATTCGTGTTCGTTACCACCACCTGAATGGCCAGGTGACTGCCGACTCTGACGTCACGTTTCACTTTGTTGCGTAAACACTAGACAAGATGCTGAAGACCTCTGCTGTTTGGGAATTCTTCAGTTTAACTGAAGACAAAACGAAGGCAGTGTGCAAAATTTGCGTCCGAGAGACCAGACAAATGGATCCAAATACTCAGGCCATCTCCGCCACCCTCCCCCTCCGTTGGATGTTACGGGGCGGAATGAATATTCGGATATTTGTCTTTAATCGGGCCCGAATATCCAGAGACCAGAAACCACTATTCGGACCAGTCCTAAGGGAAATATTCTGCTTTCTGGCTTCAACTGTTCATGGCAGCATTATTGTAGCAATTGATGTAAAACTGAATGCTAGTCTATACTTGTGCCAATAAAATTGTACGTTAATCTGTAATGTGTTCACAAATCTATAAGTGATTTCAGATTTGAACTTGTGTAAAAAAATCCCCCACTGTACCCACAGTACTTTCTGCAAGTGTGATTTAGTGAAGCAGATGTTCTTGCTTCTGGTTTTCCTGCAAACAGTGTAAATAAATATACACAACGGCACATATAATTAAATATTTCATTTATCCCAAAGGTAACTGCTGGTGGAAATGTAAGTGAACTGTTAAATATGTTTCCATTCTTTGCCCACTTTTCTTATCTTGCCTATCTTTCTATGCATTGCAGCTTCTGCCATGGTGGAAAATTGGACTGTAAAGGAAGCCACATAAGTGAAAGTAGGTTCAAAACACTGTTATCATCGATAGTAAAGCGCAGCATTAGCATCAGCAAACATGCAGTAATGTCCTTTGTAACACGTTGTCGCTGTCATCAGCATGCACTGCTCCAATGGTTTTATTCAACTGCTCAAACGCAAAGCCAGGTGACACCGGATCCGAGTGCCTAAACAGCTGCCAGACACTGGACACAGAATGTGTAAGAGTGGGATAATGGTTCATGACTACCGTTAGATATTCTAGTCATGTGTACACAGAATCACATGTTAAATAATTACTGTTGTGCTGCGTAGGTCAGTACACAGTGTATCTCAGGCTGCGTATGTCCTGAAGGCCTGCTGTCAGATGGTAAAGGAGGCTGTATTAAGAAGGAGGACTGCCCATGTCTGCATAATGGAGAATCCTATAATCCTGGGCAATCAATCACTGTGAGATGCAATACATGGTGAGCCTTTTATGGTGCAGTATATATATGTTAATATTCCTGTCTTTCATTTAATTAGCTGTCACTTCGCAGTTGCTTTTAGAACTGTGGATAATAAATCTTCTTTATTTTAAATCTTAGCACATGCAAAAGCAGACAATGGGAATGCACAGATCATGAATGTGATGAAACCTGTACCATATATGGAGCGGGGCATTACACCACTTTTGATGATAAGAAATTTAGCTTTAATGGGGACTGTGACTACATCGTCTCTCAGGTATAGTACAAAGCTATGTTCAATCTTTCTGACTCGTCAAGTCCGTCTTGTGATACTGACCTAAGATTCTTTCAGGATTATTGCGGAGATGAAGACAAAGGCTCCTTCAAGCTGCTGACTAAGAACGTGCCCTGTGAAACCACTGCAAACATTTGCTCCATGAAAATCAAGCTCTATTTAGGGGTACGTAACTATGGAAGCTAAGTGCATCCACAAATGAAAAAAACTGATTTTATCTAATAGTTATGAGAAAAAGGTTAAGGTGGTCAGTAATTTATATGCGTTAAAGATTAGGGTTGATTGTTCTGTTTGATCCAACATATTGAATTTGACCTTGATTATCCTTGTAAATGGTAAAAGTCTTCAATGTGAGAATCAGATGTAAAGTTTTACATAAGACAGAAATTATACACCAATCAGCCACAACATAAAAGCGCTTTGCACTGTGATAAGATTATTCATGTTATTCATTTGTCAGTGGTTTCAGTGCTGTGGCTAATTGGTGAAATGCTGCCATTGATACAGTGTGTTGCACTGAAGGCAGCAGCATGGACCGTGTTTCATATGTGCTTCCATTTTTAGAAAAATCACAATTAGGAAATGGATTGTTTTGGGGAGGTTTTTTGGTGAATTCAACACACATCCACATGAACTCTGCTTTATTCATTTCAAATTCTGTTTTAAAAATGATCAAAATGGCTTTGCAGGATTCCAAATAATCGTGCTTTGTTTCTTTCAGAATAATGAAATTCTCCTGTCAGAAGAAAATGCCAAGGTTATCAAACAAAGCAAAGGGGAGGACATACCCTTTAAAGTCCACACTATGGGTTTATATGTTGTCATTGAGGCAGAGAATGGTCTTGTTCTCATTTGGAATAAGAAGACAACACTCATGATCAGACTCAGCAACAAATTCAGGGTGGGTGAGCACAAATTCAGGTTGTCAGATACTTGATAATTTGATAATTTTACAGACCTAATAAGTGTCATTTTATCCCAGGGCAAAGTCTGTGGCCTGTGCGGGAATTACGATGGGAAAATCAAGAACGATTTGACCACAAGAAACAAAGAAGTGGTGGTTAAACCGCTTGATTTTGGAAACAGCTGGAAAGTGCAAACTAAATGCCCAAATGCAAAGACTCAACAAAATCCCTGCAATCTGTACTCGAATAGGATGGCATGGGCAACTAAAAAGTGCAGCATTATCACGAGTGAAGTATTTGCTGCCTGCCATTCAAAGGTAAAAAAAAAAAACTAACTGGCAAGCATTGTCACATGACAAATAATCTCAAAGTCACTGTAACTAGTAAATTGTGATTTCTGTCGCTGCAGAATGTAGTTAGCAATCTACTTTTCTTACATTTGTAATGTCATCTTTTAAACAGGTGGAAAAAGGACACTATTATGATGCTTGTGTGAGAGACTCATGTGCCTGCAATTCGGGGGGAGACCGTGAGTGTTTCTGTTCCGCTGTAGCCGCCTACGCAGCAGCCTGTAATGAGGCTGGAGCCTGTGTGAAATGGAGAACACCCACCATCTGCCGTGAGTTTGTTCTTCTTATTTTGTATATGTTATGTGCAGAAACTGAGAAAAAATACAATGTATGATGTGTCTGTACCTTCAATATATGCAAGTATGAGTATCTTGTTATTACAAAAATTCCATGCACAACTGTGCAATACTTTATCTTGTTAATATTCCTGTCTTTCATTTAATTAGCTCTATTCTGTGATTTTTACAACCCTGATGGAGAGTGTGAATGGCACTATAAGCCTTGTGGAAAAAAATGCATGAAGACATGCAGGAATCCATCAGGAAACTGCTACAATCAACTTCCAGCATTAGAAGGTATACATGATGAAAAAGGGCTCATATGTGCATTTTCAAGGTTAGAATTATTCAGCGAGAGGCTACTGACAATGCATGCTCTTTTCCATTAAAATTTATAATGTGATCTTGATTACGTTTTAAATTCAGCTGTTTATTGATGTGTTTCCACGACTCAGAATTGTTCACAAGGCTGAGGTGAGATTTTGTGCCTGCACCCATTCTGTGCCAATTTTGCAATTTACAAAGACATTTTACTTTTTAAGGCTGCTATCCAACTTGCCCACCTGAACAGCCTTATTTGGAAGAAGTCTCTATGAAGTGTGTGTCAAAGGAGGAATGTGGCTGCTATGATGATGAAGGGAAGCATTATACAGAAGGGGACCCCATGCCGTCAAAGAACTGTCAGAGCTGGTAGGGCACTTCCCAACATACAAATTCCTCACTTGGTGCAAAGATTCATAATAACTTTTATAGAGTCTCTGAAAAAAATTAATTGGGTCGTGATATCATAGTGTCACGACTATTTTATCTGGTATTAAACCAAATTAAATGCTGCATAAATTTAAATAACAAAGAAATAAGGTAATACCGAAAATATTCACAATAGCACAGAAACATAGAGTAAGTAAATGAATTTTGTTCTTAAATTTATTAAAGATAAACCTTTCTTCTCTTGTTTCTCTTTCAGTTCTTGCAACTCAACAACCAAGGTGTGCAGCAATGATGTCCAAAGTAAGTAGAATAAACAACGTTATGCTTATGACTGTTGCTTGAATTGATTGTTGTCACTAAGAAATGTAGCATACAGATTTATTAAGACAACAATGTGAAGATGTCGAAACAATAATTTCTGCAATGTGCTTCTTTTGCAGAATGTTTTTGCTTATATAATGGTCAAACATACCACTATGGAGAAACAGTCTATGATACCCATGATGGAGATGGAACCTGTATCACTGCTGTTTGTGGAGAAAATGGAAATATGACCAGAGACATGAAGCCTTGCACTACTACTGCTCCAACAACGACAACAATTTTTGTCTTTAGCACAACTGGTAAGAACAAGACACTCAAGATCACAAAGCCTAGGTGTTTGTTCTTATAGGATTTGACCCTAGTGAGGAAAACTAAATGCTTTGGTCTCATTTTTTGTCCCACAAATCACCACAGAAATACCCATCACAACAACTCAAAAGACTCCTAATGCTACAACGGAGGCTGTTACAACTGCTTTGACCTTCTCAACCCCAATGTCCAAAACAACAACACTGCCATCGTTCTCAACAACTCTATCTACAGAAACCACCGTTGCTACAGGAAAACCTACCACAAAAGCCACAACAACCGCTGAATCCACAACAGTCACAGAAAAGCCCTCTGGAACAACAGCAACAACCACCACTGCAAAATCTACCACAACAACCACAACCACAGAAAAACCCACTACCACTACAACTATTGAATCTACAACAGTCACAGAAAAACCCTCTGGAACAACAACAACAGCAGCAGCAACCACCACAGTAATGGCAGAAACATCAACAACTGCTGGCTGCATTGTTTGTACATGGACAAAATGGATAAACAACCATTACCCTGACTTCGGCGCCGACGGTGGAGAATATGAAACCATTCAAAGCATTACTGATCCAGATCTGAGTCGTTGTACAAAACCCCTGGAAATACAATGTAGATCTGCAGATTTGAAAGATGTACCTTTGAAGGACCTAGGGGAAAAAGTAACATGTAGTCCAACAGATGGACTGATCTGTCATAACAGAGACCAGTTTACACGTAAATGTTCAGATTATGAAATACGAATCAAGTGTTGTCGTGACATTTGTGGAACAACAGCAGCACCAACCACCGCAAAACCTGCCACAACAACCACAACCACAGAAAAACCCACTACCACTACTACTGTTGAATCCACAACGGTCACAGAAAAGCCCTCTGGAACAACAGCAGCAACAACCACCACAAAATCTGCCACAACAACCACAATCACAGAAAAACCTACTACAACTACTACTACTGAATCCACAACAGTCACTGAAAAGCCTTCTGGAACAACAGCAGCAACAACCACCACAAAACCTGCCACAACAACAACTATAGTCACCGAAAAACCCACCACAACTACAGCGACCGCAAAACCATCCACAACAACTACAATAACAGAAATAACCACAACCACTACATCTTTTGAATCCACAACAGAAAAACTCTCTGGAACAACAGCAGAAACCACCACTGCAAAACCTACCACAACAACCACAACAACCACAACCACAGAAAAACCCACTACCACTACAACTCTTGAAACCACAACAGAAAAACTCTCTGAAACAACAGCAGCAACAACTACCACAAGACCTGCCACAACAACCACAATCACAGAAAAACCTACAACCACTACGACTCTTGAATCCACAACAGTCACACAAAAGCCCTCTGGAACAACAACAACAGCAGCAGCAACCACCACAGTAATGGCAGAAACATCAACAACTGCTGGCTGCATTGTTTGTACATGGACAAAATGGATAAACAACCATTACCCTGACTTCAGCGCCGACGGTGGAGAATATGAAACCATTCAAAGCATTACTGATCCAGATCTGAGTCGTTGTACAAAACCCCTGGAAATACAATGTAGATCTGCAGATTTGAAAGATGTACCTTTGAAGGACCTAGGGGAAAAAGTAACATGTAGTCCAACAGATGGACTGATCTGTCATAACAGAGACCAGTTTACACGTAAATGTTCAGATTATGAAATACGAATCAAGTGTTGTCGTGACATTTGTGGAACAACAGCAGCACCAATGACCGCAAAACCTGCCACAACAACCACAACCACAGAAAAACCCACTACCACTACAACCCTTGAAACCACAACAGAAAAACCCTCTGGAACAACAGCAGCGACCACCACTGAAAAACCTGCCACAACAACCACAACCACAGAAAAACCTACTACCACGACAACTCTTGAAACCACAACAGTCACAGAAAAGCCCTCTGGAACAACAGCAGAAACAACCACCACAGTTACAGAAAACACTAGCAGAACAGCGACGACAGAAAAACCCACCACAACAACCTTGGAAGTTGTTACATACACAGTACAATCCAGTACTACAGCAACGCAATCAACAGAAGCTCAAGTTAAAATTACAGCTACAACAGTCACAGAAAACGTCTCTGGAACAACAGCAGCAACCACCACCACAAAACCTACCACAACAACCACAATCACAGAAATAACCACAGCCACTACATCTTTTGAATCCACAACAGAAAAACCCTCTGGAACAACAGCAGAAACCACCACCGCGAGACCTACCACAACAACCACAAGCACAGAAAAACCCACTACCACTACAACTCTTGAATCTACAACAGTCACAGAAAAGCCTTCTGGAACAACAGAGGCAACAACAACCACAAAACCTGCCACAACAACCACAGTCAAAGAAAAACCAACTACCACTTCAACCCTTGAAACCACAACAGAAAAACTCTCTGAAACAACAGCAGCGACCACCACTGAAAAACCTACCACAACAACCACAACCACAGAAAAACCCACTACCACTACAACTCTTGAAACCACAACAGTCACAGAAAAGCCCTCTGGAACAACACCAGCAACCACCACCACAAAACCATCCACAACAACCACAATCACAGAAATAACCACAACCACTACATCTTTTGAATCCACAACAGAAAAACCCTCTGGAACAACACCAGCAACCACCACCACAAAACCATCCACAACAACCACAATCACAGAAATAACCACAACCACTACATCTTTTGAATCCACAACAGAAAACCCTTCTGGAATAACAGAGGCAACAACCACCACAAAACCTGCCACAACAACCACAGTCAAAGAAAAACCAACTACCACTTCAACCCTTGAAACCACAACAGAAAAACTCTCTGAAACAACAGCAGCGACCACCACTACAAGACCTGCCACAACAACAACCATAGTCACTGAAAAACCCACCACAACTACAGCGACAGCAAAACCATCCACAACAACTACAATCACAGAAATAGCCACAACCACTACATCTTTTGAATCCACGACAGAAAAGGTCTCTGGAAAACCAGCAGTAACAACCATCACTGCAAAACCTGCCACAACAACCACAATCACAGAAAAACCCACCACCACTACAACTTTTGAATCCACAACAGAAAAACCCTCTGGAACAACAGCAGCAACCACCACTGAAAAACCTACTACAACAACCACAACCACAGAAAAACCCACTACCACTACAACCCTTGAAACCACAACAGTCACAGAAAAGCCCTCTGGAACAACAGCAGAAACAACCACCACAAAACCTGCCACAACAACAACCATAGTCACTGAAAAACCCACCACAAAGACAGCGACTGCAAAACCTTCCACAACAACTACAATCACAGAAATAACCACAACCACTACATCTTTTGAATCCACAACAGAAAAACCCTCTGGAACAACAGCAGAAACCACCACCGCGAGACCTACCACAACAACCACAATCACAGAAAAACCCACTACCACTACAACTCTTGAATCTACAACAGTCACAGAAAAGCCTTCTGGAACAACAGAGGCAACAACCACCACAAAACCTGCCACAACAACCACAGTCAAAGAAAAACCAACTACCACTTCAACCCTTGAAACCACAACAGAAAAACTCTCTGAAACAACAGCAGCGACCACCACTGAAAAACCTACCACAACAACCACAACCACAGAAAAACCCACTACCACTACAACTCTTGAAACCACAACAGTCACAGAAAAGCCCTCTGGAACAACACCAGCAACCACCACCACAAAACCTTCCACAACAACCACAATCACAGAAATAACCACAACCACTACATCTTTTGAATCCACAACAGAAAAACCCTCTGGAACAACACCAGCAACCACCACCACAAAACCATCCACAACAACCACAATCACAGAAATAACCACAACCACTACATCTTTTGAATCCACAACAGAAAACCCTTCTGGAATAACAGAGGCAACAACCACCACAAAACCTGCCACAACAACCACAGTCAAAGAAAAACCAACTACCACTTCAACCCTTGAAACCACAACAGAAAAACTCTCTGAAACAACAGCAGCGACCACCACTACAAGACCTGCCACAACAACAACCATAGTCACTGAAAAACCCACCACAACTACAGCGACAGCAAAACCATCCACAACAACTACAATCACAGAAATAGCCACAACCACTACATCTTTTGAATCCACGACAGAAAAGGTCTCTGGAAAACCAGCAGTAACAACCATCACTGCAAAACCTGCCACAACAACCACAATCACAGAAAAACCCACCACCACTACAACTTTTGAATCCACAACAGAAAAACCCTCTGGAACAACAGCAGCAACCACCACTGAAAAACCTACTACAACAACCACAACCACAGAAAAACCCACTACCACTACAACCCTTGAAACCACAACAGTCACAGAAAAGCCCTCTGGAACAACAGCAGAAACAACCACCACAAAACCTGCCACAACAACAACCATAGTCACTGAAAAACCCACCACAACGACAGCGACTGCAAAACCTTCCACAACAACTACAATCACAGAAATAACCACAACCACTACATCTTTTGAATCCACAACAGAAAAACCCTCTGGAACAACAGCAGAAACCACCACCGCGAGACCTACCACAACAACCACAATCACAGAAAAACCCACTACCACTACAACTCTTGAATCTACAACAGTCACAGAAAAGCCTTCTGGAACAACAGAGGCAACAACCACCACAAAACCTGCCACAACAACCACAGTCAAAGAAAAACCAACTACCACTTCAACCCTTGAAACCACAACAGAAAAACTCTCTGAAACAACAGCAGCGACCACCACTGAAAAACCTACCACAACAACCACAACCACAGAAAAACCCACTACCACTACAACTCTTGAAACCACAACAGTCACAGAAAAGCCCTCTGGAACAACACCAGCAACCACCACCACAAAACCTTCCACAACAACCACAATCACAGAAATAACCACAACCACTACATCTTTTGAATCCACAACAGAAAAACCTTCTGGAACAACAGAGGCAACAACCACCACAAAACCTGCCACAACAACCACAGTCAAAGAAAAACCAACTACCACTTCAACCCTTGAAACCACAACAGAAAAACTCTCTGAAACAATAGCAGCGACCACCACTACAAGACCTGCCACAACAACAACCATAGTCACCGAAAAACCCACCACAACTACAGCGACAGCAAAACCATCCACAACAACTACAATCACAGAAATAGCCACAACCACTACATCTTTTGAATCCACGACAGAAAAGGTCTCTGGAAAACCAGCAGTAACAACCATCACTGCAAAACCTGCCACAACAACCACAATCACAGAAAAACCTACCACCACTACAACTTTTGAATCCACAACAGAAAAACCCTCTGGAACAACAGCAGCAACCACCACTGAAAAACCTACCACAACAACCACAATCACAGAAAAACCCACTACCACTACAACCCTTGAAACCACAACAGTCACAGAAAAGCCCTCTGGAACAACAGCAGAAACAACCACCACAAAACCTGCCACAATAACAACCATAGTCACTGAAAAACCCACCACAACGACAGCGACTGCAAAACCTTCCACAACAACTACAATCACAGAAAAACCCACTACCACTACAACCCTTGAAACCACAACAGTCACAGAAAAGCCCTCTGGAACAACAGCAGAAACAACCACCACAAAACCTGCCACAACAACAACCATAGTCACTGAAAAACCCACCACAACGACAGCGACTGCAAAACCTTCCACAACAACCACAATCACAGAAAAACCCACTACCACTACAACTCTTGAATCTACAACAGTCACAGAAAAGCCTTCTGGAACAACAGAGGCAACAACCACCACAAAACCTACCACAACAACCACAGTCAAAGAAAAACCAACTACCACTTCAACCCTTGAAACCACAACAGAAAAACTCTCTGAAACAACAGCAGCGACCACCACTACAAGACCTGCCACAACAACAACCATAGTCACCGAAAAATCCACCACAACTACAGCGACAGCAAAACCATCCACAACGACTACAATCACAGAAATAGCCACAACCACTACATCTTTTGAATCCACGACAGAAAAGGTCTCTGGAACAACAGCAGTAACAACCACCACTGCAAAACCTGCCACAACAACCACAATCACAGAAAAACCCACTACCACTACAACCCTTGAAACCACAACAGAAAAACTCTCTGAAACAACAGCAGCAACAACTACCACAAGACCTGCCAAAGCAACCACAATCACAGAAAAACCCACCACCACTACAACTTTTGAATCCACAACAGAAAAACCCTCTGGAACAACAGCAGCAACCACCACTGAAAAACCTGCCACAACAACCACAACCACAGAAAAACCCACTACCACTACAACCCTTGAATCCACAACAGTCACAGAAAAGCCCTCTGGAACAACAACAGAAACAACCACCACAGTTACAGAAAACACTAGCAGGACAGCGACAACAGAAAAACCCACCACAGCAACCTCGGAAGTTGTTACATACACAGTACAATCCAGTACTACAGCAACACAATCAACAGAAGCTCAAGTTAAAATTACAGCTACGACAGTCACAGAAAAACTCTCTGGAACAACAGCAGCAACAACGGAAAAAACTTCCACAACATTCACAATCACAGAAAAACCCATTACCACTACCTCTTTTGAAACCATAACAGTCACAGAAAAGGTCTCTGGAACAACAGCAGCAACCACCACCGCAAAACCTGCCACAACAACCACAATCACAGAAATAACCACAACCACTACATCTTTTGAATCCACGACAGAAAAGGTCTCTGGAACAACAGCAGTAACAACCATCACTGCAAAACCTGCCACAACAACCACAATCACAGAAAAACCCACAACCACTACAACCCTTGAAACCACAACAGAAAAACTCTCTGAAATAACAGCAGCAACAACTACCACAAGACCTGCCAAAGCAACCACAATCACAGAAAAACCCACTACCACTACAACTTTTGAATCCACAACAGAAAAACCCTCTGGAACAACAGCAGAAACCACCACCGCAAGACCTACCACAACAACCACAAGCACAGAAAAACCTACTACCACTACAACTCTTGAATCTGCAACAGTCACAGAAAAGCCCTCTGGAACAACAGAGGCAACAACCACAGCACAACCTCCCACAACCACCACAGTAACAGAAAAACCCACCACAACAAAGTCCTCTCTTGAAACTACTACTTCATCTATTCAGTCTTCAACACCAGGCAGAACAACTGTTTGTTTATGCATCTACAACGGCACAACATTCTTTCGTGGTAAGCAATGTGCCATTGTTTTCAGTTGCTGTTTATATTGTCTTTGCAATATTTTTGTCATCTCTACAAGGGTTCTTCAAAAAAAAAATCAGTGTCAGCCAGAAACAGGGGCTATACTTCCATTTTGGGGCCTAATTGTACATTATAAAGCCTTGTATTACTGTCTACAAAAACTCAGATCCATCCATCCATTCTCTATACACTGCTTTATCCTCATTAGGGTTGCGGGGGCTGCTGGAGCCTATCCAAAAACTCAGATGTTTTTTGTAATTTCTTTTGAAAGAGAGAAAAGCTTCAAGCTGGCATGCTGTTGCTCCAGTATATCGCACTCATCCACACAGCACAGGTGGCACTTCTACACTTCTTGAAGTCAGATGGTGCCAGGCCAGGTAAGTGAGCTGAATGGGGCAACAGTTCAAAGCCACATATGACTGTTTCTGCTTCTGCCACCTGTGCTGTGGTGCATTGTCCTGGAGCAACAGCATGCCAGTTTGAAGCTTTTCTCTCCTTGAAAAGAAGTGGCAAACATTTGAGTTTGTCTGGCTTTTTAGCATACAGTTATGCCCCGAAAATGGGAGTTGCAGCTCTTGCTTCCAGTTGAAGCCGAGAACATTGAGAAGCACCCTCATACACCTGTCCGTTCAATGCAACCTGGCACGTCTAATCACAACAGAAAAGGGTACCTTAACTATAAGGTCCTGTTTATACTGAGATATCACAATCTTCATTCTGAGTTGGCCTGTATTTAGGACCAAGGATGGCATACCACCTCTTAAAAATGTGGTATGCCAACAAACACATTCATTTTGTTCAAAAAAGAGCTTTTAATCCAAACCCATGTAGTACTGACTTAGTGGCTGACTTGCACAATGGAGGGATAAGTGACTGCAGGAAAATTTGGTCATTACCCAGGTCCATGCCCAGCCTTTGGACCAACAAATGCAGCAACTGGAATCCTTCATTTTATTCATTATATTGCTGAGTCAAACTTGATCTTACCATGGACTTACTGTTTAATTATCCACTGTAAAAGCAAAAATGTGACTAGACTTCACAAAAGTTGCATTATAACAATGGTGACATGCTTTTGCCTTGTTTTCCCACATCATTACTCATTTTGATCTCTGCCTTGGTTTTATACTCATGCAGGCAACTTGATCTACAACATGACTGATAAAAGCGGGTGGTGTTACACTGCATATTGCAATGTGACATGTAATGTTGAAAAGCATTCCATACCATGTCAGTCTACTACTCCATCACCTCCTGTGATTACTACAACAAGTTCTGGCACTACAACACCCGTTAGCCAACCAACAACCACAGAGGAACCTCCCACAGAATGCTCATATCTTATTCCGCCAAGGAAGGTATTTGTATTTAGATATATACTGTAATGAAACGAAAATGAAGACAGTTAAAAGAAATATGGAAGCATGGAAAATACCAATACTTTTCCTATGCACTGGTGCTTAACATTAGTCAGAATGGCTTAAGTTTTGCTTCTACTAGCTTGTTTCCAGGCTGACACAAAGTCATTGATTCCTGTTTTGATAAACCATTTTGATTACCATTGGACCTTTCAGTTTTGAGCAACAGCATCTCAGTGAAATGCAACAATACCCAATTCAATTGACATTGATAGATTAATTTAAATCCATAAATTTATGACAGATACAGATATTTTACTTCTTTCTTGTTTAATCAACATTATTTAGCTCCTCCATTTGGCACAGGAATTATGTTCAGCGGAGTTACAAAAAGTAAAAGCAAAAATAATACCTAACGAGTTTTGTCAATGTAATGTAAATTCTAGATGTGTGTGTTATCAAATAGAATTTATGCACCTGGAGGTATCAAATATAAAATGCCTTTCACTAGTAATAGATTGCTAAAAGTCTCAATTTGTGCTTTACAGCATGGTGAATCTTGGAGACCGAACAACTGCACCACAGAAACATGTGACAAAGGTAAAGTAATCAAAGAACATGTACCATGCAAACCGGCACCTAAACCTACTTGTGAAAATGGATACCAACCAGTTCGAGTTTATGATGAAGCGGGCTGCTGTTTCCAGTATGAATGCCAATGTAAGTTCAAATCGAAGCATTTTAAAGTATCGCATTTTAGCAACATCTTAAAACTGCGACACATACGGGCAAAATAAAAAATGTTTTTTTGTTTGATTTAACACTCAGTGTTATCTTGTTCTGATATCTGCAGGTATTTGCTCTGGATGGGGAGATCCTCATTATGTAACATTTGATGGCAAATATTACAGCTTCCAGCAAAACTGTACATACATCCTGGTCAAAGAGATCAACATCAAATACAATTTTACAGTTCTCATTGACAATGAAAACTGTGATGCCTCTGGAACTGTGACCTGCGTTAAAGCCTTGACTGTGCTTTACAAAAACTATACAGTGATTCTTACACAGCAGAGAATACCGAGAACTGTAACCATGGTAAATATCACCGCAACACATTGTCTTAATATATTTAAATAATTTCCATCGATGATTACAGTTAATATGTTTTTCAGCGACAGTAAATAACGTTGCAACTGTTTAGGTGTCCATCAACGGCAAGCGGGTAATCCCAGCCTACTCTAATGAAGACCTCAGCGTCACAAGTGCAGGAATTGAGGTGCATTTGAGCATCCCGGAAATTGAAGCACGCGTGATGTTCAAAGGGATTTCTTACTTCGTTAAGTTGCCATTTTCTCTTTTCCACAACAACACTGAGGGACAGTGCGGTAAGTTGATAGTTGATTACCTGTTAAAACAATATGTTGTAATGTGAATTGGACTTCCTGTTACGTTCATAAATTTAAATATGCATATACGCCAAAAAGCCAAACCTTATAACCACTGACAGGTGAATTGTAACAAATTGATCGTCATGTGGATGCTGCAACCAGTAGTCAAACATTGTTACAGACCAAACGCACCCACCCATGGTAGCAGCATTTCCCAACACCGGTGGCCTTCTCTAGCAGTATGGTGTGGCATGACACACAACAAAAATTGCTCCGGAACAGCTTAAGTAACATAACAAAGTCCTCAAAGCTTCAATCCAGCCTCTAAACTTGCCAGATCTTAATCCAATCTAGCATTCATAGGATGTGTTGGAACATGGAAGCCCCACCCTCAACACAGTACCTGAAGGACTCACCGTTGGGAGACCATTTGATCAAGGACCTTGGTGGTTGTCCTGTTGTATCTGGCATCGGGACATTGGCAGGACATCCCCAGAGGAACTTTTTCCATGACCCAACAGTTCAGGGCTGCTTTGAGGACACAATACTATATAGTTTTAATATTATAGCTGATTGCTGGATTTAAAGACAAGGCGTGGCTATTCAGTAGTGAGACTAATGCCATATAATTGTGTATTATTTAACTTATAATAGAAGAGGATAGATCACGTATGGACATTCTATATTTTATAATTAAAAACTTAAATGCATGCACTACATATACTGTGATAAGATTTCGTAAAAAGGGTGTGTTTTCTCATCTCTACAAAGCACATTTTCTCATTTCACTTTCCAAATTGTGATAGCTAGAACCTCCTTTTCTATACAGGCTTTATGGGGAAAAATATCATTTGTTTTTAATCCATATGGATAAACTGGGAGTGACACTCTGCTAATCATTTGTACCTCAATAAAAACAGTCTGCAAAACATGTTATTTTTAATGTATCACTGCTAGCTAGAATCCCAGAAATACACTGTCTGGATTGGTTGTCACTGACAGGTTATTAGTACGTCTGACAAGGCCAGTGGCTAATGAATGTTTATATCTGGGAATTGAGAAGCCTTTTCCACATGTGTGGTTGTAAAATCTTTCATTTGAATATTTCCTTTCACAAGGAAACTGTGACAATGACCAGAAAAATGACTGCGGATTACGAAATGGCACGATTCATCCGTCATGCTCTGATACGGCCCATGACTGGAAAATATATAATATCACGAAGCCGTACTGTGAAAGGCCGCCTCCTCCAATCCCAACAGTAACACCGACAACGCAAATACCATGCCATCCTGAAATTTGTGAAATTTTGACGAGCACGTAAGAATTTCCAAGATAAATATGAGCACAATACGTCAATTCACTGTGCTGTCTCGACTAATCTCCTTTCTTTTATTTTGGACATTATAAGGGTGTTTAAGGAATGCCACAAAGTAATTGATCCAAAACCGTTTTATGAGGCCTGCAAATATGATGTTTGCCACATGTCTAATCCCAACGTGAGTTGTTCCAGTATGGAGACGTACGCCTCGAGGTGCGGGGACGCATCTGTCTGTGTGGACTGGAGGAATGCCACAAAGGGAAAATGTGGTAAGACAGTATTGTCTTCGTAGAAAACAACCATTCATTTTTACAGACGACAGTTTCTTCACATTATGATGGTAAACCCACTTTCTCTTCTTGCAGAGCTTAAATGTCCAGGAGATAAAGTCTACAAGCCATGTGGGCCGGAGGTTGAACCAACTTGCAATGAGAGGTAATCACATAGGGGTCATTCATACCAAATAGACAAAAATCCAGAAAAGTGGTTGCACCCACCACCTCAAAATTGCTTCATATTTTTTTCTACCATTCTTTGGTACATTTCATTGGGAAAGCCAAAATTTTGAGGTCCTAAACCCTCAAGCCACCACTGGCCATCATATAGACATGCTACGTACTGCCCAGGGGATATGTTTTCTGACTCAGCTGTGGATTCTGTAGTGTCACCTGGTTCACTAACTAAAACATAAGAACAGCTATGATTTGTTCACTATGTTTCCAGCACCAACTGGAAAGAGAAAAACGTCCTTATTGGTATAAGCTGTGGAGAATGAATACAGCAAGAACCACATGTTCATTTTAAGTTTTTCTACATGTTTTCATGTGTATCTTCAAACCTACAAAATTTCAAAAATGTGCCACCTTGTCCACATGGAGTAATTTCAGCCTAAATATGGTGAATTTTGGCAAACGGCCTGTGATTGACAGCTTCCCTAGCCCTCCCTAGGCACATTTAGTGTCCCATAAATGTTTCAAAAAATTGCTTATGACCCAGACAACAAAATCTGACCTATCCTGACCCAGCAGAGTAATGTTAAGTACCTAATAAATGCATTTCATTTTGGAGCTTATTATAATCTTATGCACTTTTTAAATGGTTGTGCCTCAACAGATTTTCATCATAACACTTGTCTGACCACTATATTTTATGCATCTGTATACATTTAAAAGAACTTGAAAATTTGAAGAAGATATATTGAGTACTTCCTGAGTTATTAGGGTTTGACAGATGGATTTTAAAAATTAAGGACCCCCTCCTTCAACAGGCTATAAAATGAAAACCAGTGGGCCTGTGAGGCTGTAACTTTGGGTTTTTCAATCATTTTTACCCTTCTGCAGAATAACAAAAATGAAGACAATCTGAGATGGTGGTGCAACCATCTTTTGTCTATGTGATATGGAATGACCCATAGTTCTGTTTAAACAATACCTGGAATTCAGTAATGTCAGTAGCTTGGAATTAAAAACAAAACAGTGTCTGCAGGTATGCTAGTAATTCTAACAGTCTGCTTGGATTGAGCTAAATGCAAACATTAATATGCTCATTTGCAACTCACATGTCAGCATGCTAACAATACACTGAATGCAAAGTGATGTGGTTTTGCAGGTATTTGGACAAACTGAATGTTAATGTGATGATGTTGCTAGATAAAAAGTTAAAAGGTTACCAAAAATAATTACAATAATCCTGAGGGGAATGAGAATGTCTATACAATTTGTCATGACATCTGATTGTTTGAGATGTTTCACTTAAAGCTGCAAATGTCGACCTCATTAGTGATAGAAAAATCATATGAATGTATGTGCAAAATTTCATTACAACCCATCAAACAGGTCCTGATATGTTTCAGCTTGAACCAGAGGGGTAGATTTTAGACTGAAGAGCACCTGGAGAGCCATGTCTCTTGAATAGCAAGAAAAAAAGCCCATAAATTAGAAACACTGTTGTGCAGGGCTGGGTGTCTGTACTGGATTCCACATATCAATTATCATGTTATTTAAAAAATAATCAAACCTGTAAATTGTCAATTGTCTTCATATTTAGATACAATAAAAAGTACACACAGCAATGCCAAGAGGAAGAAGGTGACCAGATCAAAGTTTGTGGTGGATTCACAGAGGGATGTTTCTGCCCAGAGGGAATGACTTTGTTTAGTTCAGCGACCGACACATGTGTGACCTCCTGTAAGTTCTGTTGTCTACTGAGGTGCAATCTAATGTGAATCTTTGTGGAAAAAAATGAAGATACAGTTCAAATCTTTTTTTTATTGTTGAAGGTTGCATTGGACCTGATGGCCAACCTAAACAGGTAAATGAAGAAGAAGAATGTCTTTATTGTCAATATACAGAGTACAACGAAATTGCTATCGCATACTGATGGGGGAAGCTGCCATGCAAGGTGCTAACCATGGCTCATCAGCAGCATTTGGGTGTTTGGCATCTTGCTCAGGGACACCTTGACATGAGCTCGACAGGCCAAGGATCAAACCAGCGACCCTCTGGTTGCAAGACGGCCACTCTACCCATTGAGCCCCCCCCACACAATATGCTACAATACGTTAAATAAACCCACACATTTTCTCTCTCATATTTGTTGCTGTTATGATATTTATTCTTTTCAATCCCTCAAACAGCTTGGAGACACATGGAAGACCGACTGTCACCACTGTGTTTGCGATAAGGACAGCCTGAGTGTTCAATGTGAGCCTGTCATGTGTCCCACGCAAAAACCAATCACCTGTACCGAGGAAGGACAGGTGTTGGTGAACCGCACAGTGGACTGCTGCGAGAGACTGACATGTGGTGAGTGACTTTAGATTGTAAGCAACAGAATGCTTTAACAGGAGCATGTTGGAAATGGCAACTGATCTTAAAGTCCCTGTAAAATCATGAATTAAACTTCTAAAAACTCTTCTCTGCATACCAAAATTCACATTTGGTAGCTTGGTTTCCATGGAAATAATCCCTCCTTGCCTGAAGGTGACTTAGATGTAACTCAGCAGCATTCATTCTTTGAGAATCTGCAATCTGCGTAGTCCCACTTCTCTATCCATGAACCACTCCCCACTTGCTGCAGCTCAAGCACACCAGTTCATCTACACTACACCAGTTCATCTACACTACACAGTTTTAAGCTGCAGTACTGAAGTTATTCAACCATACATGTTCCAAACCGGAATGCAGATTCCAAACTAGAAAAGCACTCAGAGAGTGCAGACCTCCACCAAGGATAGAGAGGAAAACAGGAAACCCATGCAGTAAAGGATCATGAGCTGGAATCAAACCTGCGTCTCTGACACAGTTCTGTTTACAAATCACCTTCTTAACCAGTTGAGCTATCTGGACACCTTGTTCCAATTTGTTGGCCGACATACTAACCTTTGATGTTTTTGTCATATTTTGGACCACATACTAAAACATACTAAAAAATTCAAAGTGATCCAGAATCCAGGATCCTTTCCGGATTGCCACCAAAATTAAATCAGCTCTTCCTCTTACCATAGTCTACATCCCCTCAAAATTTCATCTGAATCTGCCCAGGCATTTTTGAGTTATCTTGCTAACAGACAGACAGACAGACACACGAATGCCGGGTGTCACATAACCTCCTTGGCAGAGGTAATAACGATGCAGATAGTCCAAAGTCTGTTAACATGATTGGTTCCTCAAGTTTCTTACTTCTAAAGCTTTTGAGACTAGCATTGCTGCACTCCACTTTCAAGATGAAAATGATATGGTATTCACAGCTTTGTCACTCATTATGTCTTCTAGCATATAAAAACAATAAAAACTAGAAAAGCACTTGGAGAGCGCAGACCTCCGCCAGGCCATCTGTTTGTCTGTCTGTCTGTTTGTCTGTTTGTCTGTTTACAGCATAACTCAAAAAGTCATGGACGGATTTTCACCAAATTTAACCTAACCCAGGCGGCCATCTCTCAATTGTACAGAGTCCTTCAAAAAAATCCTGGATCCAGACGG
This sequence comes from Acanthochromis polyacanthus, assembly GCF_021347895.1. Classification (NCBI taxonomy): domain Eukaryota; kingdom Metazoa; phylum Chordata; class Actinopteri; family Pomacentridae; genus Acanthochromis; species Acanthochromis polyacanthus. The sequence continues at coordinate 13,216,240 of NC_067120.1, read as the reverse complement.
TGATCCGGATCACCTCCAAAATCTAATCGATTGTTACTTTTGCTCTTCTGGACATTCTGTAAAAATTTGGTGAAAATCCGTCCATAACTTTTTGAGTTATGCTGTTAACAGACAAACAGACAGACAGACAAACAAACTCTGATGATTACAGGTAACAATGTATTGACATGCTAGCAAGGTTAAAAAAAAACTCTCTCTTTTTTTGTTACCAGAAAAGGTCTTTAAAATAATCACTTTGCAGACTTTAAACACCTTGGTCTGTTTAATCACTGAGGTGTACTGCTCTGCATCATGGGAATTGTAGGATCCAGCATACCTAGAGCTTGGAGCATGCTAGGGACTAAAAGTGCAGTGCTGCAACAGTGCCCAGTTTTTGGTTTCTTTTTTTTTATTATTTGTAGAGTTGAGTTCCCAGTTCTACAGAAGAAAAACACTCAGTTTAAACAAACAAAAAAAATTATATTCAGAGAGGAACTTAAACTGTGCCAAAGAAATATTACCATCATAAGGTAGTCAGAGGCTGCACGGTGGCTCCGCTGTTAGCACAGCCTGGGATCTTTCTGCATGGAGTGTGCATGTAGGATGAAGGCGGGGGACATCAGACCAGCAGTCTATCACATAGCTACACAGAGACAAACAATCACAGTCACATTCACACCTACGGACAATTTAGAATCACCATTTAACCTCAGCAAGTCTTTGGACTCTTGGAGAAAGCCAGAGAACTCGGTGTAGATCCCATGCAGACATGGGTCAGCTGGAATAGGCTCCAGCCCCCCTGCGACCCTACACAGGATTAAGCAGTGTATAGATAATGGATGGAAATGGCAGTCATTATTCAATAATTGTGTGTTTCATCCAGGTATAATCTGCAACATGTGATTCCATATTATGTTAAAAGGATTTTATAAAAGGGTAAAAAAAAATCTAATCGCCTATTAGTAATATATAGTACATAGTAACCTTTATTCCAGCGGTACCTGATTACTTTCAGCTACTCAATGTGACATTTTTTGGGAACCGTGATATTTTTTTTTTCAATTCTATACTAACAGAGTGTGATAAGAACAGCTGTTCATCAGAAAAACCAAAGTGTGACCTGGGATTTGAGTTGGAGATCTTTGTCTCAAATGATAGTTGCTGCCCTGTTCACCGCTGTGGTAAGCTCAGCATATAGGCTTCATTTATTCATCATATTTGTGTGTGAAAGGTTCAGTTTTAATGCGATCATATTTGTAAACATTGTTTTATCTAGTACCCAAAGGTGTCTGTGTCTTCAACAACACTGAGTACAAGGTAAGGAATAACATACTGTATGCATTTTTGTTACCAGGATACCTGCTTGTTAAATTGTCACTATAAGGCTTTGTATGAAACTGACACAGACTTTACATTTTATTGTATACAGCCTGGTGTGGATTTCGCAAAAAGCCCATGCGAACACTGCCACTGCACTGCCACTCAGGATCCCAGCACGAAGCTGAACGAGTTTCTGTGTTTTCAGATTCAATGTGCTTCCTGTCCACCGGTACGACTGCATGGAAACACTTCTGCTTATTTCATCGTTTGTGACTGATGCTAGTAAAGTTACATCATTCCATCACATACTTTATTCTCAGACAAAGCTAAAAGAAGTGCACAACTGATCTTATAACAGCTGGTGATGCACTGGTTTTATTTCTGTCCAGATAATGACAGGTTGGAAGATCAACTATTTCAGAAATCACAGCCTTCAATGGGAAAATTCATTTATGATTCTAGTGCTGGAAAAGTTACCTTTAAACACAAAGAGCTGTTCAGTTAACCATGTCCGATCTAGTATGTAGCCATGCAGACATGTTGGTGTTTGTCGCACTGGTTGCAGAGGTATTATTGTGACATTTCTGCTGCCATTAGAATGCCAAAGAGATTAATTACATTTTATTGTATAGCTCATACTGAAGAAACTGTCCAGTGTTTTAAAATTATGCTGCCATAATATTTTTAGCTAAAAGTTGCATTTTTAACTTAGTTCAAATCAACGTTGCATTTAGATTAAAATCTACCTGAATATATGGTAGTAAATGAGAAAAACTATCCTTAAAGGTAAAAGTATTACATTAATATGACTACTTAGTGACTATATACAGATCGAATTTGCTGAGGTTGCAGACTATATTGATTTGTGTATTTTTCAAATAGGGCTTTGTGCCTGAAGTTCAACCCGATAAATGTTGCGCATGTGTTCAGACACATTGCGTTTTGGACGTCGACTCTCCATCTCCTGTAATTATTAAGGTGAGTACAGTGTAATGGAAACATCTGCAGAATCTGTGTTTGCATCCTGAATTTCAAATGATCCTGAATCCAGAAGATATTTTAACTCATTCTGCATTCTTCTTCTACACCTCTAACAGCCCTCTCAGTCTTGGTCGCCACCAAATGACAACTGTACCAAGTACGACTGCAGGAAGGTGAATGATAGTTTCATAACCTCTGAAAACCGAACAATCTGTCCGGAATTTGATCCAGAGAACTGTGTTCCAGTAAGTATAATCCACTTATAAAAAGTCCATAACTTCTCTTTTCAGGCAGCCTATTATCACATTTTTAGATTCAAATGTGCATACCATATTTGAAAGACAAGGATTAAGGGTTCAGTACATGTAGGTCGTGTGTTTTTCATGTCCTTCCTCATAATATACATTATATTTTGTCTGTGTTTCAGGGAACTGAGAAGAGTGACATGAATGGTTGTTGCAAAACATGTAAGCATAAATACAGAGTACACAATATTCCATATAAAATATTCCACTTTTGATATATAATAAATTTCATTCATTTGGAGATATTTTTCTCATATTATTTATCTGCTAATCATATTGTTTGTCTCAACATGCAACTAACCCACACATTCCAGAGCCAGAGATGAGGTCTTCAGTTTCTGTTCTCTCTCTCTCTCCTTTTTTGTCAAATCACAGAAGACAAATACTCTGTCATTCTTGGCAGGAATACTCTCACTTTAGGGCTCATTTGACAAACATCAGAAAATGCCGTTTTATATATGAACACAAAAACCTGACCAAGTCGTACAATCCGCCAACATCCACCCATCCAGTAATCAAGTGTTCCCATTGGCCACTAAGCTCATTTGCCTGTAGCTGTGCTTTCCTTGTTAAGTCCTTCATAATGTCCTTTACAGGTACTCCTCGTTTCAATTGTCTGGTGAAAAAGAAAACCACCTACCTGAAGATGAAGAACTGTGAGTCAGTTGCTGTGGAACTCGGAACCTGTGAGGGATCCTGTGGGGCGTCTTCATCAATGTGAGATTTATGACAGAGTAGTTCAGTACAATCTGCTAACTCAGTCCTGCTAAAATCACCAATGTGAAGAGTAAATTTTTAACCGTTTGCATGCTATTCAACAGCAGGCATCTGACTCTGAACCTCTTTATCTGCAGGTACTCGGCGGAGAGCAATGTTATGAAGCATTCTTGTTCCTGCTGTCAAGAAATGAAAGTCAGCAACGTGACGGTGGAGATGAAATGCTCCGATGGCATCATGAGGCCATACACTTACATTTCAGTTGACAAGTGTCGATGCGAAGTCGCTGAATGTGAAAAGCAAGGATTAAAACCGTGAAAACCGTGACAGGCAAAACCGACAACCGAGCTTCATTGAAGGGAAGATTTGATGAATATGTTTTGCCAATTCCTCTCCAAAATTATCAGACAATAAAAATACCTAATATGTGAACCAGAGCCAAATAAAAGCGGAACCTCTTAAAGAGTAAAAGTGTTCTAGTCTAAAGTGTTCTCTTTTAACTAGCGCCTCATACATTCACAACACCTGTCAGCACTTTCTCATCTATTGTCTGGGAGGTGTGGTGCTCCATGATAACGGCACATATTTGAGTGATGGTTTGTCTTTTAATTTTTAAAGAAGCAATTGCTTTAAACACTGTAAAGTGTGGTGTTTCAGCTTTAAAGGGTGTTTTTTCCTCATTTTACTATTAATGATAGAGAGATATGGCTTCAGATATACAGAGCATACTGTAGCAATACTCTTTCTTTTCTTTGGTTTGGGAAATGGGACTGTATTTGTGCTAAATTCTGACAATTTTTTAAAAAATGGATTGGAATTTTAAATTAAAGTTTTCTTTCTCTAATATGTGGTGTTTCAAACATCTTTCTTTAGTGTCATTAAAACTCAAGTTTACTGATCATGTGTTCACAGTATTTATTTCTTGTGTGTTTGTCATGTAGATTTGATGCAATGTGCATCATGGATGATGAAGAGAAACACTTAATTTTGATACAAAATGTGATTTTTTTTTTGAGGGGGCAAAGATGAGAAACAATGACTGTCCCATTTCTTATTAATAGAGACCCCTAATGTTGGTCAGCAGTCCAAAGAGCAGGGGACGGCCGCTGGCATAAACACTCTATGCCGTTGTTTATAGCCACATCCACTAGAGGGGGCCACACCACAATAAGTGTGTGATTCGCATTTTGTCCCTGTCTTTATTCCAATAAAACATAAATCATCATGGTAACATATCAATTTAAACTGGCTTATTAGAAAACTATATGGGAAAAATACAGGAAAGAAAAAATAAACCAGCAGTCAGTTAGTGACTCCATGCTTCGTGCCATATTAACTTATTTTTTTTCTATTATTTTGAACACTTATTGGTAATTGTCTCTATCGTTTTAAGGATACATTTTTTAAAAAATAAATATTTGCTGTTAATCATGTGCATGTGTGTTTTAACCCAATTACAAGCTGTGCACGTGATTTGGTAGTTGCCCTGTGCATGTTTTGGGGCCGCAAAAAAAAAATCTTGCTTAGGGCCACCAAAGTCCTAGGGCCGGCCCTGCCAAAGAGCATCTGAAGCACTTTGATTTATAACATAAAAATCCTTTGTTATACATATTTAAACCAACAATCACACCTCAGAGAGTCTTCATCGGGGTGTAGGGTGCAGTAGAAACATTGTCACATTTAAAATTCCTTTTACACAAATCACTTGATAGGGAAATTCTGCTATTTGAAAAAGCACAAATATCTAATATAATGACCAAACACTCAGAAAGAAAAAAGAAAGATACATGTTCAATCAAAACGCAATAGGATTAACTAAACATTGTGTAGCCTCATGTTGGTAGATAAGCCTATGAATAGCATCATGTAACATTGAAAAGCTCATAATAAACCACCAGAGTTCATACTATACTACATCATATGGACTCTGGCTGCCAACAAAAATAATTTAAATTGGGAAGAAATGACGATGACGGCATGTATAAACTTCCATTATACAGTTTCCTCCCCTAGAAATACAACTTCATCACCTTTGTATGTATCATCTCATACATGTTATGTCGGATTAAATATGTGGATGCAGTCTGTGATTCAGTGGCTGATATTCATAGAGATTAAGTCTACCTACAAGAATTTCATTCCACAATTTATTAACTGCAAAATGACTTTTTCTGCAGTGATGCTTCAAAAAACTTACACAGGCATAACTTTTCATCTGTGCAAGTACTTAAAAAATGTGTAACTGACATAGGTGTAACATAAAAATGGTATCAGAGCATTGGTTGCTGTTAACATATCGTGGGGCTCACATCTTTTGAGTGGTGTGCGGCTGGATTACCCTGCAGAACTTGTTAAAAAAATTTTCTGCTGGACTCATTCTGAGGCAGTGGCAGAATTTGACTGGTTGGTATTCCTAGTCCAATAATCTAGAAACTAAATCTGATTAAAAATATAGAAAGAAATACCATCATTATCCAGATTTTTCAGAAAAATGGACAAAAGAAGCTGCTTAGTAACATTGTTTAAGAGTGATGGGACTTGGGGGAATCTTTGAATATGTCTATGAGTGAGTGAGAAGATTTAACACAAAGCTTTGAAAATATAAATAAGCAAAGCGGGAGAAATAAACAGGCAAAGAGCAGCTGAAATCATTGCGTGGAGGCAGACTTTAAATAGCAACACACATAGACTACTCGTACTGATGTAATCAAACCATGGAATAGCCTAAGCATGAAAAAGTTAATAAGACAGCCTGTAATTAGTTGTATTTTTTTTGTCGTAACCACATTTTTTGCCATTGTACACCCCTTTAACATGAAAAAATGAAATACATTAAATAAATTGTATATTGATAGTTACATAAATTACTTATAATACTATAATACTACAATACTATTTTAATTCAAAATATCTCTATTTTAAAATTTTAAAGAAGCATCTTATCAGACAGGGGTTATTCAAAGTGCTTCACAGGCAAAGTTATTTTTTTAAAAAAAGCAAAAATTTAAAATATGTAAAATATAAAATTAAAAACAGATCAGGATAACAAAAAATAAAATAAATCAAAAACCGTTCAGAATTGCTGAATAAAGGGAATACATTTTTTAGGCAATGTCACAGTGACAGACTCAAAAAAGTGAAAAAAGATATGAAATATGAAAACACGTAATTTCTTAAATAAAACAGATTAATTAAAAGTAGTGAAACAAAGAACCGTCATTTATAGTGTCTTATTTGTTCATTTGCATAAAACTGCATTGCCAATATTCTCTTTGTCTTTCGGTATTTAAAGAGTTGGCCCGTCTCGTAGCGGAACATTTCTTCACTGCCTCATTCCACCGGAACATTTTTAGTGTTACGCACCGCTTGGCAGTCATGTCGGCGCTGAAGTCAGATCGCTTACTGTTAGAGTCGACAAAATTCAGTTAGAAGTAATTTCTTGCGTCGTTTTTACATTCGAGACAACATTACCCGGTGATTATGCGTTGAGGAGAAGCGAGGTGTTCGCTGCAGTGTCGGTTTATTTTGAGGTAAAGTAAGTTTCGTGCCGACTTCTCTCGGAGGCTTTCTCTCTTCTTCCCTGGGAGCGTTAGCTAACGTCAGGCTGCTCAGCTAAGTTCACAGAATAAAACTGTCAACACAGCAGCGACCTGCGGGTGTTTAAAGCGCATATAGGTTGCGTAGCAGCGGATAAAGGTGTTGTAGGAGACGGAACATGTACTCAGGACATTGTGAGCTCAAATCATTCGCTCATCACACAGAGAGCTCCATATCTCAGAGTGGTGAACTAGTCCCTTTATTGTTGCTGCCGTTCATGTTGCCAGTGTTAAATCTGTAACTACAGGTCGAGTAAGGACAGGACGGTTTGGTCAGAGCGTTACATTCGTGTGACTTGGCTAACACACATCTCATACTGTTCATCATTTTATTCTTTCATATGTGGCAATGTGTCAGAGCACGGTCGGTCTTTATAACATGATTATTGTGGATAATCAATGGGAGTTCGTCTGTTTTCTCAGTTGTCTGAGCCATGGCATCACTGTCAGAGGAGGTGCTGCTGGTGGTGAAAAAGGTCCGTCAGAGGAAGCAGGATGGCACACTTTACCTGATGGCTGAGCGAGTAGCCTGGTGTCCCGAAGGCAAGGACCGCTTCACAGTCAGCCACTTGTATGCAGATATTCGATGTGAGTACCTGATACCCTTAAATCAGAAGTTAATAGATTTGAAATTAAAAATTTAACCAGTGCAATAAGCAAATTGCAAAGCTTACATCTGTGGATTTATGAGGTCTGGCTACTAAGTAATGAGACTAATGCCTTTACTCTGCTTTGCTCAGTTGGAGCAGATTGAATTTTTCAGAGGTTGTTTATGTTTGCATCTTGATCAATGTGTCCTCTTTGGTTCTGGAATGCACACTGTATTTGAACGGACATAAGCTCAGTCTCATTTTTAATAGCCATCTTGTACATTTTGCAGATCTAGAGTTTACACACTCGTGTCAGTGGTTTTACAAATTCACACTGTGTAACAGTCAAGGCAGGAGTCTTCAGCTTGCTGTCATAGAAGAGCAAAGGAAATCAGGAAATAATCACATTTAAACAGCTAGAATTAGAAAACACTTTTACCCGAAAATTATTCAAAACAGTTAATTGATTATTGAAATATGTCACGATTAATTTTGTTGTGGTAACCCATTGATCAGTAGTTGTAGTTCTTCGTCACATGGCTTGTTTTACTCGACCAACAGTCTCAAACCCAAAGATATTCACTTAACAGTATCAGGAAACTAAGAAAAACAGTCATGCTTTTAATAGTATCTTATGTGCTACTGCTCCATCTCATGTTTTAAAATACACAGTGAACATTAAACTTGAGCTTGATTTTAAAACCTGATGTTGGAATCTTTTAGAAAAATTGTTGTTAGATATATTTCCAGGCTGCACAGTTGCCTTGCAGCTGGAAGATCCCTGGTTTGGATCCCGACCTGGGATCTTTCTCCGTGGAGTTTGCAAGTTCTTCCTGTGCATGCCTGGGTTTTCTCCGGGTACTCCGGCTTCCTCCCACAGTCCAAAAACAAGCTGAGGTTAACTGATAGTTCTAAATCGTCCTCAGTGTGAATGTGAGTGTGATTGTCTGTATATGTAGCCCTGTGATAGACTGGTGATCTGTCCAGAGTGTCCCCTGCCTTTGCCCTAAGTCAGCTGGGATAGGCTCCACCCCCCTGTCAACCCTAATGAGGATTAAGTATTGCATAGATAATGGATGGATGGATATATTTCCCCAACTGTTCAGCTGTAATTACAAGTAGTGCTAAGACACTCGTGTGTTGGTGTATTGCTGCTCTGTACAGGTCAGAAGATCAGCCCAGATGGTAAAGCCAAAATTCAGCTCCAGCTGGTCCTTCACACCGGCGAGAGCACCACATTCCACTTTGCCAATGAGAGCAGTGCGCTCAAAGACAGAGATGCCACCAAGGAACTGCTGCAGCAGCTACTGCCCAAGTTTAAGAAGAAAGCCAACAAGGAGCTGGAGGAGAAAAACAGGTGAGACAACAGGCGGTTTTCTCAAGATTGTCCCAAAATGATAAGTCTGCTAATATTCCATCGTTTGTTGCTTATCATCAAAATGTATGAGAACACCAATGCTGACTTTATCCAGATAAAAAGTATTGTCTGTGTAGGAATAAGTTACACAGACAATACTTCTCACAAGTTCCAGCAAGTCACAAGTTGCAGTGGCTTACCTAAACCCTGTACTGTGAGGGAAGTTCAGCGTACTGCTGGCTTGATAAAACCTAAAATCCCAATCAGAGATAATGGGTATCATGACGGTGGTTATCAAATTTGTTTGTTAACTCAGGTTTTTTTCATCAGGCTGTGTATGCTCCTGTAAAGGGGTAATAGTCCACAAACTGGACTAATAATGTGACAATGAGAGGACCAAGTTGTTACAAACTAAAAAAACCCTGGCGAACGGGTAGTGTTTCTTACAGTAGATTTAAATCCCAAACACTGATTATGAACTCTAGCTTCAGGCTAAACATTCCTCGCTAACTCAGTAATCTCAATAACAGCCCTCTGTTCTGGTGTACCTAAAATTTAACATTGCATCAAATCTATCCATAACCAAAAAGCTTATTCTTGTTTGAGTAATTGAAAAAAGTGTAGAAAAGTGCCTACACTGCACAGAAATTTAGGAAATACTTTACCCTTTTAAAAACATCCGCTCTGTTTGGAAAGATTTGCATCCACAGTATGAACAAATCGGTTTGGAGCAGAGCGCCTAGACAAGGTAGCAAAGTCAGAACGTCTCTGATGTTTAGTGTTTGTGTGAAGCTTGGTAGCTGACATTGGGAGCAGTGCATGACTGATTAACTTTAATTCAAGATTCATTCATGTAGAATTCCTTTAGAAAGGTGTTTGTTTTTGAGTTGACAGGTGTTGATAATATTTAGTCCAACCTTGTTAATAGAGTTGGTGATACACAAAATACAACTTAGGAACACCACAAACAACAGCCTCTTAAATAGGCAAAAATTTAATCTGAATCTTTTGCAACGACAGTGAATGTCTTTTCAACACAGAGTCTGTTGAGCGGCAAAGTCTTGGTCACACTGTCTATGTGGGCGTCTTCAAGCACACCTGCTATTTTAGTTTCGTCATGTGCAGCAGCGCGCTGTGCAAAAGGGTAGGCTGAGGTGGAATATACATCAGAGAGTGTGCTGCTCAACGTATTCACGCTTAGCCAGTCACATCACCGGCCTCATCGCTTTAAAACGGCTGCATCAGTCACAGTAATGCATGACAGCAACAGCTTAACAACTAGAAAGAGGAGTCTCGAGGAAATTCTAGTCTTACTTTCAAGGTGCAGAGCGGCGTACTTCAGATTGTAGGTTTTTATGAACTTGTACAGTGATGATGATGTTGATGAAGTCATTTTTTATGATCCTATCATCTGAGCCATTTCAGTTTTATGTCTCATGCTGTAAATTGTTCCTTTAGACAAGACACAACAGCATTTGCATTTTAATGAATAAGTTCAATAAATGAAAATATGCCATGCTAGTTTTACTAAAAGAAAGTTGAAAAGCAAACACGGGCACATGATTTATCAGCCACTGTTTTGTCTCAAATAAACAGCAGTCTGATGTGTGTGTGCTATTTACATTATAAAAGAAACAGTAAATGGTTAAACGGTTATCTCCGGCACTTTTCAAATCAGACACTGCAAGTTTATCAACATACACTGCCCGTTCAACAAAACAAAGCATATGTCTTCAAACACGGTTGTTTAAGAAATGAGAAGCTACTCACTGCATCAGCTCGGGTTAAATAAGTTGTTGCCAACTGAAACGTATTCATCACTGCAGTAATTATCCAATGGAATTCTCCTGCATATTTGCTTATTTCAATCCAAGTGACGACGTTGTTTTTTTTTTTTTGGACAGTGTATATGCTTCTGATTTAATGAGCTGAGGAAGGAACCAGACATCTCCTATCTGATTAGTATTTGATTGTCTTAGGGTCGCCTCACAACCAAAGATGCTCTTAATCGGCTAGCAGTTGTTTACAATAGTTGACTCGTCATTGCATGTGTGAATTGTTTACATTTCTTGAAGCTATCTAACTTTCAATTAAGTGGCTAACATGCTGCTTACATATTTAGGCCACGTTAAAGATCAATGAAAAGCAGATGAATGTTTGCATGTCACCTTCTTAGGGCTGTCTTTATCCCTCTCAAAATGCCACATCTTAAATTTCCGGCCCAACATATGCGACGTGTTTGTCGTAAAACCGATAATATCCATTCATGACTGCAAACAACCGACCAATCCAAACTCAGTCGACCAAAACTTTTCTCATCCACTTAAGTGTTTTCAACAATTTATCTGTTATGTTTTTTTTCTCCTCTGCAGGATGCTTCAAGAAGATCCGGTGCTTTTCCAGTTATATAAAGACCTTGTGGTGAGCCAAGTGATCAGTGCTGAGGAATTCTGGGCCAACCGGTTAGGAGGCATCAACAACACAGACCCCGCAGTGGTCAACAACAAGCAGGAAGTCGGTATATCTGGAGCCTTTCTGGTGAGTATATTTCGTAACGTCAATTAAATTCTTAACCGAGCATGAACCGCTGAATAATTTCAGCATTAGCAACAGACAGTATGGCTAAACATCATTTTTATACGTCACAGGCCGACATTAGACCTCAGACAGATGGCTGCAACGGCTTGAGATATAATCTGACGGCTGACATTATTGAATCCATCTTCAGAACGTACCCTGCAGGTAAACAGTTAAAGTTAACCTATCAACTGTAAACATATTAACTCACGGATTGCTCAGATTTTATTTTACGCAAAGACTTAAAAGATATTACCGATTAACTCTCTGGAAGTCAAAGAGGAAGATTATCTTTATTTAGCTAGATACAAACTAATGTGGTGCAGATTTTTCTACTCAGTATTTGATATAAATTAAGCACCTGGTATTCCTCATCATCTGTACAACACATTGGAATTAATATATTTATGTTAACTTGCTTTGTACTTGCAGTTAAGCAGAAGTATAGTGAAAACGTGCCTCATAACCTGACAGAGAAGGAGTTCTGGACGCGCTTTTTCCAGTCCCATTATTTTCACAGAGATCGCATCAACACAGGAACACAGGATATCTTCTCTGAGTGTGCCAAGCAGGATGAGAAAGGTAAGAGTTCTAAACCTTTTTTTTGAAGGGTTAGTACATGTCTTATCACTTTAGTCCAAGTAAACCACTGAGCCACAAGTCTGTTTTACAATCTGTCTCATTCAGGGTTAAAGTCTCTGGTGATTCAAGGAGTGAAGAATCCTTTGGTTGACCTCCTGTCGTTGGAGGATAAAACATTAGACGAGGTAAGAATTTCTGAGATAATTATCCATTCTCGGCCACAGCGTACTGCTCATTGATCATTTACATGCACAGCCTTACTTTTCTTTGCTCCCTTCTACCTTAAAACTTGGCATTTTTGTGACACAGGGCTATGGAATTTGCACAACACTACCCTCAACTTCCAACGCAAGCAAGAGCGTGAAGGACAGCAGCAACTCTGCCATTATAAAGCGCTTCAACCATCATAGTGCCATGGTGCTGGCAGCGGGCTCACGCAAAGGGTAAAGAAAGTCAGATTTACCAACTCTGAACAACCTGCTAAGTGTCTTCACCTCTCTGCTAACTGTATTGTGTTTTTAAAGGGAGACACCGACTGACCAAGCTAGTGAGACGAGCAGTACCGATGGAAACTCAAGGGATTCTGACTTCTTTCAGCCTCCTGTTAAGAAGGTTTGATGGCCCTGTAGATGTGTAGCCCAGTTGTTGCAAAATGTAGCTGTGACTCTGTAACAGTCTGACTTATTTTGTTCTCTTGGCAAACGTTTTAGGTTAAGTTACAAGAAGCCATAGAATACGAGGATCTGCAAAGGGAAAACAGACCAAAAACAGTCGCGTTAAACCTGAAGAAGTCTGACAGGTACAGTTTGTCCACATTTATTTTTATAACTTTTGTCTGTTTTTCTTTGTTTCTTTTATCTAAAAATCTATCAGAACAAGTGGGTGGTGGGTTGGAAAGTTCTTATTTTGTCAACCAAATTGTCACATTGCTCAGTCTAAAGAACCAAATGATTTTATTTTTATTTTGGAATTGATGTGAAATCTTTTGAAATGAAACACTTAATTCATCTTATTTTCATTAACCTAGCGGAGACTTAATAAACATTTAGTAGTTGATGAGCTGTGGCAGCTTGAGAAAAGTCTGTATAAATTTGAGCTCAGCCAAAAATCGACAAAGCAAAATTTGGGAAGAGCGTTAGTTGTTGGACAGAGCTTTCACTTTTGACTGCTTCATGATAAATACGTCATATGTACTATTCACACAGGATTAGTGTTACCTGGGGATCGCTAGTAATTTGTGAATTACACCCCCACATCTGTGATATGGTGTCAACCCTGTGCACCTCGCAACATCCACTGTTGTCATGTTGTTAACGTGGTATGTAGTCGTCATGGCAACAGTAAATATGTCAAAGCAGCAACGTGACTTGAGAACAGCGGGCAGCGTTGTCGGGATAATGAGCCGTCAGGGCGTTTGTATTAAGCCTGCTGAAAAATAGGCCTAGAAAAATGTTTCTTACTGCATGCTGCTACGCATGTCATCCAACTCAATATCCTCTGAAATTTCCCTCTTGTTGTTGGTCTGCAAATGGTCCATAGGCCTGTTGTTTATAGGCCTACTCTTGCATTTCCACCTAAAATCCTGTCAATGAAGTCTCCATAATTCAACCGGGAAAGAGGTAGAAAAAGGCGTGCAAAAAACCCCCAACTAAAATACCCACCAATTACTAACATGCACATTTGCATGGGACTAGTATTATCACAGGACGTCGGAGTTTTGCGAAATATGGTAGGTAATTTGCAGTAATTTTTACAAATTACAGACATGGCACATTCGAATGGGATTAAGATCACCGACATCCTCCGCAATTATTACAAACCACCATTGCTGTAGATAAGAGTACTACAGTCTCAGAGTCATTGTTTACTCTGTTAAAAACCCTCTCAGTGTCTTTGCCACAACACCAGCCTGTCACAGAAAATGAGTCTTTGTGAATGAGAGTAGTGAGTACAGTGCTTCTATTTCGCAGCCACCGACTGATAAAACAATCCTGTTGTAATCGTTACTCGTTTCTCACGTCTCTGTTTTTTCTATCAGGTATGCTCATGGCCCTGTGCCGCTTCAGTCCCAGCACTATACAACCAGCCAGGATATCATCAACTCTGTCAACTACATCCGGCATGAGATGATGAATTACAAACCCAACCTCACTGAGGTGAGATTCTACACTGCATTTCTGTGTTTTTATCGTGCTGTTTTGGTTGAAAGGTAATATGAAAATCATTCTCATCTGATCTTCACCAGGTGTTTTATCTCATCCTGCATTTACACATTCACCAGACTGTAATCAGGTTTGCTCAAACTAAACAAGAGGCTTTGTTATGATTCGACAGTCACTGACCTTTGGACAGAGCTAAAATCATTTTTTAATCATTCATGGTTACACAGTCCACTACAACACTTATCTAAGTAAGGATCAGGAGGACAGTATCTTCCTGTAATACACCTCGAGGTATCCAACTTCCTGTGAGAATTTAAACCCCCAAGATGAGAAACATCTTAATACTGTCTTGGCAGTCTAAATGACAAAAACAGTTGAAAAAGAAAAAAAGACTTGACTTTATTGTGAGACTTTATAGAAATGGCACCAGTTTCAAATGATTAACAGTTGAGTTGGTATTTTAAAATAACTTTAGAATTAATTCTGAACATTTACATTGTAACAAAATGGAATCTGAAGATTCTTACTCCAGTCTTAAAATTATTACAGATGAAGCACATATAGTCAAACCTTTCAATTTAATATGTGATTTAGTTAATATTGAAATAATTAAGAGCTTTTCAAATTAAATCAAGAATGTGTTTAATGTTTTTGGGCAGCAACTAAGAGCTGTTTTTGTAGTTGATTATTCTGCCGATAGTTTTCTTTCGATTAATTAATGTTTTTATTGTTGCAGCATTGTTGAATTGCTAATTAACTGTTGCAGGTGTTGTCCAGCACAGCAGCTAGTTCTGCCATCGCAGCACTTTCTCCAGGCGGCGTCCTCATGCAGGCAGGTGCACAGCAAGCCATAAATCGTAAGTGTGTTTTATAAACGAGATGAATATTACTTACTGTAAAATTGTTGTCATCTGTTGCTCAAGCTGAAATGCAGCTGAGCAATGCAATGAATGTCAAACTTCTCCCCTATTTATCATCGATTGTTGTCTCAAACTGAGTCTTATCTTGCTAAACCTATTGTGTTTAATATGAAAAATTTAGCTTATCTTTTTTTTTTAACAGAGATGGTGCCCACTGAGGTTCAAGGAGAGCTGAGGCATCTTTATGTTGCTGCTGGGGAGTTACTGAGACACTTCTGGTCCTGTTTTCCTGTAAACACACCCTTTTTGGAGGAGAAGGTGACTAATACTCAGTTTATATATTATCCCCTTGATCACTGATTCTCATGATTTTGGCAACACAAGAAAATCAGCCGACATTTCTATTTTTAAAAAGTACTTACAAACATACAAATCAATTATACGAATTTCTTTGATTTACAAACATAAACCACAGTTGTCCATAACAGTGTAGCCAACAAGAGATATATATTCCATATATACAATATTTCACACATAGTAATTAGAATACAAGTCTGATCAAAGGTATTCATGCCTGTACAAATGTAGATTTTCATGTTTCTTTTACGATCACAAGCTTTATCACAATAATCTCATTTTTTTCTGTTAAATTGCAATTTCACCTTGGCATTACCATTTCTTTTTCTCTCCATTAGTGGCAGAAAATCCTGCTTTTATTGACTGAAACTGAGCTTTCTGTGTTTCAGTTACACCACAAAATGTCCTAAGCTTAAGGTTTTTCCATTTCCTATCATTTCCTGTTTTTCTTAAAGGTGATGAAAATGAAGTCAAACCTCGAGAGATTTCAGGTGACCAAGCTTTGTCCCTTTCAAGAGAAAATCCAGCGACAGTACTTGAGTACAAATGTAAGTATCAGAGGTATTTACAGTGTCACCGAGGCTTTCATCATTTAGCGTCTGTATTAAATCTCTTTGACGTTCCCACAGCTCACAGGGCACTTGGAGGAGATGCTGCAGACTGCCTATAGCAAGTTCCACATCTGGCAAACCCGCCGCATGATGAGGAAAACCTGAGCTCGTCTAGTTTGTCAAAGAGAAGACAAGAAAGACATTAAATGGACAAATGACTTGTGAAGGTCCTCTGCACTGCTGTGAAGAGACCACAGACCACAGCCGAATGGAACATAGTTCACAAGGGCTTAACGAGGATGATGTGGAGGGACTGCTACAACCCCAAATGTTCAACAGAGTCTAACGCATCTCAGTCACAAATGACTGTAATTAGTTTTCTCTTTTCTTTGTGTTTTTTTTTCTCAGTGATTGAGAGATTGATGTCGGTTATGGTTAAACAGGACTTTTAAAATCGTGTAACATGACCAAATTTTGGATGGAAATCGGAAAAACAGGCTCTCAGGACAACAGACTGAGGTGTGAGATGCACACAGAGGACTGGCAACGTGTTTGATCCGTGCACTGAGCAGAGAAAGAGTGCGTTGACATAGGAGGAGTCCCTCTGAACACTGGGTCGATCCGTGAAGCAGCGTTCCACAAAAGCTGAAGCGAGAGGGGGAAGTGAATATAGCAATACTGTAAAGACATTTCACACTTGAGTGCATTAGTGTGTGTGACTCGGATCACACTGTCACTGGTTTGTAACGTCTGCACTATCTGTAACTCTGAATTAAAGTGAGGCATAAGGCTTTTGTTCCTGCCGCTGTCTATTCAAACTGCAGTTTTCATTCAGTTTCCTTGGAGTTGATGTTATACAGGGTGTCCCAGAACATTTGACATCATTTCGCAGGCCAATAATTTTGGCAGTTCTTGTTGAAATTACCTCAAATGTTCACAGAATGTTTAGAAACAGATCAAGATTTTATTTTTAATGTTTAATTTTTGTTCTGTTTTCAGGTTGAGCCATGCCATTCACTCCCAAAGAGAAGTCATTTTGCACCTTGGAATATGCTGATGTTGATGATGGTCTACCAGATCCTTTAGCCTTGCATAAGCAGCCTTCCTCTTTAGATTTTTGGTACAAGTTCGAATTTGTTTGCCAGTTGGTGAAGTTTTTCCACATTTTGCATTGACGGCGCTACACAGTCTTGGGTTACTGTGTGCGAGCATATCCAAGGCGCAAAATAATTCTCTCTGGGAGTGAACGGCATGACTCAACCTGAAAACAGAACAATACTAAAACATTAAATATAAAATCTTGATCTGTTTCTATACATTCTGTGAAAAAATTAGGTTATTTCAACAAGAATTGCCAAAATTATTGGCCTGCAAAATGATGTCAAATTTTTTGGGACACCTTGTATTTTGTTCTGTGCTAAGAATCACATTCCTTAGTCCATATCATATCATCATGGTGCATTTTAAACTGCAGTATCCAGGTGTTACGTCAGTAAATGTGAAGCTGCTCTTGGTGGAGATGCTTGAGTTGTGGTTGCGACAGACTGGATCCTCCTGCTGTGAGGAAGCAGAGCTGCAGCCTTCAGGAAGTGTCCTAGCACCAGCTGGTGGAGCTGTCACGGGCCGGCTGACAGCAGACTGACCGCGGACTTTCTCCCCCCAAAAATACTGCAACAAAGCCAGGGATGTAAGGGAGGTTTGGTGTGGTTTCACCGGCGGTAAAGCTGCAGTCTGTGTCCATCTATCTGGTGAGTTTTAATTGACAGAACGGCGAGTGAGCGTTTCAGCTAGCCTGTTTGCTAACTTGTTATTGAAGAGTGTGGGGTGAGTTGGAGCTCAAACAGAGTGATAACGTTTATTTTAATTATAATAATCAGTCAGACGTGTAATTTAACATAGCAGAGCTGTGTAATAAGGGTTTTCTCCCCGTCTTTTCGTGTGGTTACAGTAGTTTTGACAGAAGCGTTAGCATCAGTGTCATCGGACGGGTCTCGTGATGCAGCCCATGAATCGGCTGATCGAGCAGCAGCTTCTAATCAATAACTCAGTTTAACTAAGGATTATTAATGAAAACTGACATAAATTAGCAGTCTAGTTAATCTTAGTGACAGTAATTATCAGTATTGAACGTCAGGTAAACCGATATAGCTCCAAAGTTTGACATTTCGAAGTTTGTTGACGGTTATTAACATTAGGACGTTAAGTTTCAGTAATAATGTGTGTTAGCTCGCAGAGGTTTAGCTAAAGTTAGTATGTTTACTATAGGAGGCTAATACACATTTCAGGTTTAATCAGGAGTTTTACATTTAATTTTCCTTAATACTTCCACTCTACTGCAGTTTCTTGGGACATACAGTATTTACACTTTCGCTTTTATCAGATACTACAGCTCCAATGCTGCATACCAGCGGTGGAAAGTAAGTACAAGCACTGTGTTTTAGAGCGAATGTGGAGTATTTGTACTTCCAACTTCTAATGTATTCTAATTTACATGGGCTACTGTTCTATTCGATATTTAATATGTACATAAATAAATAGCTAGTCCCATTAAAAAAACATATATAGCTGTGAATAACATGAATAAAGGCATGAGGCTATAAATGAAGGCTCCTGAAAAATATGGAAGTCCTTTAAAAATGTCTTTATTTTTTATATTTATTGCCTCATTTGTTTATTTTTATTGAAATATTAATGTTAATTAATATTTTTTTACAATATTGAATAAATTAAAACTTTATGCTTCAGCTCCACTACATTTCACAGGTACTTTTTGTACTTGTATTATTGTGCTCTACATTAGAATATTTAAAGTTTTCAAATTACAAGTTAGTGGCGCCAACATTTTTAGGCTTTTTACTTCTTTCAAAAAGTACTGTGTGTTCGGGTCATATTTCAGATGTCTATGAGCTGTTAAAAGCTCCACAAACAGATTTTTTTTCCGCTCGAAAGTTCTGACTTTTCAGTACATGTTTAAATGATTAAATATTTTACAAAAAAACAAAGATTCAAGCTTAAAACTTCAAAACTTGACAGCACATTTATGGTTATCCTTCTTTAATCTCCCATTAATTGTCCAGTTTCTCTGTAAAGAAAACTGGATATGAAGTAGTTCAAACACACTCCACCTGCTGACACACTGATCTTTCACAGTTAATCATCTAAAGATGTTTTATAATATTATACCAGTCAGCCAGACCAAATCAGTACTTTAATACTTGAACTACATTTTGCTGCTAATACGTACATACTTTTACATTAGTAGGATGTTTCATGCAGGACTTTTGAACTGCTGTAATGATACTTCCACTTCAGTAAAGAAGTGGAGAATTAATTCTTCCACCGCTGTATCTAAAATATGATGCATGATGAGGGTTTTAGTTGTGAATTTTATTCCAGCTCAAACAACTAGAACAGTGAAATGCTATTTGCATCATCAGGCTTCAGGAATGATTATGTATTTGTACGCCTCTCATAAAGCCTAACATCCAAACCAAAACCCTGATTATCAAAGAATCTACGGTAAGTTGGACACGGATTCCAGATGTGGATATTCCCCCCAAGGCGCTTGACGTTAAATGTGTCAGTTGACTTGTAATATAATTTGGTGTAACATTCAAGGAAAAATTGCTATAAAAACAAGTGCTCCAGGGTCGCCTTGGATTATATTCGTTATTTGGGCGCTGAACTTGCCTTTAACGCAGCTTTCAAAAGGGACCGGTTTTCACGTTCACGCCTCTAGCAGTTTATTTCAACTATATTTAGCCCATATTAGTGCACAAACTCACAATGAAATACATCCTTGTTACAGTAGAGTGCTAGCAAAGACAGGGACTGTTGTTGGAGTTGACTCCTGCTTATCATGTTCTGTTGAATTGCTTCTGTAAACTACTACAATGCAAAGAAGCATTTACAACCCACCAGTTTGTTTTACAGCATTTTTCCTAGCATTCATATTGACATGTTTCCTCCTACAGTTTGCCGCCTGGTTACTCTGATGGCTTACAGTTTTAGTTTTACTTCTGCTTCCTTAAAAATACATACAAAACCACAACAAGTAAGTCAGAGCCAAAGTATGCAGTATCATAGTGTTCTGTCAGAATGGTCTTTCTGACAATATTGACTTCATACTTTAAGGGAAAGGACATTTAAACAACACTGATTCTACAAAAATAGAGCCTTCAGCCATTTTATAGAGTGTTTCATCTCTATGTATTTGGTGATAGCTGTTTCTGCTTAATGCTCCTATTAGGTACAGGAAGCAGTAAATGTTGCTAAATTCAAAAAAGTCTCCTAAGTGTGGTCTGTGCACCATATAAGTCTTACAAGAAAGTCTGAAATGGATTTTTTTCCGGGCTGCAGTGCAAAGTGGAGTCATGGCTCGACAATTAAAGAGCGACTGAAAGTCATGAGATGCCACACAGTTGTGAGCCGTGGCATCACATTTGTTTTTCAAACTTTTCTGCAGTTGTGTTGGATCACCAGTGAAGATGCCTCTGACACCAGTTGTTCCAGAGAACCACAGTCATGTCCTGGCAGAGTTCGACTGCCTCGATCCACTTCTCTCTGCGCTGCGCTTAGACTCCGGCAGGCTCAAGGCAGGTTTTTACAATCACATCACATCTGAGACAGTCGTATTTAAATAAGTAGTTAAAGTTTTATAGATGCCTTCTGGTATTTTTAAAGCTAATTAAAGTTACTAAAAAGTGGGAAAAAATGCACAGTGACATGCAAATTTAATCTCCTGCAGCTACAGCAAAAGAAATGTGGATGAAAAAAATTAATCAGTTTCAAAATTTTTGGTCTTGTTTACACAGCAGATAAGGTGCACTTGTTCTAAACGCTACTCACTGTTGTGTTACAGTGCACCTGTTTGGCAGTGTCGAGGAAGTGGCTTGCATTAGGAACATCAGCAGGAGGTTTACACCTGATTCAGAGGGAAGGCTGGAAACAAAGACTCATACTTACTCACAAGGTAATATCAACTGAGACTTTGCACTGACACAGCTGCACATAAAGAGGATTGTACTGTAGCTTTTTCTCTGAAAGCCTTACTAACGCTTCACCAAATGTGTGCTCTCTTCCTCAGGAGGGATCTATCACTCAGGTGGCATGTTGCCCTCATGATGAAGATTTTATTGCTGTTTCAACAAGGTTAGAGTTTGTGGCTAAATTAAAGAAATATTTTGTACTTGTCTGTCTTTAAATAAGAATCACCATTCGGCCACCCTCCTCTTTTTCTTTCCTGATGTTGTTGGCTGTTTTGTTCATGGTGTACGCCCCCCCCGTACAGTCAGGGGCTGGTGGCGGTGTGGGAGCTGCAGCTGGAGCGCCGAGGTCGTCCAGAGAGAGTCAGTGTGTCCTGGGAGCACCGAGGTCAGAGCATCACTGCACTCTGCTGGGATACCAGCACGCTCAGAGTTTTTGTCGGGGACTCTGGAGGGAAGGTATCATTCCTCCGTGCAGGATCTTCTAAGTTGGGCAAGGTAATGACTGCTGATCAGTGAAAGTTAGGCCGTATTGTAAAGCTGGCTAAAACATGGGCATATGAAATCCTTTTAAGAAATAGGGTGGTTTAAGTATTTTCTATCCATTAGATGTCTGATAATAGTGCATGTAATGGCAGGCTACTTTCTGTTTCTAAAAACTTCATCTGTGTTGGTCTCACTGATGTTCAGCTCTCTGCATTTATTATGTTTTTATGTGTCTGATTTATATCCATGTCTTATGTGATTACTTATTTCATTTTCTTTTTTGTCTCTAGGGGTCAGCATTCGTCATCTTCCCTGTCCAGACTGTCACCACTGTTGACTCTAGAGTAGTTCAGCTTGGGTACCAAGATGGCCGCCTGCTTGTGTCTTCCCTGAGCCGCTGCTACCTCTGTGACACTGACAGGTGTGTCTCTGTTATTCTGTCCTTAAGGAGGGATCACGTTAATGCCCCCGAATATGGAAATACTTCCCAAACTAAGGTGTATTTTAGTAAGACAGTCAATCCATAAGGATTTTGACAAATTTTAGATTTTTCCATTCATATTTTCCTAATCAAAAGCACATTTCTCTGGTAATAAATGTATGTTTTTTATCATTTGTCCTGATTTAGAAAGTGGGTAAAAATAAGTTGGATTATCAGTGATGAAAATGGTTATTAATTTGGGTTCCCAACATGTTCTTCATTACTCCTGAAATTGATCCCTCTCCTTTATCTTAAATACCTCTTTTTTTTCTTTCTCTGTTTGCCTTCAGAGAGAAGTTCTGGCGTGTTGGAAACAAGGAACGTGACGGGGAATATGGAGCTTGCTTTTTCCCTCAGAACAAGGGGTTATTATTGGGTCAGCCCCCGCTGCTCTACTGTGCCCGGCCAGGTTCTCGAATATGGGAGGCCAGTTTTAATGGCGAGGTTCTGAGCACCCATCAGTTCAAACAGCTGCTGGCTTGTCCTCCACTACCTCTCATCACTTACAGGTAATGTGTGTTTCTACTTATGAATCTTCTATAAATATCCACACTCATAATGTGTGTTCTCTGCCTTTTTTCCTGCAGAAACGAGCCAAATTACAATCCAGTGCACAAGACTCCACAGTCAGTCGCCTTCCCTAAACTGCTTTATTTAGGGTAATATCAGTTACATTCAATTTGTTTGACTCATATTGTCCGTATATTTTGTTGGAAACACATTATTGAACACATAATAATGTTCTTAACTAAACTTTCACAGCATTAAAGCTCGTATCCGGAGTTTGAATCGCAGCGTCTCCCAAAACACTGTTGGTCCCTCCCTCCCTCTGATTTCGCCCCTTTATTTGCACGCGCGCAGTACATGAGAGGAGTGCCCGGAGTGCTGCAGCATCTTGCCTGTTTTGCTGTTTTCCACTCTTCTACATTTAGTA
Organism: Acanthochromis polyacanthus; assembly: GCF_021347895.1. NCBI lineage: Eukaryota > Metazoa > Chordata > Actinopteri > Pomacentridae > Acanthochromis > Acanthochromis polyacanthus. The sequence goes on along the minus strand of NC_067120.1, from coordinate 13,193,420 downwards.
AATAATAAAGGAATTACGTTAGAATTCTGTATTGAGTCTAACTTGTCCTAATACCAAAATAACATGAATCTGCTAGGACGAACGAGTAAAGTTTCAATATGTGATTACACTCGAGTATCCCTCTCGATGACGTTGTTTATCAAACTTAGTGCATTTACGCGTGTATATGTGTTACATTGTTTATTTATTTCTATCTAGAGTTCAGAATTGCATGACTCCTCTGACGAAGAGTATGTCCCAGACGCCCCAACATCTTCCTCCAGAGGTCGGGCATCTAAACGAAGCCGTCAGGCGGGCTATGGAAGCCGTGGTCGGGGAGCGAGGCGAGCACCCCGAGCCAAAAAACGTTCTGCAGTCTCTTGGCCTGACAAGCCGTGGGATTGATAACTTTTCTGGAAGTTGCTGATCCCTGATGCTCTCTCCTCCACAAGCAAAACAAATGTGCGCGCGGTTGCGTAGTGAGTAGCTCGCCCACCTCTGCATGGGCTTGCTTGCTGTGCGCGTAACTGTTGATTGACAGCATGACAAAGCTGAAGCTCGAACTTGATTGGTCGGCAGCGACCGGCGCTTTTTGGAATAACATGGGGGTCTATGAGAGGAAGGCGGAGCTCAGGAATAAATTTTCATATCGCGTTATACTAACTTTATATTATAGTATCGAACTAGACTAACACATTTAAGTTTTGTTAGAAAATGATACATAAATTGAAAACAAACGGAAACTCCGGACACGAGCTTTAATAACACACAGAGACGTAGCATTTTTGTCACTTGACTAACGATACACATTCCTTATTTGTGTAGAGACCAAAACCTGTTGACCTGGACTGATTCAGCTATTTACATCTTTACACCTCAGACTGGACAAGTACTTCTGTGGAGTGAAGTTAAAGGTGTGTTCTCGCAAAGCACCAGCAATCCTCCGGAGTACCTGAGAAATTAGCTTTTTTCTCATATCATGTAATTATGTACCGTCACCTCTGTCTAATATTATCCTGTTCTCATTTTCTAAGTATTGTAATTATCTTTACATAGACTCTAAAACTTAGTCACAAAGTTATCAGGAGAGCTACCCATTAATAATCCAAGTGATGTGAGTGTGTGGAAAAATCATGAGAGTTGCAATTCTAGCAAACCCTTCGTTGTGTTTATGTGTAAATTAATTCAGATTTTTTCTCTGGTTTTGTAGATTTGGTTGATGTCGCAGTCTACCGCAGCGAACTCTTCTGTCTCCATGGCAGCGGGCATCTGTCCCACCTCTCCCTGTTATCTGCAGAGCGCTGTGTTGAGCGTCTGTTGCGTAGAGAGTCCTGGTCTCTAGCTGCTGCTGTCTGCTGTATGTTCCAGCACGCAGTCACCACCAGCAGGGTAAGATGGAGCCGACTGCTGTACTGACTGGCTTCAGTTCTGTGCACAGTTTAACCCAGATTCCAGTCTTATCTGGCCAAAGCTGTTCTTTGAATTCTTTACAATCTGGGTTTGTAAGGATAAAGCACAGAATATACATAATGTACACCTAAAAAGAAACGTGCTAATGGTGGATGTGATTCCTGCAATTGACAAACAGTATTATAGTTTTTTTTGTTCAGCACATTAAAAAAAATCACTGTACAGTCCAAAGTGTTACACCTATATGAGTTTGTGCAGATGGTAAAAGACAAATGTCACAAGTTTACATGAAAAGGTTAATGTTTTAGTGCATCAAGCATTTTAGAAATCAGGTATCTTGATAAGATCTCTTCTGATCTCAGGCCAGGAAGTCAGTTCCCATCGACCGCCTTGAACACCTGAGATCTCAGCTCAGTTCCAGCACAGACCTGGAGATGATCAGCCAGCTGGAGGAAGTCATCTCAAAGCTCGAGCCTCTCGACTCTGCCTCCAGCAGCCGAAGAAGCAGCATCTCCTCACATGTAAGAACAAAAGTCTTCATGTTCAGCTGATGAGGGACAATTGTTGCTTTTGCATAAGTTTATATTTTCTGTTTGGGAAGGGTTAGCAGGCTTCAACTGTGGAATTACACTCGTTTGTATAAAATCAACTAATCAGTGACTTAAATAAATTCCCCATGACGTCATGAGGTCCAAAAATGCAAAATAATGTGACAACAAGCAGATAGGGCACTATTGTGAAAACAATTATCCATTCAGTGCGTTTTTATTTCAGTGAACATGCTTAAACTAAGACATTTAACTTCTGTCAATCTGCATGCACGTGTAACAAATGAGTACAGTGATGGGAGATGCATGATTTTCCAGGAGAGTTTCAACGTCCTGGACTGTGGAATCTATCGTGTGATCAGTCGCAGAGGAAGCCAGTCAGATGAGGAAACGGGCTCCCTCATCAATCCATCCACATCAGAGGAGGAGAGGCTCAAGGAATTTAGTTTTGTGCAGGAGGACGATCAGGGAGATCATGGTAAGAACTTCATCTGTAGCACCAGCAGCCAGAAAAAACAGAAAAACTAATGGTAATGTTTAACTGCAGTCTGAAATGATACAAAACGGCTGTTTAAAGTCATGCACTTAAAATCTTTTTCTTGGTGGCAGTAATATTTACATGTTGTAATAATGATAAAAAAAAGCAATTGCTAATTGCTTTTTCTCAGTAAGTATTTTCTATATGGGTCACAAATACATACAAATGATGAAAAACTTCAAAATTTCCTGGAATGAAAAGCTCTTTGCCCTTACTTGAATTTACCCGTGGAGAAGAAGGTGGACGCAGCATCCTGCTTGAGGTTGTGGTGTTTTAATCTACTCTCAGTCAAAATAAACTCCTTAAAATCAACGTATCCGCAGCACAAATGAAACTACTACTATGATAGCAGTAGCACAACAAACCAGGGTTGATTTGTATAAAGCGTTTCTCATTCACACTTGTTCTTCTTTCTGTCTTTACTCGTTCTTTTTCTTTCTCTCTGTTACTGGATCTCTTCTCTTTGTGTTCTCTCCATACATGCGTATAATTTGTGTGCGTGTTTGTAGCTCGAGCAACTTTATTTTCTTCTTCCTCTGATTTAAGTGTTAAAAGAGAGTAAAGTTATTTTCAGTTCTACATCTAACACTTTATTAAAATACGTACAGAAAACGAACCTGACACAGAAAAAGCCAAACATTTGGACTTGAACATTTGTAGCTGCTGGGAGATGTTTCACTGTAAAAATTACTGATAATAATTTGACTCTTTCTCTCTTTTGTAATCATCATATCTACCTGTTTCTAATACCCGTCTGTATTTTTGCCACGACAAAGAATGTGTTTCTGATTTGAGTTTGGAAAAAAAAAAAATCATTTGAATTAAAAATGTTGCTATGCTGCTGCTGCACCACTGGATTGCTGTGAGAGCTGAACAATCACTGTGATGACTGACTTGCTTTACAAATACAATCCTCACTTTACCCCACTGTTAATATCAAGTTTCTTATGTGTTCTTATGTTTCATTGTGTCACGCATACGTCACCATTTTGGTTCTGTTTTTTGTATCGTGCAGCATTTGATTTACTTTCTCTCTACAGTGGTGTCTGGCACATTTGCTTTATCTGCTTGCATTATATCCACTGCCTCTCATCACTCCACTCCAGTACTCCATCCATGTGTGTTTTTCCTCCGACTCTTGCCCCCACCTTCATTCAGATCCACAGAGCAGTGAGCGAATGGAGGCAGAACGATCTGATCAGGGCCTGCAGTTCCACCTCCCGCTCTCATTCCGTCCCAAACCCCCCCGCGTCGCACTGCAGGCCGTCAAAGACAGGTGAACTAACGTCCAGACAGAAACAGGACAGACATGCAAATAGCTTTAAAAAGTGTGTCATTGTAGCTCACGCTCTACGGACATGTAGCTATAGAGTGTAGCTGTGAACAAAAAATATAAATGCAGCATGCAGATGGTCTTCTTTTCTGACTGAGAAAAAAATGTAAAGTTAAATTGTTATTGTTTTGGTTAGAAAAAGGGTAAATAAATCAGCTCTGCACAAAATGTTTTTGAGCTATGCAGCTTCACCGACCTTTTCAGAAAGAGTAGGAGAGAAATCACTATCGACAAACTTCTTTAACTCTGTCACAGATGTGTGAAATCATAAACCAGTAGCTGTGATTTTTTTAGTCTATGACCCCACTTTAGATCTTCACATTATTATTTACAATATAGTAGATTGTAGAACCAATGCTCATTCCCCTACATTAAAAAGAATAGACACAATTTATTAAAATATTACATGCTGCATTTATATTTTTAATCAGTATGAGTTTTAACACTGATGAAAGTATTTGTGGTTTGTACTTCTTTTGGCTGTTTTTCTTTTGAGGACTGAAACTCCGACTTTAAACTTTCACTCCAGTGCAGCTGTGCTTTCAGACGGCTTACTTCCTCTTTCTGCTGAAGACCCACATCTTTGTTTTGTTATTCACACGTTCATGTGGGGGGTGGCATGTTTCATTTCTAAGCCTCGCAGTCATATAACATCAGTATGAAACTACTTCATTTTTTTTTTTTTTTTTTAAATCTTACCTTTCTGGTAGGTACGTTGTAGAATCGCGTAATAAAACCTGTTACATTTAATCTTCTTCGTCAGTGTTTCTAGTTTCGTTAAGAAGACAACAGAGAAAATCAACACCCTCCAGATGAACTCGGAGCTCTTTCAGCGACCTGAATTGAGGGAGGGCGGACAGGCGGAAATATCAGCCACTGCAGCTCCATACTCAGAGGAAATGGAGAACGAGTAAGTACAGACCTGTAAAACTCAACTACAGTTTTAGAACTATTTCTACAGAGAACTAGAATATGTTAAATCCAAAGTCATTTCTTATTTTCTCGTGCTTTTGTTGTGAATGCATCACTGTAAGTAAATCAAATTAAACCAGTCGGTTATGTTTGTTGCTGCAGAGTTTATGATGAAATGTCCAACACCGAGGCCGACATGCAGGAGCTTCGACTGGCAACAGAGCGAGCCATGTAAGTACTCCACAGCACTTTGTTAGAATCCTGACTGCAAAGTTTTTAAACTGAACAGCTGTGATGTATTTAGATGTTGCAAATATTTTCCCTACATCAGCTCCCAGATACAGGATCCTTTGGTACTACTAGATCCAGTCTGCCTGGGAGAAGCTCTGCTGGATTGGCTGCCGACGCTGGAGCGAATACTCGGCCCTGCAGAGCCCGGGTCAGCTGCTGCAACTTCAAACATGGATGCACCAGAAGAGGAGAGGGATTATATGAACACCAGCTCAGAGCAACAAGAGGAGTCTACCTGCTCATTAGAAGAACCCACAGAGATTGTCACAGAGGAGAAGAAAGAGACATCTGAGCTCGGACAAAAAGAGGGCCAGTATGAGAATCAGCTGACAGTAGACTCGGCTGAAAACGACGCTTTAAATGGGAGCCCTCCAGAGCCTGTCCGAGTGGCATCCCCTAAACCTGTTCCATCGGATCTACTAACTAATCTCACCGAGCTGGCCACACTGTACACGGAGCTGAGCTGCTTTAGAAACCAGAATGAACAAACGCTGGGTAGCCTGACTTTCCTGCGTCGTTACTTCTTTCTGCTGGACCAGGAGCGTGTGAGGAGAATGAGTCTGCTGTGTTACCAGGAGCAGCCGGAGATGAAGAGCTCCTTCATCGAGGCCATGCTAGGTCAGACGCTTGTCCTCAGATTGCTTGACTGTACAACAACCACCTATTTTATCTATTTGTTTCAGAATTATTTAAATTTCACATATCAAAAGAGAAAAAAATTAAATAGAAGATCAAAAAAAAAAGCAGGGCTAAATTGACCCAATTTGATGTGAAAAGTAAGTAAATTTAAAGGAATGGTCTTCAAACATCCAAAATACTGTCATGTTTTAACATTAAATCAATGTATCTGCTTCAACTGAATGATATAAGTAAGAGATAAGGACAATACTGGATTTTTGTTAATATATATTCCCATATTCTCCATCCTATTTTGGTGGATGCAGTTACAGATGTATACATTTATTTTTCACTCAATGCAGAGAGCATTAAGTCACTCCTGTAGAAGAATGACCACAGAATTATGCCTACTGATGTCATGAGCAGGTGCAGGTATACGATACAAAACCTTTTAAATGTACGCATTCAGTGGGCAAAACAAGAAAATGACTTAAACTTATCTGTAAGACATGCCGTATGTTCTTCTATTTCTTTGTCAATATACATCTCCGGTAACTCCTCATCTACATCTTAGGACTTTTTATTTTTAATTGCTCAATAATTTAATCTGTGATGACTAACAGGATTTAAAATGTCTTGCTCCCTGTAGAGTGCACTCAGTCCAGCAAGGTGGTGGAAGTTTTTCAAAGAGGCGATTTGCTGAGATCTCTGAGAAGTCTGAGAGAGCTGCAGCCCTGGAGTGCTCCTCCCCTCCTGGCTCACTTGCACAGGTCAGCACCGTTATTTCTTTCTAGCACAACAGCACATATTTAAACTTCCTTTCCACTTGGTAACTGTAACTCTTGGTTAGCTGAGCTTCGAGAAAGAAGGTTCATACTTTTATGTTTGAGATTGTTTTCTAATTCTGTAGGAAGTTTCACCGAACTCATGTGAAACCTGAGTTTAAGGCAGTTGTCTTTCAGTGGTGCAGAAAACATCTTGTATCTTAATTCTAAAGTTTTGAAATGAAAATATAGTGTTGAACTGTAGAAAGTAAGTTCACTGTGTTATTTTCCAGGCTGTATGAGAAGCACGGGGAGGCAGCGGTCCGGTCGTTTTCCCAGTTCTACCCCACAATAACTCCTGCTGATGTAATGACCATGGCTCAGCAAAGCCACTTCCTGGCATACCTGGATAATCTGGTTCAGTCACGAGCCGAGGAGCACAGGTACGTCCTTAGATTCATTTCTTGGTCAAGTACGGATACGAAGACACTGAGCTCCATTTGTGGAATGATTTTGCATTATTTCTCCCGTTAGGTTATCATTTCTGCAGTCCCTTCTTGAACCAGAATCTCTGAGACAGGATTGGCTGGAACTCGCTCTTACCCATGATGCTCCTCAGCACTGTGACACTATGACTCCTGATGGACAGCCCAGGTCTGATACTGTTAATGTTGTGTGAAAAATGCTAAATAGCACTTGGGTATCGCTTGTACCCATGTATACAAGTGTATAAAAATATAAGTTATATATTTTTAACTTTCAGAGGCCCTGTAGATGTACACTGTAAAAAAAGAAGTTGTTTTTACGGTAAAATTGCAGCAGCTGTGGTTGCCAAAATGCTACCGTAAAATTATGGTGAAACATTTTCTGCATTTACGGTAAAGAAATGTATTGATATTGTTGATTTTAGGGTGAAAAAAATGTGCTTCATTCCATATTTTACTGTAAAAAAGTTTTAACCTTCAAAAATTTGAAAATGTACATGAAAATGCTATATAAAATGAAGTTTGTCTAACTTTTTATAAATATTACAGCATTTGTCCATTATCAGCACAACAGTTAGTGTATTTAACATTAAATATATGTATTTTTTAGCAAAAATTGCAGATAAAGCTGCCATAAATATTAAAGCATATGTCCATTATAACACAAGTACATCAATTTGACCGGTACAAACTGTATTTTTTACATGTGATAAATGTAGAAATTGCCATGTTATTTGTTATAAATATTGCAGCGTGTTTCCATTATCAGCACAACATTATGTGCATTTAACTGAGAAAAACAGGATTCTTTTTGAGAGTTAAATGCAAAAATATGCAGTATTTTTTTACATATCATGGCATTTTTCCATTAAAAACTGTGCAGTTCAATGTATTTTTTTCAAGAGAAAAAAAATATAAACAGCACACTTTTCTCCTGATTAACCTTTTTACGGTGATTCAGTGTCATATAAACTGCATCAAACTGTTCTGGAGTTTAGATTTTTAGCGTCACGGTTTGACAGTTCATCACCGTAAAATGTCCAAACATATTTTTTACAGTGTAGACATCAACAAAATAAACACAAACTAAAACCACCACAGCTGGACAGGTGTGAACTAAGCTGCTGTCATGGTTACGCTTCACTACTGGATTCTATTTGAGTCACAACTAGATGAGAAGCTGAAGTGAAAGTGAAGCACATGAATAAATGTAACTGAATTACTGTGTCTCCTGCTGCAGGTGGCATTCGCATTGCTTCAGCTGGGGTTATGGTCGTCTTCTGGCTCTGCTGATTCGTCTTCCTGCAGACTTCTCCTCAAAGCAGAAGATGGCAGAGTCTTGCCGCAGTCACGGGTATTTCTAATTTTCTTAGTTTGAAAAGGAAGCTGTGTTGTGTAGTTGATTTTCAGAAGGGAGTTTATAGTCAAATAGTGTGTAACCCTTAGTATAATCTGTGTTTGTGTGCTTCCAGGTACTGGACCGGTTACCTCTACCTTTGCAGTGAGCTGCAGCGTCGCACAGAAGCGTTTTCCACCGTCTGTCAGCTGGATGACATCAGCCTGCTGGAGGGACCCGATGGTAAAAGTGTTCCATCGAAACATTGTCTCGTAGACAGGAGAATTAAATTGATTAAATCTAAAATGGGCTGCGAGGAAAGTCAGTCATCAAATTACGGAGATATGCTGAAACTGATACTTTAGCTGCATCCCAGGCCAGTGCACGTACATCCATACGGGTAATAGACAAGAAATGCTGCCCCACTGTAATATAACCTCATTACAATACAAGATATGAGTCCAATAGCAAAAGTATAGAAAGATAAACATAAATGACAAGCAAATATCTAAATCTGAAACTACAACTCAATTATCTTTATAGGAGGAAAATTCCACCTGTACTGTTCTTCTTACTGATTGCATTAGAAATCAGTATGTGTTATCTGAATAGGTTTGGAGGCCTTACCTTTAGGGGTAGCCGTCATTATTTGCATGCAACTGGAGTTAGATGTAACTAAATAATCTGTTGCTACGTGAAAAACTAGCTTTACTACAGTAGATACTAAATTAATACACATTACCATTAATGAAGATAGACTCATTAATACTGGTAAACTGTAGCTACAACCTCAAAATGTGCTGAGCAGCAGAAGATGTTGATTGCTGACAGCTGTGACACATTGAAACAGCAGAAACACGATGATTTTACTGACTGTTTTAACCTCGTTGCCACATTACTTGCCCCAGTTTAACACAAGCATTTATGCTCTGTTGGCCATTTAGGAAAACAACCTGGTGATAAACATGAAAACTTTACAACTGACTCCTTATAAGGACGAGGTTCAGATTCAGCTGGTCCTTTTACACCTTTATGTTCCATTTCCATTACAGGACACAGCTACTGTTTGTTGTTAAGCTCTGCTACTGCTGCACCTTGTCATTGCTTTGAAGGAGTAAAATGGCAGCACCTGAAAGTATCTACATGAATTCTTTTTAGAGTAACAGTGACAACCTTTTTGGCTTTCAGATGCCCATTTGATTATTAATTCTTACAGAAAGCATGTCGATAAAAACAAAGAAGTGTCCAGTTCATTATGAATTTACCTTAATGATGCTGGCTTCACTGTCTGCTCTGTCTCTGTGTTACCTTGCAGGTGTGGAGCCACAGATCTTGGATGAGTGGAAGCTCCTGATCCAGCTGTCGCAGCAGTGCAGCTGTGCAGCAGACTCGGAGCAGCTCACAGGCGTGAATGGGAGCAGCTTGTCCAACGACTCAGCGGACTGCGGTGGAAAGATCAGCCCAGAGAATCTGACCCTGATGCTGGCTCGGACCGCCGGGCCTGACCGAGCCCTGGAGGTCCTGGAGGATTGTGGAGTGCAGCTGGTACTTTCACCTCATTCCAAACTGGTCTGTGAGCTGCTGAGAGTCACTGAGAAGAGGCAGAGGTGAGTCGATTACTAAGCTATGAAGCTTTTTCCAAGCCTGCAAGATGGAGATGTAGACAACAATAAAGATTTCCCCAACACACAAATCTGGGTTTCTTGTGGCATCAGACTAATGTGTGGATTTCCTGGTTTGATATTTATCTTCTGACTTGGAATTTTTGGGAGACAGTCACAAAAACAAACCTGCATTTGTTAACCCTCGTGTCGTCCTGCGGGTCAAAATCAACCCGTTTTAAAGTTTGAAAGTGTGGAAAAAAACATTTTCACGGTGAAACTTCTGATGTCTGCATTTTCAACATTTTTGGGCACTTTTTAGTGGACAAAAAGAAACGTTAAAAATGTTTCTTTAAGAGCATTCACATAAAAATCAACCAAAATCCAGCGCAGGCTTTGGTTGATTTTTATGTGAATGTTCTTAAAGAAAATCTTAGAAGTTGTACTGATATACCTACATGTAATCACTTCAGATATTTTTAGGATTTTTTGGGGGGAGATTTTCACTCATTTTTTAAAAAGATTTACAAGAATTTTCTTGCCAAATTTGGGGGATTTTTTTTTTAATAAAACTTTTAGGGGAAACTTTTAAAGAATTATTGGAATTTTCTTCCTGAATGTTTTGCAAATTTTCAGAAATTTGGAGAATTTTTTTTTGCTGAATTTTTGGACTTTTTCATGACAAGGAAACAATATTTTTGGGTGCCCGTAAATGAGGACAACAGGAGGGTTTACATGTTGGGATGAGCATACACTACAACATACTGAAATATTTGGGAAAAATATACTTTGACCCATCAGCTTAATTCAGTTTGCCTAAAGATATTTGACAGTGGTCTCAAGAATGTTAGTTATTTTAGTGATGTGTTTAAATGAGTAGATACTGAACCAAAATTGTGTGAAAGTAGTTTGTCACATCTTAACATTGTCATAAAAAATCAAACTCTAGAAACAGAGGTGTTTTCTTTCTCAGGGCGATGATCCAGATGATGCTCGAGCGCTGCGATCGGTTCCTGTGGTCTCAACATGCCTAATGCTACATCACACTCTGTGGACACAAGCTGCTCTGAAATAACACAACTAACACTTTATATAAGTCTTCCCACTAACTGCTGTCGAGGCTGTGACTTAGTTTAAACACTGATACTTGTCAAAGCTTCCCAGCTGACACAAAGCTACTTTTTCTCTAGTGAAACAGTGTTATCTGTCTAATTTGTCTACATTTTGTTAACTGGACAATTTTGTCAGTATTCAGGTGTATGTACACCTTACAGGTTTTTTTTTTTTTTAGAATTTATATTGATTCTTTTTGCATGTGCAGGTAATAAAATATCTCATGTCCTTTATCTTTGCACTTCCAGGTCAAATCAATCAGTAAATTTTACCGCTGTGACAAACAATAAACTGGCAATAATAGCTGTGTAGTATTTTAGCTCGGTAATATCATGTCAATAAAAGCTGTCTCTTTGGAACCTGTTACTATTTTGATTGTTTTTTTGTATTTATGATTAGAAGGTTTTAGTCAGTATGATGATGATAATCAAGTCAGAAGTATTGGGGGAAAATCCACAAAAATAACTGAGTACAAACACAAAAGAGGCTCAAATCCAATCTGTAGATTAGTTAATAATCTGCTTTTGTTTATTTCTGCACAGAAAAAGCATTAAAATAAACATTCTTTTACTTTTCAGGTTTTTTTTTTTTTCTCAAATGATCAAAAACAAAAACCAACTCATCCCCATTATCCAACCTTGGAGACAGTTTTGGTTCATTTGATGTTTCAAAAGACGACGAGAAACCAGTATTTATTAGTGGGAAATGTGGGTCAACCAGGGGCGGGTCCAGATTAATTTTAGTGGGGGGGCACAGGGGGGTACAACAGATATTTTTTGGGGGGGGGCACTGAAAAGTTGTAAGAAAAAATGAAAGCTGCTACCGACCTCTCGCTTTTACAAAGTGTTTTTCATGGTGTTTTTTTTTTTTTTTTGGCTCTTTAACCCAGTAGGAAAGCTGTATATGACCTTTTTTATTTTGGACTGTTTACGTTCAAATTATGATGGACTTGTTTCCTTGTTTATGTGAATTACAGCATTATTAGCTGCAGCATCTGCCTGTTATGTAAAACTGGTAAGCTCAACGACAGAATCCTGAGGGCAATTAAGTGACAAATATTGTGCAAGAACAGTACTATATATACAACTCTGTGGATTTCCACTTCTTAGAATGTTTACTGATAATTATCACACCTAAAATAAGAAATAATATTCTGTACTTTTAGCAACTAGTTCTCAGCTGTAAACCAGAAACATCATAGGGTTCTGTATACTAATGAGTCTAAATCAAAATGAGTACTACCCAATACACAGTGAACAACAACAATCTGTACCTTTGATCTGTGGTAAAATAATCCGAAATGTTCTGTGCAGTAATGTAAATTTTAAAATACAACAAAATACAGAAAGTAGCACTCTATACATTTAATAGTAAACCAGAGAACAATAATAAACAGTAGCAGTATTCCATATTCTTAAGTCATTTAATAGTTCACAGCTCAGCAAACACCATAGTGTTCTGCATAGAAGTCACAAAAACCTGCTCTCCGTAATCTTTCACAGTGAGCAGATGTTCTTGTGTCGCAGGTCCATAGTCCAGACGTGGCCATCGAACAGGCCGGGGGGGGTCTGACACTGTGTACTTCCCAGAGCACCTCCTCTTTTTGCATTCTTCATATGGGATGGAAATAAAGTAACGTTGGTTTAGCACGTCCATCAAAGGCCTGAAGCAGGAAGCCCTCCACAATGAGGATGTGAGTCTCCTCCTTGTGGTCAGACTTCGAGATGATCTCTGTGTCCAGGGTGTTATGAACGCCATGAGACTTCTCAAACTTCACCGGGTTCTCCAGCCACACGTATATCGTACTCATCATGGCGTCCATGTCCAGAGCAGTGATGACATCGTACTGCTTAAAGCCATCTTCACCAACTTCAATCTGATCTTGGGGCTTGAAGAAGTCATCCTGATGGACCACGCAGCAGTTGGGGTTTAGTGAGTAAGGTAAGAGCAGAAAGGGAGCTGCCACTCGGACGCAGTTCTTCCACCCAGAGAGGACCTCTTTCTGCTGTCGCTGCTACACATACTGCCTTAGTTGAGGTTTTGAAGTTGAACATAAAGTGTATTAAAACCGGCACCAATCAGTAAATTATCATTTATTATTTTATTAGTCCTTCAGTGTCTGTTGGTCCAATCAGCTGAAGGACTGAATTACTGAACTGAAAACTGATTAAAACAAGACAACAGACAGTAAAACTGTCTGTGGAAAATGTGCTGCTGCTCCACCGATAAATACCAACAAACTAAAACAAACGGGAAGTGTTGCTTTTAGTGATTTTTTTAATAAATAGCAAATATGAGGCTGTAGTGCCGAAGAACAGGAGTCTGAGGCGGAGTGTCAAAAGCAGGTGCTAACCTCTTTACTGACATCAGCTGACAGAATAATGCCACTCAGTACATGTGGAACGTAACTTAACAACATGAAGAGTAACAACCTAAACAGTCCGTGTTCACACACAACCATCACTCCCAACGTTCCGTGGGTGAATTATGTAAACCCACTACACAAGCCCCCCAGACTTCACCCATAGTCAAAGTCCGCGCGCCGAGGAGGGACAACGGCCCGACCCCGACGGGTACGCACAGCAGAGGCGGGGAGGGAGGGAAAAAGGGGGAAGGCGGGCGAAACAAAACAATCCACCGGACCGGGAGGCAACGATCCCGAAGAGGAAACGGGGACCGGGTCGGGGCGGGGAAGAGGGGGGCGGCCCCTGCGCGGAGCCCGAGCCAACTCCAACGGCCCAGAGACGTCCACATGGGCGGGCTTAACCCTGTCAACAGACACAGTCTCAGCCCGTCCACCAACGTCCACAACCAGAGTCTTATCCCCGTGTCGCAGGACCTTGAACGGGCCATCGTAGGGGGGGCGCAGAGGCCCCCGGTGGGCATCATGGCGAACGAACACAAAACCCGCCGAACGCAGGGCGGGAGGCACACAGGAGGCAGGAGTGCCGTGCTGCGATGTGGGGACAGGCGCGAAAGCACCTGCGGCCTCCAACAGGGAGGACCGCTGCCTGGCAGCCGACCAAGCGGACGTGGCCTCCGGAATGAAGTCCCCAGGGACTCGAAACACTTGTGAGTCATTCCATGTCAATTCAACAAATGCTTGTTGCACCACTTTCTCAGATCCTCCCAAAAATTTTTTTGGGCTTTATTTGGGTAATTTTATGAACAAATGCAAAGTATTATGGTTATAAACATACTGTATAAGCAGTAATGATCTAATCTAATACCCATAGTCAGTCCAAACTTAATCCTCGCCTATGATTTTAGGGTTTTAAACTACTAAAAAAAGCAATTTATACTCCTTTTACATGGTCAGAATTTTTTCCCCTTCCAAAACTTTTACCCTTCTGGTGAGAAAAGTATAGAAATGAATGAAAATAAAAAAATACTGGACTGTGGAATTTCCCAAAATATCCTTATTATTTCATGGGCGACTTTATTTTGGGTTTTTCATGCCTCTATTTTAGGACTTATTCTTGTGAAAAGACATTGAAAGAATGAATTTTCTTCTTTACTAATGAAAGTTGCATAAGGTAAAAGTTTTAAAACATTAAAATAAAGCTTATTTATTGATTTATAGGCTGTTGAACTCAGGTGTAGACCCAAAATAGCCTAACTTTAGGCATTAAAAAGTGCATGTGGGATACATGGTACGCGGTTCAAATTTTTTTTGGAGGAACTAGTATGTGTGAAGTATGTGTGAACTTACTTTCATATTTGTTTCTTGTGCCAAAGATGAGCAACTGCTGAATCAATTTACTATACATTTTGATCCTCGTTTTTGTTTTTAGGAACCATTTACATGACCAACTAAAGATGAAAGATGAATCTGAAGCATCAGCATCGTAGTATAAGTTACAAAGGGCATATCTGAAGTTAATTATTATATAGACATTGTTTTTTCTTTCATACAGTAACTGAATAAGAAGAAATGGCATCACTCCCAGACTGCATTCTCAGGACAGCCTCGGTATCGTATTTGACTTATCAGCTGAATTTGAAGATTTGCAAGTGAAATTCATGCACCCAAAAGGTCCCAGCAAGAAGTTCACATGGCCTAGAAAGGATGACGTAGTGTGGGTGCCTACAGCCCACATCCTCTGTCCAATCACTGCTCCTTCAACACGCCGTGGTGGACAGTACCACATATCTGGTGCAGATGATGGCCTGATTTCAGAGAAATTCAAGCAGTTCAAAGGACAGAAATAGTGGTGTGATAAGTTGGGGACAAATTACATGTTTTACATGGGACCTAAGGCAATATAACTCATTTTAACTGCAATATATTAGTTAGAATTCCTAAAAAAACGCCTATAAAACATAGTGCATTTCTTGGTTAAATTGGCCATGAAGGATTCAAGAAACAATGTTGATACTTCAGATATCAATTATTCGGATGTTTATTGTTATACAGACAAAGTTTCATGTTTCTACTCCATGTCCCACATTGGTTTCTGTGCCAATATATGTATGGTGTTTTTCAGTCTGTTTCATAAATAGGCATCGTTTTGAGGTCTAAGGAGACTAGCTAGCTCTTGGATATTTTTAGGTTAGAGAGAACTTTTAAGGTACTTTGAGATTTTTATAACATATGAACCTTGTTACTTATTAAAATTTGTGAAAAAAATGCCTAAATTCTTGAAAAATGCCATTTTCGCCAAATTTTTAAATTGCCCTGTACCACAGAGAAATGGGTATATTCATTCCAATTTTTTTTTTCCTGCTCTATTGTTAAGGTGTTTGAACCCTTCAGATCACTTGTAAGTCTATATCATCAGTCAGTTCCCAGTATTATCTTCCTAAATCAAGCCTTTCTACCTAACATATCAATTTCCGAGTGGAAAAATAGGGATTTAAATATTTTATAACTTAGCAAATAGCAATCATATGATGTTAAAACTTTGCAAGTAATCTATTCTTATGTTGGGATAGTTAAAAAAAAAGTTTGGAGATGATCAGAGGAGGTCATGCAACAAAATTTCCTCAGATTTGTTGAAATGAGATGGAATGACTCTTGTCCATAGACGAGCTCGGCCGACGAGGCCTGCAGGTCTTCTTTGAGGGCGGTCC
Source organism: Acanthochromis polyacanthus (assembly GCF_021347895.1). Lineage (NCBI taxonomy): Eukaryota > Metazoa > Chordata > Actinopteri > Pomacentridae > Acanthochromis > Acanthochromis polyacanthus. Next base: position 13,177,419 of record NC_067120.1, on the reverse strand, counting down.
TGAGACCGAGCATGACCCAGGGAAGTCTGTCCACCCAACCGCCGTCCGTCAGACTGGCACGTAGGGCAGCCTTCATAGAGCGATGGAACCGTTCACACAACCCGTTAGCCTGCGGGTGATAGGCCGTCGTGCGGTGCAACTTGACCCTCAGGCCGTCGGCCACCGCGTTCCAGATCTCTGAGGTGAACTGCGCGCCCCGGTCTGAGGAGAGGTTGGAGGGGGTTCCGAAGCGCGCGACCCACGTCCCGATGAACGCACGGGCCACGTCCGTGGACAAGGTTGAAGCGAGGGGCACGGCTTCAGGCCAACGGGTCGTCCTATCCACCATGGTAAGGAGGTAGGTGAAACCATGGGAGGGGAGAAGGGGGCCTACAAGGTCGACATTAACGTGGTCGAACCTCCTGGCAGGGACGGTAAACGGCTCTAACGGGGCTTTGGTGTGGCGATGCACCTTGGCACGTTGGCAAGCCACGCACGAATCGACCCATGATCGCACGTCCTTCTTCAGCCCCCTCCAGACGAACTTCTGAGCCACCAGTCGCACAGACGCCTTCCTGCCAGGATGGGAGAGGCCGTGCACAGCCTCAAAAACAGCCCGCCGCCAACCAACAGGAACAAGCGGCCTGGGCTGGTCAGTGGAAAGGTCACACCATAACCGGGCACCCGAGTCGCCAACCGCGACCTCCTTTAAGCGCAGTCCCGTGTCCGAGGCTTTCAGGCTCCGAATCTCATGGTCGGAAGCCTGCTCCGCCCCCATGCGGGCGTAGTCCAGCCCTAAATGGACTGTGCTGACGAACGCTCTGGAAAGGCAGTCCGCGACCACATTGGACTTGCCAGAGATGTGGCGGATGTCCGTGGTATATTCGGAAATGAAAGACTGCTGGCGGGCAGACCAAGGTTCGGCAGACTTGGACATAGAGAACGTGAGGGGCTTGTGGTCAACAAAGACCGTAAACTCACGGCCCTCCAGAAGGAACCGGAAGTGGCGGACTGCCAGCCAGACGCCGAGCAGCTCCCTGTCGAACGTGCTGTATTTGCGCTCCCTCGGGACCAACTGCCGGCTGAAAAAGGCGAGTGGTTGCCAGGCACCCCTGACCCGCTGCTCCAGCACAGCGCCAACGGCAAAGTCAGATGCGTCGGTGGTGAGGGCGATCGGGGCGCCGGGAGCTGGGTGGGCAAGCAAAGCGGCCTGACACAGCGCAGTCTTAATGTCCTCGAACGCCCTCGACCTCTCGGACGTCCAGTCGATGTCCTGGTTCGGACTCTTGTGCCTAAGGGCTTCGTACAGTGGGCAAAAGATATGCGCAGCCCGTCGGATGAACCGATGATAGAATGTGACCATCCCGAGGAACTCTCGAAGTCCCCGGGCCGAACGTGGGCGGGGAAATCCCGACACGGCCTCCACCTTCGACGGAAGGGGGGCGGCCCCATCTCTATTGATGAGGTGACCGAGGAACTGGATAACCGGCACCCCAAAAACACACTTTGCCGAGTTAATAATGAGGCCGTGCTGGTCCAACCTCGTAAACAGGGTCCGTAGATGAGCCAAGTGCTCCTTCTCGGAAGAGCTGGCGATGAGGATATCATCTAAGTAAACGAAAACAAAAGGCATGTCTCTCAACACTGAGTCCATCAGCCGCTGGAACGACTGGGCCGCGTTCTTAAGTCCAAAAGGCATTCTCAGGAACTCAAACAAACCGAAAGGCGTCACAACCGCCGTCTTCGGAACATCCTCAGGGCGAACGGGAACCTGGTGGTATCCCCGTACCAGGTCCACCTTGGAAAACACCTGTTTCCCCGCCAGGTGTCCAGAGAAGTCTTGAATGTGGGGGACGGGGTAGCGGTCGGGCGTGGTGGCGTCGTTGAGACGGCGGTAATCACCGCATGGGAGCCAACCGCCCTCCGACTTCGGGACCATGTGAAGCGGCGAAGCCCACGGGCTGTCCGAACGGCGGATGATCCCGAGGCGCTCCATGTTGGCGAACTCTGACTTAGCCGCTGCCAACCTCACCGAGTCGAGCCGCCTGGGTCTGGCATAGATAGGAGGTCCCTCGGTGACGATGTGGTGTTCCACTCCGTGTCCCGTCGCTGCGGCAGAAAAGGTGGGCCGAGTAAGGCCGGGGAACTCACTCAGCAGCTGTTGGTAACTGTCCCCCACAGAGAGCGCGCCGGAAAGGCCGTTGTACGTCCCCACATCTCGGACGCACTCCAGGGAGGAGAAAGTCAGTGCGTCCACCAGGCGCTCGTTCTTGACGTCCACGAGCAACCCGTGGGCACACAAAAAATCAGCACCGAGTAGGGGAAAAGAAACGTCGGCTGTAACGAAGTCCCATGTGAAACGTTGACCGTTGAAGCACAGGTCCACAGTCCTTAAGCCATACGTCCGTATGGGGGCGTCGTTGGCAGATGTTAATGGCGGGCCGTGTGTTCCGCCAGCCGCGTCGTCCGCCGAAGCCGGAATCACGCTCCTCTGGGCGCCCGTGTCACAGAGGAATTTGCGCCCGGAGAGAGTGTCTCTGATGAAAAGCAGCCGGTTCGTTGGACCTGCACTCACGGCCACTACTGAGTGCAGGTCTTGTCGTTTCCCCCCGTGCCGTAGTTGCAAGGGGAACGGCATCTCTTAGCCTTTGCGCCGAAACGTGCGTGGAAGTAGCACAGGCCTGTGCCTGCACGGCTGTCAGTGGTGGCGCGGCTCCTACCGGCGGGTGCGCCGGCGCTCGGCGGCGCGTGGCTGCGCGTCGGGGCCAGAACCTCCGGGGCGAAGCGCTGGGTCGCCAAGAAGAATCGGTCCGCCTCTTCGGCCAGCGCGCGAGGCTCCGTGATAGTCGTGTTAGCAAGCGCCGTCTGGACGTGCGGCGGCAAGTGTCTCAAAAACAGTTCGATAAAAAGGAAATTCGGCTCCTCCGCGCCCAGTAGGTTCAGCATCATCTCCATGTGCTCAGAAGGCTTTCGGTCCCCCAAGCCCTGGATAGCCAGGAGACGTCGTGCTCGTTCCGAGCGTGACAGTTCAAAAAGCCGCAGGAGGTAAGCTTTCAGCCCAGCATATTTCTCTTGGGCGGGGGGAGCCGTAATGAAACTCACCGCTCTGGCTGCAGTGGAGCTCCCGAGCGCTGACACGACGTGGTAGTAGCGTGAGTCGTCGTCAGTAATCCCCCGGAGGGCAAACTGAGCCTCCGCCTGCGCGAACCATGTGGCTGCAGACGTCTCCCAAAACTCCGGCAGTCTCAGGATGGCGGGGTTAGCCATGCCGATATGTTCGAAAGTCAGTATAGTCTCTGAAACTTCAACGGGACTGACGTCGGGGTCACCAATGTAGTGCCGAAGAACAGGAGTCTGAGGCGGAGTGTCAAAAGCAGGTGCTAACCTCTTTACTGACATCAGCTGACAGAATAATGCCACTCAGTACATGTGGAACGTAACTTAACAACATGAAGAGTAACAACCTAAACAGTCCGTGTTCACACACAACCATCACTCCCAACGTTCCGTGGGTGAATTATGTAAACCCACTACAAGGCTTTTATTTTTCTGGAAGTAAAAGAAAACGTTGCTTATCCATAGTTTTGCTAACTTTACTTGACTTTAGCTGCACTTTCACCATGTTCTAACTAATAGATCTTTTTTTCACTTTAAATACAGACAATTGAAAAGAAAAAAAGTGGCTCTGAAATACTCAATGAACTGATGCGTCATTTAGTGTTAAACTGAATAAGTATATATAATAATATATAAAGTAACTGACTGAGCCGTATTAATTAAACCGAGATATTTCAAATTGAAAGAAACACAACAAAGATTTCAGTCAATTAAACCTTAAATTAATTTACCTAAGAAAACAATCCTTTAATGTCTCACAATGGCATTAACTCAATTATTATGAGGAAACAGAAATCCATTTCTAATATTTCTATAAAATATGTTTGTCTATAAAATATACTGGACATCAATAAAAATGTCTGCATAGTAAAATATATGAAATCCATCTGTATTTATACATCTTATTGATGTTTAAAAAACGGGAACTGCAGCCCACGTTCAGTCAAGTTAGCGGAATTACGGATAAACAACGTTTCCAGGTTTCTCTGACAAAATAAAAGCTGTGATTTGTTCTACGGGAAAATTACATGATTTTTAAAATGTGACTTTGAAAATGTAAATCAAACTGTAATAGCGTCGGCTAGCTGCTCCACTTGCTCTGATTATTTTTGTTGTCGTCTTTGTCAAGCCCAAACGAAAAATTTATCCATATTCTGGCTACATTACCGATAACAGCATCCATGGAGTGACCGGAAGTTAGCCGAGCTAGCGGAAGTGCTAATGAGGTCTGCTCTGGCACGGATTATTACCGTCACACATGCAGCTTTGAAAATAAATCCTGTCCAAGACTCAGAGCTGTACCTCCGTTTCAGTGTGAGGTGTAATGTCTGTCTGTGCGACTGTGTCTGACTTTCTCTAATGAAACCCTCCTGTTTACTGGCAGCTGCAGTCATAGATATATATCTATCTACTGATTCATATCTATGCACACTAGCCTGGTCCGATGCAGTTTCGATGCACTTGAGAACCAAGTACGGACAGTTACGTACTGAGAAACGGCCATAGTCTTCTTACCGCAAAGGTACAATGCTGCTCGTCTTCTCCTCCAGAATCAGGAAATGTCTTCAAAGCTTCTTCAAATCCAAACCAAATACAATCAAAAGATCAAACTAACGTCATTGGTGCATTCTAGTGCAGTCGGACAACGAAGTTGCGTTCATGAGCGTCGGAAATGGGAGTATCACAAATGTAAATTTCCAACGAAAATTTTTTATTTTTATTTATTTTTTTTTTTTATTTTTTTTTGGGGGGGGGCACATGGGGTGGCCAATCAGATCACGGGAGAACCACTGCCCCCCGTGCCCCTCACAGAAGATCCGCCACTGGGGTCAACTGGTCTTTAATCTGACTGTATCTCAAATATTTGGTCGCATTTTTGAGAACAGACGATTTCTACAGTATCAACACTCCTCCCTGCACATACAGCAGATGATGGGTAATGTGGATCAACAGAGACAATATTAATAACAGCGTAATGAAATGGGATTGATGACTCATTTGATAGTATCACACACCTGGAGCATCAAAGAGGAGAAAGTGGGCAGGTCCAATCCTGGCACTTCACATTTGAGTTTTAGTGGCTCACATTGGATACAACCACTGAGACCTTTCTGTCTGAGCCTGTGTTTTTTTTTCTTCTCCTTTTCATCCTCACTCTTAGTTTGTCATTTCCCAAAATCCCTGCTTCCCTCATCTTCCAGCTCACCCACCTGCCTGTGTCACTGGCACCGGGACGATCAGATTGAAACTCTTGGCATGTGGCAGACACAGAGACACACTTGTCACAAAAAATAATCAAAACTGACCTTGCTGTCATTGTGAAATTCAGTTTAGCCGCTTAAAAATAATAAGCAAGCCTGACTTTTTAATCTGCTACTAAAGTTACCGTGACATCTAATATTTCAACTGCCTCTTTGTTTGGTTGATTGGTCCACTACAGCGAGTCATAGATTCTCTGCTCTTTCAAAGGATGGGTAGAGTTGTTTCATTTATTTGAAATGCTGATTTGACAGGGTTTTCATCATGGGTGAGAGCGGAGGAGTAAATTTGATTTGAAAGGTTATTAGGTCGCGGCGGTGAGTCCGGTGTTTGATGTTGCGTTCCTGTCACCAGAAGGACAGATAAGGGGATTCTGCACATACCTGTTGGCCCCGCCGCCAGTGTATACATAGCAACCTGGACACTTGGAGCTGCACACGCATGCTTACACCTGCTGACTTTCAAGATGAGTCAAATTGAGCGCAGCAGCAAGACACTGTGAGCGTCATTCGTCTTCTAAACCTGAAGTGCTTCCTCTTCATTGAACAGTTTACAGGATCTAGATGGAGGCAGCACTCATGGTGAGTTTCTGCTTATTAGTTGAAATACATTTTACTCAGCAGTTCTTAACTTATTCATTGGGATGTCTTTTTGTTTCAGGTGTCTGTGTCTCTGCTCAGACTGGCTGTTGTCCTGCTCTCCTTGCCTGAGCATGCTTCACTGAACAGTGTATCTGACAACACCTCAGGTAGGATTTCTGTGTCGTTATTGCCCAAAATGGCAAATACCAAAGAGCGCTTCTAACCGCATCGTTTCTCCTTTGTGATAATTTCAGAAACCGTGTATCTGGGTTCTGTATACGTTGATGAGGCTCTTCAGAGGGCGACTGAGCTGACAGATGCTGCTTATGCTCGCACGAGTGAAAGGTAAAATTCCTCCGTTTTGGTCTGACATAGAAATATCTCAAACTCACAGCAAAACACAGATTGTGATTTTAAAGCTGCGAGGCACTAAAAGACAAAGCTCTCAATGTTTCCAGAGTGAAGAAGTCTTTGTCCGAAGGCGCTCTGAGACCCAGTGACCTGCTGGCTCAGTTTAAACAGATTGATTCCAGAACCAGAGCTCAGATCCGAGCTGCTGAACTGCTGGACAACACAGTGGAGCTGATCAGAGAGATGGTCTACACCAACACCATGATGCAGCCAAAGCCATACGGTAGTTAGCAGCTCTATAACACCACGCATGGATGATTCTGCACCTGTAAGAAGGATTATTTCTCTACTCAATTTCAAGGATTTAATTAAGGATGATATAAACATTTAATTCCACGCCACACTTAGGTAATACCATCTTTCTGATTGTTTCAGGAGACAGTTTAGTGCATGCAACTTCCTCGTCAGTATCCACTCAGCTGCATCACTGTTACACTTATTTCAAAAGGCCATTAAAGCTATGAAACCTTACAGTATTTGTGCAGATCGAAAATTGTAGAACTTACTCCTGTCACACACAAATTTGTTGTGAATATGCAGTTGTGTACTTGCAGTACTTCACACTGTGTCGGAAAATGTAACTGTACAGAAGTTATGAAGAGTCAAAAAGCCCAACAGTCTCAGAATTAAGCTCCTCTAAAGATGCTTTGAAAATACATAATTACATTTCAGGAGCATATTGTAAAAAATGTGTCTTTCTGATGACGTGTTTTCTAACTGTTTAAGTATTATCATCATCATCTGGGTTTTGTTGTTTGTTCCCACAGAGCTGCTGAGTGGAGGGGACGTGGAGAATGTTCTTCAGGTGACAGGCTGCTCTGCTGAGCTGCAGACACCCAGCTGTCAGACAGGCTGTCTGTCTGAGCGCTACAGATCCATCACAGGCGAGTGCAACAACAGGTCAGAGCTGACATAGAAAAGATGTAGTAGCAGAATATTGCTGCGCTTAAAAGATGTTGTTGTGGTTTCTAGGTAACTGTCTCCCTTTTGTGTTCAGACAACATCCACGATGGGGTGCTGCAAACATCCCGTATTCCCGCTGGTTGCCTCCAGAGTACGAGGACGTGTGGGGGATGCCTCGAGGCTGGGAGCCCAAACACACCTACCACAACTTCAGCCTGCCTCCTGTAAGAGCCGTGCAGCAGCTCTCAGGCCCCCTCCGTCCTTTCAGGTGCTTTAACTCCATCATTTCTCGTCTTATTTGTGGTCCAGGTGCGGCTCGTGTCACAGGAAGTGCTGTTCACTCACAATGACAACATCTCTGTGGACTCCACTCTGTCCCACCTGCTGGTGGATTGGGGTCAGTGGATCGACCACGACGTGGTGCTGACGCCTCAGAGCCCCAGTAGAGCCACATTCAAGGCCGGAGCTGACTGCACCCACACCTGCAGCCGAGACACACCCTGCTTCCCCATACAGGTGCGCTTCGCTGTCTGCTGCTCTCAGGTGTTTTAATTTTCTGTCTCTTATCATGTGGTCTTAGTGTGTACACTAATATGTGCTCACATTAAAGACTTACAGCATACAGTAAACTAAAGCTGTAAATATCACCTGCAAACTCCATCAGCACTTTCCTGTTTGTAAAGTAAACCTCAGAAACAGTGCTTCCCATTGTGATCCCCTAAAACAAAGCAATGTCTAGTTGTGACGTCCTGTTGATGAGTTATGAAGAGGTCATGCAGTGAGGAAACTGTTTGGTAAAGGTATCCTTTTAATTTTTGGTACTTAAGTTTATCTTGCAGTATGCTAAAGGTTCAACAACTTGCAGGTTGGGAAACACTTGTAGAATAGTTTAATGCTTCTGGCAGGTCTCCCTGCATGTACAGTCAAACCTCTACAGATGATCCAGAATGCAGCAGCACGTCTGGTCTTCAACCAGCCCAAAAGAGCTCATGTCACTCCCCTGTTCGTCTCCCTTCACTGGCTTCCAGTTGCAGCCAGAATCAAATTCAAAACTCTCCTCCTGGCTTACAAAACATTTACAAGAACGGCCCCAGCCTACCTGGATTCCCTGATCCAGGTCTACTCCCCTTCACGCCCACTTCTCTCTGCATGTGAGAGACGCCTGGTGCTTCCAACCCAGCACAGCTTGAAATCTCTAGCCAGACTCTTCTCCTCTGTTGTTCCCAAATGGTGGAACAAACAACCAAAGTCTGTGCGTTCTGCTGAGTCCCTTTCTACATTTAAGAGACAATTGAAGACTCAACTGTTCAGAGAACACCTACGCACTTAATCTGACTCCACCTTAGGGGTAGAATAATTCAGGTGGTCCAAAACCCAGCACTTATTTAGCGCTGACAAAGTTGAAAAAAACAAACAAAAAAAACAAACAAAAAAATTCAAAATAATAAAAATAAATAAATAAAAAGGGGGGGGGGGGGTGTGTGGTTGGCACTTCTTCTGCAACTTGATGGCAACACCTTTGACCAATCGCACTTGAAGCACTTTTTGCACTTACTAAAGGTTTTTCCTTTTGTCTGAATTCTTGCTTGTGTTGTACGTTGCTTTGGACAAAAGCGTCTGCTAAATGAAATTGTTGAATTGTAGAATTGTAAAACTCGGCAATTTCAAGTTTTTATGTTTAAATATATGTAACAGGGGGCTGCACAGTGGTGTAGTGGTTACCACTTTCACCTTGTAGCAAGAAGATCCTTGGTTCAAATCCCAGGGTGGGCCTCTGGCTTCCTCCCACAGTCCAAAAATATGCTGAGGTTAATTGATTACTCTAAATTGCCTGTAGGTGTGAATGTGAGTGTGATTGATTGTTTGTGTATGTAGCCCTGTGAAAGACTGGTGACCTGTCCAGGGTGTCCCCTGCCTTCGCCCGAGTCAGCTGGGATAGGCTCCAGCACCCCTGTGACCCTAATGAGGATAAAGCGGTGTATAGAGAATGGATGGATGATATATGTAACAGTATATATATATATTTCTGATTTCATTTGAAACAAAAAATCACATTTGGCCAGTACTAAATTATGTCAAGGATAAAGCCAGAATATAAAAGAAAGTGACGGTTGTAATCATTTGTAACAACTTTTCCATCTAATCCAAGATGTGGACCTTTCTCATTATGGTTGTGTGCAAAAAGTTTGAGTGTACACTAGATATAAATCTAACATATTTGGAAGAAAATGATTAATGTTCTACCAGACTTAGAAATTGCATTTTGGACGTTCGTCGTACTTTAGGATTTGATGTGAATTTTTTTTAAATATTATTTTTGCAGACTATTGTGTGTGTTACAAATGAAAAGGGCTTTACTTTCACCAGTTTCTTGACTGTTACAAAGCCAATGATTTGCTTTTGAGAGGAAATACAACCTCCATCATAGCGATTACTCAGTTCTCTTCTAACTTTCTATTCAGGATTTTTTAAGTGGTGAGTCTCTCCCTGATAATGAATTACTCTGGTAAAAAAAAAAGAAAACATTTGTTTTCCCTATCAGCAGCAATTTAAAGCATAAAACTTTCTTTTCTAGATCCCACTTTCTGATCCTCGCCATGGCATCCAGAGTTGTATGCCTTTTTTCCGCTCTGCTCCCAGCTGTGGTGCTGGAGTTCTGCCTCACCGCCACAGGGAGCAGCTCAACGCCATCACCTCGTTTGTAGATGCCAGCATGGTGTATGGCAGCACCAACAGTCTGGCCTCCGTTCTTAGAAACAACTCGTCCCCTCTGGGATCGATGGCTCTCAACTCCCAGCACTCAGACCAGGATCTGGCCTACATGCCCTTCCTGCCCCGCCTGCAGGCTCACCTGGACCCTTGTGGTCCTCGCAACTCCACCACCTCATCAGACAGATCTGCGCACAGAGACAACACCACTTCCTGCTTCCAAGCTGGTGAGTTAGTGAATGAATGTAGTGAATCATCTGCTCTTTTCAGGTTTCAGTGCAGCTCCTCTTCACAGTCAATGTTTCACAGGTGATTCAAGAGCCAATGAACATTTGGGGCTGATCGCGCTGCACACGCTCTTCCTGAGAGAACACAACCGACTGGTCAAAGAGCTGCACCTTCTCAACCTTCACTGGAGCCCTGAGACTCTCTACCAAGAGGCCCGCAAGATCATAGGAGCCATCCATCAGGTATCGGCAGCAGTTTCAGCTGGATATTCTTCCACAGCCACGTTTTAGAATTCTCATCATTCCAGGTTGTTTTCTTGATCTTTCCAGATCCTAACGTGGGAACACTACCTGCCGCGGATCCTTGGTGAGAGCGCCATGTCTCTTCTGATGCCTCCCTACCAGGGCTATGATCCTGATGTGGATCCCAGCATTGCTAACATATTTGCAACTGCTGCATTCCGTTTTGCCCACGTCACGGTGCAGCCAGTGGTGACCCGGCTGGGCCCAGGATACACCATGAACTCCCAGTATCCCCCACTGCCACTGCATCATTCACTGTTTGCCTCTTGGAGGGTTGTGCAGGAAGGTAAAGAACGTTGTCGTCATTGTATTTAAATCACATGTGGGTCCTTCTGTGTCTTCATTTTGTCCTGGTGTTTCAGGGGGGATAGACCCTGTGCTGCGTGGTCTGTTGCTGTCTCCAGCTAAGTTGCAGACTGCAGGTCAGATGATGGTGGAGGAGCTGACGGAGAGGCTATTTCAGGCACAGGGAGGGATGCCGCTGGATCTCGGAGCTCTTAACCTCCAGAGGGGTCGGGACCACGGCCTGCCGGGTAATCAGCTGTCTTAATTTCATCACAGCACAGTGACTTTATCATTTTGCTCTGAAAGCCCTCTGCTGACTGTCAGCAACAATTTGCTTCTGCAGTCAGGCTGAATTTTTTTTCACTTCCTCACTATTTATATTTGAATTTCCGTTAAGATTTCAACTGACTTATTTTATTCACTTAACAGAAATGACTAAGAGCATGTAACAAAAAAACAACTGTGTTTTAGGGTTAAGACTGAATTAAATTTTAACAATATTAGAGAAAAAACTTAGTTAGGATTGTGAAGAAGTAATTACAGCATTTTGATCTTCATAATAGAAAAGATACAAGTCATTACAAAGTCTAATAAATTATGTTTGTTGTTTTGTAATAATTAAATGCTACATATTAATTCTTAGTTTATTAAACAGTTCTGGATGTAAGTTTATTAGCAGCCCAGTTTCCCACTAGTCCACATGATGCTTTGCAGTTCTTTGTTTAACTCACATTATCAGAAGGAATCAGATGAAAAATGATTTTGAAACTTTCATTATCCTTTTTCTTAATAATTTCACAAAGGAATAATTGTCTTTCGGTGCAATTTTCAGTTGTGTATGTTTTGGTTGTTACTTCAGAATGAAATTATTTTTAAAAATAGGCTAGCACATTGTGTACTAGCATTATGTAGGCTCAGTGGTTAGCACCGTTGCCTTGCATCTAGAAGATTTCTGGTTTGCTTCCCGGCCTGGACCTCCCTGTGCATGTGTGGGTTTTCTCCGAATACTCCGGACATGAATGTGAGTGTGATTGTTCATTTCTATGTGTAACCCTGTAGTGGGTGGGTGGATGGATGGATGGATGGATGGATGGATGGATGGATGGATGGATGGTGTTTGGAGACTTACGTTAACACTACTCATAGATTGGTGCCACTGTATGAGGTGCTGATATTATGACACAAATCCTCAATTGTTGAATTTTGGCCAATAAATGAATGAATGAATGAATGGATGACTAAATAAACCAAAGAAAGAGAATGTTATTTTAGTAGTGTTAAAGCTAATATATCATCTATAGTATTTTAGTAATCTCTAATATGTGTTGCAGCTGATGCTACTGCATGGTCAGATGAGGTATACCACAGGCTACGTAATGTGGTGAAGCTACTGGGTCTGTGGCTGGCTGCAGACTCCTCTAGACATGTTTCTTTTTTTTTTTTTACAAATCAAATTCAGGAACAACAAACCAAATGTGAATGATTAAAAATCAAACATACAATTTTTCTTTTGTGAAAAGAAAAGTTGTATGGATAAGTGTTACTTGTCAGTTTAGAATTAAAAAGGATTTGCTGAGGTGCTAAGCCACCTAGATCTGGCTGCATCTCATCACGCAGTCAGTTTTGTTGATGCTTGATGCTTTTGACGTTCCTAGTCTGGAAAATCCTTACAGAAAATTTCAAAGAATTCTTTAAATTGCATCTAAAAACTTGCTTTCTTTTTATTTTGCTTTGACTTGCAGTTATCTCCTCCTGTTACCTGTACATTGTTTTCCTGTAAAGGATATTTAATTTCATACTCTTTCAGGATACGCTTCTTGGCGAAGGTTCTGCGGCCTTCCTGTTCCCACCAATACATCCGAACTGGCTGAAATTCTTGGCAACTTCACTCTAGCTCACAAATTCCAACGTTTATACGGGACTCCATACAACATCGATGTGTGGGTGGGAGCCATCTCTGAGCCTGCTCTGCCTGGAGGCCGAGTCGGGCCGCTGCTGTCCTGCCTGCTGGCCCGACAGTTCAGAGCACTGAGAGACGGAGACAGGTACAACTGAAGCGAAAACAAAATGATTAGTATTATAGGGCAAGGAGTGAAGTCTAGATCTGCCTTTCTCTGCCAAGGTTCTGGTGGGAGCGGGAAGGAGTGTTCACCAGCACCCAGAGGAGACACCTGCATGGCATCTCTCTGTCCCGCATCATTTGTGACAACAGCCACATCACCCACGTCCCTGCCGACCCGTTCTCACGAACAGAGAGTCCAGAGGACATGCTGGCCTGTTCCCACCCGCTCATCCCCCACCTCGACCTCAGTCCCTGGAAAGAACCAGAGTCAGGTGAGGAAGTGGAAATACAGACATGCTGAGTGTAAAATCAGGATTGTGTTTTCACAGACTTCTCTCTCCCAGACCCCAGCTGCGGTCCGATACCCAGGATTCAGTCCGGCTACTCCGTGCTCTGTAACTCCGTGATTCTTTATCAGTGTGCCTCAGGCTTCAAGCTGCTGGGCTCTTCATCTATCAAGTGTGATTCGAGCAGCCAGCAGTGGGGCCCTGTGCCCCCAACATGTCAAGGTACAGAGATTAAACCCAAGGCCTGGTCTAATGCATCACGATTTCCCTCAACTGCGGAATTAAGCTCTGTAAAGACTTTCTGACTGTGTTAGCTTAAATTCTGAGATGCAAAGTTCATGCTTACTCTGAAGTCAACAAAACAATCTCACTGCAATTTTCATGTAAAGCCTCACATCATAATTTTTGTTCTAGTGTGGATGAGAAGTTCAGAAAGTTCTAAGTTATTAATTTCATGCCAACTAGGAAAACTAACCTCGAAATTTTGTATACAAAGCAAAAGCTCCAATTGTTGTATATTTCTAAAATGTCTTACACCTCTTTAACTTTTTCTTGTGACCAGTGCACTTTAGTTAGCTCTATACAGTACACAACAATCAGCTACGTTAACCCTGTGAGGCCTAAATATAGAAAAAAAATAGCAAAAAATCAAACAAAAACAATATAGAAGAAAAATTAGCCAAAAAATTAAAAAGAATAAATATATAAAACAAATCTCACAGATTAGATAGATAGACAGTATGTCAAAGTGGGTTTTACAGGTTTAAAACCACCTGTATAATATTATGTCTGTCTCCCTCGTGCTGCCGGAACATCTGTGACTCACTGGACTCCACAGAAGTTGACCTGGAGCCTGCTTGGAACAGACTATTTATCCCAGCATTTCTCACAAATGCTGGATTAGATTGAGATCAGGGGAATTTGGAGGCCGAGTCAACACCTTGAACTCTCTGCCATGTTCTCTAAATCATTCCGGTACTTTTTGCAGCGTGGCAGGAAGCATTCTGTTGCTAAAAGAGGTCGCCACTGCAATCGGGGAATATTACTACCATGAAGTGGTGTCAAGTAGCTGCTCATGAATGGCAGAAGCCAAGGTTTCCTGGCAGAACACTGCCCAGAGAATCACACTGTAGGAGCTTTCAGTGGTGGACGGGTCAGCATGGATGTTCGGATTGGTCTGAAGCTACACAACTCCATATCCTCCTGAGAACCGAGGGAAAACAGTATCTTTCAATCTAACTTTTTTTGTGATTTACTGCTTTTTTGGAGCTAAAACAACTCACTATTTAGAATTTTATATAAAAAAAATTTTCATTTTAGAGACAACAGAACAATTTTACTATAAAAAAAGCAAAAAAGCAACACTTCGAAATCAAAATAGGCCGACAAGAAAACACAAGTCTATTTTCTAATGAAACTTTAAAAACTAAATTCAACAGCAATAGTGTAAAAAAATAAGAGGTTGAATGAAACATAATAATAACTATTTATTTATTACATTAATTATTTTACATTCAACATGTTTATTACCCCACAAAGAAATGAGTTTTTGGGCAGAAATTTGAATGTAAACAAAGAACTAACAAGCTAGTTAGCTATTAGCTAACCCCAACAGCTGACATTCAGGAGCTATTATTTTTCCTGACAAAAAGTTTAACTGAACTCTGACCCCAGTTTAGAATTCCCGACAAATTCATAAACAAAATATGATGATGATAGGTAGAACAACGATATCTTAACTTTTCTCTTTTCCTGGCATTTTGCTTCCGTTTGCATTTTGTCACAGCCTGAAAACAAAGTTCCCCTCATCCCACCAAATCACTCGAGATATCATTGGAAAGGCCAGGATGTCGTCTATTAAGCATGTCAGGACTTAGTCGGGTAGCTCTAATGAGTCAAAATATAAAAGATCAAAAACAAATGTCCAGTACAGAGGACATAGGATGTGCAGGAAGCTGTGATGCACTGTCTGCTCTTTCTATCATTGCCAGCATTAAGGTTTCAGTCAGTTTCTGTGAGATCAGACCACACAGGCCGTCCTTCACTCCCAGGTGCATCAATGAGTTTTAGCAGCGACCTTGATCACGCGACAAGACCTGCTGTTTTAGAGATGCTGGGACATATCGTCTAGCCAAAACCATTTGGCCTTTGTCAGAGTCACTCAGATTCTTGCCCAGTATTTCTGCTTCAAGAACTGACTGTTCACTTGTTGCCGAAAATATCCCACCTCTTGACAAGTGTCATTGAAACGACATAGTCAATGTTCACTATGATGGAATTAAACTAAATATAGTAACATATTTCTGAACAGCTACCTCTCCCTTCCAGAAACAAAACTGATTTTTCATCGGTCTCTTTGTTTTGTCTGATTGTTGCAGATACCAATGAATGTGAAGACCTGATCTCTCCTTGTCCACAACACTTAGAGTGTCTCAACATACCAGGTTCCTTCATTTGCTCAGGTCGGTTCAGATTAATTACACGTTACTCTGCTGTTTCCTGTACAACACATCACACTCATTCGGTTCTGATCCTCAACATGTCTCTCTGTGATCCAGAGTCCTCCTCGCTGTCTCCTGTCTCTATCGTCACTGCAGTGATCGTGGTGATTGGTGGTGTCGCTGTGCTGGTGATGATCATGATCTGTTATCGAAGGTAGGTCACTGGAGGTGGAAATTAATCAAAGGGAAAACTACATGGGTGCGGGTTTATCTATTTCATGCAAATGTGTGACTAGAGTGCCTTCATATCAGAGTAGTAAATGCTCATTTATAGTATAAAATGAAGCAGTAAATAGCCAGTGAAATAACTAAAACAAATATTGTAAAAACTGTCTTTTCGTCCCTGTCTAGAAGGAATATATGAATTTGTGAATTTGCTCCTTGCAGATATTTCCCCAAGACAGAAGAGTTGGTGGCTGCTGAATGTTGCCAGGGGAAAAGTTAATCACCAGTTCAGTCAACTTTTCTTGTAATATTCTTGTTTTATGAAAATGATCTTAATGTCTTTTGGACTGTCTCATTGTATTTGACTGTAACAGCATAATTTTTGTCATGTTAATTTATAAGGCTGAACAAATCAATGTTACAGAACTGCTGCTGCTGTTGACCGCTGATGAAGGTAATTAGACTGTTTCTATGCAAAGACCATGACCTGATCATGTGCAATCATGTTTTGCCTGCTAACTACACGTTACGACAGCGGCCAGTCTGATTCATAAACCCCAAGTCAAACTATTTATTAAGGTCTCTGGTGTTGTGTGCAAAGAGGCCATAAAAACAGAAGCTTACAGAAGTATTTTCAATCCGGAAACTAAAATCTTACTGGAATGTCTGCTCCAAAAACAGATTTTCAGACGATAAAGCCCCTCTGAGCAGGACACGGTCTCAGTATTTCGGTCTCTGTACCTGCTTCCTGCTTACAAACCTGTTAGGCAACTGTGGGTGTGTGTCAGAGTGTTTTGTGTCGGGGTAACCAGGCAGCTCCTGGCAATGACCTTATTCTAAAACCAAATCAGGGACCGGCCCTGACTGAAACAAATCTCTGTATCACCTGGTTGAAATTAATAACACTGAGTCATCGTTCTCAAACTCCAGTCCAGGTGTCAAAGCCAAAGCAGCTTAACTACCAACAGCTGTCAGTTTTTGTACAATCAAGACCTATAAATGACACACAGTACAAAGGTGATAGTCAGGCTACAATGCCTTGTGTTTAATGGAGCGTTTACAGTTAATTATCAGTACACTGAGGTTATGACCCTCAAAGCCTTTAATAAGGCTGAGAAGCAGTTATTGCACTTTCTGACAATATTCTTCATTTTCACCTTCAAAAGTTTGTTGTAAAAAATTGGCCATTAATAATAACAAATCCAGACTATGAGGTACAACCAGTATACACTGTGTAATATGGCTATGGTTTGCATTCATGCAAAGTCATGTATGGCTTTTACTCTATGTACATACTGCTCATTGTAGACGTGCAAAACTACAGTTGAAACATGTTGCAAAGACTTGCATTAAAGCTCCTTTTTTTCTGTCTATGTTGTAAAGCTCCCTCTATTTTGTGCATGGAGGTGTAAGAATTACTTTGTTAACAATACATCTGATTATTAAGTCCAGGCCGAACATGAAGATGTTTCTTACAAGAGGCTGGATGTGGCTAATTTATGTTTTAATACAAGGCATCAAGACCAGGAAGTGCAAGAGTGCATCAACATAATTAAGGCCATGCTGAGATAGAAAGTCTTGGCTGTGGTGTTCGAGCTGATGATGAACTGAGATGCTAGAAAACAATGAGAATATCTGCTTTGTGGAAACAATATAACGATCAAATTACATAGCTGTAATACTTGAGGTAAACAAGCAGCTATACTCTCTGGGCTCCGTCCTGTGTTGTGCTCATCTTTTCAACAGACTAATGCCTGAAACATGACACATAGAATTCACTGTGTGAAGTTGTGTTGTCTCCACCCGGGAGATTAAACGCTCACAACAATAAAAACAAACATCCTTTACACTAGTGGAGACGATTACCGGAAGACAGTAGTTAGTATGGTGGCATGTGGTACGACAGAAAAAAAACATTTCTGGTTTAAACATCATCTTTAAAGTAATTTTACGTCTTTCTTGTTGTGCTGGTTTGATTCTAATTGTCTCATTATGTTTCCAGAAGTGGCACATGAACATTAACTGTTTCCCTTGTTGGTTGAACTCTGCTGCAGCACTAATTAATGCTGCACAACCTGATCAAAAACTGACCTGTGTGTTACCATAGTTACCCTAGTTACTGTTCTGAGTAATCAAGGTCCTGGGATTAGTTGTCCTGCTGGGTGTTTCAGTGGACAGTGAGGTCCTCTAGCCCTGGTCAGTGAGATAGAAACCTAACTTGGCCACAGTCATCTCTCTGCGAAGACGCATCACCTCCCAGAACATCTGCTCCGCTGGACGAGGATGAAGACACGACAAAACAATAACAAGTCAGTTATGTGGAATCCTGTTTTCAAAGCAAGAAAAAAAACTTCGAGATCTTAAGATTAAACAAATGTTAACTTACCATCATGCCTCACGAGGCCCTGCTGGATGTACCGAATATAAGTGAAAAAATTGCAGACAGCCGTAATCTGAGAGGTGAAAGAAAGGACAAGGTCACATACAGCCGCTCCTGGCAGTAGAAACAGAAATGCTCCTAATGAAAATAGCAGGAAAAATGATACTCACCCGTGCACGGCTGGAAGGAGAGATGTAATAGTAGCTCCCCTTGTCGCCGAGTTTAATGCGATGTCGGCAGAGTCGTGACATGCCACTTAATGCACATTTTCTACAAGCGGAGAACATCAGCTGTCAAAAAACTACAGCTACAACACGTGGATAGACACAATTATTGTTTTATGATGACATACACGGAACACGAGTTACACTTCTTCAGGTATTCAGCAATGAAACCTACGTATCTGAATAAAGCTACATGACAAAACATGTTCCAGTTGGAAACACACTGCAGAAGAAAAACAGCACAAAACAGAGGTGCACAGTCAGCGAAAGTTAGTCACAGAAAGACGAGGAGAGAGGACGTGGTTGTAGGTGTCATTAATGTCAAACCAGACACATGCAAGCCCCCGTGTGGGTCATTCATTTACACATTTGTTTACAACTTCTAACACATCTGGATAAGCAGACGTCATTTCATGCTACAGCTTAGTTAGTGAAAAGCTGAACAAATGATTGGTTCCTGAGAGGACTTACGTCTCTATCGCAGCCCTAAAGCCACTGAAAAAAAAGATTTTAGATCAGACAGTGATTAGAAATGTGCCCACTGATTAAACCACTCAGATACATGGTAAGACAGTGAAAAGGAGTCAGCTATGATCAGAAATCACCAGTGAAAGAACCAAAACCAAATAAGAGTGAATGTCCAGTGTTGGCCTGACTGTTGTTTAGCAGTGATGGTGAAACAGAGGACAGAATAACAGTTAGTACAGATGTGCCAACTCACTTAGGACCTCCACACTCTATCGCCGAGGCTTTAACCATCGGTAACGCTGACATGGCCACAGGCTCGATAGTCAGAGAGTTCTTTTCCACTGCGCTCTGAACCAACTGGGACAGCTGTGGACAACAGCAAGCACTAATGTTTACATTAAAATACTAGTGTGGCAGCGTAGGGGTTGTACAACAAAGCAGAAAAAGTCTGACCTCTGATCGTGTGAAGGAGAGGCAGGGTCCGATGTCTTCTGAATAAATTCGACTCAGGAAGGCAGAGGAACGGTCCAGACTTGGATGCTCTTTCCACATCAAAAACTCAGCA
Organism: Acanthochromis polyacanthus; assembly: GCF_021347895.1. Taxonomy (NCBI): domain Eukaryota; kingdom Metazoa; phylum Chordata; class Actinopteri; family Pomacentridae; genus Acanthochromis; species Acanthochromis polyacanthus. Next base: position 13,157,993 of record NC_067120.1, on the reverse strand, counting down.
AACAGAACCGAGTCCATCTGCAGAAAGACAAAAGAAAATCAATCAATCTGTCAATAAACTACATGAAGCTACACTTCAGATGCAATGTGCTTTGTAATCACCTTCGATCATTTTAGAGCCATATGGAGCCATCACCTCAGAAGTTCTGCATTATCTTTCAGACATATTCTCATGTGTATGTACCCCACATTCTGATTCTTTTGTCATTTTGGTTAAGAATAATAATTTATATTATTGTTTGTATTATAATTTTTTCACCACGTGAATGATTTCATGTTTGAAATATGTTGATTTGTCACTTTATGACATATTTTGAACATTCTGATGATTGACAAAGAAGAATATTGCACAGAACAGCAATAGAAGAATGCCAACATCTATTTTGTAGACATTTTTCCACTCTTTTCCTCCAGCTGTTGCTACTCTCCGTACCACCAAGTTTGTGCACTTTATCATCTCTTGTATGATATTATCAATGGTAAAGCGCTTGGGGTAGTAATAGAAATATTACAATTTGTTAAAAAAGTATAAAAGGTAACTTAAAAATTTAAATGGAATGATATCAAAAACATGTTTTTTGAGGAGTATGCAAGAATATGAAATGATAAAAACCTTTCATTACAAAGATATTGCCAGAAAACAACCTCACTGGATCATGTTTGACCCACTTGTGCATCTAAAGGTTAAATTTAAAAAATGTATTAAAAATCCAAAGTTGCAGTCAAGAAGCCCATTTTCATTTATTAGCTGCACTGACAAAGAATCAACACTCGGACTCTTCAGCGTGTCTCTTACAAACTGGAGAAAGATGCTCTAAAACTAGACTGGTTCATAGGTAAAGAGAATTACAGAAAACAATGCCAGTAGCTGAACACGAAAGACTTGCGAGTTACCTGTCTGCTGTCAGTGCCCAGCCCCTCTCTGTGCTGCTGCCATGAAGGGTCATAGTTGACACTGACAGAGTGTCCAGGTACCAGGCAGAGAATCAGAGAGAGGAGAGCAGGAGCAGTAGGCTGACAGAGGAAGACACACCAGAGACCCACAAGAAGAAAAGTCAGAGAGAGGTTAGTAGTGAGAGAAAGCGACCTTGGCTCAATGCAAGAGATAAGAGAGACTGGAAGCGTGGAATAAAATATAAACAGAGGAACGCAAAGCTCAAAGTTACAGAAACATTATTGCAGGAGAGAAGAAACAAATGTACAAACTTCTAGCAGGTTACCTCTCGGTCCTCTTTAGGCTGAATAGAAACAGGTGAAGGTTCTGGTTTTCCAGATGAAGTTGGAAAGCCTCCGCTGGCACTCTTGTTCCGAACGTGGCCGCCGACGTGCTTATACGCTCCCCTGGTACCTGAAGACTGCAGCTGAGGATGCAGCTGGCGGTTCGGTGAAGAAGGTGTGGAGGTCAACACCAGAGTCTTCAGCGCAGTCACCTCTGCCTGCAGAACGTCAATCTGGGAGACAGATGCAGAAAGAAATACTTAGAATTTGGAAAAAAGAACCACATTGCTGAAAACAAAACTTTTATTAGTCGCTGTTTCAAGTAGCACAAATCTGATTTTGGTCCTGAAACTGTTTTAGGTGCACAAGCTCCGTAATCAAACAAACAGGTTCTGAAAATGACCACTCCTCACATTTCAGCCGCAGTAAAGAAACACAGTCAAAACTCACACACCTTCCCCTGAGCCTCCTTAAGCTGTTTCTCCGCTGCTGCTTGTTTGACATTAGCTTCACGCACCATCTTGTGAGCTTCCTGTTAAGACATACATTGAAACAATAAAGACCTGACATGCAATGTGCTCACGAGCCAAAAAAAATTAGTAACTTAACAGTTAACTCTGGTGTTGTCCTGTGGGTCAAAATTGAGTTTGAAAATGTGGAAAATATATAGATTTTTACAGTAAAACTTCTGATGTACACATTTTCAACATTTTTGGGAAATCTTTGAACATTTTTTGGTGGGAAAAAAGAAATGTTAAAAATGTTTCTCAAGAACATTAAAAAAAAAATCAGTTGATTTTTCTGTGAATGTTCTTAAAGAAATTATTACAAGTTTTACTGATATATATGTCATCACTTTATACATTTTTAGGATTTTTTGGGAAGATTTTTACTAATTTTTCGAAAATATTTACAAGAATTTTCTTGCCAAACAAGTTTTTTTTTTTTTAACTTTTAAGGGAAACTTTTAATGAATTATTGGAATTTTCTTCCTGAAGGTTTTGCAAATTTTCAGAAATTTAGGGATTTTTTTTGCTGGATTTTTTTGGTGCCTGTAAATGAGGACAACAAGAGGGTTAAAGAGACAAATATTGTCAGAATAAAATATCCTCAAGAGTTGGTGGACACTAAAGAGAAAAATAATACTGAAATTGGTTGTATTAACTGAACAGATAATAAATAACAATGTTGCTTCACATTTGCTGGACATAAAGAAACTGTTTTCTAAAGTAATAACTGTTTTTAGTTGCTACTTAAGTGGTGTGGGTTTAGAAACTAGAACACCTGTAATAAATTCTAATTGTGTATTTCAACACTTTTACATCATCATAAACTTTCCTTGTTATCAGCTATACAAATTACAGTTCACTCAGCAGACCGTCCATTACTGCTGACCTCAAACAGACTGGCCGTCAGCTCCTCCAGCTCCTGTTCCAGCTGATTCCTAACTTGCGACAGACGCTCGCACTCTTTGTCTTTTAGTTTCAGTTCCTGAGAGGCAGACGAGAATATGTCACAACCGCATATAACAGGGAACAACATCTGCATTGTCATCTCTTTTTTATTTCTTCCAGGGAACACTATCTTTTGTGTGTCTGTGCGTGAGAGCACGAAGTAGGTTACAACACCTTCTTTGCGGCGTCCAGCTGTTCCCTCAGGATCTCTGACCCTTTTTCTCTTATTTCCTTTTCTTTGATCTCCAGGGAGGAGCTGCGGAGTCGGGAGAGCTGGCCATGACCTCTGCCTGAGGTGGGCCCGGCCTGACCTCCTCCCTCCACTCTGGACTCTGGCTCTGGATCCAGATCTACCAGCCTTCACAAGACCACAAACAAAACCAGAAATCAGCACAATAAACGGACTTTTTTTTTGGTCAAACCGTAACAGCCAGTATAAACCTCATAATTTACTTTGAATCTTATTGTGTGACGTTGAAAGACGCGTCTAATTAGTTGTCATTCATGAAACAAAAAGTATAGCCTCTATAACCCTGAGGATAAAATGATACTTTTCATGTAAAATGTCACTGCTTCTACTGAGCCATATTTGCATGTTCAGGCTTTTCAGAGAAAAAGTTTCCAATAGATGAGCATTGGGTGTTAAAATCATCAGTCTTTCTTTTTTCACAGCAGACATTTGCCTCGTGAAAGCAGACAAATTGCAGGTATTAAAAAGAGATTTATCAAATAATCAATTAGTTCTAGATAACCAGTTAACCGAGTTCAGTAACATCAACATCAACATCTTTCACATTTTTCTGTCATTTTACAGACCAACTAATCAAGAAAATGATTGACAACAGATTCATCAACAATGAAAACAATCATTAGCTGCTGTCCTACTTTTCAATGTTATCCGACATTTTACTGGCAAAACACTCAGATCAGTTACACAAATAATCTAATATTTAATACATACATATATTTTATACATTAGCATGTATAGCAGTAGGTGATCTTTTTAAAATCTTCTTTTTACTAAACTGATTCATCAAGAAAATGAACAACTGATTAGACAATAATGAAAAGAGGTATTTGTTGCAGCCCTAATTTAAAACTGAGATCTGTATAAAACATTATATAATTATAGTGAGCAGTACTTGGAAGCTTTAGAGAACAATGTGTGAAACTATGAAAATAACACTTCATTGTAGCTTTAATTACTAACATCAACACTGGCTCTGGTGCAATAAGGAGTCCCAGTAAGCCATTAAAACCTATCAGAGCCAGTTTGCATGAATCAGAGCCCTGAAACTGAAGCAGATAAACTGCATTCATAACTTTATTATGCGCATCAGTGCGTTGGAACCTTTAAAAACTATTTGCCTATCATTCAGGTCTGCAGCTGAACTGTGTCTGACAACATTAAAATAGTTTCTCCTCCAGCTCTAATCTGTCACACATGTTCCCAGCTGACGACCCCGGAGGGACCCCGGACCACAGTTTGGCACCCACACTGCATTAGCATTCCCAGCATTTCATTTTAAATAAACCACATTGTTTTTCGCAGTAACTTTTATCCCGGACTGGTAGTTAAAGTCCACAGCAGCTAACTACCCGCACACATTAGCAGACTTTGAGCTAACTAGCCAGTTAGCTTACTGTTAAAGTTTTCTCCACGGAGAGGTGCTCCGTCAGCGTCCGCCCTTACCCTGTCAGTGTCCGGGACAGCAGACTAACCTCCCAGCCGGTCGGTCTGTCTGTCTGTGTTTCTGTCAGCTGCTCCCCTCCAGCTTCCTCCGACTGTCGTTGTTTAAATTAAATGAACAGTTTTATCCCAGACGGAGCTAATGTTAGCGCGTCTCCCTGACACAGAGGCAGGAATCACAGCGGAGGAATGCGGACGCTGACGTAGACAAACAACAGCAGCAGCAGTGACACAAACAAAAACAAACAGCCACGATGCAGCCAGTGCCTGTTCAGGTGCTTCTGTCAGGGCTTCCCTCTCTGTATTTCCAGGTAGGAAAAGCAGTGACTCTTGCGTTTCTTCTTGCTCCTTCTCCCGCAGGTCACATGACAGCGCATCCACTCCCAAACACACACATCCTGTCCGGACACACACTTCACCTCAGGCCTGCCGGGATCCACACCCACCCACCCGCAAATACCTTGATCGGAACCTGGTCACTGCTTCATTTTAAAAGTAATTTCAGAGTGAAATAAGTGTGAGACACTGTGTTCTCTGCAAAGCTCAGCCCTCTTGAAAATGACACGAGTGCAGGCAGCTGGATCAATCATTCTCTAAATGTGCGACTTCAAATTACTATGCAATACAAAAAAACGCCCAACAACTTCATTTGTTCCCTTGAGGGCAATTTAACCCTCCTGTTGTCCTCATTTACGGGCATCAAGAAATATCGTTTCCTTGTTTGAAAAAAAAGAAAATCCTTGTAAATATTTTCAAAAAAAGGAGTAAAATTCTTCCCAAAAAATCCTAAAAATATTTAAAGTGATACATATATATATCAGTAAAACTTCTATTTTCTTTAAGAACATTCACAAAAAAATCAACCAAAACTTTTAATATTTTCTTTAACAACATTCACAAAAAAATGTATGTGAATGTTCTTAAGAAACATTTTTAACATTTATTTTTTCCACCAAAAAATGTGGACATCAGAAAGTTCACTGTGAAAATATATATTCCCCCCCCCCCCCCCACACACACACACACACATTTTCAAACTTTAAAACGGGTCAATTTTGACCCTCAGGACGACACGAGGGTTAAGGAACACAGAGCAACTGGATCAACAAATAAATGCGGATTGAACATAAATAAGTTAAATTAGTCTAATTTATGATGATTTACGGCTATTGTGTGTAAATACGACAAAAATGTTTAAGAACCATCATCTGGACCCACCTCATCCTGAGGGGGCTGAGGACATTTGAATTCTACTGGTGAACTATTGAGGCCATTCTCACTAGCAGCATCATTTTAGTATACATGAATTCAACAAAAAACAAACCGCAAGTGCCTGCAGAAAGCAGTCAAGTCATCCCTGCCATCTCTGCAGCACATTTACCAACAGAGGGTCTTCAGAAACACCAACATCCCCCCTTCACACTCCCACCATCTGATGCTGAACTACCTCCATATTCAAGGACAGTTTCTACTCTCATGTCAAAAGACTCTACACTAATGTCCATCATCAACAATGCTAACCGCTGAGCCCCTGCGCAGCCCCCTACTCTAAAATGTCCTGCAATTTTCTGATTATTTTGCTCCTGTTGTGTGTTTATTTAGAAATTAGATTTGCCAAACTTATGTTAGCAGATTTTTTTTACACTCTTGCATGCATTAAGACTTAGTACCACCAAACCTAAGACACTCACCATGCAGTCTCAGGATCCTTTCTCTGAGTTTAGTCCTCCATCTCTCTTTCTCCGCTAATTTCCTGTCTGCTGTACCCTCTAATAAAAGCTAAAGGTACAATCAAAACAAGTCCTGATCTGACCCTGCTCTGCTCATATTTTACTACATCTGTGTGATGGCTGTTCTGCAAAATGAGATTTCACATGCAAAACATGCCTGAGATGAAATCATGCACTGTCTGAGTTACACAAGTGGATAAATATAGATGTTTGCTTGCTAGTTTACATGATGTATGAAGTCGTTTGACTTGACTGCCTGGCTGCTACTATATTGTGATAATTATGAGTGAAAGCATCCACAATCCAAGAGGAGCCATACAGATGAGCTCAAACTCATCTTTTTTGCCCCAGTGCTTCAGGATTTAAAACTTACCGTCCAACAACGCAGCCTCCCTCCTCAGTGACTCTGCTGGACTTATGTCTGACTGCAGCCACATCAGGAGTCCCAAAGAAGACGGTAGAGGAATACACTGCTATTCCTGATCTCCCCGCTTTGAGGACTTCATATCCTGGGTTCGATGAAGCTGAAGATGGTGGAGAGGAGGAAATCTGGACGCTATGAATTCCCTCAAAAGCATCCATCTGTCCCTCTCAGGCAGCGCAGAGACTCATCTGACACTACTGGAAATTGTCACTGAAGATTTAGCTTGTAGAATAGCTTCTGTGGTGTCAGGTGATGATGATATCTGTAGGTGTTTAGCACCTAAAGTACAGAAAAAAACAGAATTACATACTGCAACTTAAAGTCACATGAATCCTAAATGTCTTATGAGCAGTCCTCCAGTGGACAAACCATGACCTCTCCAGTGTTTAAACTGTAACTTAACCACATTTCTCCTCTCTGAACACTGCAGAGCTTTACTTTGCAGGCTGTCATGCTAAAGGAATTTTTCTTTGAGATATCCAAAGTAAACAGAAGTTAAGCACAAGTGGAATGTGATACAATTCTACAAAGATCTAAAGACAACAAATACAGAGAATATACTCACCAAAATGGACAAAAATGATTCTCAATTGTTGCAAGTGCACCAAAAATCTGCAAAAACAGCAGAAATTCTGCTTTGATAATCTCCAGCTTGAGCTCAGTAAAGTCTCCGCACTTCGCCCTGCTGTTGTTCTCCTGGTTATACTGGAAGGGTTAATCACTAACACCATCTGACCAGGAACAATTCACAGTACACAGTTGTTTCCAGCAGAGGGGGTCACACACAGTCTCACCTGACCTCAAGACTTTCATTACAACTTACTGAACTCTTCAGGTGGAAAAAATAGTATTGAAAGATGAAACATGTTCAGAAGTGTGTTTGATAGAGTCAGAAATATACAGAAATGACTTGTTGAACTTTGAATCTTTGCTGAAGTGAGTTTTGTATCCCTATTTCTAATTCAAACACGTCTACTCAGCACTCGTGCCTTTAACCAGCCTATTTGTGGCGGTGTGTGCGCGCTCCACTCACCTCAGATTTGTTCAGATTAACTGGACCTGGCCTCACAATGCAGCTTTGTTGCAGAAACAGATTAACACATCAAGTGACCGGAGGTGTAGAAGTCCCTCACTCTCATTTTCTTTCCTACTTTTCTTTCCCCAACATTCTCTCCGGACGCTGCCGCCACGCATCTCAAAGCCACAGAGAAACATTTCCATTTTCATTGGTAAGTAGAAAATTTGACCTATTTGTGACCTTTATATACAGTATTTCTCTGGTTTATCGCTGCAAAGTTTATGTACATATGTAGTGGTGTATTTAATCAATCAATAAAATGAGAAATTCTATTAATTTAATTAAGCAGTAAATAGAGATTAATATTAGTTGATATAGTTTCCGAACTGTGCTCCGTGTAAATCCAAATTTGTGAATTATAGAATAAGTAATAAACACATGAGAGCTGTTTTGTTTTTCATTGCAGATATGCGACCACGTTGGCCTTATGAGACTGAGGTCGATCACAGACTTTGAGCTCAGACGAAGCACAGAAAACATCCCATTGATGTCCTTCATGTCAGGCCACAGTCTGCCAGAAAGTTGGGCATCAAGCAGCAGAAATGACTGTGACATATTCACGCAGAGTTGCTGATGCAGGTCTGGGGACCTTCTTCAATCTGCTCCTGCGATGGAAGGGCAGCATCTACAAACTGCTCTACAGAGAGCTCATCATCTTCACTCTGCTCTACTACTTCTTCAGTATTGTTTACAGGTAAGCTCTGAGGAGAGACACAGTCCAGCAACCTGCAGACATAGAGATGAGTAGTACTAGGGTAACCAAATATCAGATCCAGTAATAACATTTTTTTCACTTTTCATTTGCTTAACAAATGTACAAGATTTTAAAGCTATGGTCTTCAAACAAGGATATTCAGACTCCTGGGTGTCTATGAGTTGTCTTGAGGACATCAGAATAGTAAAACTATACAAAAAAATACAACTATAATATAGGAACAATTGTCTGCTTTCATTTCAGCTGTTATAAATACAAGCAAGAACTATTTTCGTAAAAGTGAGACAAAAATTTTCACGCAGGTCAGTACATGTCTAGGAGATCCTTACAACAGCACTTACACAAAGACATGAGTGGGTCTTGACGTGTTGTCACAGTTAACCTTCGTGTCGTCCTGCAGGTCAGATTGACCCGTTTTAAAGTTTGAAAATGTGGGAAAAAGATATATTTTCACAGCGAAACTTCTGATGTCCACATTGTCAACATTTTTGGGAAATCTTTGAACATGTTTTGGTGGAAAAAAAGAGAAATGTTAAAACTGTTTCCTAAGAACATTCACAAAAGAAATCAACCAAAACTCAGCGAATGTCACTGGATTTTGGGTGATTTTTCTGTGAATGTTCTTAAAGAAAATATTACAAGTTTTACTTATATATATATATGGAATCACTTTAGATATTTTTTAGGATTGTTTTTGAAGATTTTTACTCATTTTATGAAAATATTTACAAAAATTTTCTTGCCACATTTGGGGGATTTTTTTTAAAATAAAACTTTTAAGGGAAACTTTTAAGGAATTATTGGAATTTTCTTCCTGAAGGTTTTGCAAATTTTCATTTTTTTTTTGCTGAATTTCTGGATTGTTTTTCAGATAAGGAAACAATATTTTTTGGTGCCCGTAAATGAGGACAACAGGAGGGTTAAACACTGATCAGCTACAACATTAAAGCCACCTGGCTAACGCTGTGTTGGTCCAACTCTTGCTACTAAAACAGCTCTGATCCATCAGGTCAGGGACACACGTCCTCTGAGGATGTTTAGTAGTGTTTGGCACTGAGATGTTGGCAGCAGTGGATCCTGTAGGTCATGTGGGATCTCCATGGATAGAGTACGTCACAATTAGATTTAGATCCAGGGATTTGGAGGCCTTGGGCTCTTTGTGGTGTTCCTCGAGCTGTTCCTGAGCAGTTTTTGCAGTGTGGTGGCACACATTACCCTGCTGAGGGAGGTAGCTGTTGTGGGGAAGTACTGCTGTCAGTGAAGTGGGATGCTTGCAACACATTTTGGAAGATGGCACATGTCAAAGTAACATCCACATGAAGGACCCAATATTTCCAAGCAGAACAGAGCTTTCTACATTTTTTTTTTTTTACACTGTATTTAAAAGAATTTTATGGCTGTGGTCACCAAACAAGGATCTGGAGAATATTCAATATAATCCAAGTCACCTGTCAGTGGTTTAATATTACAGCTGAACAGTGTAGTTTTCAAACAGTTTTTAGAGTCCTAAAACATCTCATATTTGACAAGAAAAAAAGGTTTTGACAAAGTAAGGATTGGGAACCACAGTTACATTTGACTAGTAAACGCAGCACAAAGTATTTGCCCCAGAACTCCTCAGCATTGAAGAACTTACCATGTTTCTTTCACCAGATTTGTGTTAAACAACGATCAGAAGAGGCTGTTTGAGAAGCTGTCAATATACTGTGACCGCTATGCAGAGCTCATCCCAGTGTCATTCGTGTTGGGTGAGTTTGGTTGATGGTTTTTTCTACTGTCAGGTTAACCCAAACTGCTGTGTACCTGGACACCTTAATTAAAAACTGCCATCTAATCCTTTACTGTCTCCAAACCAGGTTTCTATGTGACCTTGGTGGTGTCCCGTTGGTGGGGCCAGTTTGAGAATGTGCCCTGGCCAGACCGTTTAGCGGCATTAGTAGGAGGTCATGTTCGTGGTGCTGACGAGGCCTCCAGGCTGACCCGTCGAACGCTGATGCGCTACGCTAACCTATCTGGTGTTCTCATCTACCGCTCTGTCAGCACAGCCGTCTACAAGAGGTTCCCCACCATGGAGCACCTGGTGCAAGCAGGTATGACATGATTCAACCACCAACTTTATATCATGGAGAACACACCCAAAGCTGCTCACTTAACCCTCCAGCACCAAATAATATTGTTTCCGTGTCTGAAAAAAATCCAAAAATTCAGCAAAAAATAAATAAATTGCAAAACCTTCAGGAACAAAATTCCAATAATTCCTTAAAAGTTTCTCTTAAAAGTTTTTTAAAAATACCCCAAATTTGGCAAGAAATTTCTTGGAAATATTTTCAAAAAATGAGTAAAAATCTGACAGATTGGCGACCTGTCCTGGGTGTCCCCTGCCTTCGCCCGAGTCAGCTGGGATAGGCTCCAGCACCCCCCGCGACCCTAATGAGGATAAAGCGGTGTATAGAGGATGGATGGATGGATGGATGGAGTAAAAATCTTCCAAAAAAATCTTTAAAATATCTAAAGTGATGACATATATATCAGTAAAACTTCCAGTATTTTCTTTTAGAACATTCACAAAAAAATCAACCAAAATTTGGTGAAATTCGCTCGATTTTGGTTGATTTTTTTGTGAATGTTCTTAAAGAAACATCTTTAACATTTCTTTTTTCCAACAAAAAATGTTCAAAGATTTCCCCAAAATATTGAAAATGTGACATCAGAAGTTTCACTGTGAAAATATTTTTTTTTCCCACATTTTCAAACTTTAAAACGGGTCAATTTTGACCCACAGGACAACACGAGGGTTGATTTGCATCATTTAAAAGTCTTGCAGAAACAGTCAAATGTTCCTTTTGGACATACAGGGTAAAGAAGAAAAGGTCCCAAAGCAAACCAATTCAGACTTGCTGTCTCCATCTGATGTGGTTGAACTTTCCGCACGCTACATGTAACCACTTGGGGACTGAGATCACAAGTTCTGGTGATGAAAATCAAAACAATGATTATTTGGCTGCTTTCATCGCCACGCTCTGTTTCTGTTTGTCCCTCTCAGGTCTGATGACGTCTGAGGAACTGAGGCACCTGGAGGATCTGCCGTCTCCACATAACAAGTTCTGGGTGCCCTGCATGTGGTTTGTCAGCCTGGCTCTGAGAGCACGGACTGAGGGTCGCATCAACAACGACGTGGCGCTCACAGCCATCCTCACTGTAGGTGTTCATGTCTGCTGGCCTCAAGAGCCTGAACTTCTTCAGTTTGAAGAATTGTTGGCCTAAAGAAACATTTTCCGGTTTTACATTACCTGCTTTTTCTTTCCTCTGTTCAGGAGTTGAATAGTTTACGGGCAAAGTGTATGAAGCTGTACGGTTATGACTGGATCAGCCTGCCTCTTGTCTATACTCAGGTTTCTTGGATGCTGCATTGTATGCCGTAACTGAAAAATAGCTGATGATTTGGCATTAGAACAAATACTCAGTCATTTTCATTCACTGTCACAAACTAATGACGAATGAAAAACAATGACAGTAAACTAATTCAAGATAAGATGTTTTCTTACAATAATTCTTTAATCCTTGCAATGATTAAGTCAATCAAATGCATTTGATGAATGAAAAGAGAATAAAATAATTAAATTAACTTTGTAAATTCTCTCTGAAGTTGTTGTGAACACTCAACTAAAATTAATTATTTAGGTGGCGACAGTGGCAGTCTACAGCTTCTTCCTGGCCTGTCTGATTGGTCGTCAGTTCTTGGATCCAGCTCAGGGTTACACCGGTCATGATCTGGACTTCTACCTGCCTGTTTTCACCCTGCTGCAGTTTTTCTTCTATGTTGGTTGGCTGAAGGTGAGGCACAGCTGATTAATCATGTGATTCACTCACGCAAATTTGATTAATTTGTCCACTTCTAATATTAATAGAGGATGTCTTTTGCTTTGTCTCAGGTGGCCGAGCAACTCATAAACCCTTTTGGTGAAGACGACGATGACTTTGAAACTAACTGGCTCGTTGATCGCAATTTGCAGGTGTGGATCTAAATCAAAAATATTTGCCTTTTATGGACCATATCACTGCAAAAACTCACAATCTTACAAAGTGTATTTGTCTTATTTTTAGTCAAAATGTCTCATCCTATTTAAATTCACTTAACAAGTGACCTTTCAGCAAGACTAGTTCTAGGACAATGCATCTTAGATATCTTGTTTTGAGTTGTATTTTACAAGAAAATTCAAAATAAGTTTAATATATCTCAATTTAGGAGGTTACATGGCTTATTTTAAGACACCTAAGCTTGGCAATCCTGGTAAAATATAGCTTAAAATAAGTTTTCCCTGCTAATTTTAAAATCTCAATATTCTAAATATCATATCTTATTTCAAGAAATCTTACCAAGCCATTTTTCACTTGTTCTATTGACAGATTTTTTCACTTATTTCAAGGTAAAAGTTTATTGACATAAGTTTTTTTTCTTGTTTTGAGAGGGGCATTTTTTCCAGTGTATTGTAGCTGTCTTGTTTGACCTGCCGTGTTTTTTCCTGCTTTCGTTTCCCAGGTGTCCTTGTTGTCTGTGGATGAGATGTACGACAGCCTGCCGCTGGTTGAGAGGGACATGTACTGGAATGAGTCTGAACCGCAGCCTCCCTACACTACTGCCAGCGCCGAACATCGCAAACCCTCCTTCATGGGCTCAGCGCTGGATATCAGGTTCACTATTGTTTTTGTTTTCTGGCAGACAGTTCTTGAATCTACTCCTTCACATGTGGTTAACCTTCTGCTTGATCTGAACCAGTGTTCCTAAGGAGGAGATGGAGTTTCAGTCCAATCTGGAGCAGATCAAAGAAAACGAGGAAGCCAACTACTCCACGCCGCTGCTTGGAGGACTGGGTCGTCTTTTTGGTGTCCAGTCCCCAAACTTTCCCCGTTCATCCCGGGTGTCTCTGCTGCGCCGCCGCCCAGGAGCTCCACTAAGCCGCTTCCCTCTCTACCTGCACCCAGAAGCACCTTTAACTCCAAGTCAAGGCCGCCACCCTTTGAACCAGGAGCGAGATCCAGACTACGCCTTCTCCACTTTGCCTTTGTATGAGAGACCAGGTTTCTACAGCTGCCCTCAAACACCTATCCACTGTGTGCCTCCTGCGGTGCCCCGACCTCGACCCGCCCGGAGAACCCAGAATGAGTGGGACCGCAGCTGCAGCTCCCTGGCTCCTCCGCTGGTGGGCTCACAGTTTCTTCCTCCTGACACACCTAACCACATCCCCCCACCACCGTCCTCTGCTTTCCCGTGGCTCAGTGAGGATGGTGACATGCAGAGCACCCCCACCTTCTCCTTCCCTGACCCTCCGCCCGAACTTTGTCCGATATCTAAGCTCAGACCGGGACACGGCCTGCTGTCTCGCCGCCCTCCCCCTCCTCGCCTCACTTTGGACACCCTCCCATCAGGAGACAGCCAGCCTGGACCCCCAAGTGCTCGGGCAGCAGGAGGTGGAGGAGAAAGGGTGTTCTCGTTCAGTCCTCCCTCTCGCACGGCGCCAGCAAATCCCAGTAATCCCAACAGCAGCTCTAGCAGCATTAATGCAACAAGCACCAACAGCGCTGGCACGACAGGAAGCCTCTGCAACGGTACAGGTCACGGTAATTTCAGTAACCATGGGAACTTCAGCGCCAACGTGAAGGCGAGCAGCGGGGGAACCAACGGCGGGCCGAGCAATAACACGAACACTGTTTCCACTTCAGCACCATCGCAGCAAGAAACCAATCAGCAAAACTCACCCAATGATTCAGGGATCTCATTGGCTGAAGGGGACCTGCTGGGCGTTCTGGTGGACGGCGGGGCGAACAAGGCGGCAGGAGGGAGGGAGCAGGACTGAGAAAACAAGGTGTGACACACTGTTTTTCTTTATTGTGTGGGGTATTCAACATGCTTCACACCAACAGGGACTGAACTGTGTTACTTTTGAAATGCTTTACAGCCATCCGGACCCCGCCTCAACACAGTTATTCTCTACTTCCTGATGAACTCTCACAGAAGAATTAACCTACTTTTAACGCAAAAAGCACCTTAAGAGATTTAACCGTCAACATGTAAAGGAGGAATAAGAAATACTTTCCGGTTTCCTCCGAAACTCAGCCACAAGAGGCCAAAATGTGTATATTCTTAATCTCTGGTAGTCTTAGCGTTGTTTCTATCAGTGTACTCTTTGATAAATATCACTTAACACATGTTATGCTTCTTTGTCATTAAACTAAAAATTGAAACTAAGCAATAAATAAATACAAATCATTAAAAATCACATTGTTTTAAGCAATACATAGTGTAACAAGAATATCCTGGAGGGGTCTGTGGCTGTGGTCCCATTTTTTGGAATGCAACTGCTTAACCCTCCTGTTGTCCTCATTTAGAGGCACCAAAAATATTGTTTCCTTGTCCGGAAAAAAATCCAAAAATTCAGCAAAAAAATTTCCCAAATTTATGAAAATTTGCAAAACCTTCAGGAAGAAAATGCCAATAGTTCCTTCAAAGTTTCTCTTAAAAGTTTTATTTTTAAAAATAAATTTGGCAAGAAAATCTTTATAAATATTTCCAAAAAATGAGTACAAATCTTCCAAAAAAATCCTAAAAATATCTGAAGTGATTACATATATATCAGTACAAGTTCTAATATTTTCTTTAAGAACATTCACAAAAAAATCAACCAAAATCCAGCAAATTTCGCTGAACTTTGGTTGATTTTTTTGTGAATTAAGAAACATTTTGAATTTTTTTCCACAGAAAAATGTTCAAAGATTTCCCAAAAATATTGAAAATGTGGACATCAGAAGTTTCACTGTGAAAACAGATTTTATTTTTCACATTTTCAAACTTTAAAACCTGTTAATTTTGACCCGCAGGACAACATAAGGGTTAAAGGGGGAGTAAGCCATTCCTGAGAGAGTTTGTTATATTTCAACTCAGCCTTCAGTGTCCTCACCTCCAAATTCATAAACCCACATTGCCATCGCAGTGATACTAAGAAGCAGGCTTGCCGACCGAAAAAAGTAATATTCAGGCCTTATAAGTGTGGAAATGAATGTCTGTTTCTCACCACTGAAGCAAAACATGAATTGAGTAAAAACTAGGGTGATGTTGTTTTTACCGGCTAGTAGAACCACAGAGGCAGCTTCAGACATCATCTCCAGATCAGCCAGACGGACGATGTGAGTCTCGGTCTGTGTCCATGAGCAAAGAAGCATAGCCTGGTGGTGCTGAAAGGGACTTTATGGTAGTGATTTCTCTTTGGAAACAGTGAGTAGAGAAGCGGTTAGGTTAGCTAGCCACTTTGCTTTTTTTCCTTTTACAGAGGATTCAGCACACACTCAGAAAGGACAGCTAACAGACATTCACTAAATATGACATAAAGTGTACTGGATTAGAATAACTTACTCCACCATTAAAACACATCCTCTCATGACTGAAAAAACTTCTACTTTCCTTGTAAGGTTTTAGCTTTTCTGTGGACGAGGGTTAAACTAAAGAGCAACTGTTCCTTCCAGAGCTGTCTGAGGGGAAGCACAAGGATGAAGTATTCCCCAAAAAACAAAACAAAACAAACATTTCACAAAATCAGAAGAAACAAAACTTTATGTAATAGATACATATTTTCTCTTCTCTTACGATAAATACAAATATTCAAAGCTGCAATTCACACTTTCCAAAGCACTTAAATGCTGCAGTGGTACAGGCCAGCCTCCACTCACACTTAATACTCAAAGAGAAGCAAACACTTACTTAAACCCTAAAACAATGAGTGAAATATAGTGACTTACTTTAAGGGATATCTGCAGCAGTCCACTTTAGAGAGCTACAGCATCTATGGCTTTTTCAAACAGCTAACAAACATAAATAAAGCAGCGTTATGTTGTCATCTGCAGGAGATGTCAGGCTGCTGTCAGAGCTTAGTTTAGCTGCCCTTTCCTGCCATGGTGTGTTTGTCAAAGAGGTACTCGGCCATGCCACTCTGCGGTGCTCCCATACGGTGCAGGTTTGAGATCCAGTCAGCGAGCTCTTTGATGGATTTAACCTGCTCGTCCAGAAAATGTGTTTCAATGAAGTCGCACATCTGTCGGGAAAAAGGACAAAATGCTGCATCTTGTTAGAGTGTCAGAATAAAAATGACAGATCCTGTAATTTCTCTGGCTCTGCTTCTTACATGAGGGTCATTGTGATCGGTCGCCATTTTCTGCAGGTCCAGCAGGGATTGGTTTACGCTTTTCTCCAGCTGCAGGGCGCACTCTAAAGCCTCCAGGCTGCTCCCCCACTCATCCCTATCAGGTTTCTGACACATAGATAATTCATGACAAAAAAACCCCACTAATCTGTTAGATTAGAATTTTAGTCCAAGAAAATCTGGAGACTTCATTTCAGACTGGGCATTTATAAGGACACTGTGTGTTTTTTGCAGGCCTTAATCCAGTTTTCCATTACAACATTGCTTCCAATCGTGGAAATATCTTTACATACCCTGATATCCTGCAGAAAAATTCTCCCTCCTCGCTTGTTCTGCAGACTCAACAGCTTCTCTGCATGCTCACGCTCCTCTTTGGACTGTTTGTGAAAGAACTTTGCAAAATTTGGAAGGGATTTGTCGTCCCTTTCAAAATAGTATGCCTAAAATCCAGCAGAGAAACAGAATAAGAAACATTTGCAGTCACTGATTTAGCACTGAGCTATGAAACATGATGCTGCTGGCTGGAAAGAATTTCATACCATGGAGAGATAAACATAAGAGGCGTACAGCTCCAGGTTTATCTGTCGGTTAATGGCGGCCTCACAGTCCTGGTGGAAGTTTTGTCGGATTTGTGATGTCATTTCTGTATAGGTTAAGACAATTAATATGTGAGTGAAAAAAACAACCTCAGATTCTTGTGTTGGTCAAATGCAGGGCAGTACATAACTGGAGTAACATATACAGTCATGGGAAAAATGATTAGACCAACCTTGTTTCTTCAATTTCTTGTTCATTTTAATGCCTGGTACAACTAAAGGTACATTTGAATGTCCAACTTCACCAAGCCCTTCAGAAATAGCGGGACAACATGCCACAAGCTCATTAATTCTATGCTTTGCAGATGTTTTACTCCTTACTGACTTGTGTTTCTACTCTATGACAACACTACACATCTACCAATTATCATTCCCAGTATAGTGCGAACATTGTTGTTTCATGAAGCCCACTTTGTTGTAGGGATTCTGTGGGTTGGAAAAAACAATATTTATTCTTCAATGTTGGAAATAATGGATAGAATCAAAAAATAGTGGATTCTGCATTTATATTTATGTTCAGTATACATTCAAGTTTAGAGATATATCTTTGTCATTTCTGACATCACCTTTATACAGTGAAGGTGATGGAGATAATTTACCTGCATCCCTGGATGCTTTTCTGCAGTCAACCTTCAGTGGACTATTACTTTCTAACAAAGCATCCATCCAAGTTTGGAAGCAACTTCAGGTTCCTGTTCACAATGTCTTTCTTACAATTATTGAATAAATATGAAGAAACAAAAAGATTGGCTTAGTTTTAGAGTTGAGAAGATTTACAAGAGTCACAGCTTCAGTGCAGCATAGTGGCATAAGTGGTTAGCACTTCGCCTTGCAGCAAGAAGATCCCTGGTTTGAATCCCGAGGTGGGCCTGGGATCTTTCTGCATGGAGTTTGCATGTTCTCCCTGTGCATGCGTGGGTTTTCTCCGGGTACTCCGGCTTCCTCCCACAGTCCAAAAACATGCTGAGGTTAACTGGTTACTCTAAATTGTGTGAATGTGATTGTTTGTATGTGTAGCCCTGCGACAGACTGGCGACCTGTCCAGGGTGTCCCCTGCCTTCGCCCGAGTCAGCTGAGATAGGCTCCAGCACCCCCTGCGACCCTAATGAGGATAAAGCGGTGTATAGAGAATGGATGGATGGATGGACAGCTTCAGTGCAAAAGTGAAAAACATTATTTTCTTTAGCTTTTTGGCTTTTTAGAGTTTTTACACAAAAATCCCAACAAATCTCAACTGTGTCCATATGTCTGTAACTACTACAGCAATGTCTACAAAGAAGCAGCTGAGTAAAGAGACAAGAGTACAGATACAAACTCTTTACTTGATATTTACAGTGATTGCAAAGTATACCAATGAAACTACATTTTCTTTTGTACAAATGTGATCTTTCCTCCAAACTTCTGGCCTGTAGTATACATCAAAACAAGCTGACTCCAGGTCTGTGAGCTCACGGGTTTGTGCGCATTAACCCTTTAAGAGCATAACTGCATTCATATCGATCCAGATTAAATGACCTTCAAGTCACAATAACGGAGAAAAAGCTGGTTAACTGCTTATTTAATAGAGACGTTATTAGTCATACATACTTAACTAACTTAAGTCTTCAGTTTACAGCTAGTTACTGCTCTGAATGTTTTAAAAGATGTGAACATGAGAACACACGCGGCTACAGTAATTTATCAAAACCTCACAAAAAATGAAACAAATATTGTTCACCTGCTAATGCAAATAAAGTTGAGCTGGTCTCATAAATGATGCTAACACGGAGACTGGACACTATATTGAAGGAGAAAGCAGCCTTGACCGGTGATAATACTGACTTTACTGATGCAGACTAACATGTCCCACTTAAACCGGGTAGATAACGAGCTAACTAGCTTACTAGTTAAGTTATCTAACGATGCTAGTCACTGTTAGCATGTAAATCTCCATCAGCTCATCTTGTAAACAACAGGACAGTTACTTAGCTAGCTGTGAGGTCGAGCTGTTATTTGAATAAACTCACCTGCTTTTCGACGACTCCTCGCGTATTACAGAAGAAATGGATGCTGGTTGTGTTGCACTCCGACGTTTACGGCGTTATATGTCCAAAAACACAGACTAGTTCAGTAGTTAACGGTACCTGCTGTCAGCAGCGCAGTCTGACTTCGACAGGACGGAGAGACGTTTGCGGGTAAAGCTGCGTCACGGATAAATTTAAATTATATTTTAAAATGGCCTTATACTCACGTTTATAGTCTGCCAACAGCAGTAGATGGATTCATAAAGATTTGAGGCACAGCATCTGGGTTCACAAGCAATAATATAGTGTTTATCTCCTTTGCCATTAATCATTTCATTACACGACTGAATGTAAACCTGCTATTTCCAAGTTTCGCAAAGTTTACTATATGTGTTCAGATTTAAGGCTTTTTATTCAATGTTACATAAATGTTACAATTAAATAAACATGGCTACCAAATAAAGCCTGAAATAAATAAATAAATATGCCATTAGAAAATGTAAGCCCTCTGAAATGGAATAAATATAAAAATATTATTTTTAAAATAAAATGAATAAAATTGTTACATTTTTTCATGTTTAGTTATGATTTTATTTCATAGCCATTTCATGGAAATACTTGTGTATTTAATACCGAACAACACAGCTTTTCATAGTAATAAGGGCATCACTTTGTACTGAAAAGTGCTGGGAGCGTAATGCCTCAGATGAAAAACATGTTCTAAAAGTTTAGTATTTACACTATTTACTGTTTTCTTTTTCACATGTGCAGCATCAAAATAAACAGCAATTCAAAAAAACATGATGTCCAAGATAGAAGGGAATTAGGCATTAGAAACTGCTCCAGTTAAGCCACAATCTCACCACAAGTTGGCTCTTGCTTAGTCTTAGTTTATCAAGTACCACATTTGTCATAATTTTGCATCAGAATCTGCATTAGCCAGTTTAATCCACAAGTATAGATGGACAACAGCAGAAAGAGCTGGGAACTTTCTATTACATTATTAATGGATGCTGTTGGGTCATGTTAGACTCAGCTTTAAGCTTACTTTTTTTGTAACTTAATGATATGCACCAATCAAGCATAATATTATGACCACCTGCCTAACATTGTCTTGGTCCCACTTTTGCTGCCAAAACAGCCCTGACCTGTGGATGCATGGACTCCACTGGACCCCTGAAGGTATCTGGCACCAAGATGTTAGCAGAAGATCCTTTAAATCCTGCAAGTTGTGAGGTGCGGCCTCCATGAATCGGACTTGTTTGTCCATCGCATTCCACAGATGCTAAATTGGACTGAGATTTGGATGCCAAGTCAACACATCAAACTGGTTGTTTGCTCCTCAAACCATTACCAAACAATTTTTGCTTTGTGGCACGGCACATTGCGCTGCTGAAAGAAGCCACAGAATACCGTTTCCATGAAACATCCTGATTAGTGTGTTTTTGTCTGTATTTACACTGCGCTGCATGTTGTCCTATTGTGCAAATAAACATAACGTAAAAATCATTCATTTGAAAAAGCTGTCAGGACACATTCTTAGTGCCCCCTTTTGTAAATCTGACATATGCAGGTAATGCGCATTCCTGTTCTGAGAAAGGACAAGCATGAAGCAGACAATAACCTCACTACAGAATCTCTTGTGCAGCTTTCAACCACAGAGTTTGGAAATTCGCAATTGTGCATTTTCATTGGTTTATTTTTTATCTGTAAATTACCACTAGCTTTAAACAGCACTGAATTTCATTTAAAAGACAAAAGAAAATCACATTGCTAAGAGCTACCAGGTGACAAAATCATCAGACAAAATCAGCCCTTTAATATTGACATGGCAAAGCAAAACACCCATAAATATTAGAACCTGCTGCCTTATTTTCCTGATACAACAACAATAGTCCCATCACCAAAACTAGTTGTTCTGCTTTCTCACAGTAAAAAGTCAAAATTCTACAAAAGTAACTTAAAATCAGAACCAAACAAATGAAAGTCTGGCATATGAAAATGTGGTCATCTCTGGAAAAAAAAAAAAAAAACAACACCAGCAACTAAAAATCTTAAACAAAAATACAATTAAAATCATTCAGGAAAAAACAAGTTACTTTATTGAAAACAGACTTTCAAGGATTAAAGTTTATACAGCAGCGTGTACATCTGCATGAGTGTACAGACATTACTTGGTTCCACCAGGAGGCGAGTTCCACACCGCTGAGCTGGTGCGTTTAAAATACCGAGGCTTGCTCTTGTAAAAGATGCTTTCCAGTTTCGGTGGCTCAACTATTCCGAAGAAAGAGTCTAAATCAGGAGGGTTGAAGTACTGCTTCATGATGATCTGCTGCAGATTGGGCCCTGGAGAAAAAACATTCGTCAAATAGGTGTGTTTAAAAACAGCTAACCAGCATTTATTATTTACAGTCATGACTGTGGGCTGAAATCAATCTGGAATAAGTCACATTTCAGCGGACTGCACCATAGATACTGCTGCTGTAATTGTTCACATAATGCAACTGACAGTAAGTGGAGCACTTTCACCATCAAAGTTCTTACTCATTATCAAAACAATATGTTCTTGATTTTAATCGTGTAACCATTAATTTTGTTGGCTGCAATCACCACTTATGCAGGCAGACCTCGTTAGCTGTGAGTGGTGAGGTAATTAAGATAATGTTGGCTGGGCTGATTCTTTCATGTTTGATATCATGCTAACAGACTCAGGATAAAGTTGCATGTTTTAGACAGTATGTGTTGGATTAATGAGCCACAATACAACGTGTTTACTGAAGACTCTGTGCACTATCACAATAAATACATAAATGCAGTAATTCCTGCACACCTTCCGCCCAGGATGGAATAGCTTTCCTCGGTGCAGACTCGTCATCAGTGGAGTCGTCACTGTTTTGGTCCATCCCGTAATCCTCAAGACTTTTGGACGTAATCAAAGGTTTGTTGTTGCCTTTTGGTGTGATGACGTATGACTGTGGTGAGGACTGCTGCAGGAGGAGGATAGAAAACCCCATTATAATGTTTTATACTAATGCAGTTTTTCCTGTTCCGTTTTTCGATAGAAAAAGATGAACTAGGTGGGCCGAAATTGAATCATTCATGCTTACCTCACAATCCACGACGTTTATGCCACCACCTTTTCCTACGGGTGTGTTCAAAACTGAGCGCTGAAAAACAAAAAGTGGACAATGAGTATTTCAACAGAACATCACAGAATAACTCAAACACAAAGCCCTCCAAACATTCAGGTAAATGATTCATGGGATGTAACAACTAGACTGAGTGTCCATTCAATTTTTTTTCTAAGCCCTGTTGTCTTTGATTAATTGACCCAGAAAAGACAGAGTATAAGGCCACCTTGAGAAAATGCACCTCATTCAACACACTTGCTTTTCTGCATTACTGTCCTCATCAAGTTAGAAATTTTCCAACTTTACAGAAAGGTGTTGCTGCAATCACTGATGCTCTTTTTAACCCAGTAAGACCCAAATATAGGGGGAAAAAAAGAGCAAAAACATAAAATGAAAAATAATAAAAAAAATAATGATGATAATATATAAATCCAAATATAGAAGAAAATGAGCAAATAAAAATAAAATCTAGAAAAACATATAATTTTGTGTGCATATGTATATAAATATATAAACCCCAATATAGGAAAAAAATAAAATACAAAATCTAAATAATAAAAATAACAGCAATAATAATAATACATAAACCTAAATATAGAAGAAAATTAGCAAAAATAAAATGCATACATATATAAAACTGATTTCTTTCTGCAACAGTGGGTTTTACAGGGTTAAGGCTTCTGAACACGAGTGGAACTCGTCAGCCTGGTTACCAAGAAAATGGAGCATCTGGTTCTGGCCATGCCTGTCTATTATTAGCAGTATATTTTAAAGATAATCACAGCAAAGGGAGATTTTAGTCCATCCATCATATAACAGAGTCGTGATATGATGTCAAGATATTGTTGGTAAAGAAACAAATTCCGTCCAGTGCCCTGCCAGCACTTTTTTTGTCAAAGAAAAGCACCACATAGACATTCCTCATAACTGATTTGCCTATGCCACATCATAGCTTTTGTTGCACTACATGCACAGGTTGCAAACACTGACTTTATTTTTTCCAGTGTATCCACATGTCTGCCAAAGATTGAGGATAAAAGCGACAGTGTGTGCAGTTAGATTCTTACCTCAATGTCCACGGTCACATTTAGAGCAGCACGGGTCTTCATTAGAGATTGGAAGAAAGGATAAAAAGGTACATTTAGCTAAAGAATACTGGAATGATATGGTTAAATATCGTTTTAAAAAATGAAATAGTGATTAAATTATTCTGTTTTCATGGGTTTTCTGAAAGGTTTTATGCCCTTTAATGAATTTTTCACCCAAACGACAGGGAATAATCAACAAAAAACAACCAACCACTTTTTATTCATACTATATATATATATATATATATATATATATATATATATATAAGGACTGCTGCAAGAGGAGGATAGAAAACCCCATTATAACATTTTATACTAATGCAGTTTTTCCTGTTCCGTTTTTCGATAGAAAAAGATGAACTAGGTGGGCCGAAATTGAATCATTCATGCTTACCTCACAATCCACGACGCTGATGCCACCACCTTTTCCTACGGGTGTGTTCAAAACTGAGCGCTGAAAACAAAAAGTGGACAATGAGTATTTCAACAGAAAGAATAACTCAAACACAAAGCCCTCCAAACATTCAGGTAAATGATTCACGGGATTTAACAACTAGACTGAGTGTCCATTCAATGTTTTTTCTAAGCCCTGTTGTCTTTGATTAATTGACCCAGTGGAGACAGAGTATAAGGCCACCTTGAGAAAATGCACCTCATTCAACACACTTGCTTTTCTGCATTACTGTCCTCATCAAGTTAGACATTTTTCCAACTTTACAGAAAGGTGTTGCTGCAATCACTGATGCTCTTTTTAACCCAGTAAGACCCAAATATAGAAAAAAATTAACAAAAAAATAAAAATATAAATAATGATAACATATAAACCCAAATATAGAAGAAAATGAGCAAAAAATAAATAAAATATACAAATATATATATAATTTTGTGTGCATTCGTATATAAATATATAAACCCAAATATAGAAAAATAAAATAAAATCTAAATAATAATAAAAACAATAACAATAACAGATTTTAGTCCATCCATCATATAACAACAGAGTGGTGATATGATGTCAAGATATTGTTGGTAAAGAAACAAATTCCACACACATTTCTGATAAAGCAATAGGATGAAAAACCATCCAGTGCCCTGCCAGCACTTTTTCTGTCAAAGAAAAACACCACATAGACATTCCTCATAACTGATTTGCCTATGCCACATCATAGCTTTTGTTGCACTACATGCACAAGTTGCAAACACTGACTTTATTTTTTCCAGTGTATCCACGTGTCTGCCAAAGATTGAGGATAAAAGCGACAGCGTGTGCAGTTAGATTCTTACCTCAATGTCCACGGTCATATTTAGAGCAGCACGGGTCTTCATTAGAGATTGGAAGAAAGGATAAAAAGGTACATTTAGCTAAAGAATACTGGAATGATATGGTTAAATATAATTTAAAAAAAATGAAATAGTGATTAAATTATTCTGTTTTCATGGGTTTTCTGAAAGGTTTTATGCCCTTTAATAAATTTTTCACCCAAACGACAGGGAATAATCAACAAAAAACAACCAACCACTTTTTATTCATACAATACAAAAGAACAACTAAGGCAAATAAAGCTAAAACTACCTTCCTGGCTGGTCGTAATTTGGCTGAATCCGTAAACTAAGAATAATTACGCTAGAATTCAGCTTTGCCTCGCTCTAAACTGTGCCTGTGTTTATTCAGTCAATCATTATTTTCCACTGTCGGTGTACCTGTGTAGCCTCCTTCAGCTTGGCGGCTTCGGTCTCTTTAAGAGCTTTCTCTTTTGCAGCCAGTCTTTGCTGCTCCTCCTGATGGAAAAAAATAAAACATAAATCACATCAATAACCAAGGTGAGCAGCTGGAGAGTCGAACTCAGAGCTACTGAAGCTCTTTCTACATTAAGCAAATATGAGTGGACTAAACATCTAAACTTGATCCCTGTAGTGTAAAACTCATTGTATTTTTGCACATCATGTAAAACATCTTTGTTTCATATTTCAGTTTCTTACCAGTTTTCTTTTTTCTTCAAGTGCTTTCCTTCTCTGCTCCAGTTCCCTAATCTCCTTTTCTCTCGCTGCTCGCTCCAGTTCACGTTGCAGAGCGATAGCCTTTTCTTTTTCCACTCGCTCCCTGGAAGCAAAACAAAACTCATGTTAGAGTTACACTACATATGCAACATTTAAAAGATACTCAGGTGACTGAGTTTGTCATTGCTATTATGGTTCCGTTGATAGGTATGGATGGGTGTCGTTGAAATCTTATCAATATATGTAGCCTTTTTGATATTCTTCCTCTTCACAGCACCCTTTATCCATTTATTTTATAAAACTATAACGTGATCATTTCCTACTGTAATGCGATATAATTTGTGTCAAATTCAGTGACTATCTTTATTTGGTCATTACGTGTCTGTGTGCTGGGCAAAAAAATCCAAACTAACGAAATAAAACATAACGAGGCCTGGATGAAGTCGTGCAAGATAAGCACAGCAGGTGATCTGCTAATGGTTTGAAATACACGTCATAGAGTTCAAAGCAGAGAGCCGCTAATTGTTGACAGCAGGAAGATGACGGGACCAGCAGCACTTAAATTAACGTCAGTGTGTAAACTCTGTCTGGTGCTGTAGCCTGTAACAGTTAAATTACGCTTTTTAAACCTGAAAACGAGTGATGGTTTGAATGAAGTCACATGGTTGTCCTAATACGGGCAGTGGAGTCGCTGGCCAAAAACCCAGTAAAGCAAACTGACTGGAGCCGATATAGAAGCTAGACACTTTGCATTTTTACCATGGCAGGAAATGTAAGCTTTTCTTTCAGCTTATTACATGAGCTCACTGAACATTTTGACGTGTTCAGTGTAACTACAGTCTAGAGAAAGTGAACACAACATTAATGACACCATTATCATTAGCAGCAAGGCAAGTGAAAATGCTGAATGTTGCCCAGTTAAATAACCAGGTTCTTATTCGTTCTCCGTAACCACCCCAGCTGTAAGGAGTATTAAACACAATAGATGACCTTTCAGCAGCAGCTTGTCGTTCTCTTTCCAGCTCTCTCTCCTGTTCCCTCTTCAACTCCAGAGCTTTGCGAGCTTCAGCCAGCTTACGAGCTCGCTGTTCCTCCTCCTCGGCCTTCTTCTTAGCCAGTAACTCCAGCTGCCGCTTCTCCTCCTCCTGAAAGTTTAAAAAAAAAAAAAAAAGCCATAACATAAGAAAAGATTGGCTTGTGTAATGGAAAACACATTTTAATCAGTAAATAACTGGTTGGACACATGACAAAGTGAAAAACTTTCCATGAAGACATTCAAAACAATTCCTCCATGGAGTGAAAACCCCATATATACAGTCTGTCGTGTTATTACATCCATACACACCTGATTTAGTGTGCGCCAAAGAAAACAAACCGCTACAGTGACAAAGGATTATATGAATAAATCTAATATTAGAGCGTTGTCTCACTGCCTGTTGAATCTTCTTCTTTTTGGCTTCTTCTTCCAGTTTCTTCTTCTGCTCCTGCTCCTCTAGGCGCTTCAGGGTCACCTTCTTCTTGGCCTTCTCCTCGGCTTGACGCTGCAAGGAGAGGCATGGATTTAAGGATCAAACAAAAGGGTTCAGTCCGTTTAGGTCAACATCCAGACTTGGAGCCATCAGTGTCTTACCTTATCATTTTTCTCATCGATCTGAGCCATTTTTTGCTCAATCTTCTTTTTCTTTTCTTCCTCCCTCTGCTCTTCTTTTACTTTGGCCTCAAACACTCTTTTTAACCTCTCGTCCCTCTTCCTAGAACACACACTTTAGGAGTGAGTTTCAAAAAAACAAAGGCAAGTAATTACTGGATTGCTTTAGACCCTACAAGGGTTTGAGATGAAGGGTTAACCTTTTAAGTTCATCCTGTTTTCTTTTCTTCTCCTCCTCCATTTTCTTCATCCTTTCCTCCTCTTGCTCCATCTTCTTTTTAAGGGCTTCCAACTTGTGACGCTCTTTTGTCTAAGAAAAGAGAAAACAATTACGGTATCGGAAAACACATTTTAAAAAACACATAATACTAATATGCTGTAATGTAAAAGGTGGCATTCATCCAAATAACCCAAAGTGGAGTGCATTAATGAAGAAAACAGCCCCGTGCAAAAATCTATCCTAACAGACTGTGTGTTATATTTATGGCCTTTAAGGGTTTAATAAAGTGCATGTTTATGTTGCAGTAACTGTACAGCAGAAACTGATCAGCAGATTAACAGACAGGGAAAAAAAGCAAACTACACCAACAGTTAAATTAGTGTTTTATGAAAATTAGCCATGTGCAAATTCTGGTACAATAAACGTCTTCTAATTGTGAGATTAACATTTTGGACATGCTTCCTGACAAATAACTAGAATAGATCACCAACAAATTCACAGCCACCTCCTACAACAAAGTTTCCAAAGGTGACTGATGCTCTTATAGAGCTTGTGTTTCTTTGAAGATGCTTTGGTAGCCAGCAAAGACCAATTACTGTTGTATCTGAGACAATAAATTTAAAAAAGAAAAAACGCAAAACACAAATGAAAAGAAAGACCAAAAAACCGAGAGTAGTTGAATTTGATTAGAAGTTACTCTTAAACAGAATCCAGTTCCTGAAAAGAGAACAATGACTTGATCTCCTCTCCTCTATAGTTCATCTCAACCCATTCACACCACTTCTATAAACAACAAATAAGATTTAATGCTCTAAGAAGGGGGTGTCAAACTCATTTTAGTTCAGGGGCCGCATTCAGCTTAATGTGATCTCAAGTAGGCCGGATCAGTAAAATCATAACATAACTGATAAACAACAACTACAAATTTTCCCCTTTGTTTTAGTGCAATAAAGTACATTCTGACAATGTTCACATTTTATAAACTATCTTGTTACTAAATATTATGAACAACCTTAACTTTCTTAAGCAAAATAAGTGAAATTTCAATAATATAAAGCCTCAGTTTATCATTTGTGTATCACAATTTACACATCACAGTGTGTCTACAAAAGGCACAGTCGCAGGTATCTGGAACTGAACAATATCGTATTTTACCACTTGTCAAGATCTAGAAATTTTTGTAAATTCCCATTTATTTTCACATCTGTGCAGTAATCCTGACACACCACACAAACTAAAGTTGGATCTTTTAAGGAAGAAGGTTAAGTTATTGCCCTGCCTTGTAAGTGTAGTAAATTCATACATAAAAATGTATAAAGGCTGTGGCAGTACATCAACAACAGGGTTCACCCAAACCAAACCCAGTCACACTGAAGCTGCTGACTCACATCATTTTGCACAATATTCAATGTCTTTAAATACTTTCACAGTAAGTATTTATTTTCATCGCTGAAAATGTGCAAAACACTTCACAAAGTCCTTCCAAATGCCAGATTGGACCCTCTTGCGGGTCTTACGTTTGACACTCCTGCTCTAAGAGTTCCCAGTTGAGATGGATTTTCACTGTGTTTTCATGTATGAGGTTATTTATTGTAGCTATATTAGGTGGGTTGAAGGCTTGTTAGATTACACCAGCCTGTACAAACACCATTAGTGACCAGTGGGATCAGAAGTACCATCAACTCACACTAACTGTAGTGTGTTAGCGAAATCTAAATACATCACAGTTGCCCCTTCCACACATAGACCCTGTACAACAGCACAGTTCAGCTACTGTGTTTTGACGTTTGCATGTAAGAAAGTGTGACATTTTCAGCAATTCATCCAGGTGTGTTGCTAGCCTTGTTTTCAAAAGAACACATTTAGGAGAAATCTTTCTAAACTGCTCAAATATTTGTGTTAAAATGCGACAGTGGGAAAGGGGCTAATTATAGAGTAGCTAAATGATGAGACATTTAATTGAGTTGCACAGTGGGATTATTAGACACCAGAAAATGCCCACAAACAACATACGGTGCTTCAACATTTAACTTACCACTATACCACTGCTCAACTGAGGAGGGGAGAAAGATATAGAAATAAGAGGATCACATCATTTGGTAGTGACAGAAATGTGACCCACAATACACACCATCACTTGCAAAAATTTTAATTCAATTTGACACTTCTTGTGTATTTGTGTTGTTACGAACGTTCTTCAAAGATACACAAGAATTTGGTTTTAGGAAAAGTCATTCATGAAAAATATTCAAACATTAGTAGGAATATCAACTGAGAATTAATTCAGATTTTTTTTCCATTTTCTGCAGTACCACATATGTGCTAGGGATGAAGTGATTATCTGCTTTTCTCCAATTATGAACATCATTATCGTTTAACTGAATCCTGTTAAAATTTATCTACTTGATAACACACTACTTATGCATGGATGCAGTCAGCCACAGCACAATCTAACTGGTTAGATAAAAGGAATATCACATCCACACTGCAGGGTAAATGTGTTTTTAAATTAGCATGTTTAACATCAATAAACACAAGGCATCGTTGTTGTGTTTGTGTCTAAATTTTGTTGGTAAGTTTTTTATGCTGGATCAACACCAGCTGCAAACGTTCAAATTCATGGGTTGGTGTTATCTTAAACTAGCTTTGGAAATTTACAGAACGGTTGTTATTAAGTACAAAGCCTACCTTAGGATCAGCCTTCAAAGGAGTGGTGTGTTTGATGAAAGACTTGATCACAGCGGTCCGGCCCAGGGAATTTGGAGTCATCATCAGCATCTGATTCTTCTGCACAGTGTGGAGAAAAGATCTCATGTTTGGTCTGATTGCCTGTGTGTTAGAAACAAAGCCTAAAGATTAGCATTACACCAACAAAACAACATAAATCATACTTTTTTTCCCCTAACACCCATGTTATTTTTTAACCACAGCACAACAATTTTGTAACATACACTTTGACTTTTCTTGGGAGGAGAGAACCTCTTTGTGGGACTTTCCTCTACAGTATCGGGCGCTTTGCGCTTAGTACTGCGACTGGACCTTGAAAAACAGAAAAAAATGTAATTAAAATTTTTTAAAAAGAATCTACTATAACGTCACAACAGATTTTAAAAAGTACACCAATTTCCCTTTTGTCATTTAGAACAACAACAACAAAATGCTCAGAATATGGGAGACAAGACAAAAGTCGATCAAAATCTATGTAAAACACACAGTACTCACCGGCGAACAGCCTGGGACATCTGTTGCTTCTCAGCGACAGCTAAAAGACAAGCACACATAAGTTACATTTTAGTACAAAACTATATCAAAAGAAGAAACAGTTTAAAAAAAAAAGAAGCTCCCATACCTGTTTTTTTGCTTGGAGTACTCATTTTTGAATTAAAGACAGACAATGAGGGAGGCGCAAGTGTTGGAGAGTTTGCAGCCACAGAACGAGTGATGCGCCCAACATGCTGGTTAATCGGGATCTAGATTTGTTTGTTTTTTTAAGACAAAACAGTCGATCGATTAATCAATTTCAAATACAGGAATATTAACAATAAAAGGAATATGTTCGTACCTCTGGAGTTTCCTTAAGTTTTTCTGGTACAGCATTATCCACTGTGTCTGCAGGTACATCTTCTACCACACTACAGAATATATGAACATGGGGAAGAAAATAAACACGGTTCAGTGAATTCTAAAGTAGTTATGTGTAGCTGAGGGTGCATTTGCAGGTACATTTACTAGTCAGTCAAGAGATTTAGTGTTCAAGTGAAATTAGAGTGTACAAAATCATTTGTATTATGTACAATATGCCTCCAAAACCCTAAATTATACAGATTTCCTAGAGTGATAATTCTACTGATCATCTATTTTCTGATCCTGTGAAGATATTAAAACTACAGTGAACGTAATCAAAATCTGTTGGTTCTTTTTTTCACTTTTTTTCTCTGGTCAGTGAGCTCCACAGTTAAAAACTCAAAGACTGCTTCAGAGATCTATTTCTTTGCACTGAATGACATGTTCTTAAAAAAAAACAACACATGGACATTATAGTTCTTTTACACACAGCTCCACGGACTAATGATATCACAAAAGATTCCTCTACAATAAGCAGATTAAATACTTCACCAAGAAAACATTACTTTTTTAAGGTTCTTGGATTATGTCAGCTTTCAAAATCCATTAATAATCTCTTAATACAGGGTTTCTGCAGAAATCAGTCAGTCAAATTTGATGCTTTTTAATGGTATACTGTAAAAATTGTAATGCCACGACCGTGAACTCAACAAATTACATGTGCTTGCTTTTTTGTAAAAGATGATTTTTATATGAAAGCTGTCCCTACATTTCACTATTTCTGAATCCAGAAACCAACCCTGAGCGCCCACGGGCTGCAGTCATTCTCTGAAATTCACGTTTTTTTGGCCAAATTTTCTGGAATTTGCATTTCCCCATTTCCCAGCTCTCCTCCACCTGGTTCAGCCTGCCGGCCACTTTAAAAGCAAGCAGTTTTTGGCAATTGTACCCGACCGGCCGGAATTATCACAATGCTTCGGCATGTTTACGCAGATGCACAAATCTGACGAATCGCAGTCTATAATTATATATTATTGTCAAACATTTTTCTTGAAAGCTGCAGAAAGAATTTCTAATGCCAATAAGAATCAAATTTAATGATTTCTAATGCCATTTAAGGCCTTAATTTTCACAAAATCAATTTAATGACTATTAATGCTTTTCATTGCCCTACAGAAACCCTATCATAAAGTTTCTTAGCCATACTATGTGTGTTTTTTTATATTTTTAAGGAGGGATAGAGGATAGAGGGGTTGTGTTCATGCTGTTTCTGTAAAAAGATCTGCCATTTAACTTATTACAAAGCTCCACACTGTTACTTCAGGACATTATGTCATTCATAGAAAGAAAACTTGTTACTCACTCATCCTTCTCGTCTGCAGTGTCCACTGAAGAGTCATCTACAACATGAGCAAAAGAATAATGGAACATTATACACATCAAGAACAAAAGTCCTAAAAATACTGAAAATGTTGTACATCTATGAAATTATTATGACAATGCAGTTTTTTTTCTCACCACCAACGCTGCTGCTACATGTGGAGTTGCCCATACGAGCTGCTTTCTTCTTAAGCATAGAACGGCGTGAGGCTCTGCGAACAGACTCCTGGGTCATGCTGTGCCGCAGACCAGCCCGCGAGCGACGGAGGTTGAGGGAGCACCGAACGGAGCTGCGCCTTGAGCTTTGAGAAGTTCCAGCTATTGCGATCTTAGCAGCTGTACGGCCAGGAGAGAGCACCGGGTTTTTAGCGAGTTCAGCAGACAAGCGTTCTGCTGGAGAGATGCTGACAACAACCTCAGGGGAGGGTATCTTAGGGGGAGACGGGGCAGCGCTGCCTGTGTCATCAGGTTGGACTTCAGCATTGTTCGCCTTGTTTTCTTTGTTTGCATCTTCTTCCTCTACCAGCTCTGGCTTCTTGTTCAGCACCTCTTCGGTTTTACTGCTGTCTGGTGACAAACTCACATCCTCTGCCACCTCAGGCTTTTTCTGTTTTTTGCGAGTGGTGCGTTTAGGTTGAGTGGTGCTGTTGGCTTCAGAGGTGGAGGGTTCAGGAATATTCTCCTCTTCAGCAATCAAGTTCAGTGATTTGACAGAGGTTCCAGAGCCCCGAAGGTTACTGCGTCTTCCCTTTGAAAATCTAGACAGGAAGAAAAATGCATGCAGAGTTACAAAAGCACAACATTTTTCAAATTGCTCAAGTTTGAAGAAACTACAAACTGAAAAGGAAGCTTTCAGAAAAGCAGTAATTGACATTACAAACCTTCGTCTGGCTTGATTTTCTTCTTGACGCCCCACAGACACACGCTTCCTGCGACTATTCTTTTTCTGTGATGGTGTTTTTGGCATTAATTCTGGTTCTGCATTAAAATCCCTGAAATTAAAAATTACAGCTTGATGAGAACATTGCTAAATTATAGCGAAGAGCTATATAGAATAGATTTCTAAAATGGAAGTTGAAATGATAAAAAAGTACAAATTTACTAAATAGTCTTTTATGGTCTTATTTTAAGTTTACCTTGAGAACATGCGATTGGCTTCTTGCTGGATCTCCTCAAGCCAAACCATGTGGACATTATCAATTTCACTGATGAATTCTTGAGCTTTGCCATCGAACATTTCCATGAGGGATCGCACGGATGATAACATGGAGTTCATAGTGACTGCATGGGGGAGAAAATGAGTAATTAAAATCAGGACAAGCTGCTACAGATTTGACATGACAAGTAAGAGAAAAGTAAACTGAAGCATTACCTAGAGCCTATAAAGACAGAGCCAGTTATAATTCATTTTCCTTATGTTTATTGTGCATTCTGATGCAGTCTTTTCCCTTCTTTTGGCATGAATATATAAACAAACTTGAATTAAACTCATTACATTGCACAGTCTGGATAAATTTAGTCAAAAAAAGTCACTTACACTTATGACATCAATAACTGCAGAATTTACAACTTTAGTTGCAGCCTATTGATGAAACTTCAACAACTGAGGAAATCATTAACAAATAAATTTGTATCTTAATAGGTAACAGGTCCTTGTTTTGTTTTTTTTCCCCCAATCTGAACTGATACCAAAACCCAATGTTTACTCTTAGTGCTCTTCATAGATGATATGCCTTAGATATGTAATTTACATCACACCATATTTATTGCGAGCCTTGAAGTGTGAGGTACACACATGTTTAGAGGACTGTCTATTCTATTATTATTATCATTAACTAGTCGAGTCAAAAAAAATAGCATTACTTGTAAATCAAAATGTAATTCAAAGTCACAACCAATACTGCCCATACAAAGTTTTACATCATGACTTGATAACGTTTGACAGATGTGCAGAACTTGAAAAATGACTTTCTCTTTTTACTAATTGAACAAACCAACTGCTTCCGTCTATGTAGTTTTGATTATTTTCTACAGTCCATCACTCTCAGATCCATTGTGCAGTGTTTTTGCTTTGTATGAGTGCATGCGCAGTAGCTTGCATTTTCGCGGACAGATCGATTAAAGTATTGGGGCTATTTAACAACAATGTGGCCGAGAATAACATGACATGCGTTGTTTTCATGGTATAGCGGCACTGACATGTTGTCTCGCAATGAGAAACAGCACCTTTACATGAACCTAACATTTCTACAGTCATTAAGTAATGCAGTAAACAGAATTAGCCGAGCTGACTAACGTTTCCTGAGCAACATGCTAGCTTAGCCACACAAAAGGAATCAACTAGCATAGAACTTCAACATTAAAATATTGTTAAACGCTGCCCTAAGCCTGTGGCAACAGTTACTTTGACACATCCTTAATAACTTCAGCCGAGTTGGCGACAGAGTTTTTAGTTCACAGCTGTTCTACAGACTTAAAAGGCTAACGTTACAGTGTTAGCTAGCTAACGTTTATCATTCAAACCAACGTAAAATCTTTTACCTTTGATATCAGAGTTTCTGTGAAAGCAACGCAACGCTCCGCTAATTTTAAAAGTTAAATCAATGGCATACTTGCATAAAAATAAATGTCCTAAAAAAAGAGGGGGAGACTTCCATGTGTAAAGTCTCCGCAGTCTAAAAGTCCCGGGCGACAATAGCAAACCTTCCCACTGACCCGCTGAAACCGTTTATAACTAGTTCAAACCTCACCAGCCAATCCTGAAGCTGTATGAGGAAAGGACACGTTCGATTTGTTAACAGCTACATCCGAGAGGGCGGAGTCTACGTTTGTAACAATAGCGGAGAACGGTGCCGGGTGCGGAAACTGGTGACACAAATCTAGCAAACTCAAAGGAAGTTTAAGGCGGAAATACAGAGCTGCGCAGATTTAAATCAGCCAATCAGTATCTCGTCTGACCTGTCCGCTCCGCCCACAGCACATTCACGTTACAATGAAATGAAACACGTAAACAAACATTTATTTGTTTTGAAAAAAAAGCTTAAGTATAACCGCTGTGTACCAGCTCTAGAGTTATTTAGTTTGTTTTTCATAAATTATAATGAACATATTTTTACTCTTTGTTCAAATTTCTCGTGCAGATCGTGACACTGCTTCCTCTCTTCAGCAAACAGCAACAAAATGTTTGAGTCCATTAGTGGCAAAGCTAACGGGTCAATATATAATTGAGGGACTTTTGAAGTCCGCGGGATGTATGTTGTGTGCACTTTTCATTAAAAGCTTAAAAATAATAATGTTTTTTTATGTTCATTATTATCATGTCAGGACTGCACAGTGGAATAAGTGGTTAGCACTTTCGCCCGGTTCGAATCCCGGGGCGGGCCTGGGATCTTTCTGCATGGAGTTTGCATGTTCTCCCTGTGCATGCGTGGGTTTTCTCCGGGGACTCCGGCTTCCTCCCACAGTCCAAAAATAGGCTGAAGTTAATTGATTATTCTAAATTGCCCGTAGGTGTGAATGTGAGTGTGACTGTTTGTCTGTGTATGTAGCCCTGCGACAAACTGGCGACCTGTCCAGGGTGTCCCCTGCCTTCGCCGGAGTCAGCTGGGATAGGCTCCAGCACCCCCCGCGACCCTAATGAGGATAAAGCGGTGTATAGAGAATGAATGGATGCATTATCATGTCAATTCCATAATAATTTATTCTGGAAACAATCACTTATTATTAAAAAATGACTGGATATCACTAAAATGTCAACTAAATAACCATCTGAATTTTATAACCACCTTCTAATTAGCTAAACAATAATAAAATGAGCTTTTTCAAAAACAGTTTTGATTGTGTTGTTTTTATTAAGTTGAGATCATCATCACAGATGTTTCTTTTATGGCAATATATAATATTTCATGTGAAAAATAACAAATTGCGTCTGTGTCTGAGAAATCACGTTCAACTAAGTTACCCATTACAGAAACATCTCTCAAGGAAGTGTGTTAATTCTAAATCACATGACCTGCTCCTCATGATGTCATTTCCTACTGAAGAAAAGACTGGCAAGACTCTAAAACTTTCTCCATCCATCCATTCTCTATACACCGCTTTATCCTCACTAGGGTCGCTGGAGCCTATCCCAGCTGACTCCGGCGAAGGCAGGGGACACCCTGGACAGGTCGCCAGTCTGTCGCAGGGCTACATACACAGACAAACAATCACACTCACATTCACACCTACGGGCAATTTAGAGTCATCAATTAACCTCAGCATATTTTTGGACTGTGGGAGGAAGCCGGAGTGCCCGCAGAAAACCCACGCATGCACAGGGAGAACATGCAAACTCCATGCAGAAAGATCCCGGGCTCAGGCCGGGATTTGAACCAGGGATCTTCTTGCTGCAAGATGAAAGTGCTAACCACTTATTCCACTGTGCAGCCACCTCCAAGACTTTCTTATTTATTTTTTAATAAAAAGTAGTGTGTGAGTCAAGTGTGGATTTATTGCACTTCAACAGATTTACTACAATATCTTTATAAACCACTTTCAATTTTACTCAACTCTATATATAATATTTTAGAAAAATCTTTCTGTAAAAATACTATGTGGTGTTTGGTTATAGAGCCATGTTGATTTTAGGCCTGAAAACAGAAGAAAACAAGTCAACTATGTTACAGTCATGCAATTATATATTGAACCAACTGTCTATCCAGCTCTCTAGTTCATCAAGGTAAGATAAACATTTCTGAACTGTACTGTTCACATACTTGCAACAAAACCACAAAAGAAGCAAGCTGTGCACTGCGTCTCTGGCCTACTAGACAAAGCTTTCAACATAATGTATTTGTTTAAAGTTTTGTGATATGACAGATTACTGAACTACATTTCTAATTATTGATCATATGACTCCAAATAATCTGTTGAGGATCCACTGAGTTCATAAATAAATAAAGCCAGCACTGACAACTTCCTTCCATGCATTTTTTCTTTTATTAAAGCAAAACAAACAGTGCGTTTACATTTTGAAGCCCTTTATGCTTATATGTGGCACTGCATTGTGATTTGTAGGCAGCTATATTCAAAAACGGTAAATGAAATTGCCCATTTGATTTAATTTTACACAAAAAAATCCTCAGTTGTTCAAAGGAATGGATACAAAAAACATAGCAAAAACTGGATATCAATCATGTTTTTAATCCTCGGTAAATGGACAGATGTGAAGAATCGATGCTCCTGTTTCAGAAAGGCCAGCAGGAAGAATCCAATGTGGAATCCAGCTTACAAACACAGCCGGATTCTCGGGGAAAGGTGACCGGCTGCCCTGCAAGTACAATGTATACAAGTCAGCTTGGATTGGGGTCAGGTTTGCACTTAAGTGTTTATTAATAGCATCCTTTAATCAAACTGTTGAGAAACGGAATTCCTATGGGTTTAAAACTCTTTTACAAACGATCAGCTTAATATCCTCCAGTGTGTAACAGTTGACATTCCTACATCTTCTGCACAGTATATTGAAATCACATTGTCTCATACTGACACATGGCATGTCACTCTCTAGGGATCCCAACACCTCCCGGTTCTCTTATCTGCATGAGAGGCATTATGCAAGGTGTCACTGTAATGAAAGCCTGTCAGTCTTTTATTAAACAGAGCAAGTGCTCTACATTATTTTCATCGTGGATACGACAGACGGTGTTTGAAAAGATTATATACCTGACATTTAACACTAATTTTCCTCATTACTGCACTCCTTCTTATCTCATATGCCATTATTAACCTGTCTGTACTGTGTAAACAGCTCTTTGGCTGCACTTTGTGGGAGT
Organism: Acanthochromis polyacanthus; assembly: GCF_021347895.1. Taxonomy (NCBI): domain Eukaryota; kingdom Metazoa; phylum Chordata; class Actinopteri; family Pomacentridae; genus Acanthochromis; species Acanthochromis polyacanthus. Next base: position 13,120,052 of record NC_067120.1, on the reverse strand, counting down.
GACGTGCATTTGTCTATATTATTAATGTACAAATTTTCGTATTCATTGAAAAAATAACCCATGTTACAAAGAACAGAAATCAACGGCTCTAGCTGCATGTCCCAGCTTGTGAGTTACCTGGCCTGAGAGGGATTTTGGTGCCTGATGCCTTCAAGACAACTTGTAGATTATGGGGCTTAGTGTGGCCAGCAGTGCTTGACTGTTCCCTCAGTATGATACAGACTTCGTCTTTCCTCAGCAGCCAGTCCATCTGACTGCCCAGATAGTTCACACCACGGATACACAGCTCAGAAATGTCATTAGGAAGAAGTGGCGAAAACACCAGGCAATCCTTCTGAACTCTAGAAAAAAAAACATACACACACACACACACACACACAACATGAAGCTTTGTAACACTGTGACACGTTGTGCACTGCACTTACTGAGGTGTTTTATTCACCGTGTATGTTGGGAGGATTAATAACTGACCTGAAACCAGTGTAGCCAAACAGTACGGCCTGCAGAAATCCTCCCATACCTGTGAGAAAGTTGACTGCACCAGAGCCGTCTGATGATTCACTCCATACCTGTGAGGAGAGGTAACCACACATTCACTGTATAAATGTTAGCATTAGGTGGGTGTGTGAGTCATGAGGATACCTGGAAGGGTCCCTGGATGTTGTTGAAGCACTTCTCAAGCAAACGCTGAGCTTTCTCGGCCTCTTCAAGCTCCAGCCAGCCGATTGCAAACATACCCTGACAATTGACAGAAAAGGCATTAGTGCATACAAGTGGGACACAAGTGCGTCATTATTATATTGATATAGCAATATATCACATTGTCTGTTCTTAACATACATTATCCAAATATCAGTATTTTTATTTACTTAATGGATGCCCACAGTCAGTTTGACCTGCCAGAGTCACTACTTTAAGACTCCTCATGGTGGCGCTTAACAGATTTATAAAGCTGAAGTGAGTGGAAGTCAGGCGTAAACTAACCATGACTTCACCCGTTGGTTTCAACGCCAAGAAAATGAAGCCCGGATTTTGCTACTTCCTGGTCGCCATTTTGGATTTTTTTGGAGCCAGTGACGTAAAAAGCGTCATCAAACAGACTGGACCGGAGAGCAACTCGGGGCAGGACCAGTCAATGGGACTGTCAATCAAGTATAGCCACGCCCTCTTGCTCCGCCAACTTTAACGATTTATTTAAAATTCAGTATTGATTTATTTTAAGATCGGCCACCTGATCTCTCATTTTGACCATGAAAACTAACGGGAAAAAATCCTGAGCTGTAGAAAATTAGTCTATCAAATTTTATTTTTTCCAAAAATGAATTGGGGTCTATGGAGCAAAGGCTTTTTGGAGCGGATGGCGTGATATTGCAAGTTTTTGACACTTCCGGGTGGGCTTCAATTTTGGAGGCAGATGCTACGTCCATTTTTATATAGAGTCTATGGTGGAAGTTAGCTAACTTGTAGTGAAGAAGAAGAAACTCACAGTGAGGGGAAGCAAATTAGCATTCAAATTAATTGAACTGACACATTATTCATACTCAACAGCGTACACTGGCAACACACTGAGGTGAATAAACACATATTTTTTGAATTTTGCTTTTTAAGTTTTATGTTTTTCCCCTTCAGTTTAACAGTTAACATGGTGAATAGCAGATGGTTGTCTTGCATATCATGACAGCATTGTTATTGTGGACTACGCATCGGGTACTGACTCCTATTAGTTACCAGACTTATGCATATAAAACCAGCATTGATGTTGGAGTACGTGATTCCAATCAGTACAGTCGTTGTGGAATTGAGTAAATATCTCCTGACAGCCCATTAGCTGTTAATTCTGTGTGTGAGCTGAAAAAAAACCTTGTCATAACACACAGCCTTGGTTCTGTAAATGGGAAAGAAAGGAGCCCAGATGGAACTACTCAAGACTATTCCACCGAGTCCTGCACTTCAAACTTGGGCATGTTCAGTCTGATACATCTTAAAGCTTAAAGTTGCTGAATAACAAACTGCAACAATTACTTTGAATGTAATGCAACTGATGCTGAACTGTGGCCCTAATAGTACTTAATGCTAAAATGTAGTGTATTTTGACTTGCCATAAGAACCCACAAGACCAAGTTTGCTCCAACAACATCACAGTATGAGCATGGGAGCACCACATATTTCATCATTACTCACTTTATTGCATATATTTGTTTGAGGAGAAGTGTTTTGTTTTAGCAGCAATTCAGTGTTAACTGTACAACACCACCTGTGCATGTCTGTCTTACCCATGTCATGGCGGGACCATGAGGGTCTGTTACCGGCTCGTATGCCTCCAGATCGTTCCTCCTGACCTCCGGGGACATCTCCAGTCCAAGAGGATAACCCAACAACACTGTGTCTGCCTGCTTCACTGGGTGACCTGTGCCACACCCAAAGGACATTCATGCTACGGGGGCTTGATTTTCTCGTAATGAATGGTGTCAGAAAGGCCCAGAGACTGACCTTTAACATAGCCGTCGTACTCAGGATGGTACTGAGACTCTTCGTCGAAGGGAATCTTGATGTGCTCAGCCACTTCTTTCCATTCCTTCGGAGCAGGATGTTGGAGGAGATCGGCCACCTCCACAGCAAACTGGAGACTAACAAAAAAGAAGTTTTTGTTTCACTGGTATCCATAAGCTGATGTGTAATGTAGTAATATGTCGAGACACTAATAGTAGTACCTGAATTTGGCCACTGTGTTTGTGTACACAGAGTTGCTGACATTGCGGTAGTATTCATCAGGTGGCATGACACCTGAGTGGAACGACAATGAGGTGTGTAGCAATATTGATCAAATACAGTACAAATCACACTATATAAGGATGACTGCATGCGTATAATAGAGTTATTCGTCCAGATCACCAAAGTTTGATTCATATCAAAGCCATGTTCAGACATGCATTCCTTTCTGTAACCTGAGGGAAACTGAACATGTTAGCTTGATGTCTGAACATTTAGTAGTTACATTTCTGTAAAAGTCACAGAGGTCAAACCTAGAAGGATTTCAGTTTCACTTTCATCACAAGTCTGAACTGCACTCAGTCACACTAACCAATTCACATGCACAAGCAATGGTATTCTAAGTTGTGTGAAGTGATTATAGGAAGGCTTTTTCCACATTTCAACACCAATATCCTCAATCAGAGAGTCCTTCGGCAAGTCACACTGTTATTTTCTTAGCTTCGAATAGGTGTGCTGACACAAAAAGAGTTACAGGTGACTTTATTTGTCTTTTCTCTGACTTTATTAAAGACCTGCTGCGTCAGACAGCATCAGGATCTATACAAGAGTCCCTAAAACTAGACAGTTGTGCACATTGGTGCACTGAAAAAAAAACACTAGTTTATTATGATTATCTCTGACATGGAGAAAGGACTGATCGGGATCTAACATCAAGTCCTACTGTTCTTGTTGGTAAAGTAGTATTTAGATTATCATCACACCTGAAGACCATGCTCAGTGTTTAGGAAAACATTAATTAACTGGGCTTAGTTATCTGGACATTTATAAAGTTGTAGTTAGTTTAGATTAGTCTGTTATTGCATTATTCACTTGGTATTTGTCTAATCTTGCATCACAATGACAAATGTTGTGTGTTTATCGCAGCTTTCTTTGTCATTGTGGTGGGTATATCTGAATAAAGCTGTGAAGAAAATGAACAGAATTAGTGACCTCTGTCTAAATGTCACAGTGCCGTCACTTTAATGGCCTGATGAAGCCAGCAATGTTTTGTTTTCATGTCTAAAAAAAGTGCTTTTCATGTGGTGTTTTAAAGTGTCTTTTACTGGACTTTAAATATAAAAATTTCCCAGTCAAATTAATTAACTGACAATTAACAAAAATCCAGAAAATAAAAGGCCTTAACAATATCTAATAACAATTAAAACCAGGTGTTACGTCACTACTAAGAGTTTCTGGTGATAGAAAAGTAAGATCCTTTCATTAAAGAATGAGCCAGAAAACCATGTCAAGCTAAATAAATTCCAAATAAGTATAGTCTTCCTAACAATGGTCTTTACCCAGGAGGTGATACTTCTGGTCCTCAGGGTGCCACGTCACCCTGGAAACCCAGTAATCAGCCACACCATAGATCACGTCGCTGCCACGTCCCTCTTTGAACATGGACAGATCCTGTAGCAAAGAGCTCAGTTAGCCATCAGAGTCAGACAGTGAGACGGGGAACAGGAAATAAACGAGCAAACCTCAGTGAGGTAGAAATAGTGTTGGAAGGCCAGCGTGACATCTCCATTTATGTGAATCTCTTGTTGTCCATAAATGTCCTCCGGACACACCTCTCTCCCTGAAACAGCGCTCTCCCATGGGAACTTTAGTCCCTGAAAAGATACGATCTTTTCTTTAGAAAACTCACACTGTTAATGTAGAGTCAGACAATGTCTAACACATAATCAGCCTAAAATATTTCCTGCTCCAACAATTTCTCACCTGCATTAACCTTTAGTTTCTACTAACAGTGTATCTGTACAGGAAACCAGTTTGTCAGGTCCAACCAAGCAACTATTCACAACTAAACTATTCACAGTTCATTATCTGCAGAAGCTCTGTTTGTTGAAGTTGTTTTCTTCAGTTTTCGGTTATATTTATTTTTTATTTTTTTGATTAACCAAGCTGACCTTTATCCATGCACCTCTGCAATATAAGGAGGAAATCCTCTCCTCGACCTCGCCACTAAAAACCAGGCACAGTGAATGCACCACAACCAGCAAAAGCTATTAAGATTGTGATCGCTTTCCAAGTAAATGAGGAAGGAATACCAGGTTTCAGCACAGTCGTCCTGTTTATCTTTCAAAATAAATCAGTTCTTTTTTCTAATTTATTTCTGCTTCCCCATAGGAACTAGAGCTTGTTTCACACAATCTAATAGGATTTTTTTCTTTTTTTGTAGCTGAAATGGATCTATGAGAGGTTAAGTTGTTGAAACTTATTTATTTTATTTATTTATTGTTTATTTAATAGGGACCAGTGTATACAATAAACATGTATAACACTATGACATTCATAGCCAGAGCTAATTTGCAAAGTCCGTCCCTAGAAGGGCTTTTACTTATTGTATCTGACAATAATGCTATGATTTATTTCTGATCTTAAGTGTTTATTAAGTTGCTAAGACGACATCCCTCTGGGCAACTATTAAAGAAGTGTATTAAGCGCAAATTTTGAGTATTCTGTGAACTCTATATGCTTATTTTTTGTGTTCAATAATAATTTCCAGGTTGTTTTTCTTATGAGGGCATAAAGGAAGACCTCTGGCTCTAGTGTTTGCACTACGAGAGAACAGGATTTAATTAGTTTACCACCTCGTTCTTGCCATAATAAGTTATGAAATACACCTTTAAGCTCCTCTAAAGCTTAGTCATTACATCTTGTCTCTTATTCATTTAGTCTGCACACAAACAGATAAACATATATACAAATGTACAGTATCTGTATAAACATCTAAATGACAGGAAGGGTTTTATTTATTGGAGTCCCTGCTGGTGATGTAAACAAAGTGATGACAACACTCCATGAAATCCAACATTACTGTCACTGTTTCAGAGACGATGAGAAGAAAAGAGCTGAGAGGATCTCACTGATCATCATACCTTGTATCCCTGCTTTTCTGCGTTGTCTTTGGCACCGTCTATAGTCCCTACCCTGTACTCCAGCACAGCTCGGGCTAACTTGGGGTAGAAAAGCGCAATCCCAGGATACATCCAAATGTCCTGTCACGGGAAAGTTAAGTCACCGTGTGATACATCATACAACACCAACAAACAACATAAGTTTCCATCAGCTGCCACCAGCCTCACCTGGTCCCAGAAAACATGGCCCCAGTAGTCCTGACCATCTCCACCATTAGACAGCCCGCCTGGACTGACGCCACCAAAAGAGCTGGAGGTGTCGTGTATGGACGGGAAGGCGCTGAGGAGATAGAACATGCAGCCAATCAGAGCCTTGCAGAGGTTCTCTGATCCCGTCACCTCCACCTTGCTCTGCAGCCACAGCTCCTTCCAGGCCTTCTCATGAGACGGCCGCAGGTTACCAGTCGCCATCAGACTCAGGCCCTGATCAAAACTGGCCTTAGCAGACTCTAAACTGTTGGCCACAACCAGGATGAAGCCCCAGCGGGCCTGGCTCTGCTCTGGCAGCAGCGTCAGACTGGGGGGAATAGGGCTCCAGATCAGGTGCACTGTGGGACAGGAGCCTCCTTGGAACTCGGCTGTTTTTGTCTGTCCTAGGATGTGGCTGAGAGAGAAGAGAATGTGGACTGTGTCATAGTTTGTGCTTAGTATGCGGAGCTGAAAAAAATGTTGTAAACCTCACCTTCCTCCTTTGTAGTCAGGACCTGACTGGAAAACAATGTCTTTGCTTTGAGGTGTGAATGAAGTGACCAGGTTAACTGTGATCGGCTGCTCTGAAGTGACCTGCCGCACCAGGAGAACCTCCATCACCATCAGGTTGGAGTGGTACCGGTGAGAATACAAAGACTGTGAGGCGGTGACGCTGGCTGAGCTCAGGGTGTGAGTAAAAATACCTGGACAAGAGGAGGAGATGGTATGAGGTGATAATGCTTCACAGGATGAAGAACATAACTTCTACAGGGGCTACCTGTGTGGGTGTTCAGGCTGTAGGTGTGTTGGACAGGCTCCTCTGTCTCCAGCTTCACATCCAGAGGACAGGGCACATCTGCTCTGTGGCAGTGTCCACCCTCCCCATTGTAAACACCACCCATGTGCATGATATTGTTGTACACCCTCCAGCCCAGAAGGCCGTTGGCCAGAGGAGGGAGGAAGCGGATGTCACTGGGTAGAGCGTCGGTGGTGAAGATGTACGGGTCAGAGGACATGATGAGGAGGAGATCTTCACTTAAAACGGTAAAATCAAACCAAGAGAGACGTTTCTCAGAGCAGTCAGCAGGTCACAGGAGGTCTGCAGCTGTGTGAACAAGCATTGTGCTTATTAAAGGCTATTAAAACATGACCTTTTCACTCAAATATGTCCTGTTCACAAAGCAGAAATTGCAGACATTAGAGCATTACTGGGTTATTTTGTTTGTTTGCTTTTTTTTTTATTTTATTTTTTACTGCTCACTCTTTTCACAGGTTCCTGTCAGCAGAGGCTATTTTTATAGTGTACTTTGACACTTTTGTGTCACAAGATGTGTCCAAGTGACAAATTAAGGCATCACACAGATAGCAGGACTGAAATGAAAACACATGAATATACATCAAACACAGACATACACTTTAAACAGTCAATCTGAGTTGTTACTGTCAGCAGCCTGCACAAACATCCAGCAGAATTCCCATAAACACATTACTACAGTGGGAATGTTTCAGCCTCACGTGAACAGGAAGAAGCATCTGTTTCTGCAACAAAGAGGAATGCGGGAGAAACCAGAGTGCAGGCAAAACCTGGAGAAGTTCCCAGACCGCTTGTTCTTTGCAGCTTAACTTGTAAAGAAAAACAGCTTATGTGCTCCAGTCTCTTTCAGAGTCCATATGGAGTGAGAGCAAAGAAAGTTAAAGTGTGTCCAAGTTAGTAGTTTCACTTGTGGCATTTGTAGGAGGAGGCCTCACAGCTCTGAGTGCTGCACAGAAAACCTGGATTTTGTTGTTGGTCTGCAGAAAAACATGGCATGGATTAAAAAAACAGCTGCACAGTGGATCAATAGGTGAACATCAGGGTTAATTGAAAAGCTAAGTGCACTTTCCATCTTTCCATACTTGACAGTCCTGTCACAGGCTTAGAATGAAGCCATCTCAAGCTGACATATCCACAGTTAAAGCCACTTGGCTGAGGCTGGTAAAGGGTCACAGTGAGAGAGTTTACATTTGCATCCCATCTTTTCCCAGAAGCATCGCGTCACTCTCTCCAAACTAAATCATTCCATCTATCCTCAGCTCACCTACAAGTTTTACCTTCATGCTTTAACCTTCCTGTTGTCCTGTGGGTCAATTGACCCATTTTAATGTTTGAAAATGTGGAGAAAAAAAATATTTTCACAGTGAAACTTTTGATGTCCACATTTTCAACATTATTGGGAAATCTTTAAAAGTTTTTTAGTGGAAAAAAAGAAATGTTAAAAATGTTTCTTTAAGAACATTCACATAAAAATCAACCAAAATCCAGTGAATTTCGCTGGATTTTGTTTTATTTTTATGTGAATGTTCTCAAAGAAAATATTAGAAGTTTTACTGATATATATGTAATCACTTTAGATATTTTTGGAAGATTTTTACTCATTTTTTGAAAATATCTTGCCAAATTTGAGGGATTTTTTTTCAAATAAAACTTTTAAGGAATTATTGGAATTTTCTTCCTGAAGGTTTTGCAAATTTTTCATAGATTTGAGGCTTTTTTTGCTGAATTTTTGGATTTTTTTTTCAGACAAGGAAACAATATATTTTGGTTTGTGCAAATGAAGACAACAGGAGGGTTAAAAAGGAGACAGAAAAGAGACTTCGTGTGTATTGTGCTTAAATTCTCTGCTTGAAGCTTCACTTCCAGGGGACAGCTTTTTATGGAGCCTCTTACTTGATTTCACTTTATTGGTGCTCTACTAAAATTTGTTTGATATTCTTTGTGCCTTATTACTATTATTAGAATCCATGCAGGATTCTAAACAGAGCTCCTTCTGTCCTTCTGGGAGCCATGAGCAAAGGCCACCATCACTACAAACCACATGTGCTTTAATAAAAGAGGTAGAGCCAAAGTCGGGCTCCATAAAAGGTGCCCTGTGGAGTTTTTGACCACTAGCGGTGCTTTGGGACTGTGTTTCTAAGTGCACAGGGACATCTGTGAAAGTGGGAAGCTTGATTCACATCCCGATGTTGGTTTCAATCTTTTCTACTGCTACACAGTTGATGCACAAAAATAAGCTAACTGAGGCACTGAAAGAGACTGTTTGGAAGTAAATGAGGATAAAAACAAGGGAGGATTTTACAATTTGGCTTTGCAAGTATTTATACGGAAGGAAATGCATTCCACACTTTTGCTGGCTCTCATGATTCATTCAGTGTGTTTGGTGACATCTGAATGTCAACATTTGTTTTTTGCTGAAGGGAGCGGAGGCCCAAAGTCAACCTGCTAGAAGACCGTACAAACACGCAACCCGTTTATTTTGAGTCACAAAGACTAACCTGTACCTTAATGTTGGAGAACTTAGTTTGTGATATTTTTACACAGAGATTTGTTTAAGTGGCACTGCAGTTTCAACCATAAAAATCATCTGAGAGAGTACAACTGAGCTGCTGTAATTCTGGGTGAGCGTTCAAGAATTTGCCTAATGGTATCAGACTTCAGATTAATGACACAGTCTTTGATACAGGCATTTCACAGGCAGAGAAGGTTTAACGACAACTCTTCCATTGCATAGGTTATATAACAAGAATTGTGTGAGTGAAATGTTGTATAGCACTTATCGAGGTCATTTTCTCCTGACTAGGATCCTAACTTGAGTTATGTCTACTCTCAGATGTGTGTAACTTTGCATAAGCGTCTGCTAAATGAAATTGTAGAACTGAATAGAATAGAAAGCCTTTATTGTAATTGTACACAGGTATACAACGAAATTGGGAGGATGACTCCACATCTGCTGCTTTAATTTTGAAGAAATCTGCCACTAGTGAGTCCTCAAATGTAGTGTCGATGTGATCTGAAATCCTGAACAGTCACCCAGAACATATTTTTACATATAGTCACCTTCCCAAAATAGTGGCTCAAGTCATTTTGTTTTGCCTAAATCATCTCCTCAGGATGCTGGCCACCTCTGGTTAAATCGCCTAAGTCCTCAGTTGAACAGATCATGTGATTCTACCCCTGAAGTATGATGACTTAGGTCAACTTTCAGTGTAGTGTGGTTCAGTTTTTTGTGTCACTGGGAGCAATCTGACTCCACTGTCCATCACTTGCTAATTTTATGGGACAGATTGGGTGAAAATACCAAAGCCACATTAAGGATTGTTAACAGATCAGTTCTTGCTGCATTATGCTGTGAACTACCAAAATATTCAATCATTCAGAATACTGTCATCACCACACAAACCACCTGGAGCCTCCTGGCCCCTGAGGGTCTATGCCAATCACCCACCTTGTCTGGATGTTGATCTCTGCTTTATTTTCCTGGTTACAAGATCTTATCTTAGTTTTTTTTTTTCATTGCAAGCCCATTGACAAAAATGTATTTTTTAAAAAATGTATTCAGACTATATGCTGCTCAGCTGCAGCATTACACAAGCTGCACCTCTTGGTGGTGCCAAGGAGCCGTTTGTGCAGCATCTGGCATCATGCCGGAGGTCAGAGCCACAAACCCTGGGAAAAGCAGTGCTTTGTCCATATAAGGCTGCAATCCATCCGCTTCCCTCTTCCTCCCCAGCTCCCTTCCTCGGTCTTTCTCAGACCTGAGGGATATTTACAGAGAGAGTGCCTCGGCCAGCTTGCCCTTCCTTATTAGGAGCTCAACTTGTTGTCAGTACTTCTACCCTGCAGGACAGTGGTCCATCTCCCTGTTTTCAGATGAGACAAACAGATGGCTGACTTGTGTTAACTACACTTCAGTGCAAACGGACAGGAGCTCAGGACTCGCACAGCTTCACCCTGATGGCTGAACACTCCCGCACACATAATGACACTAATATCTATCATCTTAGTCAAGCCACTCATGATGTACTGCCCACCTGGGAGCGGCATCAGATTAATCTAACAGTGCGAACATACTGTAAATACATCTGTGTTGTCCTATTTCCTCTGTGAGGCTCATGGTGTGTGAGCGTCGCAGTGCTGCAGCTGTTCCTTTTTTTTCCTCCCCAGTGATGTAGGACATCTGGCTGCTCGCAAACAGACAAACTCTGTACGCAGGATGACAAGTATAGTACGGGTGAAACAGCAAAAAGCAAACAAACAGGTGACCACAAAAGAAGAAAGCAAAAAACTTGACAAGCACATAAAGGAGAGAGGAATCCAAGCAACAACTGAGTGTTGATCTGTCCGCTGTTGGGATGCATCTTGGTCACATTTACTTTTCTGCTTGAGCCAATACAAGTGTATGCCTGATTAGATTATTAACTAATGTAGGTAATAACCAAGCAGTTGCTACAAACACACTTTTTATTAGGGTGCAGTCATCCATTTAATATATTAGAAAACCAAAATGTGAAGAGAGGCTACATGGAAATGTACTTCAAAGGGGGATAATTCAAGACTGACATTTATACACATATACATAACCATGCTCATTATTAAGACAGGAATTGACAATGAAAAACTATGAAAATAATATCTTTATCAATGGTAATAGTTAAAACCATTCATAGCATAATAGGTTTTGACAGAACAGCAATTTCTGTAATTGTGCAATGGCCTTTGCCCTTTAGGGTAACTTCTCCCTGTACTTGCTCAAGGTGAGAAGGTGCTGCTCTGAACTGAAGTGTTCTGTCTGAAGGACGGGCAAAGCCTCACAGATCTTTATTGCTTTGCAGAGAGTAAAGTGCTGTGGTCGACTGACCTGGTTCTGCGGTCATTTTTAAGAGCATGGAGTGTGTCTGTGGTCACAAATTTTTTTTAAAAAATCATGTGGGGAAGTGCATAGGTGGAGAGGTAGGTGGGTTCAAACACTTGCATGTGGAAACAAAACAACCCAGCAGAGCTTCATGGACTTCCCCTGCTGTCAGGACGTCGTTGAATGTGAAGGCAGAGCCTGAAATGCGCTTCAGAGTCTGTAAAGAAGAATTCGCAAAAAAAACCCTTTTACTGCTTGAAAACACTTTAGATTTGGACTTGGACTGTGAGTGGGGAAAACTTGTGAATGTGTGACGTGAATGTGTTCACAAAAAAAAAATAAATACAAAGTGGGAGCTTTAAGGCCCAAGCCGTCTTGTGTGCTCAGTGGAATGTGCATCAAGGAAATATGGACGCACGCATAGGACTGTGTGTGCATGGTAGCGTTCCCCAGACGCACAGCAGGACGTTGTTGTGCTCTGTGAACGCTCTGGCTGTTGTCAGGTCTCATGTTGCTACTGTGGGAGCCTCTGGCCGTAGCCGCAGGTCCTCCTGTGACAATAAGGCTCACAAAAGACACTCCAGCTGTTCACAGGGAGGCTTCACAATCCAAGTCAAGCTGTGGTGTTCATGTACATAGGACATTCTGCTGCTTCTCCCCCCCTCTCTCACTCTTTGGCACTGGGAGGAATGTATGGAAGGAGGGATGGATGGATGGAGGGAGGGGGGTTCCCTGCTCTCCATATGTCTCTCCGTCTATTTGGAGAGTTTGCTGATGACACGGATCAGTGCTCCATTTTCATCTTTAAGACGCTGGTTGTCTGCTCTCAGGTCAACCAGAACCTGGAGGTAAAAATTAAGCTCATATTAAAACAAATCATTTTACAATACAAAAGTGCTTTTATCTTTATTGCATTGGTGTATTGCTTGTTTTCATACAAGTGGATTAATGACATATTGAATGTTAAGAGATCATATATTGTTGGCTGGTTTCACAGCAGACTGTGTGACCCACTGCAGGAGGAAAAACACATGGAACTAATATCACCAGAACTTTTCTCGTAAATCTTACCTGTGCTTTTTAATGTTGCGACATGTCAAAATGGCTCATTAATCAGCCAAAGAAAAATTCAAAAAAGGTATAAACTAAATAACTGAAAAGGCAGATTTATTAATAGAAATGGAATAAAGCCGTTCTGAATTAGCAACATTAAAAGAAGACTGAAGGCACACAACTCATGTCATGTCCACAGTTGCAAACTTTTTTAAACCAGAAGGTCAGTGAAGTTATGCTGTCACACTGTTGCTTTGGTCATGTAACACCATGAGCCATGTACATGTGCTCTATTTGGCTGAAATATGGATTACAAAGAATACACATGGCAGAGAACTGGCACAGAAACAAACTGGAACCACAATTAAAAAGCTATTTGTTTAAATAAATTCTATATAAATCTTTGTTAAATCAAATTCATTTTTCCCATATTTAAATCAGAGCAAGTTTAAAGAAGAGTTTGACATTTTCTTTTCTGCTGAGCATTTGATGGGAAGACTGGTACGGTCATATCTGTACAGTAAATGTGAAGCTACAGTTAGCTTAGCATAAAGACTGGAAACGTGGCTAGCTTGGTTGTGTCAGGCAGCAACATTGGCCTGGAGAGATCACTAATGATTAAAACTAAAAGGTAAAAATGAATCACTTTTCTGTCCTGCGGTGGGTTATGTGATGAACTCTTTCCTGTCAGGAGCAGCTGTCAGCCAGCTGAGACTCCAGGAATTTATCGCTGAATGGAGCCAAGTTTGCTGCGAAGCTAACCTGTTAGCTCCAGCTACATACCTACTGTACAGAAGAAACATTTCCTAAACTACCAAGATTTTCCTTTGAGAAAATGACTAGCATTCATCACCTAGACACTCAATCCTACTGGGAATATCAGACAACAAAATTTATGCTATTTCACATTTCGAATCATGATGACAGAGAGATCAGGGGCTGCTTCTGTGCAGTTTGAGGTAAAACAGAATGTCTATAAATTTGACTACCAACCTTGTCACAGCACCTGAACACAGTGTCAAACAGCTCTCTGCAGTGCAACTTCACCACGCTGCTGGACTGCACAAGCTAAAGCCAAGGCTAATCGAGCAGAAGCATGCAAAGTGTCCGTGGCCAGAATAAGACTCGTTCTGAACATCTCCTCACCTTTAGCTCCTCCTCCAGCTCTGCCATTCGCCGCTCCAACATCCTCCGGTCCTGGTGCCAGGGAAAATGTGAGGGGGGGGGGGGGCAGAGAAGAAGTGATGTAGAGAAGGAGGAGGAGGAGGAAGAGGAGCAAAATAAAGTTGAGTGAAGACAAGCGAAGAAGCGGTTCGAGTGGGGAGAGAGGAGAACGTGTCAACAGACGGCAGGGGTGGCAGTGGTGAGGCAGATGAAGCTACAACAACAACGTGACACATCACCGTCAGCGGGGATGCTTACCTTTCTCTCCAGCTCCAGCAGGGCGGAACAGTCACTGAAGCGCTCCTGTCTCTGTTGGATACGACAAAGCATGTCAACATCATCACCACAGCAGTAGGTTTTGAGCGCTAGAAGGCCTGTGCTTGGCTTTATGCACATAAAATAAGTCTGTACAGTAAACAGGGAATTCTACTTCTTGGAACAAAACGTAAAAAAGTAAATAAACAGAAAGCTCCTACCTAACCTATTCCTTCATCTGGCAGTTGTCTATATTTTCCCTCGTCTGTGCAAAGCATCAGCTACGCACCACTGACTGTATAGTGTTTATAATGCACTGTGGGGTCATTTTGTCAATAAATTTTAATAATTCTCACTAGAGAACATGAAAAATGCTGAGCGTTCATACATATGTTGAAAGTAAATGATTTCTGTGAGTGATGTCTTCTGCTCTGCTACAATGTGTTTTCATTTACTGATTTACCATTTACATGAGCGTTGAGGGTCTTTAGATTTAGTGTTTAAAAACATTAAAGGATATATGAAGATATGCAACAAATTAAAGGAAAAATCAAAGCATCATAGTAAGGTCTTTGGACACAACGACAGCTTCGCTACACTTTGGCACTGATTCTCTAAGTCTCTAGGACTCTACTAGATGGACAGAACATCATTCTTCCAAATGATATTCCCTCATTTGGTGTTTTGATGATGTCTTAGACTGTAACACGTCTATCCAGAATCTTCCATTGGCATTTAGTTGGGGAGAAATCTGCTGACTGCAAAGGTCACAGCTAATGACTCACATCATTTTCATACTCAAACCACTCAGTGACCCTTTGTGCCCTACGGATGATGACATTTTCATTCTGAAAGAGACCACTTCCATCAGGATAGAACTGTTTCAGTATGATAAAGGTGATGAGGGAGCAGTGATTCGTCTTCCTAAGGGGTCAAGCAGACCCGCACCATGCCAGTAAAATGGCTCCTTCAGCATAACAGAGTAACTGGATCCCCTGTAGGGGTCAAGGGTTGAGGTTTTTCCATCTAATCTGTCAGCCATCTGTGTATTTTTATATTCAGAAACGGTGTTTAGGACAGCAGAATTCCAAGAAAAAGCACAGGTAATAACTGGTAATGATGAACGTGTTGATCTGTTGATTGCTTGTTAAGATGCTTTGATAATGAGAGATACAAAAGCACGTCATGTTGAACTTGTGTGTCTGTGTCGTTACCTGAGTGGCCTTCTCCAGGTCCAACCTGGTCTGACTGATGATCCTCTGAGTGTCCTGCAGCTGAGACTGGAGTTGGCTGTTCTCTCTGGACACCTCTTCAAACAACTGATACACAAACACGAGCAATCAATAACAGGGGCGAATAAAGAAAACACATTGTGCAGCGTCTATATCAATCCTGCCCTCTGACCTTCTTAAAATCCTTGGTCTCAGATCCTCCTCCCAGGGTGCGATCGTTACAGGATACATTCAACCTGAGAGGATGAAGAGAGCAGAGGTCAGATCAGAGGGAGCGCCGTCATGTACACTGTGCTGACAGAATGAAGAAGGTCAGATCAAACAGCTCAAAGGCCGGATTCATACCTGGAACTCAACTGTTGGCCTGTCTGTAAACAGAGAGCAAAGCAAACTAGTTAGAGCTGCTGTCTTAGGCTAATGCCCCCTGAGATCACATACAAATGCCCACACAAAAGGCACACACCTGTGGATCCAGCCCACTGCCTGAGAACTCTTCTTCCCCACTGGGATCATTGTCGTCACTCTGTGGATGACACACAAAGAACAAAATGTTCTCATGAAACTCTAAACACTAGTTTGTTTTTCACTGCCAATCATTTTATCCGCCTTCTTTTTATATTTGCCACTGGTGGGTCTTTCTGTTCTCGTTAGAATAGTGTGCAGTCTGTCCTGCATCGGTTTTCCAGATAAAGACTGTGTGCAGTGTTTACCTCCCCGGTCCTCTGTGCCTTCCTTCTGGCCCGGGCTTGCCTCCTCTCCCTGCGCTCCCTGGCCCATCGCTCTGTCTCGCTCTCCCCTGTGCTGGCCTCAACATCTGGAACAAAGCCAGACAGCAGTCTTCAAAGAGTAAATTGAATATTTGAACAAAAACCAACGCTCTGAAGTGCGATGCTTTGTCAGAAAGGGGAAGCGGCGGTGTGTACCTCTCCTGTCAGAGGTCTGAGGCCGAGGAGTGCCAGCAGGCTGCGTGAGGCCCAGCAGATCCGACTTCTGCAGGCTGGCAATGCGAGACCTCCAGCTCACTTCCTGTAAACACAGCATCCCCCGCTATGTGATGTCACATGACGTTATATAAGCGCGGCAGCCAACAAGCCTATAACTCTGATATATAGCTCTCACCCCCTCCTCTCCCTTCTTCTGTTTTGCTTCCTTCTCTTTCTCTTCTTCTTCCTTCTTTTCTCTCCCTTTATTGTCCGTCTTCATGGTCTTCATGGTCTTCTCTGCCTCTTGAAGATCTGTTAGTGTCACCCCCTTCATTTGAGAGAAAGCACAGTCATGTACCAGACGGACACACAGTGGACCGGCAGTGAACATGAGAGTGGTTGATATCTGTACCTGAGTGGAGCGGCGGGACTGCCTTGCATGTCGGGAGCGAGCTTTCCTCTGAGCCTCCGCCTCCTCATCCCGAACAGGTGTCAGATAAGACCTACAAGAGTGGAATCACGCTTTTAGCTACCCAGCAGGACCACCTAAACAACACTTTAACATCCACACAACACTAACTTGCGCCTCTGTTTGGTTTCCGGTTCGCCTGTTGTGCTCTGAGAGTTGGAGGTGGTGATGGCAGACTGGTCCTTCTTTTCTGTCTGTTCCTGAGGAATTCTTTGGAAGGAAGATAAAATGTGGCCGTCAGATTTTCCAGATAAGTGAGGAAATGTTTCAGGCAAAATTACACGCAGCATAAAAAACGGCATACCTCTGAGCTAAGACACTGTTAAGGCGGCTGAATCCAGTAGAGCTTGTTCCTGTGCTAGCTGAGGTCACGCTGGGGTCATCCAGTCTCTTTCCATAAGATGAGCTGGAAACAAGACAGAACCGATTGGGAACACAAGGGCATCTTTCACAGCCACACACTCGCACGCAAATTAGTATTTACGGTGAGGGGACAACAATAAGCCGTGACACCGCAAAAACAATCACACACAAACAGCAGAGCAAACAAACAGACGGTGGGTGGTGAGCAGCATGACTGACCTGTGAAGCAAAGACGGGGTGGAACTAGTGAACTCATTCCCTGACTGACTATGAAGGCGTCGGGTGTAAGAGGAGCTACGGCTTAGCCAGCTAAGAGAGACACAGGGTGACAAGGGCACATGTGCTGTGACTCAGATTCTGCTTTCACAAGTGCAGAAGCATATTAGAGTTCAGGCCCACCTGTTGGAGTTGTCTGGTCGGCTATCGGGAATACTATAGAGTCTCCGTGTAGGAATGGGTGGTACTCGAGCGAGTCTTGGCTCCTGAGAGCAAGGGGGCAAAACAGTTGATTAGATATTTATGGGACTTAACAAATGGAAGCTGCAAAAGAAGTCTTTATTTGGCCTGTCAAGTTAGATCTATAAAGTAACGACTGTGATTTCATGGGTGTATAAATCTTTGAATCACGACGGCGCCTGGGTACCTTGGTGTCGGCCTCAGAGCTGAGGCGGGGGCTGGAGGCAGAGCGGGTCATGCCCAGTGCAGACTCTGCAGGTCTGCTGGTGTCCTGGCTGGTGTCAGACAGACCAGCTGAGCCCAGAGTCACAGAACTGCCCGCCTTCCTCAGAGACGTTCTCCATGAGCCCGGGGCTTCAGTGGCTGGAGGCTTACTTGGTTCCTGCTACACATATAAGAAACAGTTTGTGTTACTTAGCAATGCTAACATGCAGCAAAACAGACATTTTGATGTTCTGTCTATTACGTCTCCATGGCTCCACCTTTTTCACTTGGCTTGCGGTGGTACTCGATGACATGGAGGTAGGAAGCAGGCTGGCGTTGCGTTTGTTGTTCAAGTTGTTGATGATTTCTCTGTTTTTTGCTTTCTCTGCAACAGCGGAAAGGCCAGCAATTAATAAGCCATCAGCAAAATCATAAAACTGTCACCTGATAAAGCATGCCGCAGGAGCTAGCCCACAGACCTTCACAACAAAAACAACTGCAGCTTCTCTCACCTGACTCAGCGTCACTCTCAGACTCGCTCTCCTCCTCTGAGCTGGAGCTGCTGGAGGCTTTCGTCTGGCTCTGAGTCTGGCTCTGTCCCGTCTGGCCTTCCTCCTCCTCGTCCTCCGCCGGACTGCTCTGCAGGGCAGGAGGCGGGTGCTTCTCCCGCTCGTGGAGGCAGATCTTCTCCTTGCTGCTCATACGAGAGATAGAAGTCCTGCAGGGGCGGGGCCAAGGTGGGGTGGTAGAACAGGTGGCATGCAGGGAGCTGATCAGTGAGGGCAACCATTCCATGTGCAGCCAATTAGAGCAAGCATGCACCAATCAACATGTCAGCCAGTGGAACGGTGGGTCGCTTTTCTGTGATGCCATGTGTAGAATTTCTCTCTTGTTGACCTACTATTTATGTTGCTTTTTTTTTTTTTGCATTAATCTACATGAAGAAATGAGCAACAGAGTATCCAAACAAATGGCAAAACAAAAGTTGTGTCTTAGTGCCACACTCAACACTGCTGGTAAACTATATATTAAAATGTGGAGCATACTCCTCTTATTTCATCTTCAACAGGTTCTCAACAGATTTTCATTTAGATTTAATGTATCACCACTTTGCTCTCTATGTAATTCTAAACACCATGTGAGGGGATTTTACCCATAATACACTTGGATCTAAAGATGAATGATCTTCCAAACTTATTAATGATTTCAGTTTTAAGTTCTAGTTTTTTTTTTTATTAATTTAATTCTACCTAAATAGTTTACTTTTCCTTCATTTTATGAAAGCTGAGATGGTCTTGTAAAAGCTGGAGATGAAAACTTTCTAACTTTATGTCCAGTAGCAGCATGTTTAGCATTTTTGTCACCTCCAATGTGACCATATCACACATTCTTGAGGCACATTTGTTTTAATGCTCCCAAGGACATTTATTAAATTACAACCCAAACAAATCAATCAATTATAGCACTTTTCAACTGAATCAATTCAGAGACTAAAGCACACCAAAACAATGGAATGAGGAAAATATTTGCTGGCTAATGAGGATGATAAAAGATCAACCAACAGAGTTTGAAGGAGAGTGTTTCTACTCAACTCCTCACCATGACGTGCTCATTTAAATTTGCTCTTGGGAACATAAATATCAGCACTTTGACCAGCATTACAGTTCATCACATAACTGTGTGTGATTTTTATATATTTCTTTGATATATTGCACACTGAAAACAATTACCACTAGTAATTAGAGTGAAACTGAGACACAGAAGGTTGCTAGCTGCTACATCTAAATGTCAGTGGACAGACGTAAAGACCAGTAGGACTGTTAACATCACACCTGCATGCAGACAACTGGTACAGGGATTACTGGGAATCAGCTGAGGAAGAGCATAGCGTGTACTCACTCACACACACACACAAACACCAACACACTGGCACTGACCTGCGTGTGCGAAGTGGTACCATGGAGATTGGCGGACTGGTCTCAATAACAGGAGTCTGTTTCTCTTTCTCGCTGCGTAACTGAAGAGGAATATAAACAGACATAAACACAGAGAACATTCGCTGCCGTAACACCATCAATCATATCACGTTTATCTAACCGAGTGAGATAGTCGTGGAGCCTGTGTGAAGGCAGACTCACAGCGTTCTGTTTCTTCTGCAGCTCCTCCAGAGCGTCCACGAGGTTCTCGTCTGCAACATCTAGAGGTGTTTGTCCCTACAAGGACATCCGCAGAGAGCAATTAGTCGTGGCGCAGAGCTGAAGCTTCAATCACAAACCTACTGACAAGTAAAAGGTTGCTCGTCTTGCCCTCACCACATTGTTGACGGCACCCATATCGCACATGTTGTCAGCCAGCAGGGTGCACACCTCCTCCTGCCCCCAGTGAGCCGCCGCATGCAGGGGCGTCCACCCGTCGATGTCCCTGCCGTCCACATCCACCCTACACTGTAACAGTACCCTGACCGAGGCGAGGAAGGCGGGAGGAGAGAGGGAGGGCAGCAAGAAGCGAGAGGGGAGAATGAGGAATGTCCAGAAGGAAAGGACACGGCTATGAATAAAAGCTGTTTGACTTGGTGTGATACCAAATTAAGACAAAAGCTAACAAGCTGTCATTGCTTTCGTGTGCTGCTCACTTCAGGACTTCGATGTAGCCTTTGGCAGCGGCGACGTGCAGAGCTGTTGCCTTGGTGTTTGGGTGAGGTGTGAGAGTGCCACCTCCCGCCAGCACCGCCGTGGCGTCCTGGAGCATGATCCTCTCCTCCTCCTTCCGAGCCTTGTCCACGTCGATTCCTGTTAGAGGCACATGTGAAGACTCAGTGGCTAATTGAAAGAGACGCCGTGAAAAGCGATGAAAAAAAAACTCACCTGCAGGTTAAATCTATATTATATGTATAGACAAGAAAGATAGAAATACTACGCCGATTTGTTTTATACGTGTCATCTGTGGTTAGCTGCATTTGGATCTCATCAAAGTGCATTTGACAGTGAGTAAAGAACATGCCCGGGGCGTCAGCAGCCTTCAGTACAAGGAACATCACAGAACATTTTGCACAGAGACTCTGTCCTCATTTCTTTACCTACTTCTGCAAGTCATTGTGACCGCTTGTAAAAACAGGACAAGATGAAAAGAGGTTTCTGGGAATCCACATTGACTAGAATGATGAGCATGTAGCCTGAGCTTTGCATCGTTTCCAAATTGATTTTTCTCATAAAAAAAGAAGTAAAAAAACTAAACGGATGCCAAGCTATTCATTCAAACGACATCATTATGCAGTAAATCTTCACTTTGCGCAGATTATTCCCAGCATCTTTAGCCTCTTAAGACAGCACTGGATCCATTTGTTTTAAAAACATTTTCCAAGAAAATCCTCTAACATCAGTAAGATTACTAACTGGATATAAAGTTTTCTTCTAATTTGGCATAATTAGTCATCACACTGAAATGCTTGGTTTGACTTTTAGGATTCAACATTTGGTTTGATTAAAGGCGAAAGATACGGACATTCCGGCGACCCTGAAACGTATCATTTCTGGTGCACATCGCCACTGAAAATGATCAAAATTTTAGTTAGGAAAGCAGCAGTATCTTAAAATATGTTTGTTTTCTAAAGCATTGATAATAATAACACTCAAAAGTGAAACTTAATGAAGTCACAAAACGGGCAAAAAGGTCCAAAATGGGATGAAATGACTAAATTAATCTGTAAAGGAATAATATGTCTACTTTAATGAACAAAACATGCAGTTTTTTAAACAATTGCTTGAATTAAAGCAAAAAATTTGCATTCATTTTCAAATGGCAAATATATATACAAAACTTATAACTTAGTAATTTCTTGAAAAATATACTCGAGTATATAAAATGAGTGTAAATAGAGCTCAAAATATTCATCATTTAGTCATTAAATGTAATGATTCAGATAATTCTGATCAACAGGTTTGACTAATTTATGAAAATAGTAGAAATTCTTCAAATATTAAAATTGAAATCATTTCTGATTCCGCTCCTTCTTTATGACAGCAAACTGAATATCTTTGGATTGTTGACAAAACAAGACATGTGAGGACATCATCTTGGGTTCTGGGAAACATTGACCAACATTTTCCACATGTACAAACCAAACAACAAACCGATTCATCAAGAAAATAATCAGCCGTGAAAAGAACCGTTTTCTGCAGCCCAAGGAAACAGTTCAGAATATCTATAACACTTTTCTTGAGCCCAAAGTATCACACTCAAATTGCTTGTTTCAGCCAACCAACAAAGTTATTCAAGTTACAGTTACATAAAAACAGAAAAATCCTCAACTGACAGACAACAGCAAATTATATTTTGTTTAAGAGTAAAGTAATACATTAATGAATGGTTTCAACACTTCTGATAATCACGATGCCTGTTATGAAATCCTCGCTTTTATGTCAACTCTGATAGTATGAATATGTGACAAACTATAACAGCTATAAAGATCACATCTAAATCTCAGCAGGATTAACAAGATACAACCAAGCACGGACTTCATGTTTCCTCCATGGCTCTGAACGGGCCTTTGGGGGGTGATTATGTACGACAGTAAGCATGATTTATGAGTGAACAGCAAAGGCCTTGAGTCTGTGTTACCTTATTTGACAGAAATCTGTGCATTTTACAGCTATTTCTGTCCATTTAGTCAACAAAAATGTCTAGCATGCTTAAGAAAATGAATCCACAACTAACAAAACACTATCAGTTTTCAACATTTTGGGGCCGTTAAAACCTCTTTGGCCCTAAAAATCCCTCTATACAGTAAAAACTCTGGACTTTAAGAATGAGTTGGTGTCTTACAGTTACTACACAGCCATAACCTTGCCAGCAAGTTGATTTCTCGCGGTATTTGTGAGTTCACAAATCTCTCAAGATATTGTGGAGTACTATCACGTACTACACAATTATTAATCTGGCTATTGCCAGGTTAACACAGCCATTCCTCACCTTGTTTCTTGATTTCACCTTTGAGCAGCCTTTCCATTGCGTCTTCTGTGGCAACATCCAGAGGAAGCTCGCCTTCGCTGTTCACCGCCCCAACTTGAGCACCATGTTCTATCAGGTATCTTTACAGACAAAAACAAAAACCACAAACAGTGACGCTCAAACCAGAACATAGCAGAATATTTATTAGATGAATGTGCACCGCTGTTGCAACGTCCTGTACAGCGTTGACCTCTAGAGTGGCCAAAACTGCATGCAGGCCAATATTTTCTAAACACTCAGCACCACTTTAATCACGACGTCAGTGCGGTGACAGAGTGAAGGCGGTCGGCACTCACTTAGCGATCTGGATGAAGCCGCAGGAGGCTGCAGCGTGAAGAGGAGTCCAGCCCTCGTTGTCTCCTCTGTTGACGTCGCTCCCGCTCTCCACCAGAAACTGCACCATCTCGGCGTTTTCGTCGATGCAGGCCTGCCGGCGGACACACAGCCACATGATGGACCGCTGTACAAGTGTTTATTGTTTGCTGTTTACTCTTAAGAATCCCCACCGCGCATATTACCAAACAGATGTCAGCCTGAGTACAGTTTCGGTACAGTAGAGAAGGCCTGTGACCCACTTCAGGACGGTTTGTTGTGAAAGGCAAAAATCCAGACACTTCCAAAATCTATTAAACTAAACCAAAGCACTGGGGCTCAAACAATGACTACTGTGTGTACTTGCTGTAATGACTTTCTGCTAAGTGGCCTTCTAAAAGCCCTCTAGTGCTTTCCAAAACAGTCATTTCGTGGCACGAGTAAAACAGTGACTCTGTTTAGTAGCTTTTCCTGAGGCCGGCTCGAGCAAACATCTCAGTGTGATCCAACACAAGATCAATCCCACGAGGACCTCATGGGATTATGCTGTGATAAGTTGCTTTAATTTCAACTATCTGTGAGAAACATAACCAGAGAAGGTAGGATCTGTTTGTCCCACTTTTACATGAACGTTCTTTTGCACCCACAGTAAGACAAGCCATTTTGCCAGTTGCAAGTCATTCTTAAAACAATAATTATTTTTAAAAAATTGTCAACTATTTAGAAATATTTTACTTTGTACATTGAATTACATATTTATATATAACTATTTCATTTTAAATATATCAAATTATCTTAACCGTAAATTAATTTTACACCTGAAACAAGAACGAAGCGGATCTTTGCTCTACTTTGTTAGTTTCAATTGTTGCCAAAAATAAAGGAAACCTGAGACTCTGCACGGTACACCAGCAACTGGGTCAAAAACTGACAAAGATTCAGCTATTTTGAGAGAAAGTCAAGCCTCCTTAATAGGAAATAATGCAAAAACACCACTGAGTCATTATTAATATCTGTGAACACGGTGTGATGTTGTAAGGACCAGACGGGCACGAATGAACTACCTGCACAGATATTAATGCAAATGTCCAGAGTAGTTCCTCAGAGCCCAAACTAATGTGCGCTATCAGATTACTTAACATGAATTAAGAAACAAAGCAACAGATCAGCATATTTGTGAAGCTGACACTTTTTCATGAGTGAATAATGGATTATAAAAATTGCTTTTGATGAACATTCTGCTGGTGGGCTGATCAAAACAAGTTTTCTCTCTTGCTTATAGATAGAAAAAATAGGGGGTTGTACTCTGTAGGAGTCAATTAAAAACAAAAAGAAGACAGCCTAGAGGCAATGACTCTGAGACTGTACTTTGGAATAGCTAAAGGCAGTGATTGGCATTCGCATTGACCAATATGTTTTTTTTTCAGGGCGAGTACTGATAATAATTTATCAAGGAGACCGATTATCGATATCGAAACTGTAAAGCACAGTAAAAATCTTGGTGTTAAAATTTTGAAGAACGCAAACTCCAACAGACACTTCGCTGAAATTGTTTGTGTAATTATTGTTGTATATATTTATGTAGAAGAGAACTTTTAAACATTTATTCTTTGGGTCGAGAGCCTATTAGTTAGGATATAAAGCCAATCAGATAGTGCTGCGCCCGGGACTTTGCTCACGAAGAGAGCGTGATGACTGAATTTATAGAGAGAGAGACAGCTGCACCAGAGCTGAAGTAACACATTTTAAAATTACTTTATCTTATCTGGAATACGTAAGGAAAAAAATGACAAAAAAAAAAACACTATACGTAGAGAGAGAGAGACGACTGCACCAGAGCTAAAGTAACACATTTTTAAATGATCTTATCTGGAATAGGTAAGAAAAAAACTGACAAAAAAACCCCACTAATACTGATAATTGAAAAAAATGTTGATTATCAGATCTGATAATTGTACATTTGTTCTTTTATTTTTTATTCTCCGTAGCGAGACATCTACAGGATTATTTCTTGTCTCCTTGTAAATAAAAAAATAGTCTAATACTGATCCAGCATCTGAATATGGTCCATAAACTTATTTATCCGCCAATGTAGAATGGTAATGTGGCACTAAAAATGAGTGAGCAGTATGCTTTTAAAAAACCAGAAACAATCAGTCAGATAATTAATCTGCCACTAACGGAAAACACAGACAATACAACACAACTAAGACATGAGAACATAAGTATCTGATCGTAAAACAATGTGCTGGACCAATAAAGACATCACCAAAGTCATTACCATTGGTTCTAAGGGGACATTTCTATTGAACTGCATGACAATCCTTCATGACTTTTCAATGAAAACCAAGAATGCGAACCTTATGATAAGCCATTGTGATTCATCGTCTGGGCACCATGAATGCTGGAAGAAAATTTCCTGGCAATCCATCATATTCCTGCGGAGATATCTGAGTTTGGACCACAGTGGTGGACAGACCGACTGTATCCTCCCCAGTTGCTAGAATTGCTACAAATACTTGATAAAGAAAGGATTTTAAACCAGCATTTATCACGTAAACCAACCTGAATTTATTATAAAAAAGACCCTTCACTGTGCTGGTGTATGCTCTGTCTGATTTCACCACTATCAGCTGATGACAAACAAGACTACGCTCAGTACTGCGACTGTGTTTCCAGTCATTCATTACACTGGAAAAACTCAAAATCTTACCAAGTCTATTTTTTGTATCTTTAGCAAAACATGTCTCATCCCACTTGATTAAAATAAATTCACTTAACAAGTGACATTTCAGCAAGATGGAGAGACTTGTTTTAAGGCAATAAATCTTAAACATCTTGTTAAGTCAAACGATCTTGAAATTATCTTGTTTTGAGTTGAATTTTACAAGAAAATTCAAAATAAGTTTAACCCTCGTGTCGTCCTACAGGTCAAAATTGACCTGTTTTGTTTCAACCAAAATTCGCTGGATTTTGGTTGATTTTTTTTGTGAATGTTCTTAAAGAAAATATTAGAAGTTTTACTAATATATATGGAATCACTTTAGATATTTTTACGACTTTTTTACTCATTTTTTGAAA
Organism: Acanthochromis polyacanthus; assembly: GCF_021347895.1. NCBI lineage: Eukaryota > Metazoa > Chordata > Actinopteri > Pomacentridae > Acanthochromis > Acanthochromis polyacanthus. The sequence continues at coordinate 13,094,003 of NC_067120.1, read as the reverse complement.
ATATTTGCAAGAATTTTCTTGTCAAATTTGGGGGGATTTTTTTTTAAATAAAACTTTTAAGGGAAAGTTTTAAGGAATTGTTGGAATTTTCTTCCGGAAGGTTTTGCAAATTTTCAGAAATTTGGGAAATTTTTTTGCAGATTTTTTCATTTTTAGACAAGGAAACAATATTTTTGGTGGCCATAAATGGAAGACAGCAGGAGGGTTAATACTTCTCAAATTAGGAGGACACATGAAAGCAAGGTTAGGTTAGGGTTAGTATATCTGGCTTATTTATTTTAAGACACTTAACCTTGACAATCTTGTTAAAACAAGTTTTCTCAGCCAATTTTAAGATCTCAATATTCTAAATATATCTTATTTCAAGAAATCTTACTAAGCCATTTTTCACTTGTTCTATTGTCAGATTTTTTTCACTTATTTCAAGGTAAAAGTTCCTTGAAAAAAGTTTTCTATTCTTGGTTTTAGAGGGGCATTTTTTCCAGTGTATCATCACAACCACTCTGCAGGATGTTATTGTACCAAGTGTCTGAACCCGCACAGATCCTTGTCTATCAGGCCTGACTTAAGTCACCTAAGCGGCTTTGCTAAGCTAAATCAACTAATCACAAAGCTGCTACAAGCCTCCTCCCACCCTCATAATATGAGATAATTAGCAGGTGGTTGGGTGGAAATGACTAAAACGTGGACAGTGGAAAACCTGAAGATGGAGCTTGTGGTGCTACAGGGAGCCTGCCTAGTCAAGCAGCACTCGCTCACAGCAGAGGGGGAGCACCTCCGAACAAGTGGGTGCTCCAAGATGAATGAATGAATGAATGAATGAACAGAAGGCACTTCTTGCACCCTGATGTGCTGACAGGGTGGACGCACAGCCTCAACGGGCAGACTCCTTCACTGGGTCATCAAGTGACTCATTGTGGAAATCGCCTTTGACAACAGCAGCTTGTTGCCGTTTGAGGAATGTTTTCCATTTCTTCATCTGAAATCCCTAAAGTCCCCTCCATGGGGAACTGGCAGAGGGAAGGAGAAAGAGAGCACGAGAGAGAAAGAAAGGAGGAGGAGGAGGAGCGGGGTGTAGTGGAGAAGACAGAAAGGCTTTGGATGGAGAGGATGGAAAGTTTGGAGAGTGTGGGCCTATATTTAATTCAAGTTTCCAGGCAACCGATGAGCAACAGGGGAGAAAGGGATGGAGCAGGGGAGGGACCACACTGGGTGACAGTACGACAAGTGGATCGACCAAGAGATGGCCCGTTTCTAGAGCATTCAGCTAGTCTGAGGTGGTCATGAGTAAAGCTGCAGCGATCCAAAAAATCCACTGATTCCACTTCCTCACATTTGAATATTTTCTGGTTTCTTTACTCCTCTACCGCAGTAAAGTGACAATCTCCGGGATGTGGACAAAACAAGACATTTAAGGATTTCATTTTGGGCTTTGGCAAGCACTGATGAACATTTTTCACCATTCGACCATGCAATGGTTTGGTGAACCAACAACGATCATTAGTGATGGGGAAGCAGCTTCATTAACTGGAGGAAAACTCCACATCACCACAGGCCAGCTCATCCAGCTCTCAGCTCCAGCGGGCAGAAGAATGAAAACCACCAATCTGCTATTTACCCTTCACAGTTAAATCCATCTGACATCGCCTTCACTTTATGTGATGAGACAGCAATGTGTTTATGACACCGCATGTCACACAAGCAGAGGAAATGCTGCATCACTGAGGGCTTGTGTGACAGTGATGTTGTCCAGGCTGCTCCTCGGTGTTATGATGAAGTCAGGGGGAGGGAGGGACACTGAGCTAAACTGCTATAACGCTGGACATGGGACGAACAAATGCAACAACCCACAGCCATAAAGCTCAGGTTAGACTGTTCTCCATGTTTATGACTGAGTCTCCACGATAAACCTATTGACCAAATGATAGAAAACTGTCAGACTTCAGCAACACTGCTTTTTCTGACACTTCACCAATAATTGTCAGTCACAGCCTGCCAGTCAGAACCTATTCACGTCTGAAATTGACCCCACAGGCTCTTTCATGACCTGTTTTTACGGTCTGCTGCACTGCTGTCCGCTTTTATGCTCGAAAAAGAAACTGTAAGTGACTAAATGTACGAGCAGTCTCAGTAGAGCCGCTGACTGTCCACAAAGGCCTGAACTGCTGAAACTAAACTACACACCGGGATAAACGGGTTCAGTTTGAGATAGCGGAGATACTAAGTTCAAAAAATTAGTTAGATGCTGGTTAACGGCACACTTTAGTTACCGTAAGTTCCCGTTAATGCCTCTTCGCTGCGGGGCTCATTAACGGATCAACGATTGCCGCTAGTGGAGCGACAGTTGGCAGCAACTCCGACACAAACAATAAAGTCCGGAGTTCAGTCTAACAGTCAAACTTCCTACCTGGTGAAGCGCTGTCAGTCCGTCTATGTTAGCGTGGTTGATGTCAGCTCCCTGCCGCAGCAGCGCAGAAACCTCCTCCCGGTCCCCGGCGGAGCAGGCGGCCATAAACACGGCTCCTTGGGCGAACCGGACTTTCGCCCGCCGCGTCCCGGAACCGCTCGAAGTTTCGCGGGCCTCCGAGCCCGTCTGGTCCGTTTCCGAGCCCAGCCATCGCTGCAGCTGATCCTGCCGTCGCTGTTTGGCAGCTTCGGACCGGGAATGGTCAGTGGCCGCCATCTTCCCTGGTCTGTCCCGGACAGATTCAGCTCATGGTACGAGCAGAGGAGCCGAGTGTGGGGTTTAGATTGAGCCTCCTCCGGGCTGCGCCCCCTGGTGGACGGACTGGAGCCGAGGCCGTGAACTCATCAGCGAACTTCTGACTGAGTGGCAGTGCTGCGCTACCTTCAAGTGCTGCTCGGAATTTTTTTATTCATAAGGGAGCGGAGTGTGTGACCTTTGTCACTCTATTATTCTTTCTTTCTTTCTTTCTTTCTTTCTTTCTTTCTTTCTTTCTTTCTTTCTTGTCTGATTAAAACACACTAGAATGCATGATTTAACATATGTACAGTTATTTTTCTGTTCTAGGTGATATCATCACATATGTAGATTAGATTTTAAAAGCTGGTTAACTGGTAAAACAGCTTTTACAACAGACCACAGTTGGTAAAGACTGTGTGTGATAAGTTTTGCTGTGTCTTGCGAGCATCAGCAGAGGCCTCCTCAGGCCGATAGTGAAGCCTGTTGGATCGTTACACTGTTATTAGGGTCCGAGCACCGACGGTCCCAAGGCACCAATGGGGCCGAAGGACCCTATTGAAACCCTAGGGGTTCTTTTTCTTCTTCTTCACTCTTTTCCCGTCTTTTGAAACTCCACTTTGGTGGCCTAAACATACCGCAAAACACGTCAAACTTTGCATGCACATCAGGACTGATTTTGAAAGACTAACCTAGAGACAGACTTTTTAGATCATGTCGTCGGAACTGTTGTGGAAATCTGGATGAGTCGCATCAAAAACAGTCGAGGTGCAACAGTATTGATAGATAGATAGATAGATAGATAGATAGATAGATAGATAGATAGATAGATAGATAGATAGATAGATAGATAGATAGATAGATAGATAGATAGACACTTTGTTAATCCCGAGGTAAATTCAACGGAGCTTAAACCTTAACTGGTTTGTTTCACTGGCAAGACTGCTGAAAAATGCATGTAAAAGAAAAACTGCTGAGCTGATACACTGATTGAATGGGTGAAGTCTTGTTATAATCCATCCCTGCAGCGTAAATCTGAGCAAGATTTATATGTTTTTTTGAATGAGGAAACCAACCAGTTTTACACTTTAGTATAAACCACATTAGCAGATAGCATCTTGTCACCCGAATTAATATTTCTTTGGTGAAAACAAAACATTACTCATCCACATTTACACAGCGTGCATATCAAATGCAGCACTTGGGGGAAATGCAGAATGTGTTAGTCATAATTCTGCTCATCTCACATGTGTGACAGATCACATTTAGTATATAAACCGGCCCATTACCACCTCTGTAAGTTATATGAAACATCAGAATGAGCTGAACCTGCAGCTGTCCAGCTGTTCGTATTAATCAAACACCCACTTCCCTTTATGACACCAAGCAAATAGTCAAAAATGCTCTTATCAGCCTTTCCAATAGTGTGGACGTTACAGTCAGATTCATGGTGGTGTAAACTATTACATTTAATCTCTATCACATCCAGCAATCACTTCTTTTTCACGGGCCTCGTTTATAAAGGCCGGACAACTTGTTGCATAATGAAATTCAAAGCACTCTATCGACCAGGGAGATCTCGCACTCCGTTTACTTATATTTACATATATTTTGTTTTCCCACTACAGGCAAACAGGCATGATGAATGTATCGGCCTGCTGGACACCTTATTTGCAAAATATTTGCAAAATAAGGTGTTAAAACATGCAAAGTCACATGTTTTATTACAGCCACAGCTTAGGCTGTGAGCTGTGGCAAGACTCTCCTCCCTCGGCCTTGCTCTCTCTCTCTCTCTTTGCAGGTGTGTGCTGTGCTGATGAGGAGTCCAGGTGTGTGTCATCTGTCATCACCAGATCATGTGCAGGTGAAGGCCAGCTAATCAGGCCCTGGTGTCCTATAAAAACCGTCGTCAGTCGTTGTTTGATGCTGACCTGTGCTTGTTTTTGGTTACCTGACTCCTCTGGCTCCTTGGTCTGCTCCTGGTCCTCCTTGGATTCTGCTGGGTCAAGGAAAATCATCTGTTGTCAGCCCCCCTAGAGGCAGTAAGGTCCCCCAGCCCTGGTGTCATCAGACACAAGTTATACTAATCTCCCTAGGTTACCATAGCGGCTGTGGTAGCTCCCTATAGTCAAGAGCAGTTTGGGTTGAGCTTGTGGGTCTTAGTGCAGAGTTCTGGTTATTTAGTTTATGTTAGTTAGATTTCCCTTGTCATTTTGTTCTGCTGCCTTGGTGTTACCAACATTGGGTTAACCTTAGCTTTTGGGTTTGTTTTGTGATTAGTCTTCCCAGCCTCTACAGGCTCCTAGGCTGGTTCCCTGAGTTGTACAGCTAGTTCCGGTTCCGGTTGTAGTTCTGTATTCTTCCTGGTTCTGTGAATAAATTCGTACAGTTGTTGCAAATCTGTCTACTTGTTCATTTCCTGCATCTGAGCCTCCAGTACGGTACCTGCTGTAACATGTTTTAAACAAATATACTAATAGAAATTGTATGTATGTGTATATATATATATATGTATGTGTATATATATATATATATATGTATATATATATATATATATATATATATAGTCATAGTTTTCCATTATAATTAAATTTTAAATGTAAATTTTTAAAATTATTGAATAAAATTTAAATTTTACCATTTTACCTGTAATGATTTTAAGAGGCAGCAGGTGTCAGTGTGGAGCGACACAGCACCGATAAACGCTGCAGCGCCTCGTGACGTCTCATCTGAGCGAGCAATCTGCCTGGATTGTATCCAGGTCAAACGTGGGTAAGCCAGATTAAATTTGAGCAAAAAAACATGATCAGATTTACATTGGTGCAAAAAATGAAACATGATTATCATATCAAGACTCGCTCAGATGAGACGTCACGAGTCGCTGCGGTGGCCCCCGACCCGTGCTGATGCCGTTGTCGGTACTGTGTCGCTCCACACTTGACAGCTGCTGCCTCTTAAAATCATTACAGGTAAAATTTAAATTTTATTCAATATTTTTTTACAATTTACATTCAAAACTTAATTATAATAATATACATAATAATAGTAAAACAGCAAGCAAAAATGGTTGTCATCATTTTTCCCAGAACAGAATAGTGCAACCAGAGTGAGTGCAAGCAAAAAAAAAAATAAAGTGCCTGGTAAATGGACGTTATTTAATGGTTCATAAGTCCGACAGCTGAGGGGAAGAAATTGATTTTGTGGCGGGAGGTTCTTGTTCGTATGAACCGTAGCCTCCTGCCTGAGGGAAGTGGCTCGAAAAGTTCGTGTCCAGAGTGAGAAGGGTCGGCTGCGATCCAGCCTGCACGCCCCTGAGTCTTGGAGACGTATAGGTCCTGGAGAGATGTGAGGCTGTAGCCGATCACTTTCTCAGCAGAGCTACAATGCTTTCAAGTCTGTCTGTCCCTGGCAGTGGCCCCAGCGACCACACGGTGATGAGGATGGACTTCACGATGGCGGTGTAGAAGTTTGTATCGGGCTGGGGCTTTCCTGAAGTTGACCCTCATCTCCGCTGTCTTCTGAGCGTTGAGCTCCAGGTGGTACATATTGATTTAATGAACTAGTATATACAATAATATAATTTAAGGTATTCTATTTTTAATATCTGAATTTAAGTTTAAAATACTTTTGTTATCTTTAGATACAGTCAATACATGTGAGTTTCATAGAACTGAAGTTATAACCTAGCCCTAATGTAAGCAAATTTCTGATGCGACCAGTTTAAAAGAATAACTTTGAACAGCTTCTCCAGATATTTTTCTAAAGCAACTTGCCAAGCAGGAGAATTTTTTAAAAAAAAGGAAAAGTAAATAAAAAACAAAACGGCCAAGATTCTCAAGACAAACTAGCATTTCCTTTACATATTTTGTAATACCAGAGTGTCTTAATAGCTACGTTATCAAATAGGAATGTTTTTTGATTTGTCAATGAGCTCAGTTCAGTAACATAAGTCATCTCAGGGAACTTCACACACTAAGGCCAAGACCTTACTTTATATTATAGAAAGAAAACCAGGAAATCCAACGAATCCCTTTGCTCAAGCACTTGTCAAGAGTGTACTGATAAATGTACAATCAGTAAGATTAAATTTGCTTCTACATTACAGATAGCTATGAATTACTATAAACTGAGCAATGAATTCAAAATTTTTGATGACAGGTGATTGCAGAGGTGAAATCACAGGCACGGCTCCGAAATCTATTCCTATTTTGACAAAACCAAACAGATATCAGTGGTTATTGTAGAAGTTATGAATGTATCATTGCAGCCTCTAATTTTCTGAGGAGAGTATTAAGAGTAAGTTTTGGGAAATGTACCAGTAAAACGAACCAGGAACACATTCCAGTTTTTCTTTCCAACCTGCTGTCATTTTTCAGATTTCAATGTTTATGTTGCTTCTTTTTGTGGTCAGCCAACTTTATCCTGTAGTACACAAAAGAGATACGTTATATCTGCCCTTCGTATTTACAGTTCAGGAATAATCAGTAAATGCTTCCTATTTCGCTGAATCATTTGAGAGCCTGCCATAAACTCATTCAGTTTCATGAGTCACCGTTCAGTCACTGCTGGGCGTATTTGCTGTTCCTCCAATCTGTACACCTTTCACGGTAGATCACAGTCTTTCTGGTTAATGTGGGAGTAGCTAAGTATGAAAACACAAAGTTAATGTTGTCCACTTTATTTAATGATCACATAAATATTATCCTCTGCAACATTTTTACAATATGTTGTATTCACTTGGCAATCATTTCATTGAAGTTGAAGGCACATCTTGATTGAAGACAATATTGTACACAGTACAAGTGAAGCATTTAAATAGGTAGGTTATTACCTAAGAAGAAGAAGTAAAATTCAAATCAAATGGATTCTTTGAGTAATTAAAAATCCTACATTTGATTTACTGTAAAAGCAGAAGAAATGTAATACAGCATCCCAGCTGTTGTTTAAAAGTTTTCTAAGCAGCAACTCAAAGCAAAGATTTAACATAAGTTCTAAAAGAGTTGTATTTTACATGTAAATCATGATGACAACAAACAAGAGTCTATGATTGCTAAAAGCACTTTTGTATTTTACATGCAGACAGACTTAGAAATAAAATGTGATTTTTCACAACAGTGCATTGACATTTGCATGACATAAATGGAGTAACTAGTTGTAACAGATTGGTGCAAACATAGCCTTTTTTTTTTTTCTTTTTGCTGTAGTCCTACACTGCCTGTGTAGCTGAAGTAACTTAAAGCTCATAACCGGATGCAGCAGGAAAATGCTGCTTAACTGCTGGTCTGACTGCATTCCACTAAAAACATAAACACTCGTCTGTTTTAACTGTGCTACTTCAAGTGCGCATTTTTGTTTGTACCATCCTGTAATTCAGGTTTGTACATGACTGAGCATTTGTGCTAAGTCTGAATACACTTACTGACATAGAGTATGTCTGCAGGCTTGCATGACTACTGTAGCTAAACAGTTATTTTAGGGTCATGCGTTGATCCAGAACAACTTAATACATAGTAAGTGTAACTATGGTAATGTATTACCATTTTCAACCACTACAGAAGGGAGCCAATTAGGTCACAAAACAGAAAACAGATATTCAAATCTGATTTAAATTCTTTAAATATGTTTTGGCCCTGCGATAAGCATGTTTGAACCTCAGTGCTGCAGCAACAGAAGCCTATTAGAAGCTCTTAGGTGACAGTCTGAGTTTTTCCAGAATTGGAATCTTGTGGAATATGAAGACTGCGCATCATGAGGCCTTCTTGCGAGAGACTAGGTGGAGGGCTGTTGTCTGGTGACATAACTCCAGTTTTAAAGGAGCCCTGCAGGTCCATGTCGATACAGAGGACTCCAGCCAGCAGCTGCTTCTTGTAGTGGTCGAGACGTACGAAGACATCCTGGACTGGAGAACCGCTTCCGTTCACCCAGGTGGGAAACAGGCTAGTGGAGCTGAAGTGGGATGGGAGGGCCTGGCATTGGTGCAGCTCCAGCTGACAGAACAACCTGGTGTTTATTAGGAGCATTTACCAGCACACAGAGGCGTGAATAAGCAGTGAGGTGTTATTCACGCAGGTACAATAGAAATCTTATACCAACAACGCATTAAATGTCATTGTGTGAATGTGCTTGTGATGAATTTCTTGAGAATTATTGACTGAACTTATTTTTCTGCTTTTCTGAGCATTATATTAACACCTTAAATTTCTTTTGTTTACTCTTAATGTGACAAATGTAGTTGGTCGTTTTCAAGAAAACAAATATACTTGAATAATTTACTAATTTGTGATCAGGTCAAACTCTCTGAGAGAACCATAACGCCGTTGTGTAACTGCTGCATATGTAGATAAGCAACAGTTCACAAACAAGTTCAGCTTATCATCCTAAGAGAAGATTTCAATCATATCTTCTTCCTTTCACTTCCAATTTGCTAAAATAATCAATAATTGCAGATTTAAGCAGGTTAAAATCCAGCCATGTTACTTTAGCAGCTTGGACCAACAATGGATGTATAGACATGGCATTACAACTACAGTCTTTGTAAATATGAGGCATATGTCGGCAGCTGAAACTGAAAGTTGAATGTCTGTGTAAATGCAGTTAACTACCTGGCAGATACACTCCGAGAAATACTTCTGGAGGTCTGGCGAAGAGCACGCTGCAGGATTTTCATGATCTGCTCTCGAATCCACCCCACGTCTTCCTGCACATCTGGCAGCCACTCCAGAAGTCTGTACATGGAACACGTGATTATCAGTCAATTGACAGAAGGTAAATCTAGGGGTTGTAAGATAGTGGAAGTGCAGCAGTTTCTGCCACAGCCAACAAAACACAATTAAAAAGCAATTAGCTCCAACAATCAATAAATCCATCTCAAAATCAATTTAAGCTGCTGCATTTACAAAGCTCAAACAGATACACGGTGCAGATCAAACGTTGAGGGATTGGGGGCAGATGTAATTAAGTCCTACAGCACCTGAGAGTCAAGAACATGGCAGACTCCAGAGGCAGAGTGTAGGGGAGCATCATGGCTGAGGCCATCCTGACAGGAAGCAGGTTGCCTAGCGACTGCGCCAGACTCCTCCTCTCCATGCAGGCCTCGACCAGAGCTGCAGGGGGAGGCAGAGACACACAATTACCCCTCTTTGTGCAAAAAGTAGTAATACACCCAAACAGAAGCTGTGTTTTAAAGCATATCAAATGATTATACGGTTTGGTTCATTTCAGTGAACATAATGTTTTCTGTCTGCACAACATGTCCTTGTCCCACTTTAAATGCACAAATGCAGTATTCTTCACCAGCAAAGAAAACAGGAAAAGGAAAAGTACTGTTAAGTAAGAGTTGGGTATAAAAAAAAAACAACCTCCCCACATCAAGAGCAATGGCACAGTTTTGATGCCGCTACTTTCAAGGTCCATGCTGCAGATAACTGATCATGTTGAAAACAAGCATTACTTGCTGTTTTGAATTTGGAACATATTTATCCTACTTTCCAAACTGGTTTTCAATGAGGAGGAAGGAATTAGACTGATTATTCTGGCTAATCTAGATATTTTTATGTAAAATGGAAATCAATGCATTAGTTTTCCACTGCAAAAATTAAGATGTACTAAAAACTAACAAATGTGTCACTATTTATGTAAAAGGCTTCCGTTCTGATGATTCAACTTGACATCGTTTCAGTTTGTCAAACCATCACATTAAACCTGTAATTACTCAGCAGGAAGTACTTAATTTGCTTTGTCACTACACCCGACATAAACAGTAAACAGCTGTTAATACAAGAGCAACGCTGGAGACAGCGTGGGCGCAAAAATGCCAATCACTCATTGATTTGTTTGGTTATGTAAGAAAATATATCCCATTTGGGATGGAGAAGCTCAGACTGTGGGGGAGATTCGATGCTACAGGATTCCCAGGGAGCTCAGCATTGAGTTCCTGAAATCAACACGAGATAGCATGATCCAGAGGGATATTGAATTGTTTTGATACTCTCTAGCATGTTCAAAGGTCATTACAACGCACTGGCTGAATCATGACCTCTTAAACTCAGGATAGCAGCTGGACACTTTGGAAAATTCTGGGGGGAAATGGACTGTATACAAGGAAAAAGATGAGCTGATCTGAGAAGAAGCAACAAAAGATAATGAAAGAAGAGCAGTTAGAAGTCAACCTGGACTGTTTAAAACAAAATACAGGAATGATTTTTTTTTCATTTAAGTCATTTGTAAGTCTGTATAATTTACTGTGTAAGGTAAATAAATGTAAACTGATGACTGGCAGGACTAGATCTAACTTATGGTGCATACACTTCATTTTAAACCACATCTAATCCTTTTTACATTTCTCTTTTTAAGTCCGAAAGTCATGTTACCTTTGTGCACTTTAGGTGGGAGGCATTCGATGATGTGCTCCTCTGGTGAGGACTTGACAAGAAACATCACTGTTTTCGCTTCTACGTCTGGCTTGTCTTCCTCTTCACTTTTAGTATCATCTTCATCTTCATCTTCATCAAAATCCTCATTTTCTTCTTCATTAACAAGCAGGGGTCTGTCTCTGTAGGGTCCGTCGACATTAAACAGTCCTGAAAATAAAATAGTATTTTGCGTAATATTTATGTAATATGTATCCCTGATATGAGGTAATTTCTCAATGAGTTTGAAACAATTAATATACTTTTAAATGTTAAACCACATTGACTGTGTTCTTAAACATTTCAAAAGAAAAAAAAAAAAACAAGTACATAACTACAGGAAGCACGACAAGCCTAATCACAAGGACAAGCAGTCTATTGATTTGGTGACATGAGTAACGGAAGCACAAGTTGTGATAGCATATCAGGTGATACTGAATGTACACACTGATATTTTCTAGCTAAGGGACAAAAGATCAATTATTGTTTTTGGTACAAAAACTTTGAAATAACTCAATCACTCTTACCATTCTTCTTTAAAAAGTGTAGAGCATCTTTATATCCCTGTTTACACATGGCCTTCATAACCTGAATAAAATAAAGATACACACATAAGTCTTTCATAAATGAGGCAAACAAGTCTACTAAGTTCACTTCAGCTGATCTGAGTAAATCAATGTATCAGTAACGCTGTACGGTTTGTCTGGAAGATAGTACTCAAATGACCTACCATGGGATCTGGAGGAAAAAGCGCCCTGGAAACTCTGTAGAGGTTGGTGAGGGTAAACTGGATGCTTGTGTTGGTGAAACGCAGCTCGTGGATGTTGGTTGAGGTGTCCCGGGGGCAGATGTCGCTTTCTCCAGAGAACGGGGACACAGTGATGGTGTTTTTTAGCTCATACTGAGGCAAGTTGTCCGAGATTCCTCCGTCAACATATCGCTGAATGATTAAAAATGAAAAAAAAAAACCTTAGTATCACAATAAAAAGAAAGACAGCCCTAATGTCACTGGGAATCAGAGATATGGAAAACATATCTGACCATGGAGCAGTTATGAAACATGACGTCATAGCGGCATCGTATCCTGTTTGATGATAAATGTTTGTTTGGAAGCGGACAGTGTGTGCTTCAGCAGATAAGATCCCAGTGATATCAACTTTTTGAACTTGGGCCACTGTGGGGGAAGGAGGGGACGCAACAACCTTCAAGCCGGTCCCAGCACGGTCACATTTGGCTCTGTCACTCTCTAATTTTGGACACAAGCCCGGCACACACACAAGCACATGTAAGCTCCTAAAACTCATCACAAAGGCCACAGAGGGAGGACAGGACCGCCGGTATTGCTTAATGATATTTCCCAGAAAACCTTTGCGCTAGAAACATGTCCAGTAACAAAAACACAAGCTGTATTCCCCCTTTAGTGTGAGATCCCTGACAAGCACTAACTCCAGAGGAATTTTATAATCATTGTTTGCACACACGTGCTATTCAAAACAAACACATTCTTGAGGAAGGGAGGGCTCTGGTGGGCACAGTTACAGGAGAAAAAAAGTGGCAGGAGTAGGAACTATAAAACACAATGTGAGGAAACGCTGTAAATAATCCAACCAAAGCAGCAAGCTGGGCCGACCGTCACACCCCTTCAAGGGCAACAACATGTATTCATCATTTAAAATCCATGCAAATGGATAAGTAACTTTGTTCATTAGCAAAAAAAAGAGGCCACAGAAAATTGCAGAATTGGTGAAAAACAGAGAATCTACTCACCACTCCTTGCAGTGTAGGAGGAATGAGGCCACAGTAGACTGGGATGTAGGCGCTGCAGATACACGCCTGATGAACAAAAAAGAATATAAGGCAAATTAAGCGAATAAGAAATGTAGTTATTGAACAAATTGTTGAACATTTGCTGATATCTTTGAAGAAAACCTAAATGAAAACAAAAAAAGGTCATTAAGACATTACAGTTCAATGATACTTTTATTTTTTGTTTATTTTTATTATTTAACCTTTATTTTACCAGGTGCATTAGTTGAGAACAAGTTCTCATTTTCGATAACGACCTGGTCAAGAGGCAGCATACAACAAGAGATACAACAAGATACTAATGTTATATGGATATTATAACATTATTTACTATATTAGCGGTGTCCTTATTTTCTTGGTCTTAAAGAATGCATTAAAATGAAATACAATATTTATAAATAGAATAGAATAGATCTTCATTGTCACTGTTACAGAGAACAATGAAAATCGGTTATCAATTACTGTTGCAACTAATATATATTTTTATAATTTATAACCTGAAAATTGTTATGTCAAGACATTGATTGTGGCTAACATGTCAGAAAATGGTAGAAAAAAAAGTCTGTCATTTTAATTCAAAGTTATTAAAAATTCAAAACCCAAAAATATTCAGTTTACAATTATGTAACAAAGAAAAGTCAGAAATTGGAAAATCACACATAAGACAAATTTAAAATAGAGCAGTTTGGCACTTTGCTTGAGAGCTGACTCAAGGAGTTCACATATTTTTCTGATTTGTTGCTGAGAAATATACACTGACTATTTCCTTAAGTTCTACAATGTAATGATCACTTCTCTAAATGTTGCTGTACACATTTACAACCTGAAGACACTTATGAGCATCCCCAAAATATTGTCACATTGACAGCACTGGGGTATTAAATTTGATGCAACTGTGATACAACTCCACAGCATCCTGTGCGTACCTGCACCAGCTCCTCCTTGGTGTTAAAGTGGGACACCAGGACATTTTCACCGTCTGTAACTCTTGTGAGAGAGATTCCCAGTCGCCCGTTGGCCCGGTGGTGGCAGTCAGTCGGCAGAGTGCGCCACAGCATGTGACGTACGATCTTCACCAGGTTGAAGGAGGGATGCATGGGTCCGAGGAATCGCTTCCTCGCCTCTTTGGCAACCTGGATGATGTTTGCACCAGTCTCTCCTGTGAAATGTTCAAAGTCAAAAGGAAAGTGTGGGAACTGTTGAGAAGTTTATACTCAGGTGGATAACAGGGAATGATCAGGGATGGAAGGAAATTAACACTGTTTTTCCTAGAAATGACTGGATTAATATGAGATAAAACTTTTCTAATCCAGTGTTAAGTTAAAGTTCATGCAAGAAAAAAAATCCTATTCAGTCTGTACTGCTTATAGACACCAAGGCCCTCTTATCACCCTTGAACTTGTTTTGTGGTTCTTGTCCAGGTTTCCTCCTGTCTAGATCCTTGTTTGCACTGTATCTACTCTTAGATGTGATGGATAGTAATAAATGTGGTAATGCTGCTTTCACTACGTTAAAATCAAGAAACTGAAGCAACTACTAAATAAATTTTGATACCTCTCTATTTGGAAAAGCATATATTTGCAGGACAGTCTGTGACTGTTATAGAACAATTTTCAATAAGTTTCTGTGTGTCCGAAAGGTTTACTCTTGCAAAATAATTTGTGTGAATGGTTTCTCATAAGAAAAAATAATGTATTTGAGGTGCACCACTGAGCTGAAGAGGGCTCAGCAGGTGCTGCAGGTGCATTTATTTCAAGACATCTAGAGCACAAGCTATCTGAACTGGAGTTTATTAGTCTTTTAGTGTGCAAAAATGCTTCGATATCCTAAAGGTACCTACCAAGACATACTTCAGAGACCAGAGCTGTGGCGGTGAGAGCTCCTGCTGATGCTCCATATATGTGTCGGGCATGTTTGACCAGAAAAGGCGCCTGATCCAGCAGACAGCTCGCCACTCCGATGTGGTAAATACCGAGGAAGCCGCAACCTGCGAAGGAGATGTTCCACGGAGAGTCTAAGGGAAACATACCGTCCTGTGTCCACTGGTCCTGGAGTCGCTGGCAAACAGTGTGACCGCTGACCACCTTCAGATACTGACAACAAACTATCTAATAGTTTGCTTTTAGTGCTGGACACTGTTCACATGTGTCAGTGTTTCTTGTTCATATGCTATCCGAGCAACGCTGGACTTTGTCTGCTAATTGTTTTAAGCCTCTCGCTAGCAGCAGAAGTCCTTTCTTTATTTAGAGTAGCAAATTGAGCTAAGTGAAAAAAATACAACAAAAATAAAAACGCCAAAGCTGTACCACGTTAGCAAAGCGTAATAAAACCAGTCCTGAGCAAGGTTTTACAGCGACTGTTTTGATAGCATGTATTTGGAGGAGGGCGGTCAGCGAACCGCCTTGTCCAATCAGAATAGACAACGCAGAACAAGTACACCAATCACAGTGGAAAGCGGTGATAATGTGACCAATCATAATCGGCACCGCCGATAACCCGTAAAGTTAGATAGCGGTCACACATCTCTGTGACAGCTGTTTGTCCCCAGGCGGTGTTCCAAGTTTTGTTTTGTCCTTTCTAAATATATCTTCCTGTTTATGTTCATATTTTTGACAGGGAAATGTCCTGAAAATCCAAACTCGGTCGTGTTGGGACTTTCTTTCACAATATGTGTTATCTGTAGGAAGAATGTGAATTGATTCTCTGCGATACAATATTGATGAGTTTAAGCTGCTGTCGACAGATCGATCAAAACAAGCCCGCAATAATAGGTACTAATAGTTGTGTAAACTTTTTTTATCTGCAGTTGTTGCAGTTCAACAAAAACTTTCATTGTTTCAATGTTTATCAATAAATCCGTGAGGAAGTATTCATTTAAGTAAAAACACTGATAACCGTTGTAAAAATGCCTACAAGTATGCATTTAAAATTATGCTTTAGTAAAAGTATTCAAGTATTTAAAAAAATAAAAGGACTCAATGCAGAAAAACATCCTCTGTGACTGTTGCATTATTACAAGTTGTATTAAAAGATTATCATGGCTCTGCAATGTAAAATCAGAACTTTACTGTTGTGCTTTGTAAAGGTGGAGCTTAATTTGAACAATTTTGGATCCAAATGCAATTTACTTTCATTATGGCTTAATCTGCTGATTATTTCCCCTCTAATCAATTGATTGTTTCTGAAAATAGTCAGCAAATCTATCACAAACTGACTGATTGTTCAACTACCTTCAGCTGCACTTATATAAACCTCTGAATACATTAATCTACAACAAAATATATTTTTATAGGTTCTTCATATGTTTTGGCTGCAAAAAATGTCATTTGTGTTCAAACTAAAGCTGGCTAATAAATGTTGTGAAGTAAAAATATAATATGTTCCTCTGAAATGCATTGGAGTAGACGCACAGAATGGTATCAAAGACAAAACTTCTAGACAAGTACCTCATATTGGCGCTTAACATAGTACGTGAGTAATGGGCTTAGGTACATACGGCTACTGCAATGAATGGCCTCGTTGACATTTTTTCGCAACTTTGTTCAGCAAAAAAAATAAAAAATCTTTCCTAGTAGTAAGGATGGACAAATCTGGCCTGTTTGCAGTGTCCTGGTTACAAAACAGCCAACAATAGTACTGTTATAGCACTGAAATCCCAAGTCTCTTGCATCTGAAGTACATTCTGCAATAACTCTGAAATATTTTCCTGTAACATTTCTTTGAATAATGTATTCACAGAATTAAACAGCAAATAGTCTCTTTAATTGGAACTGATTCAGATTCTGTTTAGGACATCCTGGTTCTCTAGAGAGTATTGTGAAACCACCTTCAGCTAGTACATTTTCTTAAATAGTAAACCTCTGCTTCATCGAGTTTGTACTAACTGTGTACCAGCTGTTCCAGAGGGATTCACATCTCCAGGGGCTCCATGTGGATTCACAAAGAGACATCACTCTGGATCAGCACCAACTTAAGTGACCGATAGAAGTGAAATGTGTCTGACCTGAAGATAACAGCTGCACTGTGGTGTTTTCTAAGGAATATTTTGTTGTTGTACCCAAAATAGTTGACTGTTGGCCTTTGGCAGACTGTGCATCTGAATCGATCAAATTCTTTTCTACATCAGTGAATGGTTTCTACAACAGAGATGAACTTTTCACATCATTTCTTGTACAATATGTAATGCTGTCTTTCTGATCGGTCAATCGGTCACATATATAAAAGAAAAACAAGATGAAAAACCCTTTAAAGACGAATGAACACAAGAAAGAGATCACATAAAACTTATGCAAGTACACTTTACAAAGTGAGTCTTAGAGAGGTAGTAATTTTTTAAACAGATAAATGCATTTGTTAGGATGACCGTTTTGCGGCTGGAAAAAAAAGCAGGTGCTAGGGGAGATAACAGCAAACAAGCCTGGTGTTTATTTACTGACACTCACATTACAAAAGCAAAAAAACACACAAAATAGAAAAAAAACACACAAAAAAAAAACAATGCAAGGTGGTCAATTGGCGTGTTGTGGCACTCTATGGCTCTCATTCAACTGCCATCTTTTTAAAGGCAGCCCTTAATCAGCCCCTCAGACCTACCAACATAAGGCTTAACCAAAAATAATCACACAAGAAATTCATAAAAATGCTATATATCTTTTATACAAACATTAAAACTATGTATCTATTTCCTAAAAATGAATACCGACATCCTCATTAAGCAATGTATTTATTTGATCACATGCAGAGATTATTACTTGAATCCTACGACTATTTTATTTTCATGTTGTCCTAAAATGTCTCATTGAAATGGTACCGATTTATCTGTGCTGCATTTTGGTTTTATGGTTTTTATGGTTTTATGGTTTTCATGTTTTTTTGTTTTTATGGGTTATATGGTTTTATAATAACAAAATGGTATTGTTTTGTTTTATCATGCTAATGGAAAGGACTTTGGTCTTCTTTCATGTTGTTGTAAAATGCTCGACAAATACATTTTGACTGATTTTTTTTGATTGAATGATACTCATCCTCGCCTCACCTGCACTTGGTTCCTTCTAGAACCTTTAAAAAGGTGTTCCTCTTTTGGTTGGAACACCTGAGGCAAAAAAAGACAGGTGAGCCATCTCAAATTTTTCAATTTACACATTCTTAAAGTATTGCCACTTTCCAACTTCTATAGTCATTCAGTTAATAATTATCACTTTATCATGTTACTAAAACTGATATTTTCTTTGTCTTGTAGGCCTCACCAGGGTTTTCACCCAGTGCTGTGAGGAGAAACCATCAAACAGCACATGGCAGCACATTATCCCAAAGCCACACTCATTAAACCTATCCAACAGTCATTGTCTTGGGTCTTATTACAGCTTTGTCTCAGAATATGAGCTCCCATATAAGTAATGAAGCTGACCTTCATGACAGTATTTTGACTTTTTTGGTTTCTTTCTATTTTTTTTGCAGAAGAATTGTTAAAATTAACCCTTTTAACCCCTGAACCCTAATTTGCAAAATTACATCATTCATCACATCCAAAGAATGTAAAAACAACAGCTATAATAAAGATTTTCAGCTTCTCAATGGTCTATGGATGTATCATATAATGTGCAGTGTGAGATATTCTACCAATTTCGATTTATTCTATGTGTAACATTTAGAAATTCACCAAAAATAAACCATCTGTACTGAACTGAACATTTAAAAACAATGGAATCATTCTGCACCCAGTCATTTCAGTGAAGGCCAACAGTAACAAAGGAAAAATTCATGGATTTTTCGGCTAAACTCCAGGCCGTGTTTACACAGAGCAGAGAGAAGACAACAGGAGAAAATGAGAGGAAAATAAACAATATTCTGATGTAAATAGACCAAATCAATAGTAATAGATATGATCCATAGCATGTGTAGCTCCCGTGTTCCCCTAACATTGGTAACATTTGTAGGCACTTGGAAAAATGGTGTACATCTTAATTCCAAGTTTAAATTTATTTGTAAAACAAATAATGGCAGAAATTCAACTTTTTTGGAGTTATTTTATAATTTATGGCATTTTAAATTTATTCTGTTCCACAAAACACATTTAGAGTTGTCTTCAATAGAGATGCAGGATATTATATTGCTGTGGTAAACAAGCCCTCTCCAATTAAAAATGTGACAGAGACTAAAAACGGCCAGAAGCTGCATGGGGTTCAGAGGGTTGTAAATACTTTTATCATGATATTCATGTGTCTGCTCATCATTTCACAAAAGTCAGTTTTGTGCCAGATCAAATATCTGTTCTCAAGTTCAACTTTAACTCCTAATAAATACAACCATGCAGTAGCAAAAATGATAAAATGAAACATTTAACATCCCCACTCCCCCACCACCCAAAAAAAGAAAAAAGTGAAGTAGTTACAAGGTGAGCCATTTGTGGTGTGCGTTTTATCAGCACACAAATCATGACAACAGGGCAGTAAAGCAAATTAAACAGCGCCGCCTTCTGGCCGAGCAGGGACTGACCTCTCCCGGACACGCTGACACAATCGTCCCGCCCTCAGTTGAAACTTTGGCGGCGCCGACATCGTTGCGCTCAATGTTTTGTACGTGAACACCCAGAGAGGCGGGGCTAGAACTTCTAATGCGACATTCATGCGTAGACTCCTCCCGTCCTTTGCCGGGAGACGCTGTAAAAAAAAGCGAACAAGCACTTGTGACGCAGCCTCTTGTCTTTAAAAACATTTAGGCTCAAGGAAGTAGTGTTACAGAGTAGTAAACAGTTCAAAACGGACACTATTGTTAGTCGTTGTTTCGTGAAGAAAACCGAATAAACAAGTAAGCAACACGTAACGAAACATAAAGGTGTCCACTTCGGCAAGAAGATATGAAACTTTACAGCTAACTTTGACGTATTTGTTGAATATGACAGTGCTATACCGTAGCTGTGACTAGCTAATAACGCTAGCTATTTTAATGGTTGTATCTTATTTGTTTAGAAAACATGGCTGTCTTTTAGCTCTATGTAGCTGTTATGATAGTAAACATAGTAAATCATATCACGAGTAACGTTACGGACATGTAGTAAGAAAACCTCGGGACTGTACTGGACTTGTAGGCAGCTCAGCTAGTTTTTTAGCTCTTTGGTGTGTCTTCAATGAAGAGAAACAGCGAAAAAGATACAGCTTCTGATGAAGAGAGTAGAGACCAGACAGCCAGCCGGACAACGAAGCCAAGCAGATCTGAGGATGGCAAGATGGAAATTACACCTGCATCCAAAGATGGAGGTCCAGACATCTGTGCAGATATTTTGGCTCGCAGAGTTTGGGAGAGACTTGCCACCAGGGATGAGAAGTCAGACAAGGAGTGTGGACCTACAATATCCAGCGGTGTGATGTCTGAAGTCCAGGCAGAAGTTGTTGAACCAGAGAGGGATACTCCCTCAGTGTCTCCCTCCAGCCTCATGGACACATGTGATCCGTCCATATCAAGTCTCTGCACCTCCTCCTCCTCCATCTGTCCCCCCACAAACTTCTCTTTATCGTCCTCGTCTTCCTCTGCTTCTGTCTTGTCTTTGACTCCACCTTTGCCTCCCTCTGTGGAGCTCTCAGCTGTGTTGACTGATACAAGAATGACCCTGGACGTGTACCAGGGAGGAGCCGCTGCATTGCCACTGCTATGGAGGTCCATCCCAGATCAGCTGAGGGGCCTACAGTACCTGAGACTGGGCTCGGAGGATAAACCAGGCCTGGATGGTGCTCTGGACGTCCTACCCCATCTGACAGGGCTGCGCTCACTGGCTATTCGAGGTGCTTTTCTCATTTTATGAAGTAACATCTATCTACTTTCTTAGATGTGTAAAGCTCCTGTTTCACATTGTTTTGTTGCATTTTCAGTTTTTAGTCTCAGTATAACTTGTACATGCAAGAATATATGAAGTATAATCTTGGTATCATTCTGTTTTTTTCCCTCGCTTCTAACTGCACTAATCTTTCTTATTAAAGGACATTGTTTATGTGACTCACAAGGCGAACACTTGCCTGGCCTCCTCACCACTTTGCCAACGTGTCTTTCCTCCCTTTCTCACCTGGTGCACCTGGATCTTTCCTTCAACCAGCTCTCCTGTCTGCCATCCTGCCTGCTTAGCCTACCTGCGCTGTCTTCGTTACTTCTCTGTTATAACCACCTCTCAGCTTTGCCTCCTGATATAAGCCAGCTTTCCTCCCTCACCTCCCTCTCCCTCCTGGGGAACAAGCTGGCGTCTCTTCCCCCAAGTCTGGGTCATCTCAAAGCACTACAGACACTGGATGTGTCACATAACCTCCTGCAGCAGCTACCTGATGAAATTGGGTCTCTGGAGGAGCTCGTTAAGCTGGAATTGTCTCACAACAGGCTGAAGCAGCTACCGGAGAGCATGGGTAAGAGTGAGAACACCACCAGAGAAATCAACTGGAATTCTCATTTTCTTAAGTGTGTAATTGCAATGACATCAAAAGAAATAATCCTGTCTTCTTTATTGCTCAGGCTCTCTCCTTTCACTCAGGGAACTTGTCATCTACAGCAATGACCTCCGCATGATCCCACAATGTCTGAACAAACTGCCTATGCTTAAAATAGATGTCCGTGACAATCCTTTGGGACGACCCCCAACACCTCCTCCTCTCCCTCCTACACCTGGTGAGCTGAGGAAACAAAGCTTCACATTGATTCAGACTGTTTTGACTGTAGTCCACAAATGCAATATATACATTTGCCATCAGTATATTCACTCCATTTCATCACTGTTTTCTCACCAGATCCAGCAGAAACAAAAATTCCAGAGTTGCACCTTGGATTTACTCAGCACAGGTACAATGTCGGCCTTGTATGTTAATATTTTCTTATGTCAAGTGATACTGTCAGTGAAGATCTGACTGGCAGCGTTAAAGGTGTCGTGCTTCTTTTGTTCCATAGTTTTTGTGTTTCGTCTGCTGGGTGTCATGTGTTTATCCCAGGGGGGGCTGAGCTGGTGTTCCCCCCGGGGTGTCTGGTGACAACCACAAGACTAGAGTGGGCTGAGAGAAGGCCTCAGAGGAAGTGGGTGTGGCTGGAGGAGCATGACATCCTGCTGAGTCGTCCGCTGGAACTCCGTCCTCATGGGATTACATTTTTAAAGGTGTGTAAAGGGTTGTAAAGACTCGGTTTTCTATCTTTTGTCAAAAAATCTATCTATCTATCTATCTATCTATCTATCTATCTATCTATCTATCTATCTATCTAGTAATCATTTTTGTTCCTTCTGCTGAATGTTTTTTTGCACTTGTGTGAGATAAATTGTTGTTATCTTTAAAATCCTTCCAGCCTGTGGAGGTATGTGTGCCATATCATCGGGCAAGAAAAAGGGAGGTGGTGGTGCGGAGGTTTGATGGACAGTCATGGAGCACTCTGCCCACTGATCTACGGAGAGGGAGCGAGAGCCATAGCAGTCACCCCAGGGGACGTCCAGCCAGGGTAAACATCAAACCTCACACTGCAAAAGAATACAACTTGTAATGTTGGTGTCGAAAAAATGACTTCTTCTTGTATCTGTAGCTGGCCTGCTGCTCAGTGAGCCACTTCTCCTGGTTTATGGCAGTGTCGCGTCCAGTAAAGGACAGTTGCTCTGTTACACCAGCTGGAGCTCTGCTGGTA
The DNA here is from genome assembly GCF_021347895.1 of Acanthochromis polyacanthus. NCBI lineage: Eukaryota > Metazoa > Chordata > Actinopteri > Pomacentridae > Acanthochromis > Acanthochromis polyacanthus. The sequence goes on along the minus strand of NC_067120.1, from coordinate 13,071,449 downwards.
TCCAGTGCTGACCCTGGAGTCAAGCTGCACTTCCCTCCTGACTCCACTGTGCAGACTCGTACCGTAACTTTACAGGTAAAATCAGCAAGCAGCAGTGCTATATTTCAGTTTGTTTGTACGATAATCTGCAAGATCTCGGTGTGTCCTTATCTGAAGGTGCTGGAGGTGTCTGTGTCAGAGGTGCAGTCACTGTGTGGTGATCCTCAGGCGAGAGTCGGCCCCCTCCTGTGTCTCTCCCAGACTCCCAGTGTTCATTTCCTGCAACCAGTCAAAGTTCAGATCCCTCTGCCATCTGGAGTCACAGGTATATTACACCATCCTGACTTTTACACACGTGTAGTAACAGAAGAGATTAGCATGTAATAACATGCTGGGTGCTTCTACAGGCCATACAGTTGATATGTCCTGCCTCCATCTGCTCCATGGAGACCCCACTGCCCAAACCTGGACTGACATCACATCACAAGTGTCTCTCTATGTGACCCATTTGTATGCCATTTTCTACATCACACATTTCTCGTGGTAGGTTTCTGTACTGTATTCTCATGATGTGTGTCTGATTTATTTCTATACCACACTGTATTATTACACCTTTGCATTGTCTGCACTGTCACAGGTACTGGCTGTGGTACACCACACGCACCTGCGTTAGTGGGGTTGTCAGGAAGGTCTACCAAAGGCTAAAACAGTTTAAAGTTCAGTTCCTCGTCCTTCAGCGGAAGACTGATCCTTCACAAGTTCTGCTACAGTGTTTACCTGCCAACAGGGTTTGTAATACTTCATTCTATGCTGCTACTGTGGAGTTTAATAGTGCTACTGACACCACAAACAGCCTTTGTATCAGCTGACCTATAGCAGCCTCTGTGTGTTTTGTGTCTTAGCCTTGAGGATGTTTGACTGAACTCATTTGTCAGTGGTGCGAGTGTCTTTGTGAAAGTGTATGCACAGATGCTAAGCAGTGATTATGACGGTTCCTTCACAGATAGAGTGCAGAGTGGAGTCTTTATCAGAGCAATATGACGGTCCCCAGCCGTCAGACTTGTGTGTCCTACTGGAGGGAGAGCAGTTCTTCGCTGGCTTTGAGAGAGGCTTAGATATCAGCACAGGTCTGAAGTCCTTGTTGCGGCTCTATCTTAAATAAACAATTTTCCTTTGGTCCCTTTCCTTCCAAGGTCTTATAATGTGCTGTTGTGTAATAATTTTCCTGACACAGCTTTTTGCAAGAAGTCTTAAACTGACATTGTCCTGTCTTCTCCAGACAGACCAGACTGTGTAGAAGGAAGACTTTGTTTCGTGTTTTATTCCAACCTGAAGAATCTGAAGGAAGTGTACGTCTGTCCCGCTCAGGGTCAGAAGGGACCAGTGAGAGGACAAGTAAGACAAACATTGACAAACTGTTTGGACATGTATAGTTAACATTATGCAATGTACATTTCCACAGTACATAGTGATACAGAAGTTCCAAGGACTGCATGACCTGGCCTACTGTATGTTTCAACAAACAATAAGTAACAGATTGTACATATAACCCATCTACATACAGTGCAGCAACTTCTACACAGTGTAAACCGAACTTCAGACACTTCATCTAATACTTTTTTTGCATCGTATAGAAAATAATTGACACACCTTTCAACGTAAAGTGGTTTATTATTTACAATCACAATGTAAAGTCCTAGAATGTAAATTACAATTTAGTCAAAACCTGCAATCAAAACACAAATAAAACATGAATCTATCAAAGCTGCATGTGAAGTAGCTGCTATGTATACTCAGGTTATTTTCCTGAAGGTTCTAAAGATGAAAAGGAGTCACCCTCAGTATTATCTTCCTCCATGTCATCAGATAAGCATACTGATGATAAGCATACCAGAATCATACACACCATAGAGAGGATTTATTGGGATAAAAGCAAAGCCAACGCTCTCCACATACATATCTTTAAACCCCTGTTTTTAAAATGAAAGGAATTAAGTGCGTGAGGATTAATAATGCTTCTCCAGCTATATAAACATTTTTAGTAATAATGGCCTCAGATGACTGCACTCTCTTCAAAATCACATACACCATACCTTTGTTTCTGTGAGGGAGAGAGGAAACAGTAAAAACGGATGCTCTGCCTCGGCTTACATATATTATCTCCTCTATGTTTTGACAAATTCCCCTGACTGTGCTCAAAGATATTAAATCTGTTTTGGTTTGTTTTCTGTGAAACGATAGGAATTCAAGAATCACATATAAGAAAGCAGCCAAGGTTTCAATGGCTTCTTTTAGTGTTATCTGTCCTGTAATGCCAGCTAAACACTGTGCTGATCCAATAAATCCAAATCGAAACCATGTAGCTGAGTGTGATCAGAAGAAAACATGAAATATGTCTCTTAAAACTCTTTGGTTACACCCTGAGCTACCTTCAGCAGATCACTATGAGGTAATAAAATTTTCTGCTACAGCCCACACCCTTACTGCATGTTGTAGCCTTTTTACATTTTTTTGTCTTTCTCCACTATTATTATCTAATTAAAAAGCCAAAATAAATCCTCCCGCCCCAGATTCTTGTTTTTTGCATATGCACAGGCTGCATGTTATGTTGTAACGAAGATATGTAATGAGGATGCCTCTGCTGCCTTCCATAATGAATAAGATAACACCTTGAAAAGAGGTGCAAAAACTGGAAGAGATGTGTTCTATATATATGCTTTATTGCTCAAGATCCATCCTTATCAGTAATAAACTGTGCAACTCACATCAGAACACAATATTCAAACATCAAGAAATCTGGAAATCGACTATCAGCTCCCCAAAATCTGTCAGATACAGAATTATTCAGCGCAAAATTTGATACAGATCACACCTCACCCCTGTTAGATTATCTAAAATGGACAATAACATTCAAATTTCATGTTGGTTTCACTGTGAGAATAGAGAAATGGTCTTTCATTCTTCCTGTCTGCTCTGTAACATGCATGCTTGGTCATCAGATAGAAGGAAGTACAGGTGCAACTAGAATTATTCTTCTAAACTGGACAGAGCATAAGCCACCCTGCTTTTATACCACTTCACCTTTAATAAAGAACAAAAACCTACCATTGAAAAAATGAACTATTTGGTATTTTCATTTGTTTTACATTGTATGGCCATGTCCATCTTTGTGATCGCCTAATATTCTCTCCAAAAAAAATCAAAAAGTGCACTTGCTCACCATAGCTTCTCAGCTCAAGGCCAGTCAGAGGATGCCATTGTTATTTTGTCCCATGAATCATGATTGAAGTATTGTTTGGACAACACACTGCAAGTGTGCTTTGCCCCTCTGTTACAGGTGTCGTTTTACAGAGGGGAGATTCCCAGTGAATTGCCAGAGGAAGTTGCCAGAAAGAGGAAAGGACTCGACAGCCAGTGGCTTGCAACATTACCACTAAAACTTCCCGTAGGTTAAAGTGGCAGATCAAATTTCCTGAGTTGTTAATTGTGTTTAAGTTAATATTAACTTCTGCATATTATCCTAAAACACTTCATGCTATTTAAAATGTCCTCTCCTTTAACATGATTATTCAGTTTCTAGACTAGATGCTTATTTTTGCTAACAAAGTCCATGTAAGCATTGCTGCTGTGAATACTTAGTCCTAAATGTGATCTGCTCATTATGCTTCAGTGTATAAGTGCTTTCACCAGCTGAAAGGAACGCTTTGTGTATTTTTCTTGCAGGCACTCAACTCAGACAACAGTTTCATCATGGAGGAGCTCCAGCATCCTCCTCTGAACCTGGGTGACCCTGAGAGCGGCTACCTGACAGAGGCCAACCTGCTGTCCATCTCTCTTCAGATATCGCAGGACTGGCGTGTTATTGGCATCAATCTTGGCTTGAGCTACCAAGAGTTGGACCGCATCCAGTACAAGTACAGGTAGGAATGAAAAGCAGAGTTTTTTCAAAATTAACAGAACAAGCCTCTATCAGGGAATGCATTTGGACATGTAATACAGGTTTTCTTGTGGCTCAGAATAACGCTAGAGTCTGTGTTCCCTATTTCACAAAAACAAGAAGTCCTCATATTCATACGACCGCATCGGTCGTTTGCTCCGTGCACCGGAATACGACCTATGCCGTCGTATGAACGTTTGCGCCCCTACGGGGAAAACGAACGCATTACGGGATTTAATTCGCGAAACGGCTTTTCCGTCGCAAAATGGCTTTTTTCTCACTTTCCCAACACGTTTTTAGGGTTATGGTTAAGGTTAGGGTTAGGGATAGGGACAGGGATAGTGTTAGATAAAAGTTTGTTCATGATGACGTTTCACCTGCGACTCCAGAGTGTCAATATTTACTCAACCGCCAGAGGTCACATACGTCAAAACGTAACACTGGGTGGTAATACGGGCGTGTACAGATGACCTATGTGGTCGTTTTTTGTTTGAGGACAGGCTGGACAAAAATATTTGTGTTTCTGGCCATTTGGTAAGTAACCAATGCACTAATGTTTATCTATGCTTGAGTAAATGAAACCCTTATTAACAAAACTAGTTTAAAAAATCATATTTATTTAGAGACATTTTCTATTACTATATATAACTGTATAAAAAATGAATGGATTTATAACTGATTTCCACTTTGGTGCTTCAGTTTCAGGGCCCTAGTATTGTATAGCCTGGCTCACTGATATACTTTCATGACTTACAAGAACGCTTAAATAGAGCCATATGTTTCTGTGCTCTTCTCGCTGCGATGTGTCACAATGTCTGCTGTGAGAAAGGTCTTTGCAGCAATACTGGTAATTCGCCGATGAAAATTAGATATTTTCATTTGGTAAAAAGTCATCTACATTTGGGTGTTTGTGTTGAGGCCAAGATAGACGCTACACTACTGAAGTATACCACCAAAAAAATAATGAAATCTTTTCATTTTACCAGAAATATATAATTGTAAATAAATTCAGACGTCAAGGGGTTAAAATTGGCGTTTGAACAATTTATGCCTTCAGCAAGAGTCTGTAAAGAGTCTAAATGCACTTTCACTCTTTTGAAGTCTGCAACAGTTAATACATGCGGATAAAAAAATAGAGCAGAGATTTAGATAAAAATGTAAAATTTACTGTTAAAGGTTGTCAATGATGTAATCAGTTGGTGCACATGGGTTCTGGCACAACCAAAGCCTCTACGGAAACAAGATGGAGGGAGAGGGCATGTAATTGGAGGAAATCCCGCCATGGGAGAGAAATGGTACAGAATTTTGATTGTTTTAATCTGCACTGTCAGCCATCACTAAGCCATCTGGGACACTGCAGGAGATTACATACAGGCTGATGCTCATCTGGCCCTCCCCCTTCTCCTTGTGTTCAGAAAACCTCTCATGACGCATCCTGGAGGTGGGAGAAAAATTCATCATGTAAAATCAGATATACACATTCTGGTGACAGTTTTGTGAGTTAGATTTGATGCAGGAATGAATGTCCATCCATCCATTAGCCTATCTGAGCTGACTCAAGACAAAGGCAGGGATGAAGAAATGTTTTAAAATTGATTTATACGTCACTGCTGCAGATATGAGGTGCACATATCTGGTTATTTGGAGAAAACAATCTTGCAGTAATGTGATAATTAATGTTGTTTTAAATCAGAAACATTAATGAGTTACCTTTCCATCCATTGGTAGATCACTGCAGCTTGAGGCATATAGTGTAAATTTTTATGTGTATGTTCTGCTTTACCTACCAGGGACAACCTTGGCGCCTTGGTGCTGGACATGCTGTTCCACTGGGCCCGGGCACAGAGCAATGCAGGACCCGGGGCAGTGTCAAGGCTGGTGGCTGCGATGATAGAGAGCGGCAGGAGAGACATCGCTGATGAGATCGAGGACATTGTCAACATAGGGAGGAGGAAGTACTCGGAATCACTGAGGAGAGTAGGACTGGAAGCAGAGAGCTCCTCCCTCAGTGAAGCACAGCAGTAGATGGGCCCACGCTGGGTGCAGATGGCGGACTTACACTTGAGTAACCTGTTTGTTTACAGAGGAGCCCCATCATCTCATCCTGCAGTCTAAACAACTGTCCTGGGGCACAAAAGGCGTCTCTTTGTCACAGCCACGATAGCTCACGACCAGCCGGCAACACCTTTCATAAGACCTACAGAAGAACTGGTGAAATGGATGGATGGCTTAATGACCTGTGGCTTGGTTGTTTTGAACTGTGTCAGTATGCAAAGCAAGCTACAGAAGTATGCTTCTGCCAAGAAAAGAAAAACATTTAATAGTGTAATAGTAACAGATGCAATGCTATGTAATAATTTTAGCATAGTGTGCAGTCAGTTTGAATCATCTCAGGATTTTAACTTAGGAAGTCAAATTTTTGTGTTAGGGCTAAACAGTTACTGAAAATATTACCAGAAGCCAAGTGCCATATCCAAATCACCAAAACAGCAAACCATTTTATATTTAGCATCATGGTGTTAAAGAGATGTTCCAGCCTGTCATATTCTCCAGACATAAGGGAACATGCTAGTTTGGTGCAGACTGAAGTAAAATCACAGAATTTTTTTATGTTTGTTTCAGTGTAAATGAGTTTCAGAAAATTCCCACTAAAGTCATCACTCATATTGCACTTGCAATACCTGTCATTTTGTTCACAGTATTTTTTCGTATGTTTGTTACATTTTACAGAGCAAGCACTACTTTTTCACTGATTTCACCTCAGTATTTCAAAGGTCACTTCATTGTAACGCAGCACTTTATAATTTTGACCAAGTATCAAGAATTTGACTTTGTAGATCATAACATTGTGTCGGTATCTCATTGTTTTGACATATTTTTTGAAAAATCACACCTAAGGGCCCATTCATACTTTCTGCATCTGTAGGCACGAGCTGATTTGGACGTGGTTCTGTTACTACAATAGGTCTACAATTGTCTAAAACACTCGGGGCTTCCATGGATGTTTCAAAAGACTTTTTGTAGGATATAGCAGCTCCTTACAGATTGGGTTGTAGCACTGTGTCCGTGGTTATTCACTAGCAAGCATAGTGGGCGGACAGACCGCAGGATATCTGGACAATTTAGATTTTACAACTATATTTAGTTGCTGTTAACGTAAAGCATACACAAATCAAAGCTCCTCTGAAGTCTGGCAGCAACTACCTCAGTTACAACACTTTCAATGATGGATTATAAAGGTGTGGAGAATCTTCTCCTAACAAGCCACAGATTTTGGGCTGCATGCTGAGTCGGGTGGATGACAGAATTTACAACACACATATCCTTGCGCACACATGAAGGCGGAAAGCATTAATGGGCCAAAACTTGACATGTTTTTCTTTCTTTTTCTTTTTTTTTCCTGGCAGAAATGAGCCTCCACAGATTTCACAGGTACCTGTTCAGGCAGAGCAAACACTGGCAGCTGTGGGACAGTTCACAGGTCTGAGTGATGCTCTGAAAGTGCAGGAGGCAGCCTTTTTTACAGCTGATTAAATCTCTTTCTTGAGTGCTTTTGGTCACTGAGTAATCAGCTGCTGAAACATCTCAGTAACACGTCAGGATATTACATTTTTGTATTGCAAGTTTCCATCAATTTAACAAGTAAACCTGTGATCTAAATTGTGTGGATGTCAGCTGTTATTATTTTTAGTATTCTGCAGGGAGTGTGATGGTGACTCACTCACGTTTGCTGCTGCATGTCCCCCTTCACCCCCTATATTTCAACTCTCTGTTTTTTTCTATTTTTGTACTCAAGGTCATTGTGTAGAGATGAAACGTCACGATGACGCGGGCTCCCATCCCCCACCCCCACACTGTCAGTGCACATAAAAAATGTGTGTGTATTTCTACTACATACCACTAGAGGACCACTGTTTTAAATCCCATTTCTGTTTTTTTTTTATTCCTCCATCGCCAGCCAGGCTGCTCCCTCCTCCTCCTCCTCCTCCTCCTCCTCCTCCTCCTCCCTGCCTGCCTTCACTCCCACCTCCTCCACCTCCCTCCTCCGGACTCAAATGCTACTATCGCCGGTAGGTTAGCTGCTGTCGGTCTGTCAGCCGGAGACACTGACTGTAAAGGCTTTGATTTCTCAGCCCCACCGCCCCGGAGGAGACCACGGAAACAGCTCTGTGCGGTATGTACACACCGGGATGCAGTGGAAAAAGTCCGGTAACGATGTGTCTGTTGGCGTGAAGCCGTTACAGTCTCACCTGGGGATGAAGGTAAAAGCTTGAATTAGATAACACGAAACGCCGTGTGGCATTTAAAGCTGGGGTTTTACGTGTCGCTTCAGTCAGAGGCGGTTAAATCATTTTCCGTTATGTGGCGGCTTCATCCTCCGGTGGTGTGAAGATGCGGGGTTAACGGTAACGTCGGGCCTCTTGCATACTACCGTTATGAAACTGAAAGGTACCGGGGGTCATGAATGTGCCGTTACACACGCTCAGGTGTTACCGTGTGGACGCGTTTCACACGAGCGGTGCTAGCTTAACTCTAACGGTTCGCGCGGACGTTTTTAGCTAGTTTTGATTGTCACCGGCTCATAGTCCGTTATTTCTCCTGCCAGGGAGCCTGTGCGGCCGCCTTGTAGTGTCGGTGTAATTATCATGTGGGCTGGATGTTGGTAGTGGAGGTAAACCCACTTAAACGGTGCCCACCTCCACTCACTGCCAGAGCTGCTGACAGCCTCACACTCTAGCTAAACATTAGCATAGTGTCACCTCTAGAATCAAAGCCAAACATTGCATTTTAACCACAACCTAAGTATTTGGAATTCTTTTTTTTTTTTTACTGAACATCAATGAAGGCGGCCTTTAAACTCCCCGAATGCATTACACGAGTTAAATATTCAACTGCTGAGCAAGCTGTCATGCAAACCTGCAGCCAAGCTTCTTTTACAAATGCATCTCAGAGTATATAATGAAGAGGCCAAGCAGTGTAATAAAGCATTCCTGCTGCCTTGAAATTATTGATGAGCTGAGCCATTCTTGGGTGTAGGGTGACATCCTGTGCTCTCCGCTGGAACTGTTCTACCTTTATACCCAGGACGTTGATTCACCCTCATTTAGCACAAAACAACAGCCATATGTTACATATTAGTTTGCTCTATGGACAGGACCACACTTTGAAGTCCCACAGGCAAGGCTTGCTAAATGTCACTGGTATCCTGTGTGTGCACTGAATGTGAATGATGAGTAGCTGCTGTGTGAAAGTTACAGTCATGCACGGTATCCCTTACTGTAATATGCAAACTGTAACCAGACACTTCAATGATGAATTTGCCATTTTTTTCTTAGGAGAGTCCACCAACAATGGTGTTATTATTTCTTTATCAAGGCCGTAGGAAAGCTGAGATGTAGGCAAAACAGAGGATAAGAGAGAAAAGCCCCAGATGACTCCAGAAACTGGGCCACTAGGGATACCTGCAGTGTCAGAGGAGGGACTAAACACTACACCACCCCTCTGTAAAGAAAGGGTGCTTTTTGCTCCCTGAAAGGCTAGACTTTGCCTACAGCAGGTGATTACAACAATGAATAATTGTGCCAGTGTAATGGGTACACTGTGAACACTTGTTGTGGAAATGCATTGCTGTGTCCAGATCATAACTCTCACTCCTCTGGTTGTAAATGGAGATTGCGAGACAGCTTCTGTAAGTAGGCATTAGGTTTATAATCCTGATGCTGTGGGGAAGAGGGAATAGTAATCAGATTTATGTGTGACACCACAAATTTCCTCTCTTATTCCTGCACATCCGTGGATGTCCAAAAATGGATCTTATAAACCATCATTTATAAAAATAAAAAAAAAGCACCATAATAGCATCATAGTAGCTGTTGGTTCATCGTGAAAAACAGTAGATATATAGCTGTCAGTGCAGAGGACTGCTTTAAACCCATTCCTCTAATAAATAATCACGCAACAAATATGCAAAGATTTTTCTCTGGAGCCAAGTCATATAATTCTAGCTCACATTAGCTTTGCAGTATATTCAAATTGTGTTATTAACTGGCTACAGAAGGAGTGTAAAACTGAACAGATTGAGTTTTATATTAGATCTGCACTCTGTACTCTTGCATCTCAGGGAAGTACTTGACATCTGATGGAGGATTGCAGAAACACTCTTGTGTCTGCAACCGTGCTCAGTGCTCTGTAGATGGCTTAGAGTTTGCAGTGTGTTAATCAGACTAGTCCATGTGAGACAGATGGACTGATAACAACAGCCTGCACCGCACTCATGAGGAGGACTCGTGTGATTTTCACTTCTTTACTGTCTTCAGCTCGACACTGTCACGTGAGCTGAGTGCTGACTTCCACAGTGCTTTGTCACTACAGCTACTCACTTCCTTTTATCATTCACCCAACTCATTGTCGTTTCGTCAGCAAGACCTTCACCCTCTTGGCACTCGAGAACAAACAAGCTGCCAAGGAGCTGTGATGGGCAAGGTAATTTTTTCCTCTGGTTGATTTGAATGGAAGCAGTGACATTTGCATTCAGTTTTGCATCGGAAATACACTGGGGTGGATTTGTGTCCAGATTTTCAGTATCTGTTGGATTATATATTTTTTTATCTTTCTGTAATTCTATTGTGAGTGAAATGTGCTTCAGGGCAGATTAGTACAAGCGTCTAGCTACAGCACTTCTTCCCTGATTTCTACCTGTTCAGTTTTGTCAGCATGCACCTCCAGTGTGCATACTCATTTATATTGTTGGGAGATGAAACAGCTGATTCTTGTGAATTTAATGTGTCAATACAAACATGCATCTGTCAGTTGATTCACTTATTTTTACCCAAAAATGGTCAAAGTTCTTTGTTTAAAAAAATCACTTCATTTAGATTTAAGTTGTTAAAATTCACAGTATGCTCTTTATCTGATAAAAAAGTATTAAAACCAATGTCAAAATATTGCACTTCTTTAATTTTATTCCTATAATTGTATTCATTTCAATTATTTAGTCTTATTTATATCTTAAATTCTGTTTCCTATTCGCTATTATGATCAAATTTTCTTTAAATTATCATTATTAGCATGTGCTATTGTACATTATTACCCTTAATCAATGGTAGCTGAAAGATTTTTTTTTTGCTTTCAGATGAGAAAATGACCTAGAATCACATTTATAATAGCCATCCCTTTGTGATGCATTATTCTTTGTAGTGCATATAAAATGTGGTATCGTTTATAAATGGTATGCAGAGCATTATGCAACCTCTGCCCTACCTTCACAAGAGCGCATGGACCAAAGCATTAAACTTAAAGCACTGGTCCGGGATTGGTTCAAGTTTTTTATGGTCACTTTAACTTCTAGCAACAGATTTCATGTAGATTGTTAATGTGTTCTTGTCAGTAAGGCAGGGTTGATTGCCCCATTGTTCAAGTCCAAGTGATGAACATGCGTCAAAGGTCAAGGATCTGAACTGTTATCTGTCTCAGTTTGTACCTGAACTCCATGTCAAGTGTGTCTAATCGCTCGTTTAGAAAGGCCTGGCTTAAACTCAAGGTTCTGCATATTGTTTACTCATCAGTGCTTAGTAGCTCCAGTGATAAAGACTCAAAATATGACCTCAGTGCGAGTGTATGTGTGTCTGTCTGGTTGGCTGGTTTGATAAAATGTTTTTTAGTCAGATTTTCCCCATTTTATTGTCTTGTTCGCCTGAAGTATTTATGTGAATTCAAAAATGACTTCTAGAGGTGTGCTTATGTGAGGTCTCGTGAAAAATTCCACTGCAGCTTCCTGACTGTTTAATTTTTGTCATGCTGTGAGAGTTAAAGAAAAAACTCCTTGTAGATTTGGTTGATGAGCAGTGGCTCTGCCTTCGGACTCTGCACACAGAGGCTAGTTGTTTCCGTACAGACTCCAATTGTCATGACAAGACACTACAGCCTGGCTATGGCTGGGGGTCAGATGAATGTCCTGGTGCAGACGCTGTCGTGTGGTGTGGATGAAGGGAAGTGGACGAGTAAAGCTGCAGGCATGGAGGACAAGGAGGTAGATGTCTGTTTGGTAGGTGACTCATATGAGACCGCAATCATCTTTACAACCCATACATTTTCTCTTCAGTCCAGACCATGTAGTCTGCTTGGAATTATGATTTAAGGAGGTGTTGAAGTGTTAAGCAGCTAGTGATAAACGGTAAGAGGACAACTGGCGATGGAGGTGGACTGAAGTCAGCTGTGTGAAGACCCAGGGAGCAGAGAGGAGGACGCTGCTCAGACAAACACCAGGGAGGCGGCTCACTGACCTGCTCTGACCCCCTCCCTCCTCCACCTCTGGAGCCGAGGGCCTCAAGTCTCCATCTAAGCTAAACACACCAGACTGCAGCTGCACTCTTGCCCAGATACGCTCATCGGAAACTTAAACATCCACCCCTGCAGTGCTATCTCCCTGGAAGAAGATCTGAGAGATTCGTGATGCCGGCGCTGTATGACTGAACGTATATGCACTTCACAAAGAAAACCCACAAGTCAGCAAAGATCTGGGACGGAAAAGCTGTGTTTGAGAGTCGTGACTCGTGACTGAGGGAAATGACGGGGGAGGGCTGGTGGGAAGGAGAGAGAAGGAGGCGGGTTGCACACGGGCAGGCAGGTTGTGATTGGTGGATGGAGGGGGTGGAGAGAATAAATGGGGAAATGGGAAGCATCTTTTCACACTGAGGGCATTCTGTACCAAAAATAGGGAGCATCTTGGCTTCATCACACGTATTTCATCTGTTTTCTGTAAAGTCGACTGCAGAGGCCTGAGCTTCCACAATATTACCCCAGTTTCACAATGAAAGCGCTTATGCATAAAACATGAGTATTCAAGGGCACGCGTGACGCAGAGATGTTGCACTGGTGATGGATTTGTTTAACAGAAAGTAATCCTCCACAGTGAAGGCTTTACTTTGAGGGAGCTGTCAGTAATGCTGCATGATATTGCTTCACTACATACACTAATGACGTGCAGAACTCCTGAGAATCAGCAATAGCAAGTACTTGATTAGTCTCACTATTTTCACAATATAATAGCAGTTTCAGTTCTTTTTTGAGCAAACATGCCAAACATTCTCATTCATTTCCATTTACTGCTCTTTGTCTTATGTGATCATAAACTGAGTTTTAGAGTGCTGGTCACACCTCCCACTGCGCTGTATTTCAGGGCTGTATTTGTTTAGTCTTCATTGCACCTGGGAGTAAAATCATACAGTTCTTCTTTCTGCATTACAGCCTGGGAACCCTTTTATAATCATTCCTTAAACTTCCAATTTTACCCAAACAAATGAAAACACAAAGCCAGCATTTTTGGAAACTTCTCCATTTTGGCATGAGGAAATGAGAAAACAGTTCTTAGTGGACAAATATCCAACAGAAAGAGATGCATTTTTAAAATTGTACTGGCTTCATGTGGTTCTACATACTTGCAGTTTCTCTGTGATTTGTGGGTTACATAAAGTGGAATGAACTCTCGACTGACGACCGCAGAGTCACTGACCGATATTCCCCATTGGACGAACACCTGTTTTTCAGGCAGCACATTGACAGCAGCACTCCCATCTTTCATGTCACTTTTGAAAAGAACCAAACTAAAATGCTTTAAGTTGTAGTTTCTAATGAGCTCTAGCTGCCTTAGCATTTAACTTTGAAAACAAGTGTCAAACTTCCAAATAAGCATAATGTACCAGAACACGCAAAGTCTGAATTGTAAGAATATTTCTGAATATGTCCAGACTCATCAATAAAATGATAAAGTAATTCATATTAAAAACAATCCTCAGTTGCTGCTCTGACCAGTTGATGTTTTTCAGTAGCTTTTAACTTAAACAGACCCATGTTGAAATGTTTGTCAGGACAACATTGCCTCATCAGAACTTTGGAAATGTACTTTATAAAGTGCTTCTGTTGACCTAATTGGACTGTCAGCTCTGAACATCGTGTGTTTCTTTACAGATATCTCCCAACTTGAATTAACAACTGCAAGGAGACAAGTGGACGAAAGATAATCCTTCCACATAATCCCACTCGGACAGAGGAACACCACTCTAACACGCAACAAAAGAAAAAGAACGGCACCCGAGTGACCAGCTAACAGACACGTTGAACTTTGACCAGACGGGGCTTGAGATAAATGGCTGACAAGCAGATCAGGTGAGGCTGAATGTGGCTGCAAAGGTTTAGAGCAAAATGGTGGCTTTGCTTTTAATCTACTTAACTTTAACACTTTATGTTTTTGTCCCGTTTTCTTCAGTTTGCCTGCCAAATTGATCAATGGGGGGATCGCTGGCCTGATCGGAGTGACCTGTGTGTTTCCCATTGACCTGGCCAAGACTCGCTTGCAAAACCAGCAAAATGGATCTCGCCTTTACACCAGCATGTACGGAATTTTAGCGTTTTTGCTTTCACACATGAACAGCTTCTATCTGGGCAATAGTGAGGATGAATAATTAGTATTGCTTGGATTGTCTGGCAACACTTTGACTAACATATCACAACTCCTGGATGTGTTTCAGGTCAGATTGCCTTATTAAGACCATCCGATCAGAGGGGTATTTTGGGATGTACCGAGGTAAGATGGACAAAAATGAGAAGCATCTCAGCTGTTTGGTTGCATAGGATTTTACTTCTAGCTTCACAGTGAGACTACAGACATCAGATACAGTTATATGTGTGGCTATACAGGTAATTGTGGGCAAAACCTTCCACTGAAAACCATCTAATTGTTTTTCCGTTTTCCTTTGGCTCTCCGTCCTTTTTATCTTCCCAGGTGCTGCGGTGAACTTGACACTAGTCACGCCAGAGAAAGCCATCAAATTGGCTGCTAATGACTTCTTCAGGCATCACCTCTCCAAAGATGGGTGAGGGATGAAAGTGCTGACAGGCTGACTGACAGACACCCCCTCCCCTGTGTGATTAACCGGCGTGTTTACTAACATACGACCTGACACATTAGCTGTCTGTATTCTCGCCACTGCTCCCGTTAATCCTCCAACTTTCTGTCATCTCCTCCGAGGCACCGCACACCTTTCATGATGATTTGTTAACTGCCTGGCTTATAAATAGAGATTTACTTGCACGTGTCAGCAGATGTTCTGTCTGAAATCATGAAGTAAAATTAGCACATAATGGTATCGCATGTCAAACATTAGCGAGCATCATCTGGTGCTGCTGAAAGTGAGCCCCCATTGTCCACCATGAGCACCATCTGCATAGATAGTTTTCTGGGGCATCTCTCTCCATCGCTATGGTGACAAACATGCAGGCTGATGAATGATTGACTTGTCTGGTGTAGCTGCTTGCCTTGTAAATTATTAATCTGTCCTTGTGCCTGACATGTTGATATGGAAGACAAAGATTAGCATCAGCAGCACCGGTGGTGACAACTCCTTTTTCGTAGACTGGGGAAATAAAGTTGTCTCGCTCTCACATTGTCAATCTACCGTGTGCTTTAATCTGATCTTTCCTTTTTTTTCCCTCCAGAAAACTCACTCTGGTCAAAGAGATGCTTGCTGGGTGTGGGGCAGGTACATGCCAGGTGAGTGAGTGAGATGCTGCTTTGATTGCATCCCCTGCTTCTCCATCTGGAACTCCCAACTTTAGTGCTTCCAGAGTCAGATCACATAAAAAAAATAAATAAAAAAAATCTTCCATTGCTTCTTTGGTCTCTGCAGTCTGCCAGAATTAGCCCCAACCACATTTAAATGCGACGTGGTCGTCATAGAAACGTGCTTGCGGTTTGTAGATTGTGTTATCTGTGATGTGAATGTGACCTGTAACGTTCCGTTTTAGTGAATGATTTGTAATCACTGAAATGTTGTCCTGTTAGCAGGCGATACAGTGGCAGTGAGATGTGAGTGATCAGATAAGACGTGAGAGTGCTTGGCCATGTGCACCGAGCGAGTGAGTCAGAGGGAAATGCCTGTTGTCAATGAGGGCAAAGGCTTCAAGCCCAAGGAACGTGATTAGATTAAGTGTAGCAGGCCTTGGATTAAGATTGCGGGTGAGAACATAGCCATCTCACCCTTAATCCAGTTAACTAGTTACTACTGCGTGGATTACAGAGGAAAACAAGGATTGACGTTTTGCTAATGCATGCCAGTAGATTTACACTAGAAACATGCCTGTGCTGACACACTTGGTACAGTCCTAAACTCTGACTTCCAAATGCGTTGCACAGACATGGATAAGAGGTGGGCTCATTTGTTTACAGTGTGTATATGTTAACATGTGCTTGACACCTTTATTTTGCTTCTGTTATAGGTTATTGTCACAACTCCTATGGAGATGTTGAAAATCCAGCTCCAAGACGCTGGGCGAATTGGTAAGAGGAAATTAAATTCAGATGGTGGTTTAACAAAGAATCAAGTATTGGTTATACACTGGAGAAACAGTGGCCTCATGTGGTCATATCAGACATTAGAGCTTTTTCCTCGTTTCTGCTTGCTGTTATAAATTCCAAATGTCTACCCCATATAACTATTCTTAGCATAGGGTGACACTTTTTCTGTAATTAATGTTGTGTTTTATTGTGCACCACAGCTGCTCAGAGGAAACTGATGCCAGAGACGGTGGCAGCAGGTACTGTGGAGACCAAATCTCCGACAGCCATGCAGATCACCAGAGAATTGCTGAGGGAAAAGGGCATTGCTGGGCTGTATAAAGGCCTCGGTGCCACATTGCTCAGGTGACACAGATCCGACAACCAGGCTCTAATTTTACAAACCAAATGCAATAAATTTCTTCTTCTTACTGTGACTGTCTCCTCTCTCTGTTTTTGTAGGGATGTTCCTTTCTCCATCATCTATTTCCCCCTTTTTGCCAACCTAAATAACCTAGGAAAAAGAGGCGTGGACGGTCCCGCTCCTTTCTACGTGTCGTTTATATCAGGCTGCCTTGCAGGGAGCACAGCGGCTGTTGCTGTCAACCCTGTTGATGGTGAGCGGTGGGACTGTGGACTCAGCAATGTGTGCGCTCATTCTTGATGCTATGTGCTCACCTGAAATCATTGTGTTGCAGTTATAAAGACTAGACTGCAGTCCCTGACCCGAGGGAGCACAGAAGACACGTACAGTGGAGTGACTGACTGTATCAGGTGACCTCATTATGTCTTTACTGATACACCATGTGTGAGGCTGCAAGGATAGTTAGCTTTAATGTCTACTGGCACGTCACTAGTGCTGGCTGTGTGTTTCAGTTTATGTAATGAGCTTTTGTTTGCTCTCTAGGAAAATTTTGCGTAATGAGGGTCCATCAGCCTTCCTGAAGGGAGCCTACTGTCGAGCCTTGGTCATCGCACCTCTGTTTGGCATCGCCCAGGTGGTCTACTTCCTGGGTGTGGGTGAATTTCTCCTCAGCTTCTTGCCTAAAAAAGACAACTAAGAAGCGTCTCCTTTCTGCCTTCCCCTCCCATAACGCATTCCCCCAACTACATGAGGATTCATCTCATTCTGAAGGAAATTCTTGATGGGTCATAGTTTGACCAGTCAGTGTGTTTTGTTTTAAATCTGTTGTGTTGAATGTTTTATATATATATATATATATATAGTTCAGGACGGAGCCTTCGTTTGCCAAGCTGCCTACGGTGGCACACGAATTCCAGTCGGCAGGCTCAGCTAGCTCTCTGGAAATGAAGCCACAAATATCAGTAGAAGTTTTAAAAGGAACATTGCTTTATCATTACAACATTTCACTGCATTTTTGAATATGATTGTTGAATTGTCAGAGTAGATGTACTGCCCTCGGTTGCTGCAGTTCTGCAAACGCTACAGTACCTAATTTTTTAAAAGTTCATTAGCCTTTTAATGACAGAGAAGACCCTAGCAATTTTAAATGATAAATTATAAGTAATTTAAATCAAAAATGAAATGCACATTCCTCATTTAGAAAGATATCTGAGAATATTACGTCTGGTAGGATGCTCTTAGAAATTCTTATTTTCCCCGGATCGTGTGTCTTAAAGTCGACACACATAGAATTAGAGTAAAAGACATGCCTGTGTTCCAGACAAAGACCCAGGCACAGTGTGTTGATGTGATACCAGCACAGATCTCTGTGATCTTTCCTGAGAAGCCACTTCCCTTCCTGTAAGTGGTTTTAATGAACTCAGCCATTCTGCTCCGAGCACGCTTTGATTGCCTTGGCTTTTTGCGTAGATCAGGTTCCATATGATATTTAGTGCTACCACAATGGTTCGGCTGTTTTTCTTGCCTGGAAGACATCTCAGATTCCTGGTTACACCCTGGACTGAAGCAGCAGTGTACAACATTTGGGCATTATGCACAAGCTACACGTTAAACCTGAGACAGAATCCCAAAAATGCTGCTGCTGCTTTGTGCTTCTGTGAATCAAAACTGTACGGCATGTTGTACCTCTGACCACACCCCAATCAGTGATGTAGCAGCAGGAGTTTCTCCTTTGTGGAAAAAAAACACCTGCTGTGACATCACTGATTGGATTGTGGCCTAAAGTGCAGCAGCAGTTTTGTGCCACGTGTGATTCATCATGGATTCAGACAAAACCGCTAAAACACTAAAAGGAGTGAAAGTCGTTTTGACAGAAATTCACATTATTAGCTATTATTCTGACAAATGGTCTGACATCACCTGCTGACACCTGTGAGTACCGTCGTCCATTGTGGAGCCACTAAGTCAGGAGCAGTCCGTGCCCCTTAGATTCACACCTAATTCATTTTGTTTACAGTTGAGGTCACACTCAATTTTTAATTCTTTGTCCAAACTTGAATTCAGTGGCAGGACCCAAAGAGCTAATGAAAAACCATTCTTTGTCGCAAACCAATGTGTTCTCGGTGTGCTATGATTTTTTTTTTTTTTTTTTACCAAACATCTCTGCTTGTTTGCTTTAAAGGTTTTGTTTGCTTTAAGCTGGTAGGGAAAGCAGCCCTGTCCTATCTTGTTTATGCATCACAGCACTGAAGCCCTGCCATTGGTTTATCTCGTCGGAGATCAAGGTGACTTTGATGTGTATTATCCAATCACATTCCTTCCTCGCTCCCACTCTTCAAGCAGCTCGTCAATTGTACCGTTGCACTGTAGATACACGATGCAACTTTTCAGTGTCGTATCATTTGTGGGAGTGAGCTTTATTTATCGATATTCCTTTCTATAGGCAGTATAGCACTCTATATTTGTATGTGTTGTTTTTTCTGTCAAAGTGTCCACCTTAACTATATTGTACATATGCAGATGATATGAACTTTATGTTATAGCATTTATTGTTTGTTTTGTACATGATGGCTTATTTGCACACCTACCTCTCCAGCTCCCCCCCCTCCTCAATTCATATTGTGGTAATTTTATGTTATGATGACGTGGACATATCAAATGAAGTAACATTAATGCAACAAGTATCATTTGATCTTAAATGCAGCACATTAATGAGGGTTTTTTTTGTTTTACTGTATGCAAAGGGGAGTTTAGATCTTGTTAGATGGATTTTTGGAGGTGCCATTTCCCCCGAGCTGTCGGTGAAGTCTTTGGGTTCAACCTGTTTCCTACTGTTTAATTAACTAGGACCAAATGAAGCATCGTGTAATGCTCATAGACACGTGGTTAGTTTTAAAGGGAATGAGTTACGGCACAGTTATGGAACTGAAATGTAATATGCTCTGGACAAGGCCAGTAGGGACCTAATGTAGATCTGTCTGTTTGAATGGTGCTTCTTTCATGAGGTAGCTGCAATATAACGGTGGCGGCGCTAACGACCAAGGCTGTACTGACTGAATAACATGTGAGCTCATCTCAGCTTTATCAGTGTCCTGAAAGCCATAGGTCAGGGAGGGACGGCTAGACATCGACCGGCACCTCCAGCCGTTTTGGCAGAAGCTGAGCCAACCTGGCTTCATAGATTCCTGTCGTAGTTTTTTGACATTCCGAGTTCATCTCATATACGCTGTTGTTGTGATCAAAATTGCCTCATTTTTTGTGTTGTTGAGATTATTGTCGATTGCGATCTTTTGAATCCCGCACCCCTCCCCGTCACTATTTTCGCCTGTTTTCGGTCGAATCTTGAAATTGTCGTGCAAGTCTTTTTGTTTTTACTCAGCTGTGAATTTCCACTGACCTTGTGAATATGGTTTTGTATGTGTGTCTGACGGTGTAGTGCTGTAGTTGATGTGTAGTTGTTAGTGTGGCTCTGCAGTATTTTTCTCTTTAATTGTCAGTCCCATGCTCTCTCTTCCCCTTTTTCTTTCTGTCTGTCACACTTCCTCTGCCATCTACTCTACCCAGCATCCACCGCCGGGGTGCAGGGTGACACAGAGGAACCTCTAAAACACCAAATGTATGACTTAGAGTGTATACAATCACAGAAAGCACAAAGGATTATTAGGCACAAGAAACCACGTGGCCCAAGTTCTTGGAAATCCGTGTGCTTCTTCTGCACACATGAGTATTGTTTCTGTGCAGATGTTGACTGAAATTAACTTTATAGTCTTGTAAGAAAAGTTTGTCTATGTCTGTAAAATACTGGATCCATAGGGCTGAGACAACAGCTCAGGCGATGGTGTCCACTATGTTACCCCGTCAGCAGTTATCCACAAAATGTATATCGCCTACATATTCTAAATGAATCAGATATAAGAATGTAACTTAGATATTATAAGATGTATTATAATTATAGTGAAGAGTTTATTACATTTTAATCTAAAGATTTGTGCTTTACACATTCACTGAGAAATTAATGAACCAGCTCACTGATATGCAATAAGTAGAAACCACGCACGAATACACAATATTAAGAAGAGAAAACACAGAAAAGAAAACACCTGTCAATCACAACATCACACAATGTATGAATAATGCAACCGGGGACCTTGGAGGCCTTTTGGGGTCTGAGCTCACTTTAGGCCTCTGTTCTCTTCCTCCAAGAGGAATCGTGCATTACAGCACTTTAAAACAAGGACCCCCACCCCACTGTCCATCTATGAAGTCTCTCTATGACATAGAGGGTGTTTATGAATATGTGTGGTGAATGACACAGTTGTCCTAGACATTGTTTACAATGCAATGGAAAAAAAGAGAAAATATTATGTTCCCTGTCACAATTTGCTGTTCAATAAAATGACTGTCCTCAGATCGACTGCTGCAGTGTTCTGTGCCGAAGGTTATGGTGTGTTTTCCCTCCCTGCTCATCACTGTATTTGCTTTTAAGGTTCACCAGTTGTCTGACAGAACACAAAAGAACTGACACTGCTTTTTTTTTTTTTTTTGCCCGTAATAGTGCTGTGAAAACTAAACAGCAGGGCGATGTTTTGAAGGCTACGAGAATGGCATTGTGACTCCTCGGGACAGAGGAGCAGCTCAGACTGCTGCTGTGATTTGCCGCCTCGTGGAGCCACCAGGGGTCAGTGTGGGGTTGCAGTAGAGCCCTGATCCTCCTGTTGTGGGGGGAGTGGGGAGAGCATCAGTGGAGCCATGCACTACAGGTGTACGCTGAGCTTGGGTGGTGTGCCAGCAAATCACGCGCTCTGATCTCACTCGCTTAGCTATCTTATTCTCAGTCGGGCTACTTTGTATCTCCAGCAGCTGTGATGGAGCTTTTCCAGTAGCATGCCTCTCTTACCTCTGATCTCTGTGACTTCACTTGATAGACACGCTCTGTATAACTTCCATGATCAGAACATGGAAATATGTTTTCCTGTGGATTTCACCTCATGTTCGGGGTTTAATGATACCTGCACGTTTCAGCAGAACTCATGTTACGACAGGGGTTTATTCATAATTAATCCGCGGCTGTTTTATGCGCTCAACATTAGTGTTTATGGCTTTAGTTTGCAGGGTGCTATTTCTCAGCACCCTGCAGCAGCATAATTACATCATAGCACCTTCATATACCCCTGTACACCCTCCTGTCTTCCTATATGTCGCTGTATTGTGATCTCATTCCAGCCAGAGTCAGATTTCATATTGAATTTTGTGCCTCTTTGAGAGACTCCTTTCATCACACTATCTACTCCAGTGTTTACACACACACAAGAGATTAGCCGAAGGCTCAGTTTACCACAATGACAAGACTTTGAAATATAGAAATGAGCAGCAGCTACTGTTCTTATGCTCACTTAAATCCTTTTCATGTGTCATGACTTAGGCTTCCACCGTGAACTATTATTAGCCTTTCTTGCTTTCTAGCAAGAGGAGGGGAGAAGGTGGAGGAAGAGGTAGTCTAAGTTGAGCTTAAAGGGAAAGAATGATGGAGAGGAAAAAAAAAAGGGAAATCAAGAGGTGGAGACAGTAAAGGACCATCGACAGAAGGAGCACAGAGCCAGAGGAAGGGAGGGGACGGTGGTGATGTGTATATAGGTCACTAAATCAATGGGAATCAGGTTTTTGAAGGGGAGAGAAGGGGGTATTTATAGATACCAGTGGAGACAGATGCATCAGTGACAGGCACAATGTTGCTGGGAGCACAGGGGTGGGGTGGGGGGTGGAGGCGAAATCTGGGAATAGACTGTGGTCAAATTAGTCTGCAGAGAATTCTCCTAACAAATGGCGAAAGATTCTCAGTAGTGAACAAATAGCACGGAGCGCAGTGCAAAAACAAAATGTAATCAAATGGAAATCACTGCAGGATGCTTTGAGCAAATGACCTTCCCAGCTCTATTGACAAAATGCAGGCAAACTGCACAGGATTTGCATCTACAGTACAGCTCTACTCATATCCTATTGAATTCCTAATCGCTGATATCAGAGAGTCACAGGATTGAACGGAGCATTAGTTTTCTATTTTGCAGTCTTGTAAGAAAAACCTGCATATTTATTACACCAAGAGCCACGGAAAGACTGCGGAGTACAACAAATATCACAGGAGACATTGTTCAGGTTTCACAACAGAGAGGATCGGTTGATCAGAGTCCAGTGAATGATTTTCAAGTCATTATCATAGTTTAATTACACAACTTCTGTATTAACAATGACTGCCAAGTGGCACACGTGTTGATGCAGGCTTCATGCTGTGGTTTTAATACTGCTGTGGCTTATCCCATTTATTTTATAATGCTCCATGTCTCTGACTCCCAGCTTCATGCAACAAGAAGTTCCATCACAAATTGGAAATTTGCTCAAAGAACAAGAAGAAAAGTAATTGGAGAAATAGTTTTAAATTGCTTTCTAACTGGGTTTTTCTGGGACTAAGTCAAGGTCATGGACAAACTGTTCCTCCTCCTCTTACAGAGCTGCCTTTGTGTGATGTAAGACAGCCTGAATACTGAGCGGTAAAATAATCTACATCTCATTGCTGCATCTAATTTAGGGAGCATTTGCATAGCAGCCACATCACCTTGCATCACAAACTGGCAGAGGACGCACACAATTCCTCCTCAAGAGCTCTTAATCTCTGCCCTGTGCCTAATAATGTGGTTAGTAAACTCGCACACCACCGTGTCCTACATTGTCCTGCCAGGCCACATAAAACGGGGATATGGATATGCGGCAGGTGGGCTGAAGTGACAGGACCAGATGGGTTCCAACTTCTCTCGCGTTATATCAATGTTTACTGACGGAGAAGCCGAATTTTCACAGGATTTTACAAATTGATCCATTAAAATGTGTCACTCAGACCGCACTATGCTGTAGGTTTAATAAATAATTTGTCATAGTGAAGTCGAGGAAAGCAATTACACACATATTCTCAAGTACTTTACTTGAATATTTCCATTTTTTTTTTGTCAACTTATAGTTCAACTATAATCATATGCCAGAGGGAAATATTGCCCTTTTGGCGACTCAGTACTTATTCATAATTACTGAGCTGCAGCCGTATAAATACAAAATGACAAACGATTATTGTAGATTACCCTGTGATTTTAAAATATATTAATTCAATCATTTATATTTTTATACCAAAATAGCACATACCTATGACAGTTTCCTCAGATGCCTGATCCACCAAACCACCAAAATTCAAGTGTGCTATTTGACTGACAGCAAATTCAAACAGGAAAAAGCCTGAAACCCTCATATTGTAGTAGTAGGAAGTTATTTTGCCAGATACATGACTTAAAGGATTCCTCAGTTATCACAACAGCTAATCACAGTTTGCTATTTTACATTAAGAAAACCCCCTCATGATCATATCATAAAATATGGTGCATTTTTAAAGGATTAAGCTCTACATTCACCACATACAACATAAAGTTCCTACTTCCCTTGAATGCATCAGTATTTTACAATATTCTAGTGCACCTTATTTTGCATTAGTTTGTCTCATCTACTCTTTAGTTTGGTTTAATTTGTTTAATCTGCCTCTTGAGACCAACTCACAAGTAACAAAAATTCATTATATAGCCTGTAATATAGCCTTCTGAGAGACTGAATTTATGCATAATGAGTACTTTCAGTACTTAAGACTGCAGGCAAAAAGCATGTTTTTTCATGCACTGGTCTATTTTGAGATTTGGGGCCTTTTGTTTTTTTTTTTTCTTTGCTTCCATAACATGTCTTCTGGCAGACTAGTGGTAAGAAAACATCCAAAATATACATTTGATCGCTACTTTTTCTGCTTTTTGTGTATTTATGTCTGTAGATTTCAATGACAATACTAATCTTTAAAGGTCATGTTCACAGAATTAGTTTTTCCTCATACTCGCCATTCACACTTTCATACAACACACTTTCCAGTTTTGTTCCCATCTGTATTCAGAAGGTTTTCACACAGGGGCTTTGTTCATATATCAGTAATAGCCTGATTCACAGGGCATTCATTCCTAAAAAACAGGGCGAAAATTGTTTTTACTCCCCTGGCTGTTGACAGTATTTTCTGATTTATAGACTGCTAAGAAGAGATACTCCCCAAATTTCCTATCTGTAAAAACCTTTGCCTCCAATATGTCAATAGAATGAAAGAAGAAAGATATAAAGATGTGTCTTCATTCCTTCAAAGCGAAATGGCTGCTGCTTTGTTCTATTCAGCTTCAGCTCAGCACTTCACAATACAATATGCAGAGTTACGGCTGCCAGATTTCCATATTTCTGCTAACACTGATGTCTCAAAAATAACCTCTGACCTCACTGGATTGCAAACTAATACACAAAATAATGGATTTCGGAGAAGATTCCAGGACTTTTAAAGATGCCTGAGACATGAGGTAGGATTTTTAGAAAGATAAAAGTGATTATCCATTTGAAAGTGGTTTTAACTGAAGGAAAAATTAGGCTTCAGTGACTTAATGCTCGTATATTTTATAGTTTTTTCATTAGATATCTATTCTGGAAATGAATGCAAATTAGATAGTAACTCATTTGCATATTTAAGCATAACATTCCAGAAAACTTGCACTGCAAAAAATATTGTCTTAATTTAAGCAATCAGCTGAGGAAGTTTCTTGTTGATGCCCTTTTCACCTGTAGTGTCCTGTCTTAATTAGACACTTTTAATTAAGTTCCATGCTTGAATGCAGGATTTCTGTTTGGAATTTACGACTTTGGTACTTTTATTTCATTAACCCTCCTGTTGTCCTCATTTACAGGCAGCAGAAAATATTGTTTTCTTGTCTGAAAAAAATTGAACAAATTCAGCAAAAAAAATCCCCAAATTTCTAAAAATTTGTAAAACATTCAGGAAGAAAATTCCATTAATTCCTTAAAAATGTCCCTTAAAAAATATTTAAAAAAAAAACAAATTTGGCAATAAAATTCTTGAGTAAAAATGAGTAAAAATCTGCCCAAAAAATCCTAAAAATTTATTAAGTAATTACATACATGTCAATAACACTTCTAATGTTTTCTTTAAGAACATTCACATAAAAATCAACCAAAATCCAGCGAATTTCGCTGGATTTTGGTTGATTTTTATGTGAATGTTCTTAAAGAAACATTTTTGACTTTTTTTTCCACTAAAAAAATGTTCAAAAATTTCCCAAAAATGTTGAAAACGTGGACATCAGAAGTTGCACTGTGAAAATATATATTTTTTCCCCACATTTTTAATCTTTTAAAGGTCGATTTTGACCCACAGGACAACACAAAGGTTAAAAAAAAAAGAATCTGTAGAAAAAAAAGAGAAAAAAAATCCAGTTAACCCATGTGGATTGAATCCCACCATTGTGCATATGTGTACAACATCCCCATAGGCAATATTTCAGATATGATAAATGGATGCATAAACGGAATCGGGGATCGCACATGGCAGCAGAGCAAACAAGCTGTGGAGACTTTACACAGCTGCAAAAGTCACTTTCCCCATTTTGTCCTCTGAGCCACAGTGCACGCTGCTTATTAGAGAGCGAGAGAGGCAGGGAGAGGGAGAGAGAGAGAGTGAGAGAAGGAGGGAGAGGAGAGGGAGAGTCTCTAACTGGTTAGCCTACCTATCCACTAGGAGGAGAGGAGAGGCTGCTGAGGAGCAACACAACAATAAACAGCTACTACTACAAAAAGAGAAAAAAAAAATCAGCGGAGTTCACGACACACGCCAGAGGAGTACCAACACATCAACGCCATCGCATCTGCCTCGGAGTCAAGTCACAGCCATGTATCTGAACAGGGAAGAGGACAACAGCAAAGGTAAGATCCCGTCAAGAATCCTGACACTCTTTTTTTTATTTGCGAGGAGCATCCTGACAGTTTCAAGGTGTTTCATCCCTGACCTGCTGCTTTCCTCTTGGAGCCGAATAGGTGGGGATGTAGTCACACACAGACACACACACACAGCCCTGGATGTCATTTATTTCATCATTATAATTATTACTAAAAAGAAAACAGGCTCATCCTTTGGCATGGTGAAAAGTGTGGGCTGTCATTATGTAATATCAGTGCAGTTAATTGCCTCCGAGGAGGACGCTTATCTTTAGCTCCGATCCTGCTTTTCTTTCTGTTCCAATGCACCGTGCACAATCAATAGTGAACCTGTTGTGGACACTTTATCATGTGCATGTATGAAATTTGCAGGAGTGCATTGTCCTGTGTGTTGATCATGTTCCGTTAAAAAAAAAAAAAAAAAACACTTAAGGGCAACATAACACAAGGTCAAAGCCTTTAGCTACAATGAAACCCAAGTGTATATGGGTTATTAATGGTGCTCCACAGCGTCCGACATCCTGCAAAAAAAAAAAAAAAAAAAACACTAAACGACACGAGCTGCAGCTTATTACGAGATAACCGAGCAGCAGCAGGGACAGAGAGAGAGAGAGGTAAAGAGGGTACAAAGGAGGAATATTTGAGTAATCTCTCCCACGTGTTTTTGAGGCGTGATTTCTCCTCTCATCGGGCGCCCAGGAACACACTCGACTCGCGTCCCCCCGCTGTTACCACGAAGCATAAATAACTCTCCGGGGCTCAGAGGTTATGCTAATTACCACCTAAATCTTCAGGTTATACGAGAATAACACCTGCTGCTACCGAGCACCGGGGAGGGGAGGAGGGAGGTGGTGTAAAAAAGAGCAAAAAGGCAGAGTGGGAGGTGCCGATCCCCCCCCCCACACACACACACCACCACCACCTTTTCCTCTTCATTTCCCCGTGATGTGAGACAATGTGATCGGACCACAACACGATACTGTACAGGGATGTGCAAGCAAGCAAGCAAGCAAGCAAGCAGCATCCGTGGAGGAGAGGCTTTAAAAACAATGATGTAAGTGAGATCACTGTGTGAATGTGTCACAAAGTAAAACATATCTGCTGCTGCTGCTGCTGCTGTGAATGTTTAGAGAAGTGCCACCCCTAAAGCTGGGGTAGGCAGGGTTTTTTTAAACATAAATTCCATGATGACCTTTCAGCATGTTGTCATTGAAGTGGTCTGAGAGCAAACTAGAGCCCTCTTGGCTTTGTTTGCAGGCTTTATAAAATCTAACCTTGATGGGTGATTTCAGCCAATCAAAGGGCTTCTCATCTCAGCCCGGTGAGACAGCATGAGGAGCAACAAGAGCATCATCATAAACACTTTCACCCCAGAGAGCTGGGTTCAAGTCCCCCTTAAAGCCACAAGTGAATTTGACTTTGACACTTCATATAGTTTTGTAAATCCACGTTATACAGACTGGGCCCCCTGGTGGTCAAGCCGAGGAAATGCATGTGATTACAGGTGGATGGAAACTTCACCCCAGCCATGAAAAGAGAAAGAGAAAGGCTAATAAAATAATATAATCATCATTGCCATATATTACAAAGGGTAGTTTGGCATCTCTTGGAACTAGCAGCTTTAAAAAAATATGCAAAAAAGAGATTTCACTACAATAAAACAACTGATTATTATCATAGACATGAATTAGGTTGGGCTGCACAGTGTCGTAGTGGTTAGCACTTTCGCCTTGCAGCAAGAAGATCCCCGGTTCAAATCCCGGGGTGGACCTGGGATCTTTCTGCATGGAGTTTGCATGTTCTCCCTGAGCATGCGTGGGTTTTCTCCGGGCACTCCGGCTTCCTCCCACAGTCCAAAAATGTGCTGAGGTTAATTGATTACTCTAAATTGCCCGTAGGTGTGAATGTGAGTGTGATTGTTTGTCTGTATATGTAGCCCTGTGACAGACTGGCGACTTGTCCAGGGTGTCCCCTGCCTTTGCCCGAGTCAGCTGGGATAGGCTCCAGCACCCCCCGCGACCCTAGTGAGGCTAAAGCGGTGTATAGAGAATGGATGGATGGATGAATTAGGTTGTATTAGATTTTTCCATGCAGATTAATGGAATCTGTGCATGGAGCATTAATGCCACTAAAACAGCGCCAATATTACATTATCAGATTTATTGAGGAGGTTATTCTGTCAAATGTGTAGCCAGTTTTGTGAAAGATTTTTGTTAAACAATGTATGTGTGCACTCTTGGCAAGTGTTGAACTTTATTTTGTAATTACACATTTGCCAATTTGACCGTCAGCATAGTCAAACAGCTCAGTAGGCTATTAGCTAACTTAGTTTTTCGAATTGACAATTTGGTTTCTCCATAATCCACTGCAACGGTGGGGGGATAAACATACAGCAGTTTCACAAACACATGGGAGATCAGAGAGGTTCTCATGGGGATGAATGAAGTTCCTGCTGATTTGTATTTGAACACAGAGCTATTTGGAAACAAGGCGCTAACTGTTTAAATGGAGACATCAAAACATAAAGATTCACCAGTTTTGGAAAGGCAAAGATGGTGGTTGCATGACAAACGTCCTGCCCGTCCTCCTCTGAAACCCATCTGCTTTATAACAGCCAACTCAGGATACAACCAGCTTATCGTGTTGCTGCATGGATGCAAGTTTAATATTCTGAGACTGTTCACGTGCATGGCAGAAGATTGCTTGGGCATTTTTAACCCAATTTTGAGGGAAAATCAACACACCTTTTCAACTGGTGATTTGGATTTGACTGGTGACTCTATACATGCATTTTTCTGTCTCAGTGACATTTTGAAACGGATGTTTTCACTCTCTCCACATTTGTTTTAATTGAAGCTTTGTCTTTTTAACACAAAAAGATACTCAAGGGCAATACCAAAGTGGCACTTGCTCTAGAGGGACTTAAACACTGATTTTTATATGTGATTGACCGTCAATACAGATGTAAGCTTTATTTTTTTTTATAAATTTACTTTTTTGTACTGGGTTTATTTAATAGCTGTGACATAGCAAGTCATCAGACCCGAGGCTGCAGTTGCAAGTTGTTTGTCATTGATTCCAGCCAGGATTAAGGTTCGACAGAATAATCGTTTTGTTAATCACCACCTTTTTAGGATTCACAGTGACGCTCCATTAAATAAATTGTAATCCAGGAATGCAATATTTTCCACAAATGTTTCAATAGTGGCTTTTCAGTTCAAGCTATCTGGAGTTGTTTCTTCTTCTTGTACATGTGGAATATTTTGTTTTCAATGTTGCGATAGGAACTAGATATGATTGTATTTGTCAAGCCTGTTTACAGCTGAGGAGACTTTACATTGGAATTCCCACTATTTTTTAGCCATGAAAAACTGAAAAAGTATAGATAGATATGGGCGAGAAACACTACAAGTGAGAACCACAGTGCTGTCTATACTGGTCTACTTGCTGTTGCTGTCAGACTGAAGGATGAGCTCTATCCAGTGTTTGCATGGAGGGAGGATAGGTGTCACCTTCAGGTCAAAATTAAAACTCTGATGCTTGGTTTATGAGGAAGAATGTGGTAAATTAATGACACCATTAGCCTCCTGTTCCAATCTTTAATATGACAGAGCAAATACTTGTCTGCATATCTAGGATGGTGAATATTTCTGGCTGTATAGCAGTATGCTAGCATTGTCATTGTTAGCATGCTGGAACAGTGACCACCATTTTGCCAACTCACACAGCTGCTAACATGGCTAGCACATTTTCTGCAAAGGGAAACCTCCGGAACATAATACACTCTAAAGTATGTGGGTCTGTATGATCCTGGAGGTCATGAGGCTCAGCAGCAGGTGTTAGATGAGGAATTAGAATCAGAGCATCAGCGTGAGGCGCTGAAGTAATCAAAGGCAACCATTGCAAAGTGAATGTAACTGAAACCATTTGTTAGACCTGCAGGCGTCACAGCCAGGGCAAAGACAAAAAGGCTGTTTCCAGGGATTAATGAACTGCCAGTAAAGTTGTAAAGTTATGAGCAGGCTGACTCTGAATGTGCTGGGGCTACTCTTTACTCTAAAAAGAACTCAGTACTTGACTGACGCCTTTAATTGATTCACCTAAGCGGGTGTTTCCCTCACTGCACTGCTGTGGCCTTTAAATTCACACCGCGTCTCAAGGTGGAGTGGCAGGGCGAGGGAGAAAGGTCTACCGGGGACGTATTGATTATGGCCTCAGAGGATTAAAGGGGGGGTGAAGACAAACAGGTTGATCATATGTGAGCCTGACAGACTGTCGTCTACTGTCCAATAAACATCTGAAATAAGACTGAATCTGGCCTTCGATCAATACTGAACTTAAGAAAAAAGAAACTAAATTACAAAAAGGATAAAGGAGTGAATGGTGGAGACAATGTGGCACCCTGTTGCTGTTTCCTCAGTATGACGGCTAAGTGATCCATCATTTATACCTTCTGGAAAACATTCAGCAACTATTTAAGCTACTAATGGTCTAAATGCTGCATTGTGAGCTGCAACAGGACCGATTGTCAACTATTGTAAGATAAATTTGGGATGTTCAGACCATCCAGCTCACATACAGCCAGCTTTTATTAATCACAGTGAAATATTAATGAACATTTAATTACTTAAATGTGAATTTTTTTAAAGCATTCGTGAGTTATTTGTAACTTTTATTAGTAAAACTGTCACAAAGCCAAACACAACAGAAACAAAATTCTTATTTGTGATTAGTATGGCGCACATCACTTCACTGTTGCTTTTGGCAACAGAAGGAATTAATTTTTTGAGACCAAACGCTTTAGGACAGAGACAGGATAAACAGCATTTCAGAGCAATGCTTATGTGCTCTGTAACCCTAAAGATAGAAACAGTTCATATTTAAACACTCAGCAAATACAAGCTCATGCATAGTGACACGTATACTTCTTAAAGAGCCCATATTATACGTGATTACAGGTTCAGAATTATTTTTATCGCGTCTTCTAGAGTATGTTTACATGCTTAAATCTTCAAAAACCACATTATTTTTCTCTGTCACTGTATATTACTTCAGCATCTCTTCTTAACGTCTGTCTAGGATACTCAGTTTTAGCTCCTGTGTCTTTAAGGCCCATCTTATTCTGATTGGTCAGCTGGCCCAAGGAAATGGCATAGTTTAACAGTTGCTTAAATTACAGAGATCCGCAGTCTCATTTTGACTAGTAGTTATTACGTGAAGTAGATATTTCAAATGTCATGACTACTTCCAATTTCTGTGCGTGACGCTGCTCATGCAAAACTTCCCTTTAGCAGAAGGTTCATTTAACGTTAGCAGAAGTAATAGCAGTTGTGGTGGATCATATTAGAAAATGTTGTAAAATAAGAAGATCGTATCAGCAAGGAGTTTGTGAAGAATGAGAGCTTTGTTGGTTCGAGACTTAGGATCGAAAACAACCAGAATGCTGCTCTAACATGGCAGCACAATGACTTGCCGTATACCGTTATGGTTGCAGTGCCACAGTGTATTTGTAAGGACGCTCTAGATATGTAGCCTTAAGGGGAATTACAGATGCAGTATCTTGAGCATGAATAAAGACGAGTCAGAATTAAACTGTCGGTATTTACAACTAAATTGGAAATAACTACAACAAGAGACCTCATACACATACATGGCTAAAGTGATGCCATTTGTCTTGAAATAAATAGACATGACAGTTGGGAATAGGAAGAATGACATCATGGATATCTGAAATGTTCTTTTTGATGAGAAAGAATTTACATATTGTTATCTACAGTGTAGATGCAAAGGAGGAAATAATGGCGAAATGCGAGGAAGCTGCTCATTCTGCTTGTGGGTGTGTCAAAGACTTTTGTTTTACATGATGACATAATTCGGTGAGGAAAGAAATGCCTGAACCTTAAACGAGCCATTTCAGGCAGGTAAGGATCAGTGACTTCTGTGGGAGAGAACTCCCTTTGGTGTGGACTAGCAAACATTTTAGACACACAAAAAACAGCTTTACAGAACATCAAAGAAAAAAAGAAAAAATCCAAGAAGCATGGGCTCTTTAAGTAATAGTAATCTTTTTAATTTTGTGAGATGTTGGATGGTGTAGAGTTTATGTTTACGATAGTGTCTTTGTAGGCTGGAACAACTTTTCACTTTCTATTAATCTGACAACCGTTGTCTTGAATAATTGATATTTTTTCTCTCAAACTTAAAAAAGTTCCTTTTAGGTTTCTGCACTTCAGTGTAACAGCTTCAGATTCCATTTTGTAGAACCCCAACAGTTCAAAGCACAAATATATTTAGTGTACTTTCACAAATGACAAAGAAAAACAACAAATGTTCATGTCTGAGAAGCTGAGAACAGCAAGTTGTTGCTTAAAAAACGAAAGGTTGTCAACTATCAAACTTACTGTAGCTTCATTTGTGGTTCATCAATTGGCTTTGATGTCTGTATCTAGAACACAGTGTTTTTTTTCAGCATTTTACTTTCATTGGATAAAATGCTGGAAAACAGAGCAGGGAATGACTTGCAGTAAAGGTCTAGTCACCCCACATCTAAAATTAACTGTTGTTTTAAAAGATTATTGTTCTCCATAAAATACCTATTATGTCTTAATTAATGATAATTGTACGAACTGACCAACAGTTTCTCAGTTTTCTCAGTTTATTTTTTAATGGAACAGTAAAGTAACAGTAAAACTATATAGCAATGGATTTGGTTTAAATATATATTTCTGTGGCTTTACATATAATAACATGTCTGTTTCCATTTCAGCAATCACCAGTGAGTGTGAAACATCTGTCAGGCTCGCAGCACTGTCACCCCATGCATTATTAGAAGAGCGTCCCTACTTGTGAAATGTCCCTGCTACACTTCAGCCATAGAAACAGGAGGGTTCCTTCCCTCAGTGCCTGTCAAATAGCACGGGACCAGTAAATGAAGAGCTTTGCAGCTTCATCTATTGATGACTTTTCTGATGAAGTGACTGTAATAGATTTGTTGGCCAGGTACCGCTGCCTTTATTGATCGTTTGCACCGAGGGAGAATGGTTCAGGTACAGGTTAGGTTTTGGGGAGATGTGTTCAGAGAAGGAACCTGTGGTTTGATTGACTTCATGTATTATTCATGCAATCACCCTGATCTGTATAAGTGACAACAAGAGGTGGATCACTAATACAGCTTTATGACCTCTTGAGGTGAAGTAATGCCACCTCAGGACATTCGCTGTTGTTGTCTTATTGCGTTCATCAGTCTAGTGCAGGATAAAACTTCAAATGAAGAAATCAGTGAGGAGCTTCACTTGTTTGCTTAACAACATAAAGTGTTGTTCCTCTTTAACTGACAGTTCGGTATCTCCTTCTTTCTTGCGATGCTACGTCTAGAGACAGAGCTTGTACATCAGGGACAAATTGCCTTAAATTTATTTGATGTGTGGTCCTGTACTCTGTCTGGCACCCCGCACTATCTACGACTTGAATATGATATATAGTAATACCGTGAGGTTCAGTATTGATTTAGCTTGATGCTGGCCTTGGTTTTGGGCTGCGGTCCAAACCTCCGGCCAGGGCTACCAATCTAAATGACTTAAGTTTGGCATGCAGCACCTGCACTAAGAGCACTCCTCAGGTAGAGTTTATTGTTTTGGCTTGCTCATAGATAAATCTGCAACCTAAATGGGTTACGCAATGAGCAGATGGCATCACTTTAGAGGAGGAATACCATGAATGTGAATCATCTCAACAGCTATTGCATTGGATGATCCCAAGAATAGGAATGTAATCATTTGGGTGATCCCATTATTTTTAATTAAGAACCAGTCCCCAGGTCAAAAAAGGAGTGCATACCATATGCACTCTCTATGCTTATATACTATATAGTATGCTAGAAAACGATGTCCCAATACAAAATGCAGTATGCCAAAAAAAATACCAGGATGTCCTACTATATGCGGTGGGTTTTTGCAGTATGCAGGCTATTCTGGCCCACAGTTCTTGTCACATACATCACATTGTCTCCCACTGAGTATAAACAAGTTAGAATGAACAGATAGAAGACAGATCATTTGGCACAGCAGACTTTAATAGTCAAAATTTAAGGTGCAATCCTATGACAAAGTAGCATGTCCTGATTTCAACATACAGCATGAAGAAGTACGCATTTTTAAGCAGCTGTAGTGTGTACTGGAAGTAAGAAGAAACCGCATGTGTTTGTAAGACCTTAATCTGCTTCGCATCTTGTTTTACGACCAAATATCTATGAAACTAATGATACTTCCATTTTCCACATTTGTACTTTATGTTTAGTGCTAATTAGTGAAAGGTAGCATGCTGACACGCTAGCTACGATGATGAACCTGATGAACATAACACTTGAAGAACATTAACGTGTTAACACTGACAGTGGGATAATGTTTGCACATTAGCGCGACTTTACAGAACTGATATATGACTGAAGCCGTTATTATGAGTGTTCAGGGTTTTTCCTGGTTTAGAAGGGGCCTGTGGGGAGTAACTATACGTGACAATAAACATGACTGATCTGCTTACAGCAAAAGCAATGCATCTGTGTTACTGTTTTAACAGAAATCTGTTAATTTTCCTCTTATTTCTGAACATTTGGTAAACAAAAATGTCCTTTGAGTTGCAGTAAATGAAGCCACAGTTAACAACAGCAATTAAAAAATGTTCAAATTTCTAGATTCTCATTTTTTTCAGGTTGGCGCTGGCTTACGCCTCTTTGGTGGTGCCAAAATTTCCTCTGTCTCAACCCTGGTGTTGCAAAAATATAGCAATAAAACTGGATTTTTTAAAGTCCCTTTTTAGTTGTGGTTTGTCATCACCTTTTAAACCGCATGCCCTACTTATGCTCTTATACTCATTTTCTAAATTATGGTTCAAACCTTGGTAGTGATGTGATTTCCTGTAGTCGCTTACCTCTGAATGAAAAGACCCTCATTGTGCCTCAGGTTTTGACAGTTTTTCGTTTACTAGCTCGGTGGTGTCTGACATTTCTTGGTATGCATCAAAGGACTTTAACTGCTACGGAAATGAAATGGAAAGCGGAGGGAGATTGTGGGGTGTCTTTAACATGGTGTGAAGTGTAAGTGTCAGCAGACAACTGTGAGTTCCTAACCTCTTTGTTATTGTTGCCCTGTAGAAAATGACGATGTCCCTCTGCTTCATAGCTATTTTACTAATGTAGGATGAGAAATTATTTGGGGGGAATTGCTGTGGCAGTCTTGTAATGTCCATGCCTCTTAGAGCAAGATGAATTGAAAAAAAAAAAGAGCTGGGAGAAAAGGTATCTGCCTTATAACAGCCGCATTCAACAAGTCTCTATATTTCTGTGATCAAAACTTAAAAAGGAAGATTACTGGAGATATTCATTCATGATGCCCTCTATTTTCCCTCCTAATATCGTTTAAAGCATAAAGCAGCAGTGAGCTATTTTGTTGTCCTGTCAGCTCACTGTGTTGATATCAGATGTAGAGTAGATGAAAATGTCATATTTTATAGACAAGCGTGAATTAAACACATCAGATTCAGTCTGGGAGCATCAGATTGGTGAACACAATCACAGCGGAGACCTTTAGCTATGTAAGGTACATAAACTGGGACAGGAATAGTGTAATTGTAAAGAGCGCTTATTAAGCCTGTTTGACATTTAATGGATCTCTCTGTCACTCGAGCTGGAGTTTATTTAGCTTTTAGATGCATAGTCAAATAGTTAACAGCGCCAATTTATGATACAGATGGATGTTGTGAGTCGAGCCATTGGGGAGAATCTCAAGGATCACTGGAGTCAGAGGAACAGGCTGCGGTGGAGGCAATTAGATGCTTTTGTAGGAACACCTGCAACGAAACACGGATTTGAACCTGCTGCTTCACTGTTCCACCGAGAGAGCTCGTCATCCTCCGCCGTGGAGCAGGAAGCCGTATCAGCTGATTAGAGCAAAGTCTAATCACACTTTGAATCAAGCAATTGGGGCTGCGGGGAAATAAAATCGCATTTGGGAAGAATAGATTTTTTTTTTTACTAACTGGTAGCCTGCTGGGAAAATTACGGTTACATAATGCAGAATTAGTCTCATACAATGTAAAGAAATGTTACAGATTCGTGGCTAAATTCAACAACAATTCACCAATTTAGCATTTGTTAGCACTATATGAATGTTTTATACACCGTTTAAAACTCGACAACTTTGTAGTTTGTGCATCATTTTTCAAAACCTATAACCACTTTATTGTCACCACTGTGTTTTATAATATCATCATACCAATTATATTATACCAGCGTCTATGTATGGGTACACAGGGATCAAATGCATTGAAGTACAGCTAGTATATCCACATACTTCTATAGATGCTAAACCAGCCAAAAGCAATATATTTATTTAACCATCCGCTATAAATTATTAATGTTAGAAGTCCTGTCTGTTTTTCTAAGTATTAGATTTTACAGGATCCATATAGCAGACTTGTTGATGCAGCTTCTTAGTGGCGGAGTTATTTTTATAGTGGACTCTCTCAGCTGACTAGATTGCGGAGGAGGGGGAGGTCTCTCACTTCTCTTCTCTCTCTGCCATCTTCTGTCCCTTTCTCCTCTGTGTCTCGGGGAGGAGGATGAGAATAAGGAGCGCGCCGGTTAACATCAGCCGGCCAGGGGGAAGAGTGATAGGAAGCAAGAGCCAGAGAGGCAGACGATAGAGTGGAGACGAGCATGAAAAAGATGGAGAGAGCAGGAGAGGCAGAGGGAGAGAGGAGAAGCAAAGAACAAGCCCTGGAGTGCTAGCCAGTCAAGGTCACACAGAGGAGAGGAGGCCCTGAGTGTGTGTGCGTGTGTGTGTGTGTGTGTGGAGGGAGAAACAGCCAGGCAGGAGGCCTACATAGTAAAGAATGAAGGGTCTCTGACAGCAGATTGGTTTAGTCTGGGATGAGGGGTTTTATAGGGGGAGGGGGTGAGGAGAGGAGGCTAAAGAGAGATCCTGTTGTTGAGTGGTGGGATGTTTGTTCTGTTTATGGTCCTCTGCGTACTGCGGTGAACGTTTCCAAATATGCTGTTGCATAACCATCTAGTCCCGCCGTTGTGTTGATCCATTTTGTCTTCGCCGTCTCTTTTTTCTTAACTCTCCCTGCTCCTTTCCCCCCCAACCCCCCTCACTACTCAATGACCTCTGCTGTCTCGCTGCAGCTCCTACTGTCAGGAGGTGCCGTGATGCATTTCATTAAGTGCATGTGTTGTGAAAATTAAACGCGGTGGCTCTGCAGGTGCATCCTACCACCATATTCTGAAAGCAACGAGACAAGAGTAGGAGACCGTGTTAATCCCGCACAGAGAACTTGCTCTACTTTTGATTAGCGATGGAGAAAGCGAGACTGTTGCATAATGGATGGCCCGGTGCTTGTCGTCTTAGGATCAAGTGTTTTGAAAGCAGGATTGTGGTTTGTTGAGAACATTCTTTATTCGGTTATCCCAGCAGGATGCAAAGAGTCACTTGGAAATGTGATCACCGCCGTCTCTTCAAACATATTAGCTCTGTTTGCTTCTCACACCCAGGGGAGATTACGTGTGTGAGCAGTTGCCATAGTGTTTTTGAGCACCAAGGTGCTGATGTGAAAGATCAGAGGTGGCTGGGGTGCTCTGCGACATTATCTCTGCACGGCAATAGTGTGCTGAGTCGTGATAACATATGATGGCTATGTTTGTAGGAGGTCAAGAGGTCACTCTGTGGGTGGCCCTCTGAGGTCAGCTCTCACTCTCATTGTTTTTGATAGTCTCATCCCCGAAGCACTGCAGATGCATTTTACTTTTTAGAAAAATTTGCTTTTTCCACTCTGTCATCCCAGAGCGCAGTCACCACCGCTAATCCTCACATTAAACCTCCAGTGGTCACACAATCACTTTCAGTTTAAGACTCCCAGCGAATTCTTGGCAAATTATCCTGTTGACAGACATCATTACCATTCCAAAGTGTAATTAATCTTTCCACACCATGATTTCACAGAGATGAGGGGTAATAGCTTCCGTAATAATGGGTTCAAAGCATTTTGCCAAACACGGACTGTAATTTTACTCATCTTAGCAGACTCTGCAGAGCTGATCTACAATGGGAACTAGAAAATAAATGACCCTAAACTTTTGTATTATTAGACTGAAAAGCTGTTAAATACAGGAAATAAACTAGCATAGAAAGAAACAGAGGTATGGCATGCAACAAAAGTCCCCAGCTGGAGCCACTCATCCACAACGGTACCCTTTAAAGAAAAGTGCCCTAAGTCATTGAAGCAATAGTTTGACATTTGGGGAAAAAGCATATTCGCTTTGTAATTGAGAGTTAAATGGGAAGATTGACATCACTCTACAATTTGTACCATCTGTTTTTTTATATCATGTTTTTTGGCATTTTTGCCCTGATTTGACAGATGCAGACAAATGCAGGGAGACAGCAAGGGGGTTGTAGACATGCAACAAAAACCCAGCCAGCTCTCAAACTATATGCATGTGGTATTACCCAGTAGGCTACCTGTATGGTAAATATAATCCTGCAGTCCTGCTAGCTTAGCATAAAGACTGAAATTAGGGGAAAACCAAGCTGTGTTTAAAGGTATCAAAATCTTATCTAATATCACCCGTAAAGCTCACTTAAATGGCGCATCCAGTAATTTTCACCTCTGAACCCCAAAACATGCCGGTGGTTATGAAAGTGATGCTATCTTTTTAGAAATCCTCCAAATTACATCATTTATTAGGGCCAGAAACTGCGAAAACACAAAGAATCACAGGATTTTCAACTTTCTAACTGTCCTTGAACTATTAGTCTGTCATGTGCTGAACTTAAAATCATGATACTTTGTCTAAATATTTGCATTCTGCATGTTTCACTAAAAAATTCACCCAAAATAAACCATTTGCTCTAATGAGATTCTGTAAAAACAATAAATTCTGCACTCATTGGTGCAACCCTAAAGTCATTACTGACTCAGGCCATGTCCACACGTATCCGGATATTTTTAAAACCGAATATCCGCCCCCCTCCGTTTAGGAAAGAATCTGCGGCCACACGTCTCCGTTTTCTACAAAAATCTCCGTCTACACATATCCGGATACATGTACGTATATATCAAGCTTATCCAATCAGAAGCGGCGGCGTCTCTCGCGTCGAACATGCCGAGGACGTGGAATGATTGTCAGGTGCAAAATAGCAGAAGTCACAGCAGTCCTTCTTCTCCGATGCTCTTCGAGGTGAAGCAGTAAATGAGCTTGTAAGATCAAACAAGCAAAAAGCGCCTGTAGTATTGTTGAAACCAGTACACTTTTGAGCTCCGATTGTCTACAAAGGTCGCATGTCTGACGTCACAGCAGTTTTGTCGCAGGCAGTGACGTCTGCGTTCCTAAAACTCCGGTTATGTCTGTCCACATGTAAATGCATACCCGGGGTTTTTCCCAAATCTCCACTTTGGCCAGAGTTTTCAAAACCTCCGTTTTCTGAACCAAAAACCTCTGGTTACGTGTGGATGACAGGCTGAATGGGAGAAAAATATATGCGTTTTCAGACTTATCCGGATACGTGTGGACAGGGCTTCAGCTCCAGCCAACAGTCTGGTAGCAAAAAATCTGGAATTGTTTTTTTTCCCCCTTTTTTTGTACAGGGCTGAACTACAGGTAGCTAGTGATTTAAAAAAAAAAGGATATACAGGGTATCCTCGACTTATGTCAGAGTTCCCTTCCTACAGATTGATGTAAGTGAATTATCGCCATAAGTCAGAACTCTGGCCAAAATGTAAACAAAGCCGTTACGTCAGAGATATAAATCAATTCTAAATAAAAGTCATGAATACCAAATACTTTTATAAGAAGATTACAGAATATGTTGCACTGTTTTTACAACTTGATCTAATAATGCCGATGTTCGTTGGTGTTTCGCCCTGTTCCGAGCATTTTATTATGTCTTATTTCACCTCAATGGTGTGACGCCCTAAGGCAGAATTATCTATCTGCTTTTATTTTTGAAAAGGCCTTTATTTTGACGTTGTCTGTTGACAGTTGTCACTTCCTGTTTGCTATTTTGATGTTTACCTTTACATACGTATGTGCTTTTGTGGATGCTCGGCTCTCTACTTTGCAAACCACGGAGGCAGTGTCATAAGTAATTAACTTCATTTTTGAACTTGCTGGTTAAGTTAAAAGGATTTATTTGCATGTATTTATGTTGTTTTATTCTGTTTTTGTTGCGCTTTTCACTCTGTTTGCAATGTGTGTAAAGAGCTACAGTAAAGACGTCACGTTTGCTACAAGTCACCATTTATTTTGCAAGCACGGGTTGCTTGGAAACTAGTTGTATGGAAATGGTTTTCCTTTTCTCCGAAGTACTGCCATCAGAAGAGTCTGACTAAGGCTTAAGGGCAAAAAGTTAGAGAATGTAGCACAGTCCAGGTGGCGTACAACTGGTGAATGTAAACATAGACGTCTTACAGCGCCGCGTGACGACATATTCAGTGAGCTCGCCAATTAGTTCCAGTTCTGACATAATGACAAAATGCCATAGGTCAAGGACGTCGTAAACCGATGACCTCCTGTTTATGTGTTTTACGTAGAGTCACCGCTATTTTGTGTGATATCAGCTGCGGGGCACAAAATGTTGCGCACGTTAATTCCAAGTTTGTTTTTTACCCCAATTTTTGAAAAAAAATTAAATTAAATTAAAGGAATTTAGGATGTTTTTCTTTTTAATGATATAAGGCATTATATTTTTTTAATATTGCACAGAAGACATTTTCTCTGTTCTTCTTGCTATGGTTCTGCTGTTTCCATACAGTTTCAGAGCTTTATACTGTAGTAAAAAATGGGCCCACCATGTGTAAAAATGTGACAGGAGTAAAATAAGCTGCTCTGAGTTCACATTGTTGTTGCAAAAATCACAATTTGCCTTTGTGTGCCACACTCTTTCTTGGCCATTACCGGTAGCATCCTGAAGTTTCTGCCGTTTGCCTATTTACTTCTCCTGTCCAAGAAATAGTCTGGCAGAAAATCCCCCGAAAATAGCAAACACTTATAATGTGTTAGTGAGCTTTAGAGGTGTTGTTGGATGGATTTTGTTCAGACAGAGTCAGGGTAACTGCATCCCCTTATTGTCAGTGTGCACACTAAGCCAAGCCCGCTGGATACTGACTGCAGCCTCGAAGAGACTGTACGGGTACTGGAGTGCTTTTGTTCATCTCATCTAAATCTCAGCACGAAAACAAATAAGTATTTTCTCCAAAATGTCAAATATTGCTTTGAAGGGAGATCACACATCCATATCCATGAAGCAAACTACAAACAATGACGGTAAATTAAATGAATCCTACGCTTTGGTTAGGCCAAGGTCACCACATGTAGATATTCAGTAAATTTATCTGCAGGTAGTGACGGCGTGTCAGAGTTAAAAAGAGGATAGGCAAAAGCTGAAAAGTTCAGTTATTTATTTATAAAATGATCGTTTATACGAGGAGCTGCATCACGCTGTTTGCTTCAGTACAGCATGTTCCACAACTCGGTGTGTGTGCTCGAGCAATGATTTGTGTGTGCAGCCTCACTGTCTCTTGGTATTTAGCAAAAAGTGTGTGATTTTGTGTGAGCCACCCTGTATCTGGCAAGGTAGTCAGACTGACAGATTGGGCTGTATGAGTGCCATCTCCTCAGCTTGGCTGCCTGAGCGTTTCTCCCTCGTTCCTGCTTCCTCCGTCTCATCTCCCTATACACTGCTTCAGTGGCGAGCAGCAGGGCAGGGGATATTTTCCTTCATTTGCCTTATCTTAGCAGTTATAGGTAGGCCCTCTGCATGGATTATGTCGCCTCACTGTTCCATAACTGTAGCTATAATAAATGATGGATCAGCCGTCTTGGTCTGTCTCCTCTGCGCTCCAGCCAAGGAGGTAGCTTTTGACAGTGTGAGGTTAAAATGCCAGCGATGGCAGCGAGCACTTTGCATGTCCTTGCCTTAGACTCTTCCATTAGCAGCATCACGAGCAGTCAGAAAATGCACATGCACTGTGTGATGAAGAGGAGACAGTTATTGTTCTGCGGGGCTGGGCTGGGTCATGAATAGGATTCAGCAGAGTCATTGTGTGTGTCTCTGTGTGGGCTGCTTCTTTCACACTTGTTCTTTTACTAGAACTACAGTGACAATAGACAGACTTTCAGCAACAGCTATCAGTATGCTCTCATTTTGCTCTATTCACCGTCCTAATCTGTTTGTGGTAGATTTGTATTTGACCGAGTATACAGTTTTGGAACAAAGATAGCGTTTCAGTGGACGTGTTTACACAGCCATTATGTTTCACATCTGCTTTAAAAGTGTCTAGTTCCTCGTGGAGAATATGATGGAGGGAGCATCGGGGAGAATAGGAGGAGCAGGAGGAGGAGCAGGCAGAACAGAGAGTAATGAGACTGGGCAGTAGGGACAGATGATGTGGGAAAACCTGACAGATAAAAGAAACACACAGTCCCACATCTCTAAACCCAAATATGGATTCACATGGCCGATTAGGAAATGGAAGAATGTGTGTGTTTGTGTGTGTGTGTGTGTGTGTGTGTGTGTGTGTGCAGAATTAGGGGGGCTTGGGATTCATCATCTGAATATTTGGCTCAAAAAGACTGAGTACCTGTTCTGAACACAAAAAGATCAAATTACTGATACCAGCAGCTGGGAGTCTTGTGCTTTTGTTCTCGCTGCCTCCCACTCCATCTCCAAAAATGATCTGGATTACTGTTTTCGTTGCGCCTCTCGATTCCCCACCAGCCATCGAAGTTTTTCTCGCGGTCGCGGGCTTATCGTCCCGTGTTTGCCTTGGCAGCGGCGTGAATTGGTGCAGCTGGAAGAGCACAATGAATTGGATGCAAGCAATTGTGCATGCATGGGAGTGAGCTGAGAGAGCTCAGCCTCGGACTCAGTAGAGCTGAGACACAGCAGATTGGGCTGGCTCGTCCAAGCAGTACATTTCTGATTGGTCTGGGCTACAAAGCTGAAATGTGCCTTTTGTGCCACTGGTCCACACATCTGACATTCTGTGGAAATCTCTCGCT
The DNA here is from genome assembly GCF_021347895.1 of Acanthochromis polyacanthus. Lineage (NCBI taxonomy): Eukaryota > Metazoa > Chordata > Actinopteri > Pomacentridae > Acanthochromis > Acanthochromis polyacanthus. The sequence goes on along the minus strand of NC_067120.1, from coordinate 13,027,939 downwards.
CTCCGTTTCTCGTTCTCTCTCTCCACGCTAAAGAACAGCAGCACTTTTCGACTTGCACGGATCATATTTCATGTACGCAACATCCATTGATTAATGCCAACCGCCCTGAGACCCTTCTTAGTGATTATGGCTCTCAGGCTTGGGAGGGGCCGCTGATACCCTTAATGAGTCATAAAAGGCGAAGAATTATACACTCCAATAGGCCTGACATTGGGTGATATTTCAATATTTGGTCACTCACTCTCGGAGTCTATTTGCCCACGGAGTTGGCACACGCTCAGATGCCCTCAGACACGCATTTGCACAAGCAAACAGAGAAATCTTGACTTGCCAGTCCCGTGGTGTGTTTCGTGCACTCAGGATTTCTGGGTACGGGCAGGATGCTGCCGCACAGCCCGGAAAAACAAACACGCAGGTCAAACATAAACCTCCCAGAATGCGCCGTGATTCAGCTCAGCTCACTCACCACCAAAATAAGCATGGCGATTACATAATCAAAACAAGAAGCCTCGATGCCTACAACCACTAAATGATAATTGTCATGGTATCCTTCAGTGTGCTGAGTCCGCAGTGCCTCGTGCCTGTGGTGATGGGCCTTCCTGGGTGGTAATGTTTGCGAGCTGACTGATTTTGCTTCAATATGTTTGTCTAATGCGCGATCGTCCCCCCGATAAGGACGGCGAATTGTTTGTGACAGTCGGCACGCTCGTAATGAGATGATGGAGATCTTCGCTCGCTAAATGAGCTATCATAGAGGGATAATACGTGCGCAGGGCATCATAGTTTCTGCCTCTCACACCATCTTTCCCTGGGGTGTGTCTGTTTCTCCCTTGTCTCTGAGTCTGCTGCCCTCTAAAAAAACACTGCTTAATTACAGAGCAACATGGGGAGGAAGTGAAGACAAAGTGGGAGAAAGACAAAAATAGGGAGACGAAGGAGCTCTGAGCGTGGAACTAACGGAGGTAAAATGGGTGCAAGGGAGTGGCAGCCAGAAAGTGAACGGGGAGAGTGTTCGTAATTAGGATTGTTTTAGGAGTGGCGTTGCTCCGAAATTACAGTTAATATTTGATGATCGCTGCAATCTGCGATCCCCCACTGAACAGGCTCTGACTCTGAGGGAAACACACAATGACTGCACATCAGACATGGCTGAGGATTGACAGGCATGTGGCTCCCAGCCTCTTCCGACAGTCTTCCTCCTTCTCAAAGCGCCTGACAAATCTCATTAAGAACTATGCACGCAGGGTCTATTGACATGAGACAAACCAAGAAAGGGTCATGTATAGAACATGAATGACCCAAGGTTATGTGCATGTGGCTGCCTCATGCTGCATAAGCTCTTACCTTTACTGTAAACGCATATGTGATGCATCTGTGGCAGTTCCAGTCAGTCCTTTGGATTGGATTGGATTACATATTGGTGTCTTGGGTGTAAAAAGCGATGGAGTGAATATTATCATTCTGTGTAGAAGGATTTTGCACACACACACACACACACACACACACACACACACACACACACACACACACACACACACACACACACACACACACACACACACACACACACACACACACACACACACACACACACACACCTCTGTTTCAATCCAAATCCCAGAGCCACATTCACCCCTCTCTCCTTAACTTCTCTGAAATATTAATATAATCTAATAGGCTATTTGTATTAAATATTTAATTCAGTGTCATATTTGCATCTCATAAACCGCTGGTCAGTCTTATTTCAGATTACCTTTGAAATTTTAAGAACTTGCAGGACGGCAACAGAATGAGAATGGCAGAGGAGTAGATGATGGCTGGGCGACGAGGAGAGTTTAGAGTGTGTGATGTGAGCTGGGAAATGCTTCAGAGAGTCCAGAGAAAATGCATCTTGCGTCCTTTCGGCTGTTTCATTTTCCTCTTCCTCCACATCTAAACACAGCATGCCGTGCTCTGTTTCCCACTGTTTATTACAGATCGTTTGCAGCAGCACTTTGTGTAATGTGCTCCAGACAGATTTGACAGCCAGGACGTGGACCATAAAATGCCTCCTGTTAGTGTACTATCTACCGAGAGATTCCAAACCCAGGTATTTGGAGGTGGAGCAGTAAAAATAAAATGAGAAGTTAATGGAAGGCGGATGGGCAAGTGAGGACACAGAGAGATTGGAATTAAGGTCAAAGATATTCCCCCAACCTTAAAACGACAATTAAATCAATGTTCCTCCCCATAAATGAAGTTTAATTTTAAATATGTATCTCCGTAGAATGGTGTTTCACTCCGAGTGTCTGATGTTATCGTCTCATTTCAGTCAGATTATGTGGTAATATTCTACAGGGCTGCTACCCGGTATGGAAAAGCATGGAATTTGATTTTAGTCATTTTCTAGTCTGGTTAAGGCTTTTTAGGAAAAAAGAAAAGAGAGTATGATGTAATATTTGTATTTTTAGACTACTGTCAGAACAGACTCACTAAAAAATGTGCAACAGCTACGTTGGGCCACAGTGCATGATGATTACTGACAAAAAAAAGAATGTAAAATTGTGAGATGCTTATGGTTCTTGTAGGCAGTTCAAGAGGTGGGAATCATCACTGTAGGAACGTAGAAAACAGCCAGAGCCCCATTTACATTGGTGCATTTTTTTTACCAAAACCATTATGTTTTTCTGAGCCTAACCAAGTAGTTTTGGTGCAAAAACTCACCCAATTATTTTTGCCTTGTAAAAAAAGGAAATGCCACACAGACCAGAACAGTGGGTCCACATACAACACAAACCCCAGTCTCCAAGGTGAAAGTCCTGTGACTTATTCTTTCTTCTGTGGACTTTGTTGCACTAATCATGTGTGTTATATGACTCGAAACCTGCAGGTTTTGTCACACAGACCCTGGCCGATCTCACAATTTTACATTTTTTTTCTAAAACTAGTACCTTTTTGCACTGCAGACTAATCTTGCTACCACACATTTTGTTGTGAGACTTCCTTGCTGTTGCCTCGTTCTGTTTTCTAAAATATTTCTAAAAACAAATTGATTGTGTTTTTCATGCAATTTGCTGCAGGCAGCCAGCATAGCCAACAGTTTTACCACCGTGTTGGAGACACAGATCAGAGCGAGTTTGATAAAAGGCAATCAATTTTGGTGTGCAAATGAACGCTGGCTTCTACAAAGAGCTGCCTGGATGTCGCAGCCTGCAAATCCAGACATCCGCAACCAGATTAGCTTGTAAAAACATAAACGCATATACATATTTACATATACATAACACCATGAATTTCCCTCGGGATTAATAAAGTATCTATCTATCTATCTATCTATCTATCTATCTATCTATCTATCTATCTATCTATCTATCTATCTATCTATCTATCTATCTATCTATCTATCTATCCATCTACCGCATCATAAATGATGAAATGTTGTGATGTAAATGAAAAGTAAACAAACTATCTTTCCTGCATAAGGATGCCATACCTTTATGGCTACTTTCCATTAGAACCATGAATGAACAAGGCTGCATTTATGCCAGCATTTAGTTATTTCACTATTTTCAACTCATTTTGAGTTCTAATATTTCAATTAGACCAGGGGTCGGCAACCTTTAACACTCAAAGAGCCATTTCGACCCGTTTCTCACAGAAAAGAAAACACCGGGAGCCGCAAAATCCTTTTTGCATTTAAAATGAAGACAACACTGCATATATCACTTTTTTACCTCTATGCCCTTGTTAATCAGTCGTGATTAATTAATTACAAAGCCTCTAATTAGATAGATTCATTTTTGTAATTGTGTCCTACCACTAATATTTATCTTACTTGGTTAATGTCATTTTTGCTCCTGGACCTCATATGTTACGCAATGTTAGCTGGAAATCAGTATTTTGTGAATGTCTATTTAACTTGTAAAATCTATTTATCTTAAGCTAATAACTTTTCTCCGGTAAGTCGCTGCCCTATTTTCCAAGACGACACTCCTCTGACTCTCTGACCTGCTGCCTGGATGCTGGACGTGACATCGATCCGTGTTCTCGTGAGTAACGTGTATTACCCTATCAAAGAGTAGATACTGAGCAAGACAATTATCCGTAGTTTACCTTAGTACTCACTAGTACCTGACACAATGCAGGACTCTGCTGTGAAGGTGGAGACGTGCGGCAGTGGTGTATTTGCAACAATAAGAAAAAGAAAGAAATTTGAAGGAGCGACGGCGAGGATTTAGGAATGGTGGCCCGCCGCTGCTGAATGAATGTAGAGCAAACACTGGGATCTGAAGATCAACAGGACTCCAAATGAATACACACAGGCCGGCGAGTGTCGGAGATTGACGGCTGGGATGCATATTTTGACAGACAAAAAATTAAGACGTTTTATTTTGATGTCATAAGATCACCATAATCTACAAATTTAGAATTAAATTTTAAAAATTAACAATCTAAAATAAAAGAAATTTTAATTAAATAGCCTGCTGATTATTTATTTTCCAAAGTTACAGGGAGCCACAACAGAGGGCTGAAAGAGCCGCATGCGGCTCCGGAGCCGCGGGTTGCCGACCCCTGAATTAGACTGAAATATGGGGGGAACAATAATATATTGTTATTTATTCAGTATGTTAAGTGAAAATAGTAAGTCTATAGGCAGCGTTCCTCTTTTGGCAGAGCTACAATCTTCTGGAAATTATCAGTAACAGTGAGAATGCAACAAACACGTTAATAGTTGGATTAAAACTACTTATTTACATGATAAACAACTAACTAATGGTCCTCGATCTCAAAATATGGTCTGACAAATCCACCAAGAAATCTGTAACTGTGCAATTTTGAAATGGGAAAAGTCACAGAACTCTGATTTTAGTAATGAATCTGAACAATGCCCTGTTCTTAAATTGTAAACAACATAATGGCAACCTTTCATTATCATTTCATGTTCTGGTTTTCAGAGTAACCAGCAGCAGTTTGAGTTTATCTGAGTGGTTACAGAGGACCATGTTTATAGTGCTGTCCTCAGGTTATGACTGTGTGCATGCGTCCATTGCACCACGCTGTTTCAGTGCTTTGAGGCGTAGCTGGATGTTTAGATGGAAGATCAGACCTATACGAGTGACGCTGCACTTGTTGAATTAGGTCTGATTCAGAAATGGAGGCCTGCACGTCTGATGAAGACACGTGTTGAGTGTTTGTTTACAGGTTCATCCTCGGCTTCATTCATGCAAAAATGTGTTTGCCGTGCAGCTGGATTAAAAGCTGCCAATGTAGCATGACATATAACTGTTTGAAACTTCTGCTGCAGTAAATTGATCCACTTACACTGTGCTAACCGCTTTTCAAGTTCTGATACAGTCTTTGGCAAGAATTTCCGGGAAAAGCTGGGATCTCATTTCCTGGTATTCAGCCCTAATGGGAATATAACTAGAATTAGGGCTGTGTGCACGCTTGTTGTGGCTGACCCTCCTCACTGAGGCTCCTGTTTGCATTTTGACCTAAATTGCATCCTGGGCGATCTAATCATGGGGGTGCAACTCTTCGTACAGGTGCACTGAAACAGCTTTGAGGATCTCCGGCGATCAAATTGCTCAAACAGCATCGGCGGAGGTCAGCGATGCATGTGACCACATATTCAGTGTAGTGTGAAAGCAAGTGCCTCCCTGGCTGCATGCGAGTGCTGTGAGGTGAGCTTCAGCTTTGTACAACATGCATATAGCAGGACAAGTTGTTTGTTTGGTGCAAACAGCTTGGGCAATGTTTTGAAGTCAATTTATGAGGGGAGGTACTACACAGCTTCTCTTGTCTCTACAGTAAATCTTTTCCTGAACACAAATAGCTTTTTTCCATTCAGCAGCGGTTCCACAGATCGAATCAGATGTGTGCCAGGAAGCAGTGTACTGGATATATGCTATGTTATTTTTTAATATGTAATTTGTTTTTTCTTAGCAAGCTGTACCCTACTTGGCAAATCTTGGTGTCAATAATGAAGTCCCAAAGGATTCCCAGTTGATTTTGAGTTGGAAATAAGTGTTGTGAGTAACGAGTGAGCCTTGCCTGGTCCTATTTTGTCTCGGCGAGGGGAAGCAGACTAATGAAAAGCCCTGAGCATCTGTAGGCCTGCGTGCCCATGCTCGCTCACTGTCCTCCTCCGGCCAGGCTGCATCACCACAGCCAGGAACACGCGTGGTCTCCACACCACCTCCCCCTCCACAGCCTCCAGCCTGCCAGACCCCAACTAGCACAGCCTGGAGGTAGGGCATGATGGCACTCCTCTGCGTTTGATTTTTTTTTTTTTTTTTTAACTTGCTCTTGACTAATCCTATTTTGGGTGCTGCTTTTTTGAGTAGAGGTTTGCACAATCTCTTCAGTCCAGATGCACAGAGAAGTGACACTTTGGAGCCCCCCACCCTCCCCTCCACCACTGCCGCCGCCGCCCTCAACCTTTACATATTATTACATCATCTCTGCTGCCGTTCAACCACACGTAACCCAGAAATGCTGTGAAAGTGCCACTTGTCATTTTCACCAAAGGGAAAGCACAGATCTTTGTGTTGTGCGCCGTGTGCCTCTTTTTCCCTGTCTCAGATCCCATTCTCCATGACGGCGAGCCCACACAGGAATCCTCCAGAACAACCTGGTGATTCACCCTGCATCCACAGCTGAACACGGCTCAGCTACGAACGCACAAACAAGCGTGGACACAAACCCACACGCACACATCCTCCCCCTTGAACCTTACATTTCATCTGCGCATCGCTTAATGCGCTGAAATGGTATGGTGTTGCCACTTTACACATTTCCATTAGATAACTAGTGATTTGTATAAAACCGTTCCATTAACGTATGAATAGCCGCTGATTTTCAAACAGAAGTGCCGAGTTTAGTCTCAACATGACCACAAAGCTTTTAAGTACTTGATTCAATATTAATTTTACCTTCCCGACGTGAGTTCCGGGTGGACTTTATGCAGTTTTTTTTAGGAAGCAGAGCCTGTGATATAATGTTTTGAACAAGGCAAAAGACCTTGTCAACACTTATATGAATATTTTGCAACATTTTAATGTCACTTAAACAGAGATTTGGAGCTTAAACACCTTTAGGAGTCAACATTTCTAAAAACATATATTAATGTATATCAGTGGGGACATGATCAACAACATGTAAAGTGGAGAATTTAGGAGTTTTTCAGTTGCTCCTTTGTGTTAATCATAAAAATGAAACAACAGCAATATTGGCATTTATATATAAGCACATATAACTTAACCTGGAATTGTTGCACCACTTTAGGGCTTTTGTTTTAGTTTATACAAGGCTTAAGAGTAGCCACATTAGCAGAGGAGTGTCAGACAAAGCAAATTTGACTGCGTTAGCCGGCTTGACAAAACCCAAACCCCGATCAAGGCTCGTGAGTATTGCCACAACGGTTATCAACTTCCCTGTTAACCCAGGTTTTTTTCACCAGACTTTGTGCACGCTCCCGTAAAAGGCCCAGTTTGACACGTGATTTGACTCTTCTTCTGCACAAAATGCAGAGCAATGGTGTGCCGCCTACTTCAGTCAAGAGGAACAAGCTGTTATAATGGAGAGCTATGAGGGATATAAAAATTTATCATGGGAAAAAGTGCTGTTTGTGCAAATGATGCAAAAGAAGGAAATGTCAGCTGAAAACTGTTAGTGGTGTATGCTAATATATTTATTTTTCCAATCAGTGCGCTCTCAATGCAGCTGCTTATTTCCAGTATGACAGCTGCACATTAGAGCTCTTAAATTCTAAACTTCATACATTTAAATATGACACTCTTCAAACAACGTCAGACCTAAATGCACTTCTTAATGTCACTTCAGTTTTAGGCCAGATTAAAGTGAAATTGATGTAATTGATAGAACGTTCTCTTTAATAAATACTAGTAGACTAATCAGTTTTTTAAATTTGTCTTCTGTTGGCTTCAGTGTAAAATTGACTCATCAGCAAATGAGGACCAAACATAAAACATATTAATGGATTTTCTACATAATCAACTAAATGCATGTAGGTTCCCGTGGCAACTCAATGCACACAGTTTTCGCTGCTTTAACCACACAGCTTTGTTCAGTGGAGTTACTAATGTATTCATAGCAGGTTTGCAGATGTAATGTATCTCCTCAGCTGAGAATCTGTATCGCTCATAAAAAAATTGTCAGGAAAGCATCTGGTGAGAGGGTGGCGCTTCTTACGGCCAATTTAAAACTCTGAACAGAACCTCCTCGTTCTCTTAAAGTTGTCAGGGTTTAGCCAGGTTTCAGGAGAGCCACCTTTGTGATATTGAAAAAAAACTCTGAATTCAGGCTCAACAAACCTTGCTCGTTAATGTTGCTTTGCAGCACATCCCTCAGGTCAGTGAGGCTGCACTTAGCCCCACAGAGGCTTGAGCAATACACCGACGTCACAGGGGCTCATCCTCTGGGAACCATGAATGTCACAGCTACAGTGAATGCCACTGCAATTCCTCCGATAAGTATGTTACGATCCAACCTCTTGGGTCAGCTGGATGTAACATAATAACCAGATATTATTGGTTTAGGTAAAGCAATTTATTGCTCAGTGGCAAACTAATACAAAAGTACAGTGATAACACAAAGAAAAAAGGGCTGGTGGATGCCGCTAAATCAAAGAACCAAATAAAACCAAACGAAGGCTAACTGAGTTCACAACCTGTCTCAACACATACAGAACTACTAAACTCCCGAGCCAAAACATAAACAGAGTAGCAACACCCACCACAAGTAACAGAACCTAGCCAATGAGTGAATAGTGCACAGAACTAACTAAACAAAACTGGTGCCTCTAAACACAGACATTTAACACACAGTACGCGGAGACTCAAATTACAAAAGAGCTTCTTCCTGAAGTTGGCAGACTGCTAACAGGAGCCAGTCTTCACTGAGACTGGAGGCTCCATACCGAATTAGCCACTGGCAACAGAAGCTCTAAATGCCCGTAGTCAGTCCCCAGTGACTGCAGAACCTACGGATCATACCAAAAGAAGATCCAGAGCTGGATGAGTCTTCTACTCCGGACTCATCAGCTGAGATGAATGGCAGCTGGAGTTCCAGAGAGGCTCCCAAACCAGCCAGAGCTGGGCCCACACAGACAACCTCCCCATACAACGGTCAAGAAGGAATCCACCCAAAGAACAAGACTGCACACAATTACTTGTTGCCGTAACAAAGGGACTGAGTGACAGAATGTTCTCTGAAACAAGTCAGATTCAGATTCACACAACTTCATTTTCATTTGCTGTCCATACACATAACTTCAAACAGGGTAGTCCTTTTATGTCAAACATACACACGTGGACAAAATTGTTGGTACCCCTCAGTTAAAGAAGGAAAAACCCACAATTCTCACTGAAATCACTTGAAACTCACAAAAGTAACAATAAATAAAAATTTATTGAAAATTAAATAATCAAAATCAGCCATCACTTTTGAATTGTTGATTAACATAATTATTTAAAAAAACAAACTAATGAAATAGGGCTGGACAAAAATGATGGTACCCATAACTTAATATTTTGTTGCACAACCTTTTGAGGCAATCACTGCAATTAAACGATTTCTGTATTTGTCAATGAGCGTTCTGCAGCTGTCAACAGGTATTTTGGCCCACTCCTCATGAGCAAACAGCTCCAGTTGTCTCAGGTTTGATGGGTGTCTTCTCCAAATGGCATGTTTCAGCTCCTTCCACATATGTTCAATGGGATTCAGATCTGGGCTCATAGAAGGCCACTTTAGAATAGTCCAATGCTTTTCTCTCAGCCATTCTTGGGTGTTTTTGGCTGTGTGTTTTGGATCGTTGTCCTGTTGGAAGACCCATGACCTGCGACTGAGACCAAGCTTTCTGACACTAGGCAGCACATTTCTCTCCAGAATGCCTTGATAGTCTTCAGATTTCATCGTACCTTGCACACTTTCAAGACACCCTGTGCCAGACGCAGCAAAGCAGCCCCAAAACATTACTGAGCCTCCTCCATGTTTCACCGTAGGGACAGTGTTCTTTTCTTCGTATGCTTGGTTTTTGAGTCTATGAACATAGAGTTGATGTGCCTTACCAAAAAGCTCCAGTTTGGTCTCATCTGTCCAAAGGACATTCTCCCAGAAGCTTTGTGGCTTGTCAACATGCATTTTTGCAAATTCCAGTCTCGCTTTTTCATGAGTTTTTTTCAGCAGTGGTGTCCTCCTTGGTCGTCTCCCATGAAGTCCACTTTGGCTCAAACAACGACGAATGGTGCGATCTGACACTGATGTACCTTGGCCTTGGAGCTCACCTTTAATTTCTTTGGAGGTTGCTCTGGGCTCTTTGGATACAATTCCAACGATCCGTCTCTTCAATTTGTCATCAATTTTCCTCTTGCGGCCACGTCCAGGGAGGTTGGCTACTGTCCCGTGGGTCTTGAACTTCTGAATAATATGAGCCACTGTTGTCACAGGAACTTCAAGCTGTTTAGAGATGGTCTTATAGCCTTTACCTTTAAGATGTTTGTCTATAATTTTTTTTCGGATGTCCTGGGACAATTCTCTCCTTCGCTTTCTGTTGTCCATGTTCAGTGTGGTACACACCTTTTCACCAAACAGCAGAGTGACTACTTGTCTCCCTTTAAATAGGCAGACTGACTGATTATGAGTTTGGAAACACCTGTGATGTCAATTAAATGACACACCTGAGTTAATCATGTCACTCTGGTCAAATAGTTTTCAATCTTTTATAGAGGTACCATCATTTTTGTCCAGGCCTGTTTCATTAGTTTGTTTTTTTAAATAATTATGTTAATCAACAATTCAAAAGTAATGGCTGTTTTTGATTATTTAATTTTCAATAAATTTTTATTTATTGTTACTTTTGTGAGTTTCAAGTGATTTCAGTGAGAATTGTGGGTTTTTCCTTCTTTAACTGAGGGGTACCAACAATTTTGTCCACGTGTGTACATGGGTCAGTATGAGAGAACAACAAGCTTCAGTTAGTAAAATCATAACATTTATTATAGGTCATATAAATAATAACCAGTGTATAGAACCAAATAAGAGAGTGCCAAAGTTAATGGGTGTTTAACCCTTGTGTCGTCCTGCGGGTCAAAATTGGCCCGTTTTAAAGTTTGAAAATGTGGGGAAAAAAATAAAAAAATTCACAGTGAAACTTCTGATGTCCACATTTTCAGCATTTTCAGGAAATCTGAACATTTTTTGGTCGAATAAAAAAGAAATTTAAAAAAGTGTTTCTTATGAACATTGATTTATTTAGTGAATGTTCTTAAGAAAATATTAGAAGTTTTATGGATATATATATATATATATATGTGATCACTTTAGATATTTTTAGGATTTTTTTTGGAAGATTTTTACTCATTTTGTGAAAATATTTGCAAGAATTTTCTTGTGACATTTGGGGATTTTTTTAAAAATAAAACTTTGAATGGAAATTTTTAAGAAAATATTGGGATTTTCATCCCTGAAGGTTTTGCAAATTTTCAGAAATTTGGGGAATTTTTTTGCTGAATTCTTGGATTTTTTTCAGACAAGGAAACTATATTTTTTGGTCCCTATAAATGAGGACAACAGGAGGGTTAAAATGTCTACAGCACTAGGAATGGCCTGCCAATAGCTTTGATAAAAAATGACCTTTCTCCACCAAACTGTACTAATTCTTAACCAAAGAAAAGAGACTATGTGAATCTTTTTTTGAATGACCTGGGAAAGCTGAGCTACAACATCCTCTGTTCAATACATCTAAATCTGATCTAACATTAGCCTTCGTTCTGAGACTGTTTCTGGATGTGTTCTCAAGAGCCCCTCGATTGGCTTAAAGGTCAGGATGCATACAAATCACACAACTGCCCCATTTGTCCTTTTATTAGTCTAACAGACCTCATAGAGATGCGAGGCTGAGAGGCTGCCTCGACAGCATCGGTTGTTCTTTGCCTATTTCATCTGGCCCATTACACATGACGAGAATTATAGCCCTTTGAAGCGACTTAATTAATCATCCGCAGATCAGGTTCGTTCAGAGCGTTTGTTTTTCATTCCAATTACAATAAATAATAGCAGCGGTGGCAGCGAGATTGTTTGTGACAACTTATTTTGCATGTGGCTTGGTCAGTGCTGTGCGCCCTCAAGAGGGTGTCAAGTAAATTGAGGAAGTGATGGAAAGCAGCGCGCCACCACTTCCCCATTTAATTATATATTTAAGGCAGAAATGCTGTGTTGCCCATTATTACTCTGCCAGAAGAGACATCGACGGTGATTTCCAGTAATAACTTAAATCTCGTCTCTTTCTCGCTATTAATTCCTCTCCAGCCTGAACTCACACTCCCGCTATTATTTTTCCCCCTCAGCTACGCCAGCAATAGTTAGCCAAATGACATCCTTGTCATGATGTTAGGGTGATAATGTCAAGTAGGTGTGAGAGCTCTGTGTGTGTGTATCACTCGGCTTAATGGCAGCCAAGCCTGCCATTAATTCTCCGCTGCCCTGCCAGCCAGATGGAAAGCTTTGCTGTATTGGCTGCCGTGACAAATGGTGACATGCACGATACTGCAGGTATTACGGCCACTCCCAAACTATACTACCAAGGTGATATTGACTGCAGCCCCTCGATCGCATCGCCACAACAGTTACTATTAATATGCCTGTGAGGAAGAATTAAGACGAGCTCTTACAACGTGGAGCTAAGCTAAAATGTCCTCAGGTGCTGTGTAATTGAGTTAATGTGGAAGGAAAATTACAGACTGCTCCCTGCAGAAGTGAAGGCCACAAGGACCGGTAGCTGTGGAAAACTATATTTCCCATGAGCTCTTGACTGTATCCTGCTGCAAGCGAGCAGCTGCGTGGCGTCGTCAATAAGTCTCAGTCTGCTGGGTACTATCCAGCTGTAAATTGTTGACAGCTATACAAGCAAACACATCAATGAGTGTTCAAGCAGCAGACAGATTGAAGGTCCTTCCGCGATGACCTCTGTGCTTATAGCAGCAAATTATGTTTATATAGAACTGTCTGCCTGCGAAACGTGGAACTTCATTTTGGGCAACGTGCCGCAGAGTCATTTTTATCTTTAATTATCAAATGTGTTTTTTGGAAGAAACCGAGGAGGGAGATACATTAAAACGTACAGTAGAAGTTATAGGATATTTCTCATTACTTTAATCTGTCCTTCCTTTGACATTGGCTGATGCTAATGAGGGTGATTTTCTGTGGTGTCACTCCAGCTGGAGTCTAAAAGCAGAGGGGTATTTAAATCTCCTCCTGACACAGAGCCAATGCAGCGCTGTCCCCGGGGCCCCTGCTCAGTCCACAGCACCGGAGTGGACAGGATCGCTCCGACCGAAGTGGAGCGTCACCGTTAATGCACAGCCCGGTGACGAGAAAGGTCACCTGAGACAGAGGGGGGGTGGTCACCGGGGAGGTGGGATTCTCTGTTCCATCAGATGAGAGCAGCAGTCAGTGAGCAAATATAATGCACCCTGTAGTGGAGTTTCTCCCTCTGTGCTCCTATGACAGTGTAAATTACAGTTTGACCAGCCTGCCTGTTGCACATACAAAGACACCAGAGCCATTACTTCTCCTGGAGTAACCTCTCTCTCGCTCTCACTTAGCTGTCGTACACTTTTACATCCTCCTCTCATCAGCGCTCCTGACACCGGTTGTGAGAAGGCTGTGGTCACACGCAGAGTGATAGATCGGCACACCGGTCGGAGGCAGTCCGTGTGAGGATCTGACTGCGGGGAAAGTGAGCGCCATTTGGAAGAAGACAGACACATATAGGCAGATGTACAGACACATGAAGGTGGCAGAAGGTCGCTTAAGGTCTGTCTTTTAGCAACTTTTAATGGAGTCTAAAGGGAGATGACTTTGACTGGGTTGTGGCCTCGTCAATACTCGAACTTCTAGCTGGAAGCCACAGATTGCTGTGTCCTCAAGTTTTACTGCCTGGTCTGTCCAGACAAGTAATAAAGTCCTTTTTACAAGTGGCCTTTAATTGAATGAAGAAGACAAAGGTAGAGGCCTCCAGGTAATCATGAATCAAAATGAATTCATTTACGACAAATGGAGTCTGTCTGGCATTTTCATATGAACTTTGCTCGCCAGATATGCGTCTGTTTTGGATGTGAGCATTCCTAAACGCCTTAAGTTAAGCTCATTGTGTGGTTGCGTGGTGTTTGATGAGATTTTACATAAACCATAACGGATATGCTGAGACTGGGCTGCTTCACTGTCATTTAACTGTCATTTAGCTGTCATTCAATTAAAGTTGCACTTGTCCTGCCAATACTTAATTACACCCTCAATAATTGTTTTCCCATTTTTGAAAGACAGGGAATATTTAGGCTAATATTCTTCATGGGCGGAGTGGCAATGGAAATTGGACATAGATATAAAAGTGCAGAGGTATGCGCGCACACAGACACTCCCGCATACCACAAATACATGCAACTCTGTATCCTTAGGCAAATACAATTGACTTTGACTTGGATTAGATTTTATAATACCACCCACATAATACATCTGGAGCATCCGAGACCTCTTTGTCTTGGTTGATGTCACCAGCAGTGAGCTGATGATGTGGGCAGATGGGGACTGTAGGCCTGTATGCATATGCACAAGCTTCACAAATTGCTTCTCAATAGCATTACAGTTGAGTCCCTCTTCCCTCACTCCCACTCTGCTTTTCCCTGCACTGTTCTCTCTCTCTCCACTTTGTTGGTTTCTTCACATTCCTAAAGTGCACGCATTCCCACTCATGTCACTGCGCTTAAGCTGTGTCAAGTGGAAGAATATGTGTGTGCGTGTTGGTGTGTGCAGCTCTGAGCACATGTGTGTGTGTGCGTACGCAGTTTTAGAAAGGCTGCAACTTTCAGCGCAGCTGGTAAAGGAGGATACGGCAGTGAATTAGAAGTTACAGCAGCGCACAGCGGCGAAGAAGGTGATGGAAAGCGAACAGTGAGGGGGTGGAGGAAGTCAGGGGGAGCCAGGGAAAATGTTTGGCAACGACACAAGGCTATGACCATTTTAGGCCTTGATGAAAATTAGAGATGGGATGGGAGATAGAAAGTGGAATGATAAAATGTTTTAGCTTTGGCTGCAGCGATTGTCTGCAACAATACAGCGAGCAGGCAGAGCAGTTCTCTCATGCTTTCTGCTTCTGCAAGGATTGAAATGATGTAAACACGACCGTAGTAATACTCACTATTTAACCCCTTGACGCTTATTGTTGCAAGTTCACAACATACCACTTTCATTCAGACTGCAGCCGAGATAGCGTATCCATTCCCCCAGTGCCGGTTTGTGCATATTCAATACGTACCTTGGAATCTTTTGCAAGCACAGGTTTCTTGTAGGACCGGTTGGAGTGGGACCTAATTATTATGTATCTGTTCCACGTGTAATAGACAGTTTCACAATCTCCACTTATTTTAGCATCAGTGGGAAAGCAAAACTTGTGTCTGCCTTTATTTTCCTGGTAATATAAAGTTCTGCACCTCCAAGGAAACCACTGAGCAGACTAGAAGTAGAGAAAACTCCAAAATGTCTAATAGTAATTACTTGAATTCCTTTTCTTATTTCTACAAACATTGTGCCCCCAGGTGTTGCAATTACTGGAAAAAAGTAGTAGCCCTACATAGAATAAATAATTAAGTATTTATTTTTTAAATATGTTTCCTGTCTCTGTAAACAACCTGCAGTTCAGCCCATTTCAGCTAAAAACTCTGACTTTTTGTCACCTGCCTCCATTTCAGAAATGGGTCTCTATCAGCTTTTCGGTGGTGGTAATGAGTGCAGAATTTATTCATTTATTTAGCTTTTTAAATAGAATCTGGTTAGTGAAAATTATTTAATTTTGACAATATTTTGAATGAAACAAAGTGATTTTGATGAAATATGATTTTAAGCTTAGATTAGTTTTCTAACGGAACCGTGCATCACATTTAATTAGGTCAAAGACTGAAAAATGGCGTAATTTGGGTAATTTTAAAAAAAAAATGCTATTGAGTTTTGGAGTTCAGAGGAGTCATTTACATTTTCAGCGTGGCACATATGGCAAAAAATAAGCACAAGAAAATGTAAAATCAACTGACTCTTTGCCTTGGACCTGTTGACCTTTGCTCTGATCTTTTATCATGTGAGAATGGAAAGCTTGACAGATATAAAAGCACTCGCTAAGGGGCTTATTAAATAATGAACATACTGAAAATGTGGAGAAGAAGAAGACACCAGGGAAGAAAACAGTTTAGTAAGGAGCTGTTTGCTGTGAGCCCTGCTTAGAACGAATAATGAAGGCTATATAGAGGCAATTTAATGCCCCTGAACTTGGAATAATGGTAGTCACGGCTGACTAAGTTTACAGCTCACAAACTCATTACTGAGATGGACACTAGTCCACCTCCAGAGCATCAGCAGCCACAATATGGACTTAAATCAATAAAGTCAAGGGCATCAGTGGGACTGGTGAATAATAGGTTGTTTGTAACTGTGTGAAGCAGCCATAACATCCTAAAGCTCAGGGGCCACGAGAAGCTCATCCAGCTTGATCAGGTTTCTGCAATATATAACAGTCATTTATCCCAGTGTGACACTCAGGAGGTGAAAAGTGGGGAGAGCACTTAGAAAGGAGCACAGAGGTCAAGAGGTACAATTGATGAGAAGTTTAATCTGTGATTATATTATTTCTTCTTTCCTGACAGATAATTAGCTGATAAACTGCACAGACAAATACCAACACTAAAATAATGTCCATCCAGACAGATGAGCTAACCTCTTAAAAAATGTTTGGAGTCTTCCTGTGATATATGACTGTAATCCATTATTAATGAGTGTTTGATGCGAGGCAGGGGCACTTATAAATACAAGCTGGCCTGTTAGACGGCAGGGCAGAGTGCCTTTGGTAAATGTGTCGGCTCTTTGTGGGCTTACATATGAAAGTCATTCATTTCAATCTCAGCAGTTAATTCAGTCTTTCTGAGGCAGAGCTGGGAGGGGAAATCATGGCAGAGGCAGTGATAGATCGCATGATAGATCAGACCATGCATGCAGGATAGAGTCCTTATCAAAGGCGCAGGAGGAATAGATGTAACCAAAATGTTAGCTTTATCTTTTATTCAATCGGAATTAGGAAGAGATAAAATTCATTTGCCTCCCGCTGTGATCGCAACATTAAAGAAAAATTATACAAAATCAACATGTTGATATCACACAGTTAGCAGCAGGAGCCGTGTTTTTATGAAGGGACGAGGGTCTTAGAAAATGATAATCCGAGCTAAAATACGGATCCAAATAGGCACCTAAACTGCAACGAAGGGTACAGGAGAAGAACCTGATTCTGTGTGTTCTTTTAAATATGTATGTTGAAAAGAAAGTCACTAATCAGGACCTTTTTATTTTTATTGAAGCGTGTCATTCTGACTGTATTATACAGACCTGTTTACAGCACAGAAGTTAAGCTGTTCAGTCGATTCAGTGAGCATCTTATAGTAAGCAGGCTGCCGGCTGATTTTCAAAGACACTCCTGAGTATTTGCTATTAGCATACAGTAGATAAGACAACAGTATTTCTCTTTGTGGGTAATGTATTTGTTGAAAATGTCTAAGGTATATGAAGGGCTCATACATTATTCAGTGCAGTATTTGCCTAAGACATTTAAGAACATTATGGTGTGTTATTTCTTTTGTTGTTTTGTTGTTTTTTAAAGCTGGGGTAGGCAGAAGTTAGACTTTGAAAATGCAGCATTCCTCCTGCAGACCTGAACTCTGTCCGAAACAATCTCCCAAAGGTTCTTTCGAAACATGATGAAAAACATGAAATGGAATTAGCCACAGACATCGGCCTTTGGCTACGGCTTGCAGAAAAGGCTAAACTATTAGCAACATTTATCATAGAGACACATTGCCAGTTTGGTAAATCTGCGTACGCTATCTAACTACCAACCATAGCAAACACATTTAGATGTTACAGAAAAGCTAAATTAGCAGGTTAACTGTCCAGGAGAAAAAAGGCAAGTTGGGAATATTTTAGTTTATGGACGTAACTTCAGTACTATGAGTCCGCTTTGTCAACACTGACACATTTGACTGCATTAAAGTGCTTTAAATTTCTTCTCAGACTATTTGAATTAAAACATACTGAAAGGTTAATATAGAATTTTTGCCTAATGAGGCCAAAAAATGCTGCCTACCCTGGCTTTAAAGGTACTCCGTGAAGTTTTAGACCTCTTCTAGAAAACCTATTTTGAATGTTTTTTGTGAGGAAGGAATCATGTATGGTAAACCACAATGATATACACAGCACTAAAATAACACGCAATGTAAATCTAACATTTACTTACAAGAAGACTAGATTTCATACAGTGCTGCACACATCAGAAAAATACCAAACTTTATTTTAAATTTATTAAAATATTATCACAGCTTCGACTCATTTACACTTCCATTTTCCAGATTTTGTTGAGTTTTTTGGCGCTTCGCCCGTTCACTGTCAGAGGCGCTAATAGGATGATGGTGTCATTATAGGTGACACCCGGCAAGTGTCATGTGACGTCTTGTTGGTCATAGTCCAGCCTGGCTTGTCACTGGGCTGAGTTGGATCTTCTCCCTCAACTGAGACAGACGTGGGAGGCAGTCCTCTTACTCTCGCTGTGAAACAGCCTCTGTGACAGCAGAGCTGCAGCTGAGCCACAGGGAGCATATAGGGA
The DNA here is from genome assembly GCF_021347895.1 of Acanthochromis polyacanthus. Lineage (NCBI taxonomy): Eukaryota > Metazoa > Chordata > Actinopteri > Pomacentridae > Acanthochromis > Acanthochromis polyacanthus. The sequence continues at coordinate 13,009,245 of NC_067120.1, read as the reverse complement.
CAGAAAACCGGCAAAGCTCCCTGTTGCCTACAGGGGATGCAAGAGACACTCACTCTCACCACAGGTGCTCTCCACCTGTCAAAATTTCACTGGTTCCTCTACATGTCCCTATGATTTGCAGCACATGGGGCTCTAGTGTCCACTGTGGACTGGGACTCCCAAGTGGGTAAATGATAATACTGTGCTCTTGCCTCTTTTTTCCCATTTGCTGCAAACTGCATGAGCCAAACAACCCTTCCGTCAATCTCAAAAACCATATCAAAGCTTTTTATATTGGTGTATTGATGTTTCCTAGACATCACAAGGAATATTTTGCATTTCATCCTCTCTGCCAGCTTGCTTGAGATGATCCATTGCAGCGAACATTAAATTGTTTTCATGGTTTCCCACAATTATCCTTGCATGGTAATATAAAGTGGTGGTGGCACTGGCATAAAGAGCTGAGAGTCCACTGCCAGTTCTTCACAAGCTATAACATAATGTCAGAAAGTCAAATTCTGGAGCAGTAACAGTAAGCAACCATGACTGCACAGCTATAATGTATAGCTCGATGCATGTGTGTTATAAATATATATCTTCTTTTGCTGTTCTCAAGCACAGTAATGGATATTTAACTGACCTATCTGCACTTAAATGGATCAGCCTGTTTCATTGTGATATAATACCGCACAGTAAGATTCATAAAACATAAATATGACTGAGTTTGTTGGATCATGCCCTACTAACATTAAGAGAAACCAGTGACTGTCTGCAAAATGAAAAGATGTGTTTTTTTTTAAAGATTTAAGGAAATTATACAAAATATACAACAGTAAATGATGGAATGACATAACATAGCAAATATCAGTACAATCAAAGCCAGTCCAGTGAGAATTACCCAATAAGACAGATGCAGAAAAAAAAAAAAAACTAACTACAGGAAGCATTTTAAATTTGGCCTGACTTGATACCTTTCAATACACCCAAACCTTGTAAACAACTGCTTTAACTAGGTGTCATAGATATAGTGATGCATAATTTTTTGCAACCATGAATGGATTCAGAAAAGAATTACAGAGGAAAGTGTAGGCGATATTTGACATTTCCAGAAGAGCTGCCATGTTTTTCTTAAGCAAATACCAATACCCACCCACCAAGTGGTTTACATTGTTGTCTGCATGAAGGGGAGAGCTGTCAATCATCTGTCGTCCATCCTACTTGAAATGGTGTTCTGTCACTAGCAAATGCCCATTGAGCCCCGCCAGACTGGCTGGCTTTACGACAACACTGTAAGGGATAAAACATGCCAAAACAACGGGTCATTCTCTGAGCACGCCCCCACACTCGTAGCAACCAGCTCGGAGCTCACTGTGTTAAATGTCACCTCATCGGTTTATTTGACAATTGCATTATTTACCTGGAACCATAGTAATTATTCATTTTATCCACATCTATTCCCTGGAATCAATTACAGGCACCTTCCCATTAATTATTTTTTGCAGCTGAGCTAGGGAGAAATATTTTAGCTCCGACGCCTTCGTGTGCATGTGCTGTTTACTACCACCCAGGCTCTTGTCTGGGGACATGACTGCAAAACAAAACAATAATCTGCAGTGTAGAAATTGCGCCAGAAGGTAGACGGCTATTTGCAACAGTCTGTATCACAATATAAGTGGAAGTAAATAACATTTTGCTGTTGCACACATATTGCGCCTCAGAGGGGATGGACTGTAAAGACATCTGAGTGACATCTGAGGATTACCCAGCAGCTCAGTGGCTATAAAGAGGGCAGAACCCAGGCTCAAGTAAAAGAAGCGGGCACTTTGAAGTGGCGATTAGGCGATGAGCTTTGCACCCAGAGCTTCCGAGGCACTGCCCTCTCCACCTCAGTCGGAGCATAAAGATGCGCTGTGGCAGCTTTGCTGACTGGACGCTGCTCCAGTTCCGCCTGTCCAATTAGCAATTCCTTCTACCCCTGAGGACTGGTCCCTTTCTGCCTGGCTTAGCTCACTGCATGTGGACCAGATCACCTACCTGCGCAGTGTGGCTCTGTGTAACCCCGGCAATGCTTGTTGTACTCAGTGCTGCTCTGCACTCCATACCGAAGACTCTGGACTTTGATATTTTCTGCAAGGTCTGTCTTTTCCGTACTTGTTAAACGTCTGTATTTAATTGCCGGTGTGATTTGCTCTTTGTTGTCCTCTTTAGTGAAAGGGTTTATTTCAAGCTCATTTGCAAAATTATTGTCACCACTCTTGCCACTACACAGTGCCATTTATTTCACCCTTTTATGTGCATGTAACAGTGGTAGCCACTGAAATCTCAAACAAACAAGTGACTTTCAAGTTCAAGAGTGCTCTGACTTCTAAAGGCTTCTGATCAAAGGGTTCAATGGCTTGTTCAGCTCACTTGTCAGCTTTGCTGAGTGGTGCCATTAGATGTGATTCACCACGCTCCATATGAAAGCATCTTTTGTTTCATCACTTGGTGAAATATTGTAAAGATTGCTGTATGTTATGTTAGCTGTTCTCATTTAACAACAAGTGGAATATTCCTCTAGTTCCAGCACAGAAAAAGCCTTTTTTTCTTTCACCTTAGTAATGTGTCACCTGCTGGATTATTTCAAACCAAAAGTTTGGTTGTGTTCACAGAGAAAGATAAATTGAATCTCCCGACCACTGGGATAGCTGGGTGTTGAGAAAGCTTCTCTTTCTCTAATGATACCTCTCATTCTCCACAGTCAAAGTACTGAAGATTTGCATATCTCTCTTACACTCAACACAGTGTATTTCCCTCCTTTTATTCCTCTGCACAGCCTGAACGCTATAGCTCTCTGTAGTTTCTAAAAAGGAACATACATTCCATGAAGTGGGAGTCCAGCTGTCCATTACTGAGTGCAGTAGCATGGTTTCTTTGGAGGCTGTATTTTAGTTGGAAGCTTTTTACTCCCCCTCCTTTGTCCGACCTTCAGAGAGCCCACAGGACGTCGGACCCTGCATCAGCTGCTGGCTCTCACAGATCCACCTGACTCTCCACACATCAAAACATCCATCACGGAGCCATTTAGCACTGATGCTACCAGATGCCCTTAGCTGGAGACCAGTTCAGCCCTCCTTATTTAAGATCCATTGCTACCCTTTATAATGTCGTGGTATCTAATGGACTCGGCTTTATTGACCCGACTATGAATATACAGTAGCAGAGCATATAGTGTCTATTTCTGACCGTCTATGAATAGAGACATTCATCATTCAGGAGATCACTGTGTTTCACTGACCCTCTCATCCTCAGGGGGGCATGGCTGTGCCTCTTTACCATTAGCAGTGTCTCTCACTGCAGAGAAAGATGGATAGATAAATAATGGCGGGACACTTGTAATGACTATAATGCTGATTATATCTGTATCTTTACAATCAAAACAAGATCAGTCAAGTCGGATCGAGTCTTTTCTCAATCTGGGTCAGTTGCTGTTGTCAAGAGATAAACTCAATGTAAGCGTTTACTGTGTAAGATATTTAGGATTCTTATCTGTTCAGTGATAAAGGCACAAGAGCAGGTTTCCATCAACCCCAGAGAGCAAAGTTCAATTCCCACTGGAGCTAACACTCACGCCCTTTATCTCTATTATTATCCAGAAAATCCACAGAAAGCTCTGCAAGCTCCTGAATTTGTCAAAGGTAGCTGGAGTTTTTGACCCCTAGAGTCAGTTTTATGAGTGTCTTCAGGTTCAGTTTGCTCGCTGGTTTCACACTTCTCCACCATCTACGGGTGGCAAGCGGATGTCAAAAAAAGACAGGGAGGCAGAAAACTTCTCAGAAAACTCAACAAAGCAGCATGTAATGGTCCCCAGACTGTAAAGAACGCTGCTGCAACGCTGGCAGCTGAGACCAGTGGAAGGTTTATCGTCTTTTCATTGGTTGTCAGTCAATTTTATGATTAATTTGAAAGCCCCGGTGCTAACTATTACATTAGGTTTCTACATGTAAGCTCCCCATCTTAAAGCCTTATCCCCCTACTTAGAGCGTTGTTAGATCATCTGACCAGAGACTGCCGGTGGTTCCCCAGATCTGAGCACCCAGGGGATCGATCCGTTCAAGCAGTGACACCTAGACTGCAGAATGCACTTCCCTTGTCTTTGCATGGCATTGATTGTGCTGACTCTGTTAAATAAAACAGCTGAAGATTTTTTTTTTTTTTATTCAGACAAGCTTTTAGTAAGAGTAGGGTTTTTATGGCTCTGTTTTTTAGTCTTTCATTTATGTTTCCTTTATTGTGTTTTATTGAGAAGCACTTTGGTTTTTATCCTAGAAAGTGCTATATAAATAAACTGTACTTACTCAATTTTATACATTGATATGCAGTGCAGGCTTCAAATTTTTTTTTAAATATGACTGGATGTGGAGGGAAATGTGTTCAGCACGTCAGAAGTCAAAATTCCATACACTGTGTATTTTATGTGTATGAGCTGAAACTTGTTTAGATGAAAACCCCACATGTTAGGTTTCATCAAACCACCAGCTGGTCTTACAGGTGCAAGTGCATAAGGCAGAGGTACCTACAGGTAACACATATGCTGCAAATTTAATTTTAATCACTCTGGGTAGATGTGAATCACAGGTAACAGATAAAGAATTTAAGCAGTTCTTTGATACACCTTATGCTGCCACCTGGTCACATTGTCAGACATGAACCCGAGGTCTTCGCTTGTTTCTGGTCTGAACATCAGACGATCTCAAATGATCAAACTCTGACTTGTGACCAGACTGTGCATTACACCATTCTTCAACCAGAGCCAACAGGAAGCTTTTTCACAATCTTCCAAGATGCTCCTCCTTCTTCTTTAAAACCTGCAAATCCCCAAGAATCTCAGTACCAGGGATAAAGAGTGTCCTGTGAAGTCCCTGCAGTCCACTCCAACCGATTCACAGCAGGCTTTCTACCCATTTCTCCACCACTTAGCGACCAAATCTGCATGCCTGAGTCTTGCTTTCTCTTGCCTCTTCCATCCGTTCTTCCCAGGGGACAGTCGGCTCCTGCAGAACTGCTTTCTTGGTTGCCATGGATAGAGGATCAGGTGTGGTCCTGAGTGTGGCAGCTCCAGTGGTGTCAGGAAGCCCTAGCTGTCTCTCTAGAATCAGGAACTTCCAGTCTCTTGTAAACATGTTGCCAATCAATGTTTAAATAATAATACAGGGTTTCCATAAAGTCTCTTTACAATTTTAAGAATTTATTACAAAGGCAGTTGATAAGGTATCTTAACCAGATTTGTTTTATTGGAATCAGTGGTTGTCAAAGTTTTTCTACCTCGTTTAATACACCTCTATATGGGCACCACTAGTTGCACGAAGCGCATCAAGACGGTGCTCGATTTCTTGCCATGTTGGCTGTAGCATAGCCTCATCAATGGTGGCACTGGCATCAGAAATCTTTCGTTTCAAGTCAGTAATGTCCCGTATCTTTGTTCAATACATGACATCTTTAACATATCCCCATAGAAAGAAGTCCACGGGAGTGATATCTGGATAAACACTGATTACAATAAAACAAATCTGGTGAAGATATCTTATTAACTGCGTTTATAATAAATTATTGAAATTGTAGAGCGACTTTATGGATCCCCTGGTATATTCAATTAAATATTGGCTCTTATTAAGGGTCTGAGTTGGACTGCATAAAGCAGCCATATTGCTACACGTTTGCCTTCTATGGCTGACCATCATCACAGAGTTTTCAGGTAAATGAGTGACCAGATACCAGCGTTGTTCAGATGCATATCACATGTCCACAAATGCCGTCAGCAGAGTCAGCACTGAGTCTCTGGTTTGATTCTCAGTTTGCTGAACCTTTACTGAATGCTATTCCCCACCTCTGTAGTCTATTTTTTACTGCACCTAAAGGCAAAATACCAACTAAATTATTCTAAAAGACAAAAAAAAACCCACACAGAAGTAACATTACCAAGACATTTGGTCTTTTCCAGAAGTCTCACAGATCACCCTGCAGAGCGTGTTGTCATCCAAGAGTCTGCTTTTTTCTGAGTTTTCAATATAAATGCACAAAATAAGTAGTTATTTTGTGCCACAAAAGAGCCACTTGTGGCCCAATTTGTGTGGTAATTTGAATTGTCAAGGATTTTTAAAAGGATTTTCTGCCACCAGAAACCTAATCATTACGTTTGTTGTCAATGGTCTGAACTGTTCTGTATTCATTTTCTCTTTTCTAAAGTGGCCTCAGGTGTCACATTGATTTCAAGGCAGCAGCTGAGGCTGAAGGAAACTTATGGAACACAGCACTGATCCCATGCTGATTTTCCATATGAAACAACTTTACCTTCAACCTTTCTGAGCTCATGTCTTCCCACAGGACACGACGAGGAGCAGAATAATTCAAAGATTTGAAATAGAGTTGAGATAAAAAGGCCAGTTGTGGCAAACGAAGGAAGGGAGGGAGACAGCAGCTGGGAGGAAGACGAATCCAGTTATCGAAAGGAAAGCTTGCCAGTTTGTCAGTGTTTGTCGCTGAGCGATGTGAAGATGTATTCTGACATCTATTTATCGCTGTTTATTTAGGAATCAGAATTGTTAGAAGGAAATTTGAATACATTAGCATCTTTCCCACTGTGTAAATATCAAAGCTCAATGAAGCTGTATATCCTTGTCCTCTGAAGTGAAGGCCGTCCAATTGTTTAAATGTGGAGAGCGTGCGATCTAAAACAGAGTGTCGATGTGCGAATCCTCTCCGTCTCACACAGACAAACACACGAACCGAAACACATGCGATAGATGATGTTTTTTTTATGACTCTCAACCAGAGCCACCTCTCTCACTGGGCATCTACTGATACCCATTAATCATGAGCTCTCTTGTATTGTCAGCCCAGCCTCCCCTCCTCTCTCCCCCTCCTCCCTCACTTCTCTTTCAGCCTGTCAGCTAACAAGCTGTGACACCATGACAGTGATGTGTGTGCGACTGAGTGATGCCTGGCTGCAGTCCTTATTGGGAAGGTATTGAAATGCTCTGGCACGAAAGAGGGGTAGTGATGAGATTGTATTTCTCAGCTTCTTGTGACAGAATGTAAAAATGGCAGCTCTGTCCGGCTATTCAATTAAATGTGGAGGCAGAAGGCCCGACTTTATTTTGGGTTTGCCCCTTCTGACAACATGATTTACTGCCGCATGCCATCAGCTCCGTGGCTACGATCTCATGTTTTTATTTCACACACGCTGAAGAAAAAAATAACTCCATGTATGCGAAAAAAATAAAGCGTCACTCTGTTTTTTCCCTCTTTCTGCCTTCCCTGCATACGTGTGTGTTTGTGTGCACAGGCTCCGTGTCCCTCAGTGTGTTCCTGGTCTCCCTCGCAGTGACAGTGTGTGCTGTTTGGCTGGTGGCTCTTTGTGGCGTCTGTGGTTGGTGTCAACGCAAGCTGGTAAGTTTGCACACACACACAAGCCTCACTAACAGATACGCTGTAGCTTCCAGTCACATTCGCTGCCATGCTAATATGCTTTAATAATCAGAGAGCCTTTATAAACATTGTGGGTTAAATGGGGAAAAAAAAACCACACTTTTAGTGCAGAAGCGGAAAGGACAATGTGTGCAAATATAATGAAAATCTGTGCAAATATTATGTGCAGTCTTGCTGAATTGAGAAATTGCTGCTACATGGTAGTTATTAATGAAGACATCCTAACAGGCTGTTGCATCGTTAGAATTAAAGCTCGGAAATAAGAATCTGTTTACAAGTGAAACTCTTGCATTTAAAATTCAAATTCCTGAAGTATAAAGGATTAAACGAGTGTTGTTGTCAAGACCAATTCTCTTGCAACTAACACAGCACTGTGTCGAATGGTCTGACTGCATCTCGCAATGATTGTCCAGGCATCTTAGGCAGTGCTAGAACCAAGAAGCAGAAACTGTGTCCCTGAAAAATAGCAACAGAAAAATTGTTTTGGTGAAATACTTGCCTCCAGGGAGGTGAGTTCTGTCATTATAATGGATGATTCACCTAACAAGTGCTAGCAGGGCTGCTAAAACCTTCAACCACACTTGAAATTTTGTGTGTGCTACGTTGCTTTCTGGAGATTGTTGTTGTTGTTGTTTCCCATTGTAAAGGGGTTATTAAAACAGTCACATAAATGATAAAAAGGGAGGAGAAAGTCACATGAAATGTGCAACTAGTAGCTTCCACAGTCTACATCTGGTGGATCAGACAACTTAAACCAAGCCCAAGTCATGATGGAGACCAGAGTGTACTGAGACTAGTACAAGACCAAAGTTTTTAGGGATTGAGACTAAGTCAACACCAAGACATGCAAACAACATGAGAGAATAACTTAAAACAGTACAGTAACTTAAAGCAGGACAAACAATCACATTCACACTCACACCTATGGGCAAATTTAGAATAATCAATTGACCCAGCACATTTTTGGACTGTGGGAGGAAACTGGAGTACCTGGAGGAAACCCACGCATGCTCAGGGAGAACATGCAAACTCCATGCAGATAAGATAAGATAAGATAAGATAAGATAAGATAATCCTTTATTACTCCCCGTGTCCGGGGAAATTTCCCATGTTACAGCAGCACACAGCATACAGTATGAACAACAATAAACAACAATATAATTATAATCATAATAATATTCACAGTAAGTTCAAGAGTGTAGGATGGCAAAAGTGTCTTATGGAATGATGTAAAGTACAAGAAAAATTATAGATAGATCCCGGGAAGGCTGGGACGCAAAGCAGGGATCTTCTAGCTGCAAGGTGAAAGTGCTAACCACCATGGGCAGCACTATACTCTACTGTAGCCCGTAAAATATACAATAAAACAATAAAATAAACAGCAATAAAACAGCACTAAAATATACGTCTAAAAGAAATAAAAGTAATAAAATTTCACTATGCCGCTAGGTATCAAAAACCATTTAAATAGGAAGAGTTTGAGTTTTGATTTGGCATACATGCTGACTATTGCACTGCCTCACTGAAACTAGTGCTCTCAAACATTCAGTACATAGACAGCTTAATATGTATAGCTAGCAAGTCCTACTAGCATCATTTATGCTGCAATTACTTTCCTAATGGTTCCTTTGTGAGGAAGGCCAAACCATACTTTTCACATGTGTGTGTCTGGAGAAGATCCACAAAATTATTCATAACGTAAATCTCATCACCTACCAACTTCTCAAAAGGTCTGCATGGATCCGTCCAGAGGCTTCACGCTTTGCACGCTGCACGTGCCAGAAAACAAAAGATGCTCAAAACAAAAGCTTGTTCCAAAGAGAGTCTCTTTGAAGAAATTCTCCATCATCCACACCTTAAAAGCGTGTGTAACTGAAGTTGTTGCTGCAGAACTTTGGAGGTGCTTTGATGTATAGCTGCATATTTTCCATCTGTAGGTTCCCAAACACAGTAGGAAGTCTAAATTCTCCAGAAGTCCTGCTCTATGTTTGCCCATTGAGCTCTGCACAGCTCAGGAATAATCACATTGACACAGTGCTGGAGTTTGGTCTGCAACTCACGGCTATATTTTGTAAAAAAAAAAAAAAAAAAGGTGTGAAGTCACAACCAATCTTTCAGAAACATTCACTTCAGACCAGAGGGCAGAGTGACCGTCCGTCAGTGTAGCAGTCTGACATTCACCCCGGTATGAACAGAGCCACGTGCACATCCACTGTTTGAAAATCCGCCTCAATCTGAACACGGGGATGCGGAAACCAAAAACTGGCCTTAAGCCGTTAAAAGTCTGATGTTGTCTCTGCCATCTCAGTAAACATTGCATCGTAGAATTTACATCCTCCTGTGAGTTTTCTTTTTTGCATATTAACTCTTTGTGGTTTAGGTAGTAAACGTAATTGCAGAAGATTTGGCCAGACAGCATCAGCCTCATCTTCTGAATGTGAAGGGGAAGAAGGGAGAAAGTCATTACGAGTAAAAGAAATAAAATAAAATTTGTGTTAGAAATGAAGCCACGTTATTTGGTTGTATTCGAAGCAGGATAAATCACAATAATAAAGTTTACAGAAAAATCACAAGCAATTTATGAATAACCCCTTGATCTTCACCGGTGCTGACATGAAATCCTGAGTCCCCTTCATCTGAGGGAGAAATAAGAGAGTAAAAATGCAGTATTCTGAGATGAGACCAAGAAATTCTAAAAGTGCTCTCATGACCAAGGCCAGTCGTAAGTACTAAAACACTAGTATAATGCATTTCATCCTGCACAAAAATGTCCTCTGTAAAGTTACACTATTAGACTGTCAATACAGAAGGATCAGTGTAAGTAGTTTTATTATTCTAGCTGGATGACTTGGAGCTAATTTGACCTACTTCACAAACAGTTATTTACCGTTAAAGTCACTCTGCTGTTGTTGACTGAACCCATAAAAACCCATCTCAATGCCGTTTATCAAAGTTAAATATTTAGCAGGTTTTTATTTCAAGTCTCCCCACTCACTAATTGACAAATTGCAAATTTGTGAATCCGTGTTTTTAAGACTGTCATTGGAACAACTCAGCTTCAAGGTGAAAATACTCAGCCATCATGTTGACTGCTTATTTCACTCATGGTATGTCCTCTAGCTTATAAAAAACAACATATGGACATGTTAACAAGGTAGGAGAAACAAAGCAGAGGCCTTTAGGTGGTGTAGTCCAGCGTTTGCACATGTAGATGTTGGATTCTCTCCAAAGGGCCATAAGATAAATCAGAAGGACGGTTACTAATGAGGCAGACAAAGAGAAAAACTTCACATAATTGTATTCCCTGGATTTTTTTGTTTTGTTTTTTTCTCTTGTGAAATATGAAATGTTAGACTTTCTTTGGGTCTCTTAACAGTTATGTAAATGAAACCATCTGAGAAGTTTAGATGTGAAATATCTCTGTGGTGGGATAGAAAATAATTCAGATGTGGAACAGAACAACGGGCCAAATGTGACACTCCTTTGTGTCGTGAAGGAATTAGGAGTACAGGTCCAAAAATTTGCTAGCAACAAGTTTAATCTCAAACAGTATTTTCACAGTTTACCGTGTGTTTGTTCTTTTAAATAATCTGAAATTTAACTAGGAACTCTAACTGTCAAGTAATATAGTTGATTCCAGTTAAATCAGGGGCAGTTCACATCATATGACATCTCGAGGCACTTTATGTAGTAACCTGAATACCTTACAATATTATATTATAGAAAGAAATGCTTTCTTTCCAAATGCCATTTTTGCACTAAACTCAGGACACATGAAGTAATTCTAGTGTTTAATGGGTTTTATTGGATGGTTTATAGATTTTTTTAATGAATGCTTTTATAGTGATGGTCTTACATATTTTTTATTTTATTTTATTCTGTTTGTTTTTTTATGTTATTTATTTTATTTATTATGCACTTTAAGGAAGCACTTTCAATTTTATTGTTTTAATACAATGACAATACAGACATTCTGCTTCTGATATCTAAAAAATCCAAACAGGGTGCCCAGGTAGCCCAGCTGGTGGAGCAGGCGACCCATAAACAGGGGGTTCAGTTCCAGCTCACAGTCCTTTACTGCAGGTCTTCCCCCTATTCTTCTCTCTACTTTCTGTTTGCCTCTCAACTAACCATAAAAAATGGCTTTTAAAAAATCCAGACAATTCCCCAAAGTGCTTGACAACAGTAGGATGAAAAAATCTCTCTAAACCTCTGGCAGCACCAGGTTCAGGGAGAGCAGCCACCTGCCTCGACTGGCTGAGGTTAGAGTAAAGACGAGACGGAGAAAAGAACAGCAGATCAAGTATGAAGTTCATACGACACAGGGCAAAAAAAATAAAAATGGAAAGACACAAGTGACATACTGTACATGTCCTTCAAAAGTTTTTCAGTGTACTTGATTAAATATAGTCCTTTATTTTTCACCTCTGCGTGTTGTTATAGAGTTATATCAGTGCTTCGACAGTCCAGACTTGTACTAATTAATCTCTCCGACCTTATCGGCTAAACTGTGCTGATACAGCACCAGTAACAGTCCAGTGTTCGAGGAGAAACAGAACACGCTTCAAACACACTGACCTCTGACAGAGGGCATGTCATTGTGATTATGTGGTATGAAATGTGATTGATTAAAGGGAGGCACCCAGTCATTAGACAGACAGAGCTGTACGGCTGAGTGCCACTAACTTGACTGATTTTTTTTTTTTTAGATCTGCATGCCTTTAAAACTAATTAATTTCTGATTCCTCCTGTGCTCGTACAACCAGGAACACAAGTCACCTATTTTAAGTTTAATGTTGGCGCGGACTCCTACTTGTGTCAGCTCGCCATCACTCTGCTGTGAAGCTTATTGGTCCACAGATGGCAGAATTTGGCGCTGCAACAAGGCTGCGCTCGCCACATGCTGCACCACATAAGATCATTTTTGTTGTGAGATTCACCATTAAGGTGGCTGTATCTAGATTACTCGTTGATGCCATTGTAACCTATAGAGGGGAAATGGTCCATGTTGAAATGGGACAATGGTACAACACGGGCTTTCTATTGTTTGCCTCACTGGAACATCATATTATGTTTGATATTCCACTTTAAAGTAAATGGAGCAGTGAATGACTCCTAGTTTCCGGCTGTGGATGGAGGTTGTTCTGCTCCCAGCATCTTGGAAAGTCCCTGAGGTCCTCTCCGGAGCAGAGCTGTAAATGTATCTTATTCCCGTCTTGTGACAGTGTTGGGCTGCAGCTGAGGAGCAGCAGCGGGACTGGATGGGTCGACATGTTTTGACCTCATAACCCTGTGAGGGCAACTGTCAATCACATCCCCATGCACAAGATGATTTCCCCTGTCTCACTGGAGACACTGAATATGCAGGCCTTTTTGTCTTTTTCTTATCGGTGCATCTTACCCTGGTTGCTTCAGGCCGTGTGTGTGTTTGTGTGGTGATTGTGTGTGGCATTAAGATGTTAATTAAAGCTTTTGTAGTCTTCGGACCGCTTACTTTGGGAAAAATGTCAGCCGCCCACTGGTGTGAAACCACATTAAACGCAGAAGCCTAATGTACAAAATAATTAAGTGTGACTGAGATGAATGGCAGTCGTTTCTGGGATGAGAAACATTTTATTGATGGCACACTTTCACGAAGCACAAATACTGCTAATCTTGTTAAAAAATCATCTTCTTAGAGTAATATCCTCATCGCAAAGTGAGTGTTTTCTATATGTGACTAACAGTCATGAAGGTTTGGCAGCTATACAGTTTATTCTTCTAAAAAAAGTTCCTCCACCTCGTTTTCCTTGATCTCTCTCTCTCCGTTGCTCTCCATGGCAGCACTATATTCCCAGAACACATGATCAAAATGTATGTAAGATTTGCATAAACAGTCACTTTCAACTAAGACCCTTTATAATAAATGCATATCTACTGTAAATGAATGCAGACTGATTTTCTATGCACAAAAGTGTCCCCATTAGGTTAAAAAAGTGCTCAGTATTTGATGCTCCTTTACATGAAGATACCACAGGCCAGTCCTTGTCTAACTTTCATTTTTGATATTTTGAGCGTACTCTTTGACAGTGTCAGCTTTCATAAGAACAAACGTTTGCCTGGAGCTTCACGTGTCAGTTGCGAGTGGGCCTATGCCAGTTTTGGTTATGATTCATAGGTTAATAGACAAGACATTATGGGCGAGTGTTGCTTTCGGTGTTTTAGCTTTGGCAACCAGTGCAATGGGTTTTATTTTAAAAGTCCTCATGTGCAGTCATCCTGAATCCTCCCTCCTGCTTGGCTCTCTGTTATCTAAGCCCCCTGGAAGTATTGCGCATTGAATGCTTCTCCTTCTGCTGTCTGCTTGCTTATAGCTGTTTATAGATTCATCTGCATCATATTTTTAGAATATGTGATATGAGCCAATGTTGTTTTCATGAGAAAAACCTTTGATTTTGTACTCAGGTTTTAGCCCTCTGAAAACCAAGCTGTTTCTGGGTGCTGGTTTGCTCTTGTCACAATTTTTTACTCACTGTTTGCTCATTTTTCACTTCAGTACAAAGTGCTGTTCCTCTACGGAAGCAGCACAGCCAAGGCTGGAAGTAGGAGCACTCAAGAAGGTCTTCTGTGCAATATAACAAAACTAAAAGGCCATAAATCACAAAGAAATCTGGGGAAAAAAATCTTGGATTATATGTATTTACAAAAATGTTGAAAACCTGGAATCAACTTGTACGACTTGAGTCAGTCATGGCTTCACAGTTGCATTAAGGTCCTTTAAAGAATCTACTTAAAGCAAGCGGTTCGTTTCTGGGAAATTTTCAAGCAAGAAATATAGAATAGCAGTGAAGCTTAGATTTAGTTAAGTTGTCTGACAGACCAGCACTTCACAGATGAGTAGTTCAGTGACTGTTTTAAGCTTGAACATTCCACAGTTCTTTCTGGTTTTCAATTCCTAAGTATGATATTTTTTTTTAAATATAGCATGATTTTTGGAGTTTGGAGGGTTAAAGTAATCCCTTACTGATTGATTTTGCTTGTTTTCCTGTCTGTGCTTCTAACGATTTCACTGACTTAAGTCGCTTTGTAATTAGAGACGACAATATGAAGGAAAATGCAAATAATAGTAGGATGAGTCACATGGTTATATAGCTCCTGTGTTGTTGTGGGCCGGATGATTGTCAGTGGGGGCTGGTGTTGTAGGTGTTGTAGGAGAGATTTTGGGATATCAGAGGTAGTGCAGCTAACATCTGTCTGAGCAGCAGTGGCTGTTTGGCATTCAGAAACCCTCTGCCTGCTCCTGTGAGCCCTCTGCTATTTGATCCATGACATCGTTGTGAGTGGGGCTGAGATTGGACCTGACCACATTCACAGCCTCCCTGTTGAGCTTATGTCAACAGCGCTTTGTTCGGGAGTTAAGAGTTCACATTTGTTAGGGGGATGATAGTAATTATGTCCCTCGATAATTACAGAATTTCAAATGAGACTTGCCACAATCATTGGGAAAATTATAATGACAGCACATTAAGTGGATCTGCAGTCTTGACCTGTCACATTTAAGTGACAGCGCTGGCAGCTTCCTGGTCATATCTGTGTTTTATGCCTCTACATGCTTCTTGATGTCAGGGTAAGAACACAGGTACATAAAAAATGTTTTGACAGATGCTACAGACAAATGATCGCTTCATGATTTAGCAGCAGACGACCATTTTAATAGTGCACTCCTCTCTAATTATGGTGTGATGTGGGTAATATTGAGCGAGCATGTAGACTCTTGCTGCCTGCTAATTCACAGCAAACAAACACAGCTGGGTGTTGGAAGGCAGTGCACTGCCAACTGAGACGGAGAGAGTGGTAGTTTCACTCTGTCTGCTCTCATGTCTGGATTCTTCAAGAAAACCCTCACATCACCCTGGGCAGTCCAGCGCCAAGACTTCTCTCACTCATCTGCAGTGGTGTAGCAAAAAAATAAAAAATGAAACAAGATTGTGTTCCTCCTTGTGCATCCTCAACGGGCCTCCTTTCCCTTTTAATACAAACACTGTCAAGCCAGTAGAAAGTCACTGAATCAGCCTGTGGACACATGCATCTCTAGTGGTTATTATGTTCATAATCAATGCTGAAGTGTTTATAATAGATAGTCAGCACAATCTGAAATCTCAGCGTATTTCAGCTCATGTCAGTCTACATCCTGGAACTACTGCGGGAAGCTTTCTCTGCACCACACAATTTATTTTCACAGTTGTTTAGGTCTTCATTATGCCATCTGCGTAAGACAAAGCTGCACAGCCCTCTGACTGCTCAGTACTGTACACAGAGGAGAAACAAATCCTGAAAATTAAATTACAAAATACATTAAATCAGTTTTAGATAAGAGTGCACAATTAAGATGGGACAATGGTTCATTCTTACCTCATTTGTTCTGAAGAAAAATGGATATAATATGGTGAATGCACAATGAAAACTGGTGGATTGCAAAATACTTCAACTTTCTCAGGATCTTGTTCATGAATGATGGGAAAAGGGAGAGTGAGATGAACGGATTGGTGCAGCATCAGCAGTAATGAGAGTGTTGTACTGAGCCGTTGTGGTGAAGAGGGAACTGAGCTGGACAGTGATGCTCTCACTTTTTTAGTTTGTCTAAGTTCCTACCCTTATCTGTCAGTCATAAGCTCTGGGTAGTGACCGAAAGAATTAAATCATTGTGGATATGAGCAGCTGAAATAAGATTCCCCCTTAAGTTGGCTCAGTTCAGCCTTAGAGACTTAGAAATCCCGCCCTTCATATCGAAATGATCCAGCTGAGGTGGTTTGAGGTTTTCTTGATGTGTTCAACTGTGAGTGGTGGACCCAGAACCTGCTAGAGGGGTTACATATCTCATCTGGCCTGGGAACACCTTGGGGGAACTGGATAATGCTATTAGGGAAGGTCGTCTGGACTGCCCTGCTTAGCTTGCTGCTACCACAACCTGACCCCGGATTAGCACAACAAAATGAACAGATGGATGAATAATTTCAAAACTTAACTAAAAAAAGAAAAGCACTCAGAGAGCGCAATATTCTGTCAAGATTGTTCATTCCCTGACTGTGCGCTGAATCCTGCCATGTGTTATGCATGTGTATGTTATGTACGGATACCAAACCGTGTGACCTAAACATGTAGCGGCTGTCGTTAATTGATGGGACTTGGAAACACCCCCACAATTTAATTAATTACTCCTTGTATCATTTCCGATAAGTCGGCAGCGGTCGATTTGTAGTAGGATCACAATCATGTGTTGTCATAGTTACGGTGACACCGTGCCAGCCGCTGTATCTCGCAATGGAAAATCCTTAGCAAATTCGTGGATCCAGACTAAGCCGCGTCACGGCCAAAATCTAATGAGGTGGTCCTTGTGTCGTTTCTGACCTTCGTTGAAAATTTCATCCAAGTCCGTTGGTCCATTTTTGAGTAACGTTGCACGTGGACAGACAGACAGACAAACGCACGCTGATTGTCACGTAACTCCGTCGCATTTTTTGACAGAGTAAAAATCAATTGCGAAAAGTACGGAAGTTCCATGATTTGGGCTTAAATGCCTAATGCTGCTTCCTAAGGACTTAATCCATCTACTTTGCTAAGGATAGGGGAGTTTCATCAATACAGTAATAATACAATAATAAACATATTTCCATATTAAGGGAGCAATCATGTTTTTGCTTAAAATAAAGTTGTCTCTTGATTGAAAATCGGAAACAAACTGCAGCTTCTAGTGTTAGAGTCCAATGATCTGTTATAGAATGATAGCACCTGACTTCCCCCATCCCATTGTCGACGTCATAATCACTATGGCAGTCAGAGGGCTTTGTCAGTGCTGATGACAAAGAGGGCTGATGCTTTTCTTCTTCTTAGAAAGACAATCTTCTGAGGAAGGATTACCGTATTCCCTGATAAAAGTCACCTTCACTGAAATCATGTTTTATTCAGTAAAGTCGTTTCCAACAAGTGCTGGCCAATCTGCTGCTATATAAAAGTGGCACAATGAAGCTTAGAAGCACATTACAGAGTAAATACATACCAAATGGAAGCCCCAGTATAAAAACTGTATAAAAAAGTCAGATTAGATCTTGTCATCTTTCTCAAACTGATTGACTTTCATACAGGAGCCATGCTAAAGGTTGAGTCAGTAATTCTGATCTGATTCAGTTCTTCGTCAAATTCACTGAATATCTCCTCATGGTCTACTAACTCTCTGTCCTGTGTATGCACTGAAGAAAATATGCGCTTGTACACAGCCGTGGTCTTGTAAATGGGAAACAAACAAAGTAGCTCGGATCGATCCACACAGCACTATTCCAGTGGGGCAGGTAGGGGGGAGATGGGAAAAAACAGCAGTGGAAGTGAGAGGAACAGTGAAATACAACTGTCCACCTTTAAATATTAACTCTGTCTAAGTTATTAAACCTTTCTATTGTTGCTAAAAATGTATGTGCATCAGAAAACACTTTACTAATAGTGATTAGGATGGCTGAAAGGGTCTAATATTGTTTAGGAACAAGAAATAGTCTGTCAAACCACCCCATTCCCAGGACATCACATACTGCCATTTTAACACAAGCTATCCTTTAGAGTCAGTGCGACCTGCATCAATAATTGACACAGAAAGGAGTTTTTTCAGTTTAAAAAAGCCTCATAAGGGGGTTAGAAAAGTGAGGGAGACTTTAAGCCACAGAGCTTTCACCCAGAAGACTGAAGTTTAAGAAGTGCTTTATGTTTTTCACTTTGTTTCACTTTATTTGAGGTCTCACTGTCGCTCACTGACTGGTGAAATTTAGGCACCAAAACTGGTGAAGATTAGGAAAAGACCATCTTTTTACAACAATAACCACACATTACAAGGCAAACTTCTCATTAAAAGAAGCGACAGTGCCAACGTTAGGTTTGGCTGCGCACTCATAGCATTACAACATTTAGGAACTTTTATACAACAGGTCTACTGAACTAACCCACATGTTGAAGAACAATGAAGTAGTCCTGACAGAACAGCACTATGTGATGAGTTGGGAGTGAGACCAGGCATGTCAAATTATTTTTTCAGCCCACTGTGCCTCATTAATTGTAATGATAATAATGTAAAATTTCAGAATAACTGGATAAAAATGAGCTCAATTCCAAAGTTTCTGAGGGCCTTGAGTAGCTGTTTAGTTCCGCCACATCCGTTACAACAACATCCCTCCTCATCTACACTAAGAGATGTGATTTTTTAACATGCTCTACTGCTGTTTGATTGTTTAAAAAGTCTGTGTTTGTCTGTCTCTAAGTGGAAGTTTGCTGCTATGTGGGTATATCTCATAATTGGTTCATCATCTGAGTTGGAACTATTAGGAAGTAATGGCTCAGAGCCAGACTGTGATCGTTGCAAACTCTCCCTGGTAAAACAAAAAGCCAGGGTGGATGTACAGTGTGTGGTTTTCTTTAACCGTCATTTCAGCTTCTGAGTCGGTTTTCTTCGTCGTCTCTCGTCTCGTGTCTGTACAGCTGCTGAGCTTTGTTATATTCATCACTGTGGATTTTTGCAGCTGCTAGACCTCCCTTGAAGATAGAAGCTGAGTGTTTGTGAATGAGCTGAAGAAATTGAGTGGAGGAGATGTTTTTTGAAGCCGTGCATCTCATTGTGTGTGCGCAGGGAAAGGAAGATGTGTGCTCACTGGAGAGCATTCGAGTCCTTCCTTGTTTTCACATCCAATCCACTCGGGACTATCTGTCACTCATTGTTTCACTCACTTCACCATTTGCACCTGTCCCCTCCCTCCCATCCCTTTGTCTCACATGCTGTTCTGCACTGCCTTTGTTTTTTCTCTCCTTCTGGTAGCCTCTTTTATTTTTATTTTTTCTTTAGATTTGATTTCTATTTTCAGCTCTCACCCCTCTCTCTCTCTCTCTCTGTACTGGACTCTCACTCATCCTCTGTCTCCCTCCTTCCTGAAAATTTTACGATAGCATTGAATGATACATGAGTTTCCTTTGATAGCTTGTCCTCGCTTCACAGAACTATAGACAGCTTCGCCTCCCTAGAAATTGTCATGCACGACTACAGTATTTGTTGTGTTGTGCTTATGTGCAATTATCTGCCTGGAGAAGAGTCCATTGTTTTGTTAGTACGACTGTAAGTATCTGAAATAGTGTACAAAATTATGAGAGCTGCTTTAATGTATCTTCCCAGCACATGAGCCACTTATCAGAGCTATTGTGCAAAACAGATCATACGGGATCTCTAATGTAGACTCAGAGAATGCTGACATGTTTGTGTCAGTTCATAAAGAGGCTGTTTATCTAGAAGTCAATGTGTAAATTACAAACACACCCCCCGTATGTAGCTGTTTAACTAGTCATCCTGTCCGATCTGTGTTTATTCATTTGTTGACCTTTCCAGTGCAGGTTAGTGCTGATTATACAATAGATGAGCGGCTTTGTTTCCTTGTGTGTAATGGATATCATCAGCAGTGCTATTGTGGGCTTTATCATTTTTTCTCAGCAGTGCTATTGTTAACTCAGGCTTTGTAACAAGCCCAACAGTGTCCAAAGCCACAATATGCAAGGTGCGGATTATAGTCGATGGCTGCGGGGCTCTGAACCTCGCTGTATAGACAGTATAGCGCAATTTGCATTTCCATATGCTCCTGCTGTTTATGAGCATCGTATTGATCATGTGAGTGTGAGTCAGTCCGGTGTCAGTCAGACACTTGCACAAAACGGAGGCTGACTGCATTTTTCTACCTATTTAGTGCTTGTTTCCTGGGTTTGTGTTTACACAGACAGGTAATCATTATTGTAAATACTGGCAATATGCTGATATCAAGCAAATATACCTGCCCGCATTTGTATTACTCCCACTCTTAATTGCTTCCAGAAGGTGAAATTTTTGATGACAAAAAGCAGCTAAATGACATTAAGACAGAAATGATTTTTTTTCTCCCTAACATCATAATAACTTATAACGAACCACTTAAAATCACTGACATCTAACCGTCATGCCAGGAATCTTGGTGTCATTTTTGATTTAGCATTAAAATTTGACAAACATATCAGCTCTGGGGTGAATGACTGACTGCTGTCTTCAGCTGAACAACATTGTCAGATTGAAGTTCATCCTCGCTCTCACTCACAAAAGGTCTGTTCCCACCACATTAATCTCTTGAAGACTGGATTATTATTGGGTCTGCAGTCAACCAAAGCAAATCTTGCTTCACTGAGATTGCACCTACTCTTCAACCAATCAGTTGGTCGGCAGGGATGAGTATCTGCACGTTCGGTAGATGAACTAAATCAGCCACGCTGCACTAAGTGCACTCTCTCTGCCAGCTTTATTAGCCTGAATGAGTCATAAATAAAAATAGCATTTGTAGTATAATAAATTATTTTAGCATGGTTATTTTGTACTAAAATGACAACAGCTGACTCAAAGCAGTCTGCACCTGCTTATATTAACATGATTCTAATAATAGAACTAGCCAGTGATCCCAGCACAAGAATTATTGACATATAACAAAGACAATTAGCCTAAATTGGGTATAACAGCCTGCATAGACTACCAAACACAAAGGTAGTTTTAAGTTGTTTTTTTTATGTGTTATTGAAGTGTACATTGGTTTCGATAAGAGTCAGCATCTCCCAGGTCAGAGGCCATGGTTCTCAACTGGAAACTGGTGAATTGCTCTTTCTAGGTTAGGGGTCAGTTGCTGCCTCAAGCAAAGGAGTTCAAGTATCTCAGAATAGTCTTCATGAGTGATGTTAAAATGGAGAGTAAGATGGACAGATGGACTGGTGCAGCGTCAACAGTAATGTAGGCGTTGTACCGGACTGCTGTAGTGATGAGGGAGCTGAGCTGAAGGTGAAGATCTGGTGAATTCCACACCTCATCTAGAGGAGCTCTGGCTGGAGACAAAAAGAATGAAATTGCGCATATAAAATACAGTCATAAAACTGCTGTGGATAAATTTGTTGATTGGTGTAACAACAACAAACTGCAGATAAACACAGAAAAAGCTGCTGAGATGCTGATCGACCCTCAATCAGTCGGTGGCCATAGTCCGGTGTCCATACACGGTAACTGCATTAAACGGGTCACCTCTTTTAAGTACCTTGGTGTGCACATTGATAGCGACCTCAGCTGGCACACACAGGTGGCAAGTGTTTGTGCCAGAATCCATCATCGCCTCCATTTCCTCAGACGACTCAGGCTTTTTGGTATCTGCAGAGAAATCATGTTGATCTTCTACTGTGCAACCACTGAATCCATACTTAGTTACGGGAGCACCTGCTGGTTTGGGGCTCTCACAGTCAAGGTGAAAACACAGATTCATAACCTGGTGAAGACGGCGAGTAAAATCATTGGTACCCCGTTCCACTAATGCCACAAGACTTAATTATACAGGCCACCATCAGACAAGCAAACAGTATTCTTGCTGATCCATCCCATGTCCTGTTCACAGAGTACGAGCTGTTGAATTCAGGCAGGAAGGTAGAGAGTCCCGCTGTGCAGACTCAACCGTTTTAAAAACTCTTTTATCCCCGTCTCAGTCAAGCTCATCAATGAGCGACTAGGTGCAGCTACCAAAGGGAGGTAATTTGGGATGTGCGACACTTATGTATGTGGTGGAATGTGTGTATTTTAGTTTTGTTCTTATATTATTTTAACTTATTCTAACTTATTTATTATATGTAATGTATTTATTATATATTCTTAATAGTATGTGTTCTGTTTTGTTGTGTTGCAGTGCAGCTTGATTTCTTGCCTTGTTTTTAAGACAAATTTCTCCCACGGGAGACAATAAAGTAAACTCGAACTTGAACTTGCTATAAGCGGCTATAATGACTTCCCTCCATGGGGTGGAAGGAGTTTACTCTGTAGGGTGTCTGGGCTCAGTGAAGAACTCGGACATCCGGAGGGAACTAGTAGAGTTCCAGCTGAGGTGGTTTGGGCATCGGATTAGGATGCCTCCTGGGTGGTTTATTCCTTTGGTGGTTTTCTGTGCAGGTCAAACTGAAAGGAGACCCTGGGGTTGACCCAGAACTCACTGGAGGGGAAACATGTCTCATCTGGCCTGGGAACACTTTGGGATCCCCCCGGAGAAACTGAGAAGTGTTGTTGGGGAGAAGAGACTCTCTGCCCTTCCGCTGCCTTTAGGCCACTTTGATGCCTAGAACAACTGCTTTTAGCTGTTCCACAATCACGGCCAGTTGTTAAGGGAGGTTTGTCTTTGCAGTGTCAGCTCCAAAGCTTTAGAAAACCTTCCTCTTTCAATAAAATCCCCCCCCCCTCCATTGATATTAAAAACATACATATTTTCAATGCCTTTCGGTTGCAAACGTAGTGATAGATTTGATCTATGCCACATAGAGTTTTGCCGCCACTAAAGGTGCAGTTGTCATCTGCTGACCGTCTAGAATTTTTGGCAGTCCTAAAACTAAGACCAGAACCTCACTCTGACTAGTGCTTTGAAGACACAAAACAAATGAACTTGACTGACATTGTCAAAAAGTTTTCAAGATTCAAACTGAACCCAAAGCAGCCACACAACAAAAGACAAGAACAGCTTTCTCATAAATAAAAATGAATCAGTGGCTAACAGATCATGCTACAGATTGTTGTTTAGCCAAAATTTTAAGGTTTCATAATTGTCTATGATTAGCTTTGCCTTTTTCTAAAATTGTTGTGGTGATAACAACCTGAAGATAATTGCAACAATTGCTCAAGCAAATAAATCATAATGTTCAAGAAAATTATTTTATTTAAGGTCTATTCCAAATCATTTGCAGTTTTTAGGAGCAGGTTTTTATTTCGTATCTTCCATTAATGATGCTTAGATCAGCCTGCCTTCAGTCCAGAATTTAAACTAAAACTAAACCCTACGTTCACACCATATTACATTTCCTGTATCCCAACCCATGTTTTGTACTTGAAACACATACCACATAATGACAGGAACACTCAAGAAGAACAAAAGACACAGAGAGAAAAGTCTTTAAAAAATCATGTTTAGAGACAAGCAGGCCAGAACCCAAACTGAGGCCAAAATTTAAACACCCAAAGCCTGAGGCCAGACATGTTGGCACTGGGGTTGGTGTGGTGCAGCAGATCTTTACCAGGGTAAAGCTTTTTATGGCTTCTGACAAGAGCAAAGTGGAACTAGGGGTGTTGCCAAGTCTGTGCAAAACAATAATTGAACCTGAAACTTCCAGTCTGGAGATCCATGCTCAGCCCTCAGCCGGCTAACCCCAACCCTAACCCTACCCCAGGAAATTGTCTGAGCTACGCTAGCAGCTCAGAGTGTTTTTCCTCCCACTGGTTTTCTGGGACGGAGAATCCTCGCCTATCCTCCTTGTGTATCAGAGCATCACTTTCAGCGTTGCATGCGTGGTATTTGGGGGACAGGGCGGCTTTAGACTGATCCCCTCCCTGTTCCACTTGTAGCAAAGTGTCAATAGAGATTACCTGCAGTGAGACACATGTGAAACACCTTTAACTGTAATGAGGTTTTCCAGAAGAATGCGCACAGCAAACCCTACTTTTCGAAGCCTTCAAATTGCCATTATTTCCATGGTTACTGCAGGTCATGCACTAGCTATTTGAAATCAGGCTCTTGCAGGACTTTCTAGAGGTTTCTCTCCAGTACCCTGCGGATTACCTTAAAGAGGCAATTGCCATGTAAATTTCAGGGTGGTGCGAGTGATAATCATAGTCAGAAATGGCTCTTCACTGGAGATTTGATTTGACTTTGATTAGTGTAATCAGGAGACCATGAGGTAAAGGACTGATGGCACAGTGTTCCTGAGATAATGGGAGAGGCATTTACACTTGAAATTAGTATGGCAAAAACAGAGCTTCAGAGGACAAATTTAAGCTAACCTTTTGTTTCTGTGCTTTCTCTGTCATCCCCTCCCTCCGCCTGGCTGAAGGGGAAGAGGAATAAGCCAGGAGTGGAAACAGCAGACACTCCAGACTCGGCACGTGGGCGAGGGGAGAAGAAAGCCATCAAGTAAGTGCCTGGTAACTGGTTGGGGTAGAATAATCTGGTGATAATGAACTCCATTTGGTTCGGCTTTGAGTTCCTCAATGTACACCACGCAAACAAGGCAGAAAATGAGCCCTGTTGTTTTATCTTGAAGAGCACAATCTCTACAAGAGTATGTTCGGGGAGACAATAAATGAAAGGTTAGTGATTTAATCAGTATAGATTAAATCTGCATTATCTTACCTGTGAAGCTTTTGCCTGGACGAGACTGCTCCTGCACTTATCTTATGGCTTGTAAGATAGGTCTCCTTTAAGTGCCACGCCTCTGCATCGCTTAAGATGGTGCAGGTTTGAGTAAAAAGACGGAGGCCTGAGCACTCGTTTTGAAATGCTTGGAGCGTGCATGTTGGGGAGGACTTTGTTCTAACATTTCTTTCAGGGCTCAAACTAAGATTAAGGCATTTTCTGTTCTCTATAAAACAAGGCCATAGGTCAGTACCAGAAAATGTCAGATTTATTATGCTAAGCATACCACTTTATTCCACAAAATACCTCGATTAACCTGCTCCTCACTATTTTTCTTCTATAGCCTGGTTTTGCCTCAGCTTTTTCTCAGTGTGCGTGTTTTTATTTTCTGTGTGGACACTTAAAAATGGGCTACTGTATGTGAATGTACTCAGACGTGGGTTCTTCAATCTCTTAATTTCTGCATTTTCTTTCTCACTGCCTCCAGCAGCATTGCTGTGCTCTGTTGGTCATTTCGGCTTCAAACGCCTTCTCTTTGTGCGTTGCCTTTCTCTCCTGCTCTGTCCCTGTGCTACAGCTATGACCGCTGCTGTGTGACTTGTATGACATCAGTGATTCTGCTCACCTTTTCCTCCTCTACTTTGACTGTCTGCGATTTATCTCTCTGCCTTGTGTCTCGTGCGTTCACGCTTTTCTCACTGCTCACGGCGAGGATGGGGGCCCAGACTTCTTGATGTTTACTCAAATGTCTGTCATTAGTGGTGCTGTGCTCAATGAACAGAATGTATGTATTCATCAGATTATGATTCTTTTCTTGCTATCTATCTTCTTTTCTATCTCCCTGTCTTTGCTACAGTATATTGCTTTAAGAAACGCTGTTGTGAATGCCTTTTTTTCCCACCAGGCTGCCCCTTTTTCTTTTATTTTTAAATGGGTAGACTTCAGGTAGACAAATAGACATTAATCTGAGCCTGTTTTACTTCAACCTCCCATTTGATGCAGCTGTAAGAACAACCCTGTTCCTCAAAGCGAGGATGACATCATCTCCAAAAGGAGGAGCTGCTGTTGCGAATGGTTGGTTGGTGCCGAGGCTGTCCATAGTTGTGTTGCTCTGACCTGTCTCTCTCTTTGGCCACAGTGATCTAGACAGAGACTTTTGGAATAACAATGACAGCAGCACAGTGCAGCAGAGGTGGAGCTCCTATCCGCCCAAGGAGTTCGTACTAAACATTTCTCCCTATGCCCCATATGGAGATCCTCGCCTCACGCTCAAGTGAGTCTTGGTCCAAGGCTGGTAAGCGACTTCCCCCCTGAGCAGGGCTGTAACGAGGCAGGGGCAGTGCCGCTCTCTCCCTTTTCCTTTTTGATCCCTCTTTTCCTTTCCTCCTTTTCTCTGCTTCCCCTCTCCCCTCCTCACACCCTCCAATTTTTGTAGCTGTGTATTCGCCACCACTCGTCAAATTGAACCACTGAATGTAGACATTATAATGCCTCACAGCTTATTAAATCCACATAGTTTTGTAATCTTGATTATGTTTCTGTTCCTCAGGACAAAATTTCCTCATGAGTAACTGGGGATATTTAGCCTGAGGCCTTTTTTAAAAGCACATTCCATAAAAGTCAGAGTATTGCATCATGCATAAACTGCCCATTTATAGACCTTTTTTGTTGTATTATGTAATTTCCATCATCAATAGTAGCAACAACAACAATAACATCCCATCCAGTGTTAGCACACTCGAGGGCACAAATGGTTACTAATGATTACTCATAATCTGCTTGGGAAATGTTAGTGTAGGAAATGCCATACATGCACATTACGGCATCCCGTGACAGTCATTTGACTATTACTGCCGCGACAAAGCAGCACAGCCCTGTAATCCCCCCAGGCTAATTTCTGCTGCTTCTGCTCACATCTTGTCACCTTTAAATGAGCACAGAGGCGCATGTTCAGCTGCCCCCTTACTCCCTACAGCCCTGCCGCTCCTCACTAACTCCTGAACTCTAACCTCTCACCTCTCTCCCATGGAGTGTCACCATGGAGACGGACAACCCTCGTAGTTTTCCTCTCCAAAAGAGACGTGCTGTACTCTAACCCACCTTCTTTGTAATCTGTGTATCTCCCTGTCTTTGGCTTGTGTAAACTGAAATTTGCTGGTTGTCGTTGTCGCTGCTGCTGTTGTTGTGGAGGGTTGACCGTTACACCGGGTAGCAATGTGGTGCCAGTGTGTTCACTTGCAGTTCACATCCATCTGTGGCTTCTCTCCGATCCCCATCAGTGTAATATCTAATGTGTTTTGCCCTAACATTGAATCACCTGAACTGCATCTGTTGTTTAAAATTTTTGGAGACAAGGTAACAGTGTTTTTTCCTGTTGCAATGTAAGCATTTTCTTCACCCACTAGGCACTTGAATACAATAAAGCATTAGCGAGGTCAAACCTATCTCCCTCCAGGCACTGGAGGGCTCTAAGCCTAGACATCCTGCTACCAGGCACATGTCTGATAAACTGCTTAATAACTGGCCATCTTTACTGGACCAAGCCGTTGAAGACGGTGCGGTAAATTGCCTGGAGAAAGGAGGCAGCAGTGTGCATATGAACTCAGTGGATATATGGATTACTGTCTGAAAACTCTGCTTTAAGATGTTGGCTGCTGATCTTGGAATGCAAGCTTTAGACCCAGGTGAGGGGTTCATTTTTCAAAAAGCCCTCAAGGTTGACATTTACTGTTTGTAAAGATCTTTTCCAGCAGTTCTTGCCTTCAAAAAATAGACAAACTATTTACAGCAGTAATGGTAAAATGATCTGTTTTATCATTAGTGTGTAAAACCTAAAATAAGGAAGCCACAGGACAACCTCCTGACTCCAACCAATAAAACGCTGCCAAAGCCAACAGGTAGCTGGGGAATCATTTCCTGTTTGAGATTCTCTTGAGATCAGCAGCTTTCAATCTCAGTAATGACAGTGGGCCTCATTTATCAAACAGGTTAGTACCTTAGCTATCCATCTCATGTTTAAGGATTTATTAGATTTAAGGTTAAAATACTATATTTGTTATCCATTTTGTGTTGGCAGCAGTCAACAGTTGTGAAAATCATACAAAGCCCATTTTTCAAATTTATGCAGTCGAGTTTATATTCACTGTATATTACTCTCTATATTTTATCTCTCTGATAGCATCGATGAAAAAACATCAAATCTTATGTGGCTGTATGTCTTTTGAAATCACTTTCACTTTCAGTGAGCCTAGTCAGAAACAGAATTGATTTCTGAAGGCTCTTCGGTCCTGTGAATGCCCTTGATGATTCATAATCCCATCCATTTATGTGTTCCTACTTTTAATAAAGAGTAAGGACATTCACCTTGTGCTCGGCTCAATGAATGAGCCTCGTGTCTCCTGTGTTGACCGTTGCTCCAGCAGTGTCATCCATGCTGTTGCTGTGATTGATGACTTATCCGCATGCACTGTCAGGTCAATTGGTCAGAGTTAAATGTGAAAGGTGACCTTCAAAGGGCGCACGATGCAAGTTTAGCACCCCCAATCCCACGTCTGCACACCAGACGTGGACGTCTGCGGTGCCTCATATTTTGTGTCTCCAGGAGCAGGAGAACATGCATATTAATGAAATGTAGTCATGTCACCAGAGGGCACTAATGTTCTTTATTTTTGATCATCGTCGCTTTCAGACTAGACATGACATTTTAAACCCAAACCTGTTTTGAGGCGAAATCTGACTTGACAACTGCTCTAAACATGAACGCTGATTAGTTTCTGTACCTTGTGCCTGTTTTGGAGGCCAGTGTGAGAAAAAAGCCCTCATAATACTTTGTACTGTGTGATGCAAGTGTTTCACTGCTTCCAAATCACTGTTAGTGACTCTAAGTGGTGATCAAAAGACAAGCCGATGTTTAACAAGTGAAATATTACATATTAAGATGCAATAATAGAGTATAATCAGTGTTTTGCAGGAACATATGCACCTTAATTGTAAAAAATTGAATATAATTTTGGATGGCTTCCCAAATAAGTCAATTATTTGCTTATGAGGGATTCAAGTACAAGCCGTCCTCCCGTTGCTCTAAGCTGCTGCAATGAATTACCTTGTATAGTAGCACAGCTCGACCCCCAAATGCCTAAATGAAAGAGAAAATGAGAACTAAATGACCACACTGTTGCCGCTAGCGATGGTAGTATTAGTCCTTCAGGCCCAAAGGAGTGACTTGTTGCCGGTTTTCCACCCTTCACAGGCTGCCTATAAATGCCTCACCTCCTCTTCCTCCTCCTCCTCCCTGCTCTACTCTCCCCCATCCCTCTCTTTCTCCACACTGGACTCCAGACCTTTTTTTTTTCTTTTTTTCATCTGCCTGCCTCTCACTTGGCCTGGAAAACCTGACCTGCCCCTTCCCACACTCTGCTGATCTGTCTCACCTCCTTAGCCATGTGATTGCTCAATCTATTTTCCTGTGTGTGTGTTTGTGTGTTCGTGTGTGTCTTTCTCACACTCTTTGGTCTTTTTCTCTTCTGCCTGTCATTATCCTCCTTCTATACCCTCTTGTCTGCTGTGGGATCTCCGCACCCTGCCCCCCCTCTTTAGTGGGGCAGTGTCAGGGGGTCAGAAGGGGGCAGCAACTGGGCATGGGGATGCTGGGGGGGGCCCTTATCGCAGTGACAGCGTGAAGAGCATGGTGACAGAGGGAGTGAAGGCCGGGAGGTGGCAGACCGTCCAGGGCCACATGCAGTCTGGAGGATTGAGACCCAGCAAGTGAGTTCAGAACCGGGTCTTTGTGCAGCAGAATCAACACCTCACATCTATGCACACGTTACATGCTTTTACCCGAGCAGCAGCTATGTTGAGATGAGTGAATCCGTTCTGAGGGGGGAACAGGGAGAGCCAGGTCGAGTTCAGCGGGGAGGAGAGTGCAGCTTGGGTGACAAGGTGAACGCGTGGGCACAGATCGAGGTGTGAGCGCTGGGGAAATGCAAACTCGCGTCAGGAGAAGCCAACAATAGTCGCTCGAGCCGCATCACACTGATTCGAACCTTCAGCTGACACAGGCGGCCCAGCTGCACAGTACAGCTTCCTGTATGACTCTGCAGGAGAATATGATTTATTTACTGCAGGAACCGCACCGCCTGCAAGTGTAGCTTAAAAAAAAAAACCAGCACAGAAATAGTCTCGTTTTCACACTACCAGAAATAATGCGTCACATGCTGTCATCCCACCTTTTTAATTTAGATTTCGGCTGAATAGCGAACGACATATTGGTTACTGACTGCGTGTGTCCCACAGCCGTGACGTGTGACATCACTGAGCGTCTTTAGTCAGTGTGTTGTAAATGAGGCAGTCAATTTATTGCTTCTTGTGATTTTGGCACTTTCTTTTGGCACTTCATGGCTGTGACTTCTTCCTCCACAACACATTTACGCTCATCACTACCTCACTCCTCATTCCCTCCTTCTCTCCTCTTCTCATCTTTCTTTTTGCCCCTGTCTATAATTGGATTCTATTTTCAGGCTGCTATAAGTGTCTGTGTCTCTTGTGTTTGTGTCTCGCACCCCATTTTCTGTCTCTCCTCCATCGTCACCCTCTGCTCTTATCGCTCCCATCACTCTCTCCATCTTTCTGTCTCTGTGTAAAGCCACTCCGTTTATTCTCCTTTTTTTCTGTTTTACCCAAGGTTGTGGAAAGAAACCTCCCATTGCCCTTTTCATTCTTTTATTTGTGACTGTTAAATATGTTGGATATCACACTGAAAGCCTTATGCAAAATTGTGTTAGCTGAAGTAATGCAAAGTGGAGTAAACTGCACCTAACTGATGTGAATAGCTCTCACTGACCTAATTCTGGTAGTCTGGGTTACACAGCGATCAGAGAGGAGAGGAGGATATATTTAGTTAGAATAAGAAAATGTAAAAAAAACGATCTTGATAGGTACTGTAGAGTCTACAAGAGACAGGAGTGATGTATGCAAGTAAGCAAGCGATGACGTGCAACACACCTTTACGTAGCTGTGGCATTTTAAGAGATGCAATGAGCCAATTAAACAGCATTTATGAAGGGGAGGAGTGGAAAATGAGCGGCTGACAGAGGGAGGGAGTCATACTGTAGAACTTGGTTGGCTGTTGGGATGTCTCTAGAGATGCAGCACGTATTTAAAAGACGAAAAAGACTTAGAGAGAAAGGAGGAGAGACTATCAGAGATGGAAAAAGTTGACTGACGAGTGGAGGAAATGGGGATCTCTCATCAGAGCAAAAAACCCTCAGCAGCGAGGCCCGGAAGCTGCAAAGCTGCGACCCACACACCTCGACGCGGTCACATGGCCCAGAGCCGCTCCACGCCCCTGCGGACAGTGCACATCCGACCACTGCCACTGCGAAACACACCCTCATGCAAACAGCACTCTCAAACCGCGCAGACACGCAAGGCGCACACGCATCTGTCGCACAAGACCGGTTCCCAGTCGACACACTGCTGCCCGACGCCGCCCCATGAGCAGCACACAGCACACAGCGATCATCACTCAGGCTGCACCTTCTACTGCTATTTCTGCTACTGCTGTTACTGCTGCTGCCTCACATTGCTCTCTTTCTCTCTCCTCCTCCTCCTGTCTCCACCTCCCAACACTCCTCCCTCTGCCTCTTCCTCCACTCTGTCCTCAAATACCACCGTTCCTTCTCCTTCCTCCTCCTCCTCCTCCTCCTCCTCCTCCATCCCACAATCATCAACTTTCTGTTTGGATGAACTTTCCTGTAACTATCCTCAACCTGACGTCAACCTGACTTCTGCTGTGCCTCCGTACTGCCCTGTGCCACCTTGTCTCATCTCTGATGATTCTTTACCTTTCCTCTTCATATCTTCTCCTGACCTCACCACCTCTGACCAACTCAAATCCTCTTGCCACGGTTCTTCTCCTACATCCTCTTCTACCTCTGGCTCCTCTAACCCTCCTCATCATCCTGTTCTCTGCCGGCCGTGGCCTTCTTCACGCTCTCTTTCCTCCCTGCTCCTCTGCCCTCCCAGCTTTGGGGATCCAGTCTTATCCTATGCCTCCACATTGGAGCACATTCCGTCGGGGCCGGCCCGGCCTCGGACGCTGCTGCGCCAGCAGAGTCTACAGCAGCCTCTCATCCACCCGTCAGGCCCTGGTCTCTGCCATCCCCCCACCACATCCCAGAGCTTGGGACAATTACACACAGCACCCGGACAGCCTGGGGGAGGCGGGGGTGCTGGGAGAGGAGAGGGAGGTGGCAGC
Source organism: Acanthochromis polyacanthus (assembly GCF_021347895.1). Taxonomy (NCBI): domain Eukaryota; kingdom Metazoa; phylum Chordata; class Actinopteri; family Pomacentridae; genus Acanthochromis; species Acanthochromis polyacanthus. The sequence goes on along the minus strand of NC_067120.1, from coordinate 12,977,325 downwards.
AGTGGTGAGGGTGGGGGTTCAGGTACTCGAGGCGGTCCCCGGGGTGCACGGGGCAGCCCGGCAGGAGCAGGTACCTCTCGCTATAGGGGAGGTGGAGCAGGAGGGCGCTCGCGTGCCAATCCTGGCAGCTGGGATTACATGATGGACCAGATCCGGAATCGGGGCCTTGACGTCAAATCCTTCCTGTGAGTCTCTCCAACCCTTCATTCATAACTTTATGGAGTCTTTTGTAGTGTCACCTGCTGAGGCCTCTTTGTGTCTGACAGTATGTGCTGTGTTATGCTATGCAGAGTTATTTTAAGCATTTCTTTAAGGCATGTCTTTACTTTAATGTCTAAAGCTTAATGTCATAAAATAGATATCTATGTTTAAGTCTAATCTGCTTTTGCCTTTATCTGTGTGAAATATGGTTTTGTGCCTCTTCCTTCAGGTGGTTCCTTTCAGTTTGCATCTGATATCCAGGGAAGGATATTACTTCTGTCTGTCAAAATATTCCCTGTGTGTTTGTGCACATCCGTGTACAAGTGTGTTCACATCTGAATGAGTTTAGGTATTGCTTTCTACTGTTGCAAAGGAGATATTCAGTATACAGTTACAAAGGCAATTTAGTGCACGTTACAGCTGAGCATGCTAATGTAGGATGATGAAGCTTAATGCAGATCAGGAGGCGAGAAACTGGCTTATATGAGAAAATCTATTAAAACTGTTAATAAGGGTAGAGTTATGAATGTAAATAAGCAGTTGTCTTTCAGCTCTAAGCCCTGTGGTTGTGTAGGAGACAGATAACTGTCTTTCTTTATCAAGACATCATACCACTCACATGATATTAACAGTTGTGTATTATGTTTATTCTTAGAGGTAAAGCTGTTTGATATGTTTTATGATTCTTTCACATCCCAACTGAAACTGAGCAATGATAGTTTCCAACATTTCAACATGTCACCGATGAGCCGTAATGAATTACAAAGCAATCTGTTAAAAACCATCATTTCTATTTTTAGACTGAATGTCACATGCATGAAAAATAGCAAGGAGGTGCGACATATTGGGGGCTATTTCCATCCCATTCTGTGATAGAATTGTTAAATGTTTACGCTGCATGCTCTGCTAAACACCAACATCTGTTTGGATGGCATTCAGCCTGGCTGCTGCAATTGTCTTGACAGAATAGCGCTACTGGTGCTAGTTTATAATATTCATGAGATGTTGTCACGAAAAGTCACAATATATTTTATATTCCCAGGCAATTAAATGATGTTATTTCGGAATCATCCTTTGGAATGACTGTTAAATATCCTGTTTAAGAGACACACCACTAGGCCTGATCCATATTTCACGAGTGTTCCCAACAAAAATAGCACCTCTCTTTTCGGTGCCACTGTATTTTCTCTGCGGATAGTAAATCCTTGTCTGCTGGCTGTGCTGCAGGCTGGCTGACATGTGCATGAACATGTGTACATCACACAGCCGCCATGCCACTGTGCATCAGTATAAGAACAAAGGTTAAGCAGCTGTGTGTTGATTTGTGTTAACCCTAAAGCATTGATCTTATGTCACCAGCACCATTACTTCTACAACATATTGTTACTTCATGCTCTAAAGAAGAGGGGAGGGTGGATTAGGGAGAAGGGATGAGCAAGGACACTGCCAAGGTACAACATGTGTTTAATGTGCACTGAATCACTTTTACAGTAGCTTCTCACCCTCCGTTCTTCTTTTTCCTTCTTTCTTTAATGTACATTTAAGCTTCACTGGGCGTTTGAATGCGACGCAGCTGAACTCACGCCACCGGCTAACCGAGCATTAGCGACGTAGCACATGCAAGCACCAAGGTCACTGAGAATATCACCCAGAAGAGTCAGCTGCAGCACTCATCATTGTAAATGCGAAATTGAGGTCATTATTGTTGTATTTCCTTTTCCTTAACGGCAACACCTCACATGATTGATGACAGACTGGCCCAGTAATAGACATGACCCATTGTTCAAGCCGGTTTATTTCAATCTTGGCCACATTCCCTATGTGCATGAATCACTGCTCAATGAATGTGTTGATGTCATTGACACAGATATGTAGCCTTCGGAGCCGTTTGACTAAATGGACCTCTTGGGAAATTGGTCTTTGTGCTTTTTGGCTTAAGATCAATATTTTAACCCCACGTCATTATTGCCTCTTCCCCCTCTTTCCTCTGCGTCTTTAATGTCCAGTGCATTGAGTAAAGTGCTTTTACAGTATTGTTGGGCGTAAATGTCCATGCTTAAGAAGTGACGAGAGAGGCTGGATCCAATAACCATTAAACTTACGCTATCAATATAAGCACCATACCATAATGTATAGACCACTGACTTTCAACCACAGACATGCCAGAGGGCACTTCTGCAGTTGATATGTTGGAAGATCATAAAACATGTCAATTAATCTGAAAAGACAGATAGCACACTTCACATATTGAGCGAGCTGTAACACTAGAACACCACATGTTGCAGTTGAGTGTGTGAAAAATAAACAGCAGAGCGTGTAGAAATGCTCAAAAATGATTTATTAAGACTCCTTCTGGTGACAATTAAGGTTGTTAACATGTCCATATGGTGTTATTTCATATGTTGCAAGACACATCATGAGCAAAATAAACAAGATTCATGCCTTGAAACTGAAATGTAGTGATGACCATCTCCAAAACATGGGTTCAGACTTCCAAGGTATCATATGAACAAATTTAAGGACCCATTGAAAGCAAGTGGTGGTAATCTTTGCATTTTATGGCAGGAATGGATTATGCTCATGGAAGAAAAACATATAAATATGTAATTCTGAAAGCCAAAGATGACTTTTTTAGGGCTTTAGTCAATGACTGGAGGGACTTAAAATTAAAAAGAAGATGAAAAAAGGGTAACAGGTTGAAACCAATCAAAGTAATTGATGGCTTTAGTCAACAGCTATGTCAGTGTCAGGGTCATTGTTCAAAGATTGCTCATTTGCTCCCTATAGAAAGTAATTAGTATCATTACCTTTGCGTTATTCGGCATCATCACCTGAGATGCAGTGTCATCTTATTGTCAGTTAAAGACATGATGTTAAACCTTACATGTGCCCACATGCCAGCACAAATCCATACTCTAATAAGGACGACACCAAAGGATTTTTCTTTTATGCTCAAAGCTGACAGCAGAAATGATGAAAACCTGCCCAAAGAGCACTTCACAGAAAAATGATATGGCAGGAGGAAGGCTCAATTGCATGTCTAAAAAAAAAAACGAGGTGGCACTTTTAGTAGGCCGTACTTCTTCAAACTAAATGCAGCTGTAATTGATTAGTATCTGTACTGTGAGTATTGAATTTGAAAAGGATTACAGTACTGCAGGAATGACTGAATGACATGGTTAACCATAAGTAAGTAGTATGTAGTCAAAATAGAATATGGATAACACGACTTATAAAAAGAGCACATTCGTGACAAGCGGTGTCAGTGACTTTTGTTAATCTGAAACTGGGTTAGAAGACATAAAAGTTTGGGAACCACCAATACAGACGTATAACAGGCAGATTATTAAACGGGCTTTATGGTGTTGCAAGAAAAGCTTTCATCGGTGTGTGAAAAAAGATGAAATTGTGAAGTTTAGGGTGTTATCTCTCCACAGCTTGGCAGCACCATATTTCATATTAGCAGGGATACTGTAATACAGTCAGGGGCTTAAGCTATAGAACCGTGGGTGTGCATGACAGGAAGGAGGGAAGGAGGCAGCGGTGAGGAGGCAGCGAATTAAGTGTAGGGAATAAGGATGAAGGGGGGGAAAAAGGGTGGATTTGGAGAGCAACTGTGGCAGAATAGAGGAGATGAAATGAGAAGAGTGCAACACGGAGAGTGAGAGAGCAGTGACCCAGAAAACGGTGACACACACCACGCACCTCAAGATACTGTATCGCTCAAATAGAAACAATTAGTCCAGATCTTCCTAATGAGGCTTAATTAAATCTTAACTCTGGAGGAAGACGCCTAGCATGTTCAATGGGAAAGGTGAGTCTGGAGGGAAAGCACAACGCAGGTTAAGTAACTACATAAATGACTGCGTGTGTTGTCGCTGTGTGAGCACATAGATGGCTGAAACACGTCTGGAAGCCGATGTGCAAGCTGCTGAATATCACGCCTATTAACAATCATTAACTAATCACCAACAGTTCCTGGGATTATTTCTTGCCCGTACGATGTGAATACAGCTTGTACCTGTTGTCGGCACCACTTCATTAGATTCATTAGATCGTTATAAGTTTGGCCTTTCGGTTTGAGATGTCTTCTTAATATCCTTCCCTGGACAAAGTGCTCACTGCTGGGGTGTTATGTGATGCTGCAGATATTTCCCTTTTATGACCGTTTTCTCTGTTACCGCTTCTCCTGTTTACTCTCATATGGTCTCTTATTGTTCCGCCGCCTCTCACTGCTCACTGTCTTCACTGTCACCTATAATGACCTTTCCTTTTCCTCTCTCTCCCTGCGCCACACCTCTTTTATGCTCGATTTCCCTATCCTTCGCATCTGTTCTCTTTTCTCGCCTCTCCTTCTCTATCTCTGTTTCTATCTATTGTATTTTTTTTTTTTTTTTATGGGGGAGCCAGCGAAGGGAAGCTGGTGGTCCTGGCTTTGACCATTGGTGTGGCAGAGCAAGATGACTTTGCCAATATCCCTGACCTGCAGGAAACAGCGCAGGCAGCACCACCAGCCAATCAGGAGCCCCCTCCTGAGAAGAGGTACCAGATAATGTGTGGGAGAGTTTATTGTGTGTGTGTGCGTGTGTGTGTGTCTGTGTGTGTGTCTGTGTGTGTGTGCGTGAGAGAGGATGGGATGCAAGTGGAGGGATGATATTAAGGAAAAATTAGAGATGGTTTTCAGAATTTAGGTAGAGTAGTTTTGTTTGGCAGTGTTTTCGGTGAGTCACTGCACTTAAGTGTTTTGTGCCACAAACCTGCTTCTGAAATAACATCAGAACTCGACGCTCGGTTACAGAAATAAAAATGACTGAAATGAAACCAAATGTAGAAAAAAGAAAGCCTCTAATGCTGAGACGACTAAAGAGATAAAACAATTTGGGTGTTAGCTGAAAAGCAGTAATGAGCTCATAAATCACAGTAGTGAGCCGCTCACTGGTACTCCAGTCCTTTTTTCTGCTTTTAGTGCTAAAATGTCAGCCAATCAAATAAAACAGTGTTTTCTCATGCTCGTGGTCTTTCTTTTCCTGACCGTGATAATTATCTCCCCTATCGCAATGACATTCTCATCCACCATTTTCATCTCTATTTGTTTATCTTTTCACTCCTGCCTTTCAGAGACCTCCCATTGGTAATTGTCGTATTTCCTTTGTATTTTCATGCTTTTATTATCCCAGTCCTTTCTGCTCCTGTGTTCTTTTTTTCCCCTCCTGCTCATTAGCTTCCTTCAATCACCCTCTGCTGCTCTGAGAGTCTCATCTCTGTAGCTCCACCGAGGGCCCAGAGAGCTTCCTCATTATTCCTCAACATGTTAGTCACTTACATAAACATGCTGCTAAAAATAAACCCTTTTTCTTGCCAGCCAACTTACACACTAGAAGACAAAATATTTCCACTCATCTATAAGGAAATGGCGGCTTCGCCTGCATCTCCTGCGATATTTGGGTTTGCATTCTGTTCAGGAATTAATTTTCGTGAAACAGTCTGAGGCTAACAAATGGCCACAGTGGGTTTGTCAAGTGAGACACAAGCCTCAAACCATTTTCGGCCATGGATGGTGTTTTGATTATTTGCACTGCCACAGAGTCAGAGTGAAACCCTGCGTTTGGTCGAGCTCTCGGCAGATGCGACACACTCAATTTCCCCCGCAGTCCAATTAGACAGTTTTAACCTCACTTTGATTCTGTGACAAATGGGAGACAATTTGGAGATACATAATATGACACACACCTTAAAACAAAATGGCAGAGGAGGGCGAACAAATTCTGATGTACTCGTCACACCAATTATTCCTCATTCACAAGTGTTTCATCAATTTGACACATGATTTAAAACTAGGGCTCTATTGCGATACAGATGGTAACAGTTTTCTTATCTCAACTGCACAGCTGCACTATGAAGCTGCACATGAAGCTCAAATTGTCCTCCCTGGACTAATAAGCACCTTTATTTATCATAAAAACTTTGACACTGTGTCGACATCTAGTTTGCCTTCTTATTTTTATCTCCCGCCCTGCAGCATTCTGTGACCATTTCGTAAAGTCAACACAGCACTGTGCGGAAGCACGAACCGAAAGGCAATCTTTGAGAAACAATGTCTCTTTTAAGAACATCGAAACCATCTCCATTGCTCCAAATTGGTGTGAAACCCATTGAGCCACAGAGGAGGAAATTTTCTGTGCAATTTGCTGTGTACATTCACATCTGGCCTTTCCAGGTTTTTGTGTTTCACCTGGAAACCTCCTTAAATGGGTTGTGAAATCCACTAATAGACTAAACAGCGAGCAGGGACCACAGGTTGCTCCGTCCCGCATGTGGCCAGCAGGATCCACCTCGATTAACAGTGACGGAGTACATTATGGTATTTTCTGGATTAACCTGAGGTTCATTTAATTTCTTTCACTCAAAACAGAATGACTGGCAGCTTATATCCTTTGAACAACAGAGATCTAGTAAGGAGAAAAAAAGATTTGACTCTAATGAAAGCCGTGAGTGCCTTGACCCTTTAGTGAGCTCCTGTCTGTAACTCCCCTGAGGTGTAAACTAATTCCACTTGAGCCACTCATTGTTTTGCTTGTTTGATGTAAAATTGCAATTTCAAATGTTTAATAAATGAGTTAGCCACACCTTAATTGCCTGCTATATTTGGAGCCTCAAATAAACATTTTAAGTCGACAGTCCATTATAAATGCAAGGTATAAGCTTGCTGGGAGTATATCATTCCCCGTGGTGTTAGTGCTGACTTCACAGATGTCTAACCATGATTTAATCAATCACGCTGCTGGCATATTGCTCAGTCTAAACGGGGCTCTCGAGCCGGAGACAAAGCCGTGCTATCATTCGCCTCTCGCCCTCCTTTGCCTCGTGTACAGCCGTATCATCACAGCCTGCGCATTCAGACATTTGCTTGTGCTCATCACTCATCTCCACCTGCATCACTCATGTTACGCCTCATGAATTTATTAAACTAAACTGATCGTGTGAGCAACATGTCACTGACAAACTATTGCAGCCAAACATAAAGCGTCTGAAGTTTGTGTGAATAGTTTATGCGGCTCTCAAATGTTAACACCATCAGTGGGAACATCAAAGTGAATTCTCTCTGCTCCAGATGAATAGCAAAGAGCTGCTGTCTGCGCAAACGATGTGTGTTGCCCCACATTTGTGAAACAGCCAGTGGTTGAGAGTAACTAGTATATTTATTCAAGGACTGTATGTAAATATAGTACTCAAGCTTCTTTGTACATAGATGTGCTTAAAAAAATCTATACATTATTAAAGGATAAACTATTGCTTTAGACAGAACAGAGTACAAAAAGCCTACGTCTGTTTGGGGCCTCTTCTCACGTCTCAGATGTCTATGAGTCATGAGGACTTCCCTTCTAAATTTCTCACGGTTTAATTGAATATTTGAGGTCTAAGGAGATAAAGTGAGTCAAATACTTGATTAAAAAAGCAAAGATTAGAGAGAAGTGCAAGAATTTTAAGCAAATTTGCTCGTAACTTTGTGATTTTCTTCTGTGTTCCATTAATTATCCCAGAAGCCTTGAGATTAATTTTGTGACTCTTATCATCGCGACTACCTTATTGTATGTGAAATACAGTAAGTTTAAATTAGCTCTACCTCGGCCAAATACAAGAGCAAAATGCTGCTTGTGCATCATGAAGAAACTAAAATTATAATGTTAAATATAATATATCATGGACAACTATCATTTTATGAAGCAAGTGTATTTTTACTGTAACACTTTAAGAATATTAAGTCATGATACTTTTAATGCTGCTGTACTATTTCTTAAGATTGAGGCCATAAACTCATTAGAAAGAAGTTAATCGAGTTACCAAAACAAGTGAGAAGTAAGATGATTTTCTCATATCATCTCACTCCTTTTTGCTAACAGAGCAGTCGCCCCCTGCTGGCTGTTAAACAGAAGGCAACTTTAAGTGATTTCCACATTGGCTTTATTTTTCAGGCTACTTCCATCTTTTAAATACAGTCTATGGAAGTAATAACAAAGTGCTTCTTCCACCACTGGGAACCGCACTACCTCTGACCTTGCACTACAATTAGCCGAAGAATCTTAATGCAAAATGAATGCAAAGTACTTAAGGCACAAACATCACAGCAGCTTTTCGTTAACCCTTCAGCTGTGTGTTAACACTTCATTGTTCCTCGGCTGTAGTTCAAAGCAATCCAAACACGCGGTCATCCCCGCTGGCCATGAGAAGGTGTTATTGTGCGTGATATTCATTACGCTCCTTCGCTGACCTTGTGTGAGCATTCGCTGGATGAAAGCGTTCTGTGTGCCCATTCGTTTATGAAGTGTGGCAGGAGCAGGCTGACAGTTTAAACTGCACCAGAGTTGGTGGTAGGGATTTAGACTTTCAAACCAAGGTTACATATTTTCAGGGGAGAGAGAGGGAGGGAGGGAAGGTTGAGAGGAACTGGGCCGGATTCTAAAAATTGTGTGCTGCTTCGATTCCGGGGCCCCACACACTGAGATGTTTACCTCCCAAGCATAGGTTGTGGTTCTTCGAAGGCCTAATTAGGATGTGAGAGAAAGCTTGTTAATGCCTCATTGGTCCTCACTCATACTATTCAGTTGCGATTCAGTGAACATATATTGTAGGTTCTCCTCCAGTGTTGCTATAAAGAGAAGCCACAATCCCCAAGAGCTTTTAATCTAGATCTCTGGCTGAGCAGCAGGCGAGCGACCCAGTGAGGACAGAGGTTCGGCACAGAGGAGGCGGGATATATCCTTGTGCCACATTAACATTCAATCCATTTGCCTGTGGTCCTTCAATTATTCATCCATGCATGTTACATCATTTTGTGTAAGCCAGTGGAGTTGTTTCTTGTTTCAGACTACATCTCATAGTTATTTATAGATATGAATGTATATTTCTATGCCTCAAAGATATGATGCACTTAGCGAGATTCCTCTGTAAGTGTCTGTTAATTGCTGAGCGGGCTATGTAATGTTACTTCATAATTTATGAGCTTATTACATTGCTTAACTTGACATGAAAGACTAATATATATATATACAATGCATGGAGTTATGACCCTTTACTCAAATCAATAAAAATGTGTGTTTATTTACCGTCATGACTGCGTGTTTGTCCTCTAACCGCATTAGCCGGAGTAGGAGGAGTTAAGTCTTTATGTGGCGGGAGCAGGTTGTGTGTTGGCTAATGTAATGTTAGGTCATTTCGAGGTCGCACATATGCACAGTTTACCATTTAGAAGTGGTCATTTCAGCTTTTGGTTTCTTGGATAACAGGAAAAAATGGATGCTTTTATTATTCTTCCAGATGATACAATCTGTATGTGTGTTTGTACATAAACATGTAAATTGATTTTGCTATGCTCTGCTAGTCTGACACAGTGCTCCTCCTGTGACAAGGGCTTTGCAGACCCGACTAATCAGCAGAGTCTTCAGGGGCTCAGGCTTAGACCGTCCCAGAGGCTTTGGCACCCTGCGGCCACCGCGCTCATCCGCACATCACCAGGGGAATATCGAGATGCATTCAGTTACAGGCTGAGAGAAAGGGAAAGTAGACGGCACTAAGGCAGAAGAAAAGGGAGTCACAAAGAGAGGAGGAGGAAGAAGAGGAGTGCATTCATACATCCATCTATCCATCCATCCATCCATCCATCCATCCATCCATCCATCTGTAGGTCAGGGGAGGATGAGGGAAAATTCAAAGTGCAAATCCATCTTCCTTCAATGAGAGTAGTAGGAGGGAGTACTTAGTGTCCTCTGCACATCCATGCATTATGTGGGGCTGAAGGCAGCACTCTAGCCAGCAGGTACATGCTGGTACACATTCTCATCTCATACATCCACATAGATGGATGGCGGTTGGGGAGATGAGCTATTCGGAGCATTAACCTGGGACTCTTGCCTCAGAACATGTGGCACATATGCTGGATTATAATCAGGATTCAGAGCATTTCACAGACTCGTGTTTGGAGTTTTAATGAGCCTTTAAAATGTTCTGATGATAGTGTGCTGCTGTTGTTCCCTTAAATGATAGGTTACTAGTTTTAATTGAGCTGTGAGGTGCGAAAACGAAATTGCGCAGAGTATTGGGAGGCCATAAAGGGATGGTGGAACCTTGAATTGTTATAGATTGAGTAGACACTAAGCTCGTGTTTGGATTTAAAAGTAATCATGTTTGTAATTCTTATACTATCTTCATTTTATTGGATGTAGTGGACAAGGAAGCTAATGCTAAAAAAAAGGCAGTATGGTTAAAAACACAAAATAGTTGGACATAATACAGCATCAGCATTTGGCAGTGACAGAACTGCCTTGGTTGTGGTTTCCTATTTCCATTTGGAGCTCTGTGAAAGAGGCAGACACACAGAAGGCAGTGTTTAGCACCTCCCTTGTCGCTTATTCCTGAAATGGGATTTCAGTAAATGATGCTATTTTAGACTAATTTCTTGTTCCAACATGCAGGAAGTCATTAGTAGACAGCGAAAGCATCCATATTTATATGTCGCAGCAGAATTTTTGGTTGTAGCCTGAGAAGTGAGGCAGCAGGGATGACTGTCTGACTCTGGTGTGAATGTACATGTGTTTCACGTGGATGATGAGTTATGTAAGCAACACCGTGCTTCACTGCTGTGGATTTGACTATGTATGATCCTCAGAAGTATGATAGATCTCGTGGGCGCCTATGAAATTGAGTATAGACATTGAAATACATCACTTCATCGTCTCAGGCGAGCGTGTTTGTTTGAGTGTGACATGTTTGCAGAGGGGTGGGGAGTCTGAATGTCTGGGAAAAAAAAGAGGGGCTGGGTTGGGCTTTCTTTCTCGCGTCTCTCTCCAGCCTAGAAGTGGAGTGTCTTTTCCCCCCTTCCCCCTCTCTTCGAGCTGCTGGCCCTCGGTCAGGTAACAAAACAGGATAGTATCACAGGACGGTGAAACCCAAAGTGGTCCCGCCTGCCTCCATATGTGTGTTCATGTGAATGTGTGTGTCTGCGAGGCTCTCACCCGTACCTGTCATATATCCTATACCTTATCTTCTTTGTTCTCAGTGTGTTTGCCTGTTTGTTGCACCCCTCTAAACACACCCTTCCCTTGCGCCCACTCCCAGCAGCCTCCTGTCACACACACCCCAAACCCCCATATGTATGGTCTGTGTTTCTAGAGTCGTTGCTATGCCAACAGCCCACTTTCTGTGTCCTAGCTGTGGGAGAATCTGATCTGAGTCCACTCTGCCTCCCACTGGATACTGTAGACAACTGCAGGCTTTACAGAACCATATCAACCACATCAACCCCCCAAGGGGTCTGACAGAAGCAGCATTGGCACCAAAATGTAACAGTTGTAGTACTACCATCTGCCACAATTAATATTGCCATTTTAGAAATTGAATAAACTGAATCCTCATTTTTAATCCATGATATAATAAATGATTTGGAGGAAGTACCTTATTTTTTTGCAACAAATGTGCAGCCCCAGCCACTTTGTTTAAACAGCCTGGAGGCAGCCAGCAGAGGACCACCTCAGGTGCTGTAGAGCAAGGCTGGTAGAAAGGCCATTCCCCTGGCTGCACTAGCTCTTACCTGAGAATGCACTGAAGCCCTGAATGAAGCATGAAGGAGAATGAATAATTGAAGACGTTCACTCCCCCATCGATACTTGGGAGGTGGAGGAGGAGGGAGGTGCCTTGCTTTACGTCAAAACGCTAAAAGTCTCTCCTTGCTTTAGAGCATTGATCCTCATATCTTAGCTGTTCTTCGCAGCCTTTTCCTCTCCTCTCAAAATCATTGCCTGCAGTTTAGAGTCTGTGCAAAAAATAAATAAACACGCCCCTGCAAATGCAATTACCTCCCTTGGCAACTAATACAACTAACACCAATTGATGAATATTCCCGTCCCTTCTTGAAATGGTTAACATCCCTCCTTCCCCCCCGTCTCGCTCTGGTTCCTTTGCTGGTTGAAGTGATTGTCTGTTTGCTTGTCTTGTTTGCTTGCTTTTTCTGTCTGTCTATTTGTCAGTATATTTTCCCCCCAGTTTTGTCCTTGTCTTTTGCAAAAATGTACACATTATTGCATTCAACATCAATTCTCATCTAAATTTGCAGTATAGAGTGACCCACAAAAACAATACGACCCTCGAAACATACATTCTCTCGGTGAGAAGCTCAACAGAGAATGCTGGCCTGACAGACAGACTTTCTATGGGCTCCTTGTTGATTGCCTGTCCAGGGCATTGCCTTCACTCTCTGAGTGACAACTACTTGCATATATTATATATGCACATGTAGCCAATGCCAGTTTGTGCTTTGGCCCCTGTGTTCCCAGTCCACACTTTTAGAGTGTTGCTAAATGGTTGGAAAATCAGGCTAGTTGTAAAATGTACTTTTATCATTTGTAGTTACCATTTATTTCTAAGAAGGCCCTCTTTTGTAACACTCTAAATGTGCTTCTCCTATGTTCTTACTATTCGTCCCTTTTTTGTGTTTTCAGTGATCTTATCGTTTTGTATGGTATACCTTCACCTTATTTCTCTTTCATACTGTATCTCATCTATCGATTATTTTGAGCTCTCCTCGTGAACAACGATGCTCTCTTTTCTCAATGATCAATTGTATTTATTGTCTTTTTCTTTTCTTCTTTGTGCTCTTTTTCTCCTTTTAGCATGTTTGCCCCTTTGTCTCCTGTTAGAGATACTGTGTGTGCGTAGCTCTTTATTTTTTGTCTCTTATTCTTTGATACTTATCAGACTGACCAAACTAAGCCTCTCTTGTGTTTTCAGGCTTTCCTTCCTTCATTCCCTATCTTTTCTTGCAGCTCTGTTTTTCTCTCTAATGTGCTGGTGTTTGTAACAATCTCACTCTCTATTTGGCTTTGGTTTTCGTACTGTTCATGCTATTAATACTTGCTATCTCTTCTAATACAGATAAAATAATTTTCAGCTTGCATTCCTTTTTGAACCTTCTATCTTGTCTACAGTCTTTATGATTTCTGTCCAGTGTAAATGTCTGTGTGCATTCTGTCTGCGTCTGCTCATGTCTGTTCTCTTTCTCTGTGTCTATGTTCTCGTTTTTCTTCTCTATTTACTGCTTGTTTATTGCCTAACGGTGTTTCAGTGTTCAGCCTCTCCATGTGCCTTGACCAGTCATCTATGGAGTGCTGTGTGTCCAATGTGTCACGTTACACTGGCCAGGACTTGAGCGTTTGACTCTTTCTTGTTCGATCTTTTTTCATGCTTTCTTTAATCTCATAACCTCTTTTTAATTTCTTGTCTTCTTTTGCTGATTTCCTTTTCTGTAAACTTTGTGATTCTTGTTTTCATGATGTATGAACATAGAGGTTTTTCCTCCTAGAATGTTTATGCCACATGTTTTCAACAATCCTCTTGTGAAGGCACTAAACTTAACATTTATACCGAAGTACCAGCTGTGCCATGGGAGATCTCTGCTTTCTCCTTTATGTTTAAAAAAAATCATTTATGTTGTTGGTGCAACTGAGAGAAATTTAAAAATACTGTTCAGTGTCTGTCCCGTTAAACATCTGGTCCTCTACATGTCACTGTATATGTCTGTCTACTGTTTAACAGTAGCGTCACGTTGCTATACATGTCATTATACATGTGCGTCTCGTTAACGTCTTCAGAAGGAATAAGGGTAGGTCAATAATTCTATGGGGATTGGAGATAATTTATTGGTTTCTATCCATTGTAATTCAGTGGTTTTGTTTTGTGTTTTGTCTGAAAATGTGTTTGTTTCTTGGTGGAGGTAACTTTCTTGTTAGAGACGTGGACTCGTGCCACACTGGACATATATATAGTCATCTCAGGCTCCAATTTTCATCAAACACAACTCGCTGCATCGACTGTCTTCAGTTCTTGTGCCCGCCATTAATCTGTGGAATCTTTGGCAGGTTTTATTTGGCTTCGCTCATGATAGCTACAGAAAGCTCAATCTACTTTGAAGTGGCATCTATCCAAAGTAAACTTGGACCGAATTGGTCGTTTCAGACAGGCAGTTTTCAAGCGTTAAGCAGGTGGAGGTTGGACTCCCTGTGCGCTCAGACATTCTCTTTTTTCTGTAGACGAGTTAGCTTCTCAGCACACCGTCCTCGCTGGCTTCCCTTTGTCAACCTGTGCTTTTGCTTACAGGGGCAACAAGCCAGCTAACAGCCCTAAGGGCCAACCCCCTGATGCTGACGGCCACTCCTCCGTTACTGACCTGGCCAACTCTCTCACTGGAGACATGGTGATGGTAAGAGCTTTTGTCCCAACTCGCATCCATCTCACTGTCATGTAGGCTAGTGACTCACAATCCATATAATACATGTATGTGACACCTCTGTCCACATATTTCTGTGTACTGATCTAGGTCTGATTTCTACTGGCCCTGTAGTTTTAATAACAGGAAAAGGCAGCTGTTATCGCATTAAAATCCCCCAATCAACATTGTGATGGCCGCCCCCTCTCTCGATACTTTCTGACTCCGTTTCCCTGTCTGTGGCCCCAGCAACCAACTGCATGATTATAGTGTCGCTTAAACAGCTGTATCATGAATATGTTTGGCTGCTACTGAAGATGTAAATTATTATATTTAAGAGTAATCATGGCACCACTACAGAGCAAGCAAAATTGAATAAAATGAACTACTTTGCCCAAGGTCATTCTGTTGAAGGTTGTGTCACCAAGAGCAACAACATGTCTGATTCATGTGTTTAAAGCTGTAATTTGCAAGCCCCAGCCTAGATTACCCTGATAAAATCTTCAGGGTAATTTGATTTGACTTTAGAAAGCACACCAGCTAAGTTGCATTCCCTGTGATGGAAAAACAACTCTTGGCATAACAATTCCAGCTTGGTGCGGAAGAACCCATCCTGCATCTCAGTCCGACAATTCTGGTAATGAATCAGAACACCAACTTAGAGACAACCCTTATCAGTCAGACTTAGTGTCTGTCATTAGTAATAAAGATGTTCCTAAAGAGTGGAGGAATGTTATTGAATTGTTCACATGTCTGTAGTGTTCAGGAGTCCACGTACTTTTGGAGATACACTTGTAATTCCTAGTCACCAGGTAGGACTTGTTGCAATCATACTTATCCATATACGGCAGGTTGATCTAAGAATGGACTTAGTAGTAAGGGAGCCATAATAGCAAAAAATAACACACAGGCCTTTCCTGCCGGAGCAATCAAATGAAACAAGCCATCCAAGGTGACTCACACTGTTTGGTAAATTATACTTGGAATATTTCACACTTGCTCTGCCTGATGGTTCTAAAACCCATATTGACAAATGCTGAGTGAGTCTTTGTCACTTTGAAATTGTAGCTCTGGCCTAAAGCACCAAAATCAACAGTTTCAGGTAATGCTTGGAGAGAGCATTTGCATGCAAAACACACCTCGGGCTAGTCTTTTTCAAAGTGTCATTTGTGGCTCTTGCACAAAGTGGTTTTATGAACTGCTGGTTGCTAATCTCCACACCAAGTCCTCAAACTCTTTGTTCCAATTTATGCTATTGTTAGAGAGAGCGAAGAAAATAAAGGACAGAGACAGAAGGTGGAGCCACAGGGAGAAAAGAAGCGACAGTAAAGACAGCTGCAAGTGCAGAATGCCAACCTTGAGCTGTGCTTCCCTGGCTGTTCTCTCAATGCCTCTCACGCAATGCTCTCTCTTTCTCTCTGCCACTCTTACCGTTTGTCTCTCACTCTTTCATTCCATCTCTCTGTCTGCTGCTTCTATCAGATAGTGGCCTTTTAGTGCACAGCAATGATAAAGCAGTCAGAGTGGCTGTGAGAGAGAATGGGTGGTCTAAAGCTCTCCTATCTTCAATCTGAGCACCTCCTGCCTCTTAAGAACATTAGTAAGGAAATTAAACTCTCTCAGTCTTCTTAATGTCAGACCAATCTCTGCCTGTGAGCAGCTGCTTGAGTACGGCGTGATAGAAATGCAGCTCTAAAATCTCCTCCCCTCACAGCTTCTCTCTGTCAAGGCCTGTGTGCATGTGCTTGTGACACAGAAAGTGTGTGCCCTTGAACTGAACTTTTCATGTGAGAGTGTCTGCCGCTGCTGCTGGATGTGAGTGTTTGTATTTATTTGCCTGTGTTTGTGGCCCTGCAGCTGTCTCCAGGGTCGGAGGATGACGATGGTGAGGGGCCTATCAGTGAAAAGCTGGGCCGGATCCAGTTCAGCATAGGCTACAGCTTCCAGAACACCACCCTCACCGTCAAAGTTCTCAGGGGCCAGGACCTCCCGGCCAAGGACTTCTCCGGAACATCTGACCCATTTGTCAAAATCTACCTGCTGCCTGACAAGAAGCACAAGCTGGAGACCAAGGTCAAGAGGAAGAACCTCAACCCCCACTGGAACGAAACCTTCCTGTTTGAGGGTCTGTAGTATTTACACTTATCAGAGAACTCTTACTACATGTTATTATGTTGCATTTTGTCAGGTTGCCCATAAAGGTGCTAATATATTCCTGTTTATCCATTAAACAATCTGTCAAGAGTTTAGCTTTATCAGATTGCTGAACAGAGGTACAAAATAAACCCCACACACTTCAAATCAAGAACAGAAGTACAAAAAACAAAATATGGACATCTGCCATATTAAATAAGCATAATTATTAATTTAAGATACTGTTGCTCTTTAATAAGAAGCTGCTGCAGAAGATAGGCTTTCATGCACATTTTTAGGCACATTTTTCAAAAATGTTTTTCTCAGTTGATGGGGATGAATTCTATTAATGCTCACAATAGCTGTAAACTCTATTTAATGCAATAATTTGACAATTTGCTTATTTGCTTTTTTCTGAACATTAAATAAGAAGATTGCTACCACTCTAAAAATAGTACCGTAAATACAGTGTTAAGCTGCAACCAGAAGCTGCTTCGCTTAGAATAAAGAATGGAAATGGAGAAAAAAAGACATAATATTGACCCTCTAAAGTGATGCTACTCCAGTAAATGCATATGTTCATGTCTCAAAATGAAAAACTTTGCATAAATGTATTATTATTTTACAGTTTAAGTGTTGCAGAAATGCTCACTAAGGAGTGACTCAAAAGTTTTAAACTTGAATTTAGCCTTCGTAGCAGGGGCAACGAGCTGTTTCTTAACACAAAAAGAGCATTGTGGGAGTTGTGTGAAAATCACAAAGAAGGTGTGAAGCTTTTTTTTTGCATTAAGAAAGCCTCCACCTCAAGAAGCTGCAGAGAGTTTTTCATTTTAAATAAAAATAATAATGTAGTTATAAGCTGAGGATGTTTTGCAGCAGCTGCAGCACTGAAGTGTCACATCTTTGTACAATATGAATTTGTTTCATTATGATCATTGTGTTTGGATGACAGCACAATGGTAACATAGCCAAATTAATGTTCAAAAGACTCAAATGAAAATCAGAACAACAGCCAGTGTTGTAGAAAAAATTAATGAGATAGTTCTTTGTGACTGGAGTATAATGTTTCCTCTCAGTTATTTCAGAGACGTATTCTGTTCCAGCAGTTTCAGAAATGCACTCTGCCCTTCACCAAATTCAACCCTGTTAGCACGGTGCAGATTAAACTGCCCACTCTGCGCTGTCAGGAGTACATTTTTCACTCTCTGTGTCTTTGCTATTCCAGTTCACGTCGCACTGTTATCCGTTTCTCTGTTCGTTTTAGGCTTCCCTTATGAAAAGGTGAGAGAGCGCACTCTCTACCTTCAGGTGTTGGACTACGACCGCTTCAGCAGGAATGACCCCATTGGAGAGGTGTCGATCCCCCTTAATAAGGTGGAACTGGGCCAGATAAAGACCTTCTGGAAGGAGCTGAAGCCTTGCAGTGATGGCAGTGTAAGAGTGCAAGAGGGGGCCATCAGGCCGAGCCATGATAAATGTATTTATTTAATTACAGCATGCAGTGCCATTAAAACAAGTGTGACACATTTGTTGACTACTTTCAGCATGTGAGCTTGATTGACGCAATTTTCGGGTGAGCAACGTGCTCGGCTAAGTCTGCCTGGTCATTGGACCATCTGTGTTTGGCACTAAAGGGTTAGAGCAGAAAGGGCAGTGATGTAAGATTACACAACGAGCTAGTGAGTAATCGGGAGTTTGATATTCCCTGATGAAATCTGATATTAGCCCAAGTGATTCATACTCCATTGTGTTTGTGTGCATGTGTTCCTCAGGGGAGACGAGGAGACCTGCTGGTGTCTCTCTGCTATAATCCCACTGCCAACACCATCACTGTGAACATCATCAAAGCGCGCAATCTCAAAGCCATGGATATCGGGGGCACCTCAGGTAGAGATGCTTCTTTATTTGTTTACTCGTTTCTGTTTCTAACCTTTGTTCACCAGTCTGACGCTCTCATGACTTTGGAAGCCCAGTGGCTTCACACATGGCTCTGTTCAAACATTTACTGACTTGTCCAGGTAGGTTTCTGTCCACTGTGGATGGCTGCAGCACCAAGGTGACATTAGATCAAGCCTTAGCCTCCCTCTTTCTGTATATCTATGAGGATCTTCAGCCTCCCAGCCAAATCTGTGTCAGCTCAGTCTGGTTGCTGCTAGTTTTTAAAGTCCCGCTGTTTTCCGTGGCATATTTTTGTAAAATTACAGCTTCCTGCAGTGGCAGGAGTGGCGTGTCTGTTAGTATTACAGAATATGATAATGCTCCAGAATTGGTAGTACAAATCCCAGGCCCTATTTCCATAAATACTTCCTCATTTGTATGTTTCCTAGCTCAGGGGATAGGTTGACCTTGAGCTCAAACGAGGTATCTGCTTCCCTGCTGCCTTCCCTGACTTTAACAATTAAGAGGGTAATTGCAAACCTGACCCTAAAAATCACCATCCATGTGCATTTTCATCGTCTCTCTCATGTAAAGTGCTGTGCCCTGCATCCACGTTACAGATCCATATGTGAAGGTGTGGCTGATGCACAAGGACAAGCGTGTAGAGAAGAAAAAGACGGTGACGATGAAGCGCTGTCTGAACCCCGTCTTCAACGAGTCCTTCCCCTTCGACGTGCCCGCCCATGTTCTGAGGGAGACCACCATCATCATCACCGTCATGGACAAGGACAGGCTCAGCCGCAATGATGTTATCGGCAAGGTAACGCTTTACAGTAGGATCTGTGTTAGAGCTCTCAGGTACATAATACAATCCTCTTCAGCTGCTTGCTCCATACATGTGAGGGCATTTAACATGTTGTCTGGAAATGCACCTGACCAGAAAGTTCTCTCAGAAAGGTCTTTAACTGAAGTCAAACTTTCTGTTGTGATTCACTGTGACCATACTGAGAACAATATTATTATTTAATGAAGCTACACACATATATTATTCACCAGCAGTGAACAAACAAATCAATGAAAAGAAACGATCTTGGAGCAAAATTAGCTTCACAGTTTGATTACACGGCGAGGATGGACTCTCTGTCTACCTTTCTACACGTGTTTTCAGCAAGATTAAAGGTCAATGTAAATAATAGCATTTTTTTTTTTAAACAAATTTACCATGAATATCATAATATTGTCATTATTGTGAATTCTTTTGGCAACAATAATAATGTCATGCAGAGTCTGATTATGGGACAGTCATATTTTCATGTCTGTCCATTAAATAAAAAGGCAGCAGACGGTTACCTTAGTTTAGCATGAGACTGAAAACGATGCCATCGGCCTGCTCTGTCCAAACATAACACTATCTCCCTTTTAGCACCTTCAAAGTTCAGTAACTTAAACTTTTTAACTGGATTGTTCAAAAACTACAAAAACTAAAGTGCTTTTTTGGGGGGGTTTATGTGCCAGACTGTTTCTTGGCCGCAGCCGAGACTCCAGAAAGTTACTGGTCCAGGCCAAGAAACAGGCTTAATTAATTTAGGAAACTGCAAAAACATTTAAATTCCATCAGTAAATCAGCCTGTGAGAAAACTGAAATCACTATTCTTGCTGCAATTCCTATTTTTCCAACTCATTGCAGCCCTCCAGCAACGACGCCGCTCTTTCTCATGTTCCAGATGCCAAATATCGCATGAATGTTGTGGCTGTCCTTGTAAAAATGCCGCCATGTATTAATGAAGCAGCGAGCAGCGTTTGTAAAGAAGACGTGAACAGAGCAACAGAGCCAGCAGTGATGCATTTTTCACATCTGTGGCAGCGAACAGATTATTGTATGAATTCAAACATGATCGTCTTTTTTCTTCTTTCAGATCTACCTATCGTGGAAGAGTGGACCAGCGGAAGTGAAGCACTGGAAAGACATGCTCGCTCGGCCGCGTACTAACGTTGCCCAGTGGCACGCTCTCAAGGCCTGATCGCACCGCCCAGCTTCCTCCATCGCCCCTTCCCGTCTCCCGTTTTGTCCCCTCTCCTCCCTCCCTTCCTCCCACTCCCGTCCTTATGCACAAGACTGACTTGCTGCCAGGCTGCGAAACACGGGTACAATTAGCCATCTGCTCTCTTAAACCTTTAAACTCTCTTCTGTTTTCTTTCAAAATCTCAGTTTCTCTACGACTCTTCTCTTCTGCTCCCTCCCTCTCATGCAGCGTGTCTTAATTTTCGTCTCACCACTTCGCCAATGGTTCCCCTGTTTCTGACTGTCTGTATGTCTGTCTGTCCTTATGCACTTTGCCTGTGGAGGTCTGATAATCAGTTTCTTTGTCGATCCCTTAGTTCTGAACTGCACTGCAGCCCGTGACCCCATTCAAGGTGCCAGTCCCGTGGGATCACAGAGAATCTTCAGTAATGATCTAATCTCATATAATCCTATTGTATGAATATTCCAGGTACATGATACTATACAGTATGTACTATATGTACATATACATATTAATATATTAGGAGTATAGATTGGCAGAACTCCCCTTATACACATGACTAGTATACAGTATGTTATACATAGCCTGTCTGCCGTTTCCCATCTCTTCCGTCTCTTCATTTGTCGCCTCGTCCTTGTCATCTGTCTCAAGTGTACTATATTCTCTCCCCCATTTCAGTCCCTCGTCCTTTCTACTCGAAAGTGGTTTAAAGGTTCAGCTGAAGTTGTCGAAAGCAATCAATACTCGGTTTGTGATGAAACCAGCTGAACTCAAGAAGGGATTGCTGATACTGGTGTCTCTTCTCTCCTTCTTTTTCTTCTCTATGCTCTTCTATCTCTCATTTTTTCCATTATAGTTCCCTATTTCTCTTCATCTGGCACAATATTAGTGGATTACTCCCCCCCCCCCCCCCCCCGCCCCCTTTTCTGGACCCCCTCCTTGTCGTCTGTGTGCTGTGGGTGCTGTGCTGTAGCTCCAACAAAAATAGAGATTTAAAAAAAAACACAAAAAAAATTCAACTGAACTTTCTGAAACTGGGAAAGCGGGGACACGATAAACTTATGAAATGGATCGCTCTTGATTTTTCCAGACAAAACAGCCCTGGCACGGAGAGAGAAAAAAGAAGATGAAAAACATAAAAACAACAACACGCAAACTAATCCCCTCCAACCCTCGAGATACTATGATGTCATTTTTCACAGCATCACCAACTGAGGAAACCAATTTGAAATGTTGTTTCGATGTTAAGATGAAAACAGAAGCAAAAACCTCATTTTGTGCTGTACTTGCACATGCATTCGGTTGTGCGCGCACACTTCCCTCTGTTTATTGATGCTATGAATTCCTTGTGCTGCCCTGTGCTCTTGTTCTGCGCTGATGGGGGTCAGTCTAGACCAGCTTGACTGTAATGTGTGCCTGTAGATGTATGCGTGTGCGTCTGTGGGTGCGCCTGCATGTCTGTGTGTGCGTTCAAAGCGGCAACACAACTCAAAACTCAACGGAAATCTTCTTCTCTTTTCTCTTTCTCCTCTCGCGCTCTTCTTGCTCTTCTTACTGCCATTGTTTCCCCATCCTCTACTGCCCTGCCTTCTCAACGAGGGCACGGGGGAAGTTCTCTCTGCACTTTTTGAAAATGTAATAACAATAATAAAGATGATGATAGTTTTGATGATGATTGCAGTACTGGTGAAAATCAAGGGAGGAGTGTCTGAAGGGGTGAGCGGCAAGTTGGGGAGAGGTGACGTCTGCTCCGTGATTTCAGGGTTTGGAGATGAAGTGGAGGACACAGAGGATGCAGGGCTCTCATCCTCCTCTTGGCTTTTTTTCCGCCCTCAGTATACCTGGATGTGTGTGTGCAAATGTGTGTGTGTGTGCATTTGTCAGCTGCCAGACTCCTGGTGGCAGACTGCTACTGTCTGAAATGTCAGCCCAGGATGGAGATATCAGGCTCGTCTTCTTGTCACATGGAGGCCGGCCAGCACAGCAGCGCTATTACACAGTGTGTCGATCAACAAGGCTATTCTGCGCTCTAACCAACCAGTCTGTACTAGTACTGCACGCTTCTGTGCGAGTCTGTGATTCTGAACAATCGGTACAGATCTGGAAACAGTGAGACTGATGTGCATTTTTGGCTTCAACGGTGAAAGAAAAGGCAGATAACAAAACCGTTCTCTGAGTTTTTGTTGCAGTTCACAGGAACTACGAACGACTGTGTATCACAGACAATGGGTGTGATATTAGATGATGGCCTGATCTGCCACTGTGAGATACTGTAGAAGCAGATTAGACATTATCTCATTGCTGAGTGCTTGAGAGCACCACAGAGTGTACTGGTAGCTGCCCCGCTTGTCAGGCGTATTCAGCTCAGCTCGATATTTCAGTAACGTAAATAAAACAGTCATAAAGCAGCAATGGGGAAACTGTCAGCCATTAAGAGCTCCTCACACAGACATCTGCTCTGTCTTACTATATGCTCTACTGTACCTGTCTGTGTTTTTACACTCTTAAAGCCCTGTGAAGTATAATCCTGTCAGCTGTTTAATATGTTTTTCCTCACTCCAGCGGCTTAGTTGTTATTATATAAATGAGAATCCACCTTTCAAACATCTCTCAGGTTAGACTTAGCAAGTAAATGTAATCAGTTGTTTGTTTTTTAGTGGAGGCATCAGTGTTTGATTGCAACATTTGTAGTTCTTATTAACTCTTGCCCCTTCAAAATGCTTTTATCACGCAGTAATTTGATACTATCTTGTTTTGCTGTATGCCAACAATAACCTGATAAGATTGTGCAATAGTAGAGTAATCTGCAGCAGGTTCCTCCTCATCTGGAGCGTCTGTAAGCCGGTCTGGGCAGCACACGGTGTTCTGAGTGTGTTCTGGACAGCGTGTTTTGTGTGAGCCTCGGTGCTGGCTGCTGTGATGCGCTGATCCAGTCCAGCACCCTTCAGAACAATTGGCCAGGCGTGGAACAGGGCCCACTGTTTTGACAGCCACTGCCTGCAGTGTCACAGCACATTACACTCCCATTAGGCAGTCAGAAAGGAGCAATATCTGCTTCCTCGGACTCTGGGGGAGTCACCCTTTGCAAAGGTAACACTTGCTTCGAGTAGTAGGAAACGTGGGGCATGCTCATTAGTAACCTCGTACATGATGGGCAGCGATAAAAGCTTGTCAGTCAAAAAATGGAAAGTAATCAGCGGGCGGTCGCTGCTGAAGCTGTGAAAACCACATGTGCAGGCAATGAGTCAACATAATACCTCTGCCATTTCCTTTCACCGAGATTCCATGTTGCTCAAACAGTGATAAATTGTTATGCTACAGGGGTTTGCAAAGCTTAGTCATCACTGACCCTGTAAACTTGGGGATAGGGTTTTATTTTTAGTAACATGAGGCACAGTTATGTCACCGATCCTGGAAGGTAGACTGGAGGCTGCAAGGCTACAGGGTTGAGCTTTTAAAACTTACAACCCTGAGTGCTTTTGAATATAGATTACTTCTCAAATGGAAGTCCATTGCTTGACATTTTCTATTTCTAAATGTTTTAAATGTTGGCCATTAAATAATTATCCAGTGACACTTGAATACACTGTTTGAGCAAAGGCTGAAGGTTGCAGAGCTGACTGCAGTCGTGAAATGCTAGAAAATACAACTAAGTAATTTTAGTGTTTTACTTCATTCTTTGGACTTTCACTGAAAATTACAATAACTGCAAAAACAACCAATTCTTTCAAAATCTCCTTTTCTAATCTAATTAAAACCCAATACATAGATAACGATTAAAGTGGAAGCCTTTTATTATGGCAAAATCTGGAAGTTCACATTTGACAAAAGTGAAAAATACCAAATACGGAAAGGTCTTATGTGTCACATTGTATATTAGTTATACACACGTGTATATACATATACATATATATTCGATTGTCTGAAAGTCACTAACAAACATGAAATGCCTTTGAAATAGTGAGAACCCAACCATAAATACTTCAGGAGCATGCCATTAGTTTAAAATCATGTTTCATGTTTGGGCTGCACAGCGGCGTAGTGGTTAGCACTTTCGCCTTGCAGCAAGAAGATCCCGGGTTGGGCCTGGGATCTTTCCGCATGGAGTTTGCATGTTCTCCCTGTGCATGCGTGGGTTTTCTCCGGGTACTCCGGCTTCCTCCCACAGTCCAAAAATATGCTGAGGTTAATTGATTACTCTAAATTGCCCGTAGGTGTGAATGTGAGTGTGCTTGTTTGTCTGTATATGTAGCCCTGTGACAGACCGGCGACCTGTCCAGGGTGTCCCCTGCCTTCGCTCAAGTCAGCTGGGATAGACTCCAGTGACCCTAATGAGGATAAAGCGGTGTATAGAGGATGGATGGATGGATGTTTCATGTTTCATTGTCATAAAGTTAGTAAAAACCCATGATATATAAAGATGATAAAACAATATTAAGTATAAGAGAACTGGCTGCTTATGAGCCCTAAATACGCAATGATTAATTCAACAATATATCTTAATTTACTCAGTTTTAAATAAGCCATTATGCTCAAAGTGATGAATAGTTCACAAAGTTAACTTGATGAATGAAATGACAGGAAAAGAAAAATGTTCACTTGTGATTGTAATAATGTCTGTATGTTCATAACTTATTTAATTTAGAAAATCATGTCTCACTGTGGTGTATAAATCATCCAGAAGTTGCACAGTCCATAAAATATCCAGGAGTCCCAAACATTATGTTCTCATTGCCAGCAGTCAAACAGCCACGCTATTAAAATGGATGGTAAGCTCAGAGCCAAACAGTATAAAGGAGGAAGCAATTTCCAAATCCCAGTTTTATTATACTGCCACCTGTCTCACACCTCTAAACTTATTGCGTTTTGTTGGCACCAAGACTATCAGCACTGACCTTCAACAATCCTGAGCTCATCCACTCCATGTGCTTGCTCTGCTTGTGTTCGGCCTCAGATCTGGCTTTCATCTTTACAATCATTCCCTGGTGGAGCCAACTGGTAGATGCAGGTGCGTAATTAAGTCGAGCTGTCAGACCCAGCCAAAACTGCCTGCAACTTTGCCACAGACTAAAACAAACTCTTATGCAAATTCTACTTTCCTTCCATGTAGACTTATTCCAAGCAGCACTCAGCTGGCAGAGGTGTGTAACATCTACATCTACTACTAGGGTAGGCAGGTTCTTTTGCCATCACTGGGTAGAAATTCTGCAAGAAGCCCTTGGATTTTACAAGTGGTCTAAGAGGAAACCAGACTTCTGCACCTCCTCTTGGCTCTGAAGGCTTGAGGAAATCTAGCCAGTGATTTAGCCATTCCCAGTGTTTTTTACATGCAACAGTCTGACTCTGAATCCTGATTAAAGTCACACATGAATGCTGACTCTTAGCTTAACTGTCTTTGCATGTTGGAAATATGTGCTTGTGTGGTTGAAATTCTGGCTTTTTTGTTGGTCTGTCTCACACTTCTGTCTACCGCAGCTTTAAGTGCAAACAAGTTGTGTTTATGGTCAACCTAATGGCAATGACGGCTTGTCATTTGGCCTGCCACTTTGTTACAGACTAAAATATCTCAGCATCTACTTTATTACAGACATTACTGGTCACTCAAGTATAGTTTTGGTCTTAGTTATAGAGTGAGATATTTTGACAGCTGTTTATTTCCCCTTGGAAATAGCAAACAGTTGAAAATTTTGTTGGTTTTGCATTTGTTGTGCTTTTTTTATGACTAATACCTGCAAAACTCAGCTGTACTTTGTGTTTATTACGAACTACCAACTGTCAGCATGCCAACGCTCTAAACTGCTCTTCGTTGCTCCCAGCAGCCATTCTGACATCCAACAGCAGGTAAACACGGGTGTTAGTAATGATATTAATGAAGGTTCTGTTCTGTTCTGTTTAGAGCCTTCATTAGAGAGATTAGTAACACCTGTGTTTACCTAATATTTAATGTCAAAATGACTGCTGCAAAAAGCTCTATCTGCTTGGTAAGATGTGACTTATTGACCTGATAATACTGTCTCCAGGTCCAAGGCTCTACTGCGCTAACTGAGGTTGTCATCTTTCAATATCTTGTGGTGCTGTGCTGTTTGAATAAGTCCAGACTGACTATTCAGTTGTCATTTGACCCGTTCACAACCTTAACACTATTCATTTATATATATGCTTTAAGCTAAACCTTTTAAAATTCCCTTTGCGTATTACAGCCTCTAGGAGCACGGTGTCCTGGACACCAAAATGTAATACCTCAGAAAAGATTAACTGAATATGACTGAACAGCTAGGATTTGTTTCGAATTCAGCTAGGAGTTAATAGTTTTTCAGTAGCAACTCAGTCACAACATCACATCACCTAACTACTAACCTTGTGTCGTTGGTGATGTCACCTCAGATGTTCCTCTGAATGCAAATTCTGCCTTTTCCGATATCTTCGCCCCACCATATGACCCACAGGTGCTGTGACCCACTGACCGACCGTTAATCTGCACTTTTATTAAAAGGAATTTAACTTTCAGTTTTCATATAGATACTGCCAGTGCTTGGTTATATTAGTCTACCAGTACCTCTTGAGCTAGCCATGGTTGCATGGTTGCAGAATATATTCTAACGAGGCTGTTATATTTAGTTTTTCAACTTATCTTCAAAGTTACAGCACTCCTGTACATTTTTGGTTGTTTTTTTTTTAGAAATATTGCAGCCGTAATTTGACAAATCTTATTTAGACATCAGCTATCTAGCTAGGTTATTGATCATTTCTAACCCACTCTGCCTGTAAATCCTCTTTTTCATGGATGCCGGGACTACACCTTCACTAAAACTACCTAGGAGAACATGCACAGTAGCGATTTTAAGTTGAAAGAATTTAGGCCCTTTTTAACCCTCAGTGATGCCTCATTGCTTGTTTGGGTTTTGAAGCAGCGTTTTGACCCAGAAACGACTTTAAAAAGCAAAACTGCCATTTCCACTTCTTTTTTTTCACTCTGTGCAGCAGATACATGTCCATTCACAAATTTAGACAGTCAGATAAACTTTAATATAGCCATGGTAAACATCGCTATGCCTGCTAAACATCAGCATGTGTGCATTGTCGCTGTGAGCATGTTAGCATGTTGATGTTCGTATTTACCTCCAAACCCCGCTGTGCCTACATAGATCCTCACAGAGCTGCTAGCATGGCGGTATTCTTGTCATCAGCTCGGTTTAGCGAAGTAAACGATTCACTGCTGGACTTCCATCTTCTCTGAGATGTTTATTCTTGGGTGTGCGCCCCCAAATTTATCATTGTCACCAGCAGCCTTCCCTTCTCTGTGTACTTTCTAAATACCTTAAAGCTTTATTGGCTGAAGGGTCACACCTGTTTGCCAAGGGATTAGCAAGATATTCTTCTGAGCCTGCTGATATTGTTTGTCCTTGTCATGCTCTCTTCCTCCTTTTCTTATTCCTCGGTACTAGTTTGCCTTGATGGATATTGCTTTCTTAAGATGAGTGTCAATGAGTCACTCTATTGGAAAGGTGCCTGCTTTGCTGTAGTTTTTTTTTTTTTTGCAATATTAGATTAAGGTGTTTTATGTCTTGGAGAACTTTAGGTGTGTATGTGTGTGTGGGTAAAAATCGGGCTGTAGTAATCTCATCCTGGAGGGAGTGCGGCTGATGTTTTATTCTGCTGAATCATGTTATGATGGCTGAGTAAGCCCAGAAGCCTCCTGGGTCACCTTTGTCATTTGTCCAGTCAGTATCTGTGTGCGTCTCGCCCTGCGCAGACAGACCTCGCCTCCCCCAACTCACCCTTTCAATTGTTTTAAGCATCTGGTGAAAGCCAGTGTGACTTCTCCCAATCAGGGTTCGAGTAAGCATTATTTGAATAGTAACAAAAAGTGAATATGAAAAACAATAATGAGTAATAATATCTTTTCTTTTTCCTTTTGGTTCACATTTGACTGTTGGTCAGTGTGTATGTATGTGTGTGCTTGGTGTTCTTGTGTTGGGTTGCTTTCTTTACAAAACCGTGAGAAGAAAATCCTTCTGTTTTTGAAAAACTTTATGTAAATATTGTTGGTGAAAAATTAACATTTGTTGTACGCTGAGTTTTCATTTGTCACTTGAAATGATGAAGAAAACAATGATATTCATGAATAACAGTGGTGATGTTGATGATGCCGAAGCTGATTATACCTGCCCTTCTTGAACAAGGGCTTTTGATGTCCGCTGTATTTTTGTTGGAGGCGTCGTGAGGTCAGGGCAAGAGAAACCAAGGGAAGGAGTGATACCCGACACATCCCAGGCCCACTGTAGCAGCACTGCCACATACCTTTCCCCGCCTGCCCCCACACACACCTCCAGGAGATTGACTGTGCGATATGTGGCACAAACTGTAGCTTGTGTTATTCATGCCATGAAACATTGTTGTGTTTTTGTTACAAGCGTCGGGAACAGAGCGCTCCCCGGCTGTGCGAGAGGACCGTTCAGCTCCCTGTGGAGTCACTCTGCCCCGGTCGCTTGGCATCACATCTCGCCCTGTCTGCTTATAGGCTTGGGGATTTACTGTAATGCCATTGTGTTAGACGGGATTGGCCCTGTACTGACACTGATGATGCCTTCCTCATTGAATTTGGAGTCATTATTGCTCTGCTGGAGGCCATACATGGGGATGGGCATGTATGGAGGCCAGAGTGGATTCCGAGTAGAAGGACGTGAAGCATCCATCTGACCCTGTGAAGACAACTTGCATGCTTGTTATTCAGCCTCTTATTTAGGGTGTTTTGATCAAGCACAACTGACTGACATGAACTTGCCATGTAATAGGCTTATCTTTTGCTTTGTCAGATATTTGAAAGAATTCTCAAACTCCAATTAAAAAAAAGCCCAGGATTAGAGTAAACAAGTGTTTTAATCATAAAAAAATAGAAAAGAGATCTTTCCAGATGTCTAAAATGTGACATTTACTCAGCCCACTGCTTCATCCAAAAAACAGCAAAGGCACCGGGCTGTAGTCCAGTTATATCACTGCAGGTGTCAGTACACCCACTTGCACATTTTCCATATGCCATAGCCTTATGTGTCGGCCTGGGCCTGTGTACAGTGCAGGGATGGAGCTTATCAGTTTCACATTACTTTTGGGAGCGTCTCTGCCACAGACATAATACGGTACAGCAGATACTCCCAGCAGCCGTCAGCAGGAAGGACAGCGGATACAGTCCTGCCTTCACTCGTAATGCCATCCTTTAGACGGAGTCCCACGGGGAGTCAGAAAGTCCACAAGCTCGCTAAAAATAAATTCTGACCAGTTTCCCTAAATCCAGATCCTTCGGTGTGCTTTTCCCTTCCCCCCCCGCTGGTTGTAAATAGACTTTGTGAAGCGGTTAGAGCAGCCTCTAACTCCTGCCATAATGCGGACATTTTTAATCAGGTAGGTAATAAGCAATACACTCAACTGATCTAACGCCATACTCTGAAATGTTACTTACCAAGTGTGATGGGGACTTGTGATGGGATGTGGAGGGTAACACTCCTCTTTCTTCACCTCCTTTCTCGACTTGCCGTGGCCCACCTCTTCAACAAAGAGTGCTCTAACTTAAAACACACAATTGTGATGTGTACAATCTAATTTAATGTATTTATTTATGTATTTTTGCCAACTTTGTATAGTGTATAAATATCTATAAATATATGAAAAATGACAGTACTGTATAGATTTTAGCTGCCTGGTAAGGTTAATAGTATATACTTGGTAGACTAAAAGAAAAAGCGTAGAGCTGTTCAAAAGCCAGTTATTGAGAAAATGCTTTCTGTAAAACCCGGTGCCACTGGCTCTTTTTATATTCTCGGTTCTGTTTCTGGTTTATTTTTTTATCATAGCCAGTGGGAACCAAAAGTGTGCGTTGTTCCTTCTTTTTCGTCCGTTCGTTTGTTAATCGGTTCGTTTGTTGTTTTTTCTTGACAAGACACAGCGAGGTTCTGGCAGCCAGGAGAGTGCAGTGGAACGCAGACTGGGACCCTGTGTAGTAGTGTGTGTGTGTGTGTGTGTGTTAGGTGTGTGTCCGTCCATGGTAGTGCTAGTGCTCTCTGTGCAGTGCCTCCCTCCTCCCTTCTCTCTCTCTCTGATGTAGTCTGT
This sequence comes from Acanthochromis polyacanthus, assembly GCF_021347895.1. Classification (NCBI taxonomy): domain Eukaryota; kingdom Metazoa; phylum Chordata; class Actinopteri; family Pomacentridae; genus Acanthochromis; species Acanthochromis polyacanthus. Next base: position 12,946,731 of record NC_067120.1, on the reverse strand, counting down.
CATGTGACGCAGAGTGTGTTAAGGTGCAGGATGACTGTGTTTGCTAAAGCTGACAGATGCCCTCTCTCCCTCTCTTTCTTTTTGTATCCATGTGTCTCCTCATGTCCACCCTGTTTCCTCATTACAACGCTTCATTTTAATCCTCCACTAAGTATAGATTTCCACTTCCTCTGCTCGATTGTTCATTTGCTCTCCCATTCAGCTGGTAATGCGTACGCCACCAGAGTCTAATTTCACAGCAATCCATGCTTCCTCATCTGTCTGTGATTCTTCGTCCATTAGCGTCTCTCATCCGTCACCCTCCACATTACGGAGGATCACCTTGTTTTTTTTTTTTCTTTTCTTCTACAGAGCTCTGTGGACCAGAGAATGATTTAGCATAACAACAACAAAAAAAAAGAGGGGATGCATGCGACTCATCCCGGGTCATGTTTGATTTGTTTTCTTTACGGTGTTTGCCTTCTCTTAATGCTCGCTCCGAGGAGAAGGGTAGCTGTCAGCTCAGCACACAGAATCACAAAGCAGCCATATTCAAAAAGTCAAGCACAGACGTGTGACTCAAATCTATGCTGTGGTGGCTTCGCTGCTGCCGCGTTTGTAGCAAGCGCAAGAGAATAGCCTTAAAGATTGGACCGCCTACACGAAAAAGTAGTGGGATATGTGCATTTGTAGTGGACTATTACCTTCCCTTTCCCACACCAGATTTATTACTCAGTATTCCAATGTGTTGCTTGGTTGCTCTGTACATATCTGTGTAGTACTTCTGTTGATGTCCCTGTATTAGTATAGTAATGGGTTCTTACTGGGCGGCCTCCGCAGACGTCCTCTCCCTCCTGTCCTTGTCTCATTTCCTCAGAAACTTCAAACATTCCATCTAAACCTCTAGCGAGCAGCATTTTAAAGATGATTAGATCTCACGTAGGCTGGGAGTAAAACGGCAGAGGGGCTGAGCTGCAGGCGTCTCCACTGGAGCCATGATAATAACCAAGACGCCTCGTTCACGTCCCTCTGAGAACCGCAGACTCACAAATGGCAGCACATCTGGCTTTAAGACCCTCACACACAACCCTCTGGCCCTCCAAACCCACCTCCACGCCGACCTCGCCCGGCTCGGACGGGTCAGTGGGTCACCGACTGGTTTGAGGATCCGCTGACTTCACCGAGGAGGATGAGAAGGGCGAGGCAGGGGAGGAGGTGGGAGAGCCCTGGGAGGCAGCGGAGAGACGTGTCCCTGTGGTCACATCCTGGGTCAGGAGGGAAGGGAGTGAGGGCGTCTCCAGGTCACGCCCAGTAGCACTTTGGTTTTGCGTTCCATGTTTTTTTTAGCCTCTCCTGTTTTTTGGCCGAGCGGACTGTGATCTTACTAGTTGATTTTCTCGTTCTCCTCCACCCATCAGTGTTACAAAGTGTGTTGGGTGGACGGAGCCTTGGAGCTGAGCTCTGATTTTGTTCCATATTAAAGAATCATTTTTACTACACCTGCGTCCAGAGATTTTGTCTTATTGTGTTTCATTTGACAAGGTTCACTGGAAAAAATGCCCCTCTCAAAACAAGGAAAAAACTTATTTCAATGAACTTTTACCTTGAAATAAGTGAAAAAATCTGCCAATAGAACAAGTGAAAAATGGCTTTGTACGATTTCTTGAAATATGATATGATATTTCAAATCTTGAGATCTTAAAATTAACTGGTAAAACTTATTTTAAGCTATATTTTACCAGGATTGCCAAGCTTAGGTGTCTGAATCCTCCTGTTGTCCTCATTTACGGCACCAAAAAATATTGTTCCTTTGTCTGAAAAAAATCCAAAAATTCAGCAAAAAATTCCCCAAATTTTTAAACATTTGCAAAATCTTCAGGAAAAAAAATTCTTTAAAAGTTTCCCTTAAAAGTTTAATTAAAAAAAAATCCCAAATATGGCAAGAAATAAAAATAAATAAATAAATAAAAATAAAAATTGTAAATATTTTCCAAAATTGAATAAAAATCTTGAAAAAAATCCTAAAAGTAAGTAAAGTGATTCCATATATATATCAATAAAAGTTCTAATATTTAGGAAAATTCAGGAAAAAAATCTACCAAAATCCAGTGAAATCCGCTTGATTGTGGTTGCTTTTTTTCCAAATGTTCTTAAAGAAACCTTTTTTTAAAAAATGCCTTTCTTTCAACCAAATATGTTCAAAGATTTCCCAAAAAGATTTCCCCTAAAAAAATTGAAAATGTGGAAGTTTTCACTATAAAAACCTATTTTTTTCCCCACATTTTTAAACTTTAAACCATGTCAATTTCATCCGCAGGATGACACGAGGGTTCAACTTATTTTGAGTTTTCAACTCAAAACAAGATAATTTCAGGATTGTTTGACTTAACAAGATATTTAAGATGCATTGTGTTGAAACAAGTCCCTCCGTCATGCTGAAATGTCACTTGTTAAGTGAATTTATCTTAAATTAAGTGGGATGAGACATTTTGACTAAAAATAAGACAAACAGACTTGGTAAGATTTTGAGTTTTTGCAGTGTTGTTTAGAGATTTCTATCCACTGACGCTGGAGATGGATAGAAAGAGCCATCACATCCGTATGCGTTCTGATTCTAAAACCAGTTATTAGCATGCTGCTGTAGCTAAAACAATTAGCTAATTAACTCATCATTTAATCTGCGGCAATTTTGATTATCTATTAATCATTTCATTCCCAGAGTGACACTGCTGTCGTCCAGGCTGAGAAATCTCAACAATTGCTCGACAGATTGCCATGAAATTTTCTGCACATATTCATGGTTCCCGGCAGACACATTCTACTGACTTAGTTGGGCTCCTGACTTCACTTATGGCACCCGTATTGAATGTGAAGTCTTCTCAGCTATTGAATGGATTGCCATGAAATTTACAACAAATGTCAAAGGATCAAATTGAAATAGCTTTATTGATCCCTTAGCTCTTCATTTTGTGGCATCATTGGGTCAAACATTTGATGTGCTACAAGACTTTGATGATTTATGACCTGACCTGCAAAACCAGTGACTTCCTGTCTGCTTAGACTGTACTCTCGTTCTTATTCTCAAGTGTTGGCATGCTCATTAAAAAACCAAGACATGCTGAACAATATGCCTTTTAAACATCAGCATTGTCATTGTGAGAAAGTTGTGCTGACGTTAGCATTACACAGACAAAGCACTGCTGCCTCATTGAGCCACTAGCAGACGTTTAGATTCTATAAATACATAAATGAACATCCGTTGCATTCAAGTCAGAGGAATTTACATAATGCTGATTAAGCCTGTCAGAGCCAGGTAAATCTCTCTGTATCTCTCGGTATACTGAATATTTCAATCTAGTGTCTGTGGCAGCGTTCCCATACTGATGCGCAGGTAGCAATGTGTTTTATATCATCCAGCAATGATTGGTTTGCAAGAGCTGAAGACAGGGGCGACCGCAGATGTGAAGATGGAGTAGGATATAGCAACTAGGAGTACTGCAGTGCCCATAGTGGGGACAAAAACATGAAGCGTTCAAGAAAAGCTCGAGATAACAAATCTAGTACAAACAAGGTTATTTGTATATCTTCAAGCAAAATGAAACAGGTGCCTCTAAGCTCAAGGACAGCAAATTTTCAAGTACAATAGAGGGCTGAAGCACACCGCCAATTGACAGCCTTTGATTGTACAAACAGACAAACACAATACCAGAACTGTGTCTTCATTAGAGACAAAAGTGGACAAAACCACAAGGGAAACTGATATGTCAATGTCAGATTTATTTATATAGCACTTTTAAAGGCCTATGGACAACCAAAGTGTGATATATTCAACTTAACCCAGGTGTACAATATTTAACTCTATTTAATACATTTAAGAGTGGCATTTGCCATGGTTAGCACCCAAGGCTCCTGGTTGGATATCGGTCCAACAAAGCATTTGAAACATCATTAGCAGAAGTGATGGTGGTTGCTGTGGAGGATACAATCATTAGAAGTTGCCATGCAATGGGAAGAACTGATCAATGAGGAGTTTGAAACAAAGAGAGCTTTGGTCATTCGAGAGATATGGGGAAAATTAACTAGAAGACTTCTCTGACATGACAGTAAAATTACTTGTCATTAGAGGTTATGGTTGCAGTTTGCCTCTTCTGCCTCTGACTTCTGACGTAACTACAGAGACCTGCAACTTCATTTCACACAGTCAAAACTCTAATTCAAGATATCTGTAATTACATTTTGAATAGCCATCAACCCAGTTTGAAAAATTTGCAGTCATTCTGACTAGTTGAAACTTAAATGAAGAGATCTTAAAGGGACAATGAGGGAATTAACGATATCTTGAACCAGGATTATGACTAGTCAGGCTTAAACTGTAGATACACCCCCTGTCAAAAGTTTTAGGACACTGTCTCATTCAAATAAAGTAGAACCTGTCCTACAACTTTTGACAGGGGGTGTATTTCATCATATGGATGTGATCAGGGCAGGACTCTGATCATACATGTAAAGTTTCAGGCAGATTGAAGCCTGTTCAGGGCATTTACACAGCATTTGAAATTTCATGGCGAAGGATCAAAATTCCAGAGGCCGCCACGGACATGCCCTTTGACTTTGGAAAAAGATTTTAATAACTTTGGATCATTAAGGCCTCCTGTATGTGCTGGCCGAATTTGAGGGGAATTGGAGTTTCCCCCTAGGAGGAGTTCGCTCTAGAAATAAATGAAAAATGGGCAAAATCCGACATTCAACGCAAAATAGCTCACTTCCTGTTGGGTTTGGAATGTGGCTGTCACTGACTTTTTTGTTCAGCCTGATGTACTGCATATGTTTACTAAATTTGGTAGATACAGCCCCTGTCAAAAGTTGTAGGACAGGTTCTACTTTATTTGAATGAGAAAGTGTCCTAAAACTTTTGACAGGGGGTGTCTATGAAACTACTCAGAATTCAGCTGCACATATCTGCAATGTGGATTGTAGATATTTGTAGTGAGAAACTCTACACGCATGACTTGTAAAAGTGATGTAATTCATTCTGAGTACAATAATACACATATTTGAAATGATAACTGTGGATGGGAAGAATGACACTGTGGATATCAGAAAGGGTTTTTTTTAAGGAAAATTTTAATTACAGATGCTTGCAGTACATACCAAGGCTAGATATTAAGTGATTAAACGGCTTGCAATAGAAACAGAGGCCTGTATACCTGTTTTCTGACATGGTGTAGTGATGTGGCACTCAGACACTGACGACAGAAATTCCCACCCTATGATTCATCATCCAATAGATTCTAAATCCTGTTCAATAATTATGAAATGACAATCGCACTTCTAATTTAGCTTGAATATACCTGTCTGTCCACTTTGACGCTGATTAAGACATGGTAGTGTTGAACCTTTCGTCTGTTTGCACGAGAAACGGCAGTGAATTAAGAACTGTGCTCCATCTCCTATTTGTACAAATAAAGAACAAATTCAGCATTCAAGGGAAAATTACAGTTTAAACAACAAATAATTAACCATAAGGCATATGTCATAGAGTCCCCTTAATAGTTTTGTGTTACTGTTGTCACTGCCAGAAAAGTGAAACAAAAGTTTTGCCCTGCAGGTGTTAGCAAAAATGTTGAAAATGAACTGTGTCCAGATTTTAAAATGTGAATATTTGCTGATTTTCTAAGTAGTCTATGATAGCAAACTTAATACCTTTGGTTTAGGACTGTTGGTTGACCAAAGAAGACATTCTAGAAGGTCTGGCAATAAGTCAGGAGCTCCTTAAAGGAACTCTTGAGGTAATGCATTCCACATTTTGAAACTGGATCCTCGCTCCCATTCAGCTCCAAAGGCATTAGTGAAGTCATGCTGACGTTCTGTGATAAGAAAGGCTGCAAGTTCAAGTTCCAGTTTGTAACAAAGATGTTGGATGAGACTGAGATCAGAACTGAGTGTATGCCAGTCAAACTGGTAAACTGTTTCTTTTATTTAGCTGGGGTTTTGTCACATTGAAACAGGAAAGCAACCTCCTGAACTGCACATCAAGTTTAGAGAGTCTACAGTATCATTGTGCAGTGGTAATACCAAGGATGTGTCCTGTCTCCAATAATTGGAAAAACAGTCTGTTTTTTACATGCACCCACATACTTAATGCCAAACGGTGTGTCTTTTAATGTTCTTTGAATTCAAATTGTACACACATAGGGTGTAATTAAATTCCAATGTAAATAATCAGAAGCTCTAATGACACCGTTCCAATTTAACTCGTGCCACCATTCGCTGACAGAAGCAGCAATTTGCAAAGGTTGTTTTTGCCTTTGAGAGCAATTAAAATGTATAGGCCAGTGGAAAGCCTCTGCTCTGAGCAACATATTAGTCAGCAAGAAAGTAAATGAATCACACAGCTACATGCTACACTCTGAAGGAACTTTTCATCCCGTTTCAAGGATGATGACAAATTATCTCATTAATTTGCAGTTGCATTGTTCATACAGCTCCTTCCACTTCTGACATTTTGCTCTTCGGTCCAACAGCTCCACGTGTTTCAAGTTCGCTCTGTCAGACATGACTGCGTAAACATTCAAAGGCATCTCCTGCAGCATCAACAAGATTGTGAAAGATTGTTTTTCCTTAATTTAATCAGTTTGTCATCAAGAGAATAACTTGTCTGTCTTGTACATGTCAGGAAATGTTCTTGTTTTGACTTTAAACATCTTACTTTATGCCTAAAGCCTCCTCTACTCATCACGGTCTGCCTCCTTAGCATTACACGCACCAGAGCTGACTGAAACTCAAAATGGAAAAGGATGACAATGCAATATACTCCAAACCGTGCGTGCCAGATTTGCCTATTAAGTACAGAAGTCAAAAAGGAAGCAGGAAGGAGATAAGACTCAGAACAGAGAAGCAGTGAAGCAGAGAGAGCACCTCTGAGACCTGACACACAAAGAACGGTCTTAGCGCCTGAGCTGTCTCTTTATGTCTCTAAACATTAATTCCGTGCTTTTCTATGGCAGACACAGAAACAGGTTATTGAACTGACAGAGAAACCGTTGAGAATCTCCTCCCCGAGCTGCAGAGTATCAGGAGCCGGAGTGGAGCAGGAGACGAGCAGAGAGCCAGCCGAGCCCCTGCAGACAGGGGCCGAGGTTTCGTCCCTCCCTGAACTACAACAGACGGCTGCAGGCGAGCCAAGCGCATCAGCTCCACGGGAGACCCTTGCTTGCATCACCTCCATCTATTTTTAGAACGACTGCATCCACCTTTTTGTGTCTTTTAGGCCCCTTCTACATTCTAAGTGTTATTTCAAGTGCAAACTGTTGCAGGAGGTGCAGGATTTTTACTCCTTCATTGTCAGTTTTGCGCTCAGTTTCATCAAGAAGCCTCCATCACAGCTGAGTCTGACTACAGCTCAGTCATGCTACATGTGAATTGTGCAGATGGAGAGCAAACACAGATTGCTGTATTGCAGAGAGGAACAATCAGAAGAGAGCAGGTTTTTATTTCAAACAGAGTACAGCAGGTGCTTCCACTGATCAGTTCCTCCTCTCTGACTCTCAGGCTGGAGTTGTTCGAATAAGTGAAATCATCTGTTGTTGTCTTTGACTGGAATGAAAACAGGCGCCTGGTATATCTCCTGCTTTATGGATCCTGTGAGATTATAATTAGAAATGCCAATAATGTGCACATTGTGCTTAAGAGAAAAGAAGCAGGAAATGAGACTGTCAGTTTCAATGATGCAGGCGTTTCCCTGTAGTTATTTTTTGGTGGAAGATAATGAACAGTTCCAGGCTTGGCTCGACAGCATGTCAAGCAAGAAAGACTGTGGAACGGCAATACAAGCAACAGCTTGGTAAAGACAGGCTCCGTCGACTACCAGTGTTGGCCAGATGGAGGGAAGAAAAGGACCAAGAAGTGATGTGACAGAGGTGAGGAAGCAGTGTGAGTCCAAGGAAATGAGATAAAAGAGAAGGGATAGGAGGTGAGAATTAAAGGAAGGGTGTGGAAATGGTGTGACTGTTATGCACTGTCAGATTTACTGATCCAAAGGGTGAGCAGCTTAGCATCGAAAAAAAAAAAACATTTAGCTTTCATACTGTTATTCAGGATCCTTGGGAATAATGAAACGGGGAAGAAAATGATGCTGTGTTTGAAGTGTCCATATTGTGCATAGCAAGGATGTGGGATCTAGAATAGAAAGCAGGCGTTGTGTGAGATTCACAGGATTGAGATCACACTGTTTTACCCTTTTGATGCAACACAAAAGTCTCCTTGATCTGTATTATGTGCCCATGTCAGCATCCAGGAAAAATGACTCTGATGTCCAGCTCAAAATGTGGTTCCAGATGTCGTAAATTCACCAGGAGGTGAATATCCCCAGGATTAAGCTGAGATGCTCGTGTAGACGTACGTGTTTGGATGTAGTATAGATGATGTTCAGACATTTTTCTGCAGCTAACAGCATTGGATGATAACTCCCTGTCTGGGATGGACATTTTTATCAAGATGTCATGCAAATTTCAAGCCATCCATCATTTTTATATAACCCCAGTCTGGAGTCAGAGTCACGGTGGCATCACAATGCCATCCAGTGGACGCATGGAGGAAGCGTACAGGCGAACGTTTGCTTCTGTTCGAGGATGGTGAAGCAAAAAAAAAATTATGAAAGATAAGGAAGGAAATATATTTGTTTGAGCAGCAGCACAAAAATCTAATCAAGTTGGTGCCCCCCCCACACACACACACCCTCATTAGCCTCTCTATCATTAAAGCAGATGAAACTATTTGAATCAATAAAACAGAAAGCTACACTATATACATAATGTAAAACAATTTAAATTGTTTAATGAATTGTGCAGATTTAAATGAGCACAAATGCAACTCTGAAAGCCCTGCTGAGTAGCACAGTATTTTACCTTTAATTGTATGTTTAACTACCAATATATACTGTATGATTACTATCTACTGTAGAGCAATGTTAGTGCATCCATAATAACTGAAAAAAGGTCACCAGTCAAATCATGAGGTGTTTGGTTTTACAGTATTAATAACACTATGGCATATTATTGAAGACAAGCTGGAACTGTAAATCTGAATGTGCAACATGTGGATTGAATAGTGGATAGAACGGCTGCTGAGTAATAATGTAGATAATAGTAACTATGACATATTTATGTTTAATTAAACTGACAAATAGGATTAGAAATGAGTTTTGCACCTGAACACCACCTGCTGCTGCTGAGACTCTGTATAAGTCAGTTAATGTGCAAGCAGAGAAGTTTAAATATAATGCAAACAGTGCTGATGAATGACTGAAACATCCGGCTTCTGTTGCTCTAATTGGAAGTTTGTTGGATTCAAACTTGAATTTGACTCAAGCAAATGAAAGAAATCCATGTTTAACCACTTTGATTACTGTGTATTATATGACAACACCGTGCAGCAAAAAGTATTTGCATTTCATACAAATAATAGTGATAAATTCTTTGAAATAAGCACTTGAGCTGAGAAGTAATAATGTTAGAAAAAGAAGTCAGGCTCCTCAACTCTCGTCAAACTTTGTTCTACAAAATTGGTTTGTCAAACACTCAAATATTTGCTCTTTGGCTCCTCTATTTCAGGAGACTTCACTTTTTACAAAATATTATGTACTTATACTTATCTATGTTCTTATGCAAGAATTCCATTTTTACTTCATAAGACAGTCATTTAATCTTTTCAGCCAGATATAGGGGTCCTAACTAATAAAAATCAACGTGTTTGGTTCAAATTTCCTCGTTACAGTCCTGCAGAGCAAATCTGATGTATATTATGTCAGTAGAGGTAATCGATAACCCTCCATCCAGTTTAAAATCAATTTACAAAAACATTTGGAACATCTGAGCTCATCCGACACAGTTGTAAGGCAACAGAAGACAAAACAAACATTCATCTGCAACAGTCTGCTGCCTTCATTGTTTGGTATTATGAGCAAAATGAATGAATATTGAACACATCGCAGGGAACAAAAGGTGAATCTGCTCAAAAACCCCTGCCGCAGTGTAAATTATAATTAAAGACATGACTTGGGGCAGACTGTTTCACTCCTGTGCTGTCTCTTGTGTTGGATCTCCTAGCAACAGAAACCTGTTTACCTGCAAACCCAGCACAAGACTAGAGGTGAGCTGGAGTTGCAGGTGCGTCCTGGGAGTAAGTTAAGCTTCGTCCTCGGTGACAGATTATTTTTGCTTGGGTAATTTATATTCAGGTTCAATAAAAGTAGCTGTAACTTCACTGTGAGAGCTCCGGGTGTTTGTGCTCACTCCCACTACATCTGACAGAGGGAGCACTTATTGCATTATTTCCCACAGACTGTGTTACCACTTATTCACTGAGCTCCAAGTTTGGCTGGATTCTGTCAAAGCCACAAAACACAGGAGTTACACCTTGTTTGCTGCTTTCATTTGTGGTCACAGCATTGCCCACATACCCGGAGGATTTTTGCTATCCGTCACTGTTGTCACTGAAGGTTTCCATTACAGCAGTCACAGATGGCTGAGCAGGGGAGGATTGCCACGCCGACTGTTGGAGCAACTGACAGGAGAGGACGACTGACCAGCAACATGCTGCTCAACGCTGCTTATGGTGAGGCGGAGGACCTGCAGGATTAACAGCTTTTATCATACTGATTTTGATTCAGATTTAGAGTGTGACTGACAGTTTTTGTACATTTGTCTCAGGAAGGATGAGCTTCACTTCCTGCCTCGGACGTCCCAGTAAGACGGGCTTTACATCAAACCAGAGACCAGCGATTTACTACACGCCCAGTTTGGACCAAACCGACAACCCTCAGTTTGGGTAAGTGTCAGGGCTCAGCTGATTGTTTCTTTATTGTTATAACCCTGTGTTGTCCTGCGGGTCAAAACTGATCCATTTTAAAGTTTGAAAATCTGGAGAAAAATGTATATTTTCACAGTGAAACTTCTGATGCCCACATTTTCAACATTTTTGGGAAATTGTTGAGCATTTTTGATGGAAAAAAAGGAATGCCAAAAATGTTTCTTAAGAACATTCATAAATAAAAAAATCAATCTTTTTTTGGAAGATTTTTACTCATTTTTTGAAAATATTTGCAAGAATTTTCTTGCCAAATTTGGGGGATTTTTTTTTTCAAATGAAAGTTTTTAGGAAAGCTTTTAAGGAATTATTGGAATTTTCTTCCTGAAAGTTTTGCAAATTTTCATAAATTTGGGGAATTTCTGGATTTTTTTCAGACAAGGAAACCATACTTTTTGGTTCCCGTAAATGAGGATAACAGGAGAGTTAAAGAGCCAATCTGACACAATAATGACTAAACATACATTCTAATGGAGGCTGGGGTTTTATTTGTGCACATCAGTGAGGGCCGTCACATTTTAAATCTCACTTCTGCAGAGTTTTAAACTTGTTGTTTATGCATTTTCACTTTTACATTGTGATGGACCACTCAGACACGTGACTATTAAGAATGCATGGTTGTTATAAATGTGCTTGTCTATCCATGACAGATCAAAATCTGCAGTGAAAACATTTCGTGATATAGCGGTAGATAGAATATTTGTCCAACTCTAACAGGTTGCAGATGAAACTGTGAGATGTCAGCCAAGTGTACACAGAGATCTACATACTCAGAAATCTAATCAGCCAGAAAGATTGCAATCTTCTGTGTGGATTTAAATGGACGTGCAGGGTCTTACAGATATCTGAGGTTTCTGCCTCCACACTTAAGAAAACAGACTTTCAGAGCTGACATTTTTACTTGTTGGAAAAGCACAGGTGGAATTAAAAGCAGCTCCAGTAAGCTACTCCAGTGAGTCATCGTACACAAGAGCAAGACCTCAGCAGACGTTGTTGTTCCTGAACAAACCTGTGATTTTTATGCATGTCAGCTTGTACTCTGTAAAACAGCAATCAACAGATGTGGGTTACGTTTAGAGTGCTCAGGATACTGTACAGACTGCTGTGAATATTTTTCAGGGGAACTACTTTCTTCCAAAAAGTAACATTTACTCAAGTACAATTTTGAGTTACTTTTATTTCACTCAAGTATTTCTTTTTCCTGCTATTTTATATTTCTACTCTACTTCAAGAGGCAAACATTGTACTTTTTACTCTACTGCATTTATTTGTTAACTTAAGGTATTTGGCTGATTTGGTTTAATGATGAAAAATATGATCAACAAATTAATTATTGCAAATTTTAAGAAAAATGTATTGATTCCTGAGGGGAAATTCACAAGTTACATAGCAAATAAATTAAATAAAGTAGTTCAACCACCTTTACCAGTGCCAACATTTAAGTGATGAACATATTTTTGCACATTATTGTGAAACATGCCATTCTGCACAATGAGTAAACTGGATAGTATGTTTTGATGTTCATATTTTTCTACTTTTACTTAATTTCGGATTTATATGCAGGATATACTTGTAACAGAGTTTTTCTACACTATGGTACTTGTACTTTTGCAGAAGTACCAGATCTAAGTACAGTGGGTACAAAAAGTATTCAGACCTCTTGAAATTTTTCACTCTGTGTCATTGCAGCCATTTGCCAAAATCAAAAAAGTTCATTTTATTTCTCATTAATGTACACTCAGCACCCCATCTTGACAGGAAAAAAAACAGAAATGTAGAAATTTTTGCAAATTCATTAAAAAAAGAAAAACTGAAATATCACATGGTCATAAGTATTCAGACCCTGTGCTCAGTACTGAGTAGAAGCACCCTTTTCAGCTGGTACAGCCATGAGTCTTCTTGGGATTGGCGCAACAAGTTTTTCACACCTGGATTTGGGGATCCTCTGCCATTCTTCCTTGCAGATCCTCTCCAGTTCTGTCAGGTTGGATGGTGAACGTTGGTGGACAGACATTTTGAGGTCTCTCCAGAGATGCTCAATTGGGTTTAGGTCAGGGCTCTGGCTGGGCCAGTCAAGAACGGTCACAGAGTTGTTCTGAAGCCACTCCTTTGTTATTTTAGCTGTGTGCTTAGGGTCATTGTCCTATTGAAAGGTGAACCTTCGGCCCAGTCTGAGGTCCTGAGCACTCTGGAAGAGGTTTTCCTCCAGGATATCTCTGTACTTGGCCGCATTCATCCTTCCTTCAATTGCAACCAGTCGTCCTGTCCCTGCAGCTGAAAAACACCCCCGCAACATGATGCTCCCACCACCATGTTTCACTGTAGGGATTGTATTTGGCAAGTGATGAGCAGTGCCTGGTTTTCTCCACACATACCGCTTAGAATTAACACCAAAAAGTTCAATCTTGGTCTCATCAGACCAGAGAATCTTATTTCTCATAGTCTGGGAGTCCTTCATATGTTTTTTGGCAAACTCTACGCGGGCTTTCATGTGTCTTGCACTGAGGAGAGGCTTCCGTCGGGCCACTCTGCCATAAAGCCCCGACTGGTGGAGGGCTGCAGTGATAGTTGACTTTGTGGAACTTTCTCCTATCTCCCGACTGCATCTCTGGAGCTCAGCCACAGTGATCTTTGGGTTCTTCTTTACCTCTCTCACCAAGGCTCTTCTCCCACCATTGCTCAGTTTGGCTGGACGGCCAGGTCTAGGAAGAGTTGTGGTCGTCCTAAACTTCTTCCATTTGAGGATTATGGAGGCCACTGTGCTCTTAGGAACCTTGAGTGCTGCAGAAATTCTTTTGTAACCTTGTCCAGATCTGTGCCTTGCCACAATTCTGTCTCTGAGCTCCTTGGGCAGTTCCTTCCACCTCATGATTCTCATTTGCTCTGACATGCACTGTGAGCTGTAAGGTCTTCTATAGACAGGTGTGTGCCTTTCCTAATCAAGTCTAATCAGTTTAATTAAACACAGCTGGACTCCAATAAAGAAGCAGAACTATCTCGAGGAGGATCAGAAGAAATGGACAGCATGTAAGTTAAATATGAATGTGGCTGCAAAGGGTCTGAATACTTATGACCATGTGATATTTCAGTTTTTCTTTTTTAATTAATATGCAAAAAGTTCTACATTTCAGTTTTTTTCTGTCAAGATGGGGTGCTGAGTGTACATTAATGAGAAATAAAATGAACTTTTTTTTGCAAATGGCTGCAATGACACAGAGAGTGAAAATTTCAAGGGGTCTGAATACTTTCCTTACCCACTGTATGTCTTCTATCTTTGCCCAAAATAAATCAGAACCTTGTATTAAGTCAAAATGTTCAGCTATGAGAGCACAGCAGATGAAGTAGCACTCATCTTCACCTCCTCCAGGCTGGAAGCAGGATACGGTATAAATTGGGCCAGATCAGGCGAGTAAGACAGTGTGTTTTTTTTTTTGTAATTACGGTGAACTTTGAGTCTCTCTGTCCCAGAAGTTCACAGGATTCAAGAGCATTTTTTGATGGAACTGGTGCTTCAGCTGTAAATTAGCTTCCTGAAGCGATGAAGGAAAAACAGGCAGTCAGACTGTCATGAATGAAAAATGTTCTTTTGAAGTGTTTCCTCAGACTCAGGTGAGTTGTTTTTGTTTCCAGACTCTCATTATCAGACAGTTACATGTCTCAGACTAAACTGCACTACCAGCCTCACATCCAGTCTGATTATTTGCCAAACATCATTAACAAACCCAGAGACAGCGGCTTCCTTCAGACGAGGACTCAGCCGAAAACAGCAGCTATGGAGGAGAAGGTGCAGTAGGTTTAACAACATGTAAACAACACTTTGAGATGTTAAAAAGAGTAAAATACATCAACTGTCTGTCTTTTTGTCTTCAGACAGAATACCAAAGATCGTTTCTGGACTTTCCTCTCCCTCCTGCAGGTAAAATAAATGCAGCAACCGTCAAGGCTATGGGAAGTGATGTATTTATTTATTAAATGACAAATTAAATTATAAGACTATACAGGAAAAACTGAAATATAAGTGGATTTGAACAGTTGCTCTTCCTCCAGTTTCTCGGTACCATGTGACCGTGGGTCCAAAAACAGAAACCGGTTTCACTGAGGGAAGAGATCTCACATTTTTCACCTTTCAGGAGAAAAACAACTGCACAGTGAGTCCTGCTTTATGCTTTCTATATAGTTTAGATTTCCTTATTTTTCTTACTGTCAACAAATCCCCAACAGAAGGACCAAAACCAAATACAGCGCAAACTGTACTGCCTGCGCTTCCCAAAGTGGATAATATATCACGGCTCTGTTCAATAGAGCACCATTGCTGTCCAAAATGCTTTTTGTTTATATATTTTAAACTATTAAACACTCAAAAATGAGCCACATTATTGCACTGGGCGGCATTTTGCTTATTTTAATGAGCAAAGGCTGAACAATTTATTTCAACTCAACATCACACACATTGGACTGCTGCTATAATTGCTTTTTTACAGCTGCAAAACAGGCAAAATATTGTTTCCGACTAAATCACTTTACTCTTTATTTGCTACAAACTCGCTGTACAAGGAGAATTTATTGAGCCTTTATAAAAAATGAGACAAAATATTTGTAAGCTACTGTTGAACATTTATTTCTTGGAACATACGAGACAAAAACATTTTGGAAAACCTGAAAATTTGGAGAAACAGACAAACGCATTGTTACATAATTATTTGGAGGTCTTCTAACAGCTAAACTTGCGCAATAAGTCCATCAATTCCTATGCAAAGTCTACTTTAAACATTGCTGTATTTAAAATGTTTTGTGGACATGTCAGGATAAACCTCCTCAGGCTCACAGCACAGTGATGAAAAACGACTTCAAACCACCGTCATGGCTGCAGGTAGAAGGACACTGACTGAATATCTTCATGTTTAATAAAGCAGGTGTCATTTGGTGACTAACTGAGGTTTGTTCTTCTGTGTTTGAGGGTACTGAGGCAATACTGGGGGTGTGTAGCCGTTCTTGTCGAGAATCAGGATTCACACAAGGTGTCGCCGCTCCTTTGGCCTGCCCAGTTAGTGACACCCTCCTTGCTTTTTAAAAATAGCTTTATTATTTTTTAAAACTATGATAATACAATAACATTACCATCTGTGATCTTCTAGAGTTCCCTCCTGCCATCACCTGAAACTAAAAGCAATGCACCAACTCTGAAGGCCATTGGGAGAAAGGTTTTTATTTATAGCTTCTTTTTCTTTTAATAAAGATTATCTGTGTATTGTTCGATATTATGTAATGTTATGTTTTTTATGTTTTTAGGAGCCCACAGGGTTTCTTCTAGCAGCACAGAGCAACCAAATTTTCCCTAAAACACCTTTAGATGGTTCACACTTCTCTACGCATTACAAGAGCACGTAAGTTTTTTCGGCATTTCCAGCAGTGATGGAAGAATCATTTTTCTAAATAACTGTGACCATAAAAACTGTGGCAAAAGTCCTGAATTGAAAAGATGTAAGAATTACAATTAGGCGTCAAAGATATATTATACTACAGAATATACAGGAATAAAAGATTCAGTATTAACCTTTGAAATTTAGTGCCACATAAAGTCCTATAAAATTAACATTAAATAAAGAACCATAACTTCAAATTATTACTTAAGTGACTGAAGCAGACACTTATTACTTTCTACCACTGCTAAATGTACCAGATAAAACAGATATTACAATTATCTAGCTAAATTTTTGTTTTTCATTGTTTTTTTACCAGCTTCTGCCATCACGCTGACTTGGAAAAGCTGAAATCTGGTCCTACTTGTGCAGGAATTATCAGCACCAAAATGGACAACAGCTACACTCGTCGGGAAATGGACAGGTACATACATGCTGCAGCATTAAGTCCCACCATGCACATGTTTTCCATGACTCACATGATCCATTTTCATTCCACAGGTTCATCTTTAGGGGTTAGACCTCCTCGCTCCAGTGATGCTTCCTGCAGAGCTGCTCACCACAAAAATAAATGCTTCCTATTATGTCTTCTAACACTATTGGTATAGTTTTTTTTATATAAATACAATAATTTGTATTCGGATAAGCGGAAGACAATGGATGGATAGTTTGCGTAGGAATAAAAAGCAGTGGGTGTGTGAGTGAGACCATGTACAGTATTCTCATTATGAAGTGCTGAAAACTTTAATTACTCCCTCATCTGTGTTGTTTTTATAATAATCCAGTCAAAAAACTGTTAATTTGCATCTTTTTTTGAGATCCTTCTTGTGTAAGCTGAGAAGCTGCCAGTCGTACAGCTGGGTGAGAGGAGTGATATGAAATCCAAAGAGGGAGTGAAGGGAGATGAACCATTGTCTTTGGCCACCTCATTGTCACTGACCTACAGAGAATGAGAGGAGTGTAAACTAATGAGCAAAATAATTACACTCAGACTGAGAGTGCCGCTGATTCCCGTGGACATCTGCGCTGTGTCAAGCTGTTCTGCCACCCACAGCTGTGGGTCGGGCAGCAGAGTCCCGACCGAGGAGGACGGCTGAGATTCCATCAGCGACACATTGTGTGTCATTTACTGCAGCTCCACACTGTGCTCTGACTGTGAGCCAACTCCCACAAACCACAGAGGTTCTGCATCAGCAGAACAATCCAGACTGTTGAGACAGACGCAAAAGGCCACACTGACTGTCTGTAGAACTAGCATAGCTTAGTCAATATATCAGTTGAGCGTTTTTGATTGTTTTTTTCTTTTAGCTTATACTTTCCCATCACAGATATGCTGGTATGTTGATGTTTATGTTGTCTGATATGCACCGAAAGGATTTTTTTTTTTTGACAGAGTTAAATGTACAGCAAGATAATTGGTGTAATTGAGAGATAGCGTCATCACAGTTTGTGCAGCAGAGCAGCTCCAGCTTCATCACTGGCAACACTGTGAGTGCCGCCTGCAGCACATGTAGCAGAGAATGTATCACAGCAAAGCAAAAAGTGGTGCGGAGTCAAGCGGTGTCTGCATGCTAAGTTTCCAAATGATTTGTGAGATAAATTTCTGGAAGTTTAACAAAGTTAATTGAAAGGTATTTAAAATGATGTCATCATTTTCCCTTTACATAAAACTCTAACTTAGCCCTGACTTGACAGCTGTACTGTCACTGAGACTTTATAGTTTGCCGTGTTAATCAGCTATATGTACGTCAGTATCAGCATTATCCTCAAAGTCCAGTATTGACCGAATCTTACATCAAAATATAGATTTAATATCATGTATTTACATCTTCCAGAGGTCCACAGAGAAATAAAATAAATGTGAGTCATGCTATATTGACAGTGTAGCTTTTAGGAACTGCAGTCTGGTGGTTGGTCCACTTCTTTGGTCTACACTGAAATAACTATTTGAATAGACTGTTAGAACACTCAATTACTGTCCCCAGAGGATGATTCTCAAATACGAAATACCTGCAAAGCTAATACCATTCCTGTGAGCTTTAGTTTTCATTTAAAAGTCCTCAGAGCTTCAAAGAATAGCAACAGGACTTTTTTTTTTCTTTTGGTTCTTGAATATATTTCATCTATCTGAAAAGCCTTTTTCATTTCTAATTTGAAAGTATTAGCATGCTAACAAGCCAAACTAATATAGTGAACATGGTAAACATTACAGCTGCTAAATATCAGCATGTTCACACAGACCCTGTGAGCATTTTGGCTTTCTGACATTAGCATTTAGCTCGAAGCATTGCCGTGCCTTAGGAGACCCTTGCAGAGCTGAGAGCTAACCCCGCTACCATGGCAGTAAAGAGTTTAGTTTTGCTATTTCTAAAAGTGAAAAAGGGAAATGATACAACTAGAGCTGAAGCAATTAATGTATTAAAGGGGAACTTCGTTTTTTTTCAACCTGGGATCTGTTTCTGTTTCCATATGTAATTTCATACATGTGAGTGATGGAGAAATGAATTTTCGACATAGCTCCAGTATTTAGCCAGGCAGGCAGCTTAGCAGCTCAGCTAGTTGCTCCGCTAGCGAAAAGTATGGGGCAGCTGGCCCCCCCGCGTCAAAGTCCGCCCTAACGTGCTTTTGCCCCACACTGACCGGCTCAGATAGTCTCAATGAGTGTCCCACAACATACTAGAGATGTGGTAATGTGGAGGTTTTCGTTCACTTCTCATCTCTAGTATGTTGTGGGACACTCATTGAGACTATCTGAGCCGGTCAGTGTGGGGCAAAAGCACGTTAGGGCGGACTTTGACGCGGGGGGGGGCCAGCTGCCCCATACTTTTCGCTAGCTGAGCTGCTAGCTGAGCTGCTAAGCTGCCTGCCTGGCTAAATACTGGAGCTATGTCGAAAATTAATTTCTCCATCACTCACATGTATGAAATTACATATGGAAACAGACCCCAGGTTGAAAAAAACCGAAGGTTCCCTTTAATGAATAAGTTAAAGGTGGAAATCTGATATTTTTGTCATTTTTGCCAGAAAAGTTTTTAAAAATACAGTTTTCTGATATTTTCATGATCAAACTCTCAATCAATAAGGAAAATAGTTCTCAGTTTCATCCGTACATATGTGACAAACATCATTTTATCTGATCAGTGTGGTTTTATATGTAAAAAAAAATGCTTCCATGTGAAATTTGAGTGATCTGTTTGAGTGTGTTGCAACAGTTTCCTCAGCGCAGACACACGAGTCGAGAAATTCTGCCTCACGAGCACAGGCATGAATATTTTAGCATTGGAATAAATATTTCACTCTTTCAATGAGATGTGAGAAAAAGATACTCAGAGGGAAAGGATTGGATTACACATGAGCCCCACATGAATAATGAGTGCAGAGATGAGAGGGGAACAGGCAGCAGGCTGCTTCACGTTAGAGACTGAGGAAGGAAAGGTGAATTCACAGACAAAAAGGAATATACAAAGGCCACAACCAACCTGAGTCTCTGACCTGCAGGGGGCTTTAGTTTTTTATATCAGTAAAAATCTTCTGCTTGATTTCTTTATTTTTTTATCAGTCCATTTCATATTTGAAGCCTCCCTGTGGACTTACCTTTTATGGTGAAGCACCCCAGCTATTCATCCCTCTCATAATCCTGCTTGTCTCTTTCTTGGCTCTGACACTCACAGGGCTGCTTACACAACACTGACGAGGGTTGGTGGGGGTTTGTGTTTAGCATTTCATAAATATTTTGCAAATCTAAGTCCAATACACCCATTTACATGCACACATGTTTGTAAAAATAGCAGTGAGCCAAGGCGAGGTGCGCTGGCAAGCACATAAAACAGACACTGACCATGATTCTGTGGAAATACTACAGTGTGTCAGTCGAGTAAACAGTGGCTGGTGGTTTCAGCGGCTAAGAAAAATTTTCCCACAAGTGATTGATGCTGACTTTATCAACCCAGTTAATATTTAATGATGGAAAAAGGACCATACACACTGTAAACACACACACACACACACTCTCCACCTGAGTCCTGCTCTGTTCTGGTCATTTGTGAGATGTCACAGTTTATAGAAACATAATGCCCGGCTCATTTATTTTCACAGTTTAACAGGTCATAAATTAGCAGCACAGCTAAGAAAATCTCACACTCTCTCTGTTAGTCTCTCTCAGAAGTGTTTCTTTTGGATTTTCATCCACCTGTCTGCAGATCATCTGGATGTTTGAGGCTTTTTTTTCACGCCCCTTCATCTAGTCTCCCCATGTCCTCCAGCTCCTCCCTGTCCTCATACTCATAGTCCATCTGAGCCCTCTCGTACTCCAGCTCCTCTCCCTCGTACTCAAACCCTTCTCCCTCACATATCAGCTCTTCTGTCTCATATTCCACCCCGTCTTCATTATATTCCAGCTCAGCTCCGCCGTATTCCATGCACCCTCCCTCATCCTCCCTCCCTGGGTTCTCTCCCTCTATATCATCTGTTCCCTCTATGGTCACTGCAGCTTCACTTGTTGCCTGCTTTGAGTTGGAGCTGCTGTTCTTCAGGATGCCGTGAATCACCGGCTCCTCTCCGGCCATCGCCAGCTCCTCTGCCTCTCTCTCTGCAGCCTTTCGGCGTCTCTCCTTCCTGGCCTCGCGCTCCTCCAAAAACTCTGCAGCCCCTTCCCCGACCAGAAGCACCTCCTCGCCCACTTTAGGAGGCTCTTTCACTGGGTTGTGGTCGTAGGAGAAAAGGCGCAGGGCTTTGAGGCGCTTCAGGCTGGGAAACTCTGATATCTTGTTGCGATCCATGTCTAAGATCTCCAAAAACTCCATGCGCAGCAGGACTTTGGGGAAGGTCTCAAAGCGGTTCCCGTAGAGCCATAATCCCCTCAGAGCCTCCATGCGCCAGAGGTCTGGAGGCAGCGTCTTCAGCCGGTTGTCCCCGATCTGCAGAGACTTCAGATTGGGCAGGTCATAGAGTTCGCGGGGAAACCTCTGGAAGTAGTTGCTCTCCACCCACAGGCAGCGCAGGCTCTGCAGGTTTGTCAGCTCCGGGGGGAGGCTCATGAGCCGGTTGCTGCCCAGGTAGAGGCGGGTGAGGTTGGTGAGCTGACAAACGGCCGGCGGAACATCTTCCATCTTGTTGAAGTCCAGGGCGAGTATCTTTAGACCCTGCAGCTGGGTGATGCTGTCCGGCAGCGTGCGCAGGCTGTTCCCACAAACATAAAGCTTCTCCAGGTGCAGCAGTCCACAAACACGCGACGGAAGACGCTTGAACTTACGGTAGCTCAAGTCCAGCACGGGATCTCCGCTCTCCAACAGCTCCTCCACTCCTAATGGAAGTTCCTCCTCCACCTCCTCTTCTTTCTTCTTCTCTGTGATCTCTTCTTCCTCTCCATCCTTCGCTGCCTCCTCTTCTCCTCCTCCTCCTTCTTCCTCTTCTTCCTTCCTGGAGGAGTTGCCCATTACTGTGGCCTGCAGCCCCTGACTCCTATGTGAGTCAGGACAGAGTCATCTGATGAGGCAGCGTTTGCGACTAGTTAACCCTCAGCCTGGCAGCGGCTGTTGTTTTGTGGCTGAACCCACCGGCTGCAAACAGCATTACAGTCCACACTAATTAACACTGTTGCAGCCATGCTACCGCACTTTGTCAAGTATCTCTTGGTGGCTTCATCTATTTAAAAGAAAATATCAGCGGTGGAGGATCTATGAAGCTGTAGAGTAATAGTAATGGTAGTAGTAGTAGTAATAGTAGTAGTAGTAGTAGTAATAGTAATAATAAAAGTAATAGTGTTGCAGGTAGTCGAGCTCAACAAAGTGCAGCTGAATTTTGAGCAGAAATTGAATCCTTGCAGTCCTTACCCTCTTCTGCTCTCTCAGACTTCCTCCAGGCTTTTAAAGAGAAAGATAGCACTCAGCTTTCAGGTCACCTGTTCACGTCATCCGGTGTCTCTCTATCAGAACAGGAGAGGAAAAAAGGGCCACTTTAGGGCACTAAATAGTCGCTCTGCAGCCCCTCTTCCTGCCGGGAGTCGCTGGATAAACCCACAGTGTGTGCGCAGCTCGCTGACCTGGCCGGCGGCAAAGAAAAAACAGTTAATGGAAGTGTGCCCACTAGTTAATGCGGCTGCTCCCCATTAGAGGCCGAGGTCTGCCGGAGTTACAATCCACGCTGGAGAAAAGAAATTGCACATATTGGAAAATTGCAGCAGCTGACTGACAGAGTCTCTGCCCGTGATGTTGGCCGCTTCCCTCCATCAGTTTACATTCAACTGCTGCCTCCCTCCCTCCCTCTGTAACAGGAACAGGGGACATCACATCACATGGTCTGTGTGTGTGTGTGTGTGTGTGTGTGTGTGTGTGTGTGTGTGTGTGTGTGTGTGTGTGTGTGGGCGGGTAATTGTAGGGGTTGTGGGGACCTAATGTCCTCACAACCATAGGAAAACCAAAGGAAATGTCATTTGTGGGGACCTCATTTGGGTCCCCATGAGGGGAAACAGTGTTTTCTTGACCATGTTGTTGTTACTGAAAAAAGTAAAAGTGCAAAAACGTTTCTTTAGGGTTAGGAATTGTTTTGGTCTGGTTTAAGGTTAGGGTTAGGGTAAGGGTTAGGGGTTAGATATGAATGGGAGTCAATGGTATGTCCCCACAAGGATAGGAATACACAGTGTGTGTGTGTGTGTGTGTGTGTGTGTGTGTGTGTGTGTGTGTGTGTGTGTGTGTGTGTGTGTGTGTGTGTGTGTGTGTGTGTGTGTGTGTGTGTGTGTGTGTGTTAGCAGAAGCCTATTTAAAAAAAAGAAAAGCGATGACAGCAATAAAACTTTCTCTCTTCAGTCCCCACTGACTGACAAGGCAGCTTTTGAAACACTTTTTTTTTTTTTAAAGAGAACTGCATCGTGTTCAGGGTTAAACATTAAAATAATAAACTTATTCTTATATGCAATATTAGGTCTACACACACCACACACACACTAAAAACATGCACACACCATTACGCAAGACATTTGGTCAGTTATTTTGCATGCATCAGTTATTAATCTTATTGTTGTTATTCTTGTTGTTGTTATCCCAATATCTCATATGTGCAAATATATACACACGTGGACAAAATTGTTGGTACCCCTCAGTTAAAGAAGGAAAAACCCACAATTCTCACTGAAATCACTTGAAACTCACAAAAGTAACAATAAATAAAAAATTATTGAAAATTAAATAATCAAAATCAGCCATCACTTTTGAATTGTTGATTAACATAATTATTTTAAAAAACAAACTAATGAAATAGGGCTGGACAAAAATGATGGTACCCATAACTTAATATTTTGTTGCACAACCTTTTGAGGCAATCACTGCAATTAAACGATTTCTGTATTTGTCAATGAGCGTTCTGCAGCTGTCAACAGGTATTTTGGCCCACTCCTCATGAGCAAACAGCTCCAGTTGTCTCAGGTTTGATGGGTGTCTTCTCCAAATGGCATGTTTCAGCTCCTTCCACATATGTTCAATGGGATTCAGATCTGGGCTCATAGAAGGCCACTTTAGAATAGTCCAACGCTTTTCTCTCAGCCATTCTTGGGTGTTTTTGGCTGTGTGTTTTGGATCGTTGTCCTGTTGGAAGACCCATGACCTGCGACTGAGACCAAGCTTTCTGACACTAGGCAGCACATTTCTCTCCAGAATGCCTTGATAGTCTTCAGATTTCATCGTACCTTGCACACTTTCAAGACACCCTGTGCCAGATGCAGCAAAGCAGCCCCAAAACATTACTGAGCCTCCTCCATGTTTCGCCGTAGGGACAGTGTTCTTTTCTTCGTATGCTTGGTTTTTGAGTCTATGAACATAGAGTTGATGTGCCTTACCAAAAAGCTCCAGTTTGGTCTCATCTGTCCAAAGGACATTCTCCCAGAAGCTTTGTGGCTTGTCAACATGCATTTTTGCAAATTCCAGTCTGGCTTTTTTATGAGTTTTTTTCAGCAGTGGTGTCCTCCTTGGTCGTCTCCCATGAAGTCCACTTTGGCTCAAACAACGACGAATGGTGCGATCTGACACTGATGTACCTTGTCCTTGGAGTTCACCTTTAATTTCTTTGGAGGTTGCTCTGGACTCTTTGGATACAATTCCAACGATCCGTCTCTTCAATTTGTCATCAATTTTCCTCTTGCGGCCACGTCCAGGGAGGTTGGCTACTGTCCCGTGGGTCTTGAACTTCTGAATAATATGAGCCACTGTTGTCACAGGAACTTCAAGCTGTTTAGAGATGGTCTTATAGCCTTTACCTTTAAGATGTTTGTCTATAATTTTTTTTCCGATGTCCTGGGACAATTCTCTCCTTCGCTTTCTGTTGTCCATGTTCAGTGTGGTACACACCTTTTCACCAAACAGCAGGGTGACTACTTGTCTCCCTTTAAATAGGCAGACTGACTGATTATGAGTTTGGAAACACCTGTGATGTCAATTAAACGACACACCTGAGTTAATCATGTCACTCTGGTCAAATAGTTTTCAATCTTTTATAGAGGTACCATCATTTTTGTCCAGGCCTGTTTCATTAGTTTGTTTTTTTAAATAATTATGTTAATCAACAATTCAAAAGTAATGGCTGTTTTTGATTATTTAATTTTCAATAAATTTTTATTTATTGTTACTTTTGTGAGTTTCAAGTGATTTCAGTGAGAATTGTGGGTTTTTCCTTCTTTAACTGAGGGGTACCAACAATTTTGTCCACGTGTGTATTTATATCTCATATATGATCAAAAATATAAACACAACATTCAAATTGTGTTACTTACAAATCTATTTCCTACTGTGGTTGGAAAAGGGTTCAATTTGTGCACAAAAAAAAATTTCAACCGGTGACAAATTCATAATTCATAGACAAATCATGTGATTTAAAGGATTTTAATCAGATAGTGTCACCGAAACACAGACCCTCCTTTGACCACCTTAAAACGCAGCTTTATTTTAACCCTCGTGACGTTCTTCAGGTCAAAATTGACCCGTTTTAAAGTTTGAAAATGTGGTCAAAAAAATATATATTTTCACAGTGAAACTTCTGATGTTCGCATTTTCAACATTTTTGGAAATCTTTGAACATTTTTTGGTGGAATAAAAGAAATGTTACAAATGTTTCATAAGAACATTCACCAACATTCACGAATTTTTGCTTGGAATTTTCTTCCTGAGGGTTTTGCAAACTTTCCGAAATTTGGGCAATTCTTTTTGCTGAATTTTAGGATTTTTTTCAGACAAAGAAAGAACATTTTTTGGTGCCCGTGAATGAAGACAACAGGAGGGTTAATGACATGGTGCCTCAGATGATGAGAGAAACATGAGAACGAGCTGCTGACATGCAGGATGCTGGTGTGCCCGTCAGGACTGAAGATTTGTCATCTAAGAAATAGTTTCAGGCAGCATGACGCTCTGGATAAACGCGTCAGACAACTTGACCTTGTCCCCCAAAAGTTCACCAACTTTACCAAGTCCTTTAAGAAGAGTGGAATAACTTTCCACAAGCAACATCATCAACCACATCAACGCAATACGTCACGGATGTGTGACTCGTTGCTGACTTGTGTTTTCTGGTCTATGACCCCCAGTCTCCATCTGTCCATCATCATTTCCTATATAGTGCATTCTTGGATGTTTCATGACGTTCATTTCTATGTAGAGATGTCGTGTGTTGGAACCACAACTTGCCCCCCTTGGTTGAACATAACATATTGTATAATACTGTATAGTTTAATAAACTATTACATGTAAAATTTGCATTTATTTTTTGTCCAGTGTAGATACAAGAACTATTTTTTTCCTTGTTTGAGAAGCTTTTGGTTATTTTCAGCTAATGCACAAGCATTATATTTTGTAAACCTATTATTTGATCTATTTCTGTGCATTGTGTATAGGCTATTATCTCAAAAACCAGAAACACATGATATGTAACTTAATACATTTACTTACTACAAGCAAGTCCAAGTACAAAATTGAGGCACTTGCTTTTCAATTTTGTGCATGTTTATACTTCTACTACAGTCCCTGACAAAAGTCTTGTCGCATAAGGATATAGTAACCTTAAATGGCATATAACTTTATTTCTAATCAATCAGTTCTCACAAAAAATGGTTCATTTTAATGTCAAGGGCTTTCACATTAATAACTGGGTGCAAATTGAACCCGTCATAAAGTGTCCTGATGTTCACGTCTTGGTAAAGCCCATGACATCTGTTTTTGCAAGGACAAAAGTCTTGTCTTTAAATGATTCAACCAATCACAGATTAGAAGTTCACCTGTGACAAATACTGTAACTGACACATTCCCAGGTGTGTATAAAAAGAAACCCAAGACACAAGACCTTCATATGAAGCCCAACCTGACCCCGACAGCATGCCAAAGATCCAACCACAGATCAAAGTGCTGATTATCAAGAGCCTGAAGACCAAGTCTGCTGCTGAGGTGGCAGACAGCTTTAATGTATCCAAATGTCAAGTAGAGAGGATAAGAAAAAGATCTGAAGAAACTGGTGATGTTTATGGCAAGCCCAGGTCAGGCAGACACCTGCTAGAGAAATGCATTTGTTGCTTCGACAGTCCAGGGCCAGCCCTTTTTCAACTGCAACAGAGTTACACGTGAACTGGTCACCAGAAATCCCTGTATCTACAAGAACAGTTTGTCAGATTCTCTCACGCAGTGTCCTCCATAGTCAAATTAGTGCATAGAAACCAGCATTAAACAGAAGACAACAAAAAATTGTGTTGCATTTGTCAATGGTTGATGCTAGAGGTACGGACCCGTACCCTCTGTACTAGAGGTACGGACGTGTTAAGGTCACTGAAGAGCTGGCGATGATTAACTACTATTTGCTGCACATTACAGGCAGTTTATATGAATGACTTTGACGGCGAACATTGTATAATTTAACTAAAAATACACCGTCTCCTCTCACACTTTACGTAGACAATGTAGTTTTTACGCTTTTAGACGCCGTGTCTAAATTGTTTGAAGTCCAGTTCCTATTAATTAGTTTACCGCATTCAGTGGTGGAAGCGGCTGACGAACTCCATTGCAAATGTTCCCATTTAATTTCGGACGCTAATTTACAAGATAAAATTAAGGATGTCGAATATGAAACAAACACTCGTGAATGGTGAGGAGCAGCTCTTTAATTCGGCATGAATTAAAAAAAAACCCACAAACTCGATTTACTGTGATATTGTGAGATTTGTTTGTGGTGATGTAACTTAGCCATTCAACAGAGTCCGCTAACATTAAAGTGACTGACGTGCAGTGTCTGTGTTGACAGACGTAGAAAATACGTCAGGGTTTTGTTTAGGTTGTTAATATGTAATAGTCTGTCGCTACTTTTGAAGGTAAAAAAATACTTATAGTTTGCTGGCTGTTAGTTCCCCCATTCATTCCGCAGATTCACCTCGAATCACGGAAGCGCCTTCATCAGCGTCGCCGGCTCATTAATATTTATGTCCGTCGGATTACCAGCCAATCACGAAGCGCGTTCATCAGCCGGCTCATTAATATTTATGTACGGCTCATTAATATTTATGTTAAGGGAAAGTGCCGTATCCGTAGGCCACAGGCTACGGATACGGGTCCGTATCTGTAGACACTATCTTTATCAATGTCCACAGCTTGCAGGAAGGATGGACAATGAAAAGTGTCAGAAGGTTGATTTTTCTGATGAATCATCCATTGAACTGCATCCCAATCAACGCAAATCCTGCAGAAGCCGCACTGACCCAAGATTCACCAAGAAAACAATCAAGTTTGGTGAAAGAAAAATCATGGTTTGGGGTTACATCCGGTATGGGGTGTACGAGAGCTCTGCAGAGTGGATGGAAACATCAACAGCCTGAAGTATCAAGAAATTCTTGCTGCCCATTACATTCCAAACTATAAGAGAGGGCAAATTCTGCAGCAGAATGGTGTTCCTTCTCATACTTCAGCCTCCACATCAAAGTTCCTGAAAGCAAAGAAGGTCCAGAAGCTCCAGGATTCGCCAGCTCAGTCACCAGACATGAACATTATTGAGCATGTCTGGGGTAAAATGAAGGAGAAGGCTTGGAAGATGAAACCAAAGAATCTTGATGTACTCTGGGAGCCCTGCAAGACTGTTTTCTTTGCCATTTAAGATGACTTTATCAGTAAGTTATTTGACTCATTGATGAGACTTATGGATGCAGTCCTCCAAGCTCTGGAAGTCATACACAATATTAATTCTTTTTTGCAAGACGCCATGACTTAATGTTCTGATGTTTTTATAGCATATTTGTGTATTCAGAACAAAGTATATGTATAATTTCAACATTATTTTTGTATGCGATAAGACTTTTGTCTGACTTTTCTGTCCTAATTAAATGATAAAACTCAATGAATGATACAAAACTTTATTTTGGCATAATAAATATAATCTAGAGGGCTTTGTCATTCATATGAGCCATTTCTGATTCCAATTGATCAACTACAAGTACAGTTGTTATTTGTTGTTCCTCCAACTTAAGAGAAGCGACAAGACTTTTGTCAGGGACTGTATACTACATAAGGAAACCTGTACTGTTTATCCTACTTCACTGTTGATGGCTCCTACTATGCTTTCAAATGGCAACATAAGATGAGTTTATAAAATATGAAGCGCTATTTTTGATAGTCACTGGAAGATATAAAGGCCTGGACAGACAATACACAGTCTGCAACTTTTATGTTAACAACTACCTCAAAGATAATGATCAAATTTAATTTGAAGGTAAATAAGTAAGAATAATGAATACCAATGGAATAGTATTTGTGACGCAGTGGTGCAGTGTCAAACACTCCATCTCATAGATTAAAAATCCTGGGTTGAAATCTTGGCCTTGGGTCTTGTGTGGAGTTTGCATGTTTTTTCACCTGGTGCTACTCTCTCAGTCTAAAAACATTCTTAGGTAAATTGGTGATTCTAAATTGTCTGTAGGTGTGAATGTGAGTGTGATTGTTTGTCACCCAAAGTCAGGGTCCACCCTCGACTCCAGTTTTCAAAAATCCTACCAAAGATAAAGCAGTGTGTAGATGGATAGTATTTGCTAGTTTTTTGTCCATCTGCTGGCTTCACAGGTGGACAAGCCAAAAATCATTGCACTTCATTCCTGCTGTGTGACATTGTTTTGCTATTGTTGTACTGTACACAGTATGTTCATCCACTTTCATTCCATATAACCATGCCCCGTTTTAGATAAAATCCTCTTTAGTTGGCTATACCACTAAAGGTGCTCACATATGTCAACATACATAGAGATATAGTATTGCAATATGTAACACTAACATGAGCATGAATATTGCATAGTAGCTACTTTAATTTACGATATTTTGAGTATGTTTTGCTGACGATTCTTATGCACTTTGACTGAAATAACGTTTCAAATGTCGGACATTTACTCTTACAAATTATTCTAATTAAGGTCTTGCTGCTCATCTAAAGTCAGAATCTGAATAAATACTAGTAATCTGAATAATCATACATTAATATACCACCATCACACAATCTCTTGGATCTCCAAAGATGATATTTTCAGTGATGGTTCCTATCAAATCCCACAGACATTAGCTTCTGCAGGTTTTTATAGACCAATTAAAAATGCTGTGATGGCAACTTTCCTGTGAGTTTCTGGTCTGACACAAAACAGACCCATAAATAATCAAAATAAATCACTGTAAGTCCTCATGATGTTGATCTTAAATTATATGGAGGTACTGGATTGACTTAAAGATTTCCAACGCATTAACGTAGGATAAGTAGATTTGTGATGTTTTAAAATTATTAATTTAGATAGATAGATAGATAGATAGATAGATAGATAGATAGATAGATAGATAGATAGATAGATAGATAGATAGATAGATAGATAGATAGATAGATAGATAGATTGTATAACCCAGGAAAGTGCTGTTCAGATTAAAATGAATGTGACATGATTCAAATATATTCATGCAGTGTGGCTTAAAATAACTCCATCATTGAGATGAGCCCAGGGCAAGTTTTGAATAAAAAGACACCAACAGTTACAGCAAATAATAACTTTATTCACTGGGGAAATATTCACAGCTTCTCACAACTCCACCACTGCACACACTGTTATACACTGAGTACTGAGTAAGAGGTGAATTGGCTACTACAATGCAATTTTAAGGTACTTTTATTTCTATCTTACACTGCTTAACTAGTGACACTGCAGACTTAAGATTGTCCATGCAAAATAGAAGATGAAACAATATGTTTTGTTCCACATTAAACTCCCCAAAGCATACAGTTTTGTTAAAGTTTCGATAGATTGACCAAATGTGACCATATAGCCAAGAACATCTGCGTACTGAATCAATAATGATCATATGTTGTTATACTACTTATAATTTTGATACTTTATTGTACATTTCCCCCAAAATACCGTATTTATAAAGCCCTAAAGCCCTGAATGTTTTGTAACAGGTATTTTTCTTCTAAAGTCAAAGTATTAATAGTAAAGTTGTTCATGTACAAATGTATTAATGTCATTTTGTGTCAAATGATACTTTAACTTATGCTACTTTACTGTGTATACTGCTGGGTAGTTTAATCTGGAGGAAATAATTCTAACCAATAATGTCCTCGTATGTTTCTGCAGAGTCACTACAAACTTTTAGACATCACATACTGTAAATGTATTTGAGACAAAGGCTAATATAATATCAATGGAGCAACAGTGGCAAGTCTTTCATAACAGTTATACTCAAGGAAACCATCACGGCCTGAAGATTGTACTTGAGTTACCTAAATGTAAGTTAATCTTCTCCCCTGAATTCATCAAATGCTTGACAATAGCCGACAGGTTTTCTGATTGACAGCGTGCTTTGTTAGCGGTGATACTGAAGAAAAGCCTGGAAAAGCAGCTGGGGTCAGATGTGCAGCGCTTCTGTCAGCCTGATGAGCTTTGGCAGAAGAGGCGGACAAACAGGGAGACAGGCTGCATGCTGCTTGAGGATAATCCTGTCTGATATGCTGAGGACTAAAAGAGCTGATTTGCACATTTCTCCATCGCATTCAAACGACCCTGAAATGACACAATGGACTGTAAGCAGGAGACAGACAGACAGGGACCTCGGGTGGTGAATGGATGTGACTGCTGAGGTGAATGTGATGAATGCAGATGAACCTCTGCATGACCCAGTCAGCATGGGACACTCATGGACAAATAAATAATGAAAGAATTTACTGTATGTCATCATTCGTGGTCATATTTCATCAGATACCGAGAGCGAAGCATTAATAATGGAACATAACATTTATGTTGTGTGCATTTGTTTCTGGATGATGACTGTGGCATCCACCCATGAGAGTGGGACTCATTTTCAGCCCTGGACTTTCATGCCTCAGACCGGCCCACTTTAGATCACGATCTATTACTATTAAAATCATGTAATTCTAGCCTTGCATGTTCAGTCTACAATAGCGCACTGTTCTGCAAAGTCCTGTAATTCAGAGTGTTTTTCTAAAATACTTTGAGACCGGAAGTGGTCATCAGCAAGTGTGGGGCCAAACAGAGTACGGTGCATAGGCTGTATATAATTTTTTTTCCCGTTAGTTTTCATGGTCATAATGAGAGATCAGGTGGCCGATCTTAAAATAAATCAATATTGAATTTTTTATTGAGTGTTAAAGTTTTGTGGAGCCAGGGCTACTTTATTTACAGTCTGGTCCGGAATGATTGACAGGTCATATGGAGGAGGCAGCAGAGACTCTGCTCTCCTTGTTTGGATAAATTTCGATATAATAACTGTTTGTTTATTTATCGGTGAAACAGCAGAACCTTTTCCACAGACAGTTTTTCAGCCTGTTGGCTTGTTTTATCCAGTTTTCTGCCTTTGGTTGATTCTACCAGCAGACACTGAAAGGACTCTGATAGATAGGTTTCACATGACGTCACACTTCCGTGTCTGCCATATTTTGTGGATTGTGTGGCAAGTGTTGAAATTGTTGTGGTCAGGAGTCAGCAAGCAAGATAAGTATTGAGCAAGATAAATATAGTTTGCAGTGTGACTGGGGACAAGAATGGTTCACGCCTGTTGTGTCCACGGCTTAACCCGTATTATTAAAAAATTGTCATTTTCACTTTTACTTTGTATTCTATCATTCAATTTGTCTTCCATAAATACACTTTATTGTGGTAAAATAAACTTTTAGTGCATGAATTACTTTGAAAACACAATTGAAATCTTGCAAACAGCCAAAAGTCTTACTCAAATTTGATTATTTTATTGGAAAAAAAACATTTCGGGAGTTTTAATGTATGCCGAATGAAAGATAGCAAATGTATAACTTAGACAATTGTGTAAATTAGGTGTTTCAACCGTTATTATTTGCTTTGACCTAAAGATCTTTTCAAAATAGCTGCTTCTCAAAGCGAGGATTCGCATTGCCCCAACAGGACACCATACTGGGAGGTTAGCTCACATTAGCGTGATCCTAGCCAGACTCCACTGTTTATTCCAGTTAATTTAATTTAGATAGACCAATGATACGCTAATTAATAGAAAAAAATCATTAGGTTCATTCTTATTTAAATCGGCGACCTGAATTAATGCTGTTTTCGGACGAATTCTACACCAAACTGTGTTCAAAATCTCGGCAAAAAAATCTGTGTCTGAAGTGCTACTTCCTCATATTATGAGCGCAAACGGCTGAAACTTACTCAAATTACTTCATTTCAGGCAGGCCGTTGTGGGTGGTTGTCCAGTCCTTCTGTGTTACTTGATAAGGGTAGATTCCATCAATTAACTCCAACTTCCTCTGATATCGGTCTTTTGAAGTGCTATCAAGTGTGTCAATATACTTTTTCAGCTGAGTGGCAGCCATAGCCAACAAATATTAGGCTAAAAGATAAACTCCAGTCACGGACTCAACAAAGTTGGCCACTCAAAATGGCGCTGAGCTACCTTTTTTTTTTTTTGGCGCTGAGCTACTTGTTGACCCGGAAGTGTGACGTCAGTGAAACCTATCCATAGCTCGGTAAGTGTATTTTCTTATCGGTGCCACTTTTTATGCACTTTATATGCAACTGTAGTGTCAGATATAATGTGTGCCGTGCACTCCAGATGTTGGTGGAGTTTATTTCTATGTGTATTGACCAGAGAAGAAAGTTAGCATCTGGTAAATACTAGCTTTAATGTTAGCGATGCTAACCGAGCTAGCTGCTCATCGTAGCCTGATTAAAGCTAACGTAGCATTATGCTAATGATGTTTGTGTTGTGTTTCATGTAAACAGCTGAAGTGTGTTGTGTTTGTGTAATGTGGTGCATTTAGTTAATAAAACTGTCAGTGGAGACGGACGCTGGTTCACATTAATGTAACGTTTAGAAAACCTAAATGTGATGAAAACAAAAAGTTAAGGTTAAGGATCTGTGTTGTCAGTAGTCCTGAATATCTGCTGAGTCTCTGAAGTTAAACTTGAGAAAACAGTAAATGTACTCTCTAGTCGTTAACATTGTTTAATGATTTATTCACATGTTGTAGTATGTATTTCTGAAGTGTAGGTTGGAAAATTTACCTCCCCAAATATGACCAAAATAATGAAGAACGCTACAGTTATTACATTTAAATTACACCACAGATAAGCTGGATAATAAAATCCTCCCCTCTAAAGCTGAAGTGACTACAGGCCTTTCTGTCTTTCAGTGCTTGGAAAATATATATGACAGAGGAAATCTTTCCAGGGATACTTTAAAATGAACCTCTGCTGTTGATGCTGATGCTGTGACGTCTGTCTTCATCTCAGGTGTCTCATGTTCACTGTGAGGATCTTCTGAGTGAAGCCAACAAAAGGAAAACCTCATCTGGATGTGAAGAAGGAGACTGAATGGACACCATCCTTAGTGAACCACTTCCTGTTTAACTTTAACTTACAGAAGGACAGACCAACTGTTTCAGCAGTTTATTATTCTCTGTTCAGCAGACAGGTTCGGGGTTACATGAGGACAAGGAAGGTGTTTGATTAAAGGAACACATCTGCACCATCTACTGGTGGAGGAGGAACTTGCAGTAGGCACATTTCATAATACTGATGTGTGGTAACGGCATGATAACCCACCATACTGCAGCCATTCTCCTTATTTAATGTTGCCAACAATCTCAGTATATGACAACAGGTGGCTTAGTGTTCACTCTAGCTTTGTTGTTTGTCCTGATGTTGACAACATAGTAACACGTTGCATGTATTTAATAGTCAAATGCAAAAATCTACACAAAATATATGTTGCATAGTAAAACACATTATTGTTTTACATGCAGATTTATCAATACATCACTCTGAATTTTTACAACACACAATTTTGCAGAGATATGTTTTTGCTACATGTTTCTGAGTATCACCTCAGATTACAGACAAAACAAACATATACAAATTTAAAATTTTCCACTTGTGTACACTGCATCACAATGATGATGACAGCCTAAGAGAAAATTCACTTTATTGGATGCTAAATTGCTTTAATTATGGCACAGTTGGCATTAAATATTACTTTTTGTCAATCCCAGTTGTTTTGCTATATTCTTAAATTTATTAAAGTAAATAATGGTGACTCAAAAAATGTTTTGCCATCTTGTGTGAATCTAGAAATTTAGCAGTTTTGCAGTTGACAGCCTATAAAAACTCACCCCTTGGAAATTTCTCCCTTTTTTTGCTTTTCATGATTGAGTCATGGCCTATTTGTTTAAGGTTTTTTGACAATAATTATAACTGACATGCAGGTGAAATCAAATAATGTCAGTTCGTTAAGAAGATCCATCCATTGTCTATACACCGCTTTATCCTCACTGGGGTCGCGGGGGGTGCTGGAGCCTATACCAGCTGACTCGGGCGAAGGCAGGGGACACCCTGGACAGGTCGCCAGTCTGTCGCAGGGCTACATATACAGACAAACAATCACACTCCCATTCACACCTACGGATAATTTAGAGTAATCAATTAACCTCAGCATATTTACCTCCGCCAAGGAGGTTATGTGACACCCGGCGTTTGTGTGTTTGTCTGTCTGTCTGTCTGTCTGTCTGTCTGTCTGTCTGTTAGCAAGATAACTCAAAAACGCCTGGGCAGATTCACATGAAATTTTGAGGGGCTGTAGACTATGGTTAGAGGAAGAGCTGATTTAATTTTGGTGGCAATCCGGAAAGGATCCTGGATTCTGGATCACTTTGAATTCTTTAGTATGTTGTAGTATGTGGTCCAAAATATGACAAAAACATCATAGGTGAGTATGTCGTCCAACAAATTGGAGCAAGGTGTCCAGATAGCTCAACTGGTTAAGAAGGTGATTTGTAAGCAGAACTGTGTCAGAGACGCAGGTTTGATTCCAGCTCATGATCCTTTACTGCATGGGTTTCCTGTTTTCCTCTCTATCCTTGGCGGAGGTCTGCACTCTGAGTGCTTTTCTAGTTTGGGACTGTGGGAGGAAGCCGGAGTACCCGGAGAAAACCCACGCATGCACAGGGAGAACATGCAAACTCCATGCAGAAAGATCCCGGGCTCAGGCCGGAACTCGAACCAGGGATCTTCTTGCTGCAAGGCAAAAGTGCTAACCACTACTCCACTGTGCAGCCCCATTAAGAAGATAAAATGTTAAATCAATAATTTCATGGGTAGTCACCCCCTTTTGAATAACTCATCTAATTCAATACATGTACAGTCAGTTGGTGCTAGAAGTTACACAACTAATGAAATGAGGATCATCTGACACCTGTATCTGCAAGGTCCAGTCACTGGTGACTCAGTACTTCTGGCTACAGTTACACCACAAAGACAAAAGAACCCTTCAAGCAATAGAATAGAATAGAATAGAATAGAATAGAATAGAATAATACTTTATTGATCCTTTGCAGGAAATTACTTTGTTTCAGCAGCATGTTAAGACACAAAAAGCCCACAAACCCGACAGACTACCAACACTAATAGTCATCAAGTATGACCAAATGCATTGACCTTAACCTTCACAGGAAGTAAAGTCTATTTTGGCCCTTCTTGTACACTACCTCCATGTGTCTGGACCAGTCCAGCTTTTTGTCCAGCTGCGCTGTCAGGAACCTATAGCTGGAGACAACCTCCACCTCTGTGCCAAGAATGGAGAGTGTGGACTTCATCCTCCTGAAGTCAATCACCATTTCAGGTGTTCAGTAGAAAGTGGTTGAGGTTGCACCAGTCAATAAAGTCCATGATCATGTCCCTGTACTCCTCTTTACGTCCCTTTCTGATACAGCCAACATCGCAGAGTCAGAAAATTTCTGAAGACAGCAGCTGTCTGAGTTATACTGGAAGTCAGATGTATATAATATGAAGAGGACAGGACAGTTTTTTGTAGAGCCCCTGTACTGCTGAGGATTTTGTTAGACACACAGTTCTACAGGCAAACATACTGTGGTGTGTAGATCAGATAGTTTATGACCCAGGAGACCAGTGCTGACTCTGCCTGCGTCATCCTCATCTTCTCACCAAGCAGTGTTGGCCTGATGGTATTGAAATCACTAGAAAAGTAAAAAAACAAAACATGATCCTCACAGTCACATCTACAGTGTTCAGATGTCATAGACCCTTTGTAGCATGTTGATGAGGGCATCATCCACATCAATGCTGGGCTGACATGCGAACTGCAGGTGATCCATGTATGAAATAAATCATCCTGGGTCTTAGATGAGAAAGGACCAGTGTCTGAAGTGTCTTCATGATGTGAGAAGTGAGGGCTACAGATCTGTAGTCACAGCAGTCAGTAGGATGTCTCCTCTAGGAACAGGGACTGTGTAGAATGTTTTCCACAGTGTGGGGATTTTCTGCAGATTCCTGCCGAGGTTGAATAGATACGTGAGGATGTCACACAGCTGAGGGGCTGATATCATCAGGACCAGGTGCTTTGCACCGTTTCAGCTTGTGCAGTTCCCCTTTCACCTGAAATGGCTGG
Organism: Acanthochromis polyacanthus; assembly: GCF_021347895.1. Classification (NCBI taxonomy): domain Eukaryota; kingdom Metazoa; phylum Chordata; class Actinopteri; family Pomacentridae; genus Acanthochromis; species Acanthochromis polyacanthus. Next base: position 12,909,539 of record NC_067120.1, on the reverse strand, counting down.
ATTGTTGAGGGTGAGATGGTGGATGAGCTAGAGGAAGGAAGGATTGAGTCAGAGGGGGAGAAGTGAGGGGGATGGGAATGAGCTGGAGGAGGGAACCAGAGCTGTTGGGGGAGGGGGTTGGGGGACGTTTGAGAGGATGAAGGTAGAGGCATGGGTTGGAGGAGGAGGATGGGAGGAGATGGTTGAGCTGGAGGATGGGGGGGTGAGCTGAGAAGATGGGGGAATGCTGTCAAATCTGTAGGTATTCATGCCATCAGCCATGTCCTGTCTGTCTGGCAGCAGTTCAGCTTTCCACTCAAGGCCAGTGATCTTCCTCATAGCGGAGGAGAGGAAGATTACTGGTACTGAGCTGGAGAGTGAACATGGCAAAGCCAGACAATAAAAAGAAAACCAAACAGTGTTTCAGGATATGATCCCTTAACTCACATACTGACGTTATTTCCAAATACATAGGCTTGCTGAAATATATTGGTTTTGATCATGGTGTACCCTCCCCCTCCTCCTTTAGATTTTACATATGGACACCTCTGTGTAGATTTTCTGGGGGCGCCTCTGCAGGGAGGTGGGTGTTTATCACTCTGTTACCACAACAACGCAACTGGAGTCGAAATGAGCCTACTTAAAGTCGATCGAGTGCACAATAAACGCAGCTCTACGTCTCTTCTGACTCGCCCCACACGTCTCCTCCTGGCTGCGTAAAGACCTGCGTCCTCCAGCTGCCTGCGCTCCGTGTGTGCGCTCAGACGGAATCCTCACATTGAGATGAGCAGCTTGTTGAGCCTATGGCACGTTGACCAGTGGTCCAGAATATACTGTGCGCCGATTGGCCCAGACACCGTCGAATGATCTGCTCGGAGTTTGGACTGAATGAGACGACGGTGAACATATGAGGAGAGGTTGAGGATGGCTTTTCGGGATGTTTGCTCTTTGGAATGGATCAGAACGGAACGGGAGCTAATAAAGTGAGCCGGTGTGTGAATGCGACTGAAGCCCGGGGAGAGCAGGAGTGAATACTGGATGCTGTAAGTCTGGAATATTTCATCTCCATGTTTGTGGCCTGTAGGCTGGACAGACAGCCTACCACCCGTTATCTGCCATTACTGCTCAATTCATTCTCAGGCGGTTTTTTTTTCATGCTCTGACGGTGGCTCCATCTGTGCTGTTTGCTTTTAAAATGACTGTTATGATGATCAGCGACAGCCTGTTTGTGTGCATCGATCTACTGAGCAGTCTAAAACGCACCCACATTGCTATTAATATTATTACCTCATTAATTATGTGATTAAATGCACTTGACATTTAGATTTTGTGTCAGCAGGTTAAACACCGCCCTGCTCCACCATACCCCCAATAGCAGGTTGTCGAATTTCATCATCAATTATTAGTGAGGATGTTGCTCTCCTCCCTGTCTTACTTCACTTGTGTTACAATCAGTTGGGTGGTTAAACTGAAAAGAGCAACAGGGTAAAAAAAAAAAAGCCTGCTCCTCTGCTTCCTCTGCACAGACTGTCTGAACACGGCTTCCTTACATCCAGGTGTGAGAACTTTGTGTCTGACTGGCCCTTTAGTGTGCTGGTGGCTCCAGGCCAGACACAGGGGTGAGGATGGGAGGTGGAGGACAGCAGACCGAGCCAGGAGAGCCAGTCAGCGGCAGAGATGGAGGAGTTTACACCTGGGAGGAGGTTCAGAGACACTGCAGCAGGAATGACCAGTGGCTGGTCATCGATCGTAAGGTTTATAACATCACTCAGTGGGCCAAAAGGCATCCAGGAGGGTTTCGGGTCATCAGCCACTACGCTGGAGAGGATGCCACGGTAAATATGTGGCACCTTTTAGCTCCTTTAGAATAAAATTAGCACATAAACACATTTAGACAGAACAGAACTGCTGTTTTGTTTTGTAAATGAGTAGAGGACTTGAAATCCTGACCTTAGTGTGAGTTACCTTAACTTGAGTTTAGCTGTAAATCAACTAATGTATAAAATTATGTTTAAATATGAAGTTGACACAATTACTAATGTCATTATGTAAATTCAATCCATCAAAATAATGTTTGCAACTTAAAACATTTATTTACATCTATAAATGAGGAGGTTTTTTTTTGGTCTTTCTATTTTGCATTTAAGTAAATGGTAGGAATTACTGTCTTAAATTACATTCTAGGGTTATTTCATTCTTTACTTTTATTCCATTTCATGATAATGGAAAACAGGATGAGCTGATGTTGTCAAAACATCATTAGAGCTCACACACCCTATGAGCAAATGTTTAACCTCAACCAAAAAGTAGCGCGGCAAGTTCCAATGTAATTATGTTCAAGTAACAAGCTATACTGAGTTAAGGAAATGAGCCTTTATTTCATAATCCTTTATTTATTATTGAGAGCATGAATGTTAGTTGATGATTTTTTTTAACGTATTCTTTAAAAAAGAATTAAGCGTAAAGTTGGCATTAATTTAAAAAAAACATGAAATCCCCTTTATGAAAAAACCTCCATCAGTTTCAGGGTGCAACAGTCAAGTTTGATCCTAAAGAAATTTTAATCATAATTGAGAATATTTCCAAATTGATTTCTTTAAACAAGACTTAGCTGTTTGAAATTTCTCAGGCATACAAAGCTGATAGGGGAGTGAACTCGACATCTATAAGCTGTTGGGATATAAAAAGTTATCAAGCCAAATTCTTGAAGTTACCTAAACTTAAAATGAGTTACTATGAACAAATGCATGGATTTGAGTTTAAATTACACACAGTTGAGGTAACATTATAACATTAACCCAACTCATTAAAATTATGTTTGCAACTTAAAAGTTTCTCTAAATCAGTAAATTAGATGTTTTTTCTTGCAACTTTGCATATAGCTATGTTACAGAAATAGGATCCCAGAACTACTTGGTACAACAAAAAGTACTTTCTGTGCTTCACGTCTTTGATGGCTGCTCCACCAGAGAGGTATTTTGCCTCATATGCCTTCAGATTTGGCACAAGCATTCACTTGATGATATTGAAATGATAAAACCTTGTTGATCAAAGGTCACAATGACCTGCAAAATGTGTTTTTGTCAACAAATCAAGGTTTCATACAAATAACTAATAAGATAAAATAATGATGTCATAGCATTTTATCTGCAAAGGTCAAAGGACAACTTCACTGTCACATCAAAACCTTCTGGAATAACTCTTTTCTGACCATTATTCAACACTATAGACTGTCTACAGTGTATTGAATGGGATTAATAAAGTATCTATCTATCTATCTATCTATCTATCTATCTATCTATCTATCTATCTATCTATCTATCTATCTATCTATCTATCTACATTGTTGGCTGTCATGGGTGCAGCTCCATTATTTGCCAAACATGTGAACACAGGCAAGAATTTGACTTTGTTTTTTTCCAGGAGGCGTTCACCGCTTTTCATCCTGAGCTGAAGTTTGTGCAAAAGTTTCTGAAGCCTCTGCTGATTGGAGAGTTGGCAGCTACGGAACCCAACCAGGACCGAAATAAAAATGTAAGACTCATCTGCGATTCTTTAAATTCAGTCCTTCATTTGCGATGCAGCTTCAGTCTCACTCTGACAACATGGAACGGTGAATCATGTCCAGAATCACCTGAGGAACAGGAGTAGGTCAGACTATTCACAGATCTTCTTTGTTATTCATGAGTCTTACAGTGTTCAGGAGATTCCAGACACTCATGTTTCATCAGCTGTTAAAAAACCCAAAATCCTCTAATGCTTCTGAAAACATTTTTCTAGATTTTGCAAGTGTTACATCAGGGTGTCGTATTTTCATCTTTACAGAAGTGTGTCTGCTTCTTCTTCTTTGCTTCCAGGCAGCAATAATACAGGATTTCAACACTTTACGGGCGCAAATGGAGAAGAAGGGTTTGTTTCGAGCTGAGCCTTTGTTCTTCTGCCTCCACCTGGGTCACATCCTGCTGCTGGAGGCCCTCGCGTGGCTCATCATCTGGCTCTGGGGGACGAGCTGGGTTCTGACGTTTGTGTGCTCGGTGATGCTGGCAACTGCTCAGGTGACTCCATCTTCATTGTCTCTCGGCCTAATGATTAGTAACCCGATTGAAGGCAAATTCTGCAGAAAACTAATCTCACAGTACTTGTTTCTTTTCTTCTTCAGTCGCAGGCTGGATGGCTGCAGCATGACTTTGGTCACCTGTCTGTCTTCAAGAAGTCCGGCTGGAACCACATCCTGCAGAAGTTTATTATCGGCCATTTAAAGGTAACCTTTCTCGACTCTGCAAGTCTTTTTTGTGAATTTTGCACAGGTACTAAAAGATTGCTTTCTCAGGGAGCTTCTGCTAACTGGTGGAATCACAGACATTTCCAGCATCACGCTAAACCCAACATCTTCAGTAAAGACCCTGACGTCAACATGCTGCACGTCTTCGTACTCGGAGCCACTCAGCCAGTGGAGGCAAGTAGCACAGATGACTGTAATTATTTTAAACATTTCTACAACCCAGTTGCTCATCCAACTACTTGTTACTCTCTGTTACAGTACGGCATAAAAAAGATCAAATACATGCCCTATCATCGTCAACACCAGTACTTCTTTCTTGGTATGTTTGTTCAGAGTTATTTAAAAAGAATAAAATCTGAAACTTTTGAGGAATAATTCTTTTTCTCTTTCAGTGGGACCGCCGCTGCTCATTCCAGTTTACTTCCATATTCAGATAATGCACACTATGATTTCCCGCCGCGACTGGGTGGTAAGATTCCATCCTCTGTGTGGTATAATGTAGTTTATATGAAGATTCTCTATTTTATATGTCAGGAGGAGTTTAGGCTAACATATCCAGTAACATTTACGATTAAATAACAATGCAAAGTAATCTGTGAAGCACTTTGTGTTGCAACTCTGTTTGTGTGAAAAGTGCTATATAAATAAAGTTTGATTGATTGATTGATTGAAGTAGAATAAGAGATAAGTGTCAATGAGTTGTGATTTTTCTTAACAGTGAAATTATATAATCATATTAGCCATTTTGGGGCCTGCACGGTTGCTTGGTACTTAGCACTGTTGCCTTGCTGCTAGAACATCCCCGGCCTTCCCGGGTTCTTTTTGCATGGAGTTTGCATGTTCTCCCCGTGCATGCTTGGGTTTTCTCCGGGTACTCCGGTTTCCTTGCACACTCCAAAAACATATTGAGGTTAATTGGTAACTCTAAACCGTCCGTAGGTGTGAATGTGATTGTTTGTCTGTATATGGAGCCCTGTGACATACTGGTGACCTGTCCAGGGTGTCCCCTGCCTTCACTTTAAGTCAGCTGGGATAGACTCCAGCCCCCCGCGACCCTAGTGAGGATTAAGTGGTGTATAGATAATGGATGGATATTAACCGTTTTGTCTTGTTTAGGATCTGGCCTGGTCCATGTCATACTACCTTCGCTACTTCTCCTGTTATGTTCCCCTGTATGGTCTGTTTGGCTCATTGGTGCTCATCAGCTTCGTCAGGTAAATGATCTGAAAGAGAATTAAATCAAAGACATTTAGTAGGATTTACTAGGAAGGGATTTCATTTTTATTTACCTTGGTCACATGGTGTTACACCTTCCTCGGTGAATAACTTTGGAGTGTTACAGGTTCTTGGAGAGTCACTGGTTTGTGTGGGTGACTCAGATGAATCACCTGCCGATGGACATCGATCACGAGAAGCGCCAGGATTGGCTGACCATGCAGGTACCTGGTTTGTTGTAAAACTCTGACATTCACCTGCAGGTGCTGCTGATGACCAGATATGTGCAATAGTTTATCACGCAGAACCATCAGGGAGGCGTCTCATTGGTCCTTATCACATATATTGGGTGGATCAGGTTGTTCTGTTTACTGTGTTCTATGATAACCATTCAGTACTGTATTAAATTCCCTCTACCCTCCAAATGATAAGCAGCAATGGCTAAAAGATGGAAGTTTTAACTCATCTGCACTATTTTTTCCTCATTCTTCTTTTCAGTTGCAGGCCACCTGTAACATTGAACAGTCCGTCTTCAATGACTGGTTCAGTGGACACCTCAACTTTCAGATCGAACACCAGTAAGTCAAAAAATTACCGAAAGTTTGTAAAAAAACAAACAAAAAAAACATATAGTCCTGCAGTGCCATACCAGCATGTCACAGAGTATTGAAATTGTAATTAATTGTAAATTGTATTCTATGCAGACAACATTAACACTCAAATGTTTTTAGTACTCCTGAATCAGTGTTATGTTTTTTATGAAGCCACGCAGAAATTGTATCCTTACAGATGATGTACTGAGCCTCGTTATGAAAATACAATACAAATACAACAAAATCATGATACCAATAAATATCAGGAAAAGTACAAAAAACCCCTTGTGAAAAGAAACAACTTGAGAAAATAGTTTTTCAGAACCCTTAAGGAGAAACTAAACAAATAAACAAGAAAAGGATATTAGGAAGTTACTTTTTGTGCCTCTAGTGAATCTACAAAACACAATGTAATTAATCTTTAGACATTTGCTGGATAACTAATGCTTATAAACTTGAGAGAGGATGACCCTATTGTGTAGTTTAGAAAGTCTAATTATGAGAACTGCAGTGAATTAGAGTTTTTTTTTTTCCTGTGAATTTACTGTAAAACATGAGATTCCTTCATTTATGTTTCTAGGTGAAAGATATTATTAATCTTCAGTCAGCTATATACTGGTTCATGCTTAGAAAAAGTCTGTTGCAGTTCATATTTTCTGTATTTCTTAGTCAATACTATTACAAAGGAGCAATAAAATTTTGATGAATATGTGAATATGAACCTGTTGATTTAAATTCTCCAGTGTGGCTTAGTGCTGTCATTCTTGCCTCTGTTTAACTGTAACCAAGAGCATAAATGCTGAGACATGTTGGCTGCTCTTTTGTCTGATAAACATGTCCTGTTTTGTTTTCCTACTAAGTTTGTTTCCTACGATGCCGCGCCACAACTACCACCTGGTGGCTCCGCTGGTCCGTGCACTCTGTGACAAACACGGAGTTCCTTACCAGATGAAAACGATGTGGCAGGGCTTCGCTGATGTGGTTGGGTAAGTGCAATAATAACAGTGTTTTTACACATTTGTAACTTATTGTCAGTCTGACAAGGCTGCAGGAGTCAATGTGTGGATTCAGTCAACACAGAAAGTTGTGACTATTTGTGTAAATTACTTTTCTTTTACAGAATATAAATTCTTGTCAGGCTCTCAATTTTCTCTCCTTACAGAATCCGTGATGAACTGCTTGCCTCGTATACAGGCTGATAATTAGCTGATGATTTGTTTATTGTTTTCCTGACTTTCATTTTCAGGTCACTGAAAAACTCTGGGGACCTCTGGCTTGATGCATATCTGCATAAATGACAAACTGAATTGTCTTCACTGTACTTCAAAGGAGGGATGTTTCTCTCCTCTTTTGCATCAAAAACTGATTGTATCCATTTGATTTTAAAATCCAGTCGATAGTGTGGGAATGATATTTTCTTATTGTTGGTATTATAGTTAAGTCTTGATTTCCTTTTCGGATTTTTAGTGCTCACGGGGTTTTCCTAAACTGCCTGAGAGCATCTTGATGAACAGTTGTGAGGTGTCATAAATACAATTGTGATAACTGATTGTTGAGTTTTTTTCTATCTTGTGATACAATTTACACAATAAAACATGACAATTTTGCTGGCAAATATCAAACCCCAATGTAACCGAGGGTTAGAACGTTTCTTTAACTATTTTCTGTCAAGCTTCTTCTTCGACTGCAACTCTTGTTCTGCTCTTTCGATATACAATAAAGAAACTGTGTTGAGCATTTCTGCAACTCTGCTGTCATTCATCAAGTGACAAACACAAGAGCTGTGCACAGAAAAATGTTAGAAAATATTTACCAAGTTTATTCTCTTTAATTGTGATCTTTTTAAACATTGCGTCCCGAAATATTTACAACCCCTTAAATGGTTCCTCTAAATCGTCATTTAATTTTTCACACCAGTACAACATATTTCCTGCTCCCTGTCTGTGCTGTTCATATTGCTACAAAAAACACATTGACAGCAACTCACATTGACTTCATGCAGAATTATTGCTTGCTAAGCTTGCCAGAATGTTGTACATCTGATTAGAAACTGCAAGTGTGTATTTTAATACTTATTGCTGGTTGGCATTTACCAACCAAGATGAAATTACATACGATACCTGCCAGAAGTAACAGAGCATGGTTTATTATTTATGTTTCCCGTAAATAGCGATATGAAAATTATTGGCTATATATCAGAGAATGTGTCAAACACTCTGGCACTGATCTGGAAATGCAACAGCTAAAATCTACATATTTACCAAGAAGTTTAGCAAATAGCTGCGATATTAACAACGAGCATGAACATCGACCGCACTGGTCGTACAAAATATGTACGTTACATGCATGTCATGCAGACACATCAAACTGTACATAAACTCACATGTTCCTCTTCTCAGCAGAAATCTCTTGAACAACAACATTTAATGAGACATTGAAAACATAAGCGACAATCAGTTAAGAAAACACTTGATTACATACGCATTGGATGATACAAAATAAATATACAATTAAAAACTTTTACAATATTCAGTATTTTCTACTGCAGGATGATTAACAGTAGATTGATTAAAGTCTGCTGAGAGGGAAACATCTGGATGGGTCGTGTTGCTCAATAGGTTCAGTCTTTGCCGCCGGAGTCGATCCTCTGCTTCCTCCGGTTCATGATATCCTGCAGCTCTGAGTCTCCACTGGTCTTCTAGAAAGGAAACAACAGCATGTCTCTTTAAATGGACCTTTATAGATACTATTTAAAGTGCAATGTACAGAGTGTAGCGCTAAAGTAGTGGCAGCACAGTGATTTATGAGCGCTAATGTTCTTGTGCGAGTGCTAGGGTTCGACCAATATGGATTTATTTAGGACTCGTAGAGATAAATACTAAGTAAGTACTTAAAATCCTCCACCTTCTTGAGGTTACCAGGAGGAGAGATCAAGAAGGTGGAGGATTTTAAGTACTTAGGGTCAACAGTCCAGAGCAATGGAGAGTGTGGAAAAGGAGTGAAAAAGCGCGTACAGGAAGGCTGGAACAGCGTCAGGTGTGATGTGTGATAGAAGAGTTTCAGCTAAAATGAAAGGAAAGGTTTACAAAACTGTGGTGAGACCAGCCATGTTGTTTGGTCTGGAGACAGTGTCCCTGAGGAAAAGACAGGAGACAGAGCTGGAGGTAGCTGAACTGAAGATGCTGAGGTTCTCTTTGGGAGTGACCAGGATGGATAGGATCAGGAATGAGTACATCAGAGGGACAGCACATGGTAGAGGCTTTTGAGATAAAGTCAGAGAGGCCAGACTGAGATGGTTCGGACATGTCCAGAGGAGAGAGAGTGAATTTATTGGTAGAAGGATGCTGAGTTTCCCACTGCCATGCAGGAGGCCTAGAGGAAGACCAAAGAGGAGGTTTATGGATGTGGTTAAAGAGGACATGAAGGTAGTTGGTGTGAGAGAAGAAGATGCAGCAGACAGGGTTAGATGGAGGCAATTGATTCGCTGTGGCGACCCCTGAAGGGAAAAGCCAAAAGGAAAAGAAGAAGAAGAAGAGATAAATAGTAATCAAATGGACTGATAACTAATACATCTTTGCAACACGAATGCACAAATAAAATAAAACTAGTGTGAAAATGTAGAATAAGACAAAATTGACCACAAAACTTCACTGAAATGGTCTTGGTAATTTATATTGTACAAATTGTATCCTTGAGTGTTTACTGGCTGTTACTTGTGATGTATAACCAATCACAGAGTGCTGTAGGCGGGACATGTTGGAACACAAGAGTGACTATAGATGCTACATTTTTGAGCTAGTCAAAAGAAACCTGGTTTTGCACATAAATTTAAATATTTCTCAGTTACTGTTGATGTTAGAACAACGTAAAAACAGAGTAAAAGATACTGTCAGCCGTCAGGGAACACACTTTATAATACACACAAATTCAATTCAAAAAGTAAGTAGGTTGGGTCACAATTAGCTTATAATTAGGTAGCAGGTTAACAAGTCTGTGGGTGTTTAATCAGTGAACATTGTTACACCCTGAAATAATTTTTCACAAAACAAGCCTTCAATCTGCTTTGTCTGAGTCGTGACTCACTGCTTCACCTCAGTTTACTCTTCAGTTCCTCTGTGTTTGTGCTTCGTCATGTTTAGGGTCTGTTTGCTTTAGAAGCCTTGTACACAAAACACCTTCATAAACAATGTAAATCATGGGAGACGTCACAGTTAATAAATCACTTTGTAGTCTAACACATGAGCGTGTCGCAAGGTTTATATTTGCTCTCGGAGAATAAGGACAGTCATCTTCTGTATACAATGATTTGTCATTGTTAAACTGACAAATGTGTTCTAGTTAGTGCTGACCTAGTTTTTGACTAAACCAAATTAATTGTGGAGTTTGACATCAGGTTTTATATAACTGAGTATCTCCGCTTGTCTCAGCATGCCCAACATGAAAGCTGAGATGTGGGTGTGATTTATTCAGCATCTGTTGAAAGCTCTCAAATTTTCTGCGAACAAACACATTCATTTGTGAGCTAGAATTTTTTTTTTTTTTTTGCTTGCTTGTTTTGTGGTTTTAAAGTCAGATGTGCATGACCCACCTCTTGGTGTTCTTTCTGCACGTTGACCTGAGAGTAGACACGGCCGCCTTCCTCTCCACACACCGCCTTCAGTTCTTCTTTGTTCAGGGAAAACAGCTGGGCTCCAGTCAGGATCCCCAAACATTCAACAGTCCTGCAGAAAACACAGCCGGACAAATCCTTTTCACATTACCTGACATAACTGTATTTCTTATTGGAACGTGGCTGCCAGTGGAGCGTACACTGTAGTTGCTAAAACACTGTTCCCAAAACATCCAAATGGACATGTCATGACAGGAAGAGCGCATGTGTCATCAATAACAGGATTCCTTTGAGGTTGTCAGTTCCATCACCCAGGTGACATGAATACTGGCTCACTGGAGCATTGAAGTGAAATACCATTGATGCTATTAATTACAGCAGCTCACTTCCAGGAAGCACAACACAACAGATGCCAAGTAACAACTGCAGTAGTCACCACATTTGGACACAATAAACGTCACTGTTAATAACATCAATGAATAGGTCATCTGTGAACATAATTCTAATCAAAATTCAACAATACTGCGTACATTTTATACAATATCCTTAAAAAAATGTCAGCACCTCCATCATACAGCATGCATTTGTGCTGATAGTGACATCCGTATGCAAACATGCTGATGTTTAACAGGTATAAATTTCACCATTTTTACAATGTGTCACATGTTATTAAACTTTTTATGGCGATCCATTAAGCAGACTTTGAGATATTTAATTCTGTGTGAGAGGTGAAGCGATCAGCGTCATCCCTAATGCCACATATATCTGTTATTGAAAGTACACTAACAAAGCAGCAGCACAAAGAAAAGCTTCTCTCTTGGCATTTCAGTCAGAACTTAAAAGAGCAACGTAACACCAGTTAGCACTGCACCAGTAACCTCTCTGTCACAGGGTGTTGAAGTACATCTGCGCAGTAAGGTGAGCAGTTAAACCAACACGAGGTCGGCAATGACAAGATGTTCAGGTGTCTGAGGTGTTGGGAGGTACTTTGATTTGGTGGATTTCTAAGAGTTATGGGCGTCTTACGGTTTAGAGAAATGTTTCGAATTGAGCCACATGATCACTTCCTCTGGGCTTGAGTCAGAAGTGAGCGGTACTTGGATGCCTGATGATCGCGGCACAGTGATCTTCCTGGGACGCGGCTGGCTTTTGTTAGCAGTGATGAACTCCAACAGCTGACTGTTGACCTCATCCATCCCTGCAGCACAGAAACAGGATGGTATCAGACATCAGAACAAGACCAACTATTTGTCAAAAAGGTGGATTTAAATTCTTAAATCAGAATTTGTTTACTCACTTTTGTCTTTGGGTCTTCCTTTGTTGAAGCTGTCTCCAAGACCCCCAGACCCAGGAGATGGCGTCCTATAGCCTTGCTGCAGACAAACACAAATACAGTCCATGAGAAAACAGCTGAGGGCAATGTTATTCCAAAAACTGGTTCGGCTTTCATCTCATCTGTGATTGATAGATTCTTGCCCAGAAGCCAAAGGCAAAGATATGTGTGAGCTTTACACACCACAAAGTGCTAGCATGCAGGAGCTGCTGCAGTTTGTCAGTAAACCTGCACACAGCCTGCATGCAGGCAGCATGAGAATATAGGAATGCAGAATACGTATTTCAGTGACTGTGGGAACGTGAATGTTAAAGTGCAGGGAGGTTGCACACAAAGCTGCACCATTCTTCAAAAAATAACAGCAGCAGCGATGAATCACTTAGATGTTAGGTACTAAATTAATCGCCATTTTAACTATTTTCAGAAGTGATTACAAAATAATCTTTTTTAAAGGATTAAAAAGTATAAATGTTCTAATTCGAGCTTCTAAAACTTTTAGATTTTCTGGTTTCTTTACTCCTTTATGACAGCAAGTTAAATATCTTTGGATTGTGGACAAAACAGGACATTTGAGGAAGTCATGTTGAAGTTTGGGAAACACTGATCAACATTTTTTACCAAGTTGTAGAACAAACAACTGATTCATATAGATGATAACAGATGAAAATAATTGCAAGTGGCAGCCCCAACTGAAACGTTTTTGCAGTTTTATTTTGTGACGTTCTGTCATAAAATCTTGTCATTAAATTAAAATATTTAATAAAACAAATTATGATACGTACTTAAACGCTGTAAAAAAATGAAAAAAAAATAAAGAAAGAAGCAATATCTGTTGCCTGTGTCCAGATCATTCATTGCGCTCTTAACCCAGCAGCAACAATTCTGATAAACAAATTTGTCCCCAAGCAGCAATAAAGAAACCTTGAACCCTCTCACTAAGTTAGACGTCAGTATGTGATTGCCTTCATTTCCCAGAACATATAATAATACTTCCTGACACTTTCCCTTACCTTATACTTGAATTTTACAGGGGAGATAAGGACTAGAACTGCAGCCACACTAAGTTAAAGAGATACTGACACATGCAGTGTTGTATAACGCACACAAAGCTGAACCAACAACTGGTAAAAGCATGAAATGTCTTGTAGCTGCATTGAGCCTACTGCCAGTAAGTAAACTGCAATCTGAACAAATACTTGGAAAACTGATTAAAATTGAGGCTCAAACTCAGTCATTTAATTTAATGACATGCACAAACCTTTCCTCTACATTACCAACAATGTAACTTGACCACTGACAGTCTGGCCAGAAATTTGAATATGTTTGTCAGTAGTGACTAATGTAGCCTCAAGCAGATGTGTCAGCTCACTTTTTAACTGCACACCCCCAGATTTCACTGTTTTAAACTTGTAGTCTTCATCAGAGTTGCCTGCTAAAGTAAAAGAAACTAGATGTTGTTAGACTGGATAATTAATTTCTCTTAAATTTCCCTCGGGATTAATAAAGTATCTATCTATCTATCTATCTATCTATCTATCTAATTTAGATATTTGTAACTTCAAAATGTAGCTGTAACATGTGCAGTCACACCACACTGACTCCGAAATCAGCCATTCTTCACATCAGGTCAATGTGTTTCAAATTGACCTTGTTTTCAAGAACTTTTTATGGCTCTCAGACTGTGGAACTGAATGTGTACCCTGAGAAAAAACAAATCTGAAATAGTTTAAATAGTTCAGAATAAAACCAAAGGAGAAAGAGTTCTGCTACGTTTGGATCCCTGCAGATGTGCAGTAGGTAACTTACCGGGATGAACGGACCTTCTGGCTCTTCTATCTTCACAACGTCCAGCATGTTAAATGGGACGTAGCCGGCCTGACCGCTGCGATTCCGTAGCTTCCACCACTGCTTGTCATCTTCTATCACCTGCAACACACATTTCACATGTCAATCGGCAGCACTGAAAACTGCGACACACGTCTCTTCCAGCTGATGCTTCTTCATTGTTTATATTGACTGCTTGTGACATTTTCAGTCTTCCGCTCTTTTGACATTTGTTTACAGAAGATACAATCACATATAGTGGTTAAGATGTCAGAGTTAAGACGTAAAACTACACAGCAGGATGTGGAGGTTGTCTTGAGGAAGGCAAGTGTAAATAAAGGGCAAGAAAATAAGATGCTACCTCGAGGATTTCATCCTGCAGCACTGACAGCTCGTTGGCATTCCGCGCTACAAAGTGGTAGCGAATTTTGGCGTATTTGGGGGTTTGGGGCGTCCCATTGTAAGACCTGTTCAGAAACATGGTTTCACATTTTAACATGTTTTGATGTCATGAGACAGACATAGCAATGTGCGTGAAGGATTTATTTACTTACCCATTTGAGGAGCTTGAGGAATGAGTTCCGTCAAACTGTAGAAAACAGACAGACATTTTCAGCTCCAGTTACATTTTGAAACTTGCGGTAATCTGACAGATGGAGGCTTGCAAGCAAAACTCTTACCTCTTCTGCTGAGTGTCTCCTGTGATCATGGCTGGGCAACCTCAGCTGTTGAGAGGGTCCTTCAGTTTCCCATGGTGCTGTTCTGAAAAGCTCCGCCGGTGGCTCCCAGCCGTTACGAAACTTGGGGTAATAAGGAGGAGCGCACTGATCCACGGGCCACTCAGCTCTGCAGGAGAAGGAGTGAAGGGACGGTTGAAAGACGAGTCTTGAGCTGCACATCTGTACAGACAGAACTAGCAGTACCTGGGTTTGGTCCATCCGTCCCCGAGCAGCTCAAAGATGGTCATCTCTTTAGGGGTGAGGTGTCCCCGCAGGAAGTCAACAGTGTCTCTAGACAGGTGAGGAGAGATGATCGAACGGGCAAGTTCAGGACTCCCACAAGTCTGCAGCACCTGTGGACACATTTGTGAGTTTACTGCTGCAATAGCAAGATGACTGACATTCAAATACAGTATTTTCTGTGAATATAGAACCTGCAACTTTGTATGACTTGAAAGCTTTCAGTGCCGGGGCTAACAAAATACCTTTACCATACAAAAAGCATTTTTTCAGATTCAAACATTTCAGTTTCTCAGTTTATTATAACTATACACTTGTAGCATCATCTCAAAGGTAACAATCAACACGTTTCCTCATTTCTTTATTTAAATTAAGAAGCAACTAACCAAGTTAACGTGATGAGACAGCATTCAGTGGCAATTTGGACACTGGACTGTATTTCATGTTTGCTCCTACAAGCAACAGTTTAGTGCTAAAAAAATGTTGATGTCCAAAAGCCACAACTCTGCCAAAAGACACTAAATTCAACTCTGTATGTCTTTGATTCATCAAAGTAGACTTCACAGGCATCAACACAAACAATAAACACCTCTAAACAGCAATCAGTATGCAAACAATTGAACAGAAGCTTAAGTGATGAAAACTCTGATACTTGACTGCATGAGAAATGTTTTAAAGTCCTCTAATATACAGATTTCAGTCATTTGATTTACACAGAAACAGAACACAACATTTGTGTCGTGTATTGATTTGACTCCAGAAACCTTAACCATTTGTGTCTGTAACATTCTTCATGTTTAGATTTGACTTCAAATTTGGTCTAAAATTTTAGAGACTCTTGTAGGAATTCCACATTTATCACTGGTTCAAAACTGTCTCTATTACTCTTTATTTTTTTTAGATTGCAACATTTAGATGAGGCGCTTTTAGATCAGTTTCAGTGTTGTCGGGTATCTCTAGCTGCTGTGTGTGGAAACTGATTGTTGAAGACAACTCGGGGTCACAATCTGAGTGTTAAAGCTCAGGGGTTATCTCAACCATATCAAGCAGATCCAACATGTGCAGAGATTACTGCAGCATATCGAAGCAGAGTCCAGTCACAGCTCTGTGCTTCCAACCAGCAGTATCGAAGGCGTGGCTGAATACTGCGGCTTGGGAAACCAACATTATGTAAGTCGGCTGCACCTGTGTCAGAGCTGAAAGCCACGTCTCTCCAGTCTGGTGAGAGTTTAGCAGAGCTGCAGTGGGTGTGGTGCCATAAAAGCAAAAACAATAAGAGGAATGCCTGATGGCAAAAAAAAAATAATGCAAGTGCTGGACTGTTCTCACTGTGTGAAACTGAATGAGCTTGTGTTTTCTCATCAGATGTGCCTGTGGGCTGAGCTCAATCAACACTGAGGCTATCCAGTGACATGGATTTAGATATTGTTGTCACCACCGGTGTCCTTCATTCACACAAACCTGCCTGAGATCAGACACATTCAGACTCATAGCTCTTACCAGCTCCAGAGGGTTAAACAGGAAATGAACCAGCTCCGCCGAGTTTGGGTTCTGTATGTGTTTCTTTAGTTTGGCCTGCAGGGGGCGCAGCAACAGACACAGTGTTAGGGTGATGAGGGGAGAGCAGCTGGTGAAGAGGGGAGGTTAGGAGCTGTGATATCTCACCACAAGGTTTAAGGCCAGCTTCAGTTTCTGCAGGCTATCAATGAACTCTGCTTCGGAGGGGGGCTTGGCTCGCAGGGTCAGCATGCCCTCTGTAAACAAGCAGAGCAACAATGACCACACACAGACTCCAGAGTTACCAGCCGGCCACACAAACGCCTTATTGACATGAGACACAGGTCTCACTTTCTGGCCAGGGTTCAAAGACATAAACCTAAATGCTTATGTCTTCAATAAAGCTTCTGTGTAAGATATTATAGAGGTACAATAATGGCGAGTTAATAAACAGCTTTACAGATAGAAGTTCACCTTGGCCAGAGAGGAACAAAAGAATGTGCTACAGCAGAGTTTCTCAACATGCGACTCACAAGGTCCCAGAGTTCTCATGACCGCAGAAATCATAGTTACGTTATGTGAATTTGAGTTATAATTGCAATTTCAGGAGAACTGAATTTCAAATTTCCTCCTCAGATGGAACACCGGCCCCCAAGTTGAGAAACAGATTCTCCAAATAGAGAATTCATCACTTTTAGCACCTCTGTCCGTGTCGTCAGGGACAACACACGGGCTACTTTCACGCTGGTATTACCAAATGATTTGTGGGAAAGTAACTTTCTTTGTACCTGACCAGGCACAAACATACAGTGTGTCTCATTGCACAGGAAATGGGTTGTGTTGACCAAAAAAAACAAAAAAAACACAGCATCACACCATTGCCAGCGTTGGGTGGTAAAACATTACTCAGAGACATTTACAGTAATATTACTACTAATATTAGTACGATAAACATGAAGGAGAAATGCTTTAACAAAATTAAACACAATTTTGCTGCATTTTGGGGTGCAAACTAATCAAACAACTATATCAATAAATTCAACTCACCATCTGTGTGTGTGCAACACGTGAGTATAAGAGACACCACATCATCACAAACAGTAAGTAATAATATTACCTCTGTTATGAGAATTGTGTCATGAGTACTGTATTACATCACAAACTGGCCACTACTACCACACATACATCACTGGATGAGAGTCCCGGGAAACAGGACACAAAGAGACACAAACATGGCGAGGTGAGCAATATGAGCATATTGTCACTGCATTCATGCCACCGCATCAGAAGAAAGGGAGACAGACCTGCTGGTCCTTTCTTCTTATTCTTCTTACTCTTGTTGCGCTGGTTGAGTTGGGAAAAGGCTTCTGCTGCCTTTTGCACCCGCGACACAAAGATCTCGATGTCATCCAGGGCACAGTTAAGGATTTGCTGCGGGAAAACAAAGCCGGAGGTTTAGCGAGAAGAAAACAGCATTATGAAAGCAGCTGCGTAATGTAATGACAGGTGGCTAAAAAATAAAAAACTAACCACATCCTTCTCAATGCGCTGGGCCAGTTTTTCATGCGACTCTGTGTCCTGCTGTCCAGGAGGTCGTCCGTCTGCAACCGATCACAAAAAAAACTCATGTCACTAAATGCAAACGAATGAATGCAGCCACTGAAAGAGCTTATTAGTTACTGTTTTTAGTGTCTGTACTGTTCATGGCTGCCACTCGTCCTTTTGGAGTTGGAGCGGGGCCCTTGGCGGCCGAGGGAGGGAGGATTGTTTCTCTGTGTCGCTTCATTTTCTCCTGGTTCACCCTGAAGGAAGAGGAGGCACAAAGACCTTCAGCATTCTGGTATCAAGTCAGCTGACTACGAGGTACCTCCTCAAATGTGTATTTGATGTGCAAGAGTTTGAAGTGCAAGAATATACGTATAGGCATCATTAAGTGATCTGTGTTGATTCTTTGAAATATTCTAATATTTTGGGGGTTTCATGAGCTGTACCTCTGTACTGAGTGAAGTATATTTCTTTTTTTCATTTCGAGCAATATCTGATGAAATTTATTTAACTTTTTCCACCGCATTCTAATTGTATGAGATGCACTTGCATATGTATATGTCAGTCTCACTTCAGAGTCTGAAGCCTCATTTTCTTTCCATGCTTGTTGTCTCCAAGGGCACTGTCTATATCCGCATGAACCATCTCAGCCTGGACAGAGTGAGGAGAGACACACAAAGTCAAACTCAACATACATCTGAACATTTTATATTCCCATGTAGCTTTACTCTGAGTCATATCACAAGGAGGGAAAAACATTCTGCCCACCTTGTTTCCCTGCATCCACACATGAAGTTGCCATTTCAAATTCCAAAATTTGCTTAAAAAAATCTTATCAACAGGAAAGTTTGCTTGTCTCTGACTTGGACTCTTTTAGTTAAAAGTTTTACAGTGTCCACCTCTCTAGAGTTTTCTTACATCTGACAAGAATATAATTAAGTGATTTTGCATATATTACATCTATTTGGATATTAGACATTATTATTATGCATAGTTTTATGTTATATTATATCTATCTCTAAGCGGACAGGCAGAAAAATAAGGAGGAAAATCTGAATTACGCTTCTAATCTAAACACTATAACTGGTATACAGCACTGACAATAGTGAATATTAGTTGATTTTCTCTTTTTCTTATCTTGAAGTATGGGAGCCACAAAGCAGTAGCTGCTGTAACAGTGGAGAGCATCTGCTTAGCGTTTGCTGTTTTAATGCTCTCCCTGCAGGCACTAGAAAGGTCAGCGGTGTTAGCTTTTTAAAACTGCTTCTAAAAACAGGCCGCTGTGATGACTCCTGGGGTCACCTTGTGTTTTGATCTGGTTCTAACGTGAATCTCTGTCTGCTCTGCAGGTGGCTGATTAATGTGATCCGGACCGGCTGCGGTGCTCAGTGTGTTTTCAGGTTACTTAAGTCCTGCCTGCAGTCTAAACACTCTCTCTGACCCTCCCATTCTGTTTTTTTATGCTGCCTTAATTCACCCTGATGCTTTGTTTACTGTCTCACAAGACCGTCATGCTTCACTCATGCACACACTGACTTTACTGATTACACCAAATCTATGCAGAGAATACGGAATTTGACATTTTGGTTTGGTCTAACATATTATCCTTCGTTAACTATTAGTCTCAGTGTATCTTCATCTTGAACCAAACCGTGACACCACAGACAAAAACAAAGCTTTAGTGTTGTTTTAGTGTGGGTTTGTCTGTTTATATTGACTTGTGATGCAATCTGTCGTCTCTGCTCTTGAAAAATGCAAAATACACAAAGCTTACTAAATAATGGCACATATTAGTAACAGTCTACAACCAACAGACGGTGAAATCCATTTTGTTAACTTAATCTTAGGATTCTAAATACGGCTATTTTATTCTTCCTTGGTGTGAAATGCAGAAGGCACCAGAAAACCTCAACTTTCATTCATTATGTTCTTTTAGTAGAGATAAAGCCAATCCAAAGGTCGTTACATTGAGGTGAACTCACTCTTGTGAATGTTTATTGCCGAGTAAAATCTCTCTTTGAACATGGTAGTGATTCTCATTTTTAAAGAGCTGATGTTTGCACAGTAAGATACATCCTCCCTTTGGCAAATACTTCTGAACACGGCTGCAAAAATGTAAAGGGATACATACAAGCACGCAAACAGCCATGAAATCTGACCTCCAACAGCAGCCGCCCGGATTGATGAATCACAAAGCCACATAAAACACAAAGCCATCCAATAAAGGATGAGCCAAGCCCGTAGCATTCAAAGAGCGACACGCACCTCCACCTCGTCGCAGTGGAAAAAGTGGATGTCTGGTTTGTGCTGGTCCTTGTCCTGACACACGAGCAGCAGCACGGAGGGGTAGCGTGCAGCGTGATTCAGCACCGTCTGACACATGTGGATGGTGAGGAGAGGGAAGTTCTCCAACTCTTCCTGCAGGAGGAACAACAGTTAGAGAGAGAGATGGAGGCAGAGAAAGAGCAAAACACAGTCAGCTACGTCACCAGTTTAAGAAAATAATGCTACAAATAGTCTTCCCAAGGATATGTATGATGGAGAAAGAATAATTAAAAGTAATATCTTGAAATTTTGAGATAGACATTGTTTGCATTCTGCAGCTACAGATAGCTGTTGATCATCTAATTGACTGAAAACAGGGACAAGCTGCTGCAATAAAATTCAATTACCAGCACCCCTAAAGCTAACTAATTAACAAACTATCTTTCAAGGTGTGATTTTACGCTGCGGTTTTCTTCGGATAGGACTAAACTAAACTGCTTTCCAAAGAAACGCGTTAGTCATCAGATGCAGTAACTGTCATTCGCTTCACTTTAATGTTGCATCCTGCACCTGCATGTTGGAACTTGTGGCAATACAAAAGTGTCTGCCAAATAAATATAAATTATATGTAACTGAAACTTCCAACGGCACTCCAGAGATGAAGTTAGGCACTTGTTTGGAGGATGTTTTGTGCAAAGAAAAAGTCAATATTGTTGCTACTGGTTGAGTGGGCGACTCATACACAAGGGCCGTGTGGTTCGAGTCTGACCCATGGCCATTTGCTGCATGTCCTTCACATTTCTTGCCTCTCTCCACTTTCAACTCCACTAAAGGCCCCCAAAAAACTTTAAAACAAAAAAAAAAACCTACAGTAGGTCATACAATTCCCATAATGCAGCTCCATAACACCTCTTAGGTGGTTCCATGGCCATATCCCCTAAATTATGGAGCTAACTATGACATATAAAATGTATATTTTGTGCTGTCAGAGACATGTATTGCAGGGAAACATAATGGTGGCCCTTCATCGTGCAAGTGATCAATTTTGGTAACTTCCGCAGACATTAAATATGGCGTTGCTCTCAGTGAGGCTGAGAAGCATGTGGTTTTCACCCAGCCAATCAGTGAAGATCCCTCTACGCTACATTGTGGTATCTGACCAATCAGCACAGGCCTGAAATGTATCAAACTTCCTCTTTTCTCCAAAGTTGGAAAAAGACGGACTTTCGGCTTGGTCCTCTTCCATATTTGTGGTCGAGATGTCAAAACTACCCATGGTTAGTAGACGAAACTCACACTTTTCACGGTTGAGTAGTTGTGCTAAGTAATGATATATACATTTCTTGGAATGTTATTTTTCCCGCTAACGGACAAGGAAGCATATATGGTAATGTAAATTTCAACATGTAAATTAAAAATTTTGAAAAATGTCACAAAAATAAAGTCTTTTATCTTCCAACAACGCTTTAGGGTTGAAATTATGAATTTCAAAGTATTTCGATGAGTGTCCTTTAAAGGGTTAAAGATGTGCAGACAGACATGTGGATGTTTACCTGTGTGTCACAATCCAGCAGCCTGACCGCCTTGTCGGTGACCTGCAGGAGCATCTCCTGTGTCCAGATTTTACCTTTTGATTCCAGAAGAATCAGTTTCTTGATTGCATCGTCCACCGTGATTATGGACTCTGTCTTGTCCATGATGAACGTGGAGAGATGCTGAGGAGAAAACAGTGGTTGGTGACTATGATCTGGAGTAAACCAAAAACAAAAAGACTGTGTGGAAGGTAACAAAGGCATGCTTTGCAAAGCGATTGGGTGTAATTTCAAACTTATATTTTACTATTTAACTGGCTGCATTAAAGGGGATCATTTGACACTTTGGGACTTGATTTCATGCTTATTTCTTAATTGGCTTTTTGTCTTTCCTGCCAAGTGTTAGATAAGGAGACTATTAACATTTTCATGGTGTAGCACAGACTATAAACAGCTGGTGTGGCTCTGCTTGAAGTATCAAAGTTTGCCAATTAAAATATGGTACCTTAGTTTGATCTCTCCACAGGAAAGAAGTGCAAAAACAAAACTTGTGGTTTTACTTGGAACTATGTACCTGCATTTCACCTGGCTGAGAGGAGGTCGAAAGGAAATGTCGCAACAGGAAGGTACTGGGCCAAGAAATAGTCAGGCACCACTACGTGTCATTTTTAGACATCATTTTTACAGATGAGGTACAGCGCAATGTGTTAATTAGTGAACCAGATAAGCTGTCTTTTGTTTCCAGTCTTTATGATAATCCAAACTGGCACCAGCTTTAATTTAAACACACAAACATGCCAGTGATATTGATCTTCTTATCTAACTGAGCAAGAGAGGAAATAGCATTCAGACATTCTTTTAACTGTGCGGTATTGACATTTAAGATAGTCTTCTTATAGCTCTTACTAGTAAATATACAACAGAGACACATTCATCATATTGCCGCTGGCTGACAGTGGTATTTAGCTGCATGAGTTACTGTCCTGATTTATCTGATATCAGGACTGCAGTAATGACACGGTCATGCTTCTGCGTGTGGCTGCTGCCAGTGTGTCTGTTATCTGGGATTATCTGCCCATAGGGTGATAACAGGGAGGCATTTAAAGAAAACCTGTTTAAATGCACTGGGAAGACTTCAGCACCATCTGTGATCTGAAGAACGTCTCTAACTAAAGCCTTCCCAAGATCAGGTCCCTGCTGCTGCAATCAGATCTCTGATTGTTTTATTACTCCACAGTTCCAGTAAGTGAAATACCATCAAGAGATTAACTAGCATTCCAGTTTTATCACTGGGCAAAGAACAATGCACTGTAATGTTTCTAGTGTCTCGATCTTGTTTTCCACAAGGTTAATGACTTTTTAAAGAAATAGAAACTTATATATTTACACTACAATATTCCCTTTTTACGTCTTTTTTTGGGGACAAATTACATTTAAGAGTATTGGATTTTCCAGCTTGATTGCTATTTTTTATAAACACTTCTAAATATGCTATTTATCCTGTTTCTACAGTGACTTCATTGTATCTCTGATGCTTTTATCAGTCATCAGGCATGTGAACAGCTACCACATACATTCTCAACAAAATATTTAATCCGCTGAATTCTATGAAAAAGTAAATATAAAACGCAAAAACGCACAACAATAACCAACAGCACTATCCAAAGGTAACTGAAAATGTCTAGGAACAGTCATAGGGAGGTTTCTTACTAAAACAGACTTCACATTTTGACATTTTTGATTTGTAGACGGACACAAAAGCAGAAACATTCAGGACCTTAAAGACAAAAATGTCCGCATTGAAACCCATTAAAACAGGAATTTTACACTTAGCATTTATTATCTAAATAATTCATTTGTGTCATTTTCATGTCATAATTTAAACAACTTGGCTTTAAAGTGTAGTGTTTTACAGGGATATTTGGTACACTGATGATCAGGACTTAAAATAATTCAGCCATAAAAAGTGGAAAAGAATATTCATATACAACATTTTAAGCAGTTTTTTGGAAGAGGGCATTTTTGTCTTTAAGGTTCTTAGTGTGAGGATTTTTTATTTTCAAAAAGCTGACACTAAATTGAAAAATCAGGCATAATGTTGATACTAATTACTGACACATTTTCGACTGCGATTCTATAAAAAAAAATCACCTATTATATAGAAAAAAAACCTTTTTCCGTTATTTTTTTCATGAAAAACAACAGTGGTACCCTGTAAATAAACCAGCATTTAAAGAGTTAAAATACTGAAAAGTATTTAACATTTGGTAGTTAGAATTAGAACTGATGTAGATTAAAAGAAAAAAGTAATTGACAGTGAAAAATAATATTAATATGTAATTTTTTTTAGCATTTTGAAGTGGATATTTCTGTCTTTAAGGACCTCTGTGCAACTTTTGATATTGACATTTAAGGGTTATTGAGAACTGAAAAGCTTTTCAACAAAACAATGAATAAAGGTAGAGCGTGTCAAAGTACCTCTCACATGACTCTGTCCTACGTCATTAAACTATCAAATTTCAAGCCTTTTCCCTGCCTTAAAAATTTCCTTATTTTATACGTTGTTTAGAACAGCTGTTAAAAGACCAAATTTAACCCAAAAATTTAACAATGGCTCAAATCGAACCAAACCTGTGAGCACTGATGAACATTTCTTTGTTTTAATGTATAGATTTTTATTAATACTGTATGCGTAATTCTTTGTAAACTTTTGTAGACTGTATTTTCTGTAGTTTGTATGTGTGAGGGACCAGGTCTGCGAATTAGCTGTTAGCTATTGACCTATGAACATGACATCGGTTAATGTAACAATGTTTGTTGTTCTGTCCCTATTAAATAAACAAATAAACAAACTAAAAATCTTAAAACACCAAGAAACAAAGACTTTACCTCGACGTGATACTGCGACGTCTCGTGCATGATGAAGTTGGAGTTGGAGTACTTTTTCCGCTGCTCTGTGAAAAGGAAAATAAAAATGTTACAAATAAGAAAATCCCTCGGTTCTGCCTGTGATTTTGCTGTATATCCTTTTATATAAACATCGGCGTAACACTGACCTAAAGTCCACATGTTGCTCGTTTCAGCAGAATGAACCAATGAAGAGATACACTAATGTGCAAGCTACGACAAGCAGCTGGGCAATAAGGAAGTGATAAGGAAACGTAATGTGTGTACGTTTTTTGCTGTTCGCTGTTGATCCCACAGTTAGCTGTATAGTGAGGATGTAGGGCACATTTTCCAAGATAATAGTATATTTGATGATATACTTAACAGTGAAGCAGGAGAGAAATATTGGAGAAGTTGGTTGTCAAATTTTCTATAAAAGAACGAATGTGCCCTGTTACACTTTGTAGTATGCTGGCCAAGCTGGCATGAAAGATCCAGGGCACAACCAGAGGCAGAGATTTACTGCAGGTTCAAAGATCAGCAGCAAGAATGTTTGCACGTCCTCATCTACGGCATTTTACCTCCACTTATGGAAATGTTGTAATGTCAGCTGTAAAGTCAGCTGTAAATACAGCTGCTCTACATTAAAGACTTAGAGCAGTGAGTGAGTCAGGTGGAATTATCAGAGACAGTCTAGCATGTTGATTTTTTTTTTTTTAATCAATGTCACTGATTTAACAGATATTTAAAGATGAAAACAACAAAATGCCCCCCCTTCAGCAGCCAGCGAACTGGAATTCCCTCCAAAGCTCTGTGTAGTCGAGGGGAACTTCAGACTCTCTGTGGGTTCATCACATGGTTTTCCTATAGCCATCTATATTAATTCTATGATAAAATATAAATTACAGGAGCTGAAAAGACAAAAAAAGATGATTCAGACCAGAAAAAGCTCAAAATGCAAAATGACATGTTCAGTCAAACCGACATCAAAACACTGCAGCTCTCAGCAGCTTGGTTCATGGCAGTACAGTGCTGTTGGCTGAGGTCATCGGTTCTAAACAGGCCAACGAGCGCCACTGTGCTCATTGACCTATTTACCAGGTGAATAGTCTGCAGGTAACAATTACGCTTAAATGACAGTATGTCCCTATTAACTCCTCTGCCAGAGCTCATATCAGGTCTCTTTGTGTCCTACGCCCAGCAGAGTCAACACTGAGATGCTACACAGCTTTTCTTTTTATACAGACACACTTTGCTTTGTGTCTTTTTCAGGCAACGTGACACAAAAGCTGCTCTGTTTGTGCAACACTTAATAAAATGTCTATTAAGTCTCTAAAGCATGTTGCAATATTTGATGTCCACTTTTTCACTGTGACAACGACGATGCCCCACAGAGCTCACACGTGTTCGCGCTGCTAAACAAAGATTTCTAAAGGCAATGACTTTGTTTCCGTGCAACCCTCCGTCACTGGACAAATGACGCAAGCATTTGTCTTCCCTCTCTGTTCCTGCCATTTCCTCTTCGCTGATTCCTTCCTGCCCGGCTCCCAGCAGGTAAAACACAAGCATCAGGTGTC
The DNA here is from genome assembly GCF_021347895.1 of Acanthochromis polyacanthus. NCBI lineage: Eukaryota > Metazoa > Chordata > Actinopteri > Pomacentridae > Acanthochromis > Acanthochromis polyacanthus. The sequence goes on along the minus strand of NC_067120.1, from coordinate 12,883,443 downwards.
GTTCTGAAAGTCGAGCTCGCCCCATGTCTTATTAATGACGGACTTTTATGCCAATCAATTCACAGTGCCGCAACAGCTTGCAATAAGAGCCACTTAGCAGACAGATGGGCAGATCCTCAGAGCTCTGTAAAGTCAATGACCAGTGATAAACACGGCTCTTTGGCAGATTATCAAACCCATACATGGCCCAGATCAATCAAACAGTCCAAATAAATGCATCATTTCCTCAACTTGAGGTCTGATATTTAACCTGAATCAACCCAAACCAAACAAAGGTCACACTGTTTGATACATCCAATCACATTTTCGCTCACTTAGTTCGATTAATAAAGACAGACTAACTGTAGATATTAAAGATGAAAACATTGTATAGCAACATCAACAAGCTCAATCCAAAGGTCATTTAATTTCAACAACAAGCGATTGTACTTGCTAAGTTTATGATATGAATTTCTAATTGCAGGGCACTTCAATAAAACAGGACCACACTGCTGTGTCCACTAAAGCTGGCAGAAAATATCCCATCAACACATCTCACAACCCGATTCACCTCAGGCAGACACGGATGAATGACTAAAAAGTTCCAGATCTATCAGAGAAAGTCAGCCGAATCTCCTAAAAGCACAGATATTTAAGAAAAACACCAGAGCAATAAAAGATCAAAGAATTTCTACTAAATATTCCACATGTTGATTCTGTCTCACCCCTAAAAACATTTTACCTGACAGAGGCATCCTCCTAAAGGAGAAACCGTCTGAGGATGATGGTCTAAAGCCCAGAGATGATAAGTTCAGTGTTGCTTCTTTCTCATCTGCCCCAGTGCGGCTGATAACAGATCAGGTGGGAGGGCCTGTGCATCATTTGCATCACTTGTTTGCTGCACTGCATTGTGAGAATGATGGGGGCATTTGCCTATGGGAAATTGCTCTGCTCTGTTATCAGTCTGCATTTTTTTTTCAGCGAGGTGTTGGCAACAGTCCCACATCCATCCAAATATATACAACTGTTTTGGCTGGTGCACATTACCGTCCCCTCTCTTGCCTCTCAGGTTGGAAAGGACAGGCGTGCTGCCGTCACCCTACAGTGAGAAAGTAGTGGTTGACCATCTGCCGCACGAGAATGAAAAACAGCACAGGCTCATCACACATGCAGTGGGATATTTCGCAAAGATCACAAGAATGGCTGGATCCTGCGGCTACTTGGATGATTTACAGCTCAAAAAGGTTTCACAGACAACGAGGTGCACAGTCAGATGGTTTGGGAACATCTTGCATCCCTGTAATACCGTCATCTGCCATGTGAGGAAGTTCTAAATTTGGAACAGTGCAGCCAAGCGGGAAAGCAGGTTGTTGTGCTATACCTCGGTGTTGGTTTCTGTCCGGGCCTATGATACGCTGTAAAATGTTTCACTGTGTTGGCAGTGTGGAAGGAGGCCCTGGCGGGGACCAGTGAGCTAATGTCTGAGGCTACGAGGGGAGGACCAGAGGTGAGAGAGGGCCTTTTCCTTTCTGCTTTTCAATGCGCCTTTTATTCACCTGCAAGACTTGGGCATCCCCACCCTGTTCCAACCGCACACTGAAAACAGACACACCCTGCACTGTAGCACAGCGCATTTCAGTCACACACACACACCCTAATACAAGTATGCAGCACCTAAAATAAAATTTCACACCATGGCGTTACTGTATCACTGAGCTCCACAGCAGTTACAACAGATCAGTGATGCAGCCTGACAACGCAGACATAAATGCAGCGCTACAATAACACAAACATGTCCCTGAATTCAAAGCATGCACAAAAGAATGAGAGTCTTCAGCACACATGAGAACGTGACTAAACGCACAAAAAGCCCGACGCATCCGGCAGCTAATCCCAGTAGGCAGCGCAGGCCTGGCACAGAGCTGGAAACTCAAGTTCCCTTCAGGAGCTCCGCCTCCCTCCCATGACCCTCAGCGTCTGAGGTGTCAGCCGGCTGAGCATGACGGGGCCCCTCAGCAGGACCTTGGCCCCGTCTTATCAGTGTGTGTGTGTGTGCTCTGGGGAGAGGACTGCGATAATGGAGTGACGCCACACAGCTGCAGCAACATGCTACACAGTGAGAGTGCTAAATTTCCTGATAAAGTCATTTGCATGGCAAGTTGAATATTGCCGTGATTTGTGTGTGTAACAGTGCTGATCCACACGGCTTAGTTTGGAAAAGTATCAGAGGATAAGGTGGGGGGTGAATGTCGCATTTATGTTTGGTTTCATCTGAAGCCGTAAACTTTTAAAAATGTGTCACAAATGCAAGTTTTTATGAAGTGAATGAAGAGTAGAAAATGTGGCAAAAAGTAAGCACAAATATGAGTAAATAGTGTTACAGCCACAGAGGCATGCATATTTACTGCACTAATCAGTACTTATAGCAGCAGGATGGTATATGTGGATCTGACTTAAACATAATGAAGTAAACCAGAGGAACATTACAGGTCATTCATGTGGTTTTTTCAGCGTTGTGTACACAGGCACCCTTTTCTAGGTTAGCTCTCTTGTTGTCCTGCAGGTGAAAATTGACCCGTTTTAAAGTTTGAAAATGTGGGGGAAAAAATAATTTTCACAGTGAAACTTGTGATGTCCACATTTTCAACATTTTTGGGAAATCTTTGAAGATTTTTTGGTGGAAAAAAAAAGAAATGTTAAAAATGTTTCTGAAGAGCATTCACAAAAAAAAAAAAAAAAAAAAAAAAAATCCAGCCAATTTTGCTGGATTTTGGTTGATTTTTATGTGAATGTTCTTCATGAAAATATTACAAGTTTTACTGATATTTATGTAATCACTTTAGTTGTTTTAGGATTTTTTTTTTGAAGATTTTTACTCATTTTTTGAAAATGTTTAGAAGAATTTTCTTGCCAAATTTGGGGGATTTTTTTTTAAAATAAAACTTTTAAGGGAAAATTTTAAGGAATTACTGGAATTTTCTTCCTGAAGGTTTTGCAATTTTTCAGAAATTTGGGGAATTTTTTGCTGAATTTTTGGATTTTTTTCAGACAAGGAAACAATATTTTTGGTGCCTGTAACAGAGGACAGCAGGAGGGTTAAATAAACTCTTGGTTTTGCTTTTTAATTGAAATTTTAAACAATAAGATTGACGTGAAACAGTGGCAACTTTTAAGTATAGAAATAAGGATGAACAACAAAGAAGAACTACAGTACCAACAGTGACTTTTCTTAGAACTATCCCTTGACACGTACGACTGCACAACCTCTAAAATTATATTCTGTAAACAAACATAACAGCTGATCTAATTACATGTTGGGGCACGAAAAGGAAAGTGTTGAAAACTAGCCAACAATCAAATACTCCTCCTGCCGTAAGCCGTGCAATTCCTCCGTACACTTCCACAACGCTTCTTACCGTAGAGGGCCTTGGCGCTGAGCTTGCTGTCCGATCTGGCCACTCCACTGCAATGACAAGAAGAGGATACGGGGTTACGCTGCATGCCCTTCATCTTCTCCCCTGCACCTCTGGATGTCACAAACCCTCTGAAAATCCCACACTGCCACTTCTCATGAAGTCCCACAAAAAAATGTAGCTTTGGTAAACAGGGAGCAGACTGGCCAGCACAGGGTGAGATTAGCCTGAGATTCGGAGCATATGGACCAGAGAGGGAGAGAGAGAGAGAGTGGAAAAGGGAGAGAAGGGAGGGTGGAGAGAGGGGCTGTTGGGCATGAAGGGAGCCAGGAGCCCAGGCAAAGCAAACAATCCTCAACAGAGGCGCTCTGTGCCCAAAGTCCCTGACCCACAGCACCTTCCACAGACTGGCTTAGTGATTCTCTCCGCCTGTGTGACAGCAGCTCAGCATAACACTGTTGGCCAACACACAGAAAGGTAAATATCTGAGGGGAAGCAGCGACAATGTGTGCGGCACTCACTTGGCCTGCCTCTCTGGAGGTCCCAGTGCGCTCATGATTTTAGGCATCCACCTGAATGAAGACACAAAGAGGAGAAGAATCAGAGAAGGAGTGGGTGATCATGAGAGACAGTGTTTGGTGGAGGAGGAAAATCATTTTCCACAAGTACTAATTTGGCATTTTACAGCAGGCATTTTTCATTTTTCTGTCTCTTCACTTTAATGAGCTCTCTAAAACAGTCCATAGTGTGCAAGTTTAAAAAGCTATAGACACCTCATTGAGATTGCAGATACATAATGCAAATGTAAAGTCGACCAAACAGCCTGTTGTTCCGCTGCAGGGAGCCAGGTGCTGGGCCTGTACTGCTGGTAGTCGGGGGACTGATCTGGGACAATAGCAGACAGCCGGCTGATATGCGCTGTGTAATTAGATCCACTCTGTTGATGACTATATCTGCATAGTTGCAATTAATTAATTTGGTTGGGCTTTACACCCAGCCATGCTAACTATCTGATAATTAGTGTGGCCTCAAAGGAGACAAAGCAACGTGGAACAAATTGCTGCATCTAAATCTGAGCGATTAAAGGGAGCAGAAAGCCAGAGAACCCAACTCTCTGACACCTTTTTCTCTGAGCCCTGAGACTTTGACTTGTCTGTCAAAGTATGCACTGACGAGGTTATGCAACGTCTATCTGGGGTTGAACACAAGCTGCCTGCAACACAACAGAGTATTGTTCTGTGTGGTTTCCTTTGCTATGAATTTATCACTTAATAAAATGGAACTGCTGATATGTGTTGAATTTAAAGAGCCCCTATGATGAAAATCAAATTATTTATCTTGTAAACATGTCCATATGATAATAATAATCTTTATTATTGATCACTTATCAAAAAGTGTTTCATAAGGGGGGAAAATAACAACAGCCACATCATAAAATAATTCTAAATAACAAATAAAAACACCACATGATAGAAAATTAAACATATGATAGAAAATTAAAATGGTGTTAGAAAAGGTAAAATTTTTAATACTAAAAGAAATAAAAATTCTAACAAAGTCAGGAGAGATTTTACAATAATAATACATTTTAGGAATGAACTTAAAACAAATCACTGACTCAGTCGACCTGATTTCTTTAAGCAGGTCGTTCCAGAGCCTCGGGGCACCGACTGCAAACGCTCCGTCTGAGGATCTCAAAGTGTGTATTGATGCATGCAGTGCTAACAGGCCAGAGGTGCAGCGGGGAGAGAGGACACTAATGCCTTAAAAGTAAAGCAGTAAAATCTTTAAATCTATCCTAAAACATTCTGGGAGCCAATGTAAAGAGGCTAAAACAGGAGTTTCAAACAGATTCCAGCTTCTGAAGTTTCACATTAAAACAAATTCTGTCAACTTGCAGGGTGAAGCTTTCACTGTCATTATTTTTCTTCAGAACCAGTTTCCATTAAGAATATGTATATCTGAATTACTCCAATACTGCAACTTTCCATTGTGTAGCATAGAGTATTTTTGCAGTATTTGACCAAAGCAGTAAGTGAGCTGGTGTGCTTGAACTGCAGCGAATGACGGAGGGGTGAATGGACAAAGAGGCAGGGACTTCATGGATCTTCATAGATGAAATTCTTACTTTGCTGATATTTCTTAACCAAATGTACACAATGTAGGAAAAAACTACAGCAGTTCTCAAAATTCTTCAAAAATATAGAAGCATACTTAAACTGCAGTGGTCACAAAGTCCACTGTAAATCTGGTTGGGATAAAGGGACTATAACAGTGGTAACGTGACTACAGTAGTGATTATAAGGTGCATACTGCATTGAGGTAAACGTACATTATGTGTGCGTGCATGAGGGGATGTTTAAGGGGAAAAAAACTAAGCTAAACATGTGACTCTGATACACAGAGAGGAGTGTTTTTAGGGTTTAATCAAAGCCTGGAGAGGGACATTAACACTGGATTCCAAGGAGCCATGCATCACTTTAAGAAACCGGCTTATTTTGTATTATTAATTGGTGGCCAGAGATTAAGATTCGGTGTCACCAGCCAGCTAGTTTTCTGGAGCTACAATCCAAACCAAGGAAACAACCAAGCCAACTGAGCCTATGTGATTTAGTCGCACAGGGTGTGATTCTCACAACAATTATAAACATCCGTTTTTGGACCAAACTGTTATGACACAGCCATTTCCGCATGACAGGCCTTTTCTCCTTTCTGATGTCAAAGCTGTTGTTTCTAATCAAAGAGCTCCACACGACAGATGCACAAGATAAATACTGTTTATGGAAGTTACAGATGAAAGCTTATCCAGCGTTAGATCATAAGCAGAATCGCCCCACAAAGATAATCTCTCAGATATTCTGAAACAAAGGGAGGTCGAATCACAACAGCTTTTACAACCTGGGCCATAGCTGATGCAAGTTAAAATATGATTTTACTGAGACAGGGCCATAACTGGAGACAAGATGTTACGGCAAAATGCAGGTAAGCTGACAAAAACTAGTCGTATTTACTTTACAAAGTGGAGTCTGCACAAAAGACAGGCTTCCTCTTTCTGTCCTTATCTCCGCGGTCATCTTCTCTCCATGCTATTGTTCACAGCTGTGGCCTGCTGCCAGGTTTCAGGAGGGAGGTGAAGCCAGAGCAGGCGGGACGGGTGTCATGTGCTGTCAGCCTCATGGCAAGAGGCCGCCTGCACACCTCCACTCAGCCTACTGTAAGGTGCTTATTGTTGAATGATTACAACCCCTTATTCAGAGGTGATTACACGGTATAAGAACAATAATCACTCACAAGGAAGAAAGGTGGAGGCTGCTTATCTTGCTTACTCATGAAAGCTGTCTCATATTTCATTCCACCCTTTTCAACAACTGATTGTATGTGGACGCTTTAATTTTCAAATTTCATGAAAGTAGGTTGGATAAGTTTCGCACCCATCCTGGTTTATGCAGCAACAAAATAACCAAGCAGTTATGTGCAATTAGCCCTTAAACAGTCTAATATTTTGAGTTTGTGGTAGCAGTCATATGACTTTTGCATTAAAACTCTTAAATGTCAATGCATTCAAGCAGTTAAATCTTCAAACTTATACAAAGCCTTCAACTATGAACAGAAAAACACCTATATAAGATAACATAAGAAATTATTAGTGCCACACGTATCAGTAACGTATGCATGTATTATGTCAAGTGCTATAGATTATTAGATAAGACACTTTGAACTTCTTTAACCAACGCACACTGCGACTTCTGAACTATTGCCATGTCATGAGCTCTTTTACATATCAAAAATCGATTGATTTAGTGCATTATTACATTGAAAATTGTATAAATGCACTGTACAAAACACAATATCAACAACAAAATACAAAAACACATCACAAAGGATATATTAATAAGACAGAAAACCAAGCACCTGATCTTAAGTTTCAAGTCTGCTCAAAAACTAAACCAAAGACTTAAAGCTCAAACACATTTAATGCCACATGAAAACCTCGTTAGCACTAATCAGCACCACAAGAGGTTTTAGCCCTTTAAATAAAGCTCAACAACAGCAATCAATATCTATATATCTTAAGCTTCTCCGCTCCAAGCGACACAAGACACGCCCCATTACACAACTGAAGCTGCGTGAATCACAGCTGACAGGCTCATTATGGTGAGATAAACTCAGCATTTAAAGCACATGCTCATTAGCAGCCTCTAGTGTGAGTGCTATTTTCTTTTTAAATCGCTTCAGCCAGACAGTGAGGTCACATCAGTGTCATTTTCACTGCAACACTTTCTGACACACTACAGAAATAGAAAATATTGACAGTGGCATCTTATGTAATTTATCTATGAAAACACGATTTTGCTCTGATAGGAGCAATCTGGAGTTTGCCCCATGACCCTAATCTTTTAGTCAGAGAAAATAGTTATCTGATATTACGCATTTAAGGAAATGCAGTCATTTGGTTGAATCACACTGCTAATGATGATGTTGCACGTTTATTGTTTGTGCATTCTCTAAATCTGGGTGTAGAGCAGAAGCACAAGATAAAATCAGGTCACATTTCACAGCCACGATCCCTGTTTGTTCACATGACATTCATTTGACCCATCAAGAGCTCAACACACAACAACAGTCTTGTGCCAGTGAAAAAGCATTACTAGAAAGGCTGAGATTCTCACGTAGCAGTCAGTGAATTCTCCTGTGGTTGTTAATGTGTAGCATGTTGGGGGATCATTCTCAACCTCTTTAACCTCTAATGAAACTACATTCCTCTGACCACGCAGCAAAACGCTGTAATTATGGCTTCAGATGACATCGGATGTAAATGAGGTTCACAAGGTGCACTTCTCTGCTCTCTTACAGCTTGAATGAAGCAAGGCAAGAAATCAATAAAGTGCTAATTAAACTTCCACGGTAACAGAACATCAATGATGTCCTGAGGAATGATTTGTTAGGAGTCATTTCCTAATGGCACAGTTTGAATAAAACATGCTAAGAGGCACTGACTTATGTTGAACCAAACATGTGGCCCATCTCACACGGGATTACAAACAATGAAACTTTGCAAAAATGCACATCTTCTAAAAGAGCAAAGAGGACGCAATTAAAGAGATAAGAGAAAACCAAAGTTCTAAATGAACTGCTCAAAAAAAAGAGAACTACCCAGAGATTATCTCTTCTTCCAGGCTGTCATCAGCTACCTGGTTAATTCATGAGTCTTTCATGTGCAATATTCATACTTAGAAGGTCTACAGTCAGTTTTTTTATTTCAATAAACAAAGCATTTCTGTTGCCAGTTTTTAAAAAAGGCAATAGAAAACTGAATAAACTCATATTCTGTATTTTTCAGGCAGCACAAAGAACAAATCTGCTTCTTCTTTCCATAGTATTGTCAGAGATCTCAGTTTTAAAGACTGGCTACACAAAGATTAATCCTCACATTCATTTTTTATATTAAATGTACTCAGTTTGGGTTTCTTCATATGTCTTCAGCTTGCTGCTCTTAAGACAAACATGGATTTTCTGGACAAACAAATGCTGAGCTTCTCGTTATTTACACCCAGAGATATAAAACATTATGCGTAAATCTTTAGACCAAGAATTTCTTCTTTACCCCAAAATTAATATCTTTAATATTCTCAGACAGTTTTCTTCCACACCATGTAGTCTGTTTCAGAGCTGAGCTACACAGATCTCCTCACATAGTTTCCATCTGTCCAAACTGCAGCCAACTTTGGTGCGTATTTTACGCACGCACCAAATATCTTATATTCTGCACCGATTCACTCAGAGAGACTGCAAATTAGTACTTTAAACTAATTAATCTCAACATGTTAAAGACTGGGGCTGCACAGAGGAGTAGTGGTTAGCATTTTCGCCTTGCAGCAAGAAGATCCCTGGTTCAGATCCCGGCCTGGGCCTGGGGTCTTTCTGCATGGAGTTTGCATGTTCTCCCTGTGCAGGCGTGGGTTTTCTCCGGGCACTCCGGCTCCCTCCCACAGTCCAAAAATATGCTCAGGTTAATTGGCTACTCTACATTGCCCGTAGGTGTGAATGTGAGTGTGATTGTTTGTCTGTATATGTAGCCCTGCGACAGACTGGCGACCTGTCCAGGGTGTCCCCTGCCTTCGCCCGAGTCAGCTGGGATAGGCTCCAGCACCCCCGCGACCCTAGTGAGGATAAAGCGGTGTATAGAGGGAATGAAATGGAATGTTAAAGACTGAGCCGATCAGGTTGAACTCCCTCTGCTCACCTGAGGAAGATCATTTGAGACGATGGAAAGCTCCGTGGCGATTTTTGTCAAGTAAAACCATGTTTATGTAGGTTGTGTGCTCACCGTGAAGCCACGTGAACTCATTCTACACATGCATCTGCAGGAGTAAACAAATAAACACACAAACAACATCTTTTACCCACCACGGGAACTTACAGAGCCGTTTTCCGGACTGGATGCTCAAGTTGACGAGTGTGGGTGAGTCAGCGTGTGAAACATCAGCCTTCCATGCAGACCTGCAGCCGACTGGGACAACAAACAATAAAACTCCGCAGGAACCTTCTGGATGTCTGAGGTAAAAGTAGAACTCCAGTACTGTAAACTAAACTACACAAGGTGTCATCCAGCTGCGAGCACAGACGGTTTTGGCCGGTTCTGAGACACAGAGTGGCTGAAGGAGGAGGAGACGGCAGCAGGTGAGTGATAGGTGACACTGCAGGTAACTCAACCTGACGGGGAGGAGCTTCTCACACGCTGTATTTGGAGGAGTTGTCAGCTTTTCCCACAATCTGCTGTGATGGTGAAAGTTTCCATGCGTGCTGGTGATGTAACTCACTCACCTGTTACCAAAAATTAAAAATAAATTTTCAAAACTCGTCACCAGGCGGCAATCTTTAAAATATAATGTCATGATAATCCACATAGAGTATTTTTCTTCACCTTTTTGGCATGTGTGTTTGTAAAGACAAGAGTTCTGGGTTGGTCTAACCTGATCCTCTTCCTGCAGTTTGAGTTAAATGGTGTAATTATAATTATTATAAAGGAAAACAATGCATAATAGTGCAGCAGGAGTTTTGCTTTTTTCTTTATTTAATCATTTTGTGGAATTATAATTCATCTTTGGATCATTTGAGAGATCCTGAACCCAAAATGGGGAAACAGAACTCAAATGACCCTAAATGACCTCTTATGAGAGGCCAGAGGAGCCATTACCAGCATAAATACATCATAAAAAAATAGATTTTAAAAAAGTGGCCAATGCATAAATCTAAACTATAGTCGGACTTCAGCAGTTGAATCATTTCGTTTCCACAGGTGTCTCTTTGTGTAGCACAGTACAGTCTGGTCTGGTCTAACCTGGATGGACTCAGCAGGGCGGCTGAAAGGGGAGCAACAGTGTGGATCACTGCCCAGGTTTCAGTGTCACTGCCTGCTAAGAATGACCACTCTTTGTCCAGTCATAGTGTTCCGTCCCCATTCAGAAAATCCATGAGATGAGATACAGCTCTTAGACTAAGCAAATTACATAAACAACAAGGCAAATGATCCTGTTTACATGAGCAATAAAAAGCCTGAAGTTTAACAGATTCCTAAAGACACCAATAGTGGGGCGAGATGACGAGGGTTGAATCAAATTTTATAAACTGTGCTTCACCTACAGTCAGTGTTAATCAGTGTTGCTTAAGCACAGGAACTGTGATTTGTTTTCAGAGTGGTTACTTTGGAAACCTTGCCATTGGGTTTGATCATTAACTTCTACTGTCAGTGCTGAAAAATGACCTGTTTGAAAAAAGTGGAGTCGGAAAAGACTAATAGACCAGCATTGAAAAATTGCTCCGTGTGCTGGATTAGGGCTTATCTAACATCCAGCATTTAGAGTTAAAGTTTAAGCAGCCAACATGAAAAATTAATTTCAGATATGTGATCATTCCAGGACAGCTGCTGGAGCTTTGTAAGGCAGTTTGTTTAAGTTTGGAGCATTGTGGTGTTCTAGTAAAGGACAGGACTGGAATGATTTGTGCATAAACACAAGTGGGACTAGACTGCAGCTGACTTGAGTTATTAAGGCTTTTGGTTAATTTTTTAAAAAGTACACGTTATGCACTATTTATTTCAAAGACATTGGGGGAAAAAACTGTAAATTCTTGTCATTGTTCAAAATCTTTATCAAAACAAGTCTGCCCTCTACTGGACAAAAAATGAACTAAACTCATTATTAAATGTATTCTATTATAAATAAGAAAGAGTAACACAAATAGATTTTTTATTTCACACTCGAAAAAATATACAGAATAAAATAAGAAATATCAGTTCCTGCGTTTGTATGATCAAATCTGTCCCTGGGGCCTGTACAGCCCAGTAGACCTCATACCTTACAGGTGATTATGTAAGACTGTAAAGTAATTTACATGTACTGGTCACTTTATTATTGCTTTTGTGTCAATGAGACTTTTCCCAACCGTCTCAGTTGCTTATATCAGCATGTTGACTTATTTCTATGTAAAGGACTCCAACACAATACCCACAAAAAGGAACAAGCTAGTCAAATATAGCCTTAAATTCTATCTGTAAACACATTCATTTGCACTTCCAAGCACATTCTCATTTGCACTTTTCTGTATCACTCTTGTATAACCGGTTGATTTTTTTCTATATTATATTTCTATATATGTGTATTTTTTTTATTTTACCTTCAATTTATACCCTAATATTCTGTGTTGTCTTATGGGCTACCCCTTTATTGAAAATCCATGCTGCTGTAACAATTTCATTTCTCTTTGGGGATTAATAAAGTTAGTCTAAATCTAAGTCTAAAATAGTAGTTTATAGTCAAACTATAATGAAAGTACAGCTTTAGTTACCTCCTGATCCAACATGATGCTGGTCAGTCACATTTAGTTTTATGTCGAGCTGCAGTGGTTAGCTGTAACTATTCGATTAATTGTCAACTATTTTGATAATTTATAGTAGTTTTTTAAAGGGAAAAAAAGTCCAAACTCTTTTATTCTGACTTCTAAAACTTGAATATTTAGCAGTTTCTGTGGGTTGTGGATAAAACAGGACATTTGAGGACATCATCTGATCGACTTTTTTCGACCTTTTCTTCCATCATTTAGACCAAACAACAATAATCAGGAAAAAGATCAAGTGTTTCATCAACAGTTAAAATAACACAAATCACACATTTTGTGTTTTGCCAAGAATGCTCACCTGCACATTTTTACAGACTGCAATCAGCAGCATTCTGACTGCAGTTCACTGACCACCTGTCTTTAAAAACAAAGGTTTTCTGAATGTTTAAGTGTTAAAAAATTGACCACTAACAAGAGACAACAACTCTACATCTTAAGTATACCAATTCTCTCATAAGAATACACATTATTTACACTCCAAACCAACAGTGCAAACTACAATTTTCTGATTTTCTGCTTGAAATTAGGAAACATAATAGACATGTTGTGAGTTCAGCAGTAAGATGATAAAAGGATGAAAAGGAGGATTTCTTCAGGAATAGGCACTGAAAGACACAAAGGAAAGCACATAATTATCTATTATTGCATTAAACTGTACATTGATTGAATACAGAACATATTTGTAGAAATAACTGTCCAACAATCAGTTTTGCAAATTCTTAGTTAGCACCGTTTATAATAAATGTTGATCAGCAAGGATTTATTCAAGGATCAGACACTTAAGAGAGCGGATTATTGCCTTTGGCTTTTTCTTGGGAGGAAAATTGAAGGATGTGACGATATTGTACAAGGTATACAGTATCACTTGAATGAATGCCACCCATGTTAATAATTTAGACACAGTCCTAAAGGAAAGCAGGGCGTTTTCATTCATGGACAATAGTGTGGACAAAAGGAAAGCTCAGTGCTGTCGTGGCTTACAGAACATACGTATGAGATGCTAATTGCATCAGCATATCTTGTCAATCAAAACAAATGGAGCCTAAAATGTAGGCCAGTCTCTTCTTGTGATAATGAAGTGTTTCATCTGTGTTTGACACCAGATATTGTAATTTACCAACCTGTCTATCATTGAAGCCGACAGGCGGCCATGTCAGAAAATGATTGTGAGCTAATATAATACAATAAAAGCCTCTTCAGCTGTCAGCTGTCAAGGTTTGATATCAAACAGCTATCGTAAAAACTAATGAAAGTGGAACCAACCTTGCGAGTCGAGCTAACGTGCTCAACGCCAGGATTCCATCTAAACTGTAGACAACGAGGAGGACGCTGCTGATGATGACGTCTGCTCGCACTACGTACGTCTGCCACACCAGGAAGTAGACGGTGAGCAGGATGGTTGTCCCCGTCACGATGAGGTTACCCAGAATATACCCCTCGCTCTCCGTCAGGTTCCCCTTCACTCCTGCAGGCAGAAACAAACATAAGAGTCAGGAAAGAACTTTACTGTTTTCTTTTACATTATTGATGAAGGTGTTTTGATGTCACTTTAATTATTATTATTAGATTGCAGATCGTCATGAAAGATCTTCAGTCGTGTAATTTATATTCATGCTGCTGCACATCACAGTTTTAGGTCCATTTATGTTTTGCAACTCTCCCGACAACTCTCAGTTTCCTCTTACTTCAGTACTGTACTAAAATACAAGCTTGGAATTTTTTTAAAAAGTGTGTTCCAGGTAATTTTAAAATCAATATTGGATTTTCCATGAAAGACGATCATACACACCTTGCTAGATATTCTCCTCTTTCCTCACCAAAAATCCATTTCTCATTTTAAAATTGTAACTACTGGATACAACATGTCTCCTACATCCCTGAAAGTTCGTTCTTAATTTGGGCAATGCAGCCTTCATGTCCACGTCAGTTCTTCTGATGTCATAAACTCTCCACTTTCAGCAGAAGAACATGAAAACAATCCTCCAGTGTCAAACACACATCAGTCTGCATGGTGATTTTTGACTAGAGAAGGACTATTACAACGAAAAATGTGTTCTCTCTATTTGTTGTCATTGTCATGCTTTTAAGAGTGGATTTAATTCTGTTGCTGGGAAATATAAACAAAAACAAATAGTGATTGTGTGACACATGTCCCATCAATCATCTATTTTATAACAGCCAGATCAGGAAGAATGCAGCCAGTCATGTTACCGCATTGATGTTGAGGTGTTCAGAAACTGCTTTTATGCTTTTTAGTATGAAATGCAAGTGAAAACTGCTCTATAACTTTCATTTTCAGCCAAAGTGACCAAACTTGTTACGCTGGTTTTTATCAGATATGACCAGTGACTTTATACATTCAGTTTTTATGTCCTGGTGACTCTTAAAATTGCACTAACGGCTCTCTCTTCGATGATTTAAATAGGAACCTGGTCTTGTTAGCCTCAAATAACTGATGGTGGGGCGTTACCATGGCAGATAACGAATGGGGAGACGTGACTATAAGGACTTTGATCATGATATCCTCGTCAAATGTTTGCCTCTCAGTTCAGACTAACTTGAAAGTGACTTTGATCTCTGAATGAAGTGTCTCCATGTTTAAAAATGACTAGTATAAAATGTACTAGAAATCGGGTGTGACGTGGCACCACTAATTGGTGTTATTTACTGCTACGTGCACATTAAGTCTTGTGTAAGTTAAAGGTAAGAAGAAGCTTTGGATACATAGTTATGACTACATGTAAGCAGCACCATACTGTTTTTTTTCCTTAATATAATGGAAAGTTGTAAAATAAATATTTGCATTTTTAGTGTCTGTATTAACATACAGAGTAAACAAAGGCATGACTATGAAAGTGAAAAAAACAACAGACCAAAACAAACGACTCATGTATAATGAACCACTACAGTTTATTTTGCATCTTTTTCAGCTTTAACAGCATTTATAAGATGTTAAAGTAGCTGCATATAATGAAAGCATGCTTGATTTTTTGTAATACAGGAGAAAACTAAATTCATCAGAGCCAAAAAAATAAATAAAAAATAGCCATCTCTATTATGAGTTGGAAAAATACTGAAAGATAAAATCCAGTTCTGCTAACCTGCATCCTAAAGCTTGATTACTTTTTATTCCAGCTGCTCTTGTTTTAGTTGATTGATTTGATTAAAAAACTAAATGCTAATTAATGTTTTAATTATTCATTATTTTACCTACTGGTATTGTAATATTTTTATAACTATTGCTGTCCAAGTTTCTTATTTGTGCGCTTACATCTTTTATGTTCTTACTTGGGTACAGTGTGAATGAATGGATGAATGAATGAATGAATGAATGAATGAATGAATGAATGAATGAATGAATGAATGTGCCCCCTTTGTGTTTTCATGTGGTTTCTCACCACAGAAGAAATGCAGAAGCTCCAGAGCAGCCAGGAGGAAGAGCAGGCCGACATCACAGAGGACAGCGTCAGCAGGATAGGACAGCTCCAGGCCTGAAGGCAGCAGACACATTCACTGCCCACAGGTTCATCGCTGTCTAAACATCTGCATGTCCTGCACTCACTCTTTCTGATGATCAAACCCAGAGTGAAGAGAAAATAGAGCACAAAGTAGACCGCAGTCAGCTTCAGCAGGATCTGCAGGGAAACAGACGACAGCTGGGTGCAAAGTTAAGTTCAGTTCATCATCAGAAGGAGAGTCTCTTTGTTCTGCGGCTGATTTGAATGAAATGAAAGGATACAACACCTGCTGACCTTCCTGCAGAAAGAGAAAGTTAGATTCAGCACAAATTTTCTGTGAAATTGAATCAATAATAGTCTAATAACTTAGTTAAAGGTTTAATAGAAAAGCGTGTCTACAGCAACCATAGCAACGCGTCCACCCACCTGGTCCTGGTATCGCCATTTTGACTTGTTGTCGTTACTTGGAACCACAAACAGGATGAGTCTCCCTCTGCTGGATGGAAGGTGAACTGCAGCCTGAGAGGACATCAAATTAAAACTGGAGTGTTCGCTTGTCCCAGAAATCTGTTTAATACACTACTTTATTCTTTTAAAAGTTTTCAGGATTTTTTGTAAAGCTGATAAAGGTGTTAGTATAATTAACAGGCTTTTATACATCTGAAGACACACTTAATTTCAAATATAATAAGTGATTAATGCCTCAAACATAAATAGGCAGCCGAGACATGGCTGAGGGCTTTTCCTCGGCATGAAAAACACCCACACTTTAATGCTAAATTAAATAAAGCAGGTCACTATTTACTGAATGAGCCATTTATTCCTTCATAGTGCATGATTAAGAATAGATGCCACCAGAAGAACAATCCTTATTTCCTTTAAAAGTATTTATACATATTGAATAAAAATTTAAAATGCATCCATTGCAATTAAATAATCGCCTTAGACAACTTTGTTTTTCTAAAGCCAAATGAAAAATCTCGTGAAAGGCATCTTCCCAAGCATCCAGGCATCATTCGATCAATACAAGCTTGTAACTTTTGCAAAGGATTTATTTTTTTAAATTTAGTTGTTGCTCAGAATTTAACTGCATGAGGCTCCCTATGACTCTCATCTGAACAGTAAATTGATATAATATAATAAATATATCCTCATAAGAAAATAAAAAAGGCTTATTTTGTCTTTTTTTCTATTAGAATACTATATCAAGATAGCTTTAACCACTTCTTTTGAAAGGAACAAAGTCAACATACAGATCTGCATCTCCACAGAGCTGGTGAAATTATGTTTCCAATCAGTGTGTTGAAATAAATGCCACCCAGTGAGCGAAACTGCAGACCCCAGACTGCTCTGCTCAGACATAATCCACAGCTTACAGGTAACTAATGTAATAACATATATCAGCAACACGGCCTACAAACAAACACTGAACCTGAACTTTAATCAATGCATCTTTATGTTCACATGGAGCACATGTCTGCAGAATGCGAAAGGTCGCTGAACCCAGAGAGGATTAACACCAGAACTCTGCAGCCTGCTTCACCGCTGTACTCAGTGTCTGGATCAGTGCTTTTCTGGTCTGCAAACTCTGCTCTAATTATTGGTGTTCTAGCCACAAAGCCTTGATGAACCAAACTAAAGTAGCCTGTCCAGTTCTAAGCGCCAGACGTAGTTGACAGCCAGCAAATCTGGTGAAGAGTTTAGCAGCTAAAAGACCAAAGAAGAGCAAAATGAACAGTAAATATATGTTTTGACAGGTGAATAAAATATCATTTGTTACATATGTGCAGGATTTTTAGGCAGCCAACTGCTTGTTTGGCAAATTTAAGGTGATAATAACTTGAATTGTTCCTCTATTTTTTTCTTGCTAAGCTGCAGCCAAGAGGCCAACAAATCTGCCAGTGCAGCTTTAAATAATGGCTGATTAATGAAACACCAATTTCATGGCAAGTAGCCACGACATCAGTGCGATACAGTACGCTATACCATAAGTAATGAGGTGGAAACTCATACCCTCCTCCACAAAGTCCATAAGTTTGATATATCAGGACACAGTTTGTCAAACATTCTCTGCTGACTTTTTCAGCATTTATGATTTTTGTTGTACAGGACGGCATTGCTCAACTTCCATTTAGTCCCTGAACTTTACATGCTGTAAAAAAAATGTTAAGCCACATTTAATCTTAACTTTAATGCCAAAGACGTCTAACTAATGTGTGAGCATCTGTTTCCAAGAATAGGGTGTCCATATGTGACTTTGCTGGCAGAGTTTACATCCACGCAACATGTGAGATAGCAAGAGTACGCAGCACTCTGGTTCACACACGTACAGCTACAGAGCTATATGAGATAAGAAATACAGAATACCAAAATGAACTGCTTTAACATAGCCAGCTGTTTCATTGTCCTCCGCAGCCTCTATCTGTTTCTCTTTCTTGCTTGTCCTCTGAAACAATCTGCATAGTGTGGCTGGAAGAACGGAGGCGTTGTTTGGGGTGAATGGAGGAAGAGCAGAGGGGTGGAGGGCCGCAGAGGGAGATGCTCCAGCTGTGGGGGAACAAGACAACACAACAGCATCTCACATGTGGGCGAGGGGGGAGGTGGGCGTCAAGGCTGTGGGGGCTGCACACAGTGGCATTGTTATAAGGGGGGGTGGGGGGGTGGGATGCAGCTGATAAGGTTGAGAGAAATGGATCATTCCCTCAAATCCTCCCCTTGGGAAGCCTTGACACAAAACACTCCTGTTGCTGTGCGGTTGTTTAAGATAGAGGATTTAAAAAAAAAAAAAAAAAAGTCCCCACAGAGGTCTTTTAAAGCCAAAGTTTGCTGCAGTGAAGTTTCACTGAAAGTTTCAGTAGATCCAATGAAAGTTATTGCTGGGATAATGCATCATTTGCTGTTGAAACTGAACTGTGTGGTTCAAATGTTGGAGCCCTCTTCTTCCCTTGGCTTTATGCTGTTTTAAATTTGAAAAGGGCTTTCATAAGTTAACTTTATTTCTATCACAGAATCAGAAATGTGCTTCAGAGAATTCAGAGCCTCTATACCAATAAGAAAAACACTCAATACTACAAGCACTTGAGAAATGCCTGCTACAGAACAGAAAGAGAAGTTATATTATCAATACAGAGGCAGTAAAATTATGTCAAAAATCTGTGCCCACAAAATGTATTTAAGCCTAAATTTCACATAAACTGCTTTGTTTGAGGGTTTAAGACATTTAATACACACATGTATGTATTCTTTTCAAATCTACAACAAAATCAAACCTGTCTGAAACTAATCATAATTTTAATTCTGTATTATTTTGTGAATTAAACGTCAGATATAATGAAAAACGTCCCAGTGCTGAAATCTTGAAAACGCTTGATTTATTTGACAGTCCAAAGCACATTTTTAAAAGTAGAGACCATGAATGAAAATTAGGAACAATCAAGCTCCAAATATTAAACATTTGGTGTCACTGTTTAATTAAAAAACTGAAATGTTACGTTAATTATAATCGCTGGTTTTCTTTTAATTGATTGATTAAAAAGTGATGTTGCAGTTTATTAACGAAATTGTCTTGAAATGAAAGTTGTGTTCCATAAGCAGCTGTGGAACTCCGTGTAAACTATGCGTCCTTACATTCACTTGAAGTTTCCAGAGCAGCAGTCTGGCGCACATCCCTCACCTGCCTCCTCTCCTCCGACTCTGCTGCACACATGCTGTCTGAGAGGCAAACGAGGAAGAGAATCAGCCTCAAGGACTCTGGAATCTACTTTGAACAACTTTAAACGCACACCTCAATTTCGTAAACCTCGCATTTTACGCTCAGTTTGCGCCGTTCTCTTCCAGAGCCTGATGAAAAACTCCGAGAAACAAAGTTTATTATTATGACTCTTGCGGCAGCTGAGGTGAAGGTGCGTCTGAAGGCACATTTCTTCTATGGATTTCTGTTGGCACTTTAATTGAAGAAATCAGCCGAGAACTTTACAATTGTGTCCCGAAGCGGAGCGTCAGTGGAGGCGTTTGGCAATAAGCAACATCAATTCAGTGCCAAGTGGCTGAACAGGAGGCAGAAGTTGTGCGCAAGCGGTGGATTTATGTGAAGTGAAACCAGAAGACGTCGGTTAAAAATCTGGATTCCGTGATGTATATGTGAAAGTTTCCCCCAATCCGAATTCATTTCGTTCGGACAAGGGGAAACTTTAATGGATTTTTTATGTGGGACCCGCTAGGATGGACGTGGTAGATGAAACAGAAGCGTTACAGAGATTTTTTGAGGGTAAGAATTTTGGTTTATTATACACAGCCAATATTTATATGAAACTCACAGCACAGAATGTCGTATGTGATTAGATAAAGGTGTCTTTTTTTTAATTTCTCACAACGTCTTTGACTTTTAAGTAGTTTTTATGAAGGAAAAGGTGATTTTACTCTCAGTTCTTGTCAACTCCAAGTTTCCCTACCTGGGGAGCTGCATGTTCAGTGTGACCTCAGTGTCAAAAAGCCTGATTTAAACTGTCCGCATACACTACGCATGGCAGGTGGTCAACTTAAAAAGAGAACAATTACAGTGATCTTACTTTAGTTCCTTTTCTTTGACAGTTGGCCAGACATTGCATGCACCGCTCTCTCCTTTCCAGTTACATTTCCCCCTTTGCTGTTCACCTTAAAAAACAAACTTGTAAGAGTTCAGGAGGGTGCGGGGAGCAAAAGTGCTGCTGATGGGTAACAGATCACATTAAACTGGGAATCCTAAGGGGGAAGAAAAGAGGTGGAGGAGGGTGGGGTTGAGGGTTGAAAGGGTGTAGGAATTCAAGTCAAGATAAATGGTGTGTTTTGCAAGTGTGTGTGTGTGTGTGTGTGTGTGTGTGTGTGTGTGTGTGTGTGTGTGTGTGTGTGTGTGTGTGTGTGTGTGTGTTAGAAACATGAGTGATGCGACTTGAAGCAGTGATGCAGTGTTGGTCACCAGATTGCAACATAAACATGAGCTAAACCAGCAATTTATGTTTAAATACATTATTATGCTTCATAAAGACACAGTGTCATTTTCGGGACTTTCAATCACTTGAGATTTTAATGGGTGAATCTATTTTTCTAAATGTTAAAAACAGTTCATATCCAACCTTTTTGTGCACACCTGAGTTGAGTTTAGCAGCCTGAAGGTCTTCACTGAATTTAAATCAATTAATTAGTCACAATTTTAGCATGTTCTTGTGACCCTGTTTCTGTTCCTTTCTGATCTTCTCCTGCAGTAAATTTCACATCGCATGCGGTCCTGCAAACATAATCACATTGTAAGAGTTTTTTCTGTGCAGCCTGTGAATCAATCTTTAATTCACTTCCACTAGAGTTTTTTTATTAGCTAAACAAGCGTTGGAGGAGACGTCAGGTGCACATAAAAACACGTACCACATAATAAGTTATCTGTGAGGACACTATGCACTTTATAATAGTATACACTGAGTGCTGACTTAAATATACACAGCCATCCATGACTGTCGGAGGTTCCTCGCCATTCTGACAGGAATTTAGTGTGTTTACATTCTTGCTTTGGGAGTAAGAGACATGTTCTTACTTTGGCTTTATTTCAGCCACCCTTGCTTGGACTAAAATGTCAACTTGTCCAGGAGAAGTAGTATACAGTAGGTGCTGACTTTGATGCTTATTTTCCTATTTCATTTCAGCCTCCCAAGTGATACTGACCACCTAATTATGTTTCTGTCTGATCATAAATTCAAGACAGAATCAAACATGAATTTAAATTAGTAACAAAGAGTGTTACCAGTAAGTCTTAAAGTGTTATATAATTCAGAACTAGTAAAAATAGGTGCCTGTTCATCTTTGCCCTGTGGCTAAAACAAACACACACTCACATAGATACACACACACACATGCGGGCACACACACACACACTTAGGGCACTAATGGATTTCAGTGCTGTTAAACAGTGTTTTAATAGGATTAGTGAAATATGTATACATTCACATTAATGTACATTCCTGGCATAGCCCCGGTGGCTGTTAAAACACAATGAGGTGAGGCTGGTGTGTCTCTGGGTATTTGGCCTCTCTCTCTGGCTCCATTAGAGTGACAGTGAGCAGACAGGCCGAGGAGGTGAGATAGTGCAGACTCGGGGTGGAGAGAGGCCGGTGTGTTGAGAGAAACCCAACTAAAACCACCAACCCCCTCAAAACTTGACCTTCTCCTCTCTGACTCACTTCAGACAACAAACCGTGAGCCGTGTGTGCTCAAACTAAAGATCGAGGATTTGTCGTGTTTCGTTGCAAGTAACGCACCCTCCAAAGTCAACCAAATACTGGGTTAAACGATAAGTCACGCTGACTGCGTTTCATTTTTCAGCCTCATAATGAGTAAGAACTGAAACATTTGTGTGCAGTGAGATTCATGATGATTTTTTTATTTATTTGTTTGTTTTTTTTGCCACTGGAAAAAAAATGCAGATCCAGAATTTCTGTGAAGCTGCACTTACACTTAGCTTTGAATCAGAATTACAACTGCAACCAATAGGTATTTTATAAAGTACAGATGTGTGACAAATTAAAGGAAACTCCAACATAAAGAATCTGAGCGGGTGTTGGACCAGCTTTTGATTCTCCACGTATCTGAACTCTACTGGAGCGATGAAACCTATACTTTCAAAACATATTTGCCGTTTTGATGATATTGAGTGATGTCTAACATGTCAGTCCAAAATCTCCTGTAAGTGTTCACCTCGGTTGAGATCTGCTGACTACAAAGGTCAAAGCATCTGATTCATCATTTTCATCCAATCATTCAGTGTCCTTATGGATGGGGATATAGTCATCACAGGAGAGACTGCTCCCATCAGGATAGAAACGTCACATCAGAGGACAGAGGCGGTCACTCAGATCTAGTTTGTATTTATTTACAGTGACTGGATCTAAACCATGCTAGCATAACAGAGCCGCTGGATCCTCTGACTGTAGGGGTCAAGGGTTCACATTTTTCCTTTTTATTGTCAACTGTCTGTAACTGTAAGATATTTTCATTATTAACTGCTTCGTTATTTGGCACATAGAGTGTTACAAATGCACGTTACAATATCATCCAAAAGCAATTCAGTTTACAGATACATAAGACAAAGAAAATTTGTCACAACTGAGCTGAGTAGATAAAACCAGTGCTGTAAATGCATCTCCAAGTAATTTTGGAACAAAAAAGAAAGAAATGATGAATCAGGTGTTAAAATAGGTGTTGTAGCGGTAGTAGCCAAGAAGTAAGATTGCAATCTAAATATATGATGCGGATGGATATACCACTGCTTTTAGCCATGAGTACTGGACAAAGACAAAAATGTCAGCACCTCAGCAAAGTCAACACAATTCATGAGTTTACATGATGCTAAGGATCCATCCTCTGGGCACCCTGCATGTCTGTAAACGTCATGGTAATCGACCCAACAGTTGTTAAGATATTTCATTTTCTGTTGACTGCTGTGAACTGATTCACTGTCGCTGCCATCCACGGAGTCACGGCACTAATGTGGCTAAAAAAAGTTCAGTCTGAAATGAAGTCATGCAGGTGAAGGATTCTGTTGTTAATGTACCTGCTAAATGTAAAACGTTGACCATGTTCACCTCCTCACCATCTAAATCTAAAAACGGATTCATCATGTTCTTCATCCACAGACAACTCATCACCTGAGTTACCATATGAAAATTCCCATCACTGCACTCCCACAGTAGTTGTGAATAATGGATCTGAAGGTTGCCGTCCATCTTGTAAAACCTGTGTGAAACGGACTAGGTCTGGAAGGTTTCCTCTGATTTATAGTTTCAGTGGAGAACCACTGCTGGAGGAATGTATTGTTTTTGAGCAGTCAGGCTTTCTGCGCTTTCTAGTAGGTTTTATTTTTCATTGTTGTGCCTCACTCCCATCAGTGCAGACTGCCAACTTAGTAATCCTCAGCTAGGTTGTGTTGTTTATGGTTAAACTTGACTTCATGAGACTGGCTCACTTCTTGCGGTCACGTTTGTGGGTAAAAATGGTAGCAAAACTATTGCTTGGTGTGAAGAATCAGCGATGTTTGGACCACATCTCAAACGTCCTCCTGAATTTTATTAGTAATAATCAGTGGTAAATGCAGGTTGGTAAGTGGTGTGTGTTTAAAAATTAGTTGTTAAAATAAAAAAATTAAATTCTGACCAATATCAGTGAAAGAAATTTGGTCATAGTTTCCCTCTTGCTATTCTTTCTTGCTCTTTTCTTTTTTGTCTGTCTCAGTGTCTTCTTCTGTCATTGTCTCGCCATGTCTCTGCAACTCTGTCTAGCTCTGGCGTTCTAACGCGACCTCACATTTGCAGCGTTTCTCTATTTTCCAGCGTCTCTCCGTGTCCCGTCCAAGCCTTGTCACTCCTGTAATCTCCTGAGCCAGGTCCGCCGGTGGGACCAGTGCTTGTGTGCGACAAGGACTGTGTGTGGTAGCCTGGTACAGCTCTTTCTCATGACTGGGAAATAATCCTCATTATAACACTCTCCGAGCCTTTCTCTCACACACATACACACTCAGCCACATACACAATATGCTTTTGCATTTAGGCATGCACGCGCAGACACACACACACACACACACACACACACACACACACACACACACACACACACACACACACACACACACACACACACACACACACACACACACACATTTGTTAGCCTGATCTGCGACTCTCAGGTCTGCAGAAGAAAGTCTTTCAGCCTGAGCAGGGAAACATGTGAAAAATAGACAGGAATTGTTCTTCTCATCTTCTGTTTCAGGTGTTTTCATCTCAAGGACTTCAACATGCTTTGGCTACGTGCAGGTACTCTGTCCGCTCTGCTTCTGTCTAGACATGATTTATTAGTCTCTATCTGATGAGGGGCTTTCTGCCCATAGAACTTCATAATCTCTGTGTCATAGTGATGCTTCTCAGTCTTTTACCAGTAACTCTGTCTTGTAAACAAACCCAGAAGGTCTGCAAATCTCGGGCACTGGCAGTCCCGTCTAACACTTTGTAGTGATGATTTGAAACGTTCACCTTCGTTTACTCTTTGTCTGTGTGTGTGTCTAACTGTACGCTGTAGGAACAGTCCCCATGTTTCTACACTGAGCTACATTTTCCAGAAGAACAGAGAGATTGGTTGCTTGTGGGCAGTGATTGTATTGACACTGCTGGGATCCATCAGGTTATTTTTAGTGGAATTTTGTGTGTAGGCCAAATGTGCCAGAGAAAAACAGACAAATAGAGAACTTCATTCAAATCAGGCCTTTTTGAAAATCAAAAAGTGCCCAAATATAAAGGAAAACGTCTTTTGGCGGCTTGTTCTTTACAGCTGTCAAATATAAATACATACATTCCACAATCATCAGTTTTAATGTTGTTCACAAGCTTTTCTTCTTGTTGTTGCCTCGGCATGTTTTGTGTTGGTGTTCACTCTTCAGATGGTGTATCCACAGCTGCAGCCATGTTCATTCTAGTCTAACTGTTAACGTGGACTTTGTTCCTTCTTCGTTAAGTTACTCTGAAAGTGTTTAATTATTAACACATACATGTGAGCGCATGCAGATCTCATTTGGAAGTAAAAATCAGTTCGAAATTTTGTTCAAATTCAGCGTTTGTCCTCTGTCAGAGGGGTTTTCTGGACTGACAGTGGCACTGATGATAATTAAGTCAAGTCAGTTTAATTTATTGTACGATTAAAGCGACAAATTCCTGTCGAGGAGTTTTACAATCTGTACAGCGTATGACATGAGGAGGAATCTGTCATGTGAGACAAAGAAGGACACAGAGCAGCGTACATATATAGTGTAGACAGTCAGCATGACAAATCCATACGTTGTGAAAACTATGATCCAGGAAAATGTCAAGCAATTGATATAAGATCCACATGATCTCATCCTAGAGTCAGGGAGACAAGACATCGTTTTGAGTAATTATTTAAAAAAAACATGGAAAGAAAAGGTAAAACATACTTTTGACTGAATGATATGAGTCAAATAATGTTTCATGGACACTCAAACACTCAGTCCTCTGTGTTACAACCAAGGCATTGAAATGGTGGCATAACACACACACACACTCATATGCACACAAACAAACAAGTGCGCGCTTACACGCGTATGCTCACACACACAGACACACACATTCCCCTCACAGCCCCTAATCTCTCAAAAGGCGAGTCTGTATCGAAGTTGGACTGACAATCATTTCACTGTTTGTCGTTGAACACAGCTGGACAGAGAAAAACATAGAGGACAGGGAAATTTACACATCCAGTTCACAGCGACTCATGCTGAACTGATTCAGTAATTTAGAGGTTACAGATACTTAATTTATGTTTCTATTCTTCTTCCTCCACATACATAACATTCAAGGACATCCTGAACTACCTTTAATTATGAGAAAACCAAGTCACGATGTAAAGCTGTAACAGTGAAAGTGTCTTTGAGTCAGAACAAAGAAACTGTAGCTGTTCTCAGAGCTGATCTTCATCAGATGATATGTGACAAGAGAATCAGTGTGGCTGGATGTACTCTTGCTTTAGCTCCTATCTTACAATCAGTGTTGTATTTATCGAGCCTCAACTTAAGAGTCCGGTCCAATTGTCATGGTCTTGATTTATTTATTTTTTTTAACTTAGACTCATTTTGCACTTCACTAACTTTATTGGTTCTGTCCGCTCATTACTAGCTCTTGTGATCTTATCGCACAAATGAAAAATTTGAATCTGACATTCAGTATATCGACTTTGAACTGCTTGACATTTCAACGGGACTATTGGTGCTTTTTTCATCAGTTTTAATTAGTATTCAGCGATATAATTTTGCAGAATGCTGGAAGTGAAAGTTAAAAGGCCTTGCATGACCACATACTTTGGGGTACGTGCAGATTGATAGATGAATGAAAGCGATCGTAACATTCATTTTTGTGCTTGAGTTTGCGATCATAAAATATTCTTATGTCTATACACACACAGTATTAACCATTACATAAGAGTATTTCTGTGGCTCAGCTCCAAAATCATGTGTGTAAAGGTTAAATGACGGCTGATGAAACATCTGTTTTCTCATGTACCAATCCTTTAAAGTTTCACCGCTGCAAATCAAAACAGCTATGATCACTAATTTAGATATAACAGAGAGGCAGTGTGAAAACAATAGGACAGGGGCCACTGATTGTAATGAGCCTAAAGAACTCACTTCAGCTTTATGATGCTTAATAGTCAGTTTGTACTTGTTTAGCTGGTGGACTTCAACTTTACTATTCTGGTTCACTGTCGTCATTTTCAGTGTTATAGCCGTTTGGTGAACTCTGCGAAGTAATGAATGCTGCAAGGAGCCCAATATTTCCTTCAGTTGTTGTGAAGAGACCAAAACAGAGCTAAAACTGAGTGAATACTGGATTTACATTTTCCAGGTAACCAACAAAAAGTCTATACCTGAATGCCAATATATAAATAAGCTAACAGGTTATCATATGTCACTTCTATATTCATCAAATGCTTCCAGTGCCCCCAAGTGAACGAGACAGTGGTTTGTTGCAGGTTTCAGTCATTTAAATGCTTGCTTTCAATGTCTTTCCTCTGTATGCCTAAGTCAAATGAACATATTTCTGTAGAGCAAATCACAAATCCATCATACAGCACTCAGCCTGGCAGCAGGCACATCGCGACTTGGAGGTGATCCCCAACATTTTGGTGAAAAGATACAATTTTTCATCATGCTTACACCTACAGTTTGCAAAATTTTATCCAATGAAGGGCCCTAAGTACCTAACTAAAAGAAATATAATTAACAGCACAGTTTGATTCTTGTCAGTCTGGGTCTTGAACTTGTTCCACTGCTGACTTGAACTTAACCGTCTCTTGGACACAAAGGTGGTCTTGACTGCTGCTCTGTTTCACGTTTTCTCCTCATCATTCCATCCTTGGACATCTAACTTGCATTCTGCCTTCTTTTCCCCTGCTCTCCTCAGCCTCCATCTGTCCATCCTCCCCTCTCTACTTCTCGTTATCAGGCCTGCCAGCTTAAATTTACTGCCTCTTTGGGTGGGGTGCACATCTGGATCTTATTTTAAGGGGAACCATCCTGCATTTCTCCCCTTGCGCTGGCATGTATTAAGAGACATTAACCATCTGTTTCTATCCAGTGAAGAAAGACAGTCGGTTTCACCCATAAATACGACATCATAAAGATTTAGAATGTTAAATAATAGAGTCTGATTTGAGACAAGTGGTTTGGTTTGCGGTTTTGATGACTAAAAGTTTCAACTGATGTTAATTCTGCTTTAAATATTCGTCACAGGATATTATCAGCTATTAAGAGATTTGTGAAAAACTGTAGAAATGTCTGGAGAAGGTTAAAAGAACTGTGACATTAATACCCGTAGTGACATTTGCGTTGGTTTCTGATGGAGAGCTGTGTTAGTAGTAGACAAAAAAAAGTAAAAGGAGAATTTTTTCCAATGCTAACACAAAAATTCCTTGCATTCCCAACTGAGTAGCTGCTTAATCTATCAGAGAAAGAGTGAGTGTGTGTTTGAGGGCAAGAGAAAAGAGAAAGACTGGGGTTGCCTGCCCACCCTCTTTATACCAGGTCCTTACCCTCTGCTTTACCCCCTCTGTGTGACTTCCCCCTCCTCACTTTCAGTCACTCTGTTCCCAGCATCTTTAGTTTGGGACAACAAGTGGACAGCTTTAAGGAAAATCTCCCTTTATTTTGTGTACCACAGGAAATATTTATTTATATAAAGTGATTTACCTCTGTTCCAAATATATGCATAAGCAAGTGCTTGTTCTACATGTTGGTGTTTAAAGATTAAGTAGGGTCATGTGTTTGGGATTTGTGAGGCTTTGCTTATCAAAGGGTGAAAATGATCCGGGGGATGAAGAAAGGGGAGAATTTGGAAATTCCTAAATTACATTTATGTGCCATATCATCATATGAAACTTTTTTTTTTAAACTCGCCTTGTGAAATGAAAAGAAGTAATGTTTATTATCGTAAACTAAAACTGAAGTTAAGAAAGGAAACTCAGATAACTCAGCCTGTGCAGTGATTCTGACGTTGTGTTTTTTCTAAATGTGGAAAATGCAGCTGCAAACCATGAACACAGTGATTCCACTCTATGTGTAACCAGTCAGAGGCACTGAATCATCAGTATGTCATCAGTATGTAATGCTGATTACCACCACATCCCTTAGGCTGTTGGTCACTCCTGAAACCTTAATCTGTAAATTCTCAGTAAGCCAATCAGAGTTCTTCTTTTAACTTGATCGTTATATTTTCAACAAGATAAGGCATTTCATGATATAAATACATCAATACAATTTAATCAACAAGTTCAGTTCTTTATTTCACCTTGTGGTGCAACCTGCTCACATCATCAGTGATGAACATTATGTTGTTAGAAGTTTTACAGGGAATTGTTACGACACCAGCTCGTGTTGAAACCAGAGCTGCTGTGGCACTGTGTGGAGCTGCTGAGAGATTCCTGTTGCTAATCCCCAGATGCTCTCCATCTCCCCTCCATGTTCCCAACCCTCCCTTCACCACAGGTCATGATATTACCAGTTCTCTGGAGCCAGCCAACATCGACACCAGTATCCTGGAAGAGTACATCAGCAAGGAGGACGATAGCACTGACATGTCAGTAGGGACTCTGAACCGACCCACCAACGTCAAAACAACATGCACCAACCAAATCAGATCATGTCGTTACAAAGGAATTTGTTTTTCCTGATAAGGCTAATGCCTTTTTTTCCTTCCTCTTCTTTTTCTCTCCCAGCTGTTTCTCAGAGGTCCACAGCACCCCAGGACCAAATTACTCATCCCCCCAGGCAGGAGTGTCCTCCTCCGGAGGGTTAGTGTGTGGTGTGAGCCCCCCTATTCCACTGCGCCAAGGAGCCCCTCCACCCGGGCCTCCTAGCTGTCAGAACGCCTACCCCCCAGGTCCATCCCTGGGCCTCCGACACAGCTACCCCTGCCTGGGACAACAGCAGCAGCAGCAGCATCACCAACAACACCAGCAGCAGCAACAGGGTCACGTCAAACCTGAACACAGGGGCCATTACGCTCCAGGGTGAGCAGCAAAGCAGACTTTTAGGGATGCAAGAAGGAGAAAATGGCACGAATTTATACTTTGGATCGTTTAAGACATGGTCAAGATGCGGACACACACCCTAGTACAGGTCCATTGTGCAATCAATACATGATCAAGCTTCATTTGTACAAATAAAGCATTGGCTGGTCAAGAGGGGGAGGGAGACTGATAAGAGACAGAGAGAAAGAGAGTCAAATTACATCCTGCACAAAAAGTCTGACGCACACAATCCTGTGTAAAGAACCTCTACACTACTGTGATCCCAAAGGAGAGTTTCTCCCTTAAATATGATGGAAGCTTAGAAAATCAGAGGAACTAAAAGCCTGATTTTCAAGCATGGTACTATTTCAAAGATATATAGAATTTTAAATTCTGGTATTGTTGTATTTGTGAATGTAATTTCTACTGCTTTTCTGTTTTTTTTTTAGGACACTACCTGAGTCCCCTCCAGACTCCAGCTCTGAGCCGTACTCTCCTCAGCAGGTGAATGGTAAGAACCATGTTTTTTGTGTCCATAAAAAGTAAAGTTTTTATTAAGGAAAGAGAAAATGAGAGCAAGTAACCAACAAAATGGTGTTTTAATTTGTAGAGCACTCAAACACTAAAGTATTTGGACTGTGTGCGGGTCAGAGGAACTTCTCAGGTTAAGTCAATATCTGTTACTCATCACTTCAGGGTATCTGAAGAGAGCATAAAGACAAGGAGAAACTCAAGTTCATTTGAAAACAAATCAAGAGATAAGGACACTAAAGGAAGCTGGTGTCTGTCTTTAATTAACGTACAGTTTATAAAGAACATCTAGATATGTATTTTATCATCAAAATCATGCTTTCTGAGCTCATTTATTTCAGGTGAAAAATGTTTGGCAGCGTTCAAGTGAAGCAGCGACAAAACTCAAAGTCATTTCTTGGCACTCACACACCTGTGTTGGTCTTACCTATTAGTGAAAAGGTGTGGAATAGTGCTATCTGATGGGCATTTCTCCAGTTCGACACAATGGAAAATACCTTTAGCCAAGGTTGGAGGAGAGTCAAACAAACGGCTGTGTGACATGCAAAAAAGAGAGACTGTGATCAGATTTAGTCAGCAGAAAACCAGGAACTATAATCAACATTATGCTCCTTTCCAGATCCTCACATGATCAGGACCATGACACCAGAGAACATGTGTCAGATGACTCCAACGCCACCCCTCCCGCCGCACGGCCACTATCCCAGCATGCATCGGGACATGTACCTGAAGCCTGAGCCCATGATATCGCAGTATCCTATTGGTCCAGCCACGAGCGGAAGCGGAGACATGCAGCAGACGCAGATGCTCCATCAGTTACTGCAGCATCCTCAGGGCCAAGAGTGAGTACTGAAGATACACAGGAGGGAGGGGTTGTGTTTCTACTTTGCACTGTAACAGAAGGAATGATTGAAGTGAGTAGTATGTGTGTTTCTGTTTCCTCTCACAGCAGCATCCCAGTTCATCAGGCTAAGAAGAGGAAGCACTCCGACTCTCCCAACAGCACCCTGAATTCCCAAATCCTCACAGGTATCATCAAACAGGAACCAGGTAGGCAGGCATCTTTCTTTCCTTCCTCACCTCCTCTACCTCACCTCCTCTGTCCTACCCTTAATCGCTCGCAAAGATAAAGACTTTTACAGAATAGTTGTAAACATTCTCAGTCTTCGTCGGTCACATTTTAACAGCTGGTATTTCAAACTGTTTGTCGCAGGTTTAATGCAGGATGCAGACAACGCCTACCTGGACCCAAATTATCAGTGCATTAAGTGGCAACCTCATCAGCAGAACAAGTGGACTCCACTATATGATGCCAACTGCAAAGAGCTGTGGGTGGAATTTGTTTTGGCATACCTGTACACGTTGAGCTCTTTATTTTGGAACAAAAAGCACTCAAAGCACTCCACAGAGAGTCAAAAAATGAAAGGAGTTTTAATTGGTTGAATGCATAATTCAACAGAGTATACAGCGGGAGTGGCAAAGAAATAGCGGGGTTGCCGAGGTCTACAAATTCCTCAGTGGTGAGCTGTGCGGGGGAGTGAACGAGCGCAGGGTTTCGGCTCAGAAAGACAACGTGAGGAGGGGGTAAAGGGAAAAATTAGTGTGCACCTACTCGTGCTTTTACAGTGCCAAAATAAGAAGAAGTATAGATAGGGAGGAAGGTTAGAATGAACTCACAAGACCTCTCAGATATGTTATCAAAACCACCTGGTCGACCATCACAACTTTTAGCACACCACACCTACGTGACAGCAGAGAGGGTTTTCATCTGCTTCAAAACAAAGTTGAAATCTTTCAGAGGCTCTTAGCGTTGTAAAACCTGCAGCAGAACAAGTGAAGACGAGGGGCTCTCGGGGGATTTCCAGGGGTCCACAACAGTGACGCAAAGTTTATTCAACAACAGTGTCATTAATTTAAAGCTTAAAATCTAGTTTTTTACCCTCTTAACATGCCCGTATGGTGTTTTTTTTAAATGTATGCTAGATGTACCATGATCAAAAAAAAGGAGTCAACATCATGGTTCAGTATTTCTGCCTCTGAACTGCAGTGAACCGATAACCATCTCAAAAACAAAAACCTAGACTTCTGGGGTTTCATATGGAATAAACCTAAGGAACCAATCCTGTCAACTTGCAAGGTGCAGATTTCTATGTCATTATTCTTGTTCAGAATCAGTTTGTGGTTCAAACATGCATGGCTGAACTACTGCAATATTACAACCTGCTCTTTTGTAGAGAGCTTCACAGTGTTTGAGCAGAGTCGTAGGTCAGCTGGAGCTGTAAGAGATGCAAGACTTCTAATGACAGCAAGGGAGCTACATCTCTAGGACTGAAGGGCTAATTTTCATGGAAAAAAATGTAGATATGTAATTTTGAGGAACAGAAGAGTTTTTAGGGATTTAATCAATGACCAACAGACAAAAGAATTATGGGTTTTGACATCTTGATAGTAGAAACAGTCTCTTTGCTAAACCATGGATATAGCTTAACCATATGTGCATCTATTGATAGACTGGCCTTAGTAGGATCCCCTGAAATGAAGTACAGAGTCTAACGTAAGGTAACATGCTTCCTGTTCGCATTATTAATGTGTCATCATTTCTTGCCTTATCTTCAGTCCAATGCCAACGTACCGTGTCGATGCCGACAAAGGTTTCAACTTCTCCTTGGCTGACGACGCTTTTGTGTGCCAGAAGAAGAACCACTTCCAGGTCACAGTATACATCGGCATGCTCGGAGATCCTAAATACATCAAGACAAGTGATGGACTGCAGCCCATTGATTGCTTCTATCTCAAGCTCAATGGAGTAAAGGTAAAGGCAGCACAGTGACAGATGTGGCAGTGTCTGGACTGGATGTGATGAGAATTAGCTCTGCAGTGTATTTAATGCATATATTGTTTCTCTCTTCATCGCCAGGTGGAAGCGATGAATCAGTCCATCAGTGTGGAGCAGTCACAGTCTGACCGCAGCAAGAGGCCTTTCAAGCCAGTGCTGTGAGTCTGAAGTCTTTATTTAAGTGGAAGCAGGAAAAATCTGCTGCAGGAGGATTTTTTATTTTTTTTTACATCACATCATTATGATTTTTGTCTCTTTCAGCGTCACTTTGCCCCCAGAGCAGGTCACGAAGGTCACAGTGGGGCGGCTCCACTTCAGCGAGACCACAGCAAATAACATGAGGAAGAAGGGAAAACCGAATCCCGATCAGAGGTGAGAGACACTCCCCCACATGTAAACATACGACACAGTTTGGTCACATCCAAATCTCCACTGGTCACATCTGCTCCTGATGATTTTGTCCTCGCAGGTATTTCATGCTGGTGGTGGCGCTGCATGCTCAGTCCCACAGTCAGAGCTATACTGTGGCTGCTCAAGTGTCTGAGAGGATCATCGTCAGGGTAACGTCTGGCCATGTCTGTCTGCTTCCTACAACAATCATATCCCTTGTGAATGTGACTCCTTTCACTTGGTCTCCTGTACATATCTTCCTGTAACACAGTGATTTTAAAGTCACTGTGTTGCCCTCACCATTTTCTCTGCATTTCATTCTTTTCATCTCTTTCTCTGTGTGGCTGTGATCCTCATTAAACTTCAAAGTATATTGTTTAGGAGAGTTCAGATTATGGATAAAGGTGCACTATCGTTGTCCAGTGAAAACCATATATCTTAGAAGTGTCAGCCTTTCAGAGCATAGAAATAATAATTTGCTTTCTGCTTTGTGGTGATGCTTTCTTTTTGCATTAATACCTTTTAAAAATATAAAATGTAATGTATAATGTATTTATTAATCATTTAGTGTAATATATTCAGTTTAAAATTTATTAGAAGTAATCTTTAATTTTCAGTTCATCAAAAATGCTAAATTCCATGTATATATATGGTTTTTGATGAACAGCGATAGTGTTGTGGGATTACAATGTGTAGTTAGCTGCAGACCTTTAAGAATAATTAGAAGAGCTCTGTGATTGCTACATATTCATATTATTCATTTTTAATAGTCAATATGCTTACAGGAGATCATAAGTTACTGGACAAATTTGTTCTTTCTGTGAACACTGATCAAGCCTGCTTGCTTTCTTGCAGGAGGTTAGATAAGAAGATTGAGGTAAAGTGTTATTTAGGCTAATTTTGCTCAGTCCAATCTGACAAGGTCAGATCTTCTATCTGGTCATACTAGAAAAAAGGTCTGAGTTTGTGTAACATGTTAAATCACATCAGAAATTAAATGTGTTTAAAGTCGTTCTAAACAGCATCACTGGAAGGTAGATCATTAAAAAAGCTGCTGATTATAGAGAGGGAGGCAAAGCAAGATTATTTCCATTATAAAAAAAGCCATAAGTAACTGTTTAACCCTCTGAACCTCAAGCAACTTCTGGGTGTTTCTTTGCCTCTGCAACGTATTTCCTCACCATGACCTCATTTTTACTGCAATATAAAGTCCAGCACCACTTTAACAGCACCACCATGGCTAGGAGTACACAGAACTCAAAAATGCCTTTTGTGCAGTACAACAAAATTATAATGCCATGAATTAAAAGAAAAGACAAATGCTGAATTTCTATGAATATATATTTTTATTTTCCTTCTATCTACTCTGTGTAAACAAAAAGACCCTGGATTTTTGTCACATGACTCTTGGTTAGGCTGAGTCACTGCTGACTTCATGGTTACACCAAGGAAGCTGCAATATTTTATTTTTAGATACAGTTATTTATTTAGTAAAAACAAGAAAAAGATGAGTACATCAGTGGATAGAAGAAGGTATACTGGGTGCTCTTCAGGATCTAGTGGAAAAAATCCATTTAAATATCAAAAAGAAGAAGGAGAAAGATCCGAGGCACTCCGAGTTCCTAATAAAGGACTTTTAGGAACTCGGAGTGCCTCAGATCTTTCTCCTTCTTCTTTTTGACAGTTATTTATTTATTTGAAGAATAAGGGATTTTGATGCCTAGATTTGGATATTTTTCCCAACTTAAATGCATCACCGACGACTAGTTAGCAAGCTGAAAATCTCAAGATTCTTTCTCTGTTAACAGTATTTAACTGTGATAAATGATGTCATTTTTGAGAATTCTCAAAATTAGGAAGAAGATAAGATACATTTTTAAAACTGCTGGCAGTTTTTTGGGGTTCAGAAGGTTAACAAATTTTAAAAAAAATAGGGAAAGCTGACAGCTGTTCAATCTAGACATGAGATGAGTGATGGAGCAGTGACTTCCCATAGCCTGCACAATCTTCTTATCAGCTCTTTACAAGAAAGCAAACAAACATATCAACTGTTATTTTGAAAGACTGCATTGTATTTCAAATATATTTTCAGATTATGTTTTTAATGTCTGAATCACAGATTCTCTGTCCCTCTGTGTTTTGTTTGTTACAGGCATCCAACCCGGGCCAATTTGAAAGTGACAACGAGGTGTTGTGGCAGCGAGGCCAACTGCCAGACTCAGTCTACCACCACGGCAGAGTGGGGATTAATACAGACCGACCCGACGAGGCCCTTGTTGTCCACGGCAACCTGAAGGTCATGGGATCTCTGGTTCACCCGTCTGACATCAGGGCCAAAGAAAATGTCCAGGAGGTCAGGATGACTCTCAGTGTATATATATATGAGTGTGTGTCTGTGTGTGTTCCTAAACTGTTTTGTGCTTGTCATCATGAATCATGTCATCCAAGCACCCACGGTCAGCACAGTCCACTGGCTGCGTGGTTAAACCGAGCTGTCTTTTTATTACACTTGACACACACTTTTTCATCTGCGGCATGTGTATCGTCTTTTCATGCCATCTGCACAGGTGTCACTGTCATTCTGTCTACATGTAGGTCGACACCACAGACAATTTAAAACGGATTTCTCAGATGAGGCTGGTCCATTATCAATACAAGCCTGAGTTTGCTGCCACCGTGGGCATAGAGAACACTGCAGAGACCGGTAACAACTTCATCAATAACCTCTGTTCCAATTAAAGTCTTTAATTCCAACATCTCATTTCTTTGTACACTGTATATCATGTTGTCATCTTAATGTCGTCATATTTATATGCCATTTGCTATATGTGCATGTTAAGCAAGCATGTCCTTTATCTGGGCCTGTATTCATGCTTTTGTTGCTGTTTTTCACTTTGACACTCTTTATGATCCTCATACAGGAGTGATCGCACAAGAGGTTCAACAAATCCTGCCTGAAGCAGTAAAGGAGGGGGGTGACGTGGTGTGTGCCAACGGAGAAACTATCCCCAACTTGTTAGTTGTCAACAAGGTAATAAATTCGCATATGGAAAAACAATACAATGCTCACAGACAATGTTTTCATACTCACATTATCGGATGTAATTGCTTCCTCTAATTTCAAAGGAGCGTATCTTTATGGAGAACGTCGGAGCAGTGAAGGAGCTGTGTAAGCTGACAGACAACCTGGAGACTCGTATTGATGAACTGGAGCGTTGGAGCCGTAAACTGGCCAAACTACGTCGTCTTGACAGCATGAAGAGCACCGTGAGCGGAGGCACTGTCAGGTAGGAGACACAAGTAGAACTCAATGCAAAAATAAGGCCTCAGAGAAGACGTGCACACATTCACAAAGCATCGTGTATGAAGAGAACAGAATTAATAGATTACTTTTGTTTTTCCTGTCTGTGTAGCCAATCAGGAAGCTATTTTAGCAGGACAGGGAGCGGCCCACTCAAAAAGAAGCCAGTCAAACCTGGGAGCAAGGTCTGTGGTGATGATTTTTCAAAAGTGTAATGAGCGGGTGAACAGCAGAATTTTCAACACCTTTTCATGATTATATTGCAGAGCCCGCTTCCAGATCAGGGCTGCATCAGTCAGAAGTTCATGCAGGGGACCATCCTGGCACTGGTCATTGTCATGGCCTTCAGGTTAGAAGAGAAAAATGTTTGGGAAGGGAGTGGTGGGACACCAAGAAACCTGCTAGATCTGTGCACAGCCATGGCGCGATAATGATTTACTGAATCTTTATTTGTCCACAGTGTCATTTCCATGTCCGTCCTCTATGTGCTCACTCTTCACCATAGAGGAGATGTCACCGAGAAAGATGGGTATGTGCTTTTACGGCACACACAATTAAGCTTTATAGTGAAATCCACCAATTTCTTCCTCTCCATTAAAATCTTTCTGTATAATCTGTCCCCACTCTCTGTAGCTATCTTCCTTCCTGTGTTCTCTACATCTCTTGGATGCCCATCTTCACTGCCACTGTAACTGTCTGTCCGCCTGTCTGCCCATGGTACACTCAACACCTAGCTTTCTTGCTTTATTCCTATTTCTGATCTGCCCTTTCAGTCTTATCTTTGATTACTTAGCGGGGTGTTTCTTTAATCCTGTCTGAAAGGAGTTCATGGGTCACATACTGAAGCACTTTATAATGCATTACCTTTGAAGTGTGTCATTACTTTAACTAGAGCATGCATCTTGACCTCCTTTGCTGTGTCATTGGTTCGATGCAGGTCAAGTGCTGCACTGGGGTCCTCACGCAAGAGTCCAAATACTCCAATGTCAACCACTCCCGAACCAGGTGAAAAGATGTTCTTACTCAGACCAAATTTCACCATTTTGAAATGAATTCCTACTAACTTCATATGCTTTTGTTCTGCCTTTGCTTTCAAACCCTGCAGCTTGCTGTTCGACAACAGCCGTAAACAACCAATCAGCTACCGTGTTGACACTGAGTAACAACCAATCCACACCAGGTAAAAACAAATATCTCCAACAATAAATGCATTCCCACATTGTACATATTTCTTCTGTGCATATTCAGTATCTTTCTTCTCTAGGTTTAGGAAGCCCGGTTCCCACACCAGCCACTATTATGAAGAAGGCCAAGTCTAGACCAATGGAGAAGGATGGCCATAATAGAAACCGTCTGAGTCACACCTCAGCGCCCATGTACTTCGCCAAGTCCAAAAGGCCTGCTTCTACAGACCTGGACGGCGCGGGGGCCAACAACCGCCTGCCTGGGGGGCAGCAGCCAGTGCCACGCAGACAACGCAGCCTCCATACAAAGGGTAAAAACACAAACACAGCTCAGGCATGGCACTTTTTTTCTCACACATAATATGCAGTATGCAAACAGAGTAAAGTCATTTGTTTGACGTCTGCAAACAAAGCTTGTCTACGTACTGTACAAAGGAATGGTTTGGTGCTTGTAATGCAGCTATATTTTTTTTCTTTGTGCAGGAGGAAGGTCAGCTCCCTCTCTCATTAGTGTATATATCGTGGAGACAAACCAAGAAATCACAGCACAGAGTTGCGCAACAGCAGAGAGCTGCAGGTATATATGCAAAAGTGACTAATTTTGAGTCGATTTTGGATTGTTTACAGGTAATTTGATGCGTCTTAAAAACTACAAGCAATATAACAGCTTTGTTGTTCTTTGACTGTTATTTTTCAAAGTTTTATAAGGTTTCATTTGTCTGTGCTGCATGTTTTGAATGCCTTCTGCACAATTACAGTGAGAATTCAGGTATGTTGTACGTTGATGCATCTTTTCTCTGTGTTTGCAGCTATACAATATCACTTCATGGAAAAAGAAATTCCTCCATCTCACAAATCACTTTGCACATGATGTGAGTACACAAACACTGTCTGCTGTTTGTAACTGCATACATGGTGAGGTATAATGGTGAGGTTTTGTTGTATGGGTCTGTGAGTTTATAGTGATTTCCTGGAAAGAATCACATTATCTGAACTAATTGCACCCATGAAACACATGAAATAGAGACTGGTTGACTGGTGCACTTTCATTTATTACCTCCAATGCATTGCTAATTAGCTCAGCCCCAGATCATTGTATTCAGCGCACAACAGGTCAGCTTGACATGCAGAGTGTGCATATTTTTTTGACAGTTTAGTCTCTGTAAAGAAAAATGTTGTCAATAATAAATGATGGAAGAATCCGTTTTTAACTTGGGTTAAAATAAATCAGTTATTTCAAGGAAATCACACAGGAAATTTGTCACTACTTTAAAAGTCAATGCAACTTAATTTATATTTTTGCTGTAATAAGTTCAAAATGCTGAATTTAATGTTCTAGAATGTATTGGGAAATTGTTCAGACTCATAAAATAAAACATTTGTAATTCATTGCAGGTCCACAAACAGCATGTGGGTACGACAATGTGGAACAACCAGGGGACGGTTATGTCCCAACCACACAGAAACAGAGCTGTACAGTGGACAGAGGACATCAGCAAAGGTACATCATGATGCACATAATCATGGTCTCTATTATAATTACAACCTGCTTTCTTATTTTACCACCACAAGTATATGAAATAAATACTATACTTATCAAATGTGCTTCCTTCTCATTGTAAATTGCTTCTTGACTGACTTTGATATTCTCATGTTCTTTTATTCTTTCTGCTTCTCTTTCAGGGGACTCATCATCTGTGGTCACTGCCTGTTCTGTCCTTCCAGGACGTCACATATCACTTCCGTGTCTCCCAGTCCGTGAGTAGACATGGCCTCAAATATAGATTAATAACAGTTCAGACACTGTGGATGAATTATAGGTGGATGGCTAATGATTTTAACTTCAAATGCTTTTCATTGACAGAGTGAAGTGAGCTGTGCCACCGATGAAAAACCCTCATCATACTCTGACTACCATTTTATCATTCAGAGCAGCTGTGTGTGAGGAGGAAAATGATGCATCCCAGCGCCTTTACAGTACACCACGTTTCTCCATTGCAGTTCGACTTCTATGCTGTTGTGATAGGATAGGGCTTTGTTTTATTATTGTACATTATTTTAAAGGTATTCTTACAGAACAAACTATATATTGTACCACTGCTCCAACTGTAATTCCCTCCATATGTATATGCATTAAGACATCTCTTTTTGCTGTGATCACTGGAGTTCTAAAGACTGTCAAAGTTTTTTTTTTCTTTCCTGTCACTGGAAATGTTTTTGCCACTGTCAACTGTGTTGCGTCACTGTTAACTGCTATTGAAAATTAACGTCCATGAGTTTCTAGCTCATTTTTTTTGCTGATCACTACGTCTGCCATACTTAATATCAACAATAATTACTTTTAGCAACAAGTTCAGGCTAAAATGTTGTAGATGACACTGCATACATTTTTGTTTTCCTTTGTAATACTATGAATCTGTATGTACACTGAAATTGGTGTCACCTGAAAGCAAAAATACTTTTCAATAGTTTTAGACACTGGAGAGGAGCCTCAGTGAATCGTTGCATCTCGCGTTAAGAATATACCTCAGTAGTGCACACTGGCAAATCGTGGCTCTCTGCAGCGGAATTTTGTGTTGAGGCCGCTGCAGTCGACTCCACTGCATCTGATTAAACACTGTACACAGAGAGACATACTTTGGAGTATTTCTATCTCAGGTGTGACACTGTATGAAACATCAAGATGTTACAGATAATATTTGTGCAAATGACTACACTGAAAACGTTCCTTAAGTGAAGGCACACATTTGAAAGACTCCCGAGTCATGATTATTTTTAGCTGATTCACTGGATGATCTGTGTTAAGACTGGAGAAGTAAACAAAATGTACATGTATATACACTGACCATTCTTACCATCTGATAGTGGAAATGCAAGAGGTCCAACACTGACAATATTTCAAGAAACACTGGAATAGCTTATACTGTATTTTTTGCTAACTGGACAATGGTGGTAAGGCAATAAGTGGCATAAATCATTTCAGGTGCATGCCCAATCATTTCTCTAAAATGATGCACCGTTGCTCAGAAGCTGCTTCAGCTTGGAAGATCTATTATATGCCTTGATCATAAAGCTGAAAAGAAGTTTATGTACCAACGGCGCAGCGATGAAATTGGATATTATACACTGGATTCTTTCATGCTTTCCTCTAGATGTTGAAAATATTTTTCCTGTGCCTGTACAACTAAGAATATGCAGTAATAACAACTTTAATATGAATTATATGGGGTTGCTTTTTTGTATTACCTTTTCTTGTCTCAGAAGAATTCTTCACCAAATTTCACACACTATGCTTTAGTTGTGTTTGTTGATGTTTGCTATTAAATTCATATTTTGTCTGTCTGTCTGTATTCAGAAAAAACACACACTTGTAACTCAAATGTAATATCGATATTAAATAGGAGGAACAGCCATCAGACAAAGTTTATGAAATTTATAATAATGTCAAGACCTTGTACAATGCTTTCAGCTATAATTATTATGTCTTCAGTGGGTATAGAGTACTATTTTAGCTTATTTATAATGCACCAGCTAGCATAATGAAACCACTGTAGCACTTTTTGCACTGTATATATATAAAAATATATATATGAACTGCTTTTGCTGTATCCACTGCACCAGTCTGGTGTCAGATACTCTGATAGAACTGCATTACATATAACTGTATAGCTTCATTTTGTTACTACCAATGCTCCTTTTTATCTGATGTGTTTTACCATACTGTTTTTATCACTGATTTTTTTTTATCAGTAATATTTTACCTTTTACCCATTGAATTAATTGACACACACACACACACACACACACACACACACACACACACACACACACACACACACACACACACACACACACACACACACACACACACACACACACACACACACACACACACACACACACACACACACACACACAGTAAAGAAAAAAAAATGGCAAACTCGTTGGCAACATTAATATTACTACTTTTTCTTTATAGGCCATTTTATCATTACATTTTGAAAGCTCTTGTTGTCAAAAATATGCTGTAATACTATGAATGCATGCAGTAAATAAATTTGTGATTGAATTTTCTGTTTGCCAATTTGCTCTGTGAGCTGAGACTCAGTTGTTCATTCAGTCCAGTAGATGGCAGGAGAGGACAATCTTACACAGATTACAATATATATCCTGAATTTGGCCTTCCAGGCTTAACAGGACACTGTAGCAATCAAATAACAACACAGAGATGATAAAGTTTAGATATATTATTTTAGTGAACATTGTATTGCCTATAATAGAACATAAACGAGTCGTAGACATACTTAAAGCAGAGTACTAGGCCTGCAAGGCTATACTGAGGGTACATAATGCTCCACATCTCAACGTCAACTGTGCGTCGTCAAAAAACCAGGAAGTGTTAATCAGTACGTGGCCTTTTCAACTAGGACGGTAGCAGCAGGATCCCCACTTCATTGCAAAATGGTACAATTACTCTCAATTATCTTGTTCAGATAAGTTTAATTTTAATATTTAGCGACTCATGGTGTACCTGTGCACGTCCTTCTCAATTACATCAATAAAACGAATGGCTTTCTGTATGAAATTTGTGCTAGCAGGGCATGACAGCGTTAGCTTCTAGTATCTAATTCACTGGTTCTAGTTAGCCGCTGCGTTAGCTCGATGAAACAAGTTTGCTAGCGTATTTCTGTCTCTTAACCATAAGTTAAAACCTATGTGCATTGTGTTAGCAGAACGTTAAAATACCATTTCGTGTTCTAACCTGATTGTATCGGCGTTCTGTCTTTGCTGTGGCTGCAGGAACTCGAGGCCATGACTAGATACACCAGCCCGGTGAACCCGGCTGTGTTCCCCCACCTTACTGTGGTCCTGCTGGCCATCGGCATGTTCTTCACCGCCTGGTTCTTCGTGTATCCTTCCACTGCTGGTTCTACTTAACGCTCTGAGGTTAACGGGACTGAGGGGGGTCGTAGCAGAGACCAGTGGGTATTGCAGAGTAGCAAGGAAGGTGGTGTAATTACCTTTGCACTCCGAGGCCTCTACTGCAGGTAAACCTACTTTTACACCGGTGCTGACCAATCAAGTCATTGAGCACATTAAGAAGACATTACACAACTACAACTTGGGACTTATTTTCATAGTTTAGCTTATAATTATCCTTGATAACGGCTCACTCCCCAAACAACTTGTTGGGATTGGGGGCACATTTGATGGGAGAGGAAACACAAACAGACACAGATTTTAAAGGTACCATGTTGTGCTCCTTTTTAGCAAATGAATGAAAGTCAAATGTGTACAGAATGTGTCTTTCAGTTTGTCCGGTCAGAATACTGCAACTCTGACTGTATAACCTGGTTTCACCCCAGTTCTAAATCGGCTATTTCAGTGTTTGTAGCTTTTAAATACAGATAAGCTGCTGCTGTTAACATCATCTTCAGGAAGAAGACTCTGGGTCTGTGACTGACAGCTTGAAGCAAAACAGTTGACACAAAATCAATGTGTGTGTGTGTGTGTGTGTG
Source organism: Acanthochromis polyacanthus (assembly GCF_021347895.1). NCBI lineage: Eukaryota > Metazoa > Chordata > Actinopteri > Pomacentridae > Acanthochromis > Acanthochromis polyacanthus. The sequence continues at coordinate 12,839,846 of NC_067120.1, read as the reverse complement.
TAAGAATAGGATTTTCTATCTGAATAGTATATTTACATAGAAATATTATACATTCACTGCACAGCCATTAGGTGTAGTTTAGCAGTGCAGAGTAGCAATTTGTAATAGTCTATGAAGTGACTGCTGGTTAAAATGTGACCATAATGGGCTATGTTGCCTTAACCTTTTGTCAGTTATGAGGTCACATCAACAAAATACACCAGGGACGTCTATAAAGAGCTCCTGATCTCCCTCGTGGCTTCACTTTTCATGGGGTTCGGTGTGCTGTTCTTGCTACTCTGGGTTGGCATCTATGTATGAAGGTACATTCAAAATCCTGTCTTATAAAAGTTTATTTTATATTCAGTTAATATATATTTTAGTTTAATTCATATTTTTCAATTATTAAAATACTTAACTGCCTGTTTTTCTTTTCTTGCCGTTTTAGGTGACTGACGTAAAAGAATATGATACATTCCAGTGGAACGCAGGACACGACTCACAACACGAACTGGATTTTGGATTTAATTGGACTGCACTGACAATATTTTGGGATCATATGGACTATGGATTTCATTTCACAAGTAAAGGGGATTTGTACAACTTCTGGTGTCTTTCTTTTGCTTAGCCTGATCCACAGATTTTCTAATATGATAGATTAACAGTTATATAAAATGTTAAATAACATTTTTTTTACAGAACTGACCCAACATACTGCAACGTAACCTGCGAGTTGCTAGATTACAGGAGGTTATTTTGACACTCTGAAGGCTATTTGTGGTGCGTTTCACTCGCAGCGTCTAACACCTCAATCCCTGATTAATCTTTGTGTTAAAAATAGGGCAGTCGGATTCACCTTGTCTTCATTCCAGGATAACACCGACTACCCTAGTGATGAAGGATTACACTGGAATTAGAGAAGGATTATTTAATAAAAACAGCGGGACACGATTCAAAGATCCCCAGTTAGACAACAGATTTTACAGGAAAATTGGCTTAATAACATTACATCAATCATGTAAACAGCACATACTAACCTTACATAAGGCAATTTCAACCAACAGGTTTCGTCTTTTTCAGTAGAAATTTCCAAGAACACTGTGACTATATATTGTTCTAAAAACTGTGAATTGATACAGATTAAAACAAACTTGCCTTTTCTAAAATAAAAACATTATTCCAATGTGTTGCAGTCTGTCTGCACCCCAAAGTTATTTACAAGGCCACAAAGGTTAACAGACTAAATCCTGATTAATACAATACTACATGTGCCATGCTTGGCTTACCTGCGATTGTAAACCATTTAACTGGTTGGCTGCTTGGCAATGAAGAGCCAGTAAACACAAACTATGGTGGAGACTTTGCTTCACCCTCTCAGTTTGTGAGTTCCAGTTGTGTGCAACATCATCCTGTTGCTTTGTGACATATATATATGTATATATATGCTTGATAGTCCAACAATTGATAGTGTCAAATCTGTTAAAAAAAAAAAAAAAACTCTTGAGAATGAGGCGGTGCACCATGAAATTGTGCTCCATGAATTTTAAAATACATCGTGAAGAAAACCTACTAAATTAATCCAAAATTCAAAGTAGCGGATGATGATGGCCAGTGTTAGTAGTAGTGTCAGATGGGCCTTTCTTCTCCGATCCTTTCAAGTCCCTCTCTGAACCATCTCATCTTCACTGACGAGCTCTGGCAAAGGCATCGCGCAGCCATAAAGAGTCCTCATACAGCCGTGGGTCTCCCATATACTCCGCTGTACGCTTGTACAAGTAGTAATACAACACAGCCGCTGTTGACAGAAGTACAGATACTTAGTGACAATAGATGGACTGCTGTGACAAATGTGATGCAAAATGCACTTCTGAATTAATCCACCTATTACCTGTTCTTTGGAAAACAAACAGAGCTTGTAGACCGTCCGTCCAAACAAAACGGTTTGAATCGAGCCATCGTAGGTTCTAGAGAAAAAGGAAAATACTTAACTGGTATATTTGAGACAGGATGGCACTGATTTAATCAACTTTTCATGTTCAGATGGGAGTTTAATTTGCACACAGCTGTCTGGAAGGTGTGACAGAACGTACCAACACCCAGCAGTGGAAACAGATGCTGAGGGTCAGGTAAAGAGGGGCGAATATCAGCAGAGCCCTGAATCTCTCCAGCAGCAGAGACACCAGGCCGACCTGGAACACGTAGGTGTTGAACATCATCAGGAGAATAATGATCACGTTGAACAAGATGGCAATGTCCTGGATGCTGCAGACACAGATTAGAGAAGTTTATTTTTAGCATTGGTTTCTGTTACATTGAACACGGTGACAAGAACCACAGGTTGTGTGTCAGACATCAGCTTGAGTTTCTGACAGAGTAAACAATGAACTTCAGCTACTTTTTCATGCAACAATAAAATGTTAACGAAATAGATATGAGAGTGACTAAACAAAAATATGATGCAATTTAGATCTAAAAACAACATGTATATGCTATTTAGGTACTGACTGACACCCAGAAGTGATATCCTCGGGGTCATCTCTTAATGACAAGGGCTCATTCATTGAATGGGAAATTTTAAAATGATTAAAACCTCAATGTTGTTGAAGCCAAAATTCCTTGCTTCATCGTGAGGATACTAGATGTTCCTTTTAATTAAGGCATGTTTGCCGGTTCTGATTGTTGGCTGTTACAAAGCGGCCATGGTACTGAGCAAAGACCAGCCATTTTATAAAATCATGTTTCACAGAATAATTGACACTTTTCAAGAACACACTGTGTACAAAATAAAAGGATAATGACTGATCTATGTTTCTTCTTTTTTTTTTTAAACAAGGATTATCAAGAATGATGCATTTCAAAAATAGACCTGGTTGCTCCAGCAACTTTGAAAGTGAGAGAATTTCTGTTATCAACGCAAACTGATTTCAAATATCTAAGCAATGCAAAGCGTGGCAATTTCTTTCTTTAAATGTCTAGTTTGTTGTTTTTATATAATTTTAGTATTAGGTTTTTATCCTATAACTGTAGAGGTACATGGTGTAGCTACAAGTTTTCTATTGAGATGAGAAGAATTGAGTATAACTACTATTATCATTTTGTTACTGATTAATCTTTTGGATTTATATGTTAAATAATTTCTTTGTAAAACACTGAAAACTACTAAAGTAAATGTTACATCTTCAAAATACAAACTGAATCCCTAAAGATTTTCACACATTTAAATAATGAATGATAATGATGTAAAATGTACAGCATTTGGATTTAAAGAAAAAAGACAAAGTCTGCAAATTTGTAAAGTAACTACCACAAATTGGGCATTTGTGCTTGACCAGTAATTCAGTTTGTTATGAAATGTATAAATCTGATCAAATAATTTTTGAGTGAAAATGTACATATACCAGTTTCAAATCTTTTCAACGTGTGACTCACATGAAAAGCACAAGTTGGATGACAGGCGCTCCTCTCAGAAGTTCACTGAAAGAGTTGACAAAGAGGTCATAGGCCAACAGTGCCAGTTGGATCAGGAGCACAAGTGAGTAGTTGCCAGTCTGGAGCATTTTAAAGGGTTGATCCTGCTCACTACCAAGCTTCACAATCTATTCCATGCCTGGCTTTTGGCTGAATTTCCTCAGAGATCCAGGTACTTGATGGAGACAGAATCTGTTTGGTTAACATCCAGCTCGTACATACTTCAGTATAAAAATACTCGTGGAGGTATAAAAGCAAACATCAATGAGTCACAAATGGTCCATGCACATAGTTAGCAGCAGTGTTTTTTTCCCATAAATGTTCTTTAGATGTATGTGCTCTTCACTCTGGTTTGCTCTTCTGTCAAGAAACACCGTCCTTGATGAAAAAATATCTCTGCGATGAATGCAAGCTGTCCAAGAAATGAGGCGAGATGTTTTTGAGCCTGTCAAATGCAGCATTTTGACATCTTTGGTGGGGATAGTCTCCTCATCTGCTACATCACCTGAGAGGAAGAGCAGAAGCAGTGAAACGACAAAGAATTAATGCAAAATGTCACCTCCGATGCGCATTCATAGCTCTAACTTCACTCCGCAACCATCTCCAGGGGGGATGAGTACATTTTGTAACTGTCTCAGACAGCTAAATTAGCAGCAAAGCTAACCCTGTAAGGTCAGTGTCACCAGGTTGTTACACAGGCGGGCACTGAGAGGTCAAGGCTGGGATTATAGATCTGACCAAACGTGGCTTACGCAGACACCTCCATCTCTTGTTTTGTTGTTGTTGACGTGGTGTTCTCCCTTTCTCTCTTTTCACCCATCTAATCTTCCTATGACGGTAGCCTATCGTTACTCGGTCCTGGCAGGTAGATAATCTTGGAGACGTATAATAGAGTTACTACTGGGTCGTTTCAACAACAAAATACTCGATAAGGCACGGGCACGTCACAAATTTTAACTTAAGAACTCCCTGTAAGCTGTTTGCTACGTGAACAACAGCAGACATGTCCACCACAACACTGTTCAACTCCGCTCACTTACACAAGCACAGTTCACCAACACGTACTTACCGCGAAAACATATGAATAAAGAAAACAAGTAACTCCGAGACAAGAAGAAAGGCTAAATTGAGCATATTTCTACTTTTATTCGCATACAACGGTGCCCACTCGGGGCGTCCAGTGCTGCTTTTTAGCGGTAACGGGTGTATTTCCGTAAGTTCCATGGTAACGCTACGTTTACCGTAACACTAGAAATAGAGGCTTCCCGAGTAGTCCTCAAAAGCAAATTTAACCAAATTACAGAAACTTCTGCATCTGTTATGTGTCCATTAGTGAATTAGAATCTAATTTTGTGGCCGATAAAGCAGCTTTGTGAATATTAAAGCGATGAATATAACAATTTAGTGAAAAAGTACGGGGATTCAACACTGAGCATTACGGTAAACTCATAAGCATGCGGTGTACAGCGCCCTCCAGTGACCCAGATGAGTATTTGCCTAAATAAGTGTGAGCTGAGCAAAGGTAGTGGACACCTGCGTCCAGCGCACCGGAGGTAAGTTGTCAAACTTTTTCCAACTTCGCTGAACTGACGTATACACATTACGGTAATACGAGTTATTTAGAAATAATAGATATCGTTTATTTTCATTCTGCCTCTGCTATAGTATATTATCGACCGACTGTTTGTTGTGTGGGGTTCTCCTCCTCTTTAATTATAAATGTACGTAGCTACATGCTGCTGGTTTTATTTCCCTCAGCTGCTCTAAAGTTGCTTCTGTGAGCCATTTAGCTCGTTCTAAGTTAACCAGCTAGGTTGTTTTTGAGTGAAACTGTCTAATGTGAATTTCACCAACATAATGTGTGTGAAAGTTGTTTTATCACCAGTGTTTTCAAGCAACATATGTTCCAACTCCACCCACGCAATCACACTGAATATGGTCAAATGTTGATTTTCAAGTTTTTGTAGCCTTCAGCCTGTTGCACATGCTGTCATTTTCCCTGAAATGAAGTGTCAGCACACCTTGTATTTACACCTGGATAAATGGTGTGTAGGTGTATAGAAGTTGGTTTGCCCTTTGGTGTGGCTGTTGGCTAATTGGGAGTCTGGCTTGACACAGAAAATCCTTAACATGCAATGTTTACATAAGTCTCTTACCGGGAATTCCAGTATATCCTAAATGCTGGTTTTTAATGCGTCACAGATCATCAGCAAAATACTTTACTGTGACTATCAGCACGTTTTTTTTTTTTTTAGGATTTTATGTCTTTATAGATAGCATGACGATAGAGATAGGAAGGTGAGGCAGTATTTCATTCAACACTGAGGCTATTTTCAGTGTGCACGAGATAAAATTCTTCTGCACTTGTGTTTACATTAAACTATGTATGATTTATGCTCAAACGGCCCCCTGTGTTATATGAATGTCATCTAACTTGAAGATTGATTGTGTGTGATGCTTGTACCTGTCATAAATCACTGCTTTATGAATGTTCATGGAGAGACTGTCGTGTATTTCCCTCATAGTTCCTCAGAGTAAAATTTGTTTGCAGTTTGCCATGGTAGTTCTGACAATGCAAATGTTTAATTTGCATCTCCTCTCCAGTAGCTATCTGCCCTACCCTTCAAGTGCGCACTAATTCTTCTCACATGACACCATCCTGTTTTTTACCCTTCATACATCCTGGTGAACATACGTGGCCTGAATTTTCCTCATCTAAATAAACACTAAGGACAGATGGCTGTGCTTCATGTTTCTGCCCAGGAATTTTTATGTCGGATAGAATTATGTAAAAGGATTTCCTCTTTAACGTGCTATGATATTGGATTCTTAAAACCATTCTAAAATTTATCAATAACTTCATAATAATGAATTTATTTGTGTAGCAAGTGCAGTTCTTGGTGCTTTACATCAGTAAAAATAAGCGGAAAATAATATAGAAATATAGAGATATAGTACTAATGACACATAACGCAATAAAGCACAAAACCAACAAGTAAATTACATGATTCTATATTAAAAGATATTAAAAGATACATGATGTGGCATCTCTGTATGTCTTAGTTCTACTTTTGGTAACATTTAAGAGACTAGAATTAGAGGATCTTGGAGATCTAAAAGGGGCACAACTGACCAACATATCAGATTAATTGTCAGGAGCAAGTCCATTAACAAATTTAAAAACTAAAACAAAAATCTCAAAGGGATTTCTAAAATGAAGAGGTTTTACATTCATTTACAACTTTCAGTTTAATATTGACACGGTTCTGCATTTTGGATCATTTCAAGTTTGTTTAAAGATTTCTTTGGGAAGCCTGAGAACAGAGCATCACAACAGTCAAGTCTGCTAGAAATTAAAGCATGAATAAGTCTTTTGGTGTCGTCGTCAGAAAGGAAAAGTTTTGAGTAGGAGATGTTTCTGACGTTAGAAAATAAATGCAGTGTAGTTAGGCCAGACTGATCACAGCAGTCTTAGATAATGTGCACAGTCACAGTAGTTTGTTCTACGCCTCATGTTTGACAAGGGAGGCCCTGCACGGCCTGCTTCTAGGAATACCTTGGAGCGCTAAGAGAATTGACCCAAATAGTCATTGAATGTGCTCTAGTTTGTCTAGAAAGCAAAAGTGAGTGTTTCTAATATTGGTTTAGACAGGTAGCATTATCCAAGCATAAATGAATTCAGCACATCATTTCTATATTTCAAATATTGAGATGATGTCTCAGATACCTGCTGACAACAAGTACATACTGCCCACCCACACCCTTATACTTCTGTGCAGTCATGTCTAAGTGGCTGGATGATGGCGAAGTGCTGGTGGGTCAAGGCAGTGGTGAGGCATTACCAGTGAGCCCCAGACTACGGAGCCTTCCTCCTGGGAGCCCCAGGCCCGGCCGGGGACGCAGTCCGCTGGTTTCACCTCGCGGCAGGGAGGCAATGCCCTTAAGCCCACCTAAGGAGGCCATGGGGAAGGCCAAAGAGCTGTTTGTGCTGTGTGACAAAGAGGGGAAAGGTTTCATCACCAAACGGGATATGCAGGTAAGCAGCCATTGTGATTTAGAAACAACATGTGGACGGATTTTAGCGTTGAACTCTGTCCTCTTCTGATCAGAGTCTACAAGGGGAGTTGCCATTGTCCCCTGAACAGCTGGAGACGGTGTTTGATAGTCTGGACCGAGAGAGCAACGGATTCCTCACTCCAGCTGAGTTCAAAGCTGGGCTTGGTGAGTGTATTGCATTGAGTGGCTTTACACTTATTAAAAACATGTCATCTGATTTCCGTATTCTTCTCTGTGTGGTTCAGGTGAGTTACTTGGGCTGGATCAGACGACTGAGCTGAGTCAAGACGAAGCAGATGAGGATGTAGACGAGACAGACTGGTCCCAGGACCCCACAGCAGGCACATTTGTAAACATACTAATGGAGCTCGGTGCTGACAAACTTTTCAAAGAGTAAGATCTCAGCTAGAAATTGTTTACTAAGATTTCCTTACTGACTTCTACAATAGCAATGATATCGCGCCACTTACAGTATATCCTCTAATATTAGCGCATACCTTCCTTAACTTCTCAGAACCTGCTTTAAGTACATGTTGAAGGGGTACTGCTTGCTTGTGTTAAATTGGTTGAAAGAAAGAAAGTGAATAAACGCTACATGATGTATTTCACCTTTGATGCATAGGTCTTAGAGAAATAAACGAGTGCTGCTCTTCAAATCCCAGCAGTGTCATATGAAGATACACGATAAGTGAAAAATATATTACATATTTACACCCAGTGGCTATTTTATTAGGTACTAATAAATCTATTTAATAGCAGTCCAATACAAAAGCTCAACCATAAATTATGTCTTTGCACAGAAAAGGAAGTTCAGTTTTGATCTAGAGAAGTACTAAATCACTTAAATGTATATTGCTCTTCTCTCACTCCAGCCAATCAAGGCTGATGTCAGTCCTCAGTGAGTCCAGTTAAAAGGGAGCTTTTGTCTTCCTGCTGTCATCAAGTGCTTGTTCAAAGGGAATTGTAAATTTTTTCACATATATTAATGTAAGATCCTGACATTATTATGTTGAAGTCCCCTGCGATGACTTTTGTAGTTGTGGCAAAATCAGCTGCATTATAACAAATTATGTTTAACTGTTTTGCCCAGCACATTTCCAAAGGCAAGAGGAGCAGGACATTTAAAACAGGTTAATAAAGTCCAGCAGAACACTACTCCAAAGTAAGCCCTTCATAATAATGAATTTACACTTCTTAGAAGATTTTTTTTTTAACAAAAACTAACCAATATAAGTATTATAATAGAGTTTCACGAGCTTTGGTAGCTTGTACAGGTGTATCTAGTAGAGTGTGCAAAAGGTCTATATTTTCCTGTCTCACGCAAAAAAACTAAAAATTAAAATGTAAAAAATATCAGCAGTTAAAATCTTTGAACTGGATAATTTTTGATGTGCATAATGCAATCATACAGTTTGGCATTTAAACCCAGTACCTTCTTATAGTGTAAACAAGAGATGTGAAAGTGAGAGGTTAAGGTTTGATGTTTTCAGTCTTTTAAACACTTGTGTGTTGTATGTCAGTCAGCAGGAGCTCCGTTCTCTGTGGTGTGACCTCCAGAGAGACAGACCAGAGCTGCTGAGTGTCCTGGAGGGCGTCTTGGTCCAAGCAGTGTCTCATTTACAGGATGCCCTCAGAGAAAGAGACAGTATGGAACAAGCTCTGCGCAGGTCACAGTTTCCTCCTACCACATGACTCCTGCTCAGTTATCTGTAGGTGTTTGGATCATGTTGAGTTTTCTGAACAAATTCCACTTTTCTTAGGAGGGAGAGTGAGCACGATCAGGTCGTTCGGTCCATATATGAAGACATGGAAACTCAGATCAAAGAGGAAAGAGAGAAATACGTCGCTCAGGTACAGACAGATGCTTGTCATTCCAGCTGTTGTGGCATTTAACACGTGTTGATTATATTAGCATTTAATGAGTGTACTTTGAAATGAAGGACAGTATTAAGCAGAAGCAGAGAGGACACCAACTTGAGGAGGATCTGAAGATGCGGGAGCAAGAGTTGGAGAACACGCTGAGCAAGCAGAAAGAGGTAGACATCCAAATGGTGCTATTTCTGAAAAGGGTCCTAGCTTAATGTTAACAGGACTTTTATTTGTTTTAGCTCGAGACCAGAATCCGCCAGCTCAGCTCTGAGCAAGGAAACATCAAGGAGCAGAATGAACAACTACGGAGGCTCAACTTCCAGTTACACGAGCAGGTGGAGAGCAGCAGAGAGCAGCTGCACGTCGCTCTGAGTAAACTCAACATGCTGCAAAACCACGCGGCCCAGGAGCAAGTGGACAGGCAAAGGTGAGCGGCCAAAAGTTCATCATTTGGCTCAGTCATAAAAACTGTCTTTTTTTTTAAACCTAATTATTTGGATAATGATGATTTAGTTTCAGAAGTGTTCCCTCAACTAAAAGCAAATTTGTCTGGACAGTGTTGTTCATTTTATATTTAACCTTTACTTCACCAGGAAGTCCTTTAAATCTCTTTTTTCGAGACAGACCTGGCCAAAATCCACACTATCATAACATTACAAACATAAAATTGACCAAAGTACACCACATCAGAACATCCTAGAGGACTATGAAACACATTTAAAATGTAAAATCTACCTAAGGAGCCACAGTTTCACTCTTCAGTTACACATCTTTTGAACAGAGCATGAGACAAAGAAAGCTGCAGTGTGTTCTTAAGGTTATTCAAAGACCAGGTGGTAAAATAAAGGAAGGATGTTCTAGCAATGCTGAGCAAATTCTGAAACTGCTGTAAATAAACCAAAGATGGGAAACTAAACATCTTGTGATCAAAATTTTTAGTTAGACAATCTAACTGAAAAATGGTTTTGACTGGAAGAATATTACCAAAGCCAAGCTGATATTTAAAAAAAAAAAAAATCCATATCTTTCATATATCTGACAAGCTCTACAAGACACAAATGTGCAAAACAAAAAGATTACTGTAAACAGCCATTCGGATTTGTTTTCTCAGTTGAGAGCAAAAATGGCTACTACGTCCCTGGCAGCTGATCTGATCATAGTTGTAGGAGTGTTTTAAAGGATAAGGCTGCTGTAATTCAGTATTTTATAAGAAATCCCATGAAAACACTAACAAACAATGTCAGTCTGTCTCTTCATATTTTCCGACTTCCCACCCTATTTATGAAACTCAGCTCCAAGCCCACTGGTTTCTATGAAAACATCTCCAGACCCATTTCTTCCATTGACAGCTATTGTCACAGAGGAATCGCCTATATGAGACTTCAGATACACAGCAGTAGTTGCCAGCTGGATCCGTGAACTGTTAGTGTCGGCCTTTTCATTGGATTTGTTTGTACTGTCACCAGATTTAAACAGTTTTTAGTTTGTTTCCTTTTAGAAACGTGATGAGGGTGTCAAGAAATATAAAGAAAGAGAAGGAGAGTCTCTTGAAACAACTGGAGATATTAAGGTCAGTCTGAACAGCTGCTGATTGCTGCTTTAGTAAAGTCGGAAATGTACCTCTAAATCCACGATTGTAGCTGAACTGTGTCTGAATTCTTAGTGTCTTTTTATTTGTGTAATCACTCAGCAATGTGACTTCTCTTTTTGTGTCAGGGACATGAACAAAAGGCTGCGAGATGAGAAAGATGCTCAACAGTCCCAGAAGAGGGTTAGTCACAGACACTCTGTCCTTCCTAATCTGCCATTAACTCATTACCTCAGTGAAGACCTTTGTACCTTGAGGACACAGCAGGGTTATTCACCCTAAGCTGGAATAGCTTCATGCTTTCCTCCATCCTCTGGACAATCATTGTTTATATGGGCAGCTGTTATTGTTTGCTTATTGATTAATGCCAGTGACACGCTATTAGCAAAGTTGCAATGTTGTTTTCCTGTGGTCAGTGAAGTGAAGGGTTTTGTTGACTAGACATTTATTCTGTCTTGTGTCAGCTTGAAGGAAAAAGTGTTATACTGTAAATATGTTTATTAGTCATATTGTACATCTTATACTATTTATACAGGTGAGCTAAAGTGGGTCAAATCTTATAAAGCCTTTTATCACGGTTCTCAAACAACTGCTAATTTAGCATCTCTCCACAGGTTCTTATTAATCCCATCCGCAGTCTTTGTTAATGTAAAGCATTTTTGCCAAAGTTGTTCACTGTAGATGTCTTTTTGGACTTCTCACAAAAAATACTAAATATTTATTCAAGAAACTGTGATGACCTCAAAACCATGGATGCTTGTTGGTTACATCTTGTTTTGCTTACTTGTCATATAATTTATAAACACATAAGTGTAATGTTGGAAAAAGACAATGATGTTAAAGTACTCTGTAGCAGAATAAATGTGACATTTGGACCGCATTTCTGCTTTTTAAATATACACAGCTACGTATATGTGTGAAACAAGTGGTGGCACTGCTGAAAAGATAGTGTTGACTGTTTTTCAGGACATGTACCATATTACATTCATACATTTAATACTCTAAGAATCTACTTACAACTTTGCAATCTTAATTCTACTCATTTCTTCTACCTCCATTTCCACAAAAACCGTTTAGAGTCCAAATCTCACAAAGCCTTTGCAGAAGAGAGGGTCAGTCATAGGTAACTACTTACTGCAAGACAATCCGTTGAAAAGGTTTGTATGACCACCTGCATATATTTGTCCTTGTTTTGCAGCAAATGGGCACAAAAGCAACAAAAAGCCACTAATTTTGTGTATTTATTGATTCAGAAGACAGCTGAGCTCTTCTGATGAGTTGGAGCAGGACAGAAACACAGAGGTGGCAAATGCATCCAAGAGACACCAACTGTCATGTAGAGTCAGGGGTGAAAATGTTGAACAGACCCAGACCCAGACCCAGGTAGGGGAAAAGTATATCTATAAATCTACTCAATTTATTCTAAACTATCAATTTAATTACACAGATGCAGCATCAACTTAGACCAGTAATGATGGAGATAATATTCTGAGGCTTTTATTTTCTATAAATCAGTTACTACGCACAGATTTGGCCACTCTTAAAGGCATAAGAATTGTAGTGAAACTTTAGACTGATGTTAAAATGTTGTTTGGTCCCTTTACCTGAATTTTAGAGCAGAACTATGTGTCCTCAGCGAGTGTTCAAGGTGGTATTTCTGGGTAACTCAGGAGTGGGTAAGAGCTCCTTCATCCAGCATTACTGCACAGGACACTTCCACAGTAAAATGAGCACTACGGTCGGTAAGCTTTTCTTTTACACAACAGTTAACATGCTTCTCAGTGTATATAAGTCAAATATGAAACCATGGGGCTTTGTTGTTTTCAGGTATAGATTTTCAGATGAAGACTTTAACTCTGGACTCCACCACTATCACCCTGCAGCTCTGGGACACTGCAGGACAAGAGAGGTCAGATTCAGTATTTAGGCTAGCCTAGCCGCGCTAGACAACCCACGGCAACGAATTTAATTCTCTGCCAGGGTGGGTCTAGTCACCCTCCATAAGGCTCGAGGCTGGATTCTCCTAAAACTGGCCGGACCAATCACCATGAAGTGTAGAGTCAGAAGGCGGGCGTAACTAAGTGACGAAAGAGGCATGACGATTCTGACAGAAACAACCAGCGCACAATAAACGGTTATCTTTCGACTCGGCTTTGGCCACAGCCCTTAAAGATTTGAAGCTAAAATTCAACTTGAAAGATAAACAAAGGACGGCACTTAAGTGTTTCATTGAGAAGAAAGACGTATTTGGACTTATGCCGACGGGATATGGCAAATCCTTAATATACCAGTTGGCTCCGCTGGTTGGGAAGCTAATGGGACTTAGCCACAATCCGCCGGTGCTCTCGGAACTACGTCAGCCTATTCGTTGCGTTGATTAATTGTATACCTACCCAACTGCTGCAGAGGGATTTGATAGACAACCTTTTAGCCCGCCTCCCTCCCTATCGAGCTTCCCTAGACCTTTGTGCCATCAGAAACATGGGTGTAGCATGGCTAGGCTATATTTAGGCTGCAAAACTTAACATATTATTGTTTTCTGCTTAACCTTGTTGTCTTCATTTACGGGCACCAAAAATACTGTTTCATTGTCTGAAAAAAAAAATGTAAAAAAAACCCAAAAAATTCTGAAGATTTGTAAAACCTTCAGGAAGAAAATTCCAATAATTCCTTAAAAGTTTCCCTTAAAAATTTTATTTTATAAAAATCCCCCAAATTTGGGAGGAAATTCTTATAAATATTTTTTAAAAATGAGTAAAAATCTTCCAAAAAATCCATAAAATATCTAAAGTGATTAGATATAGATCAGCAAAACTTCTAATATTTTCATGAAGAACATTCGCACAAAAAATCAAACAAAATCCAGCGAATCTCACTGGATTTTGGTTGATTTTTTTGTTTGTGAATGTTCTTAAGAAACATTTTTTTCAACATTTTTTTTCGACCACAAAATTATTAAAGATTTCCAAAAATGTTGAAAATGTTGACGTCAGAAGTTTCACTGTAAAAAAAAAAGTTTGTATTTTTCCCACATTTTCAAACTTTAAAATAGTTCAATTTGACCTGCCGGGCAACACAAGGGTTAGTACATCTTTTTTGATCTTTGTGGATGTTTATTTTTTCTTCTCATTCGTCTTACTGATTCAGGTTTCGCAGCATCACTGAGCAATATTACCGAAAGGCCGACGGCATCCTCGCCATGTATGACGTAACTCAGTCTGCCTCCTTCACAGCAGTGAGAGGGTGGATGGACTCTGTTAAGGTGAGCAGGTGGAGTCGTCATGGATGGTTGAATGTGAAAAAAACATGCAAAACGGTTTGCATGGTGCAGTAGGAATCCCAGCTGACACCAGTAGAAACTTCAAGTCTTGATTATGATTCTGCTTTTTTACTTAACAGTGCAGTAAGATTTCTCCCCACTGGTGTTTTTCTTGTACATAATGTTTGCTGGAACCTGTTGTTTGTCTGTCGCAGGAGAAGATGTGTGAAGGTTCTGTACTCATGCTGCTGGGGAACAAGCTGGACTTAGCAGACAGACGCAGCAGAGAAGTGTCAACGGGAGACGGGCAGAAGCTGGCAGAGGTAAGGGACATTTCAGTATTCAAACTGATTTCTACGGTGATTCCCACAACAATCAAATCAAATCAAACTTCTTTTCTTCCTGGATTTTACAGCAGCACCAGGCGTTGTTTTACGAGTGCAGTGCCAAGACCGGATGTAACATGGAGGAGCTGATGACTCACCTGGCAGGGTATGGCATCACATTTCTTTATTGTGCATCATTTTTTACTGAATAATTTGGATCCTGTAGAATGTTTGTGGCTACTTTATTTTGTTGCTTAGTACTATTAATTATACGATAATTTTTAAATCTATATTTTATTGTTTTATAGCAGTGTTTTTTTTTTTTTTTTGTTACAGCACAATTAGGTGATGTTGTCAAATACTATCATTGTTCTAACAAACAATTCAACCTGTAAAGATATTGAATTTGCATTGAAAAATTAAACCAGAAAGTGCGGCAATGCAATTTGTTTAAATTCAATTTGTTTATATAGCTCAAAAATCCTAGCTAAAGTTACAATTCCCCATGTTTTCTAAGCTGCAGCCAACATATTTATTGCCTAGTGGGTTACTTGAATCAATATTTGATCATCAAAACAAGTGGACTAAATAACTTTACCATATAATGGATAAATTCATATTTTTATTGTTGAACCGCCAACTAAACGTGTGATTTATTTGTCGTAAACCTGAGATGAAACAGGATCAGACAGCTAGTTCAGTGTTATTACCTCCGCCAAGGAGGTTATGCGATCGGGTCCGTTAATTTATTTGTCTGTCTGTGTGCGTGTCTGTGGACAGGATTTCTCGGAAACTACTTGTCGGATCTTCATGAAATTTTCACCAGAGGTGGATCTTGGCCCAGGGAAGACTCCATTCAAATTTTGTGTTGATCCGGATAAGGATCTGGATTCTGGATCCGGATTTTTATGTCATTTAATTTAGTGACAATCATCATGACAGAATTAACTTTTCTTGTTGCAAAAAAAGATCTTGCTTTACCATCCACATCTTCCCTTGGCGGAGGTCAGAAATCTCGGATTGCTCTTGTTCCTAAAGGTCGTGGTTTGTTGTGCTCATTGATTTTGTATTTTCCTCATTTTAGGATGTTGGTTTCCCAGAACGATCGACAATGTGAAGATGCACTTTTACTGACTGAGGACACGGTTCAAAGAACTTGCTGTACATAAACAGCGGGAGAGAAGCTTTTGGAACACTAGACGTCTCAGGAGTCCTGCTATGGTTCAGTGGAGCAGTGTTGTGTCCTGTGCCAACAATGATTTATCAAGCCCTGAAGTCACTGACTGTAACTGAAGACACAAACATCGGATTTTCCTGTGAACAAGTTTACTGAATTGTTTCTGTAATGTTTACCCATGTTGTCATGTATCTTTATAATCTATCCAATAAAAGATATTTTTCATGATTCCTTTCTGGTGTGAGCTTTTTCAAATAACTGAATGCTTGTTAAACTACACTGTGATTTTAGCTCCAGTCGAGCTCATAAGAAACCAGCTGGGGGCAGAAAAGCTCTCTGTATGGCTTGTGAGGGGGCGAACTGCCTGCTGTGCCAAAAGAGGACAGGCGCTCAGAGCCTGGTAGGAGGCTCGGCTCTCACTGTCAGCTAAGAATTTACTCCGTTGTAGTTAACCTTCAAAGACAGTGGCACATTGACACTGGGGTTAGTGGGATCTGAGAAGACGTTACCCCGATAATCTGCATCCTTCTGGGGCCCAAAATCTAACATCAGGTAGGAGTATTTTGGTCTCGGCTGAAAGGGAGAGCAGTTTTTCCATGACACAATGAGTTAAAAATAACTCTGAATATGACCATTAGGACATTGTTTTCACTCATGTTTGCACAGGGAGCTTCTCTTGAAAGCTTATACATACAAGTGTGTTTTGCATGTGTTTAGTGTTTTCCGTCTTTTATCCCTTTGCCTTTTCTTGATTTGTGTAATGCTGGAAAAAGAGATTCTCACCAGTGCTTGAAATTTAACATCACCATCTCCCATGATGCTCAGGGTCACAACTTCTCCTAAAATAGAAACAGAGAAAAGTTCAGTTTAGGTTAAGATTAAGACAGCGTTTGACAAATTAATGAAGTAAAGAGCTAAGAAAGTCAGGAACAGTAAATCACTGAAGCGTGAGATGATCAGCTTAAGTTACTGAGATGAGGGACATGTATATCTGTCTGCTGGATGACATGTGACACAAGTAGTTAAGCATGTTTTCCCCACAACATATTTGATTTCATCTGTGAGCTCTTTCCATTGCACCGCTACACCAGCTCGATGCAAGCTTGAAATCCACAACACAATTCGGTCCAATGTCATGTATGTAAAAAAACTCAGTAAATATGTTGTCAGGAAAGCTCATATGTGCTACAGCTGTGTTTGATCTCCAATGAGTAAATCATCTTTTTACACCAAAAGTGGAACTAAAGCAGACTGAAAGAGGAAATTCCTATTTGTAGACCACAGCTAACTAGTCTCAATCAGATACAGAACTAATACGATAAGCATCATGCAAGTATAGAAACAGAAAGCTGTGTGTTACTAATCCAAAGTAAAGTATGAGAGCAGCATTGGGAGGTTTGACTTCTGAGAACATCTTGTGTTCACTCTTTAAGGAGCGTTTCAGTTCTGCTGTCTAATCATTTCCAGAAAACCTTTTTATATTTGCCAATGTTTTCTGCTCTTATGCATCAGCTTACAGACTACTAATGTGTCTTTTTTTTTTTAACCCAGAATGGAAACTCAACGTGAAAAAACACACACCTGTGGGACAATTTGTCTGAAATATCTACTTTTCCTCTTCAATATTCTTTTCTGGGTAGGTGCAAAGATTTTTATTTTTTTTTACAGAATTTAAAATGACAAACACTGGTGTTAGGAGCTCTGCTGAATGCTGTGATGAATTTTAATACGATTAGTAGTAATAGTTTACGAAAAGGTGCAACATCCAGTCCATGCTTTGTTTCACATGCCATAGATATTAATGAAGAGTTTTCTTTTATGACACTGAATCACTGCACAGAATACACAATTTCTGATGTTAACCTTCATGTTGTCCTACGGGTCAAAACTGATCTGTGTTAAAGTTTGAGAACGTGGAAAAAAATCTATATTTTCACAGTGAAACTTCTGATGTCCACATTTTCAACATTTTTGGGACATCTTTGAACATTTTGTGGTGGAAAAAAAGAAATGTTAAAAATGTTCTTAAAGAAAAAAGTAGAGGTTTTACTGATATATATGTAATCACTTTACATATTTTAAGATTTTCGTGAAAGATTTTTAATCATTTTTTGAAAATATTTACAAGAATTTTCTTGAAAAATTTGAGGTATTTTTTTTAAATAAAACTTTTAAGGGAAACATTTAAGGAATTATTGGAATTTTGTTCCTGAAGGTTTTGCAAATTTTCTGAAATTTTGCAGATTTTTTGGATTTTTTTCAGACAAGGAAACAATATTTTTGGTGCCCGTAAATGAGGGCAACAGGAGGGTTAATGCATTGTTTTTGCAATAATCAATGTATTTTCTACTTTATTAACTTCAATTTCTTTACGGCTTCACAGATAAACTGATCACTTTACAACTGTCTCCTAAACCTGCACTCTGTATGCACTCAGAGATTTATGTCTGTTGGATAATAAAAGCTCATTTAGCTGAGCGTCTCTTGAGGCTCAGAGTGAATGAATGAGGCGTTGTCTTGTTGCATCACAATCTAACTGCTAAAAGTTATGTGCTGCATGATGTGAGCATCTGGTTTGAGTGGAGCTGATAACAGTGCGTTCTGTCAGCTGGCAGGAGGAGTGGTGCTTGCAGTGGGAGTGTGGACCCTGGTGGAAAAGAGCGACTACATCAGTTTACTGAATTCCAGCTTCTACTCGGTCTCAGCTTACATCCTTATAGCAGCTGGAGTCATTGTGATAATGACCGGGATAATTGGATGCTGTGCCACTCTGAAGGAGATGAAGAGTCTTTTGATCGTGGTAAGGTGGTCAGTCCTGCAAAACAAAGCTTGTAACAGAATTTTTTGGTTGTTTCACTTCACTGCACCAAAGCTCAACTGCCCCTCTATTGGATTGTGTCAAATCAGAAACCAAGACACGTTGAAGTTTCTGTTTATACACACACCGCCTCGTCTGAGTCGTGTATTGAAAGTTAATCCTTGGTGACCTTCTGTCTCGTCTGCCTGCTTTCAGTGCAGCTCATTATGTCAGACGTGCCTGTCAGATATAACAGACAAAGTCATGCAGAGTGTGTCTTTAAGAGTTTAGATTTAGCGCCTGGCTCATGCCAGAGGAATGGAGGGCATCACAAGCGGCTGCTTAGACTGAAGAGTGAGAGAGAGACAGGCAGACACACAGTGAAAGGACATCATTCAAACCTGCACAGGCTGTGTGACGTTATGTCTATTTCTATATTCCCCACAATCTTTGCAATGGATAACTTCCTTTAGCACTGTTGGATTGCTTCTTCTTTGGAGTATTAATTCTATTTTGCTTATTCATTCAGGCACACATATTTGTACTGCTTATGTTACATTTAGAACATCATTTAATGCCGTATTTTAGCATTGAAACACTATGAAAATGTTATATTTTTCGGCTCAAGTGTATTCATTTTTTGATGCTTCTCTTTCACAGTATTTGATCTTGCTGCTCTGTATTTTCCTGCTGGAAATCATCGCTGGTGTCCTGGCCTACATTACCTACCAACACGTGAGGTTTTACTGTCCATCTGGATGTGTTTATACAGTGGGGCAAAAAAGTATTTATTCAGCCACCAATTGTGCAAGTTCTCCCACTTAAAATGATGACAGAGGTCTGTAATTTTCATCATAGGTACACTTCAACTGTGAGAGACAGAATATGGAAAATAAAATCCAGGAAATCACATTGTAGGATTTTTAAATAATTTATTTCTAAATTATGGTGGAAAATAAGTATTTGGTCACCTACAAACAAGCAAGATCTCTGGCTCTCACAGACCTGTAACTTCTTCCTTAAGAAGCTCTTCTGTCCTCCACTCGTTAGCTGTATTAATGGCACCTGTTTGAACTCGTTATCTGTATAACAGACACCTGTCCACAGCCTCAAAGACTCCAAACTCCACCATGACCAAGACCAAAGAGCTGTAGATGGACACCAGGAACAAAATTGTAGACCTGCACCAGGCTGGGAAGAGTGAATCTACAATAGACAAGCAGCTTGGTGTGAATAAATCAACTGTGGGAGCAATTATTAGAAAATGGAAGATGTACAAGACCACTGATAATCTCCCTCGATCTGGGGCTCCACACAAGATCTCATTCCGTGGGGCCAAAATGATCATAAGAACGGTGAGCAAAAATCCCAAAACTACACAGGGGGACCTGAATGACCTGCAGAAAGCCTGGACCAAAGTAACAAAGGCTACCATCAGTAACACACTACGCCGACAGGGAATCAAATCCTGCAGTGCCCGACGTGTCCCCCTGCTTAAGCCAGTACATGTCCAGGCTCGTCTGAAGTTTGCCAGAGAGCATATGGATGATCCAGAAGAGGATTGGGAGAATGTCATGTGGTCAGATGAAACCAAAATAGAACTTTTTGGTATAAACTTGTCGAGTTTGGAGGAAGAAGAATGCTGAGTTGCATCCCAAGAACACCATACCTACTGTGAAGCATGGGGGCGGAAACATCATGCTTTGGGGCTGTTTTTCTGCAAAGGGGACAGAACGACTGATCCGTGTTAGGGAAAGAATGAATGGGGCCATGTATCTGGAGATTTTGAGCCAAAACCTCCTTCCATCAGTGAGCGCATTGAAGATGAAATGTGGCTGGGTCTTCCAGCATGACAATGATCCCAAACACACCGCCCGGGCAACAAAGGAGTGGCTCCGTAAGAAGCATTTCAAAGTCATGGAGTGGTCTATCCAGTTTCCAGACCTCAACCCCATAGACAATCTGTGGAGGGAGTTGAAAGTCCGTGTTGCCCGGCGACAGCCCCAAAACATCACTGCTCTGAGGAGATCTGCATGGAGGAATGGGCCAAAACACCAGCTACAGTGTGTGCAAACCTGGTGAAGAACTGCCATAAACGTTTGACCTCTGTCATTGACAACAAAGGCTTTATTACAAAGTATTGAGTTGGACTTTTCTTATTGACCAAATACTTATTTTCCACCATAATTTACAAATAAATTCTTTAAAAATCCTACAATGTGATTTCCTGGATTTTTTTCTCCATATTCTGTCTCTCACAGTTGAAGTGTACCTATGATGAAAATTACAGACCTCTGTCATCATTTTAAGTGGGAGAACTTGCACAATTGGTGACTAAGTATTTTTTTTGCCCCATTGTATATGTTCCTCCAAATCACACAGCCACTAATATCAGTCTGATATATCACTTTCATTATAAATATGAAATTACAAGGTTGACATTTTGTCTTTCTGTGAATATTTTGTTTTTTGGCATTCCATGTGATTTTAAAGACCGTTCACTGTTTCCAGTATTTGTATTTTAAATCTAACACTCGTGCAATACCTCACTCGCTGCACCCTGTTGTGAAATCTGCTCTGCATGCCTTTCTGTGCATGATCTTCATTTGTCCCATTTTTCCATCTTTCTTACACCTCTCTTTCTTCCCCCTTTCTCCTGCTCCAGTGTTTCCCTTTCTGCCACCAGGTAATCTGCTGCCACAGTCTTCTATTTCACACAAATCCGTTTCTCTAACAGGCTGATATAAGTTGGTTTTGTCTTCAGTCAACCAAAACAAAAGCTATTTTTATTTGCAAATTCATGTGAAGAATGTTCCTGTGAATCAGGGAGTGAGGCCAAAGAATCCGCGCTCATATAATTTGAGTTATGTGTGGGCATTGCACAGGTAGATTGGAATGTTATAGGGGAGGAGAGAAACTTGACCGGGGTCTATTTTTATTGATGGGAGGGGATTTGTGGCTGACAGATTCTTTTTTTTTTTCTCCGCTAAAGTGCTTCTTCTGTCTCACAGCTGGATGAGGAGCTCAGACAGAACCTGACGGGGACCATGCAGCAGAAGTACCAGCAGACGGGACAGGAGAGCATCACGGAGGCTGTGGACAAACTACAACAGGAGGTGTGGAGGGATGATGTTTGTCTCCTGGTTAATTTTAGGGGGATGGAAGGCTTTAATCAAATAGTTTGAGGACAAAACATTCAATTTGAAAAGACAGTCTCTTTATCCTGCATTATAATACGATTAATGATGACAAATACTGTATTAGCACAGTTTCTCATTTGTTTTCTTTCCATTGAAAACATGAACCGCCTCCTTTTCAGTTTAAGTGTTGTGGCAGTCACAATTCCTCAGACTGGACAGACAGTGTGTGGATCCAGTCTGGCCGAACCGAGCGGCTTGTTCCTGACAGCTGCTGTAAAACTCCCAGTGAACTCTGTGGCATCAGGGACCATCCCTCCAACATCTACAAGGTGGAGGTGAGAAGAGCTTTCTATTGGCTCTGTAAGACCTAATCTTACATCAAATCAAGATTTTAATTACTTTTCATTTTCTCGTGCTCCAAGGGAGGCTGCATCGAGAAATTAGAAGAGTTCATCCTGAGCCAGCTGTATATTCTCAGTGCAGTGGGTATTGGGATTGCATTTCTACAGGTAAAGCCTTGAACACAGAGCAAAAATACAAGCTAATATCAACATCTATTTCAATGTACAAAACCTGAGTAGCTGAGCTGTGAATAATATTTGTGTGTGTGCAGTGCGGAACTAACAAGTTCCTCGTGTCTGTTTTCTTTCAGCTTGTGGGGATGATGTTTACTTGCTGCCTTTATCGGAGTTTGGAAGAAGACCCGTACTGATTTTGGACTTTCTGGAATATTATAAAATATAACACATTATGAACTGTAAAATGTTCCCTTAGATACTGCAAACAACAACAACAACAGATATTTCCACAGCTATACCGGGCTTTGCAAAAGTTCTGTTACACGGTTTCATGATCTTTAGAGACGTTTACATGTCGGAGTGAAAAATTCCATTAAATAAACTGAAAGTTCGACCTTATAGGCAGGTGTCATTAACACAATTTTTTTCTCTGGTGAAGTTGTATCAAGATGGAAGTCAAAAGAGTTGAGATATCTGCTCTCCTTCATGCTGGCCACAACAAGTCTGACAGAGCCAAGCAGCTGAACATCAGCTGGATGACCGTCCACAGAGTCGCGGAGAGGCTCAAGAATGGTGAAGATCTTTTAGTGATCTTTCAAGAATGGTGAAGATCTTTCAGGTCTTCACCATTCTTTAGCCTCTCCGCAACTCTGTGGACGGTCATCCGGCTGATGTTCAGCACGAAGGAGAGCAGATATCTCAACTCTTTTGATTTCCATCTTGATACAACTTCACCGGAGAAAAAAATTTGTATTAAGGACACCTGCCTATAAGGTAGAACTTTCAGTTTATTTAATGGAATTTTTCACTCCGACATGTAAACGTCTCTAAAGATCACGAAACCGAGTGTAACAGAACTTTTGCAAATCCCGGTATGTTGTGAAGGCATAACTTCAAACTATGACAAGATCATTTTCAGACTACACACATTAGAGACTCTGTAATGCTGCTGGACAGCACTGTTCTGTTTCCATATGAATGGATAAAAAATAGAAAAAATATTTTTAAACTGTTGTGTTGCAGATTTTTCCTCTTCTGTTTAATTAAAGATAATAGTAAAAATCTAATAAAATCTTAGAAAAATGACAAGTGACATGCTGACTGTAAGAAAGACCTATAACATCATATTTCCATAACTGTCAAAACATCAACATCGTAAGTGTGTATTTTATTATTTTTAACATTTTTTAAAGTTTTTCTTCTCTGTTTCACCTTATTAAGCAGAAATCTATGCATATTCCTGTTATTTTGGGCCATTTCATAAAAATGCCAATTTTGATTGATTAAATTAAATTTCAATGAACAAAATTGGTATAATAATGCATCTTTTGTTTTTAAATTTTCATTTATTTACATTTTGGTGTTGAAAGTTTCCATTTAGTGCTGGCTATACCTCTGGTGGGTGCCAAAATGTCCTATATGCAGAAGAAAAGCTGCGGGTCAGATCATCCATTGACACTAATGATACCAGTCTGTTAAATTTGTGGCCAGCTATAATTTTTTCCTTTTTTGCGCCAAGTTTCATGAGACTGACTCGTGTTTCCATTCCGTATTTGGAGATGCAAACTACATAAATGTCGTCTTGCCAGCACCGTTTGCATTCATGTAGCTTCAAATTCACCTGTTTGCTTTCAATTATGCATGATAGATATCGATTATCATCTATTAATTGAGAGTAGCAACGCAATAACCGCTTTTGTTCTTTAAATCTGAATGTTTTTTGTTTTTATTTACTGCTACTGTTTTCAATAAGTGCTCATATTCATAATACCATATTTAATTACACAAAAAAGGACAATTTAAATGATCTAATCTTAAGCTAAATCTAACTTCAAAACTGTACAGAAGAGATTGTGTTTTCAAAACATTTCAAATGAATGGTTATATTTAATATTCAGATGTATGTTTGGTCCATTTGCGTCAATTTTTGTAGAAACAATTGAAAATAATTATTCTGTGACTTAAAAAAATTAGTTATTTCTTATTTTAAAAATCTATTTAGTTGTTGTCAGGTGGCTTGTCAACCTCAGAATTAAATTTCATTTAAAAAAATATTTATCAAAACACTAAAGCCCTTACTAAATAATACAGCTGACGTTTCCTCTATACATAAAAAACTTTATCAGAGGATGAAACAGACATAAAAACACATCAGCATTACCCCTAAGCAGCCTATTTAACCATTTATTTTCAATTATGTACCATCCATCCATCCATCCATTCTCTATACACCGCTTTATCCTCACTAGGGTCGTGGGGGGTGCTGGAGCCTATCCCAGCTGACTCGGGCAAAGGCAGGGGACACCCTGGACAGGTCACCAGTCTGTCGCAGGGCAATTATGTACTAATAAAATACCAAATAAATGAACATTATTCTAATTGCCACTAACATGCCACTGAGAATGTGAACATCAAAAGAGCTTTGTATATGCTAAAAAAATCAATTGTGGGCTGAGTTTTACATGATTAACCTTAACAGAAATGACAGGAAACTGCACATTAAAACCACAATGCAATAAAATCCATGTTCAACTTCAACTTTGTCACAGTTAAACGAAATAACGTTTCTCACATCCATTCACAGTGCAGAAATGAGGGTAATACTATAAAAAGTTCAGAATAAAAATAAGGTAAAAAAATAAATGTAAGATAATTTAAAAAGACTAAACTAGATTACAAAAGCACAAGCATACATCAGACACAATCATACTCACTACTGGGGTGATAATGAGTGAGATTAATGTGACTGCAGTATTGGGGTATAGGGGTGATGGGTGCAGGTCTACCTGTGTTGTAGCCGCAGAGTGTTCAACAGTCTAACTGCCAGTAGGAAGAAGCTACTGCTGAACCTTGATGTGTGCGTCCTGATGCTGCTCCTTTCCTGATGGAAGGGCCACAAACAGTCCATCTGAGGGGTGGGAGGGGTCCTTCATGATGGAGTGAAAAAGTGCAAAATTTTGTTCCATCTTTATGTACTTCACTCTATATTTATGATATGATGGTACATTTTTGCATTGCTTATGTTTACTCAATATGCTAAAGATTTTGTACGCAATCAAATGATCCTGAAGGTGTTAGGTGAGAGGCACTGATTGATTTTTCATTGAAAGGCCTTCATTGTTTATTTAGTTTTGTACGTATAGCACAGCCTTAGCTAACAATAGAATTTTAAAATGAATATAAAATATACAGTTTCTTTGTTGGTACGCAAATAAAAGGTGCTTCGCATTTATTATTATTTCCACTCCTTTTTCCTCCCCAGAGGTTTTTGACTTTTATGCTGAAATTATCTGGGCGGAGGTTGTTGTCAGCTGACTACTTCTTCCTCGTCTGTTTCTTTTGCATCGTTTCTTCCACATATTGTCTTAATAATTTCAAGCACAGGTCAATGAAATGTCTGCGAAACCAACCTGTTTAATAGTGGCGAGTGCGTCTCCTCAAGGTGGGTTCGTTAGTTCGTAGTTTAAATAAGTTTTGTATCGGTGACAGTCCAGTTGTTGTTGAAGCTCGAACAGCATCACCTGCTACAGCTAGCTAAGCAGATGTATACCGTGCTCTTTTAAAGCGTTTAAAATTATATGTTTTGTTCATTCAGGGGTGTCAGCAAAATCTTTCCATCAGTCCTTCAATCTCTGCAGCTCAGCGTTTAACCTCCAGACAGCCACACCTGGGGTAAGACTATCTGAAAGCTAGCAGCTAGTTAGCTTCAACTTCCCTCTGTGACCTCAGCACGTCACTGCGTCAGGCGGTTACGCACCGGTGTCCATGGCAACCGCATAGGAAAAGGATAAAAAGATTTTTTTTCTTTCAACGTGTTTTCTTGGAGCTTTTATGAAAATGGCTTTGAATTTATGAGTGTCTGAAATCCAACCTGTGATCTTAAAAGTTGAGCTGTTCTCTGACAAACACCTTTTACTGAAAGTGCAAACCTTTAAAAATGTATCTCGATCCGTCAACACAACAGGAGTAGAATATCCAGACAAGTGCAAGAAAAAATGTAATTATCTCTTCCAGAAGAGTATAAAATATATAAATGAGACATTAAATAAACAAAAACTTAATAATGTGTTATGGACATAAGCCCCCCCCCCCAAAAAAAAAACATTAAGTCCCCTACATCACTCTAAAGCCCGTTTTCACTATATACCCCGGCTTGGAAGTTTATCTTAATAGAGCACTTGAAATTGTTACAGCTGTGAAGTGAAAATGTTATTCAGGAGTATAAACAGCAATTATTTCCAATATCTGAACAATATGCCAAAGAATGCAGAATAATGAAGCCATGTTTGTAGCATTATTACTGGAGTACATACACACTATTATCAACACTGGATTCACCATGGGTAAACATTTGATTATTCTGGCTAGACTGCAGATATCATGGATAGACATTTTAAGATGTAATCACTGGTCAACACAATGTCACCTCAGTGCTTCATACTACGTGTTAAGTGTCTCTTTGAATTGCAGGGGAAGTCAATAGACTTTGTTGGAGTAGATGAAAGTACAGCTAGATGGGTGCAGGACTTCAATGTGAAACCCTACGCAACACCAGCCAAACTTGAATCTATAGATGGTGAGGATATTCATTCATGGTAATTGGCTCTTCTCTCATCTGCTGACGGTCAGACTCTGTTCATTTATGTCATTTTGACCCTTCCAAGGTGCCCGATACCAGGCACTGCTCATCCCGGACTGTCCTGGAGCGCTGAACGACCTGGCACACAGCGGCTCTCTGCACCGCATTCTCACACAATTCATCTCGCAACAAAGTGAGTCTGGTGCTAATTTTAAAATCTGCACGTCTTTTCTGACATTTTGATGCATGCTGTTTTTCTGTCTGCCCAGAGCCTGTGTGTGCAGTGGGACAGGGAGTGTCAGCCCTGTGTTGTGCCACTGAAGGACAGAGGTGGATTTTCAGCGGCTACAGCTTAACAGGGGTGAGCGTTCTTAGGACACACGAGTCAAATGTGTCTTAATATAGTCATCTAGTTAACATGTTTTCACTGTTTGTCTTACAAGCCGTCAGTGTTTGAACTGGTGCGGAGGCCGGACTTTGCCAACCTGCCCTTGATTGTAGAAGACTTTGTAAAAGACAGCGGTGGATCATACACAGGTGAGCTGACCTGTAGAGCACAGACACTGAATTAATAGATAATGATTTCTCATCATTTCTAAAACCATCTCATGTTCATCTCTGTGTTTTCCAGCAAGTCAAGAAGACGCCCTGCACATAGTCGTAGACAGACACCTAATAACTGGACAGAATATGCAGTCAACCTCACTTGCTGTAAATAATCTAATCCTGCTCTGTACTGCCAAATAAGAAAAAAAAAAGACACCTGGAGCACTCAATTTCAACAGCTTAGTTGTCCCACATTTATATTCATGTAAGTAAACAAACACTTATCTTGAACAAATATTGGAAGATGCTGGGTCAGAGCAGATGTTTGGCAAAACTGCAAATACAACTTCATTACTTGTCAATGTTGTTATTATAAAACGAATAAAAGCCACACAGTTGAATGTCTTGATTTGAATATTAGAAAAAATGAGCACACTTTTTCCAGGAGCAGATGTATTCTTGATGATGGATGAATCTTTTCAACGAGCACAGCTGGTTCCAGGAGCAGAGATGATTTCGAGTTTAGCACTGAACAGATGCTGCCGGTGTCTGTCGCACACAAGCTCCTCCGAACACAAACAAACCCCTTCATTTAAAATTTATACACATTGATGACGATCATGCACCTTTTTGTTGCTGAATGCAGATGTGCTACTGCACTCTGATTGAACTGTACGTTTTTTTCCACAATGAGAAGAAATAAAATGCACTGAAGTACCTTCTGTTTGCTCCAAGAACCTTTTAAATCAGTAAACCTCTGTTTCGTACATGTAGACACAATTTCTCAACATTCATGACCCTCAAACAAGTTGTGTATTAACCAAACCCCATCCATGGCTCATTTCAGAGTTCATTTTGATTTCTCAGAGAGACAAAGAAAAAAACAATAACCTGCATACACCACCGAGTTCTGTGAAAAAGAAAAATCCAAGCTCCATTATCTTCCCCAACAAGTCCATCTCTCAGAGAAGATCATAAAAATAATCCAGTCCTTGTCCTAATTCCCATAAGGAAATTCCTGTTCCCAGCTCAGTAGCTAAAGAGATCCTTTGGTAGATTGACTGCAAAGCAATTAAAATACTGTTAATCTTAAATCACCGTTAACCTAAAATATCATGGCTGTTATTTTCTCTAACAAAAAGTCAAGTTTTACCTTCAGTGACGGATAGTACACCACATGCTTCACCGCATTGTTCCTGACATGAGAGGGAAGGGACAGATGTTGTTAATGGAGGCTCCTGGGAGTTTCAGATTCAAGCCATATGTTGTTGATTCAGTGTGTTACTAAATTAGTACCTCTTGTAGTTGAAATAATGTTCAGCAGAATATTCATCCCACACCAGTTTTGGCCTGTGTTCTCGCAAAATCTCGATGTACCTGCAGGAAATCAGACAAACGTAGAGAGTTGGGAAAATAAACCTTAAAACCTGTCAGTCAGCATTTTGCAATGATTTCCCTCTGCTTCTTATTAGAATATAAAGCTCAGTGTGTTCTTCTAAAGTCTGAAAAGTTTTGATTACTTCATAGAAAATATGCGTTTTCATTGGAAACAGTTGAGGTCACGCATTTCTGAGCAACAAGTGGAGTTTAGCAACATTTGATTGAATATCTGATAACAGCTGTGTGGTTGTTGCCACATCAGTGTCACTCAAATCTAATCAAGCCACGCCCCACACAAAAGATGTATTTTTTCCCTTAAACTCTAAATCTTGTTTATCTGGTCTAGAATATTTTAACAAAAGAATACTTTCAAGGGCAATCCACTTATTTACAGGGATGATTCTGTAAAAAAAAAAAAAAAAAAAATGTTGAGTCACAGACCGCTTTGTGAAATCTTCTAAATGACAAGTCAAATGAGCATCAGTCAGGTTTGAAAATGTAAAAAAATGACATGTATGGGGTGAGAGGAAAGATTACTTGACCAAACATCTGTAGCCTGTTCCTTATCCCTGCTTGAGGCCGGCATTATGGAACGGTATTCAGGATTAGCTGCCGTTTTGGGTGATGTAGGCACCAGGTTTTGACAGCAATTATTGCACATGGAGTAAAAAAAACTTTGGTTCTTGGTCTCTCTAATCAGACTTATCCACAACACTGTGTCATTGCTGGAGGATGGTCTGGCTGTACTTCATTATTATTCTACCACAGAGGGAAAAAAAGCTTTTTTATTTTTGGAAAACAATCACAATCATCTTGAGCAGTGCAACACCCAGGAGGCAGTAATAAGGCCCCTGCAAGATATTCATGGAGGAATCACTGCGGTGGAACATTTGCACACAGAAGCGAGGACTGTCAATGAAATGGATAATTCACCAAAAGAGCCCAGCAGACTTGTCTCAATGCAAGATCCAAGTCGTTAGTAAACTTGCTATTTTCAGCTTATAGGTTGCTGCTCGCAGGTTGTTGTTTACTGTAGCTAAGGGGATTTTAAAAACAATAAATTGCAGAGAGTGGAAGAGGGAAAGAACCAGAGTAAATTACTGCAGTGGAAATACCCCAAATCTGCACTATGAGTCAGAATACTCTAAACAGTGGAGCCTGCTTTTTTCATATAAATGTATTCCTTTTATAGTCCCTTCAAGAATTTTACTGTGGAACAAAAAAAAGTAGTGCCTGTGGCATGTATCCTTAAATGCAACCGGGTTCCAAAATGATCACAGAGCGTCTCTACATGCGTTAGTGATGATGTAAAATGATGATAAGCGTCAGAAATCCCAGCTTGCTGACCACTATGAAATATCCTCCTGACTGGATGTTACATAGGAGGTAGTGAAAGAGTGAACAAGAGAAGGATTTTGGATACAGCACGTATCTGTGGGTCTTGCAGCATCAATTTTAATAATTTTCTGTGAGTCCAACAAAAGTGTAGGAGGGTAATGGTGAATTTGTGAAATACAGTGGTCCCTTGTCTATCGCAGGGGTTACGTTTCAGACCCCCCCGCGATAGGTGAAAATCCGCGAAGTTGCGACGATATTTTTTCATTACTTATATATATTTTTTAGACTTCATAAACCCTCCTCACACAGCGCACCACACCACAGAGCAACACTATGTGCAGCGATCAGACGCTTATGTGAAATGGGCAAGGTGAGATGCTGAATGCTGCTACACACAAGAGACAGAGGAGACTGGTCGCTGAGCCAATCAGCACCCAGTGCTGTACTCTGAGTTTTATTTCAATTAAATATTCTTTGATATGTTTTAACTATTATCTTTTCATATATATATATATATATATATATAGTTTTCATTTATTAGGTTAGAAAATGCTTATTTTACCGCAAAAATAATCAAAATAATGTAGCGATCGCAGAGTCGGTTGCTATGACTGAGCTGTTTTGCTGCAATGCACCATGGGAGTTCAGGGTGTTGGGGGTTTAAATGTCACTATTGTGGTTTATGTTAGAATAGAATAGAATCACTTTATTCATCCCCGAAGGGAAATTCAGTTAGTGTTACTTGTGTTTGTGTGGTTTCGTCAGCCTATTTATTTTTGGTTAAGTGTCATGTTGTCAGAAGTGTGACGTGTAGCGTGTTTGATGACTTCCTGCCACATTTTCAATAGCATCACTCTCTGTATGTCAAAAAAAAAAAAACATCTACCATTTGCAGAGCGCATCAAAGGCAGATATAGCTTCTCCTTTGTTTGAACACAGCTTGCCACATTAGTTAATATATAAAAATGCCTACATACCGCATAATCCCGCGATACAATGAGACCGTGAAAAGTAAACCGCTATATGACGAGGAACCACTGTACTCAAAAGGATTGAAACATTAAAAACAAACAAAACAAACTGTAGCTGCTAAAAAGTAAGTATTCCAGCAATAGTCACAGTATTATCTTACCTTCCGCCAAGAATCGGCTCTGTTCCTTGACTTGCAAAATCAAGGCCATACAAATTGAGACCAATTAAGATCTTTTGCCTCCACTGAGGGTTTGGGGCAAGTTGGAGAACACAGTCTCTCACCCAGGGCAGGGGAGAGCTCGGGCCTGGTCTGTCAAGAAACAACACACACCTCAGTATATTGTCTGAATCTGCTGTGTATCTTCTTGTAGCTGTGAGTCAACATTTCCATTTCTACCTGAAACATATGGACGCCCCTTGTGCCTGTGGACTCACCTGGAACCGCTGGAGTAGTCGTATGTCATGAGGCTGAATCCATCGACGGCCGGAGCCAACTGCTCAAACTCCTCCCTGCCAAACATACCCGGCTGCCCCGTACTGACAAACATGAAAATGACAAACGCTGTTCAGTATCAGTCACACTGATTTTTTTTTTAAGCATTTATAGTTGCAGAATATAAAACTGTTTAATTCACCTTGTCACAGCAGGTGGAATAACAAGAATGCAGTCCAGTCTTTTAGCTTTTAAAATCTCACATATGTGTTTCACCAAATGGACCAGTTCCCTGAAAGGAAAAGATGACACATTTATTTTCTAATTTACCCCAGAAATAAAAAAGTGTCCAATATTGGTCTGGCAATAGAAGAACTCACTTTCTTTTGTTGCCTCCCAGCTGGCTCCACAGCTCCAAGGTGAAGCCATCGAAACCTTCAGTCTGCAAGGCCACAGTATTCACATTAAAGGGACAAAGAACAAACAGAACTCTGTTTCAAGGGAATTAAAGATAAACACTTGACCGTATTACCTTTGCAACATCCACCAGCTCACCTCCCAGCTCCTCAATTTCATCCTCACTTCCCAGCACGCTCATATAATCCTGGTAGGACCAGCCGTCAAATAACAGCCGAGGCACTGAGGGTCAGAAATGCAAAATAAAGCAACTGTTTTGTCGGAACCCACTAGCACTAGTTTCGACTCAGTATCGACTCAGTACCCACTAGCCGAGCCACGCTACACCCATGTTTCTGACGGCACAAGGGTCTAGGGAAGCTCGACAGGGAGGGAGGCGGGCTAAAAGGTTGTCTATCAAATCCCTCTGCAGCAATTGGGTAGGTAAACAACCAATCAACGCAACGAATAGGCTGACGTAGTTCCGAGAGCACCGGCAGATTGTGGCTAAGTCCCGTTAGCTTCCCAACCAGCGGAGCCGCGGAGCCAACTGGTGTGTTAAGGATTTGCCATATCCCGTCGGCATAAGTCCCAATACGTCTTTCTTCTCAATTAAACACTTCAGTGCCATCCTTTGTTTATCTTTCAAGTTGAATTTTAGCTTCAAATCTTTAAGGGCTGTGGCCAAAGCCGAGTCGAAAGATAACTGTTTATTGTGCTGCTTGTTTCTGTCAGAATCGTCACGCCTCTGTCGTCACTTCGTGACGCCCGCCTTCTGACTCTACACTTCATGGTGATTGGTCCGGCCAGTTTTAGGAGCATCCAGCCTCGAGCCTTATGGAGGGTAACTAGACCCACCCTGGCAGAGAATTAAATTCGTTGCCGTGGGTTGTCTAGCGCTGCTAGGCTAGGAACCCACCTGAACTGACACACATCAACAGATCTGACTTTTATTGTAGGCAGTGAGTGAGGAGGACATCAACTCACCCATCCTGACTTTTTGTTAGACTTGCGAACAGCTTTGACCCAGCCTGGAAAGACAAAAGATCATTTTAGTTCATATACATTAGCCATTTGCAGTGATGCTTTTAACCCTCGTGTTGTCCTGCGGGTCAAATTGACCCATTTAAAGTTTGAAAATGTGGAGAAAAATATATTTTCACTGTGAAACTTCTGATGTCCACATTTTCAACATTTTTGGGGAATTTTGGAAAATTTTTTGGTGGAAAAAAGAAATGTTATATCTGATATTTTCTGAAGAACATTCACAAACATTCACAGCAAATTTCACTGGATTTTGGTTGATTTTTTTGTGAATGCTCTTCAGAAAATATCTGAGGTTTTACTTATATATACACACACACACACACACACACACACACATATATATATATATATATATATATATATAAAATCACTTTAGATATTTTTAGGATTTTTTTTAGAAGATTTTTACTCATTTTTTGAAAATATTTACAAGGATTTTCCAGCCAAATTTGGGTGTTTTTTTTAAATAAAACTTTTAAATGAAACTTTTAAGGAATTATTGGAATTTTCTTCCTGAAGGTTTTCCAAATTTTCAGAAATTTTGGGAATTTATTTGCAGAATTTTTGGATTTTTTTCAGAGAAGGAAACAACATTTTTAGTACCCATAAATGAAGACAACAGGAGGGTTAATAAGTAAAATAAAGTAGAGAATTCCCATTTGGCTGTCATTGACGTGAATCATCTACCTGGGTCATGATCGTGGAGTCCCGTAACGTCAAAGGTTTCAGGTCCTCGTCGGCGGAGCTGAAGCCACACTGGAGACACTGATGTTAGTTTGGAGCCAAACGTCTTAGCAATATCATAGCCGTGGGAATTCCACTGCAGGAAGGGAAAATGAGACTTTTAATTCAGATACTGAGTCGAAACTAGTGGCTATCTGATATGGTTTTGCAGGACAAACATCAGTTATTAGTAATCAAATGACTGATGACCATTATGGGGAACTAATGAATGTTTGCAGTAAAATTTTAGTATTGGTATCAAAATTACCGCATTTGTTGAAAAGCCTGAGTTTATTTATATTTAGCATATAGTATAACACAGAAGTGAGCACAAGCCTGTGCAGAATCACTTCTTATCTTCTCTCAAAAGTTGCATTTCCTCCAAGTTCAACAGCAGAGTATTTCCTCTTATGAGCAATCAAAAACAAGTAGTTTAGAAAGAGTACATCAAAAATACAGAGCCCAAAGTTAAAAACTGAATGCAACAAAAGTGAATACATGTTTATTTCAAAGAGAGCTTTCCAACGCTCATCCTTCAATACATACAACCAATTTAAATAGTGCTGTAGTCAGGATGTTGCTCAAGACCACAGATTGGCGATACAGAGAAAAAGCTGCATCAGCGTCAAAGTAGAGCTTTTTAAAATAAATACAGCTTATTCAGGGATAAGTTTCTAAAAATAACGATAACCGGAAAAATGCTGAAATCATGCCTGACGTTTGGCCATGATGATAACTGGACGATCCCTAGTCACAACATACACATAAAATATTAAAGCATAAGTTGAAAATTCTGCAGGAGAATTTATTTTTGCTACGGTCACTCCTGCTCTCCACAGCATGCAAGAAATTTTCCCTTCCTCCAGCATGAGAGA
This sequence comes from Acanthochromis polyacanthus, assembly GCF_021347895.1. Classification (NCBI taxonomy): domain Eukaryota; kingdom Metazoa; phylum Chordata; class Actinopteri; family Pomacentridae; genus Acanthochromis; species Acanthochromis polyacanthus. Next base: position 12,805,380 of record NC_067120.1, on the reverse strand, counting down.
TGGAGGCATTGAATAAGTTTACAGATGCAACGCCAGATTACTGTCATGTCAAGCTGTTACTAATATGATTCAAAATCTTATTTTTATTGTTAGCAGCAGTGATAATATAGTTTTTAATCACTGTTTGCTGTATCAAACCTCAGGAAACAACTTAAAATGAACCTAAATGTTCATTTAAGGCAGCCCATAACTAACAGATTTTAAATTTGCCGACACATTTGACAAAAAAAAACAAAAACAAACATCAAATCCACCACAATTGAAAACCTGCAGTTGCATGAATAAATTACTGTCAAAAAAGCTAGCCTTCTGTCAGTTGTATGATACTATTTCTTATTTTAGTATGCAAAAAAAAAAACAACTTTTGGAGTGAATTTTTGCAGTAAAAGACTGTAACACTAGAAGCTTCATTCAGCAACCTCACATTCAGGAAACCATGTGACCTTTTCACTGAATTTTGCAGACTGAGCGGAATCTGAACTTGTCCTTTCTGACTGTTGTGATAACAGTGTTATCAAGAGAAACAGAGAGCGTAGACATGTCGGTGAGTGGACGTCAGACTTACAGGTGTGACATATCCAAGCACTGGACCTTGAAATGTTTTCTTAATGTGGGCACAGTGTCTCTTTTCCTCCTTCACTATGTCCTTCCACTGCAGGTTTGACACCACCAGGCCTCTGTCCAGCACTGACTGTTCAGCTGGAGATGTCTAAAAACAACAAGAGTAAACAGAAACAAAGCACATTTCAGTGACAGATAACCACAAACCTGACAGGACACATGCTGGATAGGGGGCCTCTGTCTGATTCAGGATAATTCTGGTAAGTCCACTGACACCCCAAGCAATTACAGGAGCCCTGCATGACCACACAGGTGAAGTTTCCTCACCTCAGTCTCAGCTTTGTGCGACTTCTTTGCGTCAGTTTTTGAAAGTGTGCCGCTGACCAGCCAGCAGCATGACAAGACATGCAGCAGCACCAACGTCCCTCTCATTTCCAAAAAAGGCGGTGAAATAAAAGAGCAGTAAAATGAAAAATGGTCTCCGTCAGGTGTGCAGGTTTTCAGTGCAGTTGCTTCCTTCCTGACTGAGCTGTGACAGATTCAACAGCAGCAAGTCCTCCTCAGCTCCGACAATAAGCACAGAAGCGGCCCACGACGGCCCGGCTCATGCTGCTGCGACTAAAAACCTGGATTTATGGTGAACACCGTGTCTCTGGCTGTTGCTCGGTAGGTGTCTGTTTGACTGAAAACTCACATCAACGTGTTTCTGAGCGTCAACGAACCCGGTAACGTCCTCGGTTTTGTGTTTTTCAAAATAAAGCTTGTGCGAGTGGGAGCAGAGAGGTCAGCCGAGCAAACAGGGGGCGCTGTGGATAGCATGTTAGCATGCTAGCCGAAGAAGTCAACATGAGCCAAACAGACACACTAATGGAAAACTGGAGGAGATATTACCAGAGATTATTTTATTAACTAGCCGTAAACTTTGCTTTTTCTGTCCTCTGCTGCGTCGGTGTGTCTTCATATATCTCACCGTAAGTGTCCTTCTGTTTGGCTAACGGTAGCTAAAGTAAACTGAGTGTTGTGCTGTTAGCTAACATGTCAGCAGTTACCTACAGCAAACATTTAAACTACTAATACAAGTTCCTGCTCTTATTTTTCTTACATTAACTACAAGTAAATGTAATAATAGGGTTTGAGAGGTAGAACCCGGCACTGTATTAAACAAAATAAACCATAGTGGAGTATGTCTGTTCTGTGAGATACACGTGCAATTCACAATTAAAAATTACTCCTCTACAGTCAAAAGTCCTAAATTCAAATATATCTTATCTGTATCTATAGAGTAGATACAACACAAGTAAGGATCTAGTGAGTGCATTTCAAGTAAATGCACCCAAAGTGTCAAAGACAACTCATTCAGCAGCAGACTGACCCCAGTGTAATGTTACATTTGTGGATTTTACTAATGAAGTTTATGATAGAGCTGTAAAGCAAAGCATATATGTGCAATTCAAATTCAATTTAATTCAGTTTATTTGTACTACAAACAAAAGAAGTGGCTTTAAGTACAATATTCACCTCTGAAAGCATCTTTACTGTTTTAGGATAGATTATAGGATTTAATTTATCCTGTTTAGGGTCCATTCTGATCTTATTCCTATTTATTACAGACTTCTTAGTACAGATGAACACAGGTATGACCTTTGAGATGTTTGGGCAGGATTTGTTTGTTCTTTTATTTCTTTGCTCATCTTAAAAACTGAAGGGAACAGAGTGTTTACAGCTGGGGCCCTGAGACTGTGGAGTGAGCCCGAGGAAGTCAGGTTGCCTGAGTCACTTGCCTGTTTTTATTATTTCAAGAATAAAAATCAGTAAAGTGGAAGTACCTGTTCTGAAGTATATCATTCGACAAATTGTACTTCCACGACCTTTAAGATTGTCCCTCTGTAACGGGAATTTAGCTGATCCTTGAATCACATTGTTAAATCCACCAGTGAAATGTAACCTTGTGGAATTAACTTTACAACATAACAGGAGTAACTAAGGCAAGACTGTTCTGTTTTCTGTTGTCTGTAGATGAAATGTTTTGATAACTGATTATCATTTTTGGTCTTTTAGTAAGCGATGGCTTTGGAAAAATTTGTGTCCACGACCCTTGAGCTTCTACAAGAGGAGCGGGAGGCTGAAATAGAAGAGACCAGGTATGATAACAAACGTAGAGGCTGTGTCATTTTTTTAGAAAAGGGGACACTCAAAATTGCAATTTTGTTTCTTTGACTTTGGAGGCGACAGATAAAAAAATGAGTAGCACAATTTCAAATTTTACCCCCTGGTGTGGGTCATGCTTCAAACATCATCAATACATGACATGGGCAAATCGGGCGACACAGCCATGCAGACGTGGAAAGTAAAAATATTGCATTTTTCATGACACACTTTCAGCGCCAGAGAAGATGCTAGACGTTTGTTAACTTTTTATAGCCTGAGTAGAGGTCTCCCAGACAGGTAAACCAACTATTATATGCAACATTTGTAACTTTTTAAGTGCCTTTAGAGAGATCATTGCATAAGTAAAGCACGGCTTTGGCCTCATTCTGCAATGTCGTTCCCACAACATTTTAAAAAACTAAATCTTATGATATTAATCATAATTGTGTCCCCCTAGAATATGGCAGGAGAACATTTCTCTCAAGGATCTTCAAAATAAAGGGGTTTGCCTGCTGAAGCTGCAGATAGGAAGTCAGTCTACAGGCCTGTATGGTCGCACAGTTGTCGTTCTAGTGCCAAGAAAGCATCTTGGTTTCTCGTCTCTGCCAAGCAACAGCTTTGGACCAGGTGAGATGGAAGAATAAAACATTTGTGCTGTTGAAATTTTGATTTTGTGTTGTAATTCCTGTGAGGTTATACACTGTGTCTTTCATTGCAGGTGATATAGTCGGTTTGTATGACACTGCTGGATGCACTGCAGCCTCACAGATCTGTACAGGAATAGTGACAAGAGTCAGTCAGGCATCAGTGAGTGTGGCCTTGGATGACTTAAAGGATGGGCTCAGTTTTGATGCCGATGGTCTTTACAACCTCCTGAAGTTAGCGAATGACGTCACCTACAAACGAATGAAAAAGTGAGTAACATCTGCAGATAAACTATCACAGGGTGTGGAAATAAAGAAACCTTGAAGCATCTTAATTTCACTGTTTTGTTCTTGTAGTGCCTTGAATGCACTAAATGGATACAGCAGTGGACCAGCTGGCAACTTGATAAATGTTCTCTTTGGAGAAACAAAACCTTCTTCTCAGTCTCAGCCAAGTAAGTGAAACTTTTATCTAATCAAAATAGTCCTGCTGATTTTTCTGTGAAGGTGTAGTTTTGAAATGGTGTCACATTATTATGTAGAATGCTGTTGACTTCAGAACCTAAAACCTGTAATAATATCATAGTCTACAGATTAATTCTGTGTGTGTTTTTGTTTTGTTTCTCCAGATGAGGTTGAATTCTTTAACTCAAACTTGGATGACTCCCAGAGAGAAGCTGTGTCCTTTGCTCTGTCTCAGAGGGAACTGGCTGTGATTCATGGACCTCCAGGCACAGGGAAAACCACCACTGTGGTAGAGATCATCCTGCAAGCTGTCAAGCAAGGCCAGAAGGTGCTACAAGTTCAATTTATTTGTGTAGAAGAGAATATTTTGTCTCTACTAATTAGCTATCTTGTATTTGTGTGTTGGTTGAATAGAATACAATGGCTTTATTGTCATTATACATGGCATGACAAAAATATAAATAGCTTCCGCTGGACAGTACACAACAACAAACAATACGAAAGAAAATATCAACATTAAATAATACAATTAAATGTACATATATAAAAAAACAGTATTAACAATGACATCATTAATAAATTAAACGGAATAAGAACCAATAAAATAGAATAAATATGTCAAGAAATTGCACGAAAGCAGCAAAAAACTGGCATTGTGCATTCAGGTAGACAAGTGTTTGGAGTTCAGGAGTCTGCTGGACCATGGATAGAAACTGTTTCTCAGCCTGTTTGTCCTGCATTTTGAGGATCTCAGTCTCTTTCCTGATGGCAACAGGCTGAACAGCTTCTGGACAGAGTGTGTGCTGTCTGCCCACATCTTTTTTCCTCTGCTGAAGCAGCGGGAGGTCGCGATGTTCTCCAGAGGGAACAGAGGGCAGCCGATGGCGGAGCAGGCTGCTGCATTTTGTCATAGCGGTATCTTTGTCTAGCTACTGTTATTTTGATAAATGTGCTTTTCTGGCTGTGCAGGTCTTGTGCTGTGCCCCGTCAAACGTGGCTGTGGATAATTTGGTGGAGACGTTGGCTCGCTGCAAGGCCAAGGTCCTGAGGCTGGGTCACCCTGCCAGGCTGCTGGAGTCCATCCAGAAACATTCGCTGGATGCCATCCTCGCTCAGAGTGACAATGCAAACATCATCGCTGACATCCGTAAAGACATTGATAAAGCTTTTGTGAGTACACCGGTCTGAGCTCCTTCTTCGTGCCAGTCTAGTGCCACGTTGAAAGATTTGTGATCTTTGATGTGTTTTTTCTAAGACGGGAATGAAGAAGATGCAGCAAAAAGGAGAGAGGGTGAACTTCAAACGAGAAATAGGGGAGCTGAGAAAAGAGCTGAAAAGCAGGGAAGCAACCGCTATCACCCAGATCCTGAAGAGTGCTGATGTTGTGTTATCAACCAACACAGGTCAGTAACGGCCTCCGGTAAAGAAAATGCGATTCAGTTGTAGCAGCGATGATGAAAGGCAATCAGAGAGCGCTTGTCTGTCTGCAGGTGCTTGTGATGACGGCCCTCTGAAGTTCCTGCCAGCAGAGCATTTTGATTGGGTGGTGATAGATGAGTGTGCTCAGGCCCTGGAGAGCAGCTGCTGGATCGCCCTGCTTAGAGCACGCAAGTGTATCCTGGCTGGAGACTACAAGCAGCTACCACCTACTATCAAATCACAAAAGTAAAAATACAAGTTTTCTTATTTTTATGCATTCATGTGTAAATCAGATTTAACATTCATCCAGTGACAATGTATTTTCTTTCCTCATACCTGAAATGTTCTTCTTCAAACAACAATTCTGAAGCATTTTTCTATAAAATTCCATATTTATGACTATATAAGCAACTATTTGGAAACAAAACAGTTTTACATTCTTTCAAATCTGTCTTTTATGATGGAGTATTTCTATACTGCTGTGTGCTATTTTTTCTTAATCCTCCCAATCAGTCACAAAAATAAGTCAATTAAGAAAAATGTTTCAGGGCATTTTAAAGAATCTTGTTAAGTGATTTTTACAGTATGTAACATGTTGCTCTCTTCTGTCCCCCATGCAGGGCTGCATCAAAAGGTTTGTCCCTGAGTCTTATGGAAAGACTGATCCAGATGTATGGAGACTCTGTGGTCCGAATGTTAACAGTTCAATACCGCATGAACAGCGCTATCATGGATTGGGCCTCCAAGGAGATGTACCAGGGACGACTAGTCGCTCACAGCTCTGTGGAGAAGCATTTATTAAAGTGAGAATCCATTTCAAAAATGGTTGATGCTACAGGTACGGACCCGTACCCGTAGCATCTGTACTAGAGGTACGGACCCGTTAAGGTCACTGAAGAGCTGGCACCGGTTAACTACTATTTGCTGCACATTACAGGCAGTTTATATGAATGACTTTGACGGCGAACATTGTATAATTTAACCAAAAATACACCGTCTCCTCTCATACTTTATACAGTGTAGTTTTTATGCTTTTAGACGCGTGTCTAAATTGTTTAAAGTCCAGTTCCTATTAATTAGTTTACGGCGTTTAGTGGTGGAAGCGGCTGACGAACTCCATTGCAAATGTTCCCATTTAATTTCGGACGCTAATTTACAAGATAAAATTAAGGATGTCGAATATGAAACAAACACTGGTGAATGGTGAGGAGCAGCTCTTTAATTCGGCATGAATTTAAAAAACCCACAAACTCGATTTACTGTGATATTGTGAGATTTGTTTGTGGTTATGTAACTTAGCCATTCAACAGAGTCCGCTAACATTAAAGTGACTGACGTGCAGTGTCTGTGTTGACAGACGTTGAAAATACGTCAGGGTTTTGTTTAGGTTGTTAATATGTAATAGTCTGTCGCTACTTTTGAAGGTAAAAAAATACTTGTAGTTTGCTGGCTGTTAGTTCCGCCATTTGTTTTGTTTGCTGTTTGTGCTTTATTAGAACAGGGTCACGTGAATAAAAAGTTTTGCTATTTTTAATAGTAGTGCTGATTTCAACCCCCAAATCGCTGCCGTGAAAAAGTCAGATAATGATATTTATAAGACGTTATGCATGATAGAAAAGAGAACAGCAGATGACTGACATGACAGGCTCGGCACGCAGATTCACCTCGAATCACGGAAGCGCCTTCATCACTCGGATTACCAAGCCGGCTCATTAATATTTATGTACGTCGGATTACCAGCCAATCACAAAGCGCGTTCATCAGCCGTCTCATTAATATTTATGATAAGGTAAAGTGCCGTATCCGTAGGCCACAGGCTATGGGTACGGGTCCGTATCTGTAGACACTACCTTCAAAAATATCTCACATTTGTATTTTCTGTGACTCTGAAAAATATTGTCCTTGTTCCAAACAGAGATTTAACAGGAGTCTCCTGTGTCGAAGAGACCAATGTTCCACTTCTTCTTATTGACACAGCAGGGTGTGGTCTCAGTGAAATGGAGGTCACAGATGAGCAGTCCAAAGGCAACCAAGGTTAAAAACATTTTTTATTGCATAAAAACAGATTTTTCTACTCTTTGTGTGGTATGAGATTTAACAGTTTTCGTACCGTTTCCTCAGGTGAGGTCGACATCGTTGAACTGCACATAAAAGCACTGACTGAAGCTGGAGTCAAAGCTAAAGACATTGCTGTTATTGCTCCCTACAATCTACAGGTAAGGCACATATTTGAGACTACAACGATGCTCATTTCCATGATTACTGAATTTATGTATCGATAAAATATCAGAGAAAACAACAAAAAATGTCCATAATAATTTCTTGAAGCTCAAGACAGATTGCCAGTTTTGTTCAACCAGCAGTCCAAAACATAAAAAATATGGAATTTACCATAAAATATGACTGAAAATACCAGCAAATCCTCAAAAAAAAATTAGGAACTGGAATTGAGGAATGTTTAATATTTTTAACAATCATTTGTCAAAACAGTTTTGAGCAACTGTTTTGCAAGATATTCAGATTGTTCGTATAAAACTTTATATAAGGTATAAAAACATTTCAGACTAGCGTCTTGATAAACAGGAACACTTCAGTCTTCAAAGAATCAAACTGTGCTGTCTTAAAATCAATGAATGTTATAATTTTAATGCTTGTTTGTTTTTTAAAATCTCTGTTAAGGTTGATCTTCTACGTCAGAAACTTTCTGCGAGGCATCCAGAGCTGGAGATAAAGTCAGTGGATGGTTTTCAGGGCAGAGAGAAGGAAGCGGTTGTTTTGTCGTTAGTTCGGTCCAACAGAAAAGGTCATTTCTGATGTGAAGACTTGTTGATTCTGTCACATTGAACATGAATTATTTATCCTTTCACTTACAAACATGTTTTTGAATTCCTTTATTTCAGGTGAAGTTGGGTTTCTGGCAGAGGACAGGAGGATAAATGTCGCTGTTACACGTGCAAGACGCCACATCGCTGTTGTTTGCGACACACAAACTGTCCAGAATCACGCTTTCCTGAAATCCCTGATCGACCACATGACTGAGTTTGGCGAGGTCAGAACAGCGTTTGAGTATATTCAAGATATCGTTCCACAGAACTACACTCGCGACCACAAAGACACAAAGACGGCGTCTGCCAGCACCTCCTCATCTACCAAACAGAAGGTCAGAGATCAGCCTTCCAGTAAGGTAAAGCAAGGACAGAAGAAACCCACCGGTGGCAGCAATAAGGAAAATATTGCTGGTTCAGAGAAGCACACGAAGTCCTGCACATCATCAAAGATAGAACAAGAGCAGAACGAGAGCAGGTATGCTGAGATCAGACAGCAGGTAGAGACCTTTATGAAGGAGCTGAATCAGGGGGAGCTACAGTTTCCGTCTTCATTTAACTCTCATGACCGCCTGCTGGTCCATCAGATAGCTGAGGAGCTGGGCCTCGTTCATGAGAGCAAAGGAGAGGGGAGCGACCGGTCTATCACTGTCTCCAGGCCTCTGAGGGCAACACCAGCTGAGGAACCGACGCAAGAAGAAGCCCAGGAAGAGGAAACAGTCTCAGATCCCCAAAATGAGCCGTCATGTCCACGTGCATTAGACCTGAAGAGTTTACATTTGGAGAGAATGAAGAGGGAGCAGCAGAAAAGGGAAGAAAATGCTCAACAAAAGAAGCAACAGAACCACAATCCTCCAGCTCCCAGCCAGTCATCAAAGAAAGCCAAAGGTTTGCAAACTTCCAAAAGAAACATCTTAAAGTGTTTTCTTATGTATACTCTGTGGATAATTTCATTCTGCATTTTTTCTTCTCAGGAAAGAACCGAACCAAGGCTGGCGCCTGCGACATCGCTGCTGCCGCTGCCCCAGATGATGACTTTGACACACTGATCAGCGCTGTCATGAAGGCTGACAGCGTTTGTAGCTTTGTTAAGTGTAAAGCATCTGTGCTGACACTTGGGCAGCTTTGCCTGTTCTGCAACAGACAGTACTGTCTCAGTCACCACATACCAGAGGTGAGAGGCAGACATCAGCAACACTGTGTTTGGTTTGGTGTGTGTATGTTTTGTTTTTGTTTTTTTTAGGCCATGTACAGTGGGGCAAAAAGTATTTAGTCAGCCACCAAGTTCTCCCACTTAAAATGATGACAGAGGTCTGTAATTTTCATCATAGGTACTCTTCAACTGTGAGAGACAGAGTATGGAAAAAAAGTCCAGGAAATCACATTGTAGGATTTTTAAATAATTTATTTGTAAATTATGGTGGAAAATAAGTATTTGGTCAATAAGAAAAGTCCAACTCAATACTTTGTAATATCACCTTTGTTGTCAATGACAGAGGTCAAACGTTTACAGTAGTTCTTCACCAGGTTTGCACACACTGTAGCTGGTGTTTTGGTCCATTCCTCCATGCAGTTATTTATTCACACCAAGCTGCTTGTCTATTATAGATTCACTCTTTCCAGCCTGGTGCAGGTCTACAATTTTGTTCCTGGTGTCCTTCAACAGCTCTTTGCTTTTGGTCATGGTGGAGTTTGGAGTGTGACTGTTTGAGGCTGTGGACAGGTGTCTGTTATACAGATAACGAGTTCAAACAGGTGCCATTAATACAGCTAACGAGCGGAGGACAGAAGAGCTTCTTAAGGAAGAAGTTAAAGGTCTGTGAGAGCCAGAGAGCTTGCTTGTTTGTAGGTGACCAAATACTTATTTTCCACCGTAATTTACAAATAAATTCTTTTAATATCCTGAAATGTGATTTCCTGGATTTTTTTTCTCCATATTCTGTCTCTCATAGTTGAAGTGTACCTATGATGAAATTACAGACCTCTGTCATCAGTTTAAGTGGGAGAATTTGCACAATTGGTAGCTGACTAAATACTTTTTTGCCCCACTGTAGGTGTGGTTTACCTGAAATAATAACACATTTGTTGCTAAAAACTTATAGGCCACACCTTGTAACTATTCTGTGTTTTCCCCAAAAATCTGATTGTCATGTTATAAACACTTTTTCAGGTTCACGGCTGTGGAGATAAAGCCAAATCTCACGCTCGAATGAGAATTAGCAAAGAGGGCGTTCTTTATGCCGGGAGTGGGAAGAAAGACAAATCCATGGACCCCAATAAGAAAGCTTATCTGCAAAGAAAACTGGACTCTAAACTGAAAGACATGGCATCACAAAGGAAACAAAAAGCCAAGGAGAAAGACGGTTAATGTCACCAAATTAACTATGATTTAACAAATCAAATGTCTCTGTTCTGAAAATCGTTGAAACTGAAAATGTTTACAGCCTTGTTTGATCAAATATGATCTTCTGATGTGCACTGGATGCAGTATGGTATACATTTGTTCATCAAATCACATTCTTTATCACTTGTTTGTTGTTTTTGTCACTAACTATAGCACACACTCCTCACATAAACCCTCAGGAGAGGCATGTCTGCTGTGTGTGAAGCTATTCTACATCCACTTTGATCCTCATTGGACAGATTGTCAGCGGACTGGAGATTTTTCCGTCCATATACAGTCCGGGGGAGAAATACGGAAAAATCCTCTCTGTAAATTTGTCTTTGAATGTGTGAATCACTGTCAAATCAGCTGCGTTGATGAAAACTACTTTTGATTTGTCACAGTCCACCTCCACGGTAATCCTCTGGGGCTTCTGCTTCATCGTCAGCTTGGTGCGAGGAGATGTCTGAGCCCAGAATGAGTCTCCGTTGCACAGGCCAATTACCCAGAAACCCTCAGCGGGGTTGAGGAAGACGGTGCTCTTTCTTTTGATGGACTCCTGGGCCACTCCGATGTACCAGTCTTTGCCTTGGCCCACGTCTACGGTCCAGCTGTGCTTTCCAGATAGAAAACCGGCGGCTCCCAGCACACACACACGGCTGGTGCAGCGTTCAGGGTTGTCAGGAAGCAGCTGTTTGCTGCTGTACTGCACACAGCTCAGCTCTTCAGAGAATGCTAAGTTGGACTGGGCCGTGTTTGGATCCAGAGTGATTGGAACTGTAAAACATTAAGTCCGTTAGATTGAAAATATCACACACCTTAGAGTAAACTTTAACACGCAGGCAGCTGTCTGTTTGCTCACCATATCTGACGATGTTGGCCATCTTCTTCCAAATTCCAAACTTAAGTTGTCCCAGATGCTGTGCAGAATTTATCAGAATAGCTCTGACACATTCTGGCTCTCGAATGTTGGATTTGGCCCTAAAACATGTTGAAATAATTACAGCATTGTCTGATGGAAACAGTTAGTGCTGATTTTAGCAGGTACTGAGTAATGCTTACTGTTTCTTTGTCTGCCTGTAGTCCTGAAATTGAAGGAATGGAGAAATACATTCCATTAATGAAATCCTCCGTCAGAAAAACCTCACATGAACGGCCAGTGTGTACACTTGTTTAAACAAACATGGTGGTAATGTAGAGACAATATTGCATCACATATTCTTTGGTGTTTTTCCTGCATTGAGGAGTTTCTGGCAGCCTGAGTAAGAGGTTTTAGCCAGCTCTGAATTAAAAAGAAGAATTTAAACACCTTTTGAATTATTTTGAGGTTCATTTACTCGAGAATGTTAGACTTTTTGTTTTATAAGTTTTTAGCATATATTTCTCTCGAATAAGGAAATAGATTTGTGGCCTTTACTGTAAGGAGATTCATCATGCTTCTAGTCACTACATAGTCACTCCCACAAACACTATTCTGAACCTGGAAAGACCTGTTAAATATTAACCACAAACATAGATGGATGAAATCACCCCTGGAAATATTTAACTTGGCAAAGAGCAATAAAACAAAATAAAAAAGAAAAGTATCTATACTCATTACAGCCTACAGCAGGCTTTTTAGTAACAATAGATAGATAGATAGAAACTTTATTAACTCAAACTACCCTTTAATTCAGTCTGAAAAGTCTCAACAACTCTTTGCATGAGCCCCACAGGACAATGATTATAATGATGTACAGACTTTTCCTGTATTACCAACAAAACATTTCAGTGTGTCCACTGCTATTCATGATCAAAAACCTGTCAAAGCTGTGACCTTCTCATCAGTCTCAGCTCTCTGTTGTGCTTTGTGGGAATTAGCAGCCTGCAAAACTTAGATAGTGAACATGGGAAACGTTGGACCTGCTAATCACCAGCATGCAGACACTGAGCTCAAAGCAGCGCTGTGTTTAAGTGCTGCCAGCCAACACACCCGATTAACACGCTGGATTTTACTGTCAAGACAGTGGCCAATGTCGTGGAAAAGCTATACCCAAAATCTAAGTTTAGAAGAGAAGTCTTATCTCATATTTTTAGTTTTATATATATAAAAATATGACTCTAAAAGGTTTGAAGAAAAAAGAATGTTTTGTGCTTTTGTGAGCCTGAATTTTAATAGAAAAATATGTGAATTTGAGTAGATTTTTTTGTTAGTATGCTTTTACAGCTTTTCATCATGTACAATATCTTATTCTGGTTTTATTTATCATTAACATTTTAATTATCCACACTGTCTTCCATCCTGGGGCTGGTTTATTTTTGACAGTTTTCATTATGTACTAAGTTGCTGTATTGAGCATTTTTCAACATTTTGACCTCAACATGAGAAGACGTGGATTTAAATGTCCATTGGCATGCATTTTGTCTGTGTGTGTCTGAATACTGGTTGTAAGTGTACCTTTAAAAAAGGTAAATCCTCCGCTGTCAGTGCTGCCTCCGTGTCACTGATGGTGGAGGACAGAGTTTTAATCTGACCGTTGATGTCTTCCAGCTTCCTGCACATCACCTGGATCTTTGTTTCCTCCTCCTGTTTGAGCACCTTCAGCCGAGTTTTTTCCTCCTCCCAAAGGAACTGGTGGAGCTTCTCAAACTCCGCCTTGATCGCTGTCTCATTTTGAAACACTTGAGTCTGTGACATCAAGAAAGTTAGTTATTTACAGTAAACAAAGTGTTGGTGTGTCATGCTGGCGGATTTTCCACTTACCTTGAAATATAGCACCAAGATTCAGCCATAAAAGTGAAATTTAAGTTACAGGTGGTACAAGAAAACCAATAAAGGACTTAAAAATGTTCACCTGAATGTATTTTTTTGTTTCCTCCCACTGCTCCTTTGTCGTGTTCAGTAGTCTGAGTTTTTTCTTCATGGACTCCAGCATGGCTGAAATTTCTGTCTGAAATGTTCAAAGAAGCATTAATGAGTTAAAGTCAAGAACTGAAACCAAATAATTGCCCGTTCTCTATGTAGTTTTGTTTCATGAATCATGCTGAACCATGTTTCTTTGGATCCATTCACTATTTATTGATATTTTACCAACATAATTATTAATGTAGAGAACAGCTGGCATTAGATATCGGTTAAAGCCACATTAGAAGCCCTTTTACAAAGCTATAAATAGCAGATAGCTGATAGAATTGTCTTCTTTGTCTTGTGCAGTCTGTGTCATCAGCCCGTCTCTGTGTTTGTGTTACCCGGTTTCTGTTTTTACTTTACCTTTTTCTGGTGAGCTGCCTCCTCCACTGGGCAGCACTCATGCACTTTATGCTGCTTTGATATCTGGCAGACAAGACATATAGGCTCCTCGTCGTTTTTGCAAAAAACCTTCAGCTTCTCATTGTGAAGAAAACAAACTTCTCCATCCCTGCTGGTCCTTCGCTCTTGATACTCATCTGCAGCTATCTTTAGTGCCAAATTGATAGGTGGCCTCCCGGGGACAGACACACAGCCACACACAGGACATTCTCGACATCCTTTCCATTCCCAGAATTTGTGTAAACAAACTCTGCAAATGTTGTGGCCGCATTTTAAAAGAACAGGAACACAATAAATCTCAGAGCACTGAGGACAAAGCAAGTCCTGCTCAGAGATCGCAGTGTTTGCTGCCATCAGGCTGAAGAGTTCCTGTAAAGTGAGTTCATGCTCTTCAGGTGTTGTCATTGTAGGCGGAACAAGTGGGAATCTCCAGTAAAAGCTGGCCAACTAGTATGACTGGTTAAATAGAATGTGCAGGATAACACTGCTCACTGTAGCTATGACATTAACTTTGCAGTCTGAGAATTAGCAGCAGAGATAAGTACAAACTCTTTTAACCTTCCTGTTGTCCTCATTTACGGGCACCAAATGTTGTTTCCTTGTCTGAAGAAAAAAATCCAAAAATTCAGCAAAACAAATTCCCCAAATTTCTGAAAATTTGCAAAACCTTCAGGAAGAAAATTCAAATAATTCCTTAAAAGTTTCCCCTTAAAGGTTTAATTGAAAAAAATCCCTCGAATGAATAAAAATCTTCCAAAACAAATCCTAAAAATATTTAAAACAATTACATAAATATATAAGTAAAACTTCTAATATTTTATTTAAGAACATTCACATAAAAATCAACCAAAATCCAACGAATTTCGCTGGATTTTGGTTAATTTTTTTGGTGAATGTTCTTAAGAAACATTTTTAACAGTTCTTTTTTTAAAACCCAATAATCTTGAAACATTTCCCAAAAATGTTACAAATGTGGACATCAGAAGTTTCACTGCGAAAATACCCCTCCCCCCCCCCCCCCCCCCCCCCACCCACCCCCACCCACACCCACCCACACACACACACACACACACACACACACACATTTTCAAACTTTAAACGGGTCAATTTTGACTCGCAGGACAACAGGAAGATTAAGTTCACAAAGCAGTCACGCTTCCATTCACATTCAGTGTACTTTATTTTCCATATTGAAACGTTTCCATATTCGACACAGTAACATGGTTTGACTAAATGCATAAACATATTAACAGTGCATTGTAGTCAGACTCTAAATCAAATAAATCACGGTTATATCAACATGATGTCTAGAAAAACAATACAAATCTACATGGATTTAAATGTTGTGATATTACTGCACGTATCCTCAAAGCTTGGAGGCAAAAACAGAGGTAGTTTAAACTGTTAAAGAAGAGCGGCTGCACTGTAAAATCGTTTCTTTACCCCAGAACCAAGAAGAAGCTGTGGATGATATCTATGCTTTACACTGACTGTGCTGCAGGTAAGCAGACAATGAATCAGAAACCTCAAAGAGTCAGATGCTGCTGAGAAGTGAGCTCAAGTAATGTTCTTAAAGTCAGATATAAGTGCCTGTGCAGTAAAAGCAAACTTATCTCCTCTCGTGCTGCTCATATTTTGTATGAAGAAAAAAAAAGTTAAATTTAGAGCTACAGTACTGTGTACTCCTCAAGTTTGCAATATTTTTTTACCTCTTTGCTTTAACTAAGAATGTTTAAAAATGGCATTTGTTAACGCAGTACCAAGAATTTTTCCTGTTTTTGCGATATGAACTCATGATTTCTCCCATTCAAGTCAGTGGGAGCAGTTTGACAAACTACAAGCACAATCGTAAAAAGAAATTTAGTAAAAAGGAGCTGTCAGTGTTTTAACTGTACATTAAAACGCCCCCCCCCCCCCCCCACTCACAATATGTCTAAAATCGAACAATTTATGAGGAAAATGAATGATAAAAGTCACTGAATATTAAGAAATACTACAATAAACAAGTGAAATAAGTCAATACGCAGGTACACGGATTCCTAATCGTGATCTAATCCTGTTTCTCGGCATCGGAAATAAAACATGCAACCACTCACTGATATGACAGCTCACTTTTTCAAGCTTTCTCCCTCAAAATCACAATGCCTTTGCAAGTAAATAATCGTGACCACTGACATAATTTGACCATTGAATTCATATGTACAAGTAACTACAAATACACTACATTAAAACATACTGTATGCATCTCCCTTAAATAATTATATACTATATAATAAGTGTGTGATTGGTCAAAGATCCTTTCCCAATAGGTTTCCTTCTCAAGAATATTTGATCTTAAACTGCAACAATATGTCGATATCAGAGTAAAGAGGAAAACATTCGCAGAAATGAAAAGAAAAGGAATTTCTATTAACACAATGTGTGTTGATCCTGCTCCTTAATCTGTGTGAATAAGGAAAAAAACAGCTGCATGTACCTGTTTTGTAAAGACATACTAGTTTTTGAATGGTTAAGAGATTTTAGTTTGTTTTAGGTTTTACAAAACATCTCAGATAAATCAAACAAATTAACATGAGAATAGTATGTACATGAATACAATAATAAATAGAATCTGAATGAAATCAGGTAAATTCAGAAATGGCTCAACTGTTGAGTCAAGAACAACTGGATGTGGTGTAAAAAGTTCAGTTTGAACGACAAGCTGTGGCACTAAGATTGCTGAGACATCGCTGAATTCCTCTTCCAAAGATCATTTCATCTCATTTTTACCAAACAATTCTATAGCATAAAATAGCCAATACACTAAAGTTATAGATGTTCTTCCGACGGTCCATATCCTATTTAAATGCTGCATCAAATGGCCAGTCATCAGAGACGACGTGGGCTCTTCAGCTTATCTTGAAATGTAACACTGCCAGTAATATCTCCTCTGTCAGCTTCAGACTGATGTCTAAATGCGACGAAGCCTCGATCGTGTCCTCTGAGCTGCACTCTGGGACGCTCTGGGATCAGTTCAGCATCCTCTGCGCAGAGCAGCGAATTGTTACTCCCTTAAACATCTTCAGCACATCCTGAGGCTGCCTGCTGCTCTCAGATCAGTCAGGAGCCCGTGAGGCATCATTGCTGTGTCTGCGGATCCAATGCACAAACACAGTGTCACAATCACACAAATCCAGGCTTCATGGAGGACTTGAAGCATTTGGGACAACCCTTTGTCCCGTTTGTCTGCAGACACCTGAAAGAAGAAAAGATTAAACGTCACTAATTCTTTTTCTGTTGGTCTGCAAACATGAGTTATTCACATATTATCCTACGTCTTTGGGTATTTATCCGTGTGAGTAAAGCCACACTGGATACGTCTTTAGTGGTTACAGGTGATAAAAATCAAATTTACAGTTAACAGTTTGGGTTATTTCTGACATGTCACCAACAACAGACCAGAGTAGGCTGTGAATGAACACCCACTTGAGATGGAAAATGTGGGAACAGGGTAAGGCCTGCAGTTTTTGGTCCCTGTCCCCAATGGACTCTCCACACATGCCGCAGTACAGCTCCAGCTCTTCCACGCACTGCAGAAACTTCACCACCTGCTCTCTGAGCTCCTCCTGCTGCCCCTGGCTTCGGTAGATTCCCTCACTCAGGCAGTGAACCTTCAGCGTGCACAGCTTATGCACAGGAAACAGACCATCAATGTGACAGGTAGACTGTGTGTGCTGTCTTACCAGCAGGATATTCACAGGGTTTTAATAATTGATTCATTTGCATTTTATGTTCATCTATAAAATTCTTTACAGTCCTTAGATGTCTTGTTTTGTCCAACCAACAGCCAAAAAAACCAAAGATATTCAGTTAACCATGACAGAAAAAAATATAAATTCTATCAACTCACTGATCGATCAACTGTTTAAGGAGCATTGGTTACCTTGTTTCCCATTCCATCTGCCAGTTCCTGTGCTCGCTGCAAAGAATCAAGAGCCTAGAAAATAAACAGTCCACGTAAGTACTTGTTATCAGAATCAATACAACACATATTCCAGATATATTTAATATATGTGTAAGGACCTTCTCATAGTCTTTCTGCAGAAGCCAACACTTTGCAACTCCCAGATAGACATGTGATTGTCCAAGACGGTTTCCAATCTCAGTCATGATACCCAGAGCAGACTCATAACGAGGGAATGCTTTCTGAATGGACGAAGAGAAATAACGAAATGAAGTTAACCGCATAGTGACCTGACAAAAGACGACATCTAAATATTAGTACTTTGAAAAAGCAAGACTACAAGGCAAAGACAAAATGTATCTTTAAAGACCAGTTTTGAAAGATCTGGACTGGTTTGCACTAACATGAATGCGATAATGGAAAGCTTACATCAACGTCATGCCTGCAGCGATGGATGTCGGCAAAGTTCAGTAAGCACAGAGCCTGTAGGGGACGATCACCGTGCTGGAGAGCAATCTTCATAGATTCCTGTTAAAGCACAAGACAGAAGATGCAATGGCATGAAAACGAGTTCAACTTACGACCGTGATACCATCAAAAAACTGATATTGAATTCGGTTCATCTTAGCAGGTATATTTTTCTCATACTGCAGCCCTATAGTGTATATTCATAAGGTATATTGTTGTAAAGGGTGGTTTAAAATCCTATAAAGGCTGTATCTCTGTAAACTACAGTGCCAAATATTTATTCAGCAATTACTAATTTCCATTTTCAAAATCAGTTTGTGTGCAAATAACCCACAAAGTAAAGCAACAGGGAAGGTGAGACGCTGTTTCACCTTTCAGACTCCTTTTGTGCTCTGGTATTCGGAATATGACAGGATGTGTAAATTGATTAGCTAAAAGTGTTTGGCCAACGTAATAAATCTGAAATGCATCCTGCTGTCTTGTTACTATAATTTTACACTCCAAGGCAATGACATCAAGTTATTTTTCACCCTCGGTACATAATTAGAACAGGGCGAAGACTAAAGCCACCCTCTTCATTAACACTTTAAACCAGCGCCTCTGTGAGCATATTTTTGTCGAGGTCTAAGGCCTCATACAAGAGAACAACTGTGCGCCTGCACCTGTCAGCAGCACAGCATCTACTGTATCTGCAGCTCCAACATCAGAACAGCCAAAGGCGTCGAGGGACAGCGGGTTGGTGAGGAAACCAAAACTGTGACATTCTCCAAGTTATGTAAGTCCGTCTCTGAGGACAGTAAGGATGGCAGTTATAGAACAATACCTCACAGCACTCCATGGCGTCTGGCAGGCGTTCCAGCTTCCTGTAGGCTACAGACATGTGGTACTGGCTCATGGCTCGATACTTGAGGCTCCAACTTTTGCCATAGTCATTGACAAGCTCAGCTGCTTTGCAGGGGAAGAACAGGGCTTTCTCATAGTCCTGTAGGCAGATGTGAACAATCAATAAGACCTTGACTGTCCAGTTATTTCCTACAAAAGTCATATTTAGATACTACTAACATCAGCAGTTCGGTTTGTAGTTTTCTTCTTGTATTCAGAAAAAGAATCCAACCACAAAGTGTGACTGTTTGCTAGCCTGTGTGTTCCTGTATCACTTTAAAGCCTGTAATATTTTCGGTTTCACAAAATAACGTGACATACAAGTACATTCCTCAAACACCACTTCATCCCAGTCTCACTGAAACCAATCCTCCCTGGGAAGCTGGGGGATTACACTTACAAATCTCTGATGTCAAGGGTACCACACGAGCCCCCAGCAGCCAGCCTCCTCACTCCGCCCTTGTTTTACAATAGCCAGTACTGCACGAGCTAACCATTGATGATGTTGGCTCACATGCTCCGCAGTGTTACCATACTCGAAATACGCTGGCAAAGTGTTGATTGTGTAATCAAGTCACACGTGCAGTCCAGGGAATGTTTTACCCAACTAACATAGCTGAGAGGTCAAAGAGTTTTAACATCTCTTGGTCAGTCTCATTGCTTATAATGTCTCAAACAATAGTCATTTTTAAAGAGATTCACTGAGAAATAACACTGAGCAAAGAGTGAGATGAAATGTTTGCAGTGTAGCACACACTAAGATCACCAAAATCCAGCGTTCTCCTAACTGAGTACCTTCAGGTGAACGTAGATGTTTCCCAGACTGCAGCAGACTCTGCACTCCAGCATTTTGTCGTCGTTGTTGTGTGCATAGCGCAGGGCCTTCTCGTAGCTCTCCAGCGCCTTCTGGAAGACACTGAGGCCCAGGAAGGCGTTGCCCATGCTAAGACATACCTGGCCGTTCAGCTGCAAACTCACAGTGGTGCCCTGCATGTTTAAGCAAGTCTTACAGTACGACACCGTCTTCTGGAAGTCGCACAGCTTCTCATTGCTGCGGGCCAAGTTCAGGTAGCCTTCCGTCAGGTAGTCTGGGTCCTCCATTTCTCTGGCTGTGTCAATTTGATCAAGGGCATACTGCAGGAAGAGGGTGAGGGGATCGAAGGTGCAGGCAAATAATCAGACGGATATTCATAAATTGAAAGAGATACAATTTAAAAAAAAGATTTGAGGAGTTTATTTAGATACAAGGCCCCGACTTTAAAAAGAAACCCTCATTAAAACTGTGTAAGTGAGAGTGGCTGCTGTTTGAGTAAGGATGATTATGTCAACAAGACACCCCACACTGATACTTGGGTTGCAGGGTACTTATTTACTCTGCATCGTGTGGAAGCCACAAATTAACCCGTGATTTCCAGGACCGCTGTAAATGGAAGAAGGTAACCTTCAACCTCTTCTCATTCAATAATCACAGACACATTGGGGAAATGTGTTCTACTACAGCAGGAACTGTAACGATGCCGAGCAGACACGATGACATGAAAAACGATGAGGCATTTGGTGACATTTACTAACCGATTTGCAACCACACACACACACACCTACTGCTGGTTACATAACACAAAATATGATCACATAGCACATGAATGATCCACATCAAGTGATTACGAGGCTGTTTAGATTAAGAGTACCACTTAAAAATAAGCACCACCCAGGTACATGTTGTTCCAGAATCTTTCCTTTAAAGAAGTACTACTGTATACTCGTTGAAAGTGTATGAATTCTTGCTGGTAGCATAGTGTTGCTGTGGAGGCTTACCTTGAGCATTTCTTTGTATTTTCCCATTTCTGAGTGAGCTGTGATCAGGCACCCGAGCACCCGAAACTTCCCTCCAGGATCTGAGGTCTTTTCCAGCACTTTTGTCCACACATGCAGGGCTTTGTCTGTCTGATTGGACTGATACAACCTCAGGCCCTTCTCTATCTGCTGCTTGGTTTGGTCCTGGCCCATCTCTGGTGCAAGGCGCCTCATAAAAATATTCATTCGTTTAGGCCATGCACTTTCAGTGAGGCAGCAAGAAAGTAGATCCTTGCCATGCACAGTACAGCTCCAAAGAAGATCCCTTGAAGATGATCCTCTGAGAGGTCGGTGCCAGAAGGCCTACCAGATCCCGCTCTATCAGCTCCGGCTTTGCTGAGACGGAAAAGAAACTGGATCCACCGAAGTAAAACGGCGACACACCAAGACCATTATCACCATATGCTTCGTGGAGAGCTGGAGGCCCGAGAAAATGTCTTCCCCATTTAACCACGCAGCGATCCCCTCTCACCATCAAGGGTTCAGAAATTGTCCGTCAGATTTCCATTTGAAAAACGTCAAAGAAACACGTTTACCGGCGGAGCGCTAGCAGTAATATCCCAGAATATCTACTCCCTCCACACCCCAGCTAAAGGAATTCTCAGCACCCCTGTGTCCAACCCCCTCCACCTTCCTCCTACTGCTGGCGCTACAGCAGATGGCCTTGTCACTCTAGACCATGTGTCCCTTCAGGAATTATGTTCTGCCCTCAGCAAACAGTCCCAAGGTCACTACAGCTCCTAGCGATCTACCTTCACACTAAACCCTCCTCACTGACCAACACTGGACTGCAAGTTTTCCCACCACAACCTTCTGGAACATTAGAAACACTCATCCCCAACAGGATGTGACCACAGCTTCACATGTGCAGCTGCAGACTGTGATTTGGAGGCTCTAAGCGGCTTTAATTCACAACATTACAGAAGTGTGAGTCAGATGGTGCTCGCGGTGGCCGTCAGTTCCTATTGGAAGTCCTTATGGAGGCGCATATGTGGCCCCAGAAACCCCCACCCCTCATCTCGGCGTCAGCAACTGATGCTTAGAATAGTTCACAAAGTCTGACATGTTACTGGGCTTGGGTTTCAGCTGCGCAGCCTCCTGCAGCACATCAATGGGATCAAAGTTTTGGCCACTCTGTAGCAGCTTTCTTGTCTTCAGCTCCGCTTTTTCACCCCCAAGAACGGAAACATCCACCTTTGTCATCTCCCTATTCTCAACCAGTGGTACCAATTCAAAGACAAATGCTATTAGAAGTTATGTTTTCATTGAGGGAAAGTTTTCAGGAGCTGTGCAGCAACATAGTGGACCATTTCTAAATGGATCACTGTAAAACTGCAACAATGAAAGATCCTAAATTCCTGGCAGTAAACACAGTATTATTAGTGAGAGATAGTTAATGCATAAATGCTGAAGGGCCATAAATATCACAAAAAACAGTGACAGCTCGTAGCTACAGTGATATATTTGACATTTCAGTTAACAGTTTAACATGAACATGTACACTGTACATCAAAAAATACAATCTTAAGACAAGAAATTGTGAAAAATTGAAAAGTTAGAAAACATCCTGTTATGTTTCTGCACGATGACGTAAAACTGGACATCTGAGGATATTCAACCTACAACATCATGACACGCTTAATCACTTAAAATACACTGGAGGATGTTTTGTGTTCAGCAGACTTTTTACACTAAAGCGGTTCATGCATGTCAACAAACAAGCAGTGCACAGGAAGCAACAGATTTAGTTTGTCACTGGTTACAGCATCACCACACATTGTTTGACTTCTCAGCTAACGGCTCCACAATGAGACGCACTGTAATACAAGTGAACCGTCGTTACGAGGCTGGAGGTGAAGTGTGAATGGAATGAGTGACACAGCTGAGTAAATACATTTAGGGCAGGTCTCCTCACAGGATGTCTGGAGAGTGAAGTCATGGTAAGTTATCCAGCAGTCTTCCCTGATTGTCTGTGCAGAGTGTCTGGACCACAGTGTGAACATCCAGAGGACAGGTTAGGCCAGAACAAACTGCCAGTTTGTCAGGAGGATTTTAATACCTCTGATAACGGATACGACAGACGTGGCTGGGTTAAACTTTAACGTGTTTGCGTCCCCCTTCTTACATTTGTCTCTGAAGACGTATATGCAGCCGTTACAACTCGCTACCTTCCACAGTGAAGGAACACAGCTCCAGACCTCAGGGAAGCGCAGGCGGGTAAAGCTCTCCAGCAGAGGGTTGTAGCAAACCAGAGAGTCTCCTTCTGCTACGATAAAGATCACATCCATGTGCACCGCAGCGTGCATGCAGCCGGCAAACGGCAGCATGTACTGTTTGATCTGGCACTTTTGAGAGGAGGTGTCAAAGCACTGAATGAGGCGGGAGGGTTTAGTGAAAAAGTCCATGTCATTCTCCTCCCCGCCGAGCAAGTAGATGGTGCCTCCCAGGTTGACGCCAGCAGCCCCAGAAACTGCCGTGTCCAGCTGGCTGGTCTCTGTCCACATGTTGTCCTTCACTGTGTAGTAGATGACGGCATTAGAGAGGGTGTCCTGGAGCGTCTTACCTCCCAGCGAGTAGATAGCGTCCTCAGTGGAGACAGAGACCATGGTGTGGTGGAGGCGGTCTCTGGGCAGTGGAGCACAGCGCTCCCAGTCCATGGTGTGCATGTTGCACTTCCACATGCGGCGGGGGATTGAACCCCCCACCACGTACAGGTCTCCTCCATGTTTACAGGCCGCAGTGATCTCGTGGCATAAACTGTTCTGCCCGCTGACGCTGATCGCATCGTCCTCGTCACAATGCAGCGATACAGCCAGGGAGTGAGTCCTCGTCTCCTCTTTGCCAATCAGGTAAATGTGGACATTCTCACCGATTTCCTGTCGACGTAGAAGATAAAGAAACATCAGAAATTATTTGCCAAATGAGAGGACCCTATTTAAAAATGTTTCTCAGCTGCATATGCTAAAATATTCTATATACAAACGCTACCTTAAGATTCTCTTGAAGGATACAGGAGAACTCTTCTCTTTCAACCTTGTTGTGGTTTATCCACGACTCGATGGCCACTGTTGGATTCTGGGAGCTTGGAACACCATCTGAACACAAACAGAAGGCCTTTTAAAGCAGATTCACAGAATGTGCTTTGATTGGGTTTGTAGTTTGGCAAACCACGTTCCAAAGAAAACCGCATATCAGCTGTTTTAGTTTTTTTTAAAGGATTTGTATGGTAAAGAAAGAAGCAAAGATGGTGTTTGTTATAAAGGATCATCTACCTGACTACTTTCAAGACCCACGTATGTCTTTCATATATCATACAGAATAATAATAATAAAAAAAAAGATTTTGTGGAAATGAGGAAGAAAATGAATTCAAACACCTATAAAAGAAACTTGGATCAGATATAACAGTAATGTTAGAAACACATTATTTGAATTAAACTGACTTAAATATTTAGAAACACTGGTAATTCTGAGACATGGTGACAGAATACAAAACTGTAATACCTTTGATGATGTCCAAGAGCAGACAGAGAGGCAGATTAAGAAATTCTTCAGTCTGGTGCAGCTGAGCCAGGTGGATTTTAGCACAGCGCTTGGCAGCAGTATACAACTCCTGGTCACTGTGTCTGTCTGCGAGCCACATCACCTGGACTCACAAAAATAACACTTAAACACCATGATGACTGCTAAATATATGACTGTTAGAGCTGTAAAACAAAACAGTAAGTCACCTGTAAACAGTTCTTGACCTCCACGGTTCGTGAGAGGAAGCGAGAGCATTCTTCAAACAGAGCAGTCAGCTGGTACATGTCAGCCATTTCATAGGTGTCCTGCAGCTCCTCCACCCTCAGCTTTATCATACCGTGATAGATATAGTCAATCAGCAGCTGAAAGACAGTGGCGCTGACATCCTTCAGCTCAATAGTGCGGTTGTGGGACTCTTTCAGGTTGGACGTGAACATCGAACGGAAGAAGCTGCTCTGTGCTGAGAGGACCAGCCGGTGGAGGTGAAACTCTTTGCCATCCACGGTGACGGTGACGTCAGCGAACAGGCCGTCCTCCAGGCACAGATCCATGATGCTCTTCACCACTCGGCTCGAGTGAGAGCGATCAGTGAACGTGTATCCCAGGAAGTAGTTCTCCTCTCCCACAGAGCCTCCGACGCTGAGGCCACCCTCCTCGCTGGACTCCATCTTTGCTGCTCACCTGACACAGAGTCAACAAAACCCACTGTTACTACAGTTGAAAATGAACTTAATGCTATACACTCCATATGCAAGACATCAGATGTGCATTATATTAATTGCATGGTCCCTGATCAAACAATTGTGACCACTGTAATGTCAATTTGACCATATGTAGAGCTTATGTACCATAAATGTTTATGGCCATCTAGTGTGAAGAGATTAGATTTTTTTTGTTTCAATACCTCAGGACTTAAAGCATACTTTGTTGCATGTATTGAATAACTTCTTTGTGTACGTTAAAATATGTTGTAATTAGTTAACACCTATGTTGAAATTCAAACAAAAGGATCAATATTGAAGGCCCAGATTTAGTCAAGAAATTTGCAGATGGTCTAATGGTTGGTAAATGGTAATAATTTTAAAATTACCTCTAACATCACAGTTTTCATACCCTAATTCACTACCTATACGGGAATATAGAATGCAGCACAGAGGCAGCTGCCCCAAAGTTCAGCTATGTTGCCATTAAATGAACTAATGAAGAATTCTGGTGAAAGTCAGCGCTTCGTTCACAACACAGCGATGAAGGGACTGGGATGGTTTTTGAGACAATGTTTGAATGTTATCTGATGCTCTATTTTACCCCATTGGAAGTGGAATAAGCGTGGAATCAGATAAACTACAAACGATAGTCCACAGAGGCTGTTTTCAGCTGCTCAGTGGCTCTGCTAATGCTAACGCTAGCTGTGTTGTGTTTACGGTTATGATGATTAGGTCCGTTAGCATTTACAGCAGCTAGCTGGCTAACACTCCCTCATGTGCAAACTCCGCCTTTTCAATAAAGACGTATTATTTCTAGGATTTCCTGTCAGACAAAACAACCGCAGCGATTTAAAGGGACAAATGAACAAGCGTGGTTACCTGTATCCCCACTACTTTATCATTCAGAACCAGCTGAACTGTTGACAAGGAAGCAAATAAACTTTTTCAGGGAGCAGCCGTAAAGTGATTCAGTGACACCAACCGGAGGTGCTGCCTGCGTGTGGCGACGTGGTGGTACTGCAGCTCCTCGCCGAAATACTTCTGGATGGAGGACACTAAAGATATTTTTCTGCTTAATAAAGTAAATAGGCAAAAACCCACACCGGCCACTTTATTAGGCACACCTGTTCAATTGTTTGTTAACGCAAATAGCCAATTAGCCAATCACATGGCTGCAACTCAATGCATTTAGACATCTAAGCATGTAGACTTGGTCAAGACAACATGCTAAAGTTCAAAGTGAGTATCAGAATGGGGGAAGAAAAGGGATTAAGTGACTTTGATACGATGATAGCAAGGCAGCAGTAACTCAAATAACCATTTATTGGAACCAAGGAATGCATAAAACCATCTCTGAATGCACAACCTTGAAGAAGATGGGCTAAAGCAGCAGAAGACCTACTCCTGTCAGCTAAGAACAGGAAACTGAGGCTACAATTAGCACAGGCTCACCAAAATTGGACAACTGAAAATTGGAAAATGTTGCCTGATCTGGTGAGTCTCCATTTCAGCTGCGACATTCAGATGGTAAGAATTTGGCCTAAACAACATGAAGGCATGGATCCATCCTGCCTTGTATCAACAGTTCAGGCTGCTGGTGGTGGTATAATGGTGTGGGGGATATTTTCTTGGCATGCCCTGGGCTCTTTAGTACCAAACTCCACAGCTTACCTGAGTGTTGTTGCTAATCATGTCCATCCCTTTATGACCACATTGTACCGTCATCTGATGACTACTTCCAGCAGGGTAATGCACCATGTCACAAAGCTCAAATCATCTCAAACTGGCTTCTTGAACATGAGAATGAGTTCTCTGGAATCCAATGGCCTCCACAGTCACCAGATCTCACTCCAATAGAATACCTTTGGGATGTGGTGGAACGAGAGATTCACATCATGGATGTGCAGCCGACAAATCTGCAGCAGCTATCATGTCAATAAGGACCAAAATCTGTGAGGAATGTTTCCAACACACTGTTGAAAGTATGCCATGAAGAATTAAAGCAGTTCTGAAGGAAAAATGGGATCCAACCTTTTACCAGTAAGGTGTGCCTAATAAAGTGGAAAGTGAGTGCATTTGACACGAATGGAAAGTGTTTAGGTAGTTAGTTGGATATGCAGCGACTCCAGGACATACTGTGACAATACTCGAGGATAGTACAGTATGATAATAATGATGCAGTTAGAGAAAACATTATTTTTCATTTCACTATAAAGAAAAAGGTAAATTTTAGTACACAAAAAATTTAAGCTGCTCAACTGGTGATAAATTATCAACATCCTCGTCAGGTATGGTTTTAAAGGACAAAGATCACATAATATGACCAGTACACAGATATTACTTTGACCAGCAAATAAAAAATATCACCTTAAAATGCAGCTTAATTTAAATGACAGATGCCACAGTTGATAAGAGAAAGACATACTACATAATATTCAGTTACAAATACTTACAAGTGAAGCTCCAAACTTGCAAAGTCTTCTTGATCTTTATGTTGAGAGGAAAGTCTCCTCACATTTAACTTGAATGTTTACCGAGTAGCGTTTTGCTTAGTTTTACATTGCATTGGGAGATCTATTTAAAGATAATGAAATTAAAAGAATTAGAAGCCTAAACTAAAAGGATTTCATGCTGTGGATGTGAAGATCCTGTATCCCAGACTATTAAGCTGCTCCGAATCACAGCCAACTGGCTTTTGGTCCCATTTTCCAAGGTGGAAATATTCATGGTATTCGGTCTAGGTTGATTTTCGCCTGAAGTCACAAAAGTGTACAAGGGAGAGCTGGGATGAGAGGGATGTGGCGTATTATGTCGGTAATAATCAAACGAGGAACGATCATGATTAAAATCTGCCTTCTGGTCATTTTGTGGCTTTGGTTTGAGCAAGTGATAAAAGGTGAGTAAAGACAGAAGATCTGCTAACGGGGCTGTGCTCAGGACAGAAATGTAGATTGTAATTACATGATGATAGTGCATGCATGGTGCAAAATGTATTAAAAAGCACAAGAGGTGTTGAATATAACTGTACTGACAGTTTATCTGCAGGGACTAATTTAAATGTGTACGTTAAATTTGGTTATTTTCCTGTTTAGAAGTGGCTGCAGGCACAACTCCAGCTTCTCAAACAGCTGTCTCCTCAGTCTCTGACGCAAACCTGATGTTTGAAGTATGTTACTTTAGTTTTCTTAAATCTTCATGCAGATAACTTTAATATGAAGCTGCTTTCTTTGCAGACTAAGTAATGTATGCATCTGTTTCTCGTTTGCAGCTCTTGCTGGGCGGGGTGGAGATCGACCAGGACAATAACATCGTCCTGCTTGACAAGGAGATGGCATCGATGAGGCAGGGACGGGCTTTCCTGTCTCGGATCAATGACAACATTCCCAGAAGTCGGAGCTCCATGGAGCAGATGGTGGAAACTCTGGAGGATCAGAGGAGGAAGCCCCTGACTCCGGTCCAGTTTGAGAACCTCATCCTGAGCCTGGTGTATTCTGCTTATCAGGCCCGGCATCAGGAAGAGAGACGGGAGCAGGAGGCCTGGGGTGGAGTCCTCCTCCAGCTGGCGAACGTCACGGTCCACGAGCTACGTGGAAATTATCTCTTCAATTATGCCTAACGCACAAACCACCATTCTGTGTCAAATGGAAGGTGAATGCAATAAATCATCTGGCTTTAATCTTACTCTAGTGTGCATTTATAGCCAATCCTGTGTGTGGCTGAAGGTTTGTCAAAGACCCAAACATGTATGAATGAATATTTTTATTGTGATACAGTAGAAAAGCTTCTGCAAGAATGTACACAGTGGTCAAAATTTAAACTGCTTTATAAAAGATATAAGACATTTGTGACAATCCCTGAAGGTAGACAGACAACATACAGTAACAAAAAAAATATAGACACAAAGATGTTTTTAAGACTCTGGCTCTTTTTCAGTTCACTTCTTCCTCATCTGAGCTTGTTTTTGTTTGTCAGTCTTGGTCTTGGTTTTGGTCTCAGTTTCTTCCAGAGAGAGTTTTTTCTTGAGCTTTGCATCCACAGCAGGAGCCTTCCTGTCCCTGTTGGAGCGCTGCTGACTCCTCCTCTGTCCTCTCAAACTGTCCGCCGAGGCTGAGCTTTCCTGCGGTTTGTGCCGATCACTGATCAGAGATTCGTTCCGGTCCCAGACCAGCACCGTCACACCTGGTTCAGACAGATGCAGCTTTGGTGAGACATTTTCTCAAAGGACTGATTTTAAGCAAGCAAATAAACACCACATCTATCAACAGTGTGCTTCTTATGGTCTCACCCATGCCAGACCCGATCACATCACCCATCGGATTGAATTTGTTGATCTGTAAAAGCAGAATTTCAGGTCTTACCTACTACAGTTTCAGAGCTGTGACATGTTTATGGTTTTCTGAAAAGATACTCACAGATTTGATCCCTGCAACAGTGGGATCGTACAGCTGACACACCAGCTCTGCTGTGTTGGAGTCATAGATGTCGATGGTCCTCTGATCGCCGGTGCAAACCCGGTCATCGGGGTAACGTCCGGCCACAATCAGGTCATATACAGGATGCCATGTGGCCTAAAGAAGAATTGGAACAGAGTTCTCATGTAATAAAAGAATCCTACCACACCTATTACATAAAATTACTGTTATTTCTAAACTCTGACACCCATTTTGATGTTATTGGCAGAGTCTTATAGGCAAAAAACCATGATAGTATTCGACTTTTTCCAGACACTCACTGTCCTGAAATTTAGATTTTTAAGTCATATAAATAGATGAAAATTTCTTTAAATTGCAGTAAAGAGAATCAGGGGTTTCCTGTATCAAAGTCAGGCTGTGCTTGACTGCTGGTGTGGCGTATCCTGTACTTATGCTGCTCATTTCATTCAAAAAAAGCATTTCAAGATCATCAACAGGGCAACATGTTGTGGTCTGCAACAATTTAAAAGAGCCCTACACAAAACAAAAATTGACATCAAAGTCTGAAGTTGGACATGTTTGTGCTTCTATCCTAAATTCTGTTCTCCCCATCCGACTGGTTGAAGTCATGATCTATCAGGAGACATTTCTACAGAACATATCAGAGGTCATAAACGCGTCTAGAGAGGAAACAAACCTTGATGGGTGTGAGGTGCTGAAACTGTCTGTGTGGGTGTTGGATGATGTGTTGAGGCTTGGACCAGTCAGGAGATGAGTAGAGACGGATTTCGTCATACTGATCTGTGGTGAGCAACTTGGAGCAGTCCAGTGGGTTGAAATAGGCTATGAGGAGACGAAAATAACAGCTTTAGGAAAATGAAGAGTTTTATGAAGATTGATGTTATATATAGCGGTCATAGTGGTGGAATGGTCAATTTATAGCTACCCTGTGTTCAGACCAATGTCACTTTAGGAGTGGAAAGCGGACGCTCACATGGTTTATTTATACTGAACAGGGGCACAGCAGTCGCCTCACCCTCAAATTTTTACACAGAAATACACCGAGCTCCTGTGGATGTTTCTGTGAGTCTGTGATGTTTTTTTCAGGTTTACAGTTTGGGATTTCTGTGCAGGACTTCTTGAAAATGTAGAACTTGCTAATGTGTTTGTGCACTGCTGATGGGAAGCATGTATAGCGGTCATTATTTAAATTATAACTTTGTTAAAGATGCATCAAAACTTTCTGGATGAAAGAATCTCCTCATAACAATTATATGTTCTGAGCACCATTTGCTTTCTTGGTACATCCACATTAAGTGCCACACACAGGTGTCTGCAGAGGGGTTGGAACGATGACAAAATATATGTATTTTATCTAAAATATGTAAAGCATCGACTGGTCTTCATGCAAACGATAGCTTTTGTTCTTTTAGCTCCCATCTCTTCATTAAGTCATTCTGAACTTTGAAGTGCATCAAAAGATTTCTCATCAAAATAATTTAGCAAAAGTGAACAAAAATTAAAAGACAAAAATACCAGTGTGCTCTACCAATAATGACACAACATTCAGTATCCATGTGATTGTGAAATGTAAATTCAAACGTCAGCACACGTTTAACGTATCTTGTATGTTGCAAATGTCAGTGTGTCTCTAAACCGCAGAGGTTTCTGAAAATGTCCTAATACAGCAGTAATAAAAACGCTTTGTCGGATAGACAGTGGTACCTGAATTCACAGCTTTCTCATGAGGCATTTCGTGGAGGAAGCTCTTCTTGTCTTTGATGTTCCTCAGGTCCCAAAGCTTCACCGTGTGGTCGACCGACGCCGTCACCAGCAGCCAGTCACATCGGGAGTTAAACTCTGCATGAGTCACTTTGGCTTTGTGCAGTTTATCACTAAAAATCTGAAACATCACAACAGAACAAAGCAGTTCACAAACACACGAGAAATACGACTGATCTCAATTTGATTCATTTCCCTTGGGCACTTCTTTGTGGAGTGAACACACCTTTTGACCGTCCAAACCCAGAAGTACGAGCTGCCCCATATTGTCTCCGGTCACAAGCATCTGCCGGCTTACAGACACATCCACACAGCAGTACCAGTAACTGAAAGAAGACGAAGAACCACGAGCATTTAGTGGATGTAACAAATGGAAGGTTAAAGTTGGAACACAAAATTAGTGATCCACCAGCAGATATTAACTAAAAATGTTTTGATGACATATTTTCTACAAATTCTAATTTAATAAAAAGTAACCAGGCATATATGCATTGAATTAATAACTATCCCTTTTTTCTTTGACATTTCAGCCAACTAGAAAAAAAAATCATTTACCTCTCAGTAACCATGCAAACAGATTGGTTTTAAAACATGAGAACACAGAGAGAATGCCATTCAGAAAAATGGAGGATGACTAAATCTGGTTTGTGCTGCTCACAGCTTTGAAAAACAACACTTAGTAAAATCAGATGCAGATGTCTTACAAGAAATGGTGTTCCTGGTACTCTTTATAATCTACTAACTTCTCCAGCAACAGTTTTATTCGAAACACTTTCTACTAAGGAAAGGCGGGAACATTTTTGAATGAAAAGTAACTTCACTTAGCACGAGGCATCTCTTCTCTTGGTTTAAAAATGTATTTGTTTTTCGTACATCCTGATGAATCTTATTAAAAACAGCAGCATGTTCTGTGAACTATCCAGAGTAATCAGTGCATTATTGCATGTTTTTGTTTCAATGCTGTGAGCACCACAAAATTCTATTTCCAGCATAGTTTGAAGTAATGTAGAGGGATCAATTTGCTTTTAAACTGAGGTAATGCGACCAAAGCTCTCTGCACAGACAGTAGAGGTTAATGAAAAAACGTTTTTTGTGATCGTGGAGTATCAGTCTTCTCACCAAACGTTGTGGTGATCATGGCCACAGTCCTCAGTTCTGGACAGAAGGGTGGGTGTTCGGCCCTCAAAGCTCTGCATGGTCAGTGTGCCCACACCAGAAGCCACATAGACTCTAGAGAGGTCCGAGGGGCAAAACTTCATCCCTCCGATAAAGTCTCCCGCTCCGCTCTGTGCACACAAACACAAATGCAGGCCTATCACTGGGGAGATACGAACGTTTCACCACTACACAAACAGCGCAGGACCGTCTGATAAGAAGACTGATGCTGGACTGATCAGGGCTAAAACCCTGAACCCTGTCTGATTTACGCTCACAGAAAAAGGCGACTTAGTCTTACTTCAGTGTGTCTGTGTTGGCAAACACTGTTAGAGTCGTCCCACTGAAATCTCGAAGTGCTGTCGTACCTCCCATAGACGAGGTGAACAGCTGAGTGGGATTTAACTGGTTAAACTTCATGTCTGTAACTGAGTCTCCAGGCCCCATCTAAGCAGAGAACCAGTAACAGTGTCGTCAAGCACATCTAAGTAGCAAAGCTCTGAAATCAGTCTGCAAATATAATCATGCTTCATCATAAACTGCAATCAGTTTGTTGAACACCTCATACTGTTGGTCATTCAAGCATCAGTTAAACCAAACGCAGGAGCTCACCCCTTGAATGAAGGTTTTCTTTGTGGGCACCTCAAAGTCCCAGAGAAAAATGTCTCCACCCTTGGAGGCCACAGCCAGAGTGGAGGGGTGAGTGGGATGCCACTCCAGACAGGTGATCCTGCGATCGAAGGGACTCATCGCACCGTGGAAATGGTAAGACGACAGAGAGCGGACGAAAGGCTCCTGCAGACACTACAAGAGACGACAGAGTTAGAGTTACAACTGCTCACTAACTTGCACTGGGAATATATTCTCTATGTATAAAATAAACACTAAACACAGTGATCTGCACTGTGTTGTGAGAACTAGAAGAAGGAACTGAGCTTCCCGACTCCATTAAAAGCTGCAACAATTAACCCAGTTAACACAGATTTATACAGGTTCATATATTACATCATTAGATTCTTACTACTGATGAGCATCTTAATGTTATAGCTGAGATGGAGCCACTTTCAGCTACTTCAGAGTAAATCCTGGAAGTCATTAAAACTACTTTCTGATGCTACAATTCATATTCGCATTTTCACATTTATTACTAATTCCTTATCTTTTCCATCCATCCATTCTCTATACACCGCTTTATCCTCACTAGGGTCGCAGGGGGTGCTGGAGCCTATCCCAGCTGACTCGGGCGAAGGCAGGGGACACCCTGGACAGGTCGCCAGTCTGTCTCAAGGCTACATATACAGACGAACAGTCACACTCACATTCACACCTACAAGCAATTTAGAGAAACCAATTAACCTCAGCATATTTTTGGACTGTGGGAGGAAGCCAGAGTGCCTGGAGAAAACCCACGCACGCACAGGGAGAACATGCAAACTCCATGCAGAAAGATCCCAGGCTCAGGCTGGGATTTGAACCAGGGATCTTCTTGCTGCAAGGCGAAACTGCTAACCACTACGACACTGTGCAGCCCCCTCATCTGTTCTGATTGTTAAATATTAGGTTTTCTGTACCTTTTGTTCCTAATATTGTTATTTAAATAAAATATTTGACATGTTAAGAAGACAAATGCCCCTCTGGTGGAACTGCTGACAACTGAAATGTGACAAGACACTGCTTTTTGTATAACTGGACATTGGATGTGTAAGAAACTTCAGAAACTTAAAAACCAAATGTTGTGAAAATCACATTTTTTTGCCTTATCAACATGTTTATGTGGTGCTTTATTAATATGCTAGATGACAGAACATGAGCAAAAGGGTTGGGCTTGTCTGTACCAATTTCCAGTTTGAACATGTTCGGATGAATCGCTCCAAGATTACAATTTGCCACTCTGTAGCATAGAGTAGCTTTACAGTTTTTTTTAAATCAGAGTTGCAGATGAGCTGGTGTGCTGAGCTCCTCTACACATGCATCTGGATTTATCCTAAATATCAAACAAGTAAAACTCACTGGCATCTTCTCTATGAGACCAGAGACTGCTGAGGTACCAACAGCAGAGTCAGCGGCTCATTGGGACGCATTTGATAGGGAAAGCATTGAATTTTATAAATGACATTGAGATAGAAACCTGCTCTGCTTTATGATGTCAGTATTGTGTCAGTAGAAAACCAATGGATCAGATTTGTCTGCTAGTCTACAGAGTCTGGTGTGCTTACACTGGATGTAACATACATGTTCACTGTTCATGCAGACATCCAGAAAACTTGGTGTAAGAACATATAAGTTCTTAGTTTAAATGGGTGATAAAATGTTAAGGATACACACACTTGGAAAATGGCTAAAATAACAGTTTGGACCACAGATACAGAGCAGCAGTTGATGATAGAACAGATAGAATGATAATGATCCAAATGAGAAAAGTTACATGCTTTATGAGCTTTTTTTAGAGCAAGCATACAAAATAAGTTAAGTTTAAACTGCTCACAGTCCCACTGTGATTGGGAGACAAGTTCAATGTCAGTAGCCTGAAGGCAGGTCCTGCTTATCTACCTGATCTTTAATGAGCTTTGTGCGAATATGTTGTAAATTCTCCCATGTTTATGTTAAATCAAAATCACCAAAGAGCAGATCTTGGCTTAGTTCTATACCAAAGACAACTACTGTATACTGAACTTTAATTAAATTTAGATTTGGATTATAAAATAAGAAGTATTTTTTATAACATTGTACAGCAAGTTTTCAGAGTATATACTAACCTTTAATTTTAATGTTACTAACCTGCCGTTGTATGTAAGCTGCTGAACACTTGAATTTCCCTCAGGATTAATAAAGTATCTATCTATCTATCTATCTATCTATCTATCTATCTATCTATCTATCTATCTATTTATCCACACTGAGCCTGGGGTTATCACGGAGGTTATTCTGACTCTTTCTTACCTGTCTCATCTGTGAGTGCAGACTTTGGCCCAGAGTGCTTTTATAAATGTAGTGCAGGATACTGCCATGAACACCTCTCCTCTGGACTCCTGCAGACTTGACAGGAGCTCCTGACAGACACACAAACACAACCAGCCCTCACAGATACATTTCTCATACACTGTGACTGTACTGATAACGTCCCATCAGCGCTGCTCACCTGATTTCGACGTTTCTCCATCTTTCTTGTTTCTCAGTTTTTTGGACAGAGTAGTAGCCGAGTCCTCTGAGGCTCTTTTCTTTCCTTTCCTCTTTGAATCAGATGCGTCTGGCTTGGCAGGTTTGCTTTTCATTTCTACCCCTGTTAAAAAGAAAACAGCACAACGCAGATGGTTTGAGTGGACGGTGGATCGTGTGTCTGCATGAATGAGGTTCTTAGTTCTTACCTGTGAGGTTCAGCTCTCAGCGTTGCAGGTCAACAGCAGGAACTTCTCTGTTTTCATAACGCAGCGGTACACGTGACTGCTCATGGCCGCAAAATGTGCGTGTTTTGTAACTGGAGTGCGTTACAGCTGCTGGACGGAGGGTGGCGCTGTTAGTCCAACACTAACCCTTACTGGGCGCCACGTTTGGTGTTCTGTTAGGACTACAGAGTGACGTCACGCCAGCTTTTTTGTGGCGGCATTAGTTATTTATGCTTGTATGCGTGCATGCATGTATATATGCACAATAAAAAAATAAAAAAATAGTTATTTATGCTTTTAACATTTATCTTCCTCTTCATTTCTGCATATGTTGTTTGTTTTTGCATTTCTTGTGTGTGATTTTTTGGCTGCAACAAACCTGCAGTTTCATTCCAACATTAATGAACAACAATATGTATAGATATAGTATGTTTGCAACATTTTTTGGAAAACTGTAATCAAGTGTATACCCATTTAGACCATGTAAGCCATGTCTTTACATATCATTAATTTGCCTGTGGAAATGCATAACAGCATATGTTAAATGTTATGATAGTAAATAATCAGAAGGTTAAAAACCATGTTTAGTGAGGAAAGTAAATGGTGAACTGTCCAATTTAGTTCTGTAAGCCTCTGTTATGCTGGTTAGCAAACATTCTGCAGGCCTCAATGTTAAAGTCATATGATCTAAATGCAACAAATATTGTATAGGGTTTGAAGATAAACATAGCTGATCACACAATATGTAGCAATGCAGTTTATGATTGAAGGTGAGAATCAGTTGATAATCATACTTTGGGGAGACCTTTGATGCACAATGAATGGGATAAAGAATTCTATTTAAGTTCATATATATTGGGACAACTGGTTTGGCTTGGTTTGCTTGTACTCTCTGTCTGGTGTACAACAAAACCTTCGGCTGGACTGAAGACCACTGACTGCTCATTTTCTTCTTCTAAAGTGTGTAACAAAATTGAGAATAATTCAGTGGAACAATCAGAAATCTTTATTCCTCTGTGAAATGTTTTTCCCTAGCTGACCAGGTAAAATGTAAACCTGATAACCATTGTCACTTATAAAAACAATATAATCTCTAATATAGTTTAAAATCAATCACTTTAAAATATGTTTTAATAAACAGGCTGCATGTATTGGAAACATCAAACTAAGATAAATTTCTCATTATCTAAAACAAATATTCTCACTGTGAGAATTCCAATGGTGTATTTGCATTTGTTATTTGGTATCTATTGGTAATAGGTATCTAAGGCGACTCTACCTGCTGTATTAAAACACTTTGCTGAGGTATTTTATCAGTATCACATGTCACATATCTGTTGACTTCCACATATTTCACAGTTTTGCTTCCGTAAAAGGCTGGGCAGTGAGGGCAGGATCACGTGGTGGTCGTTGTGAAATCTAATTGGCTGCTGCTGGCTCGTTTTGAAAACGTCGTCTAGTTTGAGGCGGAGGGAAGATTCAAAATTGTAGCAACAGAAACGCCGAAACCGAGACAGGCAGCACGAAACAATGAACAGACAAGCGTGAGTACAGATTAATATTTCGTGTATCACGTTCAAACTACATTACTTACATGTATGCTGTTGCTAAATGCTGAGTAGGAGTGTACGGAGTTGTCGTGTTAAATACCTTAGCTTTACCGTTAGCCGGGGGCTAGGTAGCCTCTAGGCAGAAGCTTTGTTCAGCCGTTATAACTGCTCTCTGTCATAAATAGCTAACTAACGATTAAATGTAAACTCATTTTTTCTCCAGGAAGGGTAGAACACCTCGCAGGCCTCCTCCAAAAAAGCCTCCCAACAGCCAGAAAGACCCTGTTGGGGTGAGTGTCACTGCAGCAGGTTAACTGACAACATACTGTAATGCTGTTATAAGTGAATGTCTGGCTGATTGTGGTGTCATGTTACAGCAGTTTGTTACGGATTTAATCACCAGTTATTCAGGCATTATTAAAAAGCCTGATACAATTGGAGTACATCTGATTTAGTGGTTTTTGCTCCTCAGGTGTACTGTCGTGTGCGGCCTCTGGGTGCGGGGGACGAGGAGTGCTGCATTGAGGTGATCAGCACCACCACCATCCAGCTGCACGCCCCTGAAGGCTTCAAAACCAACCGCAATGGAGAATATAAAGAGGTAGGGGCTCTAGTAGTGAACCAAGGGCAGTTTGGGAGAACAATAGGAGTTTGCTGATATGCTATGTTTTTCTTACTGTCAGAAAATCCACCCCAAAAAAACAAAAAACAATCCTGAACATACGGATCAATATATAATTGAGGGACTTTTGAAGTCCATCGGCTATATCTTGCATACATTTTTATTAAAAGTTTAAAAAAATAACTAATGTTTTTATGTTCATTATGATCATGTCTTTGCAAATTCCATAATTATTTATTATGGAAACAATGACTTATTAATAACAAATGACTGGATATCAGTAAAATGCCAACTAACTAACTGTCCGAATTTAATATTAACCCCCTTCTAATTAGTTAAACAATAATAAAATGAGCCTATTCAAAAATAGTTTTGATTGTGTTCTTTTTCTTAAATTGAGATAATCATGACAGATATTTCTTTTTGTGTATCAAATTTTATATGGAAAATAATAAATTGTATCTTTGTCCGAGAAATCACTTTCAACCAAGTTACCTATTACGAAAACACCCCTCAAGGAAGTGTGTTAATTCTAAATATCATGACCTGCTCCACATGATGTCTTTTCCTGCTGAAAGAAAGAGTGGCAAGACTCCAAGGCTTTCCTAGTTAATTAATATAAGGTAGTGTGTGAGTCAAGTGTGGATTTATTGCGTGCCAACAGGTTCACTACAATATCTTTATAAAAAAAACTTTCAATTTTATATGTATATATATTTTAGATATATCTCAATTGTATATATAGTATTTAGAGGAATCTTTCTGTAAAAATGCCATTTGGTGTTTGGTTATAGTTGTTATATGCTGATTTTAGGGCTGAAAACAGCAAAACGTCAACTATAATACCTGTTAACTATGTTACAAAAAGTCCCACAATTATGTATTGACCCTTACACAGTAGCAGACAGTTTGGCTTAAATGGTAAATTTGAAAGTTGTGCAGCTACTTGTGTTTCGTAATATTTGAGGACTTGCGCTTTAAGACTACAACACATTTTCTGGCACTTACTCTTACTAATTCTTTAAGTACATGAAAAGTCATACACACAGTACAACAAGCTTTTTGTGTAACCCTCACCTGATTAGATATCTGGAGTGATTTCTAAACTTTTAATTGTTGATAAACTCATAAGAGAATAACGAGTAACCTTATCTAAGATAAATACGTGTACGACTGTTCCGGCGAAGGTGTTCTTGTTCCACTCAGGACATCTGCCTGATTGAGACATCACGCTCTGTTCATCCAGCTTTTAGTTTTGCAAGTTCTTTCTTTCGGCTGCAGGTTCTGAGTCTGTCTTGCTTTATTCAGCAGTTTGTACCGCTTGTTTTCAGCGTCACACCACTCTCTTCAAATTATTTTTAAACCAGACTCTTCAAGACTCCGTGCGATAGCTTCAGTTGAATCCACAGCTAAACCTGAATTATACACACTTAAACTATGAAAACATGTACAAACACATTTGTTAGTTACAAAATAAAACCTACGCATTTTTATACTGTCCATGCACTTTTTGCTGACAGTTGCGTGAAATCTTTGAATTTAAACATTTTCTGTCTGCTCATAAACACCTGGTTGAATGAGGGTGGTTGTGCTGTTAAAATGCAGAAGTATGGGAGTGACAGCCACAGAGAAAAAAGATTCTAAAAAAAAAAAAAAAAGTTCTGCTGGAAAAATAGTAGTTACTGAATGTAACTCCAGTTAAATGAGTGTGTTCGTAGCCTCTAGCACGTTTCCCTGTTGGGGTGACAAGATGAAGACATATATAGATCCACTTGTTAAATATTGTCTATGTGACCACAGCCTGATAAAGTTTATTATTATAAAAGAATAATTAAATGACACATTGTTGAGTCACATGGTTCATACTGTGTGACTTTCCTTCCTCACTATGGCACTGCAGGTTATTAGGGTCAATCCTTCATACATCATCATGCTGCTCACTGATTATATTACTCAAAAATGCAGTCTTATCATCTGGGGAATGCCTCACGGGTTTAGGAATCTACTGCCACTTATCTCAGTTCTCTAGCTATGTCCTCCAGCTCTCCTGGAGGGATTTCAAGGTGTTCTCAGGTCAGAAGGTATATCTAATCTATTTAGTTTGAAGTTCACGTAACCAGAAGCAGCTAATATTAGAGCTGCAGCTGCTCCTTGAAGTACTTGAAGTGATATTAGTGCTCGTATAGGATGTTTGTTGGACACTTCATGTGGAAGCATTTAAGGTATATTCATCAAAGCCTGTTTTATGATGTACTCTTTGGTAGGACCCTGAATATCACAGAAAGACTGAAAAAATAAAAAGTGTGGAATAATGAAATGGCATATTGTTGGTTTTAAGCTTTATGTGAATTGTCAAAAGGCAGGAAACTATGTGATAATGCCAGAATTAATCTTATATTATGATTCTCTCTTATCTCATAGACACAGTACTCCTTTAAAAAAGTCTTTGGAATCTCAGTATCTCAAATGGAGCTCTTTGAGGATGTGGCCAAACCGCTCGTAGATGACCTCATCCATGGAAAAAATGGTAAGAGCACAAAAATATGTCAGGAGAATTTTTGTCTATACAGTATCAGTTAAGGCACAGTCATCTGGCCTGGTCATTTACCTCACATAAGAAATTCTGTTTTGCTTTCTGAGTGTTTATGAATTGAAGCATGCCAGGAACCAGGAGCAGTTTGGTTTTGAGTTTATTATTGGAGGTTAATTTGCTCTCTGTTTGTTGCAGGTCTGCTCTTCACGTACGGAGTGACAGGCAGTGGGAAGACATTCACCATGACTGGCTCTCCAGGCCAGGGAGGACTTCTACCTCGCTCTCTCAACATGATCTTCAACAGTATTGGTCCCTACCAGGCCAACAGATATGTAAGAGAGTAGCATCCAAAAATGATGTTGATTATGTTTTGTACCCAGATAATTTGAGAATGTATAGTATTTATTTAATGTAATGCATTCTGTTTGTTTAGATTTTTAAGACGGATGATAAAAATGGCATGGAGGTTCAGAGTGAAGTTGATGCTTTGTTGGAGCGCCAAAGGCGGGGAAACAATGTGACTGTTCCTAAGACACCCTCGTCCAGGTAAAGACACCTTTACACTTTTCAATTTTAGGTTGTCTGAAATATAAGTTGACAATTGCAAGAGAAACACAATGACACCTGTGGCTATTAATCCAAAATGGTGATCTTAGATCACATGGTGAGACTCATGCACCAGCTGACTGGTTTGGCATTTTGGTGACCCAAGATGTTATGTGGAAAAATTAAGAGGGAAATTTACCAAGTTCTTACAGTGTGACTGGAGCATGAGTCTTATCTACGGACAAACTAATCACACGGAGTATGACATGAATTGATGCAAAGTATACTGGCTGGCCCAGCGTATTTTACGCTATCAGTCAAAAGTTTGGACACACCTTCCATTCAATGCTTTTTATTTATTTGTATTACTTTCTACATTGTAGATTAATACTGAAGATGAACACTTTTTTTATTTACAACTTAATTCCATATGCATTCTTTTATAGTTTTGATGTCTTCAGTATTAATCTACAATGTATAAAATAATTAAAAAAAACATTGAATGAGAAAGTGTGGCCAAACTTTTGACTGGTAGTGTACATGTCATTTTATATGTACTGAAGAAGCAAACGCGCCAAAACAATTATTGTGTTGAAAAGGAAAAAATCTGTGACTGCGCTAAAAAAGTAAACCTAACATTGCTGTATTTTCTAAACATAAGAGAGGGACAGATGGATGATACGAACTGACAACATGTTCTCATTTTTTTCCTGTTTACATTGTAGCACTACAATACACCGCATATTTGCATTTTCTGGCAGGCTTCCAGTTGATATCACACAGTCTGACACAGACGGAGATCTTATTAGACCCACTGCACAGTATGACTTGCAAAAACTTCAACAACTGTTGGTGTTGAACTATATAAAGACAGAAAACTGAGTCCAGGTGAAGCACAGTGATCTGAAGTAGGATGAATGATATGTACGTAATCTCTAAATTTTCCTGCTTGAATTTTAGACAAAAGCCTGATCCTGAGATTGCTGACATGATCAAGCCAGACGAGGCTTATAAAGCAGATGGTGTGGATGCGGACAGCGGCTACAGCATCTTCGTCTCCTACATTGAAATCTACAACAACTACATTTATGATCTCTTGGAGGAAACTCAGGAAGATGCAATCAAGCCAAAGTGAGTTCACAGAAATGTAAAGTGAAAGGTATATAATTCAGATATACGGATTTGCATAAAATGAAAGGACGATAAGCATCATGTCTTATCTGTTGACAGTAGCAGAACATAAAACTGTTTATCATTGTGGTTCTTGTCATTTATTCTTTACATGAAAAAGAAAGTAGAAGACAAAATTACTGTCCTTTCTTTTTACTAGGTGGAATGGTGGAGGCACACCTGTGCGCCAGAATACTGAGTTCATGTATGTGACCAGTGAATACTCGTCCATCAGACATCAAAGTAGCAGCCTGATTTAGCTGAACTTTGTCTGTTGAACACAGTCATACAGTCAAATTTGTAAATGGAACCTTGTCAATGTTGGAGATGTTTGTAAAGTTACTCAAATGTGTCAAATCTAAAATCAGTTTTCGCAAAAACTACACAAACACATAGGACTGGGTATCGTTCTAAACAATTTTATACCACTGCTAATGTAAAACCAAGGTTTCAGTATAGATACCAAAACGATGCTATTATCTATTTGTTTTTGTTTTTTTGTCAGTCTAAGACTTCTTACTCAGACCTATATTCAATAGGATCCCAATCAGTGCTCTACCGTGAGAAGTATAAAAGTGTCTGACAAATCCCTTTTTTCTTTTTCTTTATTCATCCCTGAAGAGAATGAATAAAGTGATTCTATTCTTTTATGTTTTAAACAAAACAAAGTGAAATATGGCTGGAAAAGTCAATGAAAGTATTCACAAATGAATAGCACCTGATAAAACCTTAATTAATTAGTTCTTGTTTAAGTAAATTTTGAAGCAAGACAAGTTTTAGTGTGTCCAGAAGGAGTAATTGTTTTTGTGCATAGTTTATTCAATTCAATTTTATTTATATAGCGTCAATTACAGTCAAATCGTCTCAAGACGCTTTACAGAACCCATATGCCTGACCCCCAGAGCAAGCCCAAAGGCGACAGTGGCAAGGAAAACACCCTTTTAACAGGGAAGAAACCTCGAGCAAAAACGCTCTGTTTATGTGATGGTAAACTGAATATATTTAAGATTTGTATATATTATTGATCAAATAATTGGTTATTTAATCCACAAAATAGTAATTAATTAACTATTAACATAATTAGTTCCTAAAGCCAGAGTCCTAAAACAACCAATAAAATCACACGCAGCTCTAGACCTGGAAAAATTACCATTTAAGTAAAATCATATGTTCAAAGAAAAAGCCGTGCAAAATTTGGAATCTGAGCAGGTACCTCATGCTAAATGTTTTAATTTACTATACTCACCGCTGTTGACTCATTTGGGAAATACTAAAAACATACTGATAATATGATAATACCCAGTCCTCTGTAAAAACATGACTAACAGAGCTGCTGATTGCAAGCTCCACCAGGTAACGTCTCCAGTGTTGATGAGGGTTCCTTTAGTTTTAAGAATCCTTACATATCCCCCTGCTGCTTGTAGTCTTCGTCATGGTAAAGCTCTTGAATGTCCTTACTCCTGTGTGTTACTCTGTATGACGATTGTAACTGATTACTTTCTCTGGCTGGAATCAAGCAACATTTCCTACCCTGCCTCACCCCTGTTCAATGCTTGATACTCAACTTTAGTTGCATGGAAACCTCAGTTCCATGTCTCAGGGAATAACTTTTTTTTTTCTCATCGTAGACCTCCTCAGTCTAAAATCCTCAGAGAGGATCAGAATCACAACATGTATGTGGCTGGTTGTATGGAGGTCGAAGTCAAGTCTGCTGAAGAGGCTTTTCAAGTGTTCTGGAGAGGTGAGTTGCTGTAAGAAGGGGGTTCAAATATATGGAAGGGGCTGATGATGCTTTTTTCATTTTAAATCACTGCACTGATGATTGTAGATGAGTCTGACCTGGAATTGTCAGCCTCCGGGTCGCCTCTGTCCAGGAAATGACTGCAGTTAATCTTCTCTCTGAGCAGGTTATAAAAGAGCTGAAAGAATCAA
The DNA here is from genome assembly GCF_021347895.1 of Acanthochromis polyacanthus. NCBI lineage: Eukaryota > Metazoa > Chordata > Actinopteri > Pomacentridae > Acanthochromis > Acanthochromis polyacanthus. The sequence goes on along the minus strand of NC_067120.1, from coordinate 12,761,186 downwards.
TAGTTCAATAGGAAATCAATAGTTTTGTACTTAAATTTTTTAAATTTAATTAATCATGACTATGCTCTCTGTGAATCAGTGTGGTCTGAAAGTTACCTGTTTTTTCCAGGTCAAAAGAAGAGGAAGGTTGCAAACACCTGTCTGAACAGAGAGTCCAGTCGCTCACACAGTGTGTTCATTATTAAAATGGCTCAAGCTCCACTAGACGCAGACGGCACCGACCTTCTCCAGGTTAGCTCAAAATGAAGCCAAATTTCTGGCTGTAGAGTTGAATGCAGGTTTGTAATTCTTACTTGGATAAATTGTATTTGACAGTCTGTTTCTCATTTTGATTGTCAGGATAAGAACCAGGTGAGCGTCAGTCAGCTGTGCCTGGTGGATCTGGCTGGAAGTGAGCGTACTGGCAGGACGGGGGCAGAAGGCACTCGTATACGGGAAGCAGGTTTGCTAATGACATCAGGATTATGTTTTAATGCCAGCTGAGGTTTGTGTGAGATTTAACAGCATTTTACCTTTCAGGTAACATCAACCAGTCTTTGCTGAATCTGCGGACGTGCATTGAGATACTTCGAGAGAACCAAATGTGTGGCACAAACAGGGTATGTGTGGTCAAAATGCTTCTAGAGCGGTACTTTAAAGAACCCAAAATATGCCTTTTTGTGTTTCTATCATTTAGTGTGTTTACCTGCCCTTCAGATATCACATACTGGTTACTTATTTATGCTTGCATGTAAACACATTTGTATAACCCCTGCTTAGTAGTTAGAATGAGCAGCTTACTTGCAGTTAGCAGTATTTTGTCACTAGAACTCTTATTGTTAGGGCTACATTCTTATTCTCGTAGATCCAGGGCTATGACGTGAAACCAGCATGGCCTTGCTTTGGTTGGTCTTTCTGACCAGTTAGAATAGACTGGGAGTTTTGTGAAGGATGCCTTGAAGAGACAGGAGCTAAAACTGATTATTTCAGACAGAGGGTTAGAAAAGAGGCTGCAACCAAGTACGGTATAAGAAAAAAAATGTTTTTTGATTACAGCAAGTAAACATTCTAAGAGTACCCCAAAATTTGAATCAGAATCAACTTTATTGGCCAAGTTAGAACATGCAAACGAGGAATTTGTGTCTGGTGAATCTTAGCTCTGTGTGTACAGTAATCAGAGGGAGAAAACGAAGTCCTAAAAATAAGGTAAAGGTTGAGTAGTAGACATAACCTAGAACAATCAAAGTAAGAGCAGCATTAACACCATTAATAGCAGCATTTTCAGTGTGTGTGCAAAGTGGCAGGGTTATTTAGGTAGGTGTGGTACAATTTAAAATAGTGCAAATACGCATAGGTGTGGGCTACTGAACTGTGGTTTGAGTCTTTGTGAGTAGTAAGGGTTCATCAGAGCAACAGCTTAGGGGAAGAAACTGTGTGTTTGGTAGATTTGGCATACAGTGCTCTGTAGTGCCCAACAGACAGGAGGAGTTTAAAGAGTTTATATGTGGGGTGTGAGGGGTCTGCAGAGATGTTCACTGCCCGCTTCATGACCCTGGACAGGTACAAGACCTGGATGAAGGGCAGGTCAGCCCCAGTTATTGCCTCTGCAGACCTGTAAATGTACATGATAGGGGCTCTTTAATCACACCCACTCATGAATCATGTAGGTAATTTAAGTTTTCTCTTCCAGATGGTCCCCTACAGAGACTCCAAAGTAACCCACCTGTTTAAAAACTACTTTGATGGAGAAGGAAAAGTCAGGATGGTTGTTTGTGTGAATCCAAAGGCTGACGATTACGAGGAAACCTTGGTAAGTTCATCCCACACTTGGACTTTATCGTTCAGTGAACTTGTAAATTTCCTTTCATCTGACATCCAAGACACGCTCTGTTTGTGCAGCTGGTGATGCGGTTTGCAGAGATGACCCAGGAAGTGGAAGTGGCTCGGCCAGTGGACAGGCCCATCTGTGGCTTCACTCCAGGCCGTCGTCACAGAAACCAGGCATTCAAAGAGGAGCTGTCTCGCCGGCTGGAGGAGCGTGGCGGTCCAGTAGACAGGGGTAACAGTTGGACACTTTTTTTTAATATGATATCACAGACAGCCATAATTAATATCTGAATACGCTGCTATATTTAAATGACAGAACAATTAGTGGATTCAAAATGATAAAGAAGTGAAAACATTAAATGTGAACACTGAGATATGTAAATAAAACATGTCAAACTGCAGCCACACATTGAAATTTCTAATTTTAATATTACACAGAGAATCAATATGGAGTAGTGGATTCAGGTATTAAGAGATTTTTTTTAAATTCATTTATGATTTTCAGGATAAGTAACTGCTGTGATAATGATTATTGCTTCAGTTTATTAGCCAGTCCTGTACACACTTCTATCAAGCACTAAATGCAGACTGACTTTATTTCAAATTTAACTGCAGATTGATGCATCGTCACATTAAAATTTGTCCTCAAATTGAAGACAGCCCGACTTTTTAAAGTAATTTCCATAAAAATACACAGCATTGTCTTTGGACCAATAATTGTGTGGAGATGTTTTATCCATAGAATATATTTTGTATGCTGATAAAAACACTGAGTTTAAGAAGTTGTTTATTGTGTTTTTGTAGATGTCTCATCTGTTATGAACTACATGGTGCACAGCCTCCCACCTCTCCCCTCCTCCGAGCTCACTGACCCACATGATGACATCACCCTGCCACGACTGATTGAAGCTCTGCAGAACAGACACAGAATCAGACAGATGATGATTGAAGACTACAACAAAGCAGGTGTCTGCTCACATTTTAGTCCAGCTGTTACTTGGTGGCTTTGACAGGCTGGGGTATTTGAAAAGTTGGACTTTTTAAAAAAAATCTTGGCTCACCTTTCATTTCCCTCGTGTTATTTTAGCCAACATGATGAAGTCTATGCTTCAGGATCTGGATGCCAACCTCATTTCCAAAGACAACTTTATTCATGAACAAAATGGCAAACTGGCAGAAAGAGACAAAATCATCCAGAGCAACAAGGCAGAGATGGAACGTTTGGAAAAGAAAAACAAGATGCAAGAACATAAGGTGGGACATAAAAATATTTAAGTGTCCCTTAGAATGCTGACAAGAAGATAGTTTAGTTTTATTAAATGTCTCACATGGCACTCTTCCAGATCGACATCCTGCAAAAAACAACAAAAATCTATGAGGATGACAAGCGGTCAATGCAGCAGGAGCTGGAAACCAGAGAACAGCGGCTGCACAGGGAACTGTCTGAGAAGAGACGCATGGAGCAGCGCATGCACGGCATGGTCTCAGACACTCAGCACAAATGGGAGAAAGAATGTGTGAGTTTTTTATTTTCATAATGCAGAAATTACAGAATTGGTAACATTTTGTTTACTGTCCGCATTATACAAGCAAACTCTTTAGCCTCCTGGGATTATTATGTTTTTTATCATTTTAATGATAATGACTTGTGATTGTTGCACTTGGACAATAATGCTATTATTGTGCAGGAGAGACGCGTTAATGCAATGCAGCTTGAGATGCAAAACAAGCTCTGGGTGAAAGACGAAAAGCTGAAGCAGCTGAAAGCCATTGTTACAGAGAGCAAGACTCCAGGACGTCCCCAGCCTCCACCGCGTCAGACGCAGCCTCAGCGGCCTTCCAGAGAGGAACGCCTCCCGGCAAAGAGATCTGCCTCCCCGTCGCCTCTTCCTGTATGTTATGCTCATAATGCTTAGCTTCTGTTTCATTTATGTTGCTAAATGTTGTTGGATTACATAAACGGTGGAACAGAATTCTGTCCTTTCAAAGGGAACATCTATCTACCTCTGTGTAAATCTGATAACCATCCTGACTAACAACGCTAATCACAATAGAACAGCAGAAGACACCTCTTGCATATTATAATGTAGTCCAGGAACTGTTAATTACCACTGAGAAACTGAAAAATGTCAGAGAGATGTTGTTATTTTTGGGACTGCTGAGATGAGCTGAATTGCATTGCAAAAAGGACTAACTAATGTATTTGCAGAATCAATATTATTCAGTTATTACTTGACTCAGCTGCATAGTCTATAATATGGTGAAAAATGTCCAAACTGACATCTTCACATGCCATTACATCAAATTTAAGAGCACTAATAACAAAATATCAGTAGTTTCTTACACTGAGGAACATGAATTGACCGTTTTCTTATTATGCTGTTATCAAATATATTGCTAACTATTGTTGTCAGTTGACTTCTTGTTACTACTCACAAAGCAGTACTCTAATCTATAGCATGATCACTGTACAGATCTAAATTTTCCTGTGTCTTTTGTGTCTGTAACTAACTGTTAATATGCGGTGTTTCCACTTTGCCCCCAGTGCCATGTTGATTCTCCTCAAGTCAGTCCAGTGATAGATTCACAGCCAGTCAGTACCGCTAGAGTCGAGGAAGATGAGATGAACCCAAAGCCCACCTGCCCCTACCCCAGCACCAGTAGTTCTTGGTCTGTGGCTACCTCTATCTCTGCCTCTGCATGGGAGCAGCGGTCAGCTCAAGACAACATACAGGAATACCATTCCCCTTGCACCCCCATCAGAACCCAGTCTCCAGCAGGCCCCTCAGCCAGCCGGTCCAAGAGAAGAGCTATGTGCTTGAATAGAGAGGAAGAACGAGCCTGCTGCCCTCCGTTTGACCTAGATCTTTTTCAGAGAAGCTCCAGGGTCAGTGAGTTAGCTACAGATAGCAGGATGAAGTTGTAGAATGAAACCTGGTGGCTCTGATCACGGTTAAGGTTCCTTCATGTAAAAATATCCTCTTATGACACCTTGTGCCAAGCTCTGTAATAACTTGACTGAGTTGTATGTTTGTTTTTCCCTCTTTGGGGCGTTTCCTTCTTTAATTTGTTATTCGGTTGATCTAAGCAGACGACGACACCAGTACGGCCGCTGCACCGTCGTTCCCGTTCTGCCGGTGGTGAGAAGTGGGTGGACCACAAGCCGACCTCCAGCCTGGACTTGGGCACAGTGTTGCAGCCCGTCATTCCTAATGCCATCCAGGTGTCTACACCCAGTGAGAAGAACCTGTCTAAGTGTGACAAATATGTGTTAACGCACCAGGAGGTTGCCTCTGATGGCGAGATAAAGACCCAACTTATTAAGGTGAGATATGCTGCAGGAGGATATTACAAACATATCTGAAAAAGTCTCCATCTGATCTCAGTCTGACAACATATTTATGTTAGCTATTTCCTGTTTCGGAAGAGCTCACATTTTGCCCTAACCAGCCAGTATCTCTAGCAGTTGGTGCTCTGAGCAGTTTTTATGTTACTCAAAGAAATCTGTTAATTGTAAAAATAAAGTTATTTCTGTACATTGACTGTAAAGTCTGTAATGGTGTCAGTCTCATCGATGCTTGTCCAAGGAGAGACTAGTGAGGTGTTAAAGTGTGAACACATCACTTCTATTTCAAACAATGTCACCATGTGTCGCTTTTTATAATGCATTGTACTTCATCTGTTAAAAAAAAAACAAGCCTGCATCTGTATTTCAACATGAATAACACCACATTTACAGAGTTTTAAGACTGGATGAACTGCAAATAAAAGTTGGCTAACACCTAATATTTGTTCTTCATTATTCAGGGTGATGTGCTTAAAACCAGAGGAGGAGGACAAGCCGTCCAGTTCACAGACATCGAGACACTGAAACAGGAGCTCACCACAGTCCCAAGGTAGTAAGCTACGGACATTTACTCATGATGTCCACTGTCCCTAAGATGTCTTGAATTATATTTTTTTTTATTTTTGGCCATTTGAACTGTTTGTACATTTTGAGAAAGGCTATCAGTTACATGGTCACAAGGATTGGAGGAAGATGTACACACGTGGACAAAATTGTTGGTACCCCTCAGTTAAAGAAGGAAAAACCCACAATTCTCACTGAAATCACTTGAAACTCACAAAAGTAACAATAAATAAAAATTTATTGAAAATTAAATAATCAAAAACAGCCATTACTTTTGAATTGTTGATTAACATAATTATTTAAAAAAACAAACTAATGAAACAGGCCTGGACAAAAATGATGGTACCTCTATAAAAGATTGAAAACTATTTGACCAGAGTGACATGATTAACTCAGGTGTGTCATTTAATTGACATCACAGGTGTTTCCAAACTCATAATCAGTCAGTCTGCCTATTTAAAGGGAGACAAGTAGTCACCCTGCTGTTTGGTGAAAAGGTGTGTACCACACTGAACATGGACAACAGAAAGCGAAGGAGAGAATTGTCCCAGGACATCGGAAAAAAAATGATAGACAAACATCTTAAAGGTAAAGGCTATAAGACCATCTCTAAACAGCTTGAAGTTCCTGTGACAACAGTGGCTCATATTATTCAGAAGTTCAAGACCCACGGGACAGTAGCCAACCTCCCTGGACGTGGCCGCAAGAGGAAAATTGATGACAAATTGAAGAGACGGATCGTTGGAATTGTATCCAAAGAGCCCAGAGCAACCTCCAAAGAAATTAAAGGTGAACTCCAAGGCCAAGGTACATCAGTGTCAGATCGCACCATTCGTCGTTGTTTGAGCCAAAGTGGACTTCATGGGAGACGACCAAGGAGGACACCACTGCTGAAAAAAACTCATAAAAAAGCCAGACTGGAATTTGCAAAAATGCATGTTGACAAGCCACAAAGCTTCTGGGAGAATGTCCTTTGGACAGATGAGACCAAACTGGAGCTTTTTGGTAAGGCACATCAACTCTATGTTCATAGACTCAAAAACCAAGCATACGAAGAAAAGAACACTGTCCCTACGGTGAAACATGGAGGAGGCTCAGTAATGTTTTGGGGCTGCTTTGCTGCATCTGGCACAGGGTGTCTTGAAAGTGTGCAAGGTACGATGAAATCTGAAGACTATCAAGGCATTCTGGAGAGAAATGTGCTGCCTAGTGTCAGAAAGCTTGGTCTCAGTCGCAGGTCATGGGTCTTCCAACAGGACAACGATCCAAAACACACAGCCAAAAACACCCAAGAATGGCTGAGAGAAAAGCGTTGGACTATTCTAAAGTGGCCTTCTATGAGCCCAGATCTGAATCCAATTGCACATATGTGGAAGGAGCTGAAACATGCCATTTGGAGAAGACACCCATCAAACCTGAGACAACTGGAGCTGTTTGCTCATGAGGAGTGGGCCAAAATACCTGTTGACAGCTGCAGAACGCTCATTGACAAATACAGAAATCGTTTAATTGCAGTGATTGCCTCAAAAGGTTGTGCAACAAAATATTAAGTTATGGGTACCATCATTTTTGTCCAGCCCTGTTTCATTAGTTTGTTTTTTTAATAATTATGTTAATCAACAATTCAAAAGTGATGGCTGATTTTGATTTATTTAATTTTCAATAAATTTTTATTTATTGTTACTTTTGTGAGTTTCAAGTGATTTCAGTGAGAATTGTGGGTTTTTCCTTCTTTAACTGAGGGGTACCAACAATTTTGTCCACGTGTGTAGTTTGCAAGTTGAGCTACTTTATCAAAAAATGTCAGTACACTTTCCACTGCTTGAGAAAAGCCTGCCGCACTGATACATTTCTCATTCTGAATGGTTGTTTAATCACAATATTTAACTGTCAAAAAGAGAGAAATAACTCACAGTATTTGTCTGAAAAATCACACTGACAGATTTTATGGGCAGAGTTTTTGTGCACTTTGACTTAGCAATAATATTGAAATTTATCATTTAATACATAAGTTATGTATAGTTTTAAGATGTGTGAATGGTTATTGCTGCATGTAAAACTGCATTAAACATTTTGAATATCACATTTCATTAATCATAATATTAATATTATAGTGACTTATTTTACACTCATCACCCAGCATTAACATTTATTTTTTTATTCTGAAAAGGTTGTTAATTGTTTCTCGCTCAGGTGCCAAAGCACTAAATTTCATTCCAAACGCGTGAAGATGTAATAATTAACAGCATACTCATTTTACATCTGTCTCTAAAGCCGGAAGAGGAAATCTTCAGAAGGCACCCCGACAGGTGGGGATGGAACAGATGGAGCCTGGACTGATGTGGAGACAAGGGTAAGATGATAAAATTGATTAGTCTCAATTAAACTTTCTGTGTGCTGGTTTAAGGCTGGATTGTTGGCACACAAAGGCAAGAACGCATCAATGTTATTATATTACACAAAGTTCTAATCTGAAAGACACGTTCTCATACATAAATATCAGATCGGTGTCTACATATTCCGTATATGAAATCTATTCCTGAGCATGAACACACAGACATACAGAGAGAGTTGCAGAAATTTACCTCACAGAAACGTAAAGTTAACACTATCTTGAGAAAGCAACCAGATCATGGCATGAACTTAAGTTTTCCTGAGTATGTAGGCGGAAACTAACCGTGACGTCACCCGTTGGTTTCAACGCCGAGAAAATGAAGCCCGGATTTTGCTACTTCCTGGTCGCCATTTTGGATTTTTTGGAGCCAGTGACATAAAAAGCGTCATCAAACAGACTGGACCGGAGAGCAACTAGGGGCAGGATTGCCTGAGGACTTTCTTATCCCACCCACATTTTACCACAGAGGCTTCTGTTGCTGTCTATCAAGTATAGCCACGCCCCCTGGCTCCGCCAACTTTAACGATTTATTTAAAATTCAGTATTGATTTATTTTGAGATCGGCCACCTGATCTCTCATTTTGACCATGAAAACTAACGGGAAAAAAATCCTGAGCTGTAGAACATCAGTCTATCAAATTTTATTTTTTCCAAAAATGAATTGGGGTCTATGGAGAAAAAGCTTTTTGGAGCCAACCCTAGCGGACGGCGTGATATTGCAAGTTTTTGACACTTCCGGGTTGGCTTCAATTCTGGAGCCAGATGCTACGTCCACTATATATACAGTCTATGGTCCATATCCATACAGCACTGAGTCGATGTCACTGATGTTTTGGCAACACAGTTACCGTCGCTGCGTAGCACTCTAACTTTATACAAACATTTTTAGCATAGGCAAGCGTCAACAAATAGAAACGAAGAGCTAGCAATCTTTATTGTATTAGTGCTAATGCATCCCGCAGTTACAGTCCTCTTTGTATTACGGTAAATTTAAGACTTCAGCTTAGATTTGGTTCACAATTTACCGTTTCATCCCAGTGCTCCGTGGCCATGGAGATGAGGGCTGGATCGAACATGGGACCCGGATATGAGCACCACGGGATCACCAAGTAAGCGCTCAATTTTCTAGATCAGCATTTTGTTTTGAGGCACAGCTGGAGATTACGACTGACTCAGTTTTCTCTTACAGGCGCAGAAAACCTTGAAAGCGTTGAGCGGCTGCAGCAGTGATCACTACACTCCTCTCTCCTGACCTGACTGTTGTGCAATAGTCTGAAGTTTGTTTTTGTAGTAGCTCTAGGGATTATATTTAAACATTTTCTATGCTTTTTATATATGCAACAGTGTATATACCTGGGTCGCCAAAGCTATTTTGTAAAGTATTTTATACGCTTTTTTCCCTGTTGAGTCAAATACAAATGTTGTTGGACTGAGTCAAATGAGTGGCAGATGTTTAGTTACTGTGGATCTACAGCTGAAAAGAAAAAGAGTGTTTGCACAGTTGTTACTCGGCACATGAGAAGTTATTGTGAAGCTGCCATAATATTGATTTATGTCTGCTATAAACTGTTTGACTGTATTACACTGAGCTACAGGTAAAGTTTAAATCATCAGCTTATTTTGGAAGTTTTTTCTTTCACTGTACACTCAGGAATAAAATTCCTTTAAAGTACTGCTTTGTTGTGGCCAAGATCGTTTTTGAACACTAGATGGCAGCACAGGACAGTGAGACGGTATATATGTTCAGTTGAAACAGTGGATGTACAACTATGACAAGGCATCCCTTATACCACACAATCTGTGGGCACCATAATAATACAACATGAAAAGTGAACTTTATCAATGTCACTGAACAGAGGCACAATTTTATCATGTCTGCTCACATTTTAGAGTTTTGGCAGTTGCAAAGACCAATTTTAACAGTTAGAGGTTGACAGGCTAATACAGAGAGAAAACAAATTTGCTTCAAAACGATGCTTGAAAAGGGATTTAATGTCGAGTTAGCGCTCTGGGCGACTGAGTGCCAAGAGTGGAGCAATACTCTGTCATATAAACAAAGTCTGATTTCAATTACTTTGCTGAAATTGCTTTCCTGTGCTCATGCTTGATTAGATATTCATTATGTTAAACAAGACACCTTGTATATAAATGCATATTAAATCAGTGTGGTTGGCTGCCCTCAGGGCAAGTCAGCTGTGTCCCAGGCTGGCAAAAAGCCCAAATATGTCCTGTGTCCTGACTTAAACTGCTATGTGGTTGGTTTTGTTGTTTAAATGGTTTTGATACTTTGAACTGACAGAACAAGGGCCAAAGTTGGTGTTTGTGGAAATAGTAGAGTTCATGAAATCCTGCATTCACTATTAGTAAACGGATGTATTCAAAACATCAAAAGTAAAACCACTCACTAAGTGACAAAGTAGCTTCTTTAAAGCAACTATATTTGTTAAGTATATGTGAAGTTAAAAGTTCAATATTCACCTCTAAAAATGTAGTACAGAGGAGGTAACTTAAAGCTGTACTTAGCAAAAGTACTGGACTAAATCTATTTATGTTTTTGCAGCTTCAAAGTACAGGACAAATTATTGATTTAATAAGTCTGCAATGCATTTGAAATCACTATAAAAAGATGGGTGTGAAAAAGCCCTATGTCTGAATACACCAGAAAAACTCCAGCTGGCTAAACTGACAGCGTCCAGTTTCACAATCTCTTATCAGCCGAGCATCACCAGTGTAATGACCAGCTGAAGCTAGTGGTACAGTCATCCAGGCTTTGAGTAGACCGTTGAAATCTCATCTACTACCAGTCTGGCTGGGTTTCAATTGGAAAGCACTGGAGAGTGACTAACATGGAGCCTCTTGGAGAGGGTCAAGAGCCCAGAGCAACCAGTGGCCATTAAATTCCCTCCTATGAGATATTGAGTGCTTTGCTTTTTGACCAGGCTCTGTTTGATGTGCTGCACCGCATTATTATCCCCAGCTCCTCACTGCAAGCCCTCCACAACCAAGTGGCGTGAGCATTATAAAGATGTTATTATGAAACTCCGTTGAGCCCCTGATCAACATTAGAAGTTTCAAAGAGACACTTGAGGGAAATAAATCAAACTGCACACAAAGGCCTGCAAGAAGCATAAACTAAATCTTAAAGACAACACTGTTCAACCAACTGCATGGTAAGAATACATCATTCTGCATTTCAGAGCTCCGAGCTTATGATTATGCATAATGCTGCTTATCAATGTTATTAAACTTGCTGGAGGGAATTCTGGTGTTCTACTTGAATACACAGTCAATTAGACTGTCTCAGATTTTAAAAGAGCAGGCCTAATTGCAGTGTTTTATTGACTCTTTGCTTGAACGACTCTGATAAAGAGGTCTTAAGCTGCCTTTTGGCACAGGCAGGATGAAGTAATTTTCACACCAATCTATGATGCTGATGAGGACCGTTCATAATTCAGTGATTCAAAGTGACATTGTCCAGTATTTTACCTGTCAGATAATAATTTCCTATCTGATTTAAACTCCACCAATGTGCCAAAACATTTGGACCACTCACAGATGAAGCAACCAATGTTAATTATCCTGTAACAACTGATATGTTAAGGTCTGGGATATGTCAGATGTTCAGTGAACAGATGGTTCTCGTAGACAACTTGTTTAATGTGGGAAAATTTGCAGATGTGAGCAACTTTGACAAGGGCCACCCTGCATATGCTCACAGTCAGCAGTGGTAAATACTGAGTGACTGATCTGTTGTGGCTCCAACTTAAAGGACTTAAAGGTGCCATATGGTGAAAATCCATTTCTATTGTGTTTGTGGTGGTTATAAATGTGGAGGTTTGAAATATCAGCTGTTAAGACATAAATACATTTACTTGCCATTCCTGCCATTCCTCAGATAGCCTGCCACCTTTAGAAGTAAGTAGGTAAGGCACAAGAGGTATTCAACTAAGCAGCAGTCATCCCGCTCAAACTGGCAGCTATGGCAGTCAATCACACAAGCAGACAGCCCTAAGACTGGCCCTAAAACCAGCGGTTATACAGTTATGATTACATTAACCATCTTCGTAGTTTTTTGAGCTGTGAAACCCTGTGGGGGAGATGTCAGACTCTGATTAACCTGCTAAAAAGAGGTCCAATATGGGTCCTTTGAAGGATGTGCTGCCAACATCCTGGTGCAGATACCACAGGACACCTTCAGAGGTCTTATTGAGTCCACGCCTGTTTTGGTGGCATCAAACAGCATATTAGGCAGGTTGGTGAAGATGTTTTAGCTCATCAGCGTATAATTTGACCTTTCACAATATGTTATTGCACTCACTTGTAGCTCAAGAGCCTACCTTTGGCCATCCAAGGGCTAAAAATAAAGTGTGAACACAACAGTGACAAACTGCAGCATGCCTTTTAATTTGACATGGTGAAGCTGTTAGCAAACTGCTGTCTGTTTACATATCCAGCACATCATTCATGTTTCTGTCAATCTGACCAATTAGTTTAAAATTCCTCTTCTTTAGTTTCTGCTTTTGGTCTTCACAAACCCCTAAGGGAACATTTCTGCTTCTTTAGCTGCTAAATGCTCTGCAGGGTTCAGTGGCTAGTCGCTAACTGTGTCTGTCTGGGGTATTTTTAATGGTGTGCTCAGACTACCGTTAAGAAAGCAAACGGCTACAAGTCTTTTTCAATGGAGGTCGGTGATATGAAACTACAAAATGAAGCCCGACGCTTGTTGTCGTGTGATGCTTTACCAGTGAAAGTTCAGCAGACCACGACTTCATTCAACGCTCCAATGACACGGTGAAGCGTCAACCAATCATAGTGTCCGTTTCAACATTTCCACTTTGGCCACAATCTCCTGTTCTGTCTGAAACATGGACGAAAAACTAAATCCTCCCATTAGCCAGTTGTCACTACTATTTTTTTATACTATACTCTGAAAATTATCGGTTACTGGGTCATCATTTTGAAAAAATATTTTTCACATTACACAGTCAATTGATCTATTGTTCTAAAAACACAGATTATAGCAGCGTTTAAGGGGATGTTTGCCAGCAGGTAGGCTACATGACCTCTTTCTGCTTACATGATTAACACACTGTTCTGAATCAGGCAGTGAAAAGTGGGTATGAGTTTAAATAAGTGTGATGAAAGTGTAACCCTATCCAGTAACACGCTATACTTGGCTATAGGGGGCATCTGAGGTATGGTGGTTGTTCCATTTGCCTCTGAAGCTGAATCACACTGACTGACGTGAATGCCGATTTGAAGGGCATGTTGAAGCAAGTGACTCAATCACAGCCACAGCTGTCCTTTAAACCAGAACCCATTACACGCTTTTCTGCTTTCTTTTAGCAGCAAGAATAACAATCCCTGACAATTAAAGTCAATTAGTGGGAAACAGCAGTAAATACTGCATGAGAGCAGAGCTTTGCAAACCAAAGCTCTGAGCGGAGTCTGTACACTACGTCTTCATATGTCAAGGCCGTGGCTGTCTGCCAGCTAAATGTGTCGGCCAGAAAGATATGCGAATGCAGATGAGTGTTGACAGCCAGTCAATTGTCATTCAGCCCATCTCCCAGCCACTCGGGACTCATCTGGCTTTTTTTTCTTTTTGCGAGGCTCCTCTTCACTGCTTGCTCACCTCACACTCATCTGCCTTAATGCATACTAACATGCACAGTGGAGGCATGAGGCACCGTGTTCAGTGTTAATAAGAGGTAAAAGCTCCCACGCTCTCTCTTCTGCTGGTGCGGCTGTGACGAACAGATGGGTCAAAGAGTCACAAACTCGCACAGACTCCCAGAGGTAAAGTTTGGTTTTTCAGCTGTTTAGAAGCACGCTGGATGAGAATTGCTCTGACCCTTAAGTGCATTTGGTTAGTGGTTTAGAACACCTCATCCCATCTGCTGCTCCTCTTGCAGCTCTGCTTTCCAGCCCTTCATGACACTTAACTGCTCCATTCAGACTATCAGACAATATATATCTCACTGATCTGATTTTGTAGTTTATGCAGCTTTTTTTTTTTTTTACAAAGATGAGCACAACAGATGTTGAGTCTGTCACTGTCCATTTCCTTTACTCATGTCCAAGCTGTCATTAAGAGCTCATGTTGTTCTGAGTAATCCATTTGTCCTCATGCTTGTTGTTGTGGTTACACATCAACTGAGAGAGAGAGCTGACCTCTGACAAACAAAGTGAAGACATGACTGATTTCTTACTGAAAATATTGGGGCAATAGCTGTGTAGGCTTGTCATAGCCAAATTGGGCTGAATAGTGTTTTTTTCCTCCCTGTCTTTGTTCTTGGCGGCCGACTAAGTGCTTGCAGCTGTCAGTTGAGTGTATTCTCCTTGCCCAGTATATGTGGCTTGGCTGCACTTTTAGCTGGCTGTGTCCTTACTGTGGTGACAGTATGCCATGACTGATTTCCGTTGACTCACTTTCATTGTAACCACAATGTGTCCTTCACAGAAAAGTCGGAGTGCTTTTTTACAAGTGGTTGATCTCATCTAGTTAGCGCTGCGGCGTAACCGGGCTTTGCGTGCAGTTGGCTGATTATTTAAGCAGCGTTCCAAGCAGTTTGCTGATGAAATGAAAGGAGAGGGGATGCCAGAAATTGTTGTACTGACAATGGTACAATGCAGGATGATGTATGATGACTAAATGGTATTTGGATGCGGTGGAGACTGATTCAATTTTCTCAAATCGTATTAATTTTCTAGCTTCAGCTGTGCAAGGACAAAGAACAAATGAGCACTGAAAACTCTGCTTATTAACCCAATAAACTGATACCTATGAGTCCTTGTTTGCTGCAGAAAGGAAGAGAATGTTATTTCAAACCTTTGTCCTGCCAATGCTTTCATGCAAATTACTCACACTAGAACCAGCTTATCTGTGAACAATCATGGGTGGCATTTGGAGGAGGGTGAAATAGCGCCACATGATTTTCATATCTGCATAAAGCTCAGTCGGGCCCCTCCACACAAACTCCCATGCAAAAGCAAACACAAAAGCCTCTTTGAACCCACACATCCGCCGTTTATCTTAAAATAGTCTGCTGCTTTTTTCCAGTACCTTGCGTGTTGCACTTGGTAAATGGTAGGCAATTACACATACACATTAAGGAGCTGTTAGTTGATTCATTGGATATTGCTAAGTTGCAAAGTTAATTCATTCTAATAGAACAGCAACTTTTATCACACAGAGCCACGCAGGTATGAATATAAAGGCTGAGATTATAGCATCCATGTGCACAAATAAGATTAGAGCGCTGGCTGCAGCCACTGTTGACAAGGTGAATGAGACAGTTGTTCCAAAAAAGCAAAAACACTGGATGACTGTGGGTTCATACAATTTCCGAGCATGTTACTTTCATGGTGTGTTTATCCGCATGATTAATGACCATTCAGCTTTGCATTTGAACATCACCTGAGGAGCACATCTGCATCGGCCTTACTGGATGCTAATGATTCAGTGCATGCCTAATAAACTGAAGTGAGAATTAAAATGAGGCTCAAACTGCCTGTGAGGCTAGCTTAAGCAAACACCAGGACAGCTGGCAGAGAAATCATTGTGACTAATGGTCTCAGTGTGAGACAGGAGCAGGGCTGTGGGTGGTTGTTTTACCATGCTAAGAAGAACAGACTTTGTTTGTCTTTCTATAGCATACAGCGTGACTGTGTGATTCTGGAAGTGTTAGCTTTGTTTTTGTTTGCTTTGCTTTCCCTGCCACTGTAGTGCGACACAAAGACCTATCAAAAAATGTGCCGCTTTTCCTCCTGAGAACGAGGTGACCTTACAAAACAGGAATGCATTAATGCTTTCAGAAGTGAGTTTACGAATCTCAGACTGTTTCCGCCGCCACCTGGAGGTACAGCGCGCTTCTCTGTCAACTGATGTTTTGACTGTATTTGGATTCTGCTGTGGCTCCTCTGCTGTGGTAAACATAATGCGCTGTGACCCGTCCTCAGGGCGAATGATCTGATTTGCTCTTCCCTTGTCTTTTACTCCTAATCACATCTACCTCAGAGCTAGAAAATGGTTGTGCAGCTGTCATAACTGAAGCACAGCACGGCGTGATGGGAGTGCATGTTTTTGCTGTTATCTATTCTATCTGAGCCAGAACGGAATACTAAACCTCCACTGTATCCCTCTTTCTCACAGACCGCTGCATGATCAATACCCACATCAAAGGCTCTGCGGAGATAGCAGGATTCTTTGAAGCATGTTTGTGGAGCTGGATTTGCTGAGCTAACACGGTCCACACAGAACCCCCTTGAATAAGCTTGTTTGGCTAGCATCCTCTCTGTTTGTAGAAGAAGTGAGTGGATTCTAATGGAGAACAGACAAGGCCTCTCCCTTGTCTTTTTCCTCCCTTTGAGCAGCTAAATGCATCCTTAGTGCCAGTGCTTTTTGCTCATCTGACATACGCTTCATTGCATGCCAGCTCAAATATTTATCTAATATCAAATTGGCTGTAATATTTTGGAAGCAGTGAAATGCCAGGAAATATTTCTCATCGAGGACACAAAATAACTTGCATCATGTTTCACGGTGCCAAGTGCAAATATGCTGGGTAATTACTGATTGAAATGAGATGGAGTGCAGACAGCAGCAGTGCTGTTATGTGTCTACCTTGTGCTGTGACTTGGACAAGCGAGTAGACAAGAAATTCCAACGTTGATTATTCTGCACTCAAAACACGACCTGTGTCCCCTGAAAGCTATTAACTATTTACAAAAGTGCCTTACGTCTCCAAAATGGGAAAACAGGGCATTTGGGATGTTGTGGGTACAGAAGAAGTGGGGGTGGACGTTCGACCACAGTAAACACAAGCACATAACTCCTGCCAGCCAGTCAGAGAGAGTCAGCAGCTCTGTAAATGATGGGGCAGAGACTGTTGAATCATCTCTCTTCACGCAGTCCAAGACAAGAATGTGAAACGCTTGGCTATAAATTACAGAATAAAACATATTTGTAATGCTTTTGACTTTTTAAATTCACAGATTGTTGCATCTTTTGGTAAGTAATGGCACTATTTGGCGTATGCAGTGAAAAGGTCTGACTCTCCAGTCAGCTGTGGCTCATTTGAAAGTGAAATGTGGGAAAATGCTGACATCTCTTTCTCTTCTCTCCTAACACCAGGGGCACCACTGCATTTGCATCCCTGTCTCTCTCTCAATCTCTCTTTCTTTCTCATTTACATTATGGATGGTTCATTTAGCTTACATGACCGAGTGAATACATAACCCAGGGCAATTCAAAATACCGTGAGGGCCTGTAGGGATAAAATGAAACCACATAAGCAGAAAAGATTGCTGCACTGCCATCTGCAGCCGCCTGCTATTCAGCTCTTCCTCTTTCATGTGGTTGACAAACATGGCCTGCCTCTGATCCACATGGCTGGGCTCAACTACACATATCACTTAAATACAGTTGGTGATGAATTACAGAAACGTGAATTATTGCTGAATTGACCGTTCGCTAAACAGCGATTGTACAATCCTGATTAGCCCTGTAGTGATCTAAAATCTCTACCATGAAGCAGTGTGCATGCAGCCATTGGCATAAAGATATAGGTGAATTAATATAACAGCAAAAATGTAAGAAGTTGCAGTTATTTGCATAAACATAACGTTCAATTTAACTAGCATACCCTACAGCTAACATAAACTGTTACGCATTTTCTTTTGATTTGGGCCCGTAACAAACGAAGCCAATGTTACCCAAGACATTTGCTTCATTCATAGGTGAGTGGTCATCCTAATGGTGCTTTTCCATTAGCACCTACTCGGCTCGACTCTACCCAGTTTGTGAGGTTTTCCATTAGGACGTAGTACCAGGTACTACTTTAGTACCTACTGGGCCGGGATTCCAAGCGAGCTGAGTCGAGCTGTTAACTTGATGTCTACAGAGTGCAGGCCACTCATTGGACAGGGCGTGACGACACTACACAGCATATATATTTTAATAACTAATAGCAACAAACTGCAGCCATTGCAGGGTTGTACACAGGACTGATATACAATTATTATAGCGAACTAGCATTAGCTTGCCCTCATAAGTCGTCTAGTTCGTATCCTCTTGTCTTCAGCTTGATTCCACTGTATCGCCTCCCAAACGCTCCTGAGTATTTCGACTCACCGCCCTCAGCTTTCTCTGACTCTCTTCTTGTACTTTGCATCTGACAAAAAGCTATAGACCAAGCAACAGGTATACCATCACCTCGATGTCCTCCATTGTTGTGTTGCATTTGTGTCGAAAATAGCGTTAAGGGACTTCGGGGCCGCTGTGCGATGGTGACTCTATCCACGATGAGGTGGTAATCAATTGTAATGGAAAACAACCTAAACCGAGTCGAGTCAAGTTATGTTGAGTAGAGCAGGTGTTAATGGAAAAGTGCAATAAAAGTCTCTCTCGTAACATTAAAGCTAGAGTATGTAATTTATTCCAGAGTCATTTTTTCTTGTATTTATTGAGAATGTCTTTACATTCTAACAGAAATCAATAAACTAAGTTCTCTTATAGTAAATAAGAAAAGAAAATGTCTGACAGTAAAAAGAAAAAAAAAATCTGGCTGCCAAAGACCTGTAAGCTGGGTACAAAAATGCAACAGCAAAAGCAACAGCTCCCACTCTTTGTAGCAAATGTTTTAGGTCAGGATTTTTACCAAAAAGTACAAGATATGTTGATCAACCACCCAAACCCAAAGTCTGTCCGACCAGCGTATCATCAACCAGCAGTTTTACAAAGTATTTTCTCTTTCTGCCTCCATTCTCAGAGTCTCATCTTCCTTTTGATGTAGTCTGGGCTCCAATACTTCCAATATATGACAATCAAACTGAACTAACCTACTCTAATTATAGTCCAACAGGGTGATCAAGTTTCCAGAGATTCAGCCTCACACATGTAAACAAACTTGTGCACAACAATGGATGAATATACAGTTGACAGATAAGCTGCCTTGCATGACACTTAATGTGATACAAGAAGAATGAACAAGAAGGCTGGAAATATTTATGTGAGATCATGAAATCTTTAGTTGTGGCCAAAAGACAGATTTTTGAGGTCACACTGATGTTTGACCACCATAATTTAATCAGTTCATTCTTAAATCCAAGTGAAGATTTAGGCCAAATCTGAAGAAACTCCCTCAGGAAGTTCTAGAGATATCATGTTTACAATAATAAAATGGATGGACAGACAAACATCCAAAAACATTATACCTCTGGCCACAGATGTTGGGGGAACACAAAAAAGCAAGGAATGAAAGGAGAAACAAAAAAAAGTGTATTTCTTTCCCCCTCATCTTTCCCTTTGTCCCTCAAAATTCCCAACAAGGAGTCTTTTACAAATAATTAAATGGAAGAGAGGAGTAGTCGACACACAAAAAACAGAGTGTGTGGCAGATGCAGAAGCTCAATATTTTTGATGTTTTTTCCACAATCTCCTGTAGAGTAAACTGTGCTGCTAGATGAATCCTGAACAAACAGAAGGTGCTGTTAGCTGATGGGTTTATAATTTCCTCTTATTTCACAACTATAAATAAGGCAAACATTATTCAGCTGCCCTCTGTAATTAAAACTTCATTCAGCCACAAGTATGCTTTCTGCCACAACATGTTTTATGTACTGAAGTCAAAGCGAGTGGCCTTTAAGTCTGACTTCACTTTGACTTTACACATCGACACCACATTTATTGAAAGGACAGATTAATATAGCAGTTGTGCAATCTGATAGCGACAATATTCTAATCAGGCTGTTTACATTGGCAGCTGTTTGACCTTGAATGAACTGAACCAAAGTCTCCTTCGAGACCTTCAGCTCAAGTGCCGAGCCGCTCATGTGGGACATGTTAGCAAGTCCAGGCAGTAAGGAATGAATGCAGGAACTCTGATGTCTAACAATAACATCCACCTAAGAGACAGGTGATAAAAGAAATGTCATTCTGGTCAAACACGGAAGCCACTGAGGCAAAAGTAAGCAGAAGTTCACCTTCTTCCTTTTTCTTATTATCTTTATTATTATTACTGCAGCAGGCGGTCAAGGTTCACTAGCAGAGCACACTTAACCATGTATCCTGTCACACACCCACCACCATACACACACATAACTCCTGTCTTTCCTAACACCAGCCCTGCTCTGTGTGCTCTGCTAATATTGACTCTCCTGACTAACACTGCCTCTATTGAGTCAAACACAGAACTGTTTGACTAGAATTAGAACATCATTGAGATAACAGCCGTGGACCTGTCCAGGCTGGAGCTGTGGTGCTAATGTAAAGCAGAGCAAGAGAACCGCAGCTGATGATTGTCGGCCGAGAGAGCTGAAGGTGCTGAGGTGGAGCTCGCAGTCTGGTCCATACACAAATGTTTTCTCACTCTGCGCCTTTTATCACAGATACACAATAACAGCCACTTGTGAAATGTCTTCCTGTGAAATCACACACGGCATTCTTGTTCCGTGTGGGCAACGCTGTGTTTATGTGTGTGCGGCATTTCTGTCATTAAGCTCATTGAGTCCTTGAGGTTGTAAAACGGGTTTGTCACTGGGGCCATTGTGTAGTTTGTGTGTCGGTGATGAAAACAAAGTGCTGTCAAACTTGCTGGCAGCGAGAATAAAAGCTTGTATTATGTGCCAAAGCACGTTTTTAATCTGAATGCAGATATTAAATTCTTATCTTCGGTTACACATTGCAGCCATAATGTTAACAGCTTTACCCAACCATAAAACACACACACACACACAAAACACAGAGATAAGCAAACCTACTAGACTATTCACCACATGCAGGCCTACTCACTCGCCTTATCACTCTTTATCTGTCTCTCACATAAGCGTTTCACAGACTTAGGCTGTGTCCGAAATCTCTCCCTATTTACGAAACAATCCACGATATTTACACTCCGCCATTTTAGTTGAGTGTCTCAGTTCTGACTGTGTACATTTCTTCACTACATAGCAGAGGTTCTCAGACTTTTCAGCCACTGACCCACAAAATAAAGATACCAGAGTTTCACCACCCCCACTGTCCTGGAGACTAAAGCATACAAATGCTGTGTGCAGTCACACACACAAACTAATATTCCTATCCAAACACCAGCAAAGCGACAACACAAAAGAACACAACAGGCATGCAGCCATAATATTACTTTATAGTAACTTAATACAGGCCAGTAGCAGAATACATGAATAAAAGCAAGCTTCATGTATTAATTGCAGGACTGGATAAACAGTGTGTAGGAGCAGCAGACTCACAGGTGTGTGTGTGAGTGTGAAAGAGAGAGAGAGAGTCTAACAAGTAGCAGACTCCTGTTTTGATTTTCATGTACAAACTTGCATTTTGTGACTTTTTATTTTCAATTTAACAAACTCCCATAATGAGTATCACAGCTTCTAAATTTGGAGCAGAGAAAGTTTATTCTGGGTGGAATTTCATTTGCATTGTTTTATTTTTAATTTAGATGCTATTTTAACAAAAAACTTTTGGAACCATTACGGTTAAAATATACCAATTATAATGGTTTTAAATTTAAAATTAGATTTCTGGAAAACATCTTGCAATCGCCTGGAGGCTTCTAAAGCCAAAAATCAGGAAATTAATGCTAAATTACTTGGGCTGCCAACTCTCACGCTTTGGCCGTGAACTACAGACTCTTCACAACCTGCTCAAACTCTTGGTACAGGACCTCACCACACGGGTCAAGAAGGTTTCCTTCTCATTTCTACTCTGAAGCTCACCTTCTCCTGCTCAAACTGCTGACAAATGTTTCTGCTGCTCCACATGGAGGGGCCTCAAGATAGTCGTCCAAATGAAACCGTACAAAAACCGAACTAGCACAACCCAAACACTAAGGTCTCCTGCAGCCTACCAGAGAACCTCTTTAAACAGAATCAGGACAGGAACTCTCACCTTCTGGACAACCAACATTGGTTCACAAACAAGAATACAGAATGTGTCTGACCAAAAACCTCTAAAGACTCACTACAGCCAAGATAAAGACAACTCAGCTGCACCAAATCCACTAATCACTGCATACATTAGCACCATGTGCTAACTGTGGCTAAAGAACCACATTTACCAAGACAACTATCCAGTACAAAGCCCTAAAACACACCAAGATACACATTAAAGATGATTTTACTGCTGGAAGCTGCAAGCCAATGCCTAAAGAACAAACTAAAGCAATGGAGCCAAACCCAGTTTAGTGAAGAGAAGCAGAGGAAACGTTTGACTGCAGACATAAAGCAGGAAGACACTGAGCTGCTCAGGTGTTCCTGATAACACCAAGCAGCCACCTGGACAGCCAATAGGAACACAGCTTATTGGAAGTCCAGAGGGCTGGCTTAGTGAAGTAAATTTAGTTTAAAGTTGAAGCAGAAAGTTAACAAAGAAAGTTGAAAACCACCTTCTGATACTTGAAATCTCTGAGTTTTCACACAAAGAACACCTGAACATGTCAAACTGGCTTCATAGTAGAACCTTCACTGTAAAAACGTCATAGTATGGTGTGTTGCTCAAAAAACATTACAACCCAGCTGTCTAGGGTCGCCGAGGAGTGACACAAAAACAAGACAAACACTGGTTTCAAGGGGGTTAGGAGGCTGTTTATTTGAAAAGGTTTACAGCAACAAAATATGTGAGCAGAAAAATCACTAAGTCTGCCTTTAGTTCAGCGGAAAGTATTAGTTTTTGTCTTTTTTATTGACCAAACTTTTCAGGAATTAGATGAAGAATAATTAAAGCTCTCATGTAGAAGTCCAACTTATTCTGGATCCTTGTGGAGAGTTTAATCTTAGAGTTTGTAAAGCTGTTGAGTTTTTAGAGTCACATGGATGGTTTTGACATTTAATAACCGAGTCCTGAAATAAAATTACAGTTGTGGATTTCTGTCATTTAGTCTGGACGAAACAAATAACAGCAGCATAAATCTCAAACGTCATTATGAGGAGTCTGGATTGAGGTTTCTCACTTGATAATGGTCAAAACATGAAATTTAGGATGGTTTAAAGGTATATTCCACCTTAAATTTTTGAATGTTGACCTAAAGGGTTGGTTTCAGGAAGTATTCCACCTACAAGGTCCTCACACATCCACCTTAAAGGAACATTCCACCAAAAATCCCTGGACATGCACCTAAATTGTTGGTTTAACCGAGTATTCCATCCAAAATCCTCAGAGACCCGAGGGGCTGGTTAAAAGGAATATTCCACCTAAAACCTCAACTAGGGCAGTATGTGTTGCAGCGACAGCACAAAGAGGTCCTCTCTGGATGGAGAGTGGCAGCTCCCTTTCTGCTCTTACTTTACTCACTAAACTCAAGGGCTATGGAGGACATGAGTAGTCCTCCATTTTTCCTATTTTAGGTGTGATAATTGTCAGTAAACATTCTAAGAAGTGGAAATCCACAGGGTTGTATATAGTGCTGTTCTTGCACAATATTTGTCACTTAATTGCCCTCAGGATACTGTTGTTGAACTTACCAGTTTTACATAACAGGCAGATGCTGCAGCTAATGATGTTGTAATTCACATAAACAAGAAAACAAGTCCATCATAATTTGAATGTTAATAATCCAAAATGAGAAGGTCATATACGGCTTTCCTACTGGGTTAAAGAGCCAAAAAAAAACACCATGAAAAATACTTTGTAAAAGCGAGAGGTCGGTAGCAGCTTTAATTTTTTCTTACAACTTTTCGGTGACCCTCCTGTGCCCCCACCCCCCACTAAAATTAATCTGGATCCGCCCCTGTTCAGCAGAGCTGCAGCTGAGCTGGTGTACTCAAGATGCAGCGAGTGGGGAGGGGTAAATGGAGAATGAGGAGGGGACATCATAGATCTGCACATTCTAGAAGAAGCACTGGGGTACCATTATATCTAAGCCATTTTATGGTAGAAAGGATTATTTTCCAGCAATATAATGGCCTGAATTTTATTTACAAGTGAACAGTAGAAGTGGTGTGCATTACAAACACTTCATGATGCTAATAATCCCACAATATGCTGCATTTACAGATGCCGAATATTCATATTACTCATTTCACAACTTAAATCTTATAAAACAAGGGACTTGAACATGCACTTCATTCAGTATGTCTACAGAAAAGATGTTGTGCTGAAACAGTGACGTTAAAGCCAACAGTTCCAAGGCAGTCTGTATTCTCATCACGTGATAACCGATGTAGAAATACTGTGAACAGCACTGCTCTTGTAGCTCTGTGTGAAGCAACAGTATATAAAGTGGGATTATGAGGGACCGTCTCATGTTTCTATGTTAAGCAACATTGAAGACACTGTTGAAGAAATAATTCAAATAAGAACTCATCTGACTGTGGTTCCATCACTTCTAAGGAGCGCCATAGCTGCTTTCGATTCACCGTTCCTCTTGTGTTCTTGCTGCTCATTAGTGTCATTTCCAGCCACAGCAGTCAGCTAAAAAAAACAGCCAACAACTCAAAAAAAAAAAAACACTGTACAAATATAGACAAAGACAGCAAACAGGGAACTAGCTGGTGAACACAGTGGAACATTTAGCTGCCAAAAAGCCAGATATTTCCCTCAAGACACAAAGTGAGCCACCAAAATTTCATTAAAGAGCCCTCATGATGAAAATCAAGGTTTTTTCTTTGTTAACATTTCAATTTGGTGTTTTTTTTATGTGCTATAACACATCAGAAGTTAACACCGCAGCTGAGCATTTCCACCTTAAAGCTGCAGTGCACTAACGTCTGTCTCAAAAACATGGATTCAGACTTTTTATATATAAAAAAAACCCAAACAGCCAAACCTGTCGACTTGTAGGGGAGACTTTCTGTATCATTATTCTTCAGAAATCTGTTTCTGACTTGTACAGTTGAATTACTCCAATATTACAACTCGCCACTGTGCATCATGGAGTAGTTTTACAGTATTTCAGCAGAGTTGAAGGTGAGCTGGTGTGCTCCAGTTGCAGCAAGTGGAGAAAGATAAGTGGCTTCATAGACTTTAGATTTTTGTTTTAAGCTGCAGCTTGAATGAGTTTCAGTATACTAGTATGAATCCATGACGTCAACACTGAAAATGAGTCAAAATAAACATTCCTTATGTTTCTTTTTTACTTTAGTTTCTTCTAACAAATGCTTTTCTTCAGTATCACAATCCAATTGTTGTGCCATGACATCAGCTGCTTTTGGCTCCAGTCACTGATCGGCTGCAGTCAGCGCCACAGCGTCAGACAATGTGCTCTCTGTGCTCACATACACTGCGTTACATTACAGCTCAATTCCCAATAAAGATGTCCTCATAATATATATGTTTCTATTTCTGTTCTCAGACAACATAGTGAGTATGAAAAAGTGCCAGAAAGGCAGCTCATCACGTCTACATGTTAACCAGCAGTCATTTCCCACCTGCTGTTTTGTGAACTGCTAAAATCCTGACTATAAATCCGTGACGCCTGACAAGTTCACCACACATGAATTAAAGACGACGGCTGTGTTGCGATGTTTTCACAGAATTCCTGCAACTACAACTACTGAAGTTACTGCAAAAAGAATGACTTCACAATACAGAGAAAATGAGTGGTGGGCTTTAATACATGAACCAAAGCTTTTCACTTTGTTTAAGGGTTTAATAGAAACTTGGATGTAATTTATTTTGCTATCATGATTGAGTCTCAAGTTTAACTCTACCCTTTCCTATGTTAACCTCTGTTTACATTATGTGCATGAATTATACAATGATATACAGTATGTCATAAAAAACATAAATGATACGTTCATTCTGCCTTTTTGGAGGAAAATTTATTGCTTATTTACTGCTTAGTAATTAATCAACTATTTCATGAAATAATTGATAGATTTATTGATAGAATAATAGTTATTAGTGGCAGCCCTATTTGCCTGGTAGCTCTGAGCAAGAGTATGACACCCATGGAGCCTTTTTGGGATAAGACCTTTCTAAGTATCGTGTACTGGAGAACATAAGCCAGATAACTGGACTGAATTGCTATTTAATTTCACTAGATTAATGAGTATAAGTCTGACAACTAAAACCAACCTAAGCGATCACAAAGAAAGCAACATTTCTTCTCTACCTGTCTAGCAACTCTGTACGGCGGCAACATGAAAACGTGGAAGCTGCTGTGAAGCTCCTGCAGCAGCTGTGATGGCAGCAAACAGGCAGCTATGTCTCTTCTGAGCCTGTGGCCTTGTTAGCAGTAATAACTAGTGTAAACAAACAGCAGCAGTGTATTTTAAGGTCATCACAAACATCAACCAAAGCCTCCCAGTCAGCACAAAGCAGCGGCTCTGATGTGGCAGCACACTCCTTCTATTTAAATCTGCTGACATGAGAAAAAGCAACATTAGCTAATGCACTACTTAAAGACCATAATCGCTCTTTCCCCTACTGTTAATGAATGCTAATTAGAAGTCTGGAGCAGTTTCTGGCGTGTGCTGGCTGCTCCTCTAATGTGCCGTATTGTTCCTCTCTTCGCTCCAGCTCAGCACTAATGCTGCTGTGCCAGCTATTAAAGTCAGATAAGCTATCCATCTTTAGCATTGCCAGCCAAAAAGCCACTAATAGCTTAGCCACAAAATTGTTAATTTCCATGGTTTCCTTTCCCTGTTGGAGTGTTTGCTCTCAGTGTATGGCAGATACACTGAGGCTGATATTCCTCTTTGGCTCCACGATGTCAGCCTGCTGTGCTGCACACAATCCATTTTTTAAACCAACATTTAACAGCCTGGTCCTTACAAAGCACTCCATCAGGGAAGCAGCTCGCTGTATTTGTGGGTGCCTCTTTACAAAGCCTGTTTCAACATGACACTCCATCATGGACACTGTCATGGAAGCCTGCGAGCGGCGTACAGTTCCCCCTCCATGCTAAACGCGTCTACGACTCCTGAAACTGGAGTGCAGTTTAGGAGCTCATCTTGTGGAACGTGGGCCGTAATAATGTGATTTAATCCATGAAACAACTTGGCTGCACCGAGGTTAATCACAGCCACACTTTTAACGAGGATTAGGAGACATATTAGCTGCCATATTATCCTCATTCCAGATTGCTGTTAATTTTACAACTGATTTTAAGATCTGGCAGTTGTCCATTAGCCAATTCCGGCTACATAGGCCACTGAAGATTTGACGAGAAAGTTAAATGCATGTCTGCAGTGGGAATGTAGCAAGAATAATACACTGCAGCTTGTGTGGCACAGATTTAATGTTATTTAATGAAGTCATTAAAATAACTGTAATATTTGCTCATTTTAAAACGAAACAGACCAGCTAAAGACAAAGGAATGGATGCAATTTAATCCTCATTTTTTTCAGATTTAGATTGAGACTTAAAAATAAACGTACAAAATAACATGTAATCTTCTTTTTTTTCAAAATAAAATCCCTTTCTTAAACTCTGTTGTTTTGTGTTACTTTTTTGCTTGATTTCCTTACTTGTCATTGTAAGGTCTGTTTTTTTTTTTGTTTTTAACTTCTAGTTCTTCAATGTGAAAAGATACTTAAGGTGAGATTTTGTCCATTGCTTTTTCCAGATGTTAATAAATTACTCACACGATGCACTGACATGATGGATAGTTATGGTGGGCCTACTGATAAGTTCGATGTGACCCTCATGACGTCCCGCTATCGAGTGTGAACAATCCACTGTCACTAATTAAAATGATGACCAACACTGTGCTCTGGACAAAAGAGTCCGTCCATGTTACACTTTAAAATCCCTTTGACAGTCACTCTAAAGAGACACACTGCAGTGAACCGATCTGTGAGGTCAAACACATTCCCTTCAGCTGCTAATGTCAGTGAAAACAACTTTATGAGGCCTGGCTGCAATTTTCGAGGTGCTCATCCAGAGTGATCCAAACAATGAATTGAAATGTGAGTGTATGGAAGTGTGAAATCCACTGAGGGTTGAAGTAGCAGTTTCTTAGTCCAGTCTTTTTTTCTTTTTTTTTTTTTTTTTAAAGCACATTTTAACTGCTGCTTCTCCTCTAGAGATCAGTGCTAAAACAACTTCCCAGCCACTCAGACGTTCGATTCTGACACCCAGCGTCTGGGTCTTACCCACACAGACGCATCCTATTTCATGCATCTGAAACTAGATTCGCAAAAGTACACAGAAGAACAGCGACTCTGTGAATATAACAGCTCCCTTATGAAATAGTTTTAGGTGTTTCTTTGTCCGCTGAGTATTTAAGAATAAGCCGATACATCAGCGAGTGTAAATTTCACAACCCATGATTTTGTCATCTGCACACAGATGAAACAGCCTTGCCTGGGAATAAGGAAACCCAGGAAGTGATTAGTTTATAGAGCGTGCAAGAGTTATAGTCCTGTGGTTGTGCAGACGTGCCCTGTGCTGTGGCAGCGCGACGTGGGAAAAGTGGACTTTTAATGCAGTGCGACTTTATGACCGTTCATCATGTTTTGTTTGACATGAACAAAAGTGAGGTTTACCATTTCCCCTGACAGTGTGGTGTTACACTCACAAAGGCTGATGGATTTAGCAGGTCCCAGAGTCACTTCTATTTATTCCTGAGAGGAGTCAGCTAGTCAGTCGTCAAAGATACACTTCTCCTTTTTACATTACACATGTAAGATACTTATTTTCAGTATTTTCAGTCGTGATCAGACAAAAATCATTTTGCGTAATCCTGATAAAATTCTGCCTTCCTGTTATATGTGCAGCTTTATCACTAATTGATCCTTTGATTATTTTAATCAGTTAATTGGTCTCAAATTGGTCTAAAATGAAAACAAGAAAGATAAAGTTTTTTCAGAAAGAAAATAACTGCTGCTCAATAATTCTAAAGCTGTCTTGTGGTGATATAATGTTGTGTGTTCTTAGCTGGCGTGCCAACATTAGCCACTGGTCTGTGGGCTTTCTCACTGCAGCATAAAGTCCTGCTGCTCCATGAAAACAGCACATCCATGGCTAGAAGTAGAGAGAATTCACAAATGTCTTTTGCGCAGTATAATCAAGTTATACTATGAATAACTTAAAGAAAAAAACAAGAGCGGAATTTCTTTTTTTTATTCATTTACAAAAATTGATAGGAAAACATTTCTCTAACCATAATCAACACACACAGCATTTTTCAAGCTTCCACAGGTGTCACTAATACTGAAAAAATGGTGACTCTACATACTATGTATTTTACTACTTACATTTTTATATACTTCTGTACTAGTCAAATATCTGTTTTGTAAAAATACAGCTTGCAGTTAAGCTGATGTAACTTGGACTTTTTTCTGACTGTTGGAGTGTCATTTTTTTGTGTGTTTTTACATAATCCGGTCAGAGCTAACAGTTTTTTTTTGGCAAATGTCCAAATGTACCATGGTAAAGTTGGTAAAGTTCTTTTGGATGGACTGTCGCATCACAGATGATTAATTAAAGGAAGTTGAAATTATTAAATGAAGTTGAAAATCTGATGATTCTGATGATAAATAGTGCAGTACTGTGGATTTATTTTAGCAATAACATGATATCCAAACATGCAGGCAGGTTTGGGGGTTCAGAAGGTTAAAGGTGGATGTACCTTTTGGATCTCAGAAGTGCCTTTAACGTGCATTATTTTTAATGGCCAGCAGGGGTGACTGTTTTGGTTGTAAAGAGAAGTTAAACTGTATGGAAGTCCAAGAGAATCTGACCCTACTTCTCACTTGATTTGTTACCATAGTAAATATTTTCATAATGAGTTTATGATCTCAATCACTAGTTTCAAGTCTTGTTCAATATAGAGGATTGCGTATTTTGTAAATTATCGACCCATTTAAAGCAAAACTAGATAAAAAGGTGAGGCATGCTTTAGAGTGTGGCCACCCTGTGATTGACAAGTTGCTACCAAATGGAAGTGCAAGAGATCCACACTTTATCATGTTGGGTTTGTAAAACCAATATGGTGATGGGCAAATTGTCAAACTAGACTTCAAAGCAGTGGGTAGCATCGCTGTGGCTGCATCAATCTACTAAATACAGTCTAAGATCAACTCATTCACAATTAGCTGTTAGAGCAAAGCACATTTTGCCCAAGAACTCCAGCTTTAAACAGCTAGTCTGGAAATAGTTTTGGTTTTTTTTGCATCATACATTCAAACATTATTGGATTACACAGAAATAAGGCAGTGATATTAGTTACCTGTCAATTTTTAGCACTGCAAGAGAACAGCACAATTCTGTTTGTGTATGCACAAAACCAAGTGAAAAGAATTGATCATGTCCATTGCAGTGTTGCTGTGTACGGGTGTGAAGTGTCACACAGGAACCTGACAGCGCTGCCTCAGGCTCGGTGGCCTTCTGTCCCACCACGCTCTCCTTTCATCTTTTCAGGCATCCGATCATGTTTCAGGTCTGACTGTGGTTACAAGCAAACAAGAAGCAAGAGCCAACCATGAAACTCCACATACGTTTGTTACATATTTACAATTGGTCAAAGTAATTGACAGCTAATGACAATTATGCAGCCGCTGAACTGATAAGTGAAACTAGACCCAAGGCTTTCCCCTGCTGTGTTGATGAGTGCGTGTGCTTTCGGGTATCTTTTTGTTTGACTGTTCTGCCTTGATTGTCTTTTATAAATATGAGTGTGGCTAAAAAACAAAAGCTGCTGCAATATTTTCTCAAAGACAATCGTTCAGATGAGGATCAGAGTTAAGCTGCCAGCCACTTCTTGTCCTGTCATTCTTTAGCTAGAGGGAGATGACTCCACAGAAGAGCATCAGCCTGACACAACGGCTCTTAAATTATAAACCTGACACTGCAGGTCGAATACCACAGAATACTTCAAGATCTGTTCGCTCCTCCTCCTGGAGAAACTGTATCTACAGCTTCCTGTAATTGTCAGCAGTTTCCCAGTGATGTGCCTACAGGGCAGGGTGGTTACGGCGTGCGGATTGACAGGTGGTTGAGTGCTTAGCTGTATGTCACACTGCTTTTTTCTCAATCCCAGATCAGTGGAGCTGTTGACTCACACACATATCCATTTCTCCACCCTCCACTGCACGACACAGCCGCTAACAAACAACTTAACACGCTGTGGAATGTGGCTCAACACTAAAGCGGAGGGAGAACAGGTCTTAATGAACCACAAACAGCCACAGGACTCCAGGGCGCCAGCACCTCATATAACAGTGACTATTATTATTATTATTATCATTCCTTCTTTTGCTCTATCATTTCTCAGATGTCTGGCTGTTGCCAAAACAACAGCTTGTTATCTGAGGAGTGATCAGCATGTGCAAGCAGACGGTTTGCCCCGATGAATTCCCACAACAGGCTTCACATTTGGGTGAAGTGCTACAGGTGTGAGCATTCCTTTGCAGACTGGGAGGGATGGAAAGATTGCCCTGTGAATGACGGTAGGAAACAGGCTAAAGATTCCTGAGATAAGGATTACCTGTGAACTAAAGGTCACACAGAAAAAAAATCAACAACAATCTCTACTCCATCTACTTGATCCTTCTGTAGCAACTCACAAAGAGCAGACTCACTGTTCTTTGATATGACCTCTGACAAGAATAATCCAAGACCTTGTTACACCTCTTTAAGACTTAATTGCTACCTGTCACAGGACAGGAATCTTCCTTCTTTTACAAGACCCATAATAGCCAAGAGCATCAATCTTCTTTGTGGTGTAACTCATCAACCTAAAAGGGTGGATAAGTAATCTGGCAGATGAAAGATAACAGGGAAACCGTGTGAGTCAATGCAACCGTTCAGCTTGTGGTAAAATTCTTTGTGTCTTTCTGGGCGGTGCTGCACCGCACTGTTTTACCTGAATCAAAAAGGAAGCAGGGGTGCAGCAGGCTTAAGCAACCAGAAACTTGTTGAGTGGACGCCGGTGATGTTCTCTGCTGCTTTGCTAGGAGTTACGTTTATCTGTTGTCAAATCGTTTTGGTGATGAAACATAATTGCTGGCTGGATTAGGCTGGATTGGCAACTTGTGTTGAATGTAGTGATACATTTATTAATGGCTGATTTACAAGAATGTATATAAATATAACAGTACAAAGTCTAATAATGCTGGAGCCACTACAAGGGAATATTAGGACAGAAAACAAAAGTGGCGTTAGTGACCGTTTCAAAAATAAGTGTCCTTTCCATATTTTGAAAACTTTCCAAATATGTCAATTACAAAAGTTATTATTGATGCAAATTATCTTTGTACAAACATAACATCAGGAGATTAGAAGTGAAATCACATCTAGGGCAGTAAAGTCCAGGCTGATTGGTTGATTGGATGGTATGATGATGTCCTTGACCTGATTCTCATTGGCTGGGAAATTGTGGGCGTTATTGTACTACAATAAGAGCATTCCTGGGTTAATTATTTTTGGCAGGGAATCCAATGATCTCTGAACACCATTCATACAACTATGGGCGGCATGGCTCAGTGGGTAGAGTGGCCATCTTGTAACTGGAAGGTTGCCGGTTTGATCCTCGGCCTGTCGAGCTCACCTTGAGGTGTCCCTGAGCAAGACACTGAACCCCTAATTGCTCCTGGTGGGTTGTGGTTAGTGCCTTGCATGGCAGCTTCCGCCATCAGTGTGTGAATGGGTGAATGTGATGTATCATGTAAAGTGTTTTGGATAAAAGTGCTATATAAATACAACCATTTACCATTTTGAACTCACCCAATCAATTGGAAACTGCTTGGCTAATTAATGCCTACACTGAATGTCTACTCAGAATCAGGTCCAACCATGTCAAAGAATTTGTTGGCTTCATATTATTCAAACTGATGGTAAAAATTGAATTTAAGCATTGCAAACAGCAGTCAGTATATCACAGCTAAGCACCTACAATAGCAGACTAACTTTAACCACCAATTGATGTAGTTCTATTTTCAAATGAATGTGGGCCATTAAAAAAGGTTAAAATGATTTAATATGCTGCAAATACTAGCCTTTTATGTTTATTTCTAATTCATTTAGGTTAATAAGGCTTAGGGGTGGAGTGCACGGTGGCCAGTTTACCTACTGTAGAGATAATGTGGAGATTTTTCCCCCTTTCCAATCAATTGGCTGAACAGTAAGTACAATTTCAGTGGAGCAAGGTTTTTTTTTTGGCTGACTACAGCCATAGTCACGTCCTGGGTGTCAGTTGCTCCCCACTGAATCGCTCCTGTGTTCCCCCGTAGATCAACGGTGAGGGCGGAAAGCTCATCGCAGCATTTCAAAGGTGAGTGATTTATATGACAGCTGTTCCCCAATGTGCCGTTCTGAATGCCCTCGGCCCATGTTTAACAGCTGACAAACGCATGCTTTTTCTGTCACGTCGCATTTATGGCCTCGCACACAATTCTATTAGTGCGGCCTTGACCATACAAGGGTATAAAAGAGTTTTTATGATGCAGTTATCTAAGTCAATCAAACAAGGTGACTACATCAGCAATGCACACAGCGACACGGCACTGCAGGCGTCAGCACGATAACAGCGACTTAAAGAGCAAACTGTTCCAACAGCTGAAGCACCCTCAAGAACAAAACTTTAATTTGTGGTCCTGCTTATTACGGTTTTCATTCAAAAATCACAAGCCTTCTTTTTATATGATTCATGTGCTCCTTAAAATAAGAGAGGCTTCAGAAGTAGCTTCCAGAGTTGTTTGATATTTGAGATCTCTCCATTAACCCACAGCAGCACACTGGGAGAGTGTAACCTTATTTCACGCTGGCTCTCAAATAGTGCCGAGAATTTGTGAGGCAGTTAGTGGCCATCATTAATAACGGCCTAGGCTGGTCTGACAGCTGCTGATTGGAATGAAGAGCTGCGCTACGGCAGACAGCTACAAATTTCCCTGACAGCCAGGTCTCCATTACTGGGCGTCAGCTGCCAAAACAGCAGTAATCAGAGACGGGGAGAGGAGAGAAAAACCCACTCACTCGCCACAGACACCTTCCTTTTCCCTCTAGTGTTAGAAAACATAAACACACAAACATGTACTTGCACTTATAACTTAGTATTTCCTTTCCCCAGATATACTGCTCAAACAGCTGCTGAACATCTGATGGATGCCTCTGTTTCTGAGGCCATTATTAAAACACTAGACTGGTGTAAATCAACAACGCTGGCTCCTAGAATTTAATGTACTAATGTATACGAGGAAATGCATTAGAGCGCTTTGTTGTGCATGTGTGTTCTCAGCCGACATGATACACCAGGCAGTAACATAACAAGACACTCAGCTTCTAGTACGTAGAAACGGATGTAAACAATGTAGATTTCCTAGTTCATAGTGAATGCACTCTGCTTACTTGGCAGGTCATTCCATATGAAATCAACCAACTTCCCACCTGACCCTCTCAGATTTTGCTACGTTTTTACATACATTCAGTACATTATATATGATGGGAAAATCCAAAGTTTGAATGCTTTATTGTCATTAGTTTCAAAGTTATGGCCATTTGAAGTAGGTAGGGGGTACCCTATTATTGCAGCAAAAATTAAGACTTGAAATTTTTGACCATTTTCAGACTTCTATAACTTCTGAACAACAAAAGATGGAGATCTGAAATTTTCAGAATCATTTCACAGTGACCTATAGTCCTCAGAAATGTGAAAATATTTACTTTATATTTATAATTGCATGTTACAGAGAATGACAAAGTTGCGATTTTATCCATCACAAACTTCTAAACTGCTACATTTGGCCACCCATTACACAAAAACTAATCATCATATCCATTAGAAATTTTATGTGGTATAATTTGGCTATCTAAGGATTGGATCTGTATAAAATGAAATTGCTATGGTATGTAATGCATGAAATATGAACAGCTAAAAATCAAAAATATCTGTCCGACCTTCGGATTCAAAGGTCAATATCAGCATGTGGGATAGGTGGTATCAAAAAATAAAAGACATCATGTGAAATTACAGGAATTTCCCTAAATTTTGACACCAAGCACAACTTGCTTCTATAAACCCTTTTATGTTTAATGTTGACCTTTAATGTTGACTCTGGTATTCTTCAAGGATACCACACCATATGTTCCGGTAACATCGACTTAAACAGAAACTTTATTTGCAAGACAACTCCACCAGACATCTTCAATAGATGCATCAGTCAAGTTATGAAATGCTGACCTCAATGTTTCAGCAAAACATTTCATTTCCCCACAGTACCTGCTTGTAGCAATCATATGAGCCTATCGATAAGCTTAAGTACCGAAAGAACTTGGATATGGTTCTAAAAAGCTTGAGGTCTGTGGTAGAATATTTCAAAAATCAACACTAGCTTGAGGCATGACATGCATCATGTATAATTTTGCAATATTTAACCAGACACTTACTTTCTTGCACCAATCTTTCATTGCCTCAGTACCCACTAACCACCTCACCACAATTTCTGTACACCACAAAATGCAACACTTCTTTAATGAATAAAACTGTAGTCCAGGTTGCAGTTCTGATTTTTTTTCTAAGGACATTTGCAAAACCCATTTCTGGTATATACACTTACAAAATGATATCAAGTCTTCGCTATTCCCTCTTGTCTTTATTTTCCTGCAAAAAACATCCAGTGTGGGAAGGCCAGGGAGAGCGATACAGTCGAAGAAAAATATTCATTTCTTGGAAGCATAAAACAGAAAAGATTTAATATCTACGTACAAAACTTCAATGGGTTGTTGCAGAGAAGTACAGTAATTTCATCAAAAATAGGCCTCTGCATAATTTTCACAAGGGTAAAATTATAGATGCTGGGCAACTTTCAAGCCTCACAGAGTGTTTTCCACATGAATGGCAGTGAGGCTGAAATCTGCTAAAGCATGCATCATGTGCATTTATGCTCACACAATGTGCTAAAGACAGAGACCAGCTACAGTAATGGCGAAAAGCCCAAAATTACAAAATATGGTCCTCAAACTGCCCGATTGTGTGACTGTGCTTGTATAAGTGAGGAGGGCAGGCAGGGCATTTTTTCAGTAGGAGTACAAGTGAAAGTCTGTGGCCTTGAACAGTTTGATCCCTGTAATGACAGAGGGCTTTGGTATGGGTCAACCTGTCAGCGCTCTGCTTCCACTGATCCCTGCTGCTCCCCACTGCAGAGCATGTGAACACGGTCGTCCACACACTGGCACTGGAAAAATCTCTGTGGGTGTGTCCCACCGTCCACCAGGGAAGCCGCATCTGCTGATGTACAGCAAGGTGAAAAACAAACACATTTCAGTGATATACAGCATCGTTCAACTGTTGTTTTATGGATTGAACCATTAGCTCATTGTGGGTTCTGGAAAAATATTTGGGACATTTAATTTTAGCCAAAACTCTGTCAGCCCCAAAAACAGATGTGGCAGCACATTAAAATGAGTCATTTCTCAAACTTCCTGCTAATGTTATTCTACAAATAAACTCCTGTGCGCACTCTGTAGTCGTAGTACAGTGCAGATTAGATATCAGAGCCACATAGATTACACTGACACACGAGTAATCACTGATGTGTTATTTATTCTAGAAAGTCGGCTTCTTATTCCGACCCCACAAACAAACAAGCTCTCAATGCATATCACTCCCCTGTATGCACACACGCTACATGTGAACATGCATGCATACAGACTGCAGCGCTTTCACAGGAGGTGGCAGACGACCAAGAATGGGAGGCTTCATTTTATAGCTGCCTCTTCCATGTCAGCTTTACTCCAGCAGCAATAAAACACTCCATAATAAAAGGCACTATCCCAGAGAGGCAGCAGGACTGCAGCTATAGATAATCCACTCAGCTCACACGGCTCGCACAGCGTTTGCATTTCTTGCCCCAGAATTCATTTTGTAGTTTTGCTTCAGCATTCTCTGGTTTTAAGTATAATGGAGAGCAGAGAGCTTCGGCTTAGCTGCTGGATCAACGAGAACAAAGCAATATTGTGACCTCAGCTACAAGTGGGAGAGCAAGCTGGTTAATTAGAGCCTACTACATTATCTAAACAAGACCTTTAGAGAGAAGATGTAATTAAACCCCCAGATAAAAACTAATAAGGGAAGAAAGCTGTCGGGTAGTAAATTAATATGCGCATTTTTGTTTCCTGTAGACGCTAGTTGTTACAGTTACACGGCAACATAAGGAAGAAATAATAAATACTTCGCAACAATATACAGTCGTGTGGCAAGCTTGGCTACAAGGCATAACACGGGGCATAACTCTAAACGTTGTCGGCGTAATTCAATGAATACTCCTGCCGCCTCTAAATCATTCACCGCGATTTATGCCCATACTTGTAAATCCACGGTCAAGGTTACTCACCAGCACTGCAGAAATTGGCATGTGCCATTATAGTCAGTACAATTCACACAATATTTATGACACAGGATGTCCCATCTGGAGCTGCTTCCTGTCTTGAGGCCCCCCCCGAGGACGGGCTGCCTGGAGCTAGTAGCACTTCTCTGGGACATCTGCTCTTCTCCTCTGGGTGTAACGCAACACAGCGGAGGGGCTTCAGCTCAGACAAAACAGCTTTTCTCCAGATATGTTAATATGATTTTAAGCACCGCAGCTATCCATTATTTTAATGGTTTAATTAGGAGCTGAAAGAATCAATCAGTTAATCAATTGTCTAGCCCATCTGACTTGATTCAAGCTTCTTAATTGTGATGTTTTGTTGCATTTCTATGTTTTATTTGATCGGTATTAAATATTTTCAGCTTTTTTAGCGTTGATTGCGGAAACAAGCAATTTAGGCTTGCTTTTATTTTGACCATTTTTTGAAATTTTATACAATAAATTTGACAGATTTAAGCAATTGTTTGATTTTTGAGCAATATGTTTATCGTCTAGCTTTATATATGGGTTTCCTAGCTGTCTTCAAAGTTAACAAATCATGCAATCGGTACCTGTAAAGGTTTATAATTAACCCTTGTGTTGTCCTGCGGGTCAAAATTGACCCGGTTTAAAGTTTGAAAATGTGGAAAAATATACATATTTTCACAGTGATGAAACGTGATGTCCACATTTTCAACATTTTTGGAAAATCTTGAAACATTTTTTGGTGGAAAAAAGAAATGTTTTAAAAAAAAGTTTTCGCTGGTGAATATGGAATCACTTTAGATATTTTTAAGATTTTTTGGAAGATTTTTACTCATTTTTTGAAAATATTTACAAGAATTTTCTTGTCAAATTTCTGGGATTTTTTTAAAAAGAAAACTTTTTAAGGAAACTTTTAAGGAATTACTGGAATTTTCTTCCTGAAGGTTTTTCAAATTTTCAGAAATTTGGGTAATTTTTTTGCTGAAATTTTTTTTTTTTTCAGACATTGGAACTATATTTCTTTGGGCCCGTAAATGAGGACAACAGGAGGGTTAACACAATACACTGTTGAGCCGCAACATTAAAACCACTGACAGGTGATGTGAATGACATCGATCATCTTGCAATGTTCTGCTTAGTAACCTTGGGTTCTGGCATCTGTGTGGATGCTGCTTTGACATCTACCACCTCCTGAACATTATTACTCTCCAGCAATGTTTAGGAGGGTTAAGCACACCCTGTTATGGCAACAGCACTGCCAGACAGCAGCAGCAGTCTCCCCAAGCAGGACAATGTGCCCTGCCAAAATACAAAAAAAAAAGAAAAAAAATCCAACAAATGGATCGAGGAAAATGACAGAAAGCCCAAGGTGCTGACCCAGCTGTCAGACTCTCCAGTTGCCAATCTGACTGAGCATCCACAGGATCCGCTGGAACAAGCCAGATCCATGGAGGCCCCACCTGCACCCCACAGGACCCAGAGGAGCCGCTGCCAGCGTACTGGTGCCAGACAGGACACTCCCAGAGGTCCCATGTTTATGGCCTGATGGCTCAGAGATGTTTCTGTGTTCTATTACAATATTACACAGATGGTTTCAATGTTGTAGCTGACTGGTACATATCTCTTTTGATTATTATATAAATCACTAAAAGTAAAAATAGAACCAGTGTAAAAACAAGTTGCCTCCACTGGTTGTCTGATAACCTTGCTGGCATCATGGCACTCTAAAAGTTCTCATTTTGGGTCAGGAAACCTTCTAGGACTAAAATGTGAATATTGAAAAAGCTCAGCAGCAAACTATTGCTTTAGACAATAATGAAACCAATCATTATTTGCAGTCTTAATTCAAAAATATCATGTCCATACATACATTTTCAGCACAGTTTCACCAACAGTCCCAACCACTTAACTCAGAACTACTATATCCACTCATTTACAATGTGAAAAGCAGAAGAAAATGGAACCTGGGAATGAAAAATATCAACCTGAAGATTTCTAAATATAGAGTTAAGTATGCAAAATGCCCCCAAAAATGAAAATATCCATCATGTATTACCAAAAAATGCCTTCAAATGGTCTGACAATTTTCTAATGTTTTAAATAAATCCATTAAACTGTGTTAAAAATAGTCACTGCTAAGGTTTCTGATGATAAAATTGACCAAGTAATCCTTACAGTGCTGATTGTATTTAGCCGGTTCACACAGTTCACAGCAATTGTTTGCAGGTGTCACGTTAGATCACTGCAGTGAAACATCAAGGGACAGTGGATTATTTGTGTCATTGTGAGGGGGTGGGAAGACAACACTGTTGGTAAAAATATCTGTACATTTGTCACCTTATGATAACCATCTTTTTATATCCTAATTCGGGGGATTTGGAGGTCTCAGTATCAGATGGTGAAGGTAGGTGTGGCCTGAGGGAGTCGACTCTAATAAGGCAGCAACCCTGATTTAACACAGCATGAAACTGCTGTTAGTCATAGATCGCCATGACAGCAGCTCTCATTATCACTACCTGGATATGCATGGCATGGTTGTCAGAGCGACGCAGGCACGGGGGACAGCAGCGCATGATTGCCACAAATCAGCCGAGAAATGGGATGTCTGATCACTCAAATCTGATAGAAGTACAGAAATTCAGCTCTGGCAGATGTTAGAAATGGAAATGCAGATACCTTATTAAGGTGCAAATTGAGAGGCAAGAAATGTTCAGTTGAGTTTATTTGCCTGTTTCTCTTTCAAACACGAATAAGGGTGAGATAATGCAATCATGTCAACATGACAACACTGAAAACAGGGAGAATTTGACGGGCAGTGTGCTTCGTTTTGGCATCTTCCAGCCACTCAAATCAGACCAGCCTCAAATCAGACCAGCCTCTCATCCCTACGTCCTTCTGTCAAGTGTTGCTGGGTTGCCAGTTCCTCTCTCCCCCACCGCTCTGTGTGCTTAGGGCTCCAGAACTGCAGGTGCACAGCCTGTCTGCCCACTACAGGTGGGCCCAAGAGAGAGAGCTCACATCTCACCCTCCTCTTGGCTCATTAAAACCTTCAGCTGTTCCTCCTCCTCCGCCCTCGTCTCCCTCCTTCGGCCTCATACGGGCGCTCACACCACACTGATCACACCCATCAAGCTTTGATTTACAGTATTTACACCATCCTCCTGTCCCCATTGTGGCTATGGGGAATCTGAGGAATGCCCCTCCCCTCCCTGCCCTCGGTGCAGCCGGCATCCTGCTAAATGTGAGCCAATCAGTGGTGGTGGGTGGAGTGCCAAGCCACAGAGCACTTCTTCCCGTTGGCAGCCTTCCCTGCGGTGGCTCTGATCACAGCACAGTGTTAACAACACGTGACCTGGCCCCGCAGCCCACAGTAATTGAGGTTACATCCCAGGCAATACCTTGATGAATAATTAAACGGCCAGAAACAGAACTCAGAGTGACTTAGCCAGCGCCCTGGGGTCTAATAACGTGCTTGGACTGTATTAGGTAATCTATCCACTAGTGCCAGTTAGTGTCGCACACTCACGCATAAGCACACAATTGGGCCCAGATAAAGACAACACAACAGCATCAGTCATTGTCAGGGCAGAGTGCTGGTTAAGGCTCCGCAGGAACAACATGAGGAATTATTGCTGGGTGAGTAGTGGGCACTTATCTTGCCAGCAGCGTGAAGCGAAACTGAAAATGCAGCAAAACTGCTGTCTGGTGTTAGATATACAAAGATGTCAACTGTGCAATTACAATGTGTTTTAAAAAAAGACAAATAGAGCCTAAACCTCTGGACAACATCACACTTGTGCATGAGTTTTTGTATGTGTAGGAGGAACTAGTTTGTGACCTTGACCACACTGAAACCTGAGTGTGGAAACACTAGACCCATTTATATGTTGCCATTAAGCCTGCAAAGGTGATAAAGATGTACCTCCATACCAGTACCAGCCGTTAAAGCCTCTAATGTCATTCATAGTGTAACAAAGGTCATTCACACTATGCTAAAATATGACTTGTTTTATGGTCTGCAACCCTGAGCATAAGATTAGAAACTGTACATCTAACTAAGTCATTTCTGTATTGACATCTGCAGAGACAAAGCACAGGCACAGAAAGAGCTGGGAGTTAATAAAATAGGTGCAATCATAAGTAATTTAATGTGTATACAAAAGCAGATGAAATTGTTATATCGCAGAGCTATTGAATTTACAGAGGGAAAAGATAAATTCAGCGTGTCAGCATGCAGTCTCAAGAGTTTGTGCAAAATAATTGCAGGATAAATGGCATCGGGCCGAGAAAACATGTGCTGAGGCACACAAGGGTATACTAATTTAAAACCTAAATGACAGACTTGTAAAGGGACTACTGTGAACACACACTGAATCAAATTGCTGTTTACATGTTCTGTGAGCGCGGAATGTTAGAGAGAACAGTGTGGCCCTTTCCTCTGACAGGCCCCTATGTGTCACAGCTTCAGCAGTGAGCAGAGGTGAGCTGCCAGTGCAGAATAATTAAGACCTCTGTGGAAGTGACAGGGTCACTAGGAGGTATGCAGCATAGCAAAGCTCCTCTTCTCAGCTGTTTCCTCTGTGAGCTGTCACGGCTGCTGCGTATTTATAGCAGCATGGCGCAGCACTCTCCTCTCCCCCTCCACCCCCCAGACAGATGTCACCTTCAAGCCACCATTTCTGGGGCTAAACAAAAAGCTTTCAGCAGCCTAACAAGCCACACACACAGGCAATCAACAGAACAACGGGAGTCTGAGGACAACATCAACGTTGCCTCATTCATGCTGAATTTTACCAGGCGGGCAGGCAGCAGTCCGCCTCTCCCGTTGGACTGGGTTTCTTTACATAACAGCTTGTCAGTTACTGCTATTCTGCAGCATGAGGACCTGAGGCTGTTGACACAATAACACACTCAGTCAGGAAGGAAAGTGACAAGGTCTGCCACTCCAGAGCAATTCTTCAGCCAGCACACAACTCCCCAAAAATTTTTACTCAATAATTTATGTCAGCGCCGATGCTTTTGTGTGCAAGTATGAGACTTTTAATTTGATTCCATCAATAAATAATATCTCTCAGTGCTTTCTAATCTTTGCGCGTTGTAAACAAGGCAAACATGTTTTCGCGTTAGACAGTAGAAAGACTTCCAAACTCATTGAAATTTCAGCACAAAAATCTAAAATTGTACAATATCTTGTCTGTGTGTAATGTAGCTGACTGTATGTCTGTGCCTCAGATAAGAGACGACTGGGGGCCTCTGTAATGCAAGCCCGGATGACTGAATGTGTTGACATAGCTTTAATTCAGCTTGATACCAGACACCAGTAGTCTGTCTGAGCCTCTGTGCACTGGGGGTGTTAACCTCTCAGAGATTCTCAAAATACACAAACACCAAGCACGACTGACCAGAAGGGATTAAAATAACTTTTATGAGTGCCATGCTCATATACTGGCGTTTCCACACTTGCCTTCAGTCAGCAATATAACTTATTCAAACATAGCAACGCAGCAGTTTAATGATGAGCAAACATTTTGGGTTAATGATCTATTACACATGTTTCTGCAGACATGATTAGAATCACATTTAGTGCAGTACAATCGCTCTGCTCTGTGTATCAAAGAAGCAATAAAGTTCAATTACAGCCTACAAACACATAAACATCTTGTACGTGTAACAGATGCAATTTATGACCGCGGCTACGATTTGATCCTTTAACCTTAAACAGATTGCTAATGTGTCAGACTATCTGCCCAGTAGTGTGTTCTCAAGGCTAGGGTAACACAGCCTGAGCCTCTGGATGAAGTGTTGGTTACTCAATATGAGCATGTCTTGCAGGTCATAAGCCTGTCACTGCCAAAGTGGGTTTCTTTTACTGCCACAGTGGCGATAATCAGCTGATGCTGGCTGTCAGTCGACATGGCTGTGGGACAGACAGGGGACAGACTCAGAGGACACATGATCGCCCTGCTGACAAGTATCCCTAACCCCAGCTGCTCAAACGGCTCCTCTGTCATGTGGGAGGAGGGGGACGGGCCGAGAGGAAGGTGGCAACAGGGCCCCGCTGAGAAAGGGAGAGGGAGAGAGTCTTGCGGGAGCACAAATTTCAGCACCCCGACATTGCTGTGCACTCCTTTTCCCAGCTGCAGCGTTTCAAATAAAGCCCCAAAAGAGCAGGACACAGGCTGGACGACGGGCCTCAGTCACCACAGGACGCACGATAAGCCAACAATCAGGTGCTACATTGTTTAAGAGCATTAACTCAGATTAGATTGCTTTTGTGAAATGTCACAGTATCCTTCCATATGTGTGTCCTCCCTTTCATGTATATTTATATACATATATGTACTGTATACATACAGTATGCACATGTGTGTCAAAGAAAGAAAGAAAGAAAGAAAGAAAGTTTGGAAGATAATCATACAAAACATTTCATTTTAGCTGCAACCTCAACAACACCTTAAAGTGAAGCGATGCCGACATTAACAGCAACTCTATGAGTTTTTAAAATGTCCTCAAAGAAAAACGGCATATTAAAGTCTAGTGCTGAGGAGCCCGTCGCTTCACTGCTTTTCAAATATTATACTTTTATGTGCACCCACCGCATTTAATTGATAGCTTCAGTTAAAATTTAAATAATGCTTTCAAGCATATCAACATAACGCATAATAAGATACATTTTTGTTTCTTGAATTTTGGTATTTTATGTATTTAGCAAGAAATTTCACTGTAAAACAACTGTGTGCTCTGATGGACAAACTATGAAATGATACCACGGCTTATAAATAACTTCAAACATATGTTTGGCAGTTTCTTATTACTTATTGGCTGCAAATGTTAATACGTCTGTGATAAGCTAATATTACCTGATAATAGTCTAATTTGGCTGCCAGATTTATCTGTCAGTTTCTACTGGTAACTATGCACATTAAGATATTATTATAAATCTTTTTGTAATCAGATTAGACAGAAGGCATTTCATAGATTCAACAACACAATATAAGCAAGCACTTCAAATCAACAATAAAAATGGCATCATTAAAGTCTGGCTTACATCTAAATGTAAATAATGTATAATAAATGAGTATGTCATTCAGAGAACAGCTTTTTTGCATACTTTCCACATTTTTTACATGGCTATATTTTGCTGATAACGCTCCTGTATATTTACCTCAGAATTATTTCAACTATTTCCACACAAATGGAAAAAATGAGCGTCCCTCAAGTCTCGCAGTCTCTGCACTCAGGTGGCAGATTTCATTTGGATTCAGCAAAATGAGGAGTTGGATAATGTTCCCAGCTGTAAATAGCCTTGCTGCATCTAAGATTTAAATATAGAATTGGGTCCTGCTGCTTGGAAAGCTATGCATTTCCTTGAAAAGTTCAGACCCATTAATTAGTTTAAACTTAACTGTGGCCCCTTATAGACAC
Source organism: Acanthochromis polyacanthus (assembly GCF_021347895.1). Classification (NCBI taxonomy): domain Eukaryota; kingdom Metazoa; phylum Chordata; class Actinopteri; family Pomacentridae; genus Acanthochromis; species Acanthochromis polyacanthus. The sequence continues at coordinate 12,716,423 of NC_067120.1, read as the reverse complement.
GGTGTGCTCGTTGTGCGCTATCCTACATGCTGACATGCTCAAATGATCCTACATCAACACGCATGCGACTGGGTTCATCTGGAGACCCACAGTGCATGACGAGCTGAGGCTGTGAGAGCATGCTTTCCCCGGAGGGGGGCTTGACCCCTTCAGCTTTGATTGGCAGGTAAATGGCTCAACCAGAATCTTCTTCCCAGGGAATGTGCTCGTGTCTGTCAGAGCAAAGAGCAGCTGGCAGGAGTAAAGACAGAAGATCAAGTCAGCTTTAAGTGTTAGAATAAGATCCTCACAGCTCTCCCTGCCATTTAACAGCACACCAGACTGTCTCACTTTAGACGCTCATTAGCAAACCAAGGACTTGTTATTGCAGTGCAGAGGGAATGCCTGCTCACGAACAAGATAGTCTATTCAGTGGGACCTAATGCTGTGATTACACTGATAGACCTGCTGCTTAAAGGAGCCTCTTACTGACACACAATGAGGCATGAAACACGTTTTCATAAGCCCAAGTAATTGCAATCTTGATTTTTCAACCCTTACCATTAGCTACCATTTATATAGAAAGGGCTGCAATATCTTTCTGATGGCTCCTTGTGCAGATTCAGTGCCAAAGTTCTGTCAAGCTGCAGAAAGACACATACACTCACACATACCCCCAGTCCCCGCCGATTACGAGTGTTGACGTGTTGAGTGTTGATGTAAGCATATCCTCTCGTATACAGCATTTTAATAACGAGCAAAGAGGCCTGGAGAGCACTGCGCTCCAGCTCTCACTACTTACACTTTCTTTCAGAATGAACTCTTACAATTCATCCGATTATAAAAACATTTACGAATGGTTTAGCGTCACTTCTTCATATTAACACGTCTGTATTGCCACCCATACCTTTCTCATGTTACCCAGAAAGAGAGGCAACTCAAGTACATCCTGAGTCCTGTGACCTTTCCCAGTCTGTTTATGAGAAGACAGCACTCTTGCAGTCAAAATATCACATTACCAGTGATGACCAAAGAAAATTCACCTCACTGATGAGTACATAAATTCCCTGTAAAAGGTCTTAAAATCTGTGATCGCAGCCTTTTGGTCAGATGATTGTCGGCTGCAGCGCCAGACTAATCCTGAATAAACCCTTTTATCTTCAAATCCCCAAACTTTCCTTTAACCCTAATCTATCACCTCAGTTATCCTGCGTGATTAATCGGGGGCCTTAAATAACCACGGCAGGCTTGATTAATCGAAAGGGGTGAGGTGTTGAGATCTGGCCTTACAGTGAATGTGCAGAGCCAGCACGAGCCTTGTACTTCTGTGGCCACTGCCATCTGTCTCCCAGTGGGACTTGTTCCTCCACAGCGCCCCTCGTGACTATCCGACTACATTACTAACACATTTCTGACACATATAACACAGATGTCTCTCTGCCACTGGAAATCCTGCATCCTCGAGACTTAGCAGGCTGTTTGGAGAGGCAATTTAATTTACTTAAATAACATCATAATGCTTGTCAGGCAGTTTATTTCGGAAAAACTTTCAGGCAGCACTCCAAGATACTGTAAATGCTTGTTATCTTACTGCATGATGGGAGCTAGTTTAAAAGGAAAAGTACATGATTTATAACATTACCTGACCAGGCACATGTTAACTGTGCTGCACAGTGACAGCTGAGAGAGGCACAGAGGTCTACTGTGCTTCTTTCTGGGCAGCAGCCCTGGTGGCAGGCCGACAGAGGGGTCAGACAGGTGGCACGCATTTGGCTGAGGTAAATCTCTACTCTGCTGGCAGAGAACATGCTCCTCTGCAAGCTGAAGTAAATGTGAACTAATACTGTATGCCTATCACTCTGAGAGGGAGATGAGAAATCACTCCCTAAAGGGGCTGTGAGGTGTTTTTTTTTCTTTTCAGAAGACCAGTTACATCTGTGGTGTGAGTCTGTGTGTGGATGTGCATTCGTACACTGCACACTCATGCCTGCACATTTCAGTGACTATGTAATCTGCTTTGGTGCTGTCATTTTTTTTAATGTACTGTTTTGCTCTTATCTGGACCATTGTGTCTGTAATAATAAATAAATAAATGAATAAAGCATCACAGTAGCTGTATCTGTTTCGGCACATGCATGATGATCAGCAAGCTTTTTTGCTTGAAGCACAGCATTCAGCAGCCACACCTGTTCATATTTAATACAAACACTTCTCATGTGGATTTGAATATTTTTGCAGCCTGGAAGGATAAAATTACACCTTGTCCCACAAGAAAAAAAAAGCGAGTCAGAAATATGCACAAACGTAAATTCACTGTATTATTTACTATTCTCCAGACCAGTAGCTACCTTGTGATCTCTTCGATTTATCTTGTGCAGGGGCCATAAACCCTGAGGCTATCAACTCCAGCTGTAGACTACACGTACTTTTCTTGAAACTCTTTTCCACTACATACATGGACACCTCAAAAAATGTGGTTATTTTGATTCAGCCATTTTGCTTCTCCTTGCACCAGTTTGCACTACTTACATTGTTTATAAAGATGAATGAAGCTAACTCAAGGAGGCTTGTAATTTAATTACAGTTTGTATGATGCTGTTCAGGAATGAATACGAAAACCTAAAATGAAAATTAAAAGCAGCTGCTTTAGATTGTGTGTATAGTGTAGTGCACTACAACGGTCGGTATAGTGTATGAGGTCAATGACTGAAAGAGATGGGGATCTTGGGTCCTGGAACATAAAAACTAATTTAGCACTTTAAATGCTTGCATTAATTTACCAATTCTAGAAAAGTTAAGGAAGAGGATTTTGTCCATATAGGGATAGAAACGCAATAAAATAGTCTGTAGGTATTGATTCACAATGTCTTCTGTCTTAAAGTAAATAGAGCCCGAGCAATGTGTCAGTAAGCTAATATTATCAATCAATATCTGCCTATCGCAGATATAATGGCACTGGTGTCTACGTTGGCTGATATGTGCTGATATGAAACGGTATTTTCAAACAAGCATAATGCAGAAAATGATGCTTAGAGAAATTTAGAATTGTTGTCATTACGTAGTTTGTCTACAGAAGCAGTTCCTAATTGAGTCTGTACAATACTCTAAGATCTGTCTGCAGCACATCCAGCAGGGTTTGCAAAATACCCGAGAAAACAGTGATGCAGAGTCTTCACAGGAAGTTGCTGGTTATTTTGTGAAATACATTTGCTGGAAAGTTATTCAACAATGGAACTTTTTACTCTCTAAAAAGCAATTACAGCAGCCCCAGAAGTCCAGTATGAGTTGGGCTCTAACAGTAAAATACAAAAACACATTTTACATACACATATATAGACAACAACCCTCATCGTGTCCAGTGATGCCATGGCTTAATGTGGGCACTGAGCATTTTAATCAATGATTCCAAACCCAGATAAAGAGACAACTGCCACTGTAAAATTTATCATCATTATCAGAATTTCCTTTTTTCAGTCCACAGAATTGTGACTCGTTATTCCACGTATCTACTCTGTTACTTTTCCACATTTAAAAGTCATGTGAGCGATAAAACCAGAAATACGCGCTCTTACTGTTTCCACGTGACTATAACATATTTATTTTGCATCTTATGAAGGGCTAACCAGTGTAGATGGCAAAAGATCGAGGCCTTCAGCATGGTACTGATATACTTACATAGAACAAGAAACAACATCCCAGTTGAATTAATATGACAGCAAAATCAACCCAAGAATAGAATAGCTGATTAAAATGAAATTCATGTGATAATTGTAGCTTGTTTCACACCACACTTATAGCACTCTGTATTATTTTAGTGCTACATTTTCCACTCATCTCACAGTGACACCACATACTGACCTAATGATATCATAAACACTGCAGTTTAATGCGACTATTAATATGAGAGGAGCTCTTTCAGCCTGTCTTATTAATTACACACTGATGAAATCTGACAGAGATGCTCCTGGGCTGGGCTGCAGCACATTATTACCACTGCCTTTCATATTTCAAGACAGTAAACACGAGCTAATATAGTGTAGCGAGGCCTCATCTCTCTCTCTCTTAACAGTTGCCATTTTGTCCTCTCTACAAGACGAGCTGTGTAAGGCCAGCTGAAGAAGAGGTATCTCTTTTTGTCTTTCTTGTCTACAAGGTCAATTTCATTTTTCGTCTAATCTTTTCCAATTATAAGATGAGCATGAAAAGTACAATCATAACTTCAGGCTCACACCTCAGAGTACAGCTCATTTCCTGCTGATATAAAGTGATTATTTATGGGAACTGGCATAAAAGTAATGTTTCACTCACGGACTGCTCAAGATTTATTGCACCTGATCTACAGTTTTAATTATAATACAAACACAGTGGCAGGAGCATGCTAATAACTTCCCACTTGTGGTAGCTGCAGAGTGCATAGGGAAATGATTATAGTATTATAATGGTATCCTCTTCCTAAATATTCCCACTGCTATTATCTTATCATTACATTGATAAAGAGCGCTGCAGCTTAACACAGTTTTACTGGTCAATGTCTTTTTTTCCCACTGCAGGGGGAGGGAAGGAAGTGAGAGGAACATTCTGTTAATTGGACATCGAGTGAGCCTAACAATAAGCTATGCATGGTGAGATTTGCTTTGGAGAGCTGGGGTAAGGATTTGGAAGAAGAGGAGTTATAATTGGCCCTAAGATGAGGAGCTCAAGCCAGCTGTACACGTTCAGACTGTGACAGTGGACTATTCCCCTCATCTCCGTGAAAATGAGCTCAAGATTCGGAGCCTCAGGAGACATAATACATGTCACAGCCTACAATAATGGTTAATTTGAAATCATGTAGCACTCCTCTCTCTTGCCGTCTCCCTCGCCTCCCTCTTTCTATTTCACTTCCTCTCTCTCTCTCGCTCGCGCTCACTCCCTGAAATAACCCATTCATCCTAAAAATGGTTTTCATCGTTTTTTTTTTTGCCTCCACCCCAGCCCACCCCCGTACACCATTAGTCCCATCCCTCTATGCTCTAATGACCAAATGCATTTCCTAGATTTTCTCTATAGCAACCCTTATTATCCTGAAGCTAATGTTTTAAATTCAATTGCAACAATCCATATCCAGGCCAATTTACTGTCTCCTTTTTAAAGGCGGCCCTCCCAACACAAGCTTTAGAGAGCACGTCTGTGGAGTGAAGATAAAAGTGGCTGGCTCACCATATATACAAGCATCCAATCCCTAAACAACGCCGCGTCTGTTGGTAATATATTCACACAGAATGTCTTGACAATACACAACCGCCTCCTCCACATTTATAAAACACTAAAGCAAATGGGCTCAAAGCAGGCATGCACATCCTGATGCATATACATCCGTAAATGTGCTCACACACCCACATAGGCACACACACTCACATGACCTGCATTGCTCTCTTTCCAGCTGTAGGCAAACTGCAGCAGCGGCTATTAATGTTTCACAACATAGTGTATCTGTGTCTCTGTCTCAGTTTTTTTTTTTCAAGGGCACACTGCCAGAGGGAAAGTGTGGGAGGGGTTTGGTGGAGGGTTGGGTGTTCAGACACAGACAATATTTCCCCCATCTCTCGTGCCTCAATGCTTCACTGCTCACTAGACTCAATCACATGTGCGGTGTGCTTTCATGAATTAATAACGGGCACTTTGGAGGCCTGGCAGGAACATGGTGACCACACGCTGATGGAAGTTTAATGAGCAGCACGGGGACCGCGCTGCCATGGCACCGGCGGGTCTCTCAGCGCACTAGGCCATGTCCCCGGCCCTCCCCACAGAGCCATAGTGTTTGGGCTCTCATTACCTAGATAAATATATCTGCCCTCTGGATCAGCCCACAGGCCCTGCTTCCTTCTCCCCCGCCTCAAGAGATGCTATCACAGCCCTGATTACACTGCCCTGCCCTTGGGACAATAGCTGGCCTGGAATCACAAGAACACAAACATCAGTCTCAATTCACTTTTCTGCTAAATATCAGACTCTTGCACAGCAGCAGCAGGAGCTCAGCGACAGTCTGACATAGGTTCAGGATTGTCCAGGCTGAGATCACCCAGAGCTGTGACTGGAGTAAAGTTCAATGGTGTTTCCAATAGGTAATTATCTCATTCGGATCACACTGGATTCAGGCAGTAGCACAGGGTAATTATGGAGGTCAGTAGCTAAGAGTGTGCCCCCTCCCTCCTCGTCTGTCCCAAAGTCTATCTCCCTCTCTCGGCCTTCCTCTCCATCTTTCTTGCTCTCCAGGCTCTCGGGGGACTGTCCACTGATGAGTCTCTGAGATGCAACACGCTCATTGATTTAAGACCCGCCACAGGCATTGATTTGAAATGGCTGAGGTACCAGGGCGCAGAGCATCCTGCCCGTCCTAATGACTAGATCAAATGCATCACACCTCCTCAACTGGCCGCTCCAATACTAACTACATTCCAGACCAAATACAATCACACAACTAATTCCCTTTTAGAGGCTCAAATTTATTCGTTGCTCTTTCTTTACTTTAATCCAAAGGAAGTGATGTGATTGATAATTTGTCTTGAATGTCGATGAATATTGCGCTTTTGTGCTGCTACTAAGAATCACGTTTAAACTATTGCTTATACTCTATTGATTTACATTTGTGACACAATCAATGTCACAATGAAAATAAAGGATGGAAAAACACGCAGCAAAAGCAGAGATCGGGGAAGATCTTGTTTTTGTATTCCAGGCATTTTATTTCTCGTCAAAATATGGTGCCTACATAACTCAAAACGCAACCTGACCACCCACTGTGTGCTATGCTAGTAGCAGCTAATGTAGCCTGCAGCCACTAGCCTCAAGCACAGAGGAGACACGGCCCATAGAGGTCTGGTAACTCACTTCACTCTGACTCCACGCCTCCAGATTTTGCTCAGCCCCAGTGACATTGACCTAGATGACATCACTTGAGGGAATTTACCAGACTTTGCACAGCTCCATCCAAAGCCACAAATTTATACAACTGTTTCACACATGCAGTAACACATCTCAAGACCTGACTGTTGGCCCCGCCGATTATCGTTATCCAGTGTTTTTCCATGACCATTTTTTTTTAAACGATAAAAAATATTCTTTCAAAAATGTGCTACTTCGCCTCTGATGCAGCTGCCTTTCTTCATCTGTAGTCATTCTGTTGTCTCAAGCAATCGCCTCCCAAAGCACAACTTGACTGGTTACGTGTCACAAGTAATGGCCTGTTAACACCGATGGATAAATGCTGAATAGTCTCCTTTCATTAAACATATGTAAATATTGTTCATTCACGATTTACTTATGCTTACTTTGCTTTGGAGCTTGTGCTATTCCAAATTTCAAAGCCAAGATTTAAATCTAGTGGCATCAGCCCTTAAAAAAACAATGGTCACCTCCAATTAAATATATTAGAGGTGCTTTTTTAAAAGAACTGATATTATGAGAATTCTACAAATACAATACTATTTTAAATATCACAGTGCAAGTCACTATATGGTTAACATTTTAACATAGGAACAGCATACAGTAAACTAGTAACTACCCTTTGCACAAAAACAAGCAAAACATACAGTAAACCAAGCCAATGTCGAATTAGAGTGATAGTATTAGGTCTTTTTTCAAAATTGTAGCATATATAAATATATATCGAGAATAATTTGAATACTTTGGATGCTTGAAGTACATTTATGCTAAAGTGACATTTTAATTGCTGGACTTTGCCTGCCCAGAGCATCTTTATATTTATGTAAAGCATCTGTATACGTCTCCAACTGCTCAAAACGGGACATGCACGCTGCACATTAATATATCACAGCGGTCTGTTGGTGCAATTTGTATTCAAAGAGTAACTGGTGGCTTTGGAGAGAAATGTAATATGCACTTGTAATGAAATGGAAGAGCCTCCTTGAATTCCCCGGTGTGGAGGGGTCTCTTCGTTTTCTTGCCTCTTGCACCTCTTGCTCTCATGTTTATATAACAGTATAGTCTCAATCATTCTCTCCAGCTGGTTGAAGGTTACCAGGGGCAAGAGGGGTAACAAATGGGCTCTGCGCACCATCTGAGAGCTAGCAGGCTGAAGGCTGGATAATGGCCTGTCATAATGGACAATATAGGCAGAACCCTCCTGAGACCAGGAAACCAAAGAACAAGTAGGCTGAATTATTCATGGTTACCATGGCGGCCCGCACAGCTGCATTACATTAGGCTCTTCATTAGCTGTGCCGTATTCTACAAAAAGCTTGAAACTAAAATATGACCAATATCTCCCATTGAGGGAAGACATTATCATAAGCTCTCAAGGGGGTTTATTCCTGCTTAAATGTGCCTGAGTGCTGACCTTCCTCACCACAGTAATAATGTGGTGGGGATTAAAATGTGATTCCATCCACGACAAGAGCTTCTCATGCTTATTCTAATGATGGCTGCACTGTGACAGCTAGGGCTCGTCTGACACTGCAGTCATTTCCCACTAATAAGACACTTAACACAGGGCCTCTTGCTCCTCTCCTCTCTCTGAATACTGCAATGAGGTAGACACAAGTAGCTGGGGGAAAATTGCACTTAGGGTTATATTTGCTTTCCAGCTATATGTACAAATCTGTCTGTCATTCAGGTGACATTTAGAAGATAATATGTACAGTGGTGTAACACTTTCTATATTAGAAAAGGTTGTGTGCCTTCTGTATGCATAAACAAGGTGAAAGAAATTAGGTTTTAAGGAGCAAATTCAGAAAAAAAAACACTGTCCAAATTTGCAAGTGAGATTAGGCAGTGTATTTTCAATCCCACGCAGAATTTTTGTGCCAACATTTGGTTTCTGCGTCTAGAAATTTCAGAGCTTCTCAGCCCAGCGCCTGAACCAGACTTAGCTGATGTTACGTTAAAAAATGAAGATTTCTCACTGCTGTCACCGATACGATTTGTGTTGTGTCATCATCAGTCCTCAAAGCTGAGACAACACTGGTAGTGACAGGTGGGTAGCTCTTGTAATTAACAGAGCAGAACCACCAATGTATCTCATTCAAAATTTAAATGTTTTGATTTACATGCAAATATAAAACCACCGCCTCAGGACACAAGCTCTCCTCCTGCAATAATGACGCTCCATCAATCGAACTGTGTTTTTGTCTTTGGCCACATAAGTCACAGCTTTGTTCAGGAGTTGCAGAAATCCACCAAAAAGTCCAAAAACAAAATCACTAGTACATATTTTGACCTTTGAATAAATGACAAAATCCAAAGCAACAGAGGGTGGATTGTTTTTGTTAATATTGCATCTTGACGATAATTTTGATGCCACAAAGAACCTAGTGACTAATGTTACACCAACTAAAAACGGAAATTTCATAAATTACAGTAAAAACATCAAATTAGGTTTATGTACAAAAATGTCTGTGCACAGTCGGCCTATGTACTGTGTATAGTGGACAAACTTTCCCACAGACTAATCAAATTCAAAGCTGTGGACTCAAACAAGATCACATTAGACACAATATCAAGTTGTTCTCAGACACATTTTTACTGTAAGCTAAATGCTAATATCATGCTAATATCATGCTAATATTACTCATAATCACAGCATTAGCATACATGAAGCCATGTTCGCTATTGATGCATGCTAACACTTGATAGTTAGCACTAACTGCAAAGTGTAGCTGAGGAGGGTGAGAGTCTCATAGTTTCACAGAAGTTTGTTCATGAACAAGATTAATTACAATTTTATCCTTGTGATGAAAGTAAAGGAAGAATGATGGAATCATTTCTTTACAATTTATCCAGAGTGGCATCAGTGACTGAACCACAAAATCTGCAGACTTCATCATCAGGGACCATAAATGTCTGTAAGAATCTGCCCATCCAGCTAGCTGATGTGTATATATTTCACTAACAAGTAGAAAAGTTTGACCTGCTGGTGGCACTAGATAAAGAGTCGAGTCATTGACATCATTAAGATTGTTCCTCAGGGCATCATAGTACCTGTAAAATGTCATGTAAATCCATCCATGTGTTTATATTTCAGTCTGTCCTACCATGATAGAGTGACAGAAGCACAGAATATTACAGTGAGTTGGGCTCAAATGACTTAGAGCTGAAATCCAGCTGGAAAAAGATGCACTTGAGTAAAAATGTACCTTTTTTACATAAATCATAGATAGGTAAGCTAAAAAAAAATACTTCAGACTTTAATTTCATAGCCCTACATCATATGTTCTTCTGCCTACAAAAAACTGCTGTATAGATTTTGAGGCAAACTTCTAACAAATGATGCTGTTTAAGTCACATTATGTGAGCTGCCTGCCCCGCCCAGCTGTTGGAACCAGAGAGAGACGAATGTAGCAGCACAGCTATTCCAGTCATTGACCGTTGCGCACACAGTCTATCATTTATTCATAGGGGACAGTGTGTCACAACCGGAGGGCTCATGTCGGCCACTGCACCTCCAAAGCTGCAGCTTAGGACCAGCAAACAACGGCAGATTTAAAGGGTCATATGAGCTGAAGAGTCAAAATGACCCTTCCGGTGTCTCACAAAAAACACACACAAAAAAAAATGAATTTAAGCAGCTGGTGAGATTTTTGACAAAAAGACTGAAACAATTAGTTGTCTCTAATTTAACTGAATTCTGTAAGTGGGAAGATACTTTTATGTTTAATGCAGTAAAGCGCACAGACATGTGTTACATGCAGTCAGTAACACATGCATAAACTTTCATAGACAAACAAATTCACACACACAGTTAAGGATCCATTTTCAGGGAGAAGCAAAATGATTAGCACCGCTGAAACATGAGCGGCTATTAAAAAGTCAATACATTGTCATTATAAGTGAAGACTGTTCCCTCAAAGTGAAGATATTGATCCATTCATGTGCTTACTGGTCATCGACCTCGGCCAGCAATTTGCTGCCTAACAGATTTGAGATATGAGGTTTCTATGCTGTGATGGCCTGTATCTCTGTTACACTCACGCAGATATAAGGCTCACACATTGAAATGGCTCCAGTGATGCAGTACAGTTTAAGTGGGAGGTCATCGTCACAAGAAAAAAACTATGCAGCTTTGGCATGACACATTTCTGTTTGAGTAACTCACTATTTGCTGAGAAACACTGCTACCGTGAGGTGTTTGTAGCTGCTCTCAGTATATCACACAGTCAGATCATATAAGCTTCATCAGCAGAGCACAGATTACCATCAGATTAGGTGTGATGGAACTGCACACTATATATTTTATTTTTCTTTTACATTTCACAAAAATCATCAAAATGACCAACCAACAAATTGATATCTACAATTATACAAACAAAAGCACAAACTCCATTCACTGATCAGCAGTTACTAAATATGGTGATGAGGCAGTTTTATTAAATGGTTTTCAACATGTAGAATGAACTTTGAGCCTCACTATTCAGTAGTTGCTTTTCATGGCCTTGATTTACCTTCATATTTCTATAAAACTGTTCCTTTTTTGCAGTTAAAAGAAATATTTCAGTGAGCAAGGCACCTTAGTTCACATACCAACAAAAATAAGCCATACACAAATGCCACTACTCTGCGCAAATAGATTATTACCAACAAAATGGTCAAAGGCGTAGTTTGAATTTTTGGAAACTACACACAAAACATGCAGCTATAACCAGCATTCAAATACCTTACCTAAGCATAAAAACTGGAAACATTCTGGCTCAGTCTGGACGAAAAGACTTCTTTCACATCTATAGCTGACTACCTGTTAATGCATATGACACAGCATTCTATGGCAGCAGGAAAACCCAGGGCAAAACAATAGCAAAGAACAATGTTCTCATTGCATTTAGGTGTCCCAGAAAGCCATACACAATACGAATGAGCAGGGCTCTGAAAATGGCCAGACTAGATGTGACACCTGTGTTTAATGTCTTTCAAAATGTCTGCCATAGGCAAAGCTACTGCAGAAGATGAAGTCGTAAAATTAAAAGTCTGCTATCAACTAATTTGTTACCCACTTACAATGTTTAGAAAAGAGAAAAATATCTAATTGTGCAGATATACAGGTTTACCCACACATGCTTGGAACTGAGACGGTCACTTTAAAATCACTTTAGTTAAGACTGGAGTTGTGAAACAGTCCCTATTTAGAAATGGAGGAAAAGTCAAGTAAAATATATTAAAAACTTAAAAACAAGACTTTGTGAGTTCTGCTGTCTTTGAAAAGTCAGCAAAAAGCTCCTGAGCCGTTTGATCACGATGCCTCCTGCAAAGCAATCGTCTGTGGACTTCCACCTCCGGTGCTTTCACTCAGCCTCTGTGACAGCTCTTGTCTTAAAAAACAATGCATTATTTAATTGGATATTATTCAGAGGTAATTCAAATGCAGACCAAGTCATAAGAGAGACCTTGAAGATTTATGTTTGGTTAATCCTTTGAATTTGTGTATGCTGTGTGATTCAGCAATGCACTGGAGCAAAACCCAATCATTTGAAAAGAAAAAAAATGCCCTCTTTAATATTTATAATCCCTTTTGAACTGTAAACTCCATCTGTAGTTTAAAGTGATGACTCATTCAAAGCATAATCTTAATCCTTTTTTACGCAGCTTAGTTCTGAAACCAAAGGGAACAGGGGGGAAATTGAAAGCTGCCATCAATGCAATAAAGCAGAATCAAATACAAGCAGAAGGGCACAATCTAATTCTCATACAAGGGCACTAATGCTGTTCATCTGTGTCTCTCACTGCAACACTGCAACATATTGTTACACAAGCTGAAAAACACAATCTACAAAAGTAGATTCTGTCGAATTCTGAACAATGAATGAATCAAACCAACACAAACAATAAAAATCTCCAGCAAGAGGTCATTATATTTTCACCTTCTTTTAGTTTTCACTGGTTTCATTTAGTTCACTGTCCAGATTTGCTTTCTATTGTATTAAACTTTGACTATTGTACCAGGATTTATTGTATCATACAGTTTGTTTCTTTACACTATACTAGTATAGCTACTGGTTGCACCACCTTGTAAAGTTGTTTATTGTTACGCCATCGAGGAGGCGGAGACTCTTCGGAGTTATGTGACAATTAGCAATGGTCTGTCTGACTGTTCATTATCAGTATTACTCAAAAAGTGGAAAAACAAATTTGGATGCAATTTTCAGGGAAGGTCAGAAATGGCATAGGAACCAACTGATTAGAATTTGCCAGTGATGTGGCTTATAGTCTGGATCCACGGATTTGTGAAAGATTTCTGTATCACTGCGAGATAGAGTCACGACGTCACTGTAACTATGACAACAAGTGAACACTCCTTCAGCTGCCTGCTGACGGTCACATGATTGCGATCCCACTAAAAATTGACCGTTGCGGACTTATCGAGACTTATCCCATCGAAATTATACAACGAACAACTGATCAAATTGTGGGAGCGTTTTCAAGTCGCAAACAATTCCCGTTGCCCGCTACATATTTAGGTTGCACATGTACATAGCATGCACATAACACACGCCTGTACTCAGAGCAAGATAATTTTGCTTGTGGGTACATCCATATTACTGCCCTCTCTGAGTGGCTTTCTTGTTTAATACTGTAGTAATCAGAGGAGGCAGGAAATTCTATATTGGGAAGCAGTGAGATTTGTGAGACTTTAGCTAGCAATGGGGCACCACGACAAAATCTTTTGTGACAATTAATGACCTCCAGCCAGGACACTTATTTGAATCTAGCTTTAGATCAAAAAAGTAAAGTTTACTCAGAATACTAGTGGCATATATATGTGTACGTTGTCTGTATCGTGTCCATGGCCAAATGCACAGTGTGCTTAATATGTAGTATAAATTGATCAGTTATTGTTTGATAATGTCACATTTAATTTGAATATTATTGAAATGTAAGACACCTGTGTGACAGCGATAATAAACAAAGCATCAGGCTTATAAATGTGCTGATACCAATTAGTTAAAATTAGTCCAGACATCCCGTCTTCCTATAAATAATCTCCAACTTAATCACATTTTTACTTTAATCTGAATATTCACAGTAAGCAAGTCATTTATGTGAATGTGAATGTATAAATGAATGAGTGCATGGTGACTGGATATGCTAGCTGTTGCTGCTGTCACCGTATCCAATGATCATGTATCCAGAGATACATATTGATGTTGCTACCCTGCAGATAATAGAGTATCAGGTGCTCAGGATCAGAAAACATCCAGCTCTGCTCTCTGAGGCGCTTGTCTGTTTTGAGAAAGGTTTATCTTTTGTTGTGATAGGAGGGCAGTGAGTGGGCTTTGTAAAGTGAAGAAAATCACAGAGAGGCAAAACACTGTGTGAAAACTCTTAGAACAGAGGTGTCAGGTTTTACTAACTGGATTATGTTTGAAAGTAACACAGCTGACAGAGGGTCAGATGTTGCTTCTCATACACTGTACGTTCGACCCATTCATGACACAGTGATGCCCCAGAACAGCACAGTGACAGATTAAACCCACATATCAACTCTCATTCATGATCCTCCGCTTTACCAGGTTCAGATGTGGGTCAGATGTTGGCCAGTGCTGCTTTCAGGGATGGTAATAAATACACCAACACCAACAGAACAAACGATTGAGGGACAGAGAGAGAAACACATTGAATTGGCTCTCATAGGTGATAAAGGCAGAGGGAGTGTGCATATGGACAGAACTAACTTTTGTCCAGCATTTATTCATTGCAATTTTGTGTAACTGAATTACATCAAAGAATCATCTGACAAACTATAATTGAATTGAATTGCAACTGTAATTTTGTCAGTCACATGTAAGGAACACTGCAGACTGGAGACTGCTGTGTAGTTCAGCTGTCCCAATAAATGGGTCCAACATGGGTCGAATGCTCATAGGGTGGATGCTAGTTTATTGTCTGAACGTGGTATAAGAGCAGTGTAGTATTTTCTGCTACTGTGAGTAGGTGAGTACACGTTGAGACCTAAATCTTGTCATCCCCCCGAGTCCACAAGAGTAAGTCTCCTCTGTGGATGTCCGAGTGCAGTCCAAAATTTGCAACTGAAGTATGCATGCACAAAATACGTACATGCCGCCCCACCACACACGTTTGGAATACAGTGTTAATGGCAGACTCCAGGTGGACTAAAAAATAGTACGACTGTGTGTCTGCAGCTCTAGATGTGTATCTGCAACAGAGTGTAAGCAAGGCTAAAGACACACACAAAGTTATCTCCTGTCGTCATAAATACAAAGGCCTTGAGGCCTTGAAAATAAACAGAAAGAATCTTTAAACTACTACTGACCTATTGTCTTCTGCCACTGAAGCAAACTGCAGCTCACCAACACATGAGTGTCTCAAATGTGTCTTGAATGACCACTTAAACGGGAACTTTCCTGCTGAGAAGGCAAACAGCCAGTCACTTGGTCTCTTCTCCAAAGACTTGAGCCCACACTTAACATCAGGGGTTTTGAGTGACAGCTTGACTAACAAGATATTTATTGCAGGGCTGCTGTAAGGTACTGCATTATATGCAGTATTCTGCAGACATACATAAACTGTAGGTAGATGATGCTGCTGTTAATCTACCTTTGACAGAAGACCACTTCCAGATGTGATTTGAGCAACTAGGACCAAATGTGTCCCACATGTGATTTGGATGCAATTACACCACTATTGAAAACTGCTCCACTGTGATGAGAACGCCCTGAACATTTTTTTGTGCTGAGTATGAACTGTCTTTGAAAAAGTAATGGCTCATCTTTTAAAAAACAATATAAACAATTTTGTTTTCTGTAACCTCATCTCGGTGTAAATAATTTGAAATATGCCCCAAACCTCTGTGAGACAGTCAGTAGCTCTAAACATTTTGTTGCCCTTATCTGTATCTGTTTTCACTCAGCTTTTGTGTGGTGATGAATGCAGCTGGGAGTTATGGATGGGTTAATTAGCAGTAAGAGCTCATCTCATTAGACAGTGAATGACATCAGTGCTGAGTCTACAACATGCTGTCGGAGCTCTGATAACACATTCCTCCACAGAGCTGCTTCAGCAGCTCTCCGTGTTTACTGCTCTGTTTATAGACGGTGACACACATCATTACATCCTTGCCTCGATCACACTACACTATTCTAAATCTAAACTTACAAAATTACTTCATGTGACACTTTTGTCACTCCATTTGAATATCTGTATATTCCTAATGATAATATTTAGTCAACTTACTTACTTCCAAGACTCATTTTGCTTTTCAGGAAATAATCCTGATGCATGAAATGCATGTAATGGACGAGAGAAGTAAATATTTTTCTGGAAAACCTTACTGTTTGAGTACTCAATTACATTTAGTTAGTATCCAGAGATGTAGTTCAGTTTCCCCAAAAGTGAGCACAAATAAAACTAGTAATGGATACGTGATTTTCTTCATTTTCTGTAAATCTCGTTACATTATGAAATACGACACCGCATATATCCAGGCATAATTCATGCATTTCAAGGGGAAGACTTCATTGATTTTCAGCCTCATTTGTCTATAATTAGCTTTGATGCTGAACATCTGTAACTGTCTGCAGTTACAGATGTATGGCTCACTGTGTGCAAGGAAATGAGTGCAATCTACAGTGTCTGGAACAGAGCCACCAGTAAGAGGCCTGTATCTGTGTTACAGTACACTGTGACTGTGTGGTGTGATTTACAGTAGGTTGATGTGGGGTGTCATAGATTAAAAAATCATTGCAGGGGAAGACTCATACTTCAAAGGGCATTTCTGCTGCTCTACACATGTAAACGAGTGACAAATTAAAGGAAAATCAACATAAAATGTCTCAGAAAGGTATTGGGTTACTATGAGCAATCAGAACAGGTTCAATGCACCATGACACCGATTCTCCAAATCTCTGGAAATTTATTTGAGGGATAGAATGACATTCTTGTAAAATATATTGCCTCATTTGGTGGTTGGACTGTGGTGGTAGAGAGCACTATCTAGTATGTCAGTCAAAATCTCTTAGTGTTCAAGTAGTGTCAGATCTGGCGACATCATTTTCATACTCATCAAACCACGCCAAGTCAGTGAGTCCTTGTGTGCTGTGATTGGGGGCATTGTCATCCTGAAAGAGACCACTCCCATCAGGATAGAAATGTTTCAACATAGGATAAAGGTGATCACTCAGGACTACTTTGTACCAAGTGGCGGAGAGGTTTACCTCTAAGGGAACAGAGCCACCGGATCCTCTCGCTGTGGGGGTCACGGGTTCAGGTTTTACATTTAAGTTGTCACTGGTTCATTGTACATCACAAAATGAGAGTCCTATGAAAAAAAGACACAAAGTGTTGGAAAAATCTAGCTTCTTTCTCATGTGTAAAGCCCAGCTTTTGTTTAACACAGATTAATGACCGTGTGTCTAAATGTTTCCAGCTAAGCAAAAGTGAATCAGAGGTGTACAGTCTTTATAGGTCACGACTCAGCAGGAACACATGAAAACATCCACGGCTCAATGCTACACTTATGCAAGGACAAAATAGCCACAGCCCTGAATAAAGCTTTTTACCTCAAGGGAAGGTGAGCCTGAAATCTTCTCTGCGCAGTGAATAGCTCAAATCTCAGTATGAATGTCTGGCTGTCACTACGCGTATTTTAAGTCCTGCCCTGTGAATTAAAAGGTTAACATGGCTTTAAATGGAATTAATAAATGAGCCAGTTCTGCTGTTCCTTTTTTACCCTGCAGTGTAACGTTGCTTCGTTTAACACATATCTATTTAACAACATATACAAAAAGTTTTTTTTTATTTAAGAGGCAATAACAGGACTAAAATACTTCTTGGTTCTCAGTTTAATCAGAATCCTGCACCTCTTTTGGTTTGTCTACTGCTGATTCCAGTAACATTTAATAACAAATAAGATGCTACTTAATAACTGCTACATTATACACTTGAAGTGACTTGTGATCATGTTTTCTTGCATTTTGTGAGCTACCACATTCCTGCTGTAACACATTACATTGAAGTCTGTTCTCAGAGGAAATTGAAAGTTGTGTTGCGTCTCGTGCGACATGATAAATTGCATATTGCAAAGAGTCAATATATTTTTACATGTGGCAACACATAACACAAAACTCCATTGTTTCCTCTATTAGCATAACTAACTCTGGGAACCTCCTGAAATTGAGCTGCTGTGAAATTATCGGTAACTAAAAAAAATTTTTTTTTTAAATCGTCACTTTTCATTGGTTATATAAAAAATGTTTTCACAGGAACAAAAGGAGAAAATTGCAAATGAGAATTTTTCACTTACTCAGTGACTTAAGCACTGAGTCTAATGACTGCATGTATTTTCACCGCAACCGTCTGTTCTTTCACACTGATTTTATTTCCACAGACAGATTCCTGCATAAATGGGTTGATATCCAATGCAAAGTGTTTCCAATTTAGAATCTAATTAAGTTGCGGCGCTATCCAGCACCAAGCCACAGTCACATTTACGTAACACCTTGCGAACCATTTACATGTCTTAATAATTTAACGATGCTGGCAATTGAACATTAAATTTCTTATTTTCTAATCAGGAAAAACCGCAAGAGCTTTCTCCATATTGGTCAAATACAGATCATTTGACAAATCATCCCCCCTAGCAGGCTTACGGTTCTTGCATATTCATAGCTTTTTCAGATTTCCAATCAAAGTGGCTGGCAGGTCTCTGGTGTGAGCTGTGCCTCTCACTCCTCTATGAATCATTCATGCTGTTTAGCTCACAGTTGTTTGGGTGCATCTGGCTCGGGGAGGTATGGGGTTGGCCAAATGGAGAGGCCACATGGCAGCTCCAGATGTTTTGCTTTTGTATATGCACAGCTCATCAAAAACAACAAGCAGCATCACCCGAGAGTCTATGCCATCTGTGAGAGACCAGACAACAGCTTCCCGTGAATCCCCGGTGAATTATTGGAGGACTCTTTTGATAAGATATGAGTTATTTTCAGGCATCCCCTTAATGCCATACTCAGCAACTCTGATACCAGGGGCACCGAGTCTACCGCTGTTAAATTTTAGGCAGGAGTCTGCTAATTTGAAGTCAGCTCTTCAGCCGGAGGGCTTGGATTTAAGAGAAAGTCAGCATCTGCACAGTGGAAGTGTCCTTGAGCAAGACAGCAAATCCCTGACAGCTGCTGGAGATGTTTTATGACTGCTAAGTGTCCGACCTGCCAGTGAAAGGAGGGTAAAGCAAACAGACTTCACTCTTCGGAGATCCGCACAAAAAAAATGATTAACAGTGCCTTTCCAACGCTAACCCGTCTTTTAGTTCTCACCGCGTTGCATCACGACATAAATCACTCAGTCACGAGAGAGACGTTTGAGACCTGAAGTTCACTTTTCGCACAAAGTTTTTGAATATCTGTCAGGCCACATTATTCTGAGTGCTATGTGCTCTGTTCTCCGCAGGCTCTTTGTGTCCAGCCCCCTGTGCACATCACACCCATCCCCAGATCCCTGCCACTCTCAGTAAAATCATTATTTAGTCCTTTTGTAAGCAAGCAGTGTCCCAGATCACAAATTAATCTTTCATATGTTTCCAAGATCTAGCCTTCTGTAATCCCATCTGTATGAGACACAACAAAGCACAGCGAGAGAGCGCCTATGAATTATTCATTCATTTCTCATGAAAGGCTTTCGTTATGTCTGTCATGTTTCACTCTTGCAAGGAAAATCCATTGATCCTTGCCTTTTCTCTGACAACAAGAATAAAAAAGCGACATCACATGGCTGTACATTTTCTAACTCCCCGACAGATAGATCTGAGAAAAATGCATCCACAATAAGGTAATGCATAATATGCATATGTGCGTAATGTGCACACACACATTACAAATGCTCACTCACACATACTGTATGCACACCACATTAAACACATCTCCATGCTCTTAACTAATAGCTGCAAGTGCCACCTCAGGGAAAATGTTTGAACTGGAACACAGCGAGACACAGTGAATAAAGTCACATGTGCCTTGCCAGAAATCATTTATCTCCAGTAGTATTATAATCTAATGGGCACGTCTTCTTTCTGACAAGTTGCCTTCATAATTCAGTGCAACAGAATAGAGAAAACAGCATTGTTAACAAGAAAAGGCTTTAAATCACAAGCACGGAGTACATTTCCTGTGAAATATTAATGTGGAAAGTGTGTTTGTGTACAAGGAACAAAGGGCAGAGTGTTGTACATCAATGGGCTGACAGTGCTGCAGGCTCCACAGCCGGGGCTCTGCTTACTCCAGCTATGGCACACTGTGTATGTATAGGGGATTCGTGCATGGGGGGGAAAGAGAGAGAGGGTCATTTATAATGTATACGCCTGCTGGAGCATAAGGTGTTGGGTCTGCTTAGGTTAGTGTGCATAGCTCTATGTAGCAGGTCTTCACCTCGCTCTGAGCTCTTGCCTTATTTACTTTAAAAGCTTCCCTCTGGAGTCTTGTTTGGAAACTTGGGAGGCTTGATGGATAAGACAGATCCAATTCATTTTTACAATGATGAGCCTATCGCCTTACAAGACTGGGAGTAGGCACAACTCTTCCTTTGAAAGTCACACAGCCTTGTAAGTCCACATTAGTGTCTTGTTACCTTGCAATGTAATGAGGTTAGTCGAGCGGTTGTCTGCAGGGTGCTCCAGTAACGCTCTTGGCTCTTAAGTCAGAGGAATCTGGATCCTAAAAACAACAACGCAGCAGCTTTATCTCTATTCACAGCAACAAGAAACTTAATAAGAGTCATCACACACAGTTAATGCCACAATCATCATTATTCCTGATGCACTTGTGGCTTGTTTTGTTCTTGTCACTCATGCCTATTTCATAGTACGCTGCAGCTCTGATATGACAAGTTGCTTGTGCTGATTGTGTGTACTTGACTATGCAGATTATACAGCAGCTTGCAGGATAAGAGTGCTGTTGTTGGCCCAGGCTGCCTCCTCCCTGCCTGTCAGCTCCAAGCGGAGATGAGCTTGTGGCCCGTTCTGTCTGCTGTTAATCCTGCCTGTTCTGCTTTGTCAAAGCTGCTGTTTGAACAATGGAGCTGTCTTCTTGTCTGCTAATTTAGGAACAAACATTTGCCTGCGTAGCAAACAAGCTCTCCCAGGAAGTGCTATTAATAGGATAATTAAGCAGACGGTAATGAGCAGGATTACTGCTAATTATGACAAGATTTGTTTTGGCATTTGCCTGAGAGGCAGCGGAGTGTTAAAGTCTGCACAGGAGTTCATCACTGCACTGAGTGAGCAGGCACCTGAGTAAACAGACTGGGACTCACCAGGGGTATGGGTGTGCTGCGTGAACGTGCACGTGTATGTGTGTGTGTGTGTGTGTGTGTGTGTGTGTGTGTGTGTGTGTGTGTGTGTGTGTGTGTGTGTGTGTGTGTGTGGGTAGATAGGTGGGGGGCTGATATAAACAGAGGGGAGCACAACAATGCCAGTGGTGCAGCCAGAGCAGGCTATCACTGTGTAACAATCAAGGTCAACCCATCCTGCCCCTGCACAGCATCTACATCCTGAAGCTGGTGAAAAATGCCAATCACAATTTCTCCACGAGTCAAAAGTGACACGTCTGACAGTTCCAGATGTCCATTCTCCCAGTGAATGCCATTCATCTGTAATAAATGACATTAACACAGTAACTGGAGATAAACATTTTCTATTGAGCAACTGTTTCAGCTTTAGTCCCCATTTTATTTTGGTTTTAGTTAGTTGAGGACATCTAGCTTTGCTTTATCTGATAGTTCACATTTTCATTTACACATATTTAACCTGTATCTGTAAATGTGTTTACTTTAAATCTCATATCAAATAAAGATTTTGAATGCCTTGTTAAGAACAATCCAGTTTTTCTGGCACTTGGTGCATAAGTAACACGAATATATCAGGTCATGGCTGCGCAATCATCATAAAATGTCTCACTTGCAGGTGGAATGAAAAAAAAAATGTGAGCAAAGAAGCCACTGCCTTTTGTCTAAATATTCAATTGAGTGCATCATTTTCAAAACACTTTGTTAACAAGCCATTTATTCTTCCATCAGACACCAAAAGAAGTGCTGTTTTGTTTGAAGTAAAACTTGATTTTATTTCATGTGAATAAGTGTGTGATAATTTCTTTGTAGTTCTTCTTGTGCTTAAGGTTTTGCTCCGTTACAGCTAACAAAAAGGGCAAAAGGGCAAATCTTTTGTCTTACACTAGATTAAAAGTGTGATTATTTTTCAGGGTGTCATTGTATTCTTAGTTGTAGAATCAATGTCATTTTCTCACACGATGAGATGCTAAATTAGACTGTTCCTTCATGGGAGCGCAGTAGTCATGAGAATTAAACTGTGAGGTGACTTTAAGCGAGACGAAGCCTTAATTCACAAGATTCAATCAAAAACTGACAACAAACAAGCCTAGTTGAGGTGAAGGGGAATCTTAATGCGATTGTAGCTAAAGCTCAGACAGTGAGCCGCCTCCATTAAAGCATGCCACACAGCCCAGCAGCTCCAGATAAGACAGCTGAGTCTGGGATTTAGAGCTTTGGCTTATCGTCATCTTCACACCACTGTCTCACCAAGAGCAGAGTACACGGCCTCCAAATCCTCCCTGACTGGGAACCAACTTTGTCTTTGGGCTGTAGGTGCAGTCCAAGTCGGGCACAGGTATGTTAATGGGTTATAACTCCTAATTAGGAACCTTGATCTCTTAGGCTCCCCAAAACACACAGCAGCTTTCGCACGCCAACAAGACTTTTCATTCTGCGGCAGAAGCTGGGATAAGATTATAGAGCGAGAGAGCTGTGTGGAGTACTGTTTCAGAAATAAAATTGCTTTTATTCCACCCAACATGTGTTCAGCGAGATTAAGGCATAATCTTGCGACGTTTAATAAGAGCCCGTTTGTGGCCTTCCGGCTGAGGCAGAAAAAGTGGAGCATGCATGCTTTACTTTAAATCCTGTTTATTGAATTATAAAGAACCTTAAAGGATCAGGAATGTGATTCGAACATTTAAATATTTCATGGTATTTTCACATGAAAGCACATCATGAAGTAAAGTATGCAATGGTTAGAAAACTTTTTCCATCCATTATTTTTAATTTATTTGTATTTAGTTATTCATTTTTCTAAATATAAGTGACCTTTGGTAGCGAAAGGACTGATATAGTATATTTCAGGGTACAGATTCCTTTATGCAAAATCATGCTAAAGGTAAAATATCAATTACCAAAGGATATTGGGAAGAACATGAGTAATGATCCTGCACATTAAGATTCAACATCAAAGAGAGAAAGAAAAATCATGAAATGCTGCCACAACCTACATCCAAGTCCTGCTCTATTCTCAAACATAAGACCATATTGGAAATCCCTAACCTCAATTTATGTAATCCAAAGCCCTTGCATGAACTTCAGTTTGAGCTCTGGCTTTCAAGAGGTATTTGGAAGTTAAAGTCTCAGATCAGATTTGGACAGATTAGAATTACGAGTTGGAAGTCTGGGAGGGGTGGATATGAGGATTTGCACTGCTCCACGAGACGGCCTTGTCAGTGATAAGTTATACTGAGCCACGGGTAAGAGGATTGCCTAGACTAATCCGAATCAAAAGACATACCATGTGAATTACATCCCGAAACAGGTTCGCTTACAGAGATTAGGAGCCTGCATGTAAATCCTGTCATACTCTACTTGGCGCTGGAAGATGAGCCTGAAAGAACAAACACAAACATGTGCTTTGTATCCCGCTGCAACTGCTGGCACCAGGTCGCCTTCCAAAATCATTGGCTTCCTTGATTACAGCTTTCTTTTTCCTATTCTTCAGAAGATTAAATGTCTATTGATGAGACTATCTAGGCCAGGCACACTAATTATTCACACCACATCTAAGAAAGTGCTTATACTGAGGGTTGAGAATAACCCTCCTCAAGTGAACTGACACCCACAGACACCCACACAGCAGCCTGCTCACCCTTCCCTCCCTCTCTTTCTCTGCCTCGTCATTCCTCCCTCCCACCATCACTAAGCTAAGCTGTAGTTCAATGAAGCATTTATTTCTCTTCCTGTTTGACATGGGTGATTCTATCAAGGCATCTGGCAGCAAGTGCTGTAATACAAGGCTTTCTGTTGAGACGTCAAAGAATGTTACTCTCGGCTGTAGTGAAAGAAAAAAAAATAGCTTACATTTTTCTCTTTTTTCCCCCCTCTTTTTAGAAGTACTGAACAAACAAGACTTGTATCCCTGGCCCAGAATGCTTCAAAGAGCACATGTCTGCTGGGACTGGCTGTGAAATGTAGAACAGTGTTGGCTGCTTAGCTTTGCATTTCAGCCAGAGCAAGCTCATAAGAGCACTGCAGAAATCTGGGCAGATCTGTAAACCAGGGATGGTGGAGAATACAACATCTACAGAAGGTGGAAGCATGTTACCACAATAAGAAACAACTGCAGCTTCATAAGTTGTCCCCGACTTGTACTTTCTGAACTGCACATGCAATGCTGTGGGTAATAAGACACAGTGCTGTGAAAAGGCTGTGCGTTACACAAGACCAGAGCTATGGTTACTGATAAAAACTGATGGATATCACAGCTTAGAGAAGGAATGAATACGCTGAGCCCTCGTGTGTACAAGGGAGATATACTATGGTAATTACCCTACACATCAAGCCTTGTGAAAATGCAGCAAAGCAAAGCTATTTTGTTGTAGATTGAGTGGATGTAAATGCTTTAGGGCACGGTGTAAATGGGAAGCACTGAGACGAAAGCAGTAGGAGCCGGCATAAGAAAAACCATCAAGCGGTGGTGCAAAACTCTCTGCAGTGCTATGAAGCATGCCGAATAGAGGTCTCTCACTGCAGTATAACGGCTCATGAAGCCGCAAATGGTATTTCCACTTCATTCAGTCTCAGGGCCAGGTTCCAAGCAGCTCCTCAACGATGGAATTGAACCCATTAGCAATCGATTAAAGAACCAGCAGGCAGTCACCACTCTGCCTGCGGGGAGGACAGGGTCTGGCGGGGGTGGGGGCCTGTCGGCCAGCAGAGGCTCCTGGGGATTGAGGTTCAAATCTTTGTTTATGTAGAAATAGTGGCGAGCACTTTAACCTCGGATCGCGCTCCTGCGGTGCAGATTAAGACAGTCAGATTGTGAGTGGGGAGCACTTTGAGATGCAGCACATGACAGCTTTTGATTGACACATCACCGCTGCACCAGGTACAACACTTCCCTGAGCTAAGACAGCGCCCACAGGACACCTGCTGCTCCTCACAACATGGTGGGTTACCAATTTGATCAGCATATTCATAAGTCCTATCGAATGTTTGAGCTGGGAATGTTTACACAGAACATGAGATATGAATGACGAACAATTTGACCTTTGGAAACAGATTAGAATTTCAATCAAGTGACCACAAACCAATCTATAAAACTATATCAAAATGGAGAATGGAGTACGGTAATTACTTTGGGTTTAAAATAATATAAAATGTTCTTTTCTCAGCTGTAACTAGTCCTTTTCACACATAATGAGCATATAAGTAGTAAGGTATACATTTCTACAAATGCATAACACAGAACGTGTTCTACTGTGATTCTACTCTCCTCTATTCCTACACTATATATTCTCCATACATAGCAGCCTGTCAGCTTTTATTCTTGGTGCTGACCTTTGTCTGCACGGGCCTCATAACTGACATTTTCAATTACACTGCAAACAACTTATCAATATGCATGGATTTCCCCGCCAATATCAGAGCAAACAGAGTCGTTTGGAGAGCTGAGTCTGTCAGGGGAGAGAAATAGGGCAGACATGTCAAGGTCAGGATTTTGTTAATGAGGGACGGACCGCTGAATAATTGAATGGGCTGAGCAGTATCGACTGTTGAAGCAGAAGCATTTAAAGCGTTGGCGATCGTTAAGGAAAATCCTCCCAGCACTTTATGTTCCATGGCAGTAATTTATGCACGGGCATCCAAGCGGGTGCCCTATGGTTCACAGCACTGAATGCACAAAGCAATGAGTGGATTAGCCAAGCACACTTTAGAAACAGCAGCCAAGCGTGCAAGTCATTCCTGTGGATGAAGTGATGGCTCTGGCAGTGCAATTATTCAGCAGTGCATTTTAAATACACAGACAAATAGCGACGAGAGAGAGGCTCTGCATATCTGCCCTGTGTGGATGGGAAAATAGCTAAACATGAACAGAAATGTCAAGGCTGAAAATGATCGATCTGCAAATGATTTATCATACAAAGCACACTGAAGCGCAGAATAGCAGCATCCGTACTGAGGATGACCCCCGTAGGTGAAACACAACATGTGACTGCATGCTGTGTGCTTTGCGAAGAGGTTCCACGCTTGTTCCCAGGTCCTGATGAAATGACTAACTGATAGCCGGAATCCCTGGCAGACACAGCTGTGATATTTGGCCACCGAAAACAAATTCTGATAATTGTGGGATCAAAAGCAGCAGATGTAAATGCATGTAAACAAGCTAAGTAAGACTAGTTTGGCCGAATGCCCCCTTTGTTTTGAGCGCAATCTCAGCCATTTATAATCTGCACCAAGAACTGCTCAAGCTGTTGTTGTTGCAGCAACATACTCGAGCAGTTCTCAGGCCTTTAAGCCTCCATCCCTCTCTCCTCTCTCCTCTCTGTAGGTTGGGAGCTTTGGAGGGGGGGCTTCTAATCCCTCTATGTAATTACTGCTCCCTGCAACGGCCAGACCATCTCTGTGTAAATCAGATTAGCTGACCTAAATCGCTCTCGTTTCTCTCTACCCCATCAAACAATTCCTTATCTTCACCCAGAGAGCTAAACAACACCACTCCTCCAACCTCCCGCCCCCAAAGACATGGCCTGTTTATTTGATCAGCGCAGGAAGGCAAACAGTTTCTCCATGATACACAAACAGGCAGGGGCTGGGCCGGCCCTGCTGGGTGGCCAGAGAGCGAGGCTGGGGCTGAGTCACTGGCTGGGTTGAAGACATGCAGATAACCACCTCCATCACGTCCGCAACTTCCACACCGAGCCATTAAAAGAAGAGGAAGCTCGGCAGACACACAACACGGGCGACGATGTTGCTCGGCGCGTGGTAAATAAAGGTCACCGAACATGATAGAGATGTATTACCGCTCTCTCTGTGCTGCCTCCTCGCCTCCTTCCCATCCAATTTATTCCTCAGGTCATACATTTACAACTTTGAGAGAGGAAGGGGGAGCATGGGGGGGGGGGAGTGAAGAGGAAATGCTGCTCTTCAGTGGGAATAGAGACAGGCTAAAGTAAAGAGGGGGAACAAATGAGGTCTGTGATCCTGCCTGTCCCCTCCTCTCCCCCCTCCCTCTCCCCCTGAGCCCCAATCAGGCTGAACCACTGCTCTCAGCGCGACAGCCAGGCCTTTGTTGCTGTCTGAATGGAGGTTAAATATCCCTCGAAATCAGAGCTCTTTGGCTTTCTGGACGCATAGTCAGAGCCCCAGTGCCTTTCACATGCTAATGCCCATGTTTTTTATTTCCTTTGTAACCATGGTTAGACAGCGGTATCATGCTAAAGGGCGATGAATAAAGCTGGTGAATTTGTTTTTTTTCTCAGCTTTTTTTTTCTCCCCTCTCGCTCTCTTTCTTTCTCCCCCTCTCCTCTTTTCACCCCATCCCTACCTCCACCCCCTCTCCTTTGCCTCTCTCCCTCTTTTATCACCATCTCTTCGAGCCAGCCCACATTCCATCCCCCTCCTGCAGGGGTTTAAAAAAGCACAGATGGTCTCTCCTGACCTGCTATTCATCATTGTGTCAAAAGCTTTGTCAAAATAATGCTCCCCAACAACAAGCTGAAGGATTTTATTTGTTTCTATTGATGAGGCCTGTTAATTTCACAGACGTCTCATTAGGCTTAAACCACCAATTAATTTCTTTTGTTCTCATTAAATGGCTAATTCTAAACATGAACCGCGCTGACAATGAATGGTGCTCAGAGCCAAAGCCAGACAGCGCTGCTCCCGCCACGGAGCTGCTGGAGCGTGAAGCAGGCAGGTAGAGGGAGAAAATTGAAGAGCAGGAGGAAGGGCGTGATGAAGGGGGAGAGGAGGGCACAAGAATGGGGGAGAGAAAGTGGTGGCAAGAGGAGGAAAGGAGTGAGAGAGCGAAGGAGAGCCCTGACAAAAGCCTCCGTTAATTTGTAGACACCCTTAACACTAGGCATAGATGGCAACTCATTAACTGCTTACAGATTTTTTTTTTCCCTGTCAGGGGATCAAGTGGCCCTCAGGAGTAAAGGTTGCAATCATCTGTTGGTGGCAGCAGCCAGCACTCAGCTCTGAAGGAAAACGAAAAATGATAGCAGAATAAATCAAAATACAAATGGGAACAAAAGAAAAAATGAAAAGCATAGACTGGGAACCAAGGTAGTAATTTTTCTATTGGAAGCGTGCTCACAAAAGCTATCTTGTGCGTGCACTCCATTACAGCAGTGCAAGTTGTCATTATGGCCAAGGATATATGGAAGCCTCATAATATCCAGAGATTGGTAGTTTGTTAGACAGCACTGTACAATTTGCTGCAGCCTTGAAGGATCCTTGAGCCTCTCTTGACAATTTACCGAGGGAATTGCCGGAGCGTTGCCTTTTGTCTGCTGGAGACACAGGGGCAATTATCCAGCCTCCTGTAATGTTTCCCTGACTTTAATCTCCTGGCTGAGAGCGTAAAGCAGAATGGGTAAGGTTTCAGAGTGCCTCTGGGTTCTATTAACACACAACTGCTGTTTCTGTTCAAGCCAGGCAGCCAAGAGAGGACTGCAATCTGACAGACAGGCCTCCCTTGGGCTTTTAGGGAGAAAACATGATTATGTCATAATATATTTTCAAAAAGAGATCCATTTGAAAGATTGCCCCTCTGTCTTTTCAATCTAACATGGCTCTGCTTTTGTCAGGCGCAGTGGGAGCACTGGGAATGACAGATGCTTCAATGAAGCAAACAGGAATAAAAATAAAGTGTTTTACCAGGGAAAAAAAAGAATAAAAATCACCAGAGACCGGAAGCAGGGGCAAGAAAAATCAGCTTCTCTAACAATTTCATCACATGAATCTCATTAGTCTGGTGTCAAACTTTCATTTGAGTTGAGAATTTAATTTGAGCTGTCTTATTTGCACAAACATGCCTGTGGTTTTATTCGCGCATTTTACATGAAGTCACTATAAATAAGAAAAAAAACATCTTAACAAGATATCAGAGCTGCGACCATGTCCATGAACTGATAAATACATTTATAGAATAATCAACTGGCATCAATTCTGACAATTATTCAGTCATTAGAGGTATTTTTTTAAGAAACAAAGGCAACATTTTGTAGTTTCACCCTTTCAGATGTGAGGATATTATGATTGTATATTTTTATTAAAACAAAAGATTTAAATATCTCTTGGATCTGTGGGACCAAGTTTCTATACAATTAATTGAGAGAATAATTTCATTAAAATAATCAATAGTTGCAGCCCGGAGAAAACTGACTGACCATGGGATTTTGCAAAATATATTTCTTCAGTTGCAAACTTTGTGTATTTGAATTCCAGAGACCCAGCAGGTGTGTCTGTCCAAACCTCTATATGACAGGAGCCACATCTCTTTGTCACTGAGAACAACACTTGGGCTTTACAAGTATTTGTACAGGGTTGAGCTCTCTAGCATAGACATCATGTGGCCACTTCACTACTTATATGTTTAAGAGCTTTCCAAAAAGCCAAGAGACAATGGTGGGCAATCTTGTGATCAAAGTACATGCCTTTTAGAGTGCAGGCCGCTCTCTGCACCTCTCCAGTGATGACTATTGCACACTAGAGCAACACTGACAAGAGAGCATTTGCTGTGTGAGAAGCAAAAGGTCCAGTGTTTCCTAACAGAGTAGGAGACATATGAGACAGTTATATTGCTCAGACAACGGGGGAAAAATGATGTCCCCACACTGCTCAGTCAATCTATTGCATCATTAGATTTAGACATTACTCTAAAAAAGGCATGCAGTAATTAACAACTCTTCAGTTCAAACTATTCAAAGTAATCAGCAGCCAGTATTTTAAGATTCAATTTGAAAATAAAGCATATCTGGGTGTGAATTCATCATTATTTACAATTTATTGAATAACATCAAGGTTATAGTGGAAAGTCCAACCGGCAACATAAACCTTTCAAGTTTCACTTTTTTAGCTCATATTTTAGTCCTTAAATTAATTTATTGAAGAATAACTGTTTGGTCTGCAGCACAACACGCTGCTCTTTTTAGTTTTTCCTCTATTTCTTTCCATCAATTTGTGCGACCAGAAACATATTGTGAAGCGCCCGTGATTGCAGTAAAGTGCAGTTGGCAGTGTACCTTAGTGCAGAAAGACAGACATGATGTATGGGATTATGATGAGATTATGAACACTACAATAAAAGCAACAAGTGTCTGGAATCATTAATACACTCTCAATTTTCTCATAAGTTATTTAACTATATTGAAAAAAACTGACTGCAAATGCATTGTTTTCTTAAATTCTATCTATTCTATTCATATGGGGATAAGTATTTTTTGTTTCAACACAAGACATTCCTACAACAGAAAGGATGCCATGAAAGAGCCAAGTACGCATTGTACTGGAAATGATAAATGACGGATTGAGCGTTGGGTCATAGATCAGAAATGACAGGTCATTCCTGAAGGGCTCTGTAAAGTTGTCGGACATTTTGGGGGACAGGATCATGTTGTAGGACATCCAGGCCATCATGTGGCACATTATCTGTCATACAATGCTGTCTGAAACTATTTCTTAGACAGCAAATTGAGGAGTAGTGACCTACCAGCATCCATCTGGCCAACAGCTGTTCTCATCTTATCATCTATAGCATTGTGTCATTTGAAAAAAGCTGCATTTTAAGGTGGTCTTTCATAGTCCCTGCTCAAAGGAGCGTCTGGTTAGCCTAGCCGCGGTAGACCCAGGTCTGAAGACACAAGGGTCTAGGAACTCTTGACAGGGAGGGAGACGGGCTAAAAGGTTGTCTTTCAAATCACTCTGCAGCAATTGGGTAGGTATACAACCAATCAGTGCAACGAATAGGCTGACGTAGTTCCTAGAGCGCAGGAAATCAGAGGTTTGGTGAAGCCTTATTTATACAGTCAATGGGTGAAGCTCAAGTATATTACAGACATGTTAACACAAAGATTATTCAGAGTCGGTGCTAATGGAGCTCAACGACTGTTGTTGTTATCGTTGTCGACCCTGGCAGAGAATTAAATTCGTTGCCGTAGGTTGTCTCGCGTGGCTAGGCTAGTTGTTTCCGGTTGTTTCTGTCAGAATCGTCGCGCCTCTGTCGTCACTTCTGACTCTACACTTCATGGTGATTCGTCGGCCAGTTTTAGGAGCATTCAACCTCAAGGCTTACCGAGGGTAACTAGACCCACCCTGGCAGAGAATTAAATTCCTTGCCGTGAGTTGTCTAGCGCGGCTAGGCTAGCGTCTGGTCACACAATCTGATCTTTTTCCTTTAAAGTGACACCTGACAGGAGTGTATATTAACTGAATACTCTTGAAATTGTCACCAGATAAGCAGTTAAAAAGCTTTCTGAGCACAGATGATTTAATTGAACCCTTTTCTAACTATAACAATAGAAACGAGAAAAGCACTCAGAGAGTGCAGACCTCCGCCAAGGATAGAGAGGAAAACAGGAAACCCATGCAGTAAAAGATTGTGAGCTGGAATTGAACCGGCATCTCTGACACAGTTCCGTTTATGAATCACCTTCTTAACCAGTTGAGCTATCTGGACACCTTGCTCCAAAGTATTGGACGGCATACTAACCTATGATGTTTTTGTCATATTTTGGACCCCATACTAAAACATACTAAAAAATTCAAAGTGATCCAGAATCCAGGATCCTTTCCGGATTGCCACCAAAATTAAATCAGCTCTTCCTCTTACCATAGTCTACATCCCCTCAAAATTTCATGTGAATCTGCCCAGGCGTTTTTGAGTTATCTTGCTAACAGACAGACAGACAGACAGACAGATGGACACACAAACGCTGGGTGTCACTTAATCTCCTTGGCGGAGGTAACTATGATGTTTTTGTCCATTTTCGGACAAAAAAAATGACAGTTTTTTTCCATTTTCGGATGACATACTAAACTATGACTTTTTTAGTCCATTTTCGGACGACATACTAAACTATGACGTTTTTTGTCATTTTTCGGATGGCATACTAAACTATGAAGCTTTTTGTCCATTTTTGAACGACATACTAAACTATGGCTTTTTCCAGACCGGATCGCTCCAAAAAGTGGACCGGACTGGAGTTGAGGAAAATGTGGAACGGATCGCTCCAAAAAGTGGACCGGACTGGAGTTGAGGAAAACGTGGACCGGATCGCTCCAAAAAGTGGACCGGACTGCAGTTGAGGAAAACGTGGACCGGATCGCTCCAAAAAGTGGACCGGACTGCAGTTGAGGAAAACGTGGACCGGATCGCTCCAAAAAGTGGACCGGACTGGAGTTGAAGAAAACGTGGACCGGATCGCTCCAAAAAGTGGACCGGACTGGAGTTGAGGAAAACGTGGATGGGATCGCTCCAAAAAGTGGACCGGACTGGAGTTGAGGAAAACGTGGACCGGATCGCTCCAAAAAGTGGACCGGACTGGAGTTGAGGAAAACATTTTTCGGATGATATACTAAACTATGACGTTTTAGTCCAATTTCTGACAAAAAATGACTTTTTTTCCATTTTCGGACGACATACTAAACTATGACTTTTTTTAGTCCATTTTTGGGACGGCATACTAAACTATGACATTTTTGTCCATTTTTGGACAAAAGATGACTTTTTTTTCCATTTTTGGACGACATACTAAAGTATGACTATTTTAGTCCATTTTCGGACGACATACTAAACTATGACCTTTTTTTGTCCATTTTCGGACGACATACTAAACTATGACTTTTTTTAGTCCATTTTTGGGACGGCATACTAAACTATGACGTTTTTGTCCATTTTTGGACAAAAGATGACTTTTTTTTCCATTTTTGGACGACATACTAAAGTATGACTATTTTAGTCCATTTTCGGACGACATACTAAACTATGACGTTTTTTTGTCCATTTTCGGACGACATACTAAACGAGAAAAGCACTCAGAGAGTGTAGACCTCCGCCAAGGATAGAGAGGAAAACAATGTAGTAAAGGATCATGAGCTGGAATTGAACCTACACCTCTGACACAGTTCTGCTTACAAATCACCTTCTTAATCAGTTGAGCTATCTGGACACCTTGCTCCAAAGTATTGGACGGCATACTAACCTATGATGTTTTTGTCATATTTTGGACCACAAAGTGATCCAGAATCCAGGATCCTTTCCGGATTGCCACCAAAATTAAATCAGCTCTTCCTCTTACCATAGTCTACATCCCCTCAAAATTTCATGTGAATCTGCCCAGGCGTTTTTGAGTTATCTTGCTAACAGACAGACAGACAGACAGACACACAAACGCTGCTGGGTGCAATGTTGCCAACTTAGGGACTTTCTCGCTAAATCTAGCGACTTTTTTTTGTCAAAAGCGACCAGCGTGAAATCTAGCAACTTTTTCTGCCGTTTTGGAGACTCTGATAGGAAAACTCAGCTCATTCTGCAGTT
Organism: Acanthochromis polyacanthus; assembly: GCF_021347895.1. NCBI lineage: Eukaryota > Metazoa > Chordata > Actinopteri > Pomacentridae > Acanthochromis > Acanthochromis polyacanthus. Next base: position 12,682,852 of record NC_067120.1, on the reverse strand, counting down.
ACTGTCCTCGACAAGCAGCAGGTGCTGCTGTGAGCTCCTCCCTGTCCCAAAACACAGGCTGTCAGTCCAGTAACCCCGCAGCAGTCCCAGTGAGGGGAGGGGGAGACCCACATCACTCCGCAGCCAGACGACAGATGAATCGCGCATGCACAGTCACTACAGATCCCAGCCAGACTTACGGAGCCATATAAATGAAAATGTTTCTTCACTGTCATGCTAAAATAAACCACAGCATTTAGCCTCTAGCACAAAAGCATATTTTGGGTGTTTTATATTCACTTTTTGGTCTCTTCCACAACGTTATTCCTCTCTCCTACAACGTTGATTACAATTACATGCAAACTGGGAAATATGCAAATTAGGTGATGACGTCTTTAGCGACTTCTAGCGACTTTTAGGACAGCCAACAGCGACTTTCCTTACTGAGGAGTTGGCAACAGTGGCCGGGTGTCACAGCCTCCTTGGTGGAGGTAATGAGAGTTTTAACTTTTCCTCACAGCAAGAGAAGACAGCCCAATAGGACCACTATTTAACACTTGATGTGTGCAGCAAGTAACTTGCTTCATTGTTCTGAATTTAACCAATCTGTAATGTTTAAAGTAGTGATCCAGCAAAGTACCAGTCCAGAAACAAACCCAGCAATAAATTTGAACATAATTTGTCATGAGGGTTTGCCTGCCAGCCAAGACGAGTTAGCTTGGTTTTATTGTTGTCAGGACATGGGTCTGGATATTTTCAGCTCCTCAGGCTTAGTTTAAAATGTATCTGGAGCTGTTGCCACATCATCTGATATTAAATACTCACCCTGTGCAGGCCTCAAAGTTTCTTGATTTCCTCTCCAGTGGGGCAGTGCGGTTAGCTTGAGGTTATGTAGCGAGGCTGGATGCCTATGGGCGGATGGATGGATGGCAGTGGTGAATTTTTTTCCGGTGGACTAAATGCATCAAACATCCACAGACATTAATCAAAGAATTCCCACATTGAAATACACATATTCACCGTTCAACCGTATCATTGGCATTTAGCTAGTGGACATAGTTTCTCCGACACACATCAAAACAAACCTGCTTTTGTGCTTCCAGGAGGGGATGAAGCTACAGACATTAAAGCTAATGTTTAGCTAGGCGGCTAATCTGTAGCTGAACCGTGTTTCACAAGGTACGTCCGGTTAATTAGGATATTTGTAATTGTTGTCAGGTAAATTAAACTCTATTCTGTAAACTCAGATGCTACCACAGCGTAGGAGATGATAGAAAAAGAAACAAAAATCTAAACAATATAAAAAAAGTCCCTCTTTTTGTTTTTAGGCTGTTCATTTTTAAGCTAGCTGGATAAGTAAAAGTGACTAACTGGATGGACTAAAGTTACAGTAAATTAGACAACAGCGTGTCTTATTAACAGAGACTTTATGGTTATTAATTAATGACGTTGAAATGATGCTGTTATCAGTAGTACAGTGTTTGTATTTATGAAAACTGATGCTTAAACTGTAGCATTGACAGTATTAGTGGATGAAACCTGGCTTTGTCTTCAAAACAACACAGAAACATCTTTATTAAGCTCAATGACTGTGGTCATATTGAATTTAACTTAATCTGAAAGGTTGAAAAGCATTTTACTTTCTCAATACTACAGTTTTCAAATGGAATTTAGTCACATATGGGAGTGTGCAAGTAATATATTTTTTTGCTGTAAAGCCACATTTCAAAAAGTTACCGTGTAAATTGCAGTATAGTTTTGCTTAAGTTAAAAAATTAGCTTGGTGTTATGAATTAAACAAGTGTTATTTATGCTGTGAATTTACTGCAGCAATTTTGATATTAATAATCAATACCATACAAAAATAAATAGAAAATACAGCCTTACCTAACTGTAATAAGTATTAAGACCCTCCAGCATTATTAATTATGGAGATTAACCTGACTAATGTTATGATAAGTAGTCCATATTGTTTAATAATTCCATAAATATTCCCAGCATTACGTACATGAAGAAAAGCATTTTGTGATTAAGTATCAGTGACAGCAAATATTATCCATGATTATGCCATCATATTCAGTGATTGTGGGAGAACAACTAAGTGGAGGTACTATAAAGCATAAGAAGCAGAGAATCCCCTGTGCAATAAGTAATATTTTGGCACAGACTGTATTTATTATAGAGTGTTGAATCAAATGAACAGTAATTATTGACACACGCTGGGATAAGTTCATATTAGGAAATGTTAGCTTACAAATGTCTGATATTTGTGGACAGTCCCCTCTTTTAATTCAGAGCGTGTGATCAAGATTTTAATCGGGCTTATAAAAAAATAAAGGACATATTAGAAGTAAACACAGGCAGAAGAGAGGGCCAAAAGGAAATCCAGCTCCCACCACTTTAGCCCGATACCACCATTTCCTCTGTAATTAGTCATGTTGCTTATACACCTCCAGCTGTGCTTTAATCAAAGAATGTGTGTGGAAAAATAATTAGCATGTTAGCATAATGCACATAATAAAGAAGTACTTGTAGTTGTCTTGATCTCGACATCAAAGAGCTTGTTGGTTCCTTCTTGGGGCATTAGTATCATACAAATCTAATTACTCTCAGTATTGAATTACTGGATATTAGTGAATACTTGGAACAAATACAAAGGAATGTCCTGATAGTTCTCCAGCCTTCTGGTGGAAAAGAGCCATTACAAAAAGAGCAGGCATTAGAAAACGATGAGCGGCATACTGATAATATGTGGTGTCTCTCCTCAGGAAACATTAGGAGGAATTTAGTTTGTCTAGGTTTGTGGCCCTCTAGTTGCGGTGACACAAACCTGCCCAGTGCAGTCTCTTGACCTCAATATCTAAAATAGCATCCAGTCCACTGCTGTGTCCTTCGACTAAAGTCTGGAGCTCCACAGGGTGAAGTGCAACATCTAGTTCTCATGTAGGAAATCCTGTGAACATCAGTAGTCTGAACACAGCGGCAGCAGCGAAAGCAGCAGCAGCGGCGGCGGCGGTGGCAGCAGCAATCCAGCCTAATCCAAATGAATCCGGGTCTCCCAGGTTTGTTCATCCTGGTTGGAGGGTGATGACTGCTCTGCTCTGCTGGAGTGCTTATCTGCTGTCAGTGGTCGGTGGCTGTACAGGCCTCATGTTATCAGGGCTCAGCCTACTCAGGGATTGGAGGGTCCGTGGAAAGTAAACATAGAACCTGTCCTTTGCTTATCTATCCCTGGAGAGAGCGTGTGTGTGTGTGTGCGCGTGCGTGCATTATGTGTGTGTGCATGTGTGTCTGCATGAGAGAGAGAGAGAGAGAGAGAGAGAGAGAGAAGCTTGTTTCCATGGCAACCTCCTCCTTTAACCCCCCCACTCCTCCCCTCTAGAGGAGAACCCTGGTGGTCTTTGTGTAATGCGATTCCACTAGAATGCACTGTGGATTAGAGCTGTGCTGCCTTCGGGCCCTAGGCAGGGCAACAGTGAAGACATTATTACCCAGATCAAATGCTGTAATCACTAGGCACTGGGGGCTTTCACATCCATTGCAGATAAAAACCTAGGACTGGAAATACTCAGGTGATTAGGGGATTATTATTCTGCATTTCAGCATGGTGCCAGTCCCTAGCTGTTGAACAAAAAAAAAAAAAGAAAAGAAAAACCCTGATTCTCTGTGTGATGGATGGGGGAGGGTTGAAAACAGAATGCCAGCCAGAAGAACCAGCCAGAATTCTGGTGGACTGTGATCAGTGCCTGGGAGCTAAAACAAGCTCAAAAACATTCACACAGTCCACATATTGGCATTACAGACCCCCCTTGAATTTCTGTATGGTCTTTGAGTCTTGGCTCTAACAATCCACGCAGAAGTAGGGAATTGGACTATGTTCTTATGTTTAGAGCTGTTGTAAAACACTTAGGCCACTCTTGCTTCTTACTCTGCACTGTAGCCATTCTCTAAATAGAGCAAGGCAGCGTGGGCTTTTGCATGAGAACCTGCTGAAAGCCTTCCATTGAGCGGCAGATCAGCGGAAGGCGAGACAATGACCCCCTCCATGTCCAGCAATTGGCACTCAGAGGTACAACTTTTCATCTGCAGATATTCCACTGTTTGATTAAGTGAGGAAGAAAATCGTACTTGAGCAAGGAGCTTAAACTACAAATGCACACAGGAAGTACACACTTGAGCAATGTGGGAATAGAAAGACTATAGCCTTTAACAAATGAGCCCGTGAGAGCGAAGCATGGCGGCTGGCCCCATGCTGAAAGCATCCGGCCCTGCTATTATAATCTAACAACAACATCTCTGAAGAGGAAGCCATATGAAGGGCTCACAGCTTCAAGCACAGAGTCCTAGAAGAGCGCTGCTGTGGAGTGGAAGGACTGGACCATTCACCTCGACGCCGCCCCCCTCCCTACCAAAAGTATTCAGCTACCAAAAGACCACTCAAGAGAACTGAAGAGCGGTGTTTGCGTCATATTTCTGAAGCGGCACTGCATAAAACCTCTGTCTTATTGTATCACTGTGAGGCGGCTGTGTGATTTCATAGCTGCTACTAGACATGGATACAAACCAAAAAAAAAAAAAAGAACGTGGTAGCTGACAGTGACCACAGTTGGTACAGCACGCTGTGACTTTGTAAGCTCCACCAAGTACATCTCTCAAATATTAATGCACGCCCAGTAATTTTCTGAGTTAAAGCCGATGCCAGACGTCCCCAGCAGCCTCTCTAACAGCACCCAGAATGTCTTCCTCTCATGTCTGCGGTTCTCCTGAGACAGTTGTCAGCTCCTATCTGAATGCATTTCCAGCCATTTGCTGATGTACTTCCATTTACTGTCAAGGAGAGGAGAGCCTGTGAATAAGTTTGTATGTACTCTAGATGCAGACTAGAGCCCTCACTAGCAACACACAGGGCAATGGGGACTTTGAGGACATATTTCTGGTTTTCAGACAACAAAAATAGAACCGACAGACATTCAACATGTCAATGCATGCATGTACAGCAGTGTAAATCCCTCAGTCACTGGTGTAATCAACAGTAGTCACTCTGGTATAGCCAGTTTACACCTCCTTATCCACTGTTTGCTGCAGCACAAAAACAATCAGGAGCATTAAATCTGAAACTGCCTAACTTACAGAAATAGTTTCAAACTTTGGAAAAAGCTTATTTGTTTTATTGCCAAGAGTTAGATGGCTGTTTGGTAAACATTAGCCTACAGCAGGCAACCAGTTGGTTTGTTTTAGCACAAAGACAAGAAACAGCTAAACTTGCTTTGTCCGGCTGTGACAGAGTCCGTCTACCAGCTCCTTTAAAGCTTACCAATTAACGTGCTACACCTTGCTTGTTAAGTCCAAAAACCAGAGTATAAAAATGGGACATGATTTTTGTGCTGGACTGTTTCTTGGACGGATGCATTAACGTTCTGAAGTCGTCACTGTCATTTTTGCCAGGTAATCAACATAAAAAACAGGAAATTACAGATCCTGGCCAAAAAATAATAGTCATAACAGTTGGGCATATAAACCAGTTGCAATTATGTAAAAAATGTAAAATTTAATTAGCATTAAATTGGCTGGTAGGTAGATTTTGTTGCATTAAACAGAGCAGAGCTTCTTATTTTCCAGCCCTAATACTAGGCTGGATTTGGTGTTATCCATCTTCTGACTTCACTCTCTACAAGAAATGATCCACATGTTAAACTATTCCTTAAAAACCTCCAATAGCAGCAAAACAACAGCTCTATAGAAATTCAGTCAAGATTATTTTTTAATATAAAAACAGTTTATTGATTTATCAACAACTGTCAGCTGTACAGTCCTTATGGATGATGACACGTGTATGCTACACAGTCTAACTTGTGTTGATGCAGAGACCATTCTGTCTATGAGAAGACCATAGTGGAATACTATGAAATACTGAAGAAAGCAAACAGTATACCCAAAATGTCAGATGTGGTCATGGCTTTGCCTGCCACCTTTATGAGTAACCCTGTAAGTCTTGCATATCAGTCGCAGGCCGTCTGACGAGAGTATAATAATTAACTCTCCTAGACTGATGACTGAACTTTGCTGAGTGGAGCTATGAATTTTCGTACAATAGTTGAGTCAACAGACTGAGCTCAAGTCACAGCTGCTTGCATGTAAAACCCATCAGTCCTCCAGTTGATAGATATCCATTTCCATGTCATAGAAAGCAGCCAGTGCTCAGTGATAGGCCTTCATTTAAAAGTTGAATTTCTGCTGACCTGGGCCAAAGGTTAGACGTAACTGGAAACCATGATTTTCTCCTTCCTCCGCTCTGAAAAAAAGGGCATTTCCAGATTCTCTACTGCTAAAATCCATGGGACACATGTCTGTGTTACAGCAAATAACGGAGGGGGGATAAAAGCCGTTGTCAGGGAGAAAAAAAAAATCCAAATTAGATTTCCGAAAAGGTCATTCTGGACAACGAACATGAAAAAAAGCCAAGGAGGGGAAAAAAACTGAAATAGAATATCCTCTTACAAAGTCCTAATCTAATTTCCATACCCAGAGGGGACAGAAAATCACGGAGAGAACAAGAAAGAACCATCACAAGCGTAACTGGACACCAAAATATAAATCTATAAAAGGCCTTTTATTACTCCATTATGTACACTTTTCACAGGACCTCCAAGGAGAAGCTCCAGAGCGAAGCGCCGCTTCTAGTTGTGCCATGGAACTTTATCTCCACATTAAAAAGGACGAATAAAAAAGAAATATCCAACAAACAGAAAAACAGCAAGACATTATTTTCTCCTTAGTGCTTTGGGAAACTGCACTCGCTGTACAAGTGTTAGTTTTATGAGTGAGGAAGGGCAGAGCCGAAGGACACAACATCCAGGGCCTCAACAGCACCACCATCCATTACAGTCTGGCACTGCCAAACTTCCTGCCCATCCACCTGGGGCTGCACGCAACATCCATGCTGTCTGTGTGAGGGAAGGTAGATGGAGGAAGAGTCTGCTGCTCCTGAGCATGAACATGCTCTGATCCAAAGCAGTCTGTTCTAATAGATCACTTCATATACAGTGGCCTTCTTGTCACCAGAGCCTGTCACAATATACTTGTCGTCTGTCGAGATGTCACAGCTCAGGACAGATGAAGATTCCTTGGACTGTTTGGAGAAAAAAAAACAAAAAAAACATTTTAGTCGTGGATGCAGATAATATACTCAGCTACATTTAAAGTTAAGTGGAGAAGATTAGCTGACTGCAGAGTAAGATTAGACTGCAGCGACATCAGTTTCTGGCCTGACGGCCCTCAAAAAGACTTCTTTGTCAGGTCAATATTTCAGGTTCAGTTTTCACTGATAGGATAGTCCTGTCAGACAGCGGTCGCTGTGCCCTTCCTCTCAGAGACTACTGTGCATACTTTTGGCCTGGCTGCAGACAGAGTGTATTGATCTGCATACCTGGAATATGCTGGCGCCATAAGGAGTCCTCCAAGCGTTCAACAGATTGTCCTTCCCAGTGCTTACAAACCATTTACCTGCAAAGAAAACAACAATAACGTCAGGCCAATTTGGACTAAGAAGTGGCAGGAAAAACAACTACAAAAGAAGAGTTTTTTCATCTGTAACTTTAAGGAACACAATGAATGTAAAAGACACAGTGCAGTTTTATAGTTTTAGCGCTACATAAAATAGGACAGGCTAAGGCCATTTCCAAGTTATGTATAGTCAGCATTATCTCTTCTCTGTGTGCTTGTTCATACCACAGTAGGCGAACTTGAGGGAGAGGACACAGCTCTCGTGCAGGTGGAGCTGATACTTGTCAGGTTTTGAATGGTGGAGCACCTCCACGTTGCTGCTCTCCATACCAACAGCGAGCCACTCTCCAGTCGGACAGTAGCCCAAGGAGAAGATCTGGAGATGGGACAGAGCAGTAATTAGTTGTAGAGCTAAAAAGGAAACCACTCTAAACAATAAGTCTGTGGTTGAGTGTAGGTTTCCTCTGTGTTACAGGGTTGTACCTGTGAAGTGAAGTCATGCTGCTGCAGCTGTCGACCCTCCCTCAGATCCCAAGAGCGAACAGTGTTATCGAGACCGCCTGTCCACAGCTTAGTGCCATCGTGGGATATGTCAATACAACTAGCACCATCTGTATGACCCTGGAACTGCCTACAAACAAAGTCAGACGGCATACAAACATTTATTGACATCCATTTTTAAAAGAACTCACACACGAGCAATTCTGCTGTAGGGCCAAAGCCCAAACAGTGTGAATAAGTTTTTTTTTTTTTCTCCTAACCTAACGAGAGTCTGGTTGTGCAGGTCCCAAACGGCAATGTTTCCATCACTGCAGCAGGAGAAGCAGACTTTGGCGTCAGGGCTGATGGCCAAGGCGTAGCATGCCGGGGCTGAGGAGGTGAGCTCAGCCTTGATGCGGGGTGTCTGAGAGGCCAGATCCCAGATGGTCAATGTGCTGGCCTCGCCTCCAACAATCAATGTGCGACCATCAGGCAGCAGCTTACAGGAGCGGATGTAGTTATCCCTGTTCTGTTGCACAGAGGACAAAGCGAATCAATACATGTTCAGGGCAGTAGAGCCAGAGAGAGATTTAGGAACAAATCGTGGGAAAACAGGATGAAAGTCCTCCCGTCATAATAAATCAACTAAAAGGTGTTCTCAAACCTAATCCGCACTGAGTGGACAAGTTTTCAGCATGTTGAATTTACATATTTATTCGATGATGTTCGCCTTACAAGCCAACTATGAATTATCGGGAAATGTTGTGTGATGTTTATCTTTTCATTGGTTCTTGCCAGAATGACTTTCATCTATTTTATACAAACGCTGAGTAAAAGCATCAGCTGCATTTGTATACCAATGCATTTGCTGTCAAACTGTCAAGTGGGATGTGTTCCTCATGTATAACAAAGGATTATTCCATTGTTAATGGAATGAGATTGGATATAAACAGTTTACATCTTCTGAAACAACTGCACAAAAGAACAAAGTGTAACAAAAAAGGTTCTGATGAGTGAAACGTGAATAGAGATGGATCCTTACCAGACAGTCCAGTTGGGAGACGGGGCTCTTGCTGCCGGGTTGGCTGATGTCCCAGATTTTGACACAGCCTTTGCCGCCAGTGTAGACATGACGTGTGGGGTTGCTAATGGTAACAGCACAAACCACCTCGCCGTGGCTCAGCGTGTTGATCTGACGGGCATGGCGTGGAATACCCGGGCCAATCAGGGCGTCGGGTGGGAAGGGCACAGGCTGCATCTGGCCATCTGCGCTGACGTGGAAGGAGTACGCTCTGAAGAAAAAGACAAAAACCTATAAGTGTTTGCTATCCCTGCTGTTTTTAAAAATGTGCGAGTCTAACACACTTGGTGAGACACTTACGGTTTGCCACCAGAAATGGATGTGAGACTGGCTGGAAGGCCTGGGGCTCTCATGTGGGTATGAGGATCAAACCCCTACCGAACGACAAGATGGAAATGTTTAAACAGCAGATCCGTTTTTCGCATTTCATACTTAGTATATGCAGTGCTAGTAGGTGATCCCAAATACAGTTAAATAAAGCGGCAAGAAAAGTAGGTACCATTGGGGAGCGTCCATAGGCTGCAGCTGCTGCAGCACTCATCTGAGGGGAGATGTGTAGACCAGCATACACCCCAGGACTAGTCAGGCCCCCATTCATTTCGTGATGGCCCATCATGGCAAAGGGGGTAGGATAGGAGCCTGCGATGGACAGCGGGGTACGCAAAGCTGGAGCTGCTACAAGCAAAAACAGCAGACAGATATCAGTATGTGACATAACTGCACATTGGGAGTGAATAGAAAAAGATTATCTCCATTTCTAGAGAGGAAAGAGAATGCAACCAACCAAGAGCCTCCATGCCTGGTGGTTTGCCCAGGATGGGTCTGAGCCCAGGAGTGGAGCTGGTGCCAGGGGTGGGGGCATCGTTGCGGGGGGTGGGGGTGTTGGATTTGAGACCAGGCGTGGAGGATTTGTCATTCTGTCAAGGGAACGAAAGAGCAAGCACATTCACAATCCCGGAAACCAGGCACTGTGCAGACTGACAATTTGAGAGCAAACTGAACTTAATCCAATCTAATTCTGACAACCCTCATAGTCCTGCAGAGCCATAAACTGCTATTTATTCTAAAACCTATTATGGTCACAATGGAGATGGGGCCGTTTTTATCCCCTTACTGCTTTGGCTTTAATCTTTTAGTGAGGCAGAGGGGGGAAAAAAATCCTGGAATAGTTAAATACATTGAGCTATTAACAGAGAAGACCTGACTGATCCTGATGCGGGACAATATTATCCCTGACGTTTAGTCATGCACTTAAAGCCCCGACAGCCATTCCTAATCCACTGCAGAAAACGTCCTAGATCTATTTGCATATATCCCTTTGCTCTCTCTGCAATTCTCAGTTAAAACCCTTTCTGTCCTAGTTTGTCCACAACTCCCTTGATGTCTTACATGACTGAGCTCCTTGGCCTTAGAGGATGGGGTGCTTCCAGAGGACGCCACTGATGCAGGGCTGTTGGGGGTGTCCTTCTTTGGAGGGCGGGGCTTATCAATACCATTTTCAGGTGGCGAGTGGGCCGGACTTGCCCGTGGAGTGGCGGGATCCTGGAGAAACACAGCAATAGATTTTCATGTTTATGTAACTGTCGCATCTCAGTGCAGGTCAATGTGCCATTTGCAATTACATGCTATGCTGCTCACCTCATTAGACACATCTACCACCAAGTCATCACTTTTCTCTCCATCACTGTCCTGTAAAGATAACAACCAAATCAGTCAACTTAACAGACATATTCAAAATACATCTCAGGCCACAGCAGGGAGCCTCGGGAGCACTTTGACATTTTGGGAAATAAGCTTATTTGCTTTCTTGCTGAGAGCTGGATGAGTCTGGAGCCAGGGGTACTAACTTCCTGGAGTCCTGTTGCTACTATGAGTTTGCCAGGCAACCAGCAGAGACTCCAGGAAGCCCCGGTTATCTGCCAAAGATTTCCCCATGCATAACCTCAAGTGTAAAGCCACAACTTTTTAGATTTTTCATTTTGGTTTTTGTATGGACAATAATAATAAAGGTGAGCTTGAGAAGTACAGTTTCTCTAGTCTTTGCACTGTGGCTTCATAATTTACAGACCTTTTCATTCAGCTCTTGGCAAGTAAGCACACTTCCCGACATGTTTAACCATTTCTTTAATGACTTACATATCTACTCATGCTGTCCTTCTCCTCCACTTTGCGTTTCTTAGAGTCCAAACTGTAGTCGGAGGAGCTGCGATGTTTCTCGCTGGCTGTGCGTAAGCTTTCGGATGGGGATATAGAGTTATTCTGCAAAGGGAAAAACCAAACACGCTTTATTACCATTTTGTCTTCTTTCATAAAAGAGAGCTGCAAGTCATTCATCCATTACAAATTCACAGAGATCACACTGTGCCAATCCAAACACTAAAAAAATGCCTTATTCACACAACGATGGATACAGCAGACTCTTAAAATGCAGCTGTAGGCCAGCTCCACACAGTACCCTGATACCAGCCAAACCCAATCTCACACACAAGCCTGTCCCTGGCCACACAACAGAATGGGCTGTTATCTGAACTGAAAGGAGGAGGGCTTGTTTTCTGAGCTGGGCTCCCTCCTCCTCATAACTGGACAACAAACAGCCTCACAGGGACATGAGCAGTGTGTTGTGGCTGAACAGAGGGCCTTTTCTCCAGAGTCAGTCAGGCTAAGCGCGAGAGGGAAAGGGGAGGAGAGACCCAGAGAGAAAGAGAGAGAGAGAGAGAAAGAAACTATATGTTGTGGGCACTGGGCATTGATTGCCGCAGCGCGCTTGGGCACCATGTCAGCTCAGGCTTTGAGCTCTGATAAAGAAAGAGAATCTATATCCTGCCAGTGGGCACGGCAGCGTGGGACTGACTGGTGCTTCTTCATGGAGCCTGCCCACACAAGCTGGGACAGCTCACTCAAAACGCCAACAGAATGGGAGGCACTAGGCAGGTGTCCAGCGGCTTTCACAGGAGTTTGCCATTTGCCTGTAAACTGCCAAGTTCTCCTGATTCCCTCTGTCCCTCATTTGAGGAGCAAAGCAACAACATGGACTAAGTCAGCGGCAACCCAGAAACGCGAACAATGGCTGATGGACTAGCAGTCTGGGCAAAGGGCCACTGTCTGCATAATGGCTGACCTTTAAAGAGATGCTTAGTGTGACTCATTAACCAAAGTCACCACTCTACTATCAGATGACCTGGGACAAGAGCACAGAAACAAAACAGGCCTGCTAATCGCCCCAGGAGTTCCATTTCTTTAGACATGACTGCACCCATTCAGCTGGCCCAGTCTACAGAAACACAATCTCACGGGCCCATCACAAGCCATCAGAGATCGCAGCATTTCAAATAAAACGCTTTAGCAGGTCCAGCCAGATGGGGTGGAGAAAAAGAAAACAAAACAACTCTCCATTTGTGTTCATAAATATTCATCACATGCCAAGGAAGAAGAAAGAGTGAGCTAGTAAACAAGGGAGACAGTAGAAGGGATCAAATAAATCCTTTAAGAAGGGGAAGTCCAAGTCCTTCTTTAATTGTGATGAAATTACAAGGCTTCTAATCTCTCCAGCATGATACCAGTCATTTCCCTTCTGGATTAAACACACAGGATTTATATTCCAAACCTCATTTTCCATTAATCATTTTATTGAAAGCAGATTACAACAGTGCATTAAATCAGCGATAGAATGCAGTTAGCAAGAATCTTTTACCGAACATTTGGAGTGGAGTTAAAAAAAAACTGATGAATTATGAAAACAACAAATGCTGCAACAAAAGCAGTTGCAGTTTTAGACACTCACCGTGCTCTCTGTCGCAGACGTCACAATGGTGATCGAGGAGATGATGAAAGCAAGTGGAGCAAAGGGAAAAACAAGTCAGTTAGCGCGTCACAACAGATGCTTCTAGCCGAATGTGTGAGAATCAACTGCAGGGCACAAGGCCCCTCTTATCGCCATGTATTGGAGCTGGTGAATAGCTTATGCAGTCATGGGCTGGGAATGTACCAGCTCATTACCCAGACAGAATGTGAACAGACAGGATGTGCTCCTCACCTAAGGGCCCTACGATTCTGCTCTAGGGAGTGAGACGCACTCCACACTAAATTGGTTTTCGCCTGTTTAACATCTTTCCAATAGTGTTCAAATGAATATACATTTCAATTGTTTCAAATAAACAGGTCAGTTAAAGCCCAATTGGACAGTAATGTGACGGATGTTAACTCCTCACCTCTGTGTTCCAGATCATGGTGGTTCTTCTCATCCTTCACGGGGAGGTGGGCTTGGCTGCCCAGAGCGCCGAGTGCCAGCAGGCCTGATCCAGAGCCTGTCACAGGGGGGATGCCAGGCGGCTGCAGGCCTGAGGGGTGAGGTGGCAGCTGGACTGGAGGCCCGTGAGCAGCATGGGAGAGGTGCTGTGCCTGAAGCTGCTGCTGCTGTAAGTCGACAGGGAAACAGACAGACAGACACCAAGTGGGTCGGAGGGAAAAAGCAAGGAGAAACCACATACTAAACACGAGGCTGATCAGTTAAACCCCAGATGATATTAGCACATTCACACATCTATTACTGTCAGGACCAGACAGCAAACCCCCTCAGTGCTATTTCCATACCAGACCAGGGTGGCATAAGCCCTAGATCTGTGCTGAGGACAGTAGAAATTATGACTAACAATCTTCTCAACACGTTTAATGTATGAGATGCAGGACTGGAGACTTTCAGTCACACAGTGTTAGAAGTGCACAGTGAAATGAAGACAAAATTCTAAAATAAAATTCAACTCTACATTAACAAAACACAGCAAAGCCAAGTTTGATTCAACCACAGCTTAATAAGAAAGCTTCGTACACATCAGGTAAATGGTGCATTTCATACTGCAGTGTCACACAACTCCCCGTGCCATCAGTGACTTGAGCATTACAGAAAATGAAGCTGTACTGGAAGCTGTCAGCCTGTGGGCTAAACAATACCTGCTTTTTAAATGCTTCAGAAACACAACCAGTGCCTGTTAACCACTCACATATTCACATTCCTGGATTGACACAACATGAATCATTTGCACACCCAAACTTTAAGAGACTGAGGGAACGCTAAGTGTGAGAAGCTGGCACTCCTTCCCTCTCACTGAGTCTTTTGAGTGTGTTTTTGAGTGTGCGTCTGGAAGGCTGCTCTGGGAGCCAGGACCAGGGGTCCCATGCTGGCACTCAGTCAACCCTCCAATATTCACCATCAATATTTGAAAGGCACAGGGAAATAGATGGGAGTTAAAAGGCACTCAGTATGGAAGTAAGCAGTTTAAAGCAAGGTTAAATAATACTTAGCTGAGACACCAATAAAAACATCAGCAATTTATTACCCGTCTACGAGCCAGCTGAATAATTCAGCTGCTGTTACAGCATGCACCTCTCTTTTACAAGACGGACTTCAATCAGTGGCCATTTATGGCCATTTCAGGAATATTAGAAGCTTAGTAATGACTAAAAAGGAGATACAACACACATAATAAGTGGTGTGCAGGCCCAACACATACTGTAGTAAAACATACATTAACTCAGTTGGAAGTGGCTTTCAAATGTCCTTAAAATAATATCAGGAGGGTCTTTTTAATTGCTTCTTGCCTTTTGTATGATCTGCCCTGGAAGCAGACAGGACTAGATTAGAAAATAGTTTTTAACTTGCAACCTTGCCCTTTGTTCCATGGGGCAGATGTCAATCCAATTACAAAATGTACCCAGGACAGGGAGAAAGAACAGAGAGCCCAAGAGAGAGTGAGTGTGTTATAATATTGTGTCCATGAGGGAAATTAAGGAGCCAGTTCATTGGCAGGGGAGAGCCATCCTTGCTCATTGTGTTTAATGAGGCACTGATGGGTAATAAGCATGGTTGATCAGCAAGATCCCTCATTAGAGGGCCATAAATGAAGACAATAATAAATAAATAAAGGAGTCTGGGCCATTTCCTCTAATTTAATATTCCAAGATAAAGACCTGCTCTTTGCCTCGTTTTTCCCCTCAGACTGAGTGCAGCCTGAGAAAAAAAAAACACCGGCAAAATTGAGCAAATGTATTATAGTAGTCTCGGGTGTGCTAAAACACCAACTATAGTGAAGTGTAGCACTTGGGCAGGAAAAGTGCCATGCAACATGCACAACCCCTTCAAGCCCAGATCTGTGCACACACCAAGTCCATTAACAACAACGTGGCACAGACAGACATTTGTGGATGCCACTGACCATGAGAGCAGGGTAGGCAGCCTGCTGCTGCTGAAAGGGAGGACAGAGGAGTGGTAAGCTGCTATGTACTCCCTCTCTCCATCATTACTATACACTGCAGTTAATGGTCTTGAAGACAAAAAAGGATCTTTTATCACTGAACACCCTTTGAAAACAAAGAGCAAAGGGTTCTCCAGGTATCCACTTACAGTGAGGAACAGGGGCTATCTGAACTACTTCTTGTAGACTTCAATATTTTGTGGACACGAAGCACCACTAGTCAGGTTCATCTCAATGCAAGCAGCTGCCCTAGTTGCATTCTATTAATGGCCCTCAGTTCCATCAATAAGACATGCAGCTGGCTCCTGGATGCTGCCTGTCTGCCTGGCACGCTCTTTCACCCCACCTTACTTTACAATATACATGAGGGTTTTGGCATGCCTACAGAGCTACTCCCTAATGAATAACTAATGGAAAGGTATTCGTAAAACATACAGTAGCTACATTTCCACCTCCTCTGACATGAGGCCTCACTGTTTCATAAAACAGTCCTGATGCCACACAGGACAGTACACTAAAATCATGAATGGGCTTGTCAATATTTTATAGAACATGGATTTTTAATGCTGCCAATTTTAAATTATACACCAACAGGGATCCAAAGTGACAGGATCACAGCTACAAATTCAAACGTACAGCAATATGCCAGTATTATATTGTTCTAAATAGGAAAATCACCTGCACAGGAAGGAGCCACAAATCAAATTTGCTATTCTTAGGAACAACTGCTGCTTGCAGCTGCTCTGCTTTGGTGAAAGTGTAATAAAGCATCTGCTTCAGTTCAACAGAAAAAAAACAAACTGTTCTCCATCACCTCAAGACACAGACTCAGACAAATTCTAGGGAGCAATTATCTCAGAACAAAAGGTCACCAAGGGGGCATTAATTGAATTCCAATCCGTGTCCCCAGTCATCAAGTCAGCCTTTTGGGCCTGCCCCTCGCGCATGCTAAACATTCAACTGTAGTAATAAGATCAGTGATAGCTGCAGCTTTGTACCATAGGTGAAGGCAATCACTTCTGTTTGAGGAGGGCAGGGTGAGTACGGCTGATCAATGAGGAGCAGATGGTGCTTTGAAGCAGTGATGAACACCATACATTACTACTCAGTGCTGTGGTGTGCAAAGAACTGTGCAGCAGAGCCGTGATGGCTGACTGCTGTCTGTATTGTCTCTGCTAGCTTGCAGCTCTGGCTGTGTTCTGTTCACCCTCAGCCTTTTAATTCCCACAGCTATCCAGGTCAACAGTGAGGGATGAGGCTCCTCGTTAAAACCTTAGCCAATTAAAGCAATATGGGCTGCAAAGGGGATCTCAAGAGCTCTCAGACTCGCATTTATAAACACACAACAAGGCAGTGAAGATGCCACTGAGACCAAAGCTGAAGCAACAGACCGGCTCTGGAGAGCTATACTTATTATGTATATATAGTTAGAATTTATTGCTGCAGAATATGGTAGGAAGTTGGAAAAAATATTAATATTAGCACATATGATTCAAGAAGAAGCAAATCTGCACAATAAGTGTTTGGCATTCTGTACACTTAACAGGTAAGACTGCTTGGTGCATGAACAAGTACTATTCAAAGCATTTTATGTGCAGATTTGTCCCAACCCAAGGTCAAAAAAAGGAAAAAAAAGGGAGTATACACACGGTGAGAGGCAGATTGGGAAGTCCACGTACCCCGATGATAGCATTCAGCTCTGTCATAGTAACCTGCTTAGCCCTCTCCACTGCCTGAGCAACCTGCTGTTGGTGCTGTGGGAAGACAATTACAAAAGATTATTGGGATTTGCCAACATCTATCACACACCCACACTTACTTATCTGTGAATTTCACACTTAATTTTCATAGCATTACTGGAATTCTGAAAGTGCCATCACATACAATTACTCAAAAAAAAACAAAAACCCTGCTATCCCAGTTTTTTCCCCCCACATATAAGCAAAAACAAATGACTTTATCTTAGAACTAACTGTGACACTGTTTGGGAGTCACATTCAAAACTCACCTCTTGTGACAGGAAAGGCATAATTTGAGCTAAAATTGCGTTGAGCCGTTTGGCAATCTCCGTCTGGAAAACAAAAGGGGAGGAAAATGAGATGGTAAAGTATGAAACAGACAGTGACTTCATATAACCCCGCCTTTAATGTTTACACCGATTAAGTCAATTACTGCGGCAATCAGAACTGCTTGACTCAACATCCTCTAAACAGCGTGATATTGACATTTGAAATATTTAAAACATTAGGAGAGCCCAGGGGGATGGAGCACAGCTGTGCTGAGAGTGCACTCCATGCTAAACGGATATGAGCAGGCAGAGTGCTGCTGTGTTGAGAGGATCCTCTCTCACTCTGCCCTCCTTCCCCTCATCTGCAACTGCACTGTCCTGCAGTTAACCTCAGAGTTAAACCACACAACCACACCCCAGGAAGGGAGACCCACTAACTTGACTTCCCTGTTTACTTACATGTGACAGTGTAGGCCATTTACATTAACAATTGTAACTGCAGAGAGAGCAAAGATGATGAACCATAACAACCTTGAGGGCAACACACCTCACATTTAGAATCAATACCATTAAAAGACAACGACCAGTCTGTGTTAAGAGTGCAGCTTGCTAAGGCTCTGCCTTTCCAAGAATGAAGCCCAAGCCATTTCTCTCTGCAATCAAGTGCCCAGCTCACCACCCTCCTAGCCTCCTGCCTCCATTCTTCTGCTTGTCTACCAACTGCCATGGCAACGGCTGCAGCCCTATCTTGCTGGGATCATTATGCAAATGGCACCTCTGCTTGACCGTAACAGGCTTTAAAATCATATTACGTGCTTGGAGGCAGGTCATTAAATTGAATTTTCAGCCTGTCGATCACATGAACGTACCAAATGAATGGTGGATAAAAAGAGCAATGGGAGGAGGTGTGCAGAGGGGGGTGTGATCCACCCCCTCTCCTGTAAAAACACTGCACAGCCGGCTTGTTCTGCCTCCTTCTCCTTCCAGGGATGGGAGATGAGACTCTCAGGTTCAAACTCTGCACAGGGAGCAGAAAAATAACAGTGCCAAAGCTACATCATCTATGGAATTTATGAGCTGCAGTTCAACCCAGGGCCACTGCGGAACACAAACACATCACAGGGATTTTCTCAGATTTTTCATTTGGAGCAGCACACACAATGTACTTTGCAGACCGCCAGCTTATTTATTACACATGGCAGAAATGCCAGGCAGTTTTGGCAGCCAGACATATTACCTCCGAGCAGAGCCAGAGAGACTGGAGAGTAATGTCCAACAGAACAAGACCTGCTGACCCAAGCTGCAACATGGATAGCCACTTAGCCAGGCAAGCCAGCAGGGCAAACAACAAACTGAAGATGAAATGTCAGGTTAATAAAAAAAATGAAGCCTGGGATCAGAAGCAATAATATATGGTAGCATGTGTTGGAGAGAGTGCAAGAGTCCATAAGATAACACTGATTAAAACTTGATTATTGCCTTTAGACAAGAAGGAGACTGAACGGCGGTCTCCTATGACACAATAAATGTGACCTACAACTAATAAACCACTGAAAGGGTTAGATAAAGGTTTTATGGGTATTAGTATTAATGCACCATAGTAAGTGCTCTGGAAAGAGCTGAAGAAGACCCTCAGAAATGGTTGAAAAGCTACAGGGCCTGTATAATCCATGTTTGTTGAGATAAGCCATGTAAATAGCAGTCGAACATTTGACAGGATTTGTGAGAAGGCCTTGAGCGCACAGTCCATTCCTCTGTAGCTTAGTGTCATGGTGACAGCTGGCTGGGAGAGGTCAGGAGGTGACTGATCCACTGTGCCCTAAACAACTGGCAGTCTACACTCTCACAGTGCAACATGCAAATACATGGAAAAGGCATCAACTCAGTCCGCCGCTGCTGTCAAAATAGATACAGTGCATTGCTGGCAGGATTGGTTTTTTTTGTTCTGCTGGCAGATAAAAATGGGGCTGTTGTCACTTTAAGTAGATGACAGCTTGGTCCTTGAGAGGCCAGCTTTGCACTGCTGCTACACAATTACAGGTACTCGGACCTGTGTAGCACCACTTTAAGAGCACTCTCAGGCTGGCTTGTCAATGGTGTGCAGAGAGGTATTCGCCTGTTGCTATCAGCAATGGGGAAATGGACTCGAGACACTGATGAGGATTAAATGCAGAGGGAAAACAACTGGTGGCTCTGGTCACATGATCCATCTATAAACAATACTTCACAAGTCATATTCAGAGGACTGACAATTTGTCCAAGATGACAGCACTGGCTGACTCCTGATTTTTCTCGAAAGTACAAAATCTGACTCGTACTAGCAGCTTGTCTAAGTCAGAAAATGATGTTTCCACTTAACTGAGATGTTGCACAAAGCCTCAGGGTCTTTGTTAGTGCAAAGAAGGCCAGAATAAATTTCTAATTGGCATTTAAAGTTATCTGTATTGATCTGAGTAAAGCCAAAAGCCTGCCTAAATGGATACATGAGTCATTATGTTGATTAACCTTGTCAGCTGCAGCAGACCGTTGTTTTTTTCCTGTCCAAAGGGCGACTCAATCTTAAAACAATAAACTTATGCTAACAAAAACAAGACCATAACCTACTTTGCTATGCCACGTCTTAAATACAATACAGTAACTCTCTGTTTATGTAAGTGGACCTGACACCCAACAGTTCACAGCCTGGAATTATTAAACTGCAGTCCAGTCCCACATGACAGATTGGGGATCTGGAAGCACTGATGGTTTGGGGAGCCACAGTTTCTCCAACCACTTTTCACTGCATGCCTCTTTTGTATGAACACTGCAGACAGACCGCTGGCTGACCAAGTTTGCTTTGGCACAGGTTATGGCAGATACTTTGCTACTTAGCGAATGATTCCTGCAGGCATGAGTCTCATGTCCGTGTTACAATTACAGGTAACAGCCAAATCTGACTGAACCTCAC
Organism: Acanthochromis polyacanthus; assembly: GCF_021347895.1. Classification (NCBI taxonomy): domain Eukaryota; kingdom Metazoa; phylum Chordata; class Actinopteri; family Pomacentridae; genus Acanthochromis; species Acanthochromis polyacanthus. The sequence continues at coordinate 12,662,606 of NC_067120.1, read as the reverse complement.
CAACATACAGAGCTCAAACCCCAAGCTGCTCTTGGAAACACGCACTAGATGACGGTAATTACTGGCTGACATCATGCAGCAGAAATTAGCCATTCATATCTACGTACAGTCACGGCTGATAGAGGGATCAGATAACAGCGCCACATCAGTCCATCTTAGCCGTGCCGTTGTGTGCATTCTGAAATCTGAATTATGTCCCTGCACAGTAATGAAAAAGGCACAGTTAGAGGAATGAATTTCCTCACTATGGAATAAATCTCCTGGCAGGAAAATAATATGCCTGTGTGCATCCAATAATCCATCCCAACCCTGCCTGTTAACCACTCCCCATCTTCTCCTCCTCCCCTGCCTGAGCAGTAAGCTGGGGGAGCTGCATGGATGGGGCCCGCACTGTTTGCTCACAAACACGCCGTTCAGCAGGTTAGGGCCCCACTGATGAATTATTCAAGCACTTCCATCAGCTCTGTTGAGGTTCCTGATAAAAGTCAGGCGCTAAAATGGATCAGTCGATTAACCTGTTTACACAGAGCTGGGCTGTTGCCCCTCCTCCAGCTCTATTCTCCAACTTGTCTCCGGCTCCCATCCCCCCCTCTTCTCTCTCTCTCTCCTCTGGTTGGCGATAAGTGCCTGACAGAAGCTATCAGAGCGGCCCGAGCCCTGACAGACATGTGGCAGTGTGACACTCGGCCCAGACACTGATGGATCACCCTACCACGCCAATCCGCCATGCTGCCACGCTGTCATTAACCAAGCCAGGCAGCCACAGGGGAACAGACAACCTGACTGGTTTAAGAGCTGCATGCGGTGGAATCTCAGGATTACTCATTCATACAATCCCTATCGCTTCAGGCATCAGAGTGATTGATCTGTGGAGCAATACAAGATAGGATCTTTTGATAGAGATAAGAGCACAATAAGAGACTAAAGGACTTTTGCTCCACTCTTGTAATTACTGTTCGTCTTAAAGAAACACTGACCCATCAGCAGTCCTCTCTTTTTAATCATTAAGTCAAAGGCGAAGCTTGCCAAAGTCTACCTGTAATCTTATCAGACGTCTGTGTCAAATCCAGGCTTTATACTATACTTGCAAATTTCCACTCCAAAAAAATGGATCACAACAATTGTAAGACTTTGCAGTTGTGTTGTCTTGTGTGTGTACAGCAGATCTGTGTTTACAACCCATTACTGGCGCTCAGTTCAGTTCACAGCCTGTAAGAGGCTCCTCCTGGATCCGACATCCCCTGACACTGTGGAAAACCAGTGAGCTGAAAAATATGAGGAACATGATACATACCTGTTTGTGCATCTCTATGTTCAACCCGTACGACATCTCGTAATACTGAAATCAAAGCAAAGATTTCATTGTGGTCAAAGGCATCAGTGAAGTTACACTTATAAAGCATGCACAAATCATGATTTCAGTGTAAGTAACATAGTTTAAACTCCACAAAGCAATGCTATTGATCACTGCACTAACTACATCATCACATGTTTTGAACAGTATGATTAAAACCCAGATCCAATCCCAGCTTCCACGGGCAGAGGTGATAAACTAAGATCAGACAAAAAAAAAGAAGGGAGCATCTGACAGTGAATAGTCAATAAATCGATATTTGGTTGTTTGCAGTGCGAGCAGGGAAGAGGGGGTTAGATTTATTGATCACCATCTGAAGCCCTCAGATCTCCATGATGTCTGTTTACTTAGTGTAACGTGATTGCTCAACACTCTTGATATTTCCAGCCAGGTCAGTCTGTCTGGCTGAAATGTAATCCGTGAAGCCCACAAGTGGCAGCCGGGGCAGAAATGGCTTTCCAGTCAGCGTCTATTTGATGAGGCCAATGCATTATTCAGTCCATTAGCTTCTTCGAAAATTACTCTCAAACAAGAGAGCCATTCTGTCTGAGATCAGAGCCCCACAGCCATAGCGTAACTTGACACCCAGTCCTGGCTGTGGGATACTTCCCTACATGTTTACCTAACCTCCTCCTTGTCAGGCTGACATGTTGTTTTCCCATGAAGAAAAAAAAAGAAGTTCAATTTAAACCTGCATGTATTGGTTTAAATCCCGCTGTGTTTACCTGGGCCAACAGAGCACACTGTCACAGAAGAAGCCTGTGATTGCGCCATGTCTGAGCTAATTTCTTGCATCAGGGGCACACCTCTGTTTTCCTAAAAGGCTGCTAAAATAAAAGCTAACAATTAAGGCTTGCAAATTATTAGTGAAAACAAACTGCTGCACGTCCTCCATTTTGTTTACTGTGGCGCATTTTCCCACACGCAGCTCTGGGCCTCCACCGCCAGCTCACACCTAATTTATGGCCATGCATATGTCTGAGTGTGGAGTCTCCTAGGAGAATAATCAGATCAGCACACACAGAGGGCAACGCTGCAGTCGACCCTTGGAGATCAGGGGCGCGCTATAATGGAGCCTCGGCCCACTGCCTGTCAGGAAAAGCTCCTCCGTAACAACCGACTACACCGAACCCCCCTGAGGGCTTTCATAGGCCTGTACCTGACACTCAGCCCGCCCTAACCACCACATAGGTGATCACAATAGCCTGTCTCACTCCACCCCAACTAGATCTCCAACAAGCCTTGCAATTTGGAACCATAATTGCTCCCTATTGTAACATAATCTTACCATGACATAGTGGCGCTGCATCTCCGTCTTCTCATTGGCCAGTTTGTCATACTCCACCTTAAGACTAAAATAGAAGACAAGGTGTCATTTTCAAGCGTCTCTATCGCCTCAATAATTCACTCACACTTAACCACTTGACAGCAGAGGAGAGAAACTGGTCTTTTTTCATTCCCGCACAAGTCAACAACCAAAATATTAGCCTAATACAATCAAATGGAGCTAAATATTGACTCAGTCATACTTTGGTAATAATCATTACCTGTGATACTGGGCTTGCAGGAACTGGAATTCATCTTTAATCCTGTCACAAGACTCTGCTACGGTGAATTTGAAGCCAGGCTGGCCGGGCTGATGTGGAGCCTGAAAAAAAAAGATGGGTTGTGAAAGAGAGGGGAAAAAAAAATCACAACAGTTCAGTCACACAGAAGAAAGTTTTATTCATCATTTTCTGCATTGTGCCCCGTGCTGCTGCTGCTGAGAGGAGCTGAATAGTCCTCACATTACTTTCAGGATAATATCTCCTCTGCAGTAAGACATCACCACGCCAGAGGTGGGTCTACTTCACACCTCCAGAAGCTAATAACACTACATGAATAGGCTTTCACACTGAATATGAAATCTAATTTCTTTTTTTTTTTCTAAATGAATCAAAACACCACTTCCACCACCTGTCCTCATGTTCAGCAGGGTCATATGTGAGTGTCTGGAAATATCTCCAGGCATGCAAAAACCATCTGCACCCATTTTACCATTAAGTGCACATTCTGATGCAGCAGAAGAAACATGCATGTGGATATATTTCATGGTCTGCTTTGGGAAACGCTTTGCAGGACAGATTTCAGAGGAACTCAATGTGATAAATACGTGAGCATGGAAAAGGAAGCGCGTCTTACCGGATGGCGGCCTTGTGGATACATCTTGAAATGTATCCTTTGTTTATCTCTCCAGTGTGCAGGTCCTTTGGCAAAACGGTTGAAAATTGCTCACAGCCACACCAGTCTCAGCAAGACACGGGTGGAGGTGGTGGTGGTGGTGGTGGTGGGGGTAGGGGGGAAGAGGAGGAGGTCGTGGAAATCCTGTGTTGAAAAATGACGCGGTTTAATTACAAAAATAAAAATAAAATGAAAACTCAATGCAGTTTACTAATAAGTAGTCAGAACAGCAAACTAGTCCCAGCTCTTTTTTTGCAGCCATGTCAAGAAGCAGCACCGGAGTCTTCTGTCTTCTTGATGACCTTATTCGGTCAGTGGTCAGCGACACACAGGAAAAAAATATCTCAATTCATAATTTAAACTGAAGGGAGTGGAGACGCCACTTTTACGCTGCGCAATTTTAACGCCAAATTGAGTTTTTTTTTTTTAATTTATAAATCCAATCTTTGCTTATGTTTATCCAAACAGCCAAAAATAAATAATGATAATTAAAAAATAAATAAAAACTCCCTCTCTGTAGGACGTCTACATTCAGGCCGACAAGCAGCTGGCTTCCACCTACTGTTTGACTCCGCGCTGAGCCGTGTGGAAGCGGTGCGCTGTTTGGAGCGTACGCCCAAAAATTTAAAAAAAAGAGAAGAAATCCTGAAAAAGAAATCAACAGCTCCGGGGAATACATACCCGTGGGTGCGTCCTAACGCCCGGCTTGTGCCCCCGAAGAAAAATAAAACAGAGAAGGCTCCAATTCGAGCGATTAATCCCTCGTAATGTCAGCGTGGTGGACGCAGCTCCCGACAAGCATCCTCTCTCTCTCTCCAGAACGCACCCAGCCAGACTGGGGGAGCAGTTGGGAGAAAATTTGGTGCGGTCGGGCTCGATTAAACTACTTTATTCTTCAGCCGCGAACCTCCGAGGAACCTTCTGTGGCTGGTTAATCCTCCCCGACCGACGTAAAAAAAAAAAGAGAGCGAGAGAGAGGGAGAAAAAAATAAAATATGCTTCCAAAATCTGGACTCGAAGAGATTCTTTAAAAGCGTAACATGGTACTCTCCACAAGCTCGCATTTCCCCCAGTTGTCCAGCTTTACCCCGGTTGCCACACACAGGCAGCAGGGCTGAACTGCCGTGAAAGCGCCTATCTGTCCAATCGCATTACGCGGAAGGAATACGGCCACATCTGCCTATCGGAGAGCGACGGCCCCCACGTGGGGGTGCAGCGGTACATGACATCATCCTCGCGGATCCACAAGGCATCATCCGTCCGTCCCACCGTGTACAACAACAACAACAACAACAGCAGCAGCAGCGGCAGTGATGTGCCGACGATCATAACCCAAAATTGACAGAGACAGCACAAATTCCACATCCGCGCCTCATTAGCAGGATTTGCTTGATGATTTGTTTTTTTTTTTTTTGGGTGAGACCACCAGCGGGACGGAGGAGGGAGAGAGGTTTGGAGGGAGGGAGGTGTGCGGTGTGTAGCGGTGCAACAAGCATACTTCATTTTTTTATCCCCATACAAGGCAACAAAAAAAGAAAAGGGAAGGTGAGTTCGAAGCTGTAATAATACGAAGCAAGTGCAAAAATACACAGCTCTGGTTCAACTCCCCCCCTCTTCCCCTCCTCCAACACACACATATGCACTGTGAAGGGCACAATAATGACCAATCGATCGGCGACATCCACCAAATTGAAGGGACACAAATTTGGAGTTTTAAGTGTCTCGTGATTCCTGCGGCCGCTCCTGCCTCCGCCGCTGGCTGTCAGGGCCGCCGGTGGCTCGGCGGGGGTAGCGAAGATGATTGCCTTTGTGTGATATGAACATCAGCCATGTCTGAGCGCTGCTGCCTCTGCGCCTTGTTTTCAAAGGCTCCGGCTTCCTCCCCCCCACGTGGGACTCCGCTGCGGCTTTAAGGCCTCTCGTCCAATGGCGGCGCGGCGCACTTACTCGCCGGCCTCCCATTGGCCCGTCGCCGCCGAGCCTGTCATTCACCGAGTCGTGTTGTCAATCAATACCACGCGGGGTCAAGCGCTGACAAATGCCTGCGCTCCTCGGTCCTCTGCCTGTGAATAGAGCCTGGAATGGCTGCTTAATTAGCTTCCAATGGCTTTTCTCTCCAGTTCAAACAATCTGTTACCACCACGTGGTAATGAGAGCCTACATTAAACAAAGGAAGAAAGGAAGCATGCAAACAGTTGTAACATTACAACCTGTAGTTTTCCTTTACATATGGGCCCTATGTAACCAGCAAAACAAAAAGGATTCTGTTTGCCTTCATCACAAAGGCCAATGTTTCTAGCATTAAACGTCACATTAATGTTATACAATCAAAAGCCCCAAAATAACTCCTCTTGTGTGTGTGTGACACAAAAGCGGCTACTGGTTGTGTGTTATTTATCAGCTGCGATAACAAGCATGAAAAAACAACAGCACATGCATAAAGATGCAGATTAATTATATTATCTCCAGCCTTTTAATGTGTCGGAGCTGCTAAATTAGCAAAAGACACGTGGGGATTCATGTGCAACATGCAATTCTTTTTGTATTTTTGTATGTTTTTTTTGTCTTTATCTTAATTACATCTTGCTTTTGTTTGGCCTTACTGTTGTTATTTTGCCCTCTGGGTGTGCTGCTTCTGCTTTGTCTGTCAAGCACACGGTAAACCCTTCATTATAAAAGTACTATCTAAATACACTTATTAATATTTGTATTTATCATGCACAATGCTAAACATTGTCCGTTTGAGGCTCTGTAAAGTGACTTCAGTGCAAAAACAAGCAGCCCTGCTTCACACTGGCTGTAGCAGAAGCTTTTGGGGAATGCTAAGGTCATTATGTCACGTTAAGGTCTGAGATTGCCCAGCAGTCGTCTTACTTGCCATTCTCGTCAGCCACCTCGAGGATGTGGGATAACTGTGTTATTTCCAAAAGTATGGAGGCAGTCTGTGAGAAACTCAAGCACACAGAAGAGCTGGCGGGCTAATCTCAGCCAGGCACCCCCTCATGCTTTTCAATAGAGAGTGCTTGGATTAAAGGCAACAAAAGGCTGGGCCAAACCCCAGGGAGAAGGGGGCCCTCCACCCACTGAGACCCCCACACTGTTTATTTACATGGAAACCCCAGCCTCAGTGAAACTCCCACCCTCAGGCATTACACACGGGCCTGTTTGCAGAGGTGGCTCTAATTCTTGACAGAGCAGGGATTGTCCTCACTGCTGCCACTTTGAACTGACTAGCAACTCACTTTCCACACAGCTCAGACATAGCAAGTGAGCAAATATTTTGCTTCTTGCACAGAACAATTACCTCGGGGTCACGATGTTCAAAGGTAGGTATGACTGTCACAGTCTGCACGTGGAAAAATATGTGAGTATCCAGTCTGAAATCAGGCTTTTACAGCCACAGAACGAGGCAAAGATCAACGATATGGTGGCGCTATTTATCATGTTGGATGTATTTGTAGATTACACAGTGCTGGCTCATTAATGTGACTTGCAGTTAATAAATGGCTCGGCCATTTTTCTCTCTCGTGCAGGCTTGCTTTCCTGTTCATGAAGCAGAAAATGAGGGCCCTGTTACTGCAAAGCTTGGGTTGATATTGCGACTACTTACACTTCAGGGTGCTAGCATGCTGTTTGTATGGAGATACGCAGACTTACATACCGCACATTCACAAACAAACACGCTGTGTGTCGCAGACACGTCATTCACAGGCAGAAGGCAGAAATTCACAAAAAACATGCACACACACATTCCATGCAACAAAGGGCCCACAGTGTGTGATGGGGAGATGAATTGCCAGTACTGTATTATCAGGATGACTCATCGGACAGTAATCAATGAAAACAGGATGAAAGTCCTTATCAGAGGAGAAAAATGCAGACATGAAGAGTGTCTCAAAACAAAAAGAGGCTTTTGGCAGGAAACTGGAGTTGTGTAGCCCTCAGCTGAGGAGGACACAGCCAACTCTGATATTATTATTTGCTGCAATCAGCAACTCCCACTGATAGGTACAGACAGAAATAACAATACAGGAACAAGTGTTAGTTTAAAAAATCAATTCTCAGTGCAGATCTTTTAACCTGTGGATCCACTCTTATTGAAACATCTACACAAAGAACAGACTCTTATAAAAAATAAAATAACCTTTAACATAAAATCTGGAATAAAACAAACAACACAATGAAGTTAACTGGTAAGTATAGCTAGATGTAAATTATTCACTTTTTCCATTTCCCCCAACATTTAGGTCAATCAAATCACTTCTCAAACAGCACCTACACAACTGATCTTTTCCTGGTGGAGCAGCTTCACACTCATTTCTTATTATAGCAGAAAACTACATTACAGCTCAAAGAAAGCTGCCAAAATAGTTCACAGTTGGACAGTTTTTTCTCTCCACAATTCAAAGCTAATCATGTTTAAAATTCACAGTTGATTACATTCTGCCAGATCGTAACACTTTAAAATCAGATATACTGCTGAGTCTTGAAAATGATGATGATGATTATTATTAAACCATTTGTATGCAGTTCATCTGCCAGGATTATTATATGAAAGTATAAGCTCTGAGTTTTAGTGTCACATTCAAATTTTATTCAGCGAAAACATTCAGTTTCTAGACAAACGCCTCCGTCCGTCCTTTAACGTGCTAACGTACATACTAAATATACAACAGTGATGATGAGAAGTGAAACCAAACCACAACTTGTTGTATTCATTTGACTGTCAGACTGTGAGAAAACTAGCTGATTGAACTGATAGCAAGTTGTTAACACCCAGAAAGCCCACATGGTAATTTCAGAAAGGGCTGAGGGTAGCAATGAACCTGTCTTAAACATTTACTGCTGTTTGCTAATCTGTTCATATTAGCAGCAACTCTCATGTTTCACTTTAGTCATCTAAATCACAAAGTCATTCAAATCTGCACATGACCCGAGTCCATAGAGTTAAACACACTGCAGCTGAAGCCTCTAGAAGTTCTGCAATCCGTAACCCGTCTCTGTGTTGAACAAGCAGCTAATACATGAACTTCTCTTCCTCTCACAGCCTCATTCACGGATGTGATATTGTTTTATTATTGTTGTATGTCCACCACACGCAGCAGAGCTGGAGGGCTGCCAGCTATATCCACTTAAATTCAGCAGCCTATTTACAGAGAGGTGATGGTGGCAGACAGTAGCCCTTCTAAACTCATTTTTTCACTCACACTCTTCACACTGTATAATCAAGAATCAGGATTGCTGTAGCGAGCGCTTGTTCAACAGACTCTTAGCTCAGGAAATTTGTAGATGCATCATTTCTATTTTCATAACTTACTGCAGATTACAGCTACGTAGTTGCAGGCAGCTAGTCTGTGCATTGAATTATTCCCGCCGCTGACAATGTGCTCCATAATTCAGCGCACGCATAAAAGGATCCAACATTAAACTGATCAGAGGATCAAGTGGTGCCAGTTGATTGAGAGGACCCTGAGCTGCACAACAAAGATTTTGTTACTCTAATCCAGTTTGCTAAATGGCTAATGTGATTAAAAAGATTCTTTCGGCCTAAATTCGGTTATGGTTCGTGATTACATTCACATGGCTTGGGAATGACTTCACATGACTGTCTTGAAAGAAAATTTGTTGTCACGGTAACAGCCCTTAGCAGGAAAAGTGCAATTTCTACTGAGGTCAGAGACTGTGAATTGTTTGGCTAAGTGTCTCATCAGCACAAACATTAGATTCACTTACATCAAACAGCGACGTGGGCAGGGCAAAACCTCTGCAGTGAGAACTGTGATGAAGTACCTCCATAGATCTGAATTTATCACAGAGGGCAATGAATAGTAAGCAGACCACTTTAACTAGCTCCATAATGACAATGCGAGCTCTCAGAAAATCTCCTTATGAGACCACAAGCTTCTGTCATCACAGACTGCATTTCACCACTTCTGCCTCACTGAGGAGCATTTCATATTCCCTGGCACACAGTAATATAGCTCTACTCCTCCATGCCAAATTGACTCCACAAGTGCTCCTATACCTGCTGACTGACACATGCTCGCTGAAAATGATTCCTTCACCAGCAGCTGGCATTGCAGCTTGCTCTGGAGGGGTGCTTGATTCCATTATTAAGTTGAGAAAGTAAGACAGAGTGAGGGGATAGGGAGGAGGGGGAAAAAAGAAGCTTGACTGGATATAAGAATAATAGAGAGCTGAGGAAGTTATCAGGGCAGGGGCAAGTAAGGCTGCCGTCTGACAGCAGATCAGAGCGCTCCTCCAGCTGGAACCTCTGCTCATGAGCCCGGCAGCGTAGCGCCCAGCAGTCGACTGGGATGATGAGCTCTGCTGTGCAGGATGGGTCAGAGCAGTAGCACCTATGCAGCATATGTCATCTCCACACGGACACATCACACTGCTGTCCATGTTGGAGGAACATTTGAAATCCTTTAATTAAGCAGAAATGAAAAGGATTTACTGTACACTATTTTTATGAACAATTCACTGCTGTTTTACATGTTTTCCCCGTTTTGCTAAATTACAGATAACTAGTAGAATCACAAAAAAAGTATTAATTTATAAGCTAGCCATAACAAAACAGGCCCTAAATGTGCTGCTATTTCTTTAGTATTTTTTCATGGCACCACTGCTTCCAAAAATTTTATTTAATAAAAATATTTTAAGAAAAAAAGGTTAGGTCCGTGGTTTTTGTCTCTGAATGCATTGCTATGAAATAACTAGTAATATATTGTATATTTTGGGATTTTTACTCCCCAATAGAGGGGAATGAATAAAATAATATTTGCTGTTAAAATGCAGTAGCAAAATCTAGAAGTATTCTAATTCAGATGCAGGCTGCACTATACTGTTCACGGCTGTTTATCATTCTGCAGCCTTCATATCAGTAAGGGGTTAGTAAGTAGTAGCAAAACCCTTGATTATAAACATGTGTTCTGTTCCCAGAATATTGCTGTCACTCTATTTATTCCTGACTAGTCCCCTAAACAAGGACACAAACGGGTTAAAGAATTATGGAAAGAGAAGCCCGGAGAGGGAAAGCGAGACCAAATCAACAAATTAATGCCTGTCCTATGAGAGGCTAAGCCTCTTATTTTTATTTCAAATGAGGATAGAAATTGACTTCCTTATTAAATCTAATTATTAGCCGGTGCCCTCCAAAAGTCTTCTGAAATCGCCTGAAGCAGCCAGGCTATTAGCATAAACACCACCACTGGCAAGCTTAAAACAAATGGTATATTTAGTCAGTGTTAATGGGATTAAAGTGTGCTGGATTCAGGAGCAGTTCTACTAACAGTGAGCATCACATCTTCATTATGGATGCCCTGACTTCTCCATTTCCACTCTCTTTGTTTGCATTTCATTTCAGTCTGCTGCCTCCTGCTCCTCACAGTCATTCAATAGATTGTGTTCAATCTTGATCCAAAAATCCCAGACAATCATAAATAATAAAGGATTACACCAATCTGAAAAGCTGGTGGCTCGCCAGCGGCTATGCGCACACAGAGAAATAATTGTTGGCCATCTGTGCACCAGATTGGTAAGAGAAAGGGTAAACAAAGAGCACAGTGTACCTGCTAAAGCTCTCTCCTCTACCTTCTCCCTCCCTTTAGCCGGACAACATGAAAGGCTTTGATGACACTCACCCCTGCAGAATCCACTGGCTCACTCCAAGAGATTTTTTGATTAGGGAGGTTTCAGAACCACAGACTGACAAGCTGCGCCTGTCAGGAATCTAACAAGGCTTGGGGTTATCTCTCTATCAGCCGCCAAACAGTGCTGAAATGCCGCGCAGTGCCAGCCAAACAGAGCAAGGATGGAGGATAATTGACCAGGCAAATGATCACATTTACATGTCGTATACACAGCTCTCCAGAAAAGAGAGTGAAGTCATGAAAGCTTACCCTCTGAAGTCTCATAAATCACTCCTCTGTGGGCTGAGACTGGATTTACTGGCACAGTGCTACATGTGCACTGCCAGAACCACTGTTAGGGATGCATAAACCTCCACGGAACACCACAGATCTTTATTTGAGAAAATTGATCTGGTTGCTAAAGATTGCACAGGGGTCAATCAATGCATTTTGAGGTGGGAAAGGGTAACAGTGATATGCTTTAGATTTATGGTTCAGAGAATAAATCAATATGAGATGGATTTCACATGGATTCCACTATATATGCGATGACCTGATTGACTTCAATTAGCTGCCTCATGATTAAGAGTCATTCGGTATTAACTATTGCATACTGTTTGGATAATCACTGCCAAATATTTTCTACATGAAACACACATCGCATCACAGCTGTTTCTAGCTTTTAATGGGGAGCTTAAACAAAAGCCTGGCTTAGTCTCATGGCCTCTGTCTGAACAGGGAGTGAAAAACGACCTTACGACTTCTCATCCATTCCGACTGGAGCACCCTCATTATGGTGTGAGATTTATATATGCATATATAGCGAGAGATACATCGAGATAAATAGCATGAGATTCTGGAGCAGGGAGGAGACAAAAGATAGAGCAGTCATAATGAGCTGTGTTTATGTGCAGTGTCGCTTGGCCTGTTGACAACTGGTAATGAAGTTACAGTTAGTGGAGGATCTGCTGGCACTAATTAAACTTGCTGTCATTAACAGTGTTGGAAAAAGGAGGCGCTGCAGCAGAAGTGGGAGGAGCAAACACTGGTAGATCCATCACAGCAGCAGCAGCAGCATAAAAACAGCACACAAACACAAAGAGGAGCTATAGGTGATGCAAGGGACTGGATATAACTTTGCTGCACACAGGGAACTCCTGACTTGGCATTTAAGTTTATATAACACAAATCCTTTTTAAAGTTTTTTATTTGAAAGTCAAATATTAGCATATATCTGCTCCTACAGGAAAAGACTGTGAAATGAGGATATGTGGTATAGAATAAAAACATAATATACAGTAGTCTATCAAGTGTCTGTAGAAATAAAGTCAGCACAGTTTATATGAAACAGCAGATGCAGGAAATATTTTACACCTAAGTGAACCTCTAGTGTGGATTGGCTGATGTAGAAGCCACAGCTCTGACATCTGGAAATGCTGCAGTCACCACTGAGCTGTTAGAAAGTGGGAGAGAGCTCGATTGACTGTCACAGAGTCGAAGCAGAGCTCAGTGTGTGCCATCTTAACCACAGCTCCATCGTAGCCTGTAATCCAGCTCACCACCAAAGCCACCGCTGTTGGCTGCCTGTGCAGACCAAGCCTCACTGTTTGTTTATGCAGCACGTAGACCCGGCCATTAAAAGTGGGAAGTCTGTCAAAAATAAAAAGAGACTTTTCATGTTTGAGGGCTGCAATTGTGGCTCTTGTGTGATGTTTTTCCTCCACACTGACCCCTTGCTTTGAGGTCGGGAAGCCGCTTAACCCTGGCCTGTGGAGCCAGCCGATTGGCTGGGCCAAACACAGTATTTTTGAATGTGGTGGTGTAGTGGGTGCCTCCGGCGGAGGGACTATGGTTGCGTGCAGTGACTATGGCTGTGTAACCAAGACAGGCAACACATCATTATAATAGCTCCTCAGGCAAAGAAGCCAAAGATTCTTCATAAATGTACACATCATTTCCCTCATTATGTCCTAGTTACCTTTGCTCATGTTCCCTAAACCTCACTACCACTACAAGGCAAGCTGACTGCGCAACACGCTGAGTAAAGGCTATGAATCACACTGATTGAGAAATGAAGGTGCAGCAACACTGGAACGCTTAAACAACTTTAAATACCTCTCCACAACCCCTCTATATACAGAAGCTGCTTACAAATGGTACAAGCTGTTTAAGACAGCTATTCCCAGCTCGCAGCCATTCAAATAATAAAGCAGCACAGGGAGAATGTGGAAATTTGCTATGTAGTTAACTTGCGACAGCCACCAATTAGGTTTATGATTCGGGCGCCTTTGGGCCACTGTCGCCAGGCCTCAGTCTCCCTCTGATGTCATTACACAAATCTGCTGCAGTCTGACAGAGCAGCAGGGCTGCAGGACACAGGGAGAGAAGGAGAAGGAAAGTTGGCTCGGCTCCTCTCCTCTGATAGCAGCAGATAAGCCGGCCTTGGGGCCTCTTATCTCATCTGTGCATCCTGTGTAAATGTAAGTTTTAGTCTGGCAGATTACATCAGCACAGCCTGCTGGGGACAGAGGTCGGCCGCCGGGGGACCATGATGACTCCCCTCATGCGACAAATGCATCCCCTCCACCCTTCATGGACTAACAAAGCAGGACCAGGGTGTACTGTGGGAGACGGCTCCTCTCAGCCAGTTAAAGTAAGTCCCCAGAGGAACCGGAATTAAAACTGTCAACTTCTATTTAGTCCAAGAGTTCACCCCATAGCATTTGTTTTCACTGTCAGCTGCACACTGTGTGCGGTGATAGTGATATTAGTGGACAGCACGCCTCACTTTTGATAAACGTCTGTACTACAGCTGTGTGGAGGTGTGTGTCCTGACGGCAGATAAGCAGACCAGCTGACGTGGGACAGGCTCTCTGAGGTCCAGAGGCCACAAAGGTGCCATGTGACTGTGAGAGGTTCATTTTAGGATACATAAACACACCCTCCCTGTTTGTCCAAAAACCGCTCTATCTGTATACTGTATGTACAGCACATTCCAGACAGACAGACAGACAGGCCACATCTGGGGAGCGGCCAGTCGAAGGCCATCCCCCTTCCTTCTTCTCTCCCTGCTCCCTGCGACTGTCATCCCACCCAGAGAGGGGAAGTGGTGAGGTTGGAGTGGTTGGCCAGACGGGGCCAGCTGTGTGACCACAGACCTCTGAGGGAGGGAGGGAGGGATCCACAGGCCTTATTACAGACCCAGCTACACACCGGGCTTCACAAACAACTGCTTCACAGCCAGTGGCAGCCGCTGAGAAGCAACAGCAACACTGCAGGATTTGTACTGTGGAATGAGTGCTTGTGTGGTGTGATCACTTACAAATGAGCATATCTACTATCTGATGTTTAAAAGCACACTTAGCTGTATGCCTGGTTCAGAAAAATAAACTGAACTGTGCTGGTTTATAGACAAATTAAACAGATTAAGTCACTGAAATGACAAACTTACTACAACGATACAGATGCTGAGTATCCCTGGCACTTCTGGGTGGGGTGTGTTGTACCACAGTCTGCTGCCAGCTCATATCAGCTGAGAGCGACTGTTGCTGGACTGCACCGTCAGCCAGATCACAGGACAGAAGTCTCAGAGTGATGAAGTCACTGTTTTGCAATGGTCCCCAGGGCAGTGATTTGTGAGCTAATCTGGGTCTGTCTCCCCAGATTCCAGGTCTTTCTCTCCCTGAGGAGCCGCTAATGGGACACTGGGACGGAGCCACCATGCAGCAGAAGTCCTCTCGGCTCACAGCGCTGACATCCATCTCCGTAATCACACACCGAAAGAAGTAGAACAATGTTGACTTCATTTTGCTGCACACCCAGGCATACGCACACAGACCAACAAACCCGCACAGAAGCAAAGCCAGAATAAATTAAGTATTGCATATATAACCTTGGCTATTTGCAATTTGTCATGCAGCCCGAGAAAGATAATTGAGGCAACCTCCCGGTATGCAAATAGAATGATAATCAGCCCCACTACTCCAACAAACACATGCACAGAAGAAAAAAAAAACAGTTACATTGTTAGCAATTTCTAATAGAGGACACCTATTGACCCATTTTCTCTTGGAAAGCAATTTGTCCCTCCAAAATAAAACTAATAGGTGGCAAGATGAATGGATTAGAGTGGGCTAGACTGGGTGCACTGTGCCACGAGGCACTAAATCACCAGATTATTAGTTTTATGAGGCAAGCCCATGAGAGAATGATTGCTAATGTTCCCAGAGTAACCAAGGGAAATAAAGGTAATGGAGCAATTTATAAATTCTGATTGGTATACATAGAGAACTTCCAGCCCATCTCCTTTGTTATTTTACTGCTCTCGATAAAATACGCCCCAAGCCACACAAACACAATGGCCGGCTATCAAAATCAATACAATCACAGAACCGCGAGTGCTGCTTCTGCTCCTTTGTTATTTTTAGTGCAATGCAGTCTGACTTGCAGTTATAAATCAAAATAATGTGGAAAGAGGAAAGAAAAAAAAGCACCAACATCAGCTTCCATTTCTTAACTTCATTTAGCTTGTCTGGGAGACATACAGATGATGATTCAGCCCCCCAAACATACAGTCTGCATAGGGGGGTGCTATTGATAATGTTGATGGGCCTTATCTGAAACCATACATCACAATTTGTCTTTCATAGCTGTGGAGATTGTTGGCTGAGACAGACAGACAGAGGGAAGACAGGCTGCTGAGAGAGACAGGTGTTCTGTTTAATCCGCCCAGCTCAGATGAATAACCATCTTTCACTCATCCTGTTTTTGTAACCGCACGACTTTCCATCATATAAACCCAAATCCCTAATTTCCACCTCTTCACAGCTCTCTGATGTTTAAATTGTAAGTTGCGCTAAGTCCAAATGTAGTCTGAAATGTTCTGCAGATGTAGACCCCTCTCATGTGGTTCATGAAAGCAGAGATTTATCTGGTTAGAGAGGCCTCGTTGCTTTGCGGCCGCAGCCTGCCTGCCTCATATTCAAGCCGAGGTGGGTGGTCCCATGTCCATTTCTCAGGAGGATAAACAGCACGTATCCCTGCAAAAATCTGCTCTTATTGTTTTGTTTTACACAAACCGCCCAATTATAATTTCATTAAAATCAAAACAAGACGGCTCGCTGTTTAAACTAGACATGTGCGGCTACGGTCTCTAATGTAATTTGATCCACTGCAGTGTTGAATTTCATATTGAAGTCGAGGTGAGAGGAGGTGAAACAGTTTACGTGTAGAGAACAATGTGGCAAGATGGAGGCAGGGTGAGAGTGTCATGTCATCTCTCAGCCCTCAGCAGCTTGTCTGTTGGTGCATCTGTGATAGATTTGTTCTGCTGGAGTGTTTGGAGCAGAGCAGAGCTGATATCTTACCATATGCAGACACAGCACACACACACACACACACACACACACACACACACACACACACACACACACACACACACACACACACACACACACACACACACACACACACACACACACTACTTGACCTTTCAACAGCAGCGCTGACAGCTCACAAACTCCTCTTGTAAGTGAAAATCTCATATACTTTCCACCCACTTCTTGTCTTTCTGTGGTGAAAGTGCGTTGCTCACTTGTGTTTTCACTTCCTTGTTCTACAGGTATGAAGCAACACTATGAGTACAGCAGCAGTATCTGTTGTGACTTGTTGAGTTAAGGTAAGTATCACTTTTGTGAATTAAATATTCATTCCAAAGTGGGTGATTCAGCGAGGACAATTCACCGCTATCCTCGGGCCAATATGTTTAAATTTTTCAAATGCAGACTCCCACCAATCTGCACTTTGTCATTCCATCTGTGCTCCTATAGTCCCACAGAGAGGGTGTTTTTTGGGTCAGACTGTTGGTTCATCATCGCCTCACATTTCCTGTTGTGAAATAGCATGACACTCGACACAAGAGTAAAACAGATCTTAACAAATCATGAGAGCGGAAACTATGTAGGATGAAAGTTTATCTCAGAGTGTGAGGATTCAGTTCTGGTGTTTTTTTCAGCTTTATATGCTGATGAGGTATGTTATTCTGGTTTTGGAGTATCATCTAAATCGAAGCAGGTTTTAAAGCAATTCACTGTCAACCGAGAATGTCAATTTAATTCCACACACAGCTTTCAAGAACCACTGACAGCAGGATGCAAGCTCAGACATGGAAATTGATTTTCCAGCGGATTGATTCCACCCCGGATCTTGTGCTGATCTACAGAGAAAGAAGCAGTAATGACACATTCTGTGATCCCACAGTTTCTATACGATGCGGTTAGGTTTTATCCAAATGCGACAAGGCCTGTAATAAATCTTGTCTTACTTCCATCAGCTTGCCAGCAGCTGGGAGCCGTCAAGGGAAGCCACCCCAAGCAAAATGTTATTCCAGCTTGTTAGTGTTTGAAGTCACAGCAAGCTGGGCTGCAGAAGCTGCTGCCTGTGGTTTATGGCTTGTGGGGTTGCTCAAGATATGGAGTCTCACTTTCCAAGTCAGGATGTCTCACCGCCATTGAAGCCACAACTGTAGCTGTGCGATAACACAGGCACGTTGAGAAGAAAGGACTTCAGAGCAGACATGTGGTCTTGACTCAGTGAGTGACAACACTACAGTCTATGTGTGTGTGTGCGCCTCAGCTCATGTTGTTTTTCCATATCCACCTACTGATGCAGCACTGCAACCACTTGCTCAAACACTATTACTTCCTCTTCCTTCTACTTTCAAATTCTTGCTTTTATCTTAAAGAGGCAGATTTTTACGAATTTATACACTTGGCAGGTTCCTCTTTGACAAAACATTTTTATGGTCCTTTTCACTTTGACAATAATTCATTAGACATTCTAGTAAAACTGATAAAAGCTGATCACTGATCAACCAATATGTAGAGTAAAAACTACCGAGTTCAAAAACATACAAAAACTGTACATTTAAGCACACTACATTTAATTAGCATTTAGCAATGACAACATAATTACTAGCTATTAATAGTTCACCTTAATATAATCATTACTGTTTCTACTAATGATACCCAATGGGTTTTCGCAGATATCTGATATGCCTATGTTGTCTAACTCATTTTGGCCAATTATCATATTGTTATGTCTACTCTTAATGTAGTCTGGCTCCCCACACGGACAATTCAGACATAAGAATGCACTTCCTCTGCATATATTATGTAATTTTCTCCTTCCTTTCCACTGTTTGTGTGCTATCATTTTCAAAATCCCCTTTGCTATACTGGAAACAGCGATAATAATCTCTGAGCATCAACTTACATGTTGAAAATGAAAGGTTCTCTCGAGGATTTGCGTTGGGTCATAGGACAGACCTGCCATTTTAATGTCAGTACTCGCCCACCTGAGACAAATGTTTGACCAGAACAATTCCATTGCTGCATCCTCATTTTAGCATCACTGAATACGAGTCTGATTCATTCTGTGGAGAAGGGTCTGGCTATGCGAAACAAACTCTTTTGATGACAACCCACTGGTCAGTGTAGATATACAAATACACTGTTCTCAAATACAAAAGTACTTTGATTTACATGCATATATTCTGAAGCAACATTCTCAAGCAAAACTGTAAACTTTCACCCTGACACTTGTTATCTGCATGTCAATAATCTGCTTGCGTTCATGCAAAGATTTCATTTTAAAGTCTTTATCAGTCAATGTCACATTTTTGACCTATGTATTTAGCAATTATTTTATTATCAATTTATTTTAAGATTTTTTGTCAATAAAATGTCAGAAATACACATTATTTTTTCCAAAGCCCAAACGGGCATCTTCAACTGTTGTGTTTTACCCAACAGTCCAAATCCCCAATTATTTACAGCCACAGAAGACAGTTTAAGGCATCAAAATCCCACATTTGAGAGGCTATAACAGAGAATGTTCTGCATTTAAATTAGTTTTGAAGATTAATTGTTTTACAACCAATTAATCAATTGTTCGACTTTTCAATTCAGGTCTAATAGATAAGAGTAACAATTTCCTGTTTGCACAGTCTCTTTAGGATGAATGCTCCAAAGGAAAGAGCAGTGCAGGACAGAGGCAGGTGGAACAAAGTAGTCTGTGTGAGAAAGACAGGGGAGGATGTGAAACTGTCTCCTATGTACTACTATGAATAAACCATTAGAGTTTAAGTGAAGGACATGCAGATACTAATTGGATATGCTTGGTTGATTCTATTACACTATGAAGATAAGGTTAGGCAGAGAGGTCAATAGGGCATTGTGACGCTCCATCTGATTCAGTGATAGTTTTCTCCATTCGATGTCCTAAACCTCCCTTGTGCAGACACACATGCACACACTCAGACACATGACTTGAGGGTCAGCTGTCATGGCTGCTGCTCCTGCTTGTCCCTTAGGGAGGGCGGGCGGACAGGCTATTGATCAGCCGGAGTATTATCAGAGCTGAAGCTGTTTATCATGCTGTCTGCTCTCAGCAGGGAGGCTCCGTCTCTAATGGACCATGGTAGGGCGCTCCCCTGCACCTGTCCTTGTCACCCCCACACCTTAAGCATCATCGATCCCTGTGTCACCGTCCTTGTCCCACCGGTGCCCCACTCTCTGGAGGAGAGTGGCTCCTCCTGTGCTGTACTGTCTGTACTGTCTCATCACTGCTGCCCTGCTGATGACTCTCTACTTGGTCCTTGTAGAAACTGCTGTCACCCTGGTAACTGCAGTTTGGAAATAATAATGAGCAAATCATCACGATGTGACCTATGATATGTTCGGACTGTTCATACTCTGTTATGAGACAGAAACCAACAACAAATAATCTTCATTTTCCTCTTTATATCTTAGTAGCTAAAGGGCTACTCCAACCATTAAATCCATCACTTTTATAAAGCTGGAGGGTTTCAGAGAGAGAGAGAGACGTCATCCTGACATCATCCACACGATCATTTTCTGATCTGACAACACTATGATAAGGGTTTAGCTTAACTGCAGAAACAACTTGGGAAAGGTTTAGATTGAAATGACTGCTTTGTTCAGGTTAGCAGACATCTTGGTTACAATAATAAACACACAGGACTGCAGCATGGGAATAATTGTCGTTATGGTTAAAAGAAACTACTGTTGACTGTCAAACTTGTTCTTATTCCCAGGATGTCAAAGATGTTTGTGTCTGACAGATAGGCACAAGGTGTCCTTTGGTGTCAGTATCACTCACATCGATATTAAGTGCAATTGGTGGCAGACATACAGGACTTTCTCCAGTTTAAAATAACCTTATAGAATGTTAGCAGGGGTGGATGAGATGCAAGCTGCAGTGTTTTTCTTCTCGGAAATGTGTCCCGTGTTGTACCTTGACTTTCTACTTAGTTTTGTTTTGGAACTTGTTTTTGTTTTCATCCACTGTTTGAACACGTTTAGGCAAGAAAACTACTCATCTAAGTTAAAGCACAAAATATACTTGGTTAGGTTGAGGAAGAGATCCTGGTTTTGGTTAAATTACACACTTTCACAACATTACCCACATGCTACACACTTGTGGTTCCTCAAAAAGATCAATGGTGACAACATCATCAGAGGACATTAGACTTTGGACTGATGGCTTCTGTTTCTGATGTTTAGTGGTTTTGATATGTATACGGTGCCTTAAAAAAGTACGCTGAAGGTTACAGCATTACAACATAACAACAAGCAGTCCTGATAAAGTGAAACGATGTGACCAGATGTAAAATCGAGCTCAACTCATGGTAGAAGACAAATCTCTTCTGTTAAACTCTGTGACTTTGTTCATTCATGCTGGACACGTCAACAGGCTGTATTTGCTTTGAACCAGAAGTGATACTGTTGATTTTCTTGGAAGGACAGTTCCAAGCCACAGAAGACATTAGTCAACCCTGTGTACATTTCCCAAAAATTGTGTAGCATGTTTGATCTAGTTTCAAAAAGCTTCTATCCTATTTTCAACATTTACTTTGATGACTAAGGTATAGATAACCCTT
This sequence comes from Acanthochromis polyacanthus, assembly GCF_021347895.1. Classification (NCBI taxonomy): domain Eukaryota; kingdom Metazoa; phylum Chordata; class Actinopteri; family Pomacentridae; genus Acanthochromis; species Acanthochromis polyacanthus. The sequence continues at coordinate 12,641,437 of NC_067120.1, read as the reverse complement.
GTTGGCAGACAAAGCTAGAGTGTGTTTTCTGTTGACAGTAGGTGACCTAGTATATGTGCTCACTTGATGAGATAAAACTGTGTCCAGTCACACACTTTGAGGCAGTGGTCAATATCAGTTCTGTGTACAGCAAAGCTGTTAGACTGGCCTATTAAAAAAGAGGCAGTAAATGTCAGGCACCAGAGGCCGAGGCCATAAACAAGCCAGTGGACAGTGGTTATTCAGAGGTCACGCAGGGAGCTCAGTCGTCTGTGGCGGCTGGCCGGGGGAAACAAAGTGATGAGGATTTAATGATATCCAGCTTTGTGGCTATTGATAGCAGAGTCAATGGGCTGCACTGTGGGTGTCTCTCTGATACACAGCAGATTAGCAGCTCTGTGCCAGATGAAAACGTCAGAGATCAATAGGACACAGGGGAGAATCAATAATCGTCCCACTGCTCTGTGGCTTTCATTTGGTGGATTGCTCTGGTCCTTTATGGCCTGCCGTGCTGTCAGCGTGCCATTAACTGCATTCATAAAACATGCATCACAGATCTGTCACGGGCCTCATATGTTAATGTCTGCTGCTAATGAATATGAATGCTCTGTTCATAAGCCAAGTCTCTCTCTCATTACATTGCTTTACACCTCACTGAGCCGGGTGAGCTCGCCTTGGATGAAATGTAAATCACTGCTTTATTGGGGTAAAATGCATGACTATCATACTAAAAAGCCATGCAGGTGAGAAGAAAATATACTCAGCTTGCAGTAGACGCACACTTTGAAGCCAATAGTCTTGTAAAAGTGTAAAATGAGTGGCTAATTGCAACATCATCACTGAGCCTGGGATGAGGGAATAACAGAGAATATTCAGTCATGTCCTTAAAACTATAATCAGCATTACCTGGCTGTCACGCTTCATTATAGTCCAGAGATCTTAGATTAATTAGCATTATTGTGCACAGTGAGTGAGAGAATTGGACAGTAATTACATTAACCTTCTGGATCACACCTTGTCTTTTTACAAGACGTGTCTGAGCTATAAAAGATTGCTACTGCATAGATGATTACTCTTATCCTTGACAGTGTCTGCCTTCCAAATTGATCCAATTAGCCATTCAGGGCTAATTTAATTACTTGGGGCTGCTATAGCCTCTCTATGATTCTGTCCTTGCCACCAGGATAATCATAACTTTTAGCTGCGGAACAGATTATCTTTAGCACATGCATGAAGAAAGCAAATTTAATCTGATATGGGAAAACATGAATTAACAGTCCCTCTTGCAGCAACCGAAAGCAAGCAAAAATACCTCTCTGTCCTGATTTCTCGTGTATTAATGCGCTCTACACTGAGCTTATTCTTCAGCGCTGACAGAACTGAGAAGGAGGAGAGAGTGAGTCTAGCTTTGTCACAGTTATCAGTCTCAGAAGTCTCTCACTTCCCCAGAATATCAATCATGTGAAAAAGTATGTTTCATTTTATACACTAATGAAGGTGAGAGCTAGTTCATATGAAAGAACATATCCATATGATTAGTATGCATGGGGCAGGCTCACAGTTGATATTAGGTGAAACCGTCTTCATGCACACAGAGTAATCTCATCTGCTTCATTTTGAGCACAGCGGTGGGACGTCGGGCACGTACCAATCTTCTCTGCTCCAGGGACAATATGGGTTTGAGAAATGAGAGGTGGAAGCCACCATGTTGCCAGCCACATCCATAATTGGCAAACTGAACAAGATGAGAATGAACTCTGGGCTTGGCTCGACTTTGTTGTAATTAAGATGAAATTCACCAATCATTTAAACTCACAAATGGAGGTTTGACAGCAGGCCAAGAGCCTATTGAAATACCATTGGCTTGCAGTTTAGGTATTTATCTGTCTTTGCAGAAGGGAGGAGGCAGTATTTAAGTTTCTTCAATCAGCATTCAAGAATGGATTTCCAGTAAAACTATGAGTAGAGGTCAAATGGTAATATATCAGAGAAAGAAGAAAACATGTACACTGTAATGAATCTGAAATTAGATGCAGGCAAAGATTTCACAAATTAACCTGGTTTGTGCAAGATGAAAGCTTGTCTTCTCGCACTGTACGTGAAGGAGAAACTAATTTACTCAATATATCTTGTGTCTGTTAAACAGTTTGCATACTGTGTTGTGGGGAGAAAAACAACAATAAGATCCACAGGAAGCAAATCTGTTGAATAGCCTGATGAAAGAGTTTCTCTGTTTGCATTTCTCTTTTATCTGCTCATCTCTCCGTGGATTCGGTTCATAAGCATGACATGTTAGATTCAGGCCAAGTTTGGGAGCGAATGAGCTGAAACTGATCCAGAGACTTGGTGTTCACGGCAGCCGGTGGGAGCCACATTAAAGACAGCGTGTTTGCAGCTCTGCTCATCCTGCAGCCGTCTTTCTTCGGCGCCTCTGTGCGAATCTCTCTTGGTCATGAACACGGCGTATAAACAGGGAATTGTTTGGGGAGAGTTCCTTTAATCTGTGATTATAACACCAGATCAATGAGGACTCCTGCTCGGAGCCGTGTCAGGGATAAAAAGGAGAATTTACATCAAATATTCATAGCCAGCTTCCCCAGAGGATTCACCACCACAGACAACTTTTATTCTATACAGAGCAGACAGAATAAAACCACCAAGTGCATTCTCTGTACAGACCGAGCTGCTCCAGATTGGGTCTTATGTAAGGAAAGTTACAAACTGCGGTAATTATCTACAAAGTGCAGCTTTATGTTTTGAGAGAATACACTTTAAATAGCAAAAAGAAGGCTTTCTTGCCATCCCCAACCGGTGTTAAGAACAACATGTTAAACATGGTTACCCAACAGTATTACACAGTCAAGGAAAATAGCCTCTTGAGACAAACTCAGCCTTCTCATCTGAACATGTTGGTCTTTGCATCATGATTCCATCTAAAGAACTGAGGCAAGACTGAAGACTGGACAAGGTTTCTTAAGTGCAAAAGCACAATGAATAATGAATGATTGCTGTGTTACGAAAGTGAAACAATGAAAAGTTTTAGGGATTAGAGTGGTATTTGTCTCCTGCTGGTCCTTCTTGTGCCACCAGTTAAAGGCAGTTATGTTTCAGGCTAAAATGAAAGTCATTATGGTGATTTTACATACAAAATTATTCAACAGTTATGCAACCTGTTTCATTTATTGGTTCTATTCAGTAATGTATTCTGTATTTACCACTGATTTACACATTAAATTGCACCTAGTTACTAAACAATGGTCTGTAGTTCTCCTTATTCCTGCACAGAAATCAAGACAATACAATGTCACTGTAGAGAAACAAATTAGCTGCGATTTTATTTGGTAAAACAGAACTTAGAGAACCAGCACACATAGCAATGCAAGCAAGTTTAATCTTTTTAAATGTTTGATGGTATTTGCTTGAAAGTGAAAGCAACAAGTACATAATTATCTGTCTAATTAAGCTGCCAAAACACAAGCACAGTGCTGGAGCACCTCTGAAACAGTGAGTGCACCATTCATTAGCATGTGCTATAAGCTTATTAATCATCTAACAGCCAATTAGCACACTGTTACCATTTGCAGTGGGTGTGTAAATAAATTCCTGGGTTAATTTCTTCCTCTGATAATAAAAGGAACATTATGAAAATTAGCTCTGTGACTATGTAAATGATCTATGTCGTTAATTGCATAGCAGCGATAGATGTTTGCCATGAACAGGGCTGGTGATGCAACAAATATTTCCCGGGCTGTTAGAGAAATTAAACGGGTAGCTGCTGATTCCCTGGAGGAATCCACAAGCTACAATAATGACATTTACCCAACCCTCTGGCACACTGATAATGACAATGTCGCTGCTTGGCAGCAGGCCAGTGGGAGGTGAGGGCGATGGTGTGGGGCTGGCAATCATCTCTGAGAAAGACAGCATGGACACACACACAAACACACACACACTGGCCACACTGTCAGGAAAACAGTGGGCTTTAAGGACTAAATCAGCTCTTGTATCACCCACTGGTAATTAATAATAATTGCTTTCTAATAAGGGCCATGCCATTAGCAAATTACCTCTCTACTGAAATGCAACCGCAGCAGAACATGCTGTTATTGGAAATGGAATCTAATGGGATTCACTTGACCAAAATAAACACACACACACACACACACACACACACACACACACACACACACACACACACACACACACACACACACACACACACACACACACTGTGTTTTCTATCATTGTGGGGACTTACCATTGATTCCCATTCATATCTAACCCCTAACCCTTACCCTAACCCTAATCTTAACCCAGACCAAAACAATGGCGAACCCTAAAGAAACGATTTTGCACTTTTACTTTTTTCAGTAACAACAACATGGCCAAGAAAACACTGTTTAAACTTGTGGGGACTGAAATGAGGTCCCCACAAGTGACATTGTTTTCGGTTTTCCTACAGTTGTGGGGCCATTTGGTCCCCACAAGTTTAGTCAGCACCTGAGCACACAAACACACACACATACAAACACACCAAATCCACTGAAAACAACTGATGACCACTCACTGCTAATGGAATTAGATGCATAATGCATTACGGCTGTCAAAATAATGTCATCAGTTCCACAGACATCAAACTGATGCTGAATCACTGCGCAGCCCTGACAGCTGAACTGAAGGGGGGATTTCACTGCTGATGTTTTCCTGACAAGTGAGTGCAGTGAGAGATGTTCGGATGTGAGAGAAACAAAAATGCAAGGTGGGTTCTGTTTTTTTTTTTTTGCTTGAATTCCACCACCTCCCCCGATGTTCAGACCCTGTGATAAATGCTTCAAGCTGGTCTTAACCATGCGTGTGACAGAGGAGGAAATGGAGGCCAGTGCAGACAGACAGGATGAATGGAGCATTTACTTCGGGTGGCTTCCATAAAACAACCTTCTATGCAGTAGTACCCGTGCACTGCTGACACTGTCTAGCTACTGACTGTGCACCTCGGACGCTTTAGCAAATGCACTCAGCATGGGTTTCCGGATGAGGTTAGACTTCACTAATGTCAACAAAATTCAAAGTATGGATGGATCTGCCCTTAGATCTGGACTGTGCAACCTGTAAACTTTAAATCATGTTTTTATCTTATGTTTCATGGTTATAAAAAGATGTAATTATAGAAGGACTATGCTTAGCTGTTTGGGCTGCAGCTATCTTGTCACGTTATGTAAGTGAATGTCCTGAATTAGTGTTTATTTATCGGCTGCTCATCCTTGAATTCTCAGTGCAGCCAATTCTTCCCTCCTTCTGCTGCCCAATCAATTAACACACGCGTAATACCAGGCCTATTAGAGCCAGCCAAAACTTTCTCAGCCCTGTCATCTGCTGTTGGAACAATTGCTTAATATAACACCAGACTCGAAGGAGCACTTACCAGGGTCCAATCTTCTGGAATCAATAACAACAGGCAGGCTATATTGTTTCAAACAAGGAAACAGCGGGGGATGAGAGGGAGAGAGAGAGAGAGAGGAGGGAGATGGGAGGTGGGTCAATACAAGTGCTTGGGTTTAAGAGATGCTGGCTCAGCCATAAAAAAAACACATTGTGCCCTAAAGTGCTGCTGTTCTCTGACATGGATATAAGCAGAGGGGAGGGCAGAGATGCTGTGTGTTGTTGGGGTCTGACGAAGGACGTGGCCTATCACCACGACTATGAGAAAAGTCATGAGGCTTAACCTCTGAGCACTAACACAACAGCTAAAGGGCAGCGTCCTGAAGGGAGACGCTGTGTGACTGTCTACAGCTTTTGTCACCGGCACTGTGGGACAGCGTCAGGGAGTGGCTGCAGCCGTGGCATTTAGGCTCAGGAAAGATCTCATTTTCTTGATGATAATTCTTCAGGAGCTGTCCATCAAAGTTGATGAAAATTCAAATTGTGCTGCGAGCAGATGATTAGAAAGGCATTTGCCATCCGCGTAACACAAATGTCACAGTCTTGCTAGCATAACAATGGCAGGGCAGAGCCACCCAGCCGAGCTAATGGAGAGCATTTTTCTAGTAAGTGAAGCTGTTGCCTCCCTGGGGCCTGTCAATGTCAGAGCTGCATGGATCGCATCATTTCCTGTGCCAGCAGGGCGAGCTGGCTGGAGACACCACAAAGTATCGATCTGTCTGTAATCACACAAGCAGTTTTGGCTTCAGAAAAACTTCATCCTGAAGTGCTTAGCTTTAAGGACAGGATCCAATTTCTTTGCACAGTGCAGCAGGAGAGGACCAAAGGAGGGAGGGAGACAGATTTGGTGTCAGTGATCTTTACTACAGGCCTGAAACAGAAGAGCAGCCAGTATCGACAGCATGCTGTCTGTCATCAGTACGGAGGTCTAAATCTGCCCCTGTATGACCCAGTGGAAACACTCATGTGAAACCACACCACCGCTGAATCTTTTAACACACAGTCTAATAACCAATCCTCACAGCTTTCTCCTACCAAATCAATAAGCGAAGCACTGGTGCTGGTGCCAAAATATGAGTATTTGCAAAGGGCTTATAAGAGAGCGAGCATCAATGACTATAAAAAAAACAAATGAGGAAGGACAAACCACATTCCTGAACTTCTGGGTGTCGTGTGTTTAGAGAGAGAGAATGCTTCTTCTCTGTGCATTTCTATTAAAAACTGATCATGTAACTGAAAGGCATTTGGCAAATGTGAAAAATGAAGAAAAATGACAGGCTTTCTCGATGATGGAAATTTGAATAACTGTCTATTTTGGGAGCAGAGGAGGTGGTTTTGACTAACCACGAATGGGTGAATGATCACACCTGCATCCTTGGATGAAGACAGTGAACCTGAACAGGCAGAAAAAGGATCGGATGAGAGAGCAAGGAAGCAGGTGAAGAGGAGGTGTGAACTACAGCGTCCTCCCAGGAGGAGTGTGATCATTTCTGCCTCTCATCTCACTTCTCTTTGATGTATTTACATGAAAGCATCGCCCAGTCAGTCTCAGAATTTCCAAATTAAGGTCTAAATGTGTGAAAACCTATTTGTTTTACATCACTTAATGTCTAGTAACCTGTCAATAAATAAGTACATAACAAGAAATCTCCTCATGAAGAATTATTTGAATAAAGATTTTCAAAAGATAAGAAAGAACAGGGAAATTAAATGTTTTACATCATATTGGGTTTGCTTCAATCCAAGAATGATAATATGTTTCAAGCAGAAATCCTGAGAAGATAAATCGTAAATGCCGACTATTTACTTTTCTGCCTCAACATATTGGCGCAGGAAGCAGATGTGCAGAGGAGCAGCTGCCTGCAGACAGACAGAGAGAGAGCTGTCTGCTGCTCTATGGCTGCTATCAAACAGCACACCATGACTTCTTCCAGCTTACAGCACGCTACCTGCATACGTCCCCCCAGTTGCCATGGTAATAGAGACCGGCGTAAGTAGTGACGGGCCAACCACAGACATCAGAGCAGCTGTTAAGCAGCAACATCAGACGAAAGCTGGCGGTGTGATTTATTAAGCCCGTGTTCAAAGTCCATCTGAACCGTAACAAGCCTATAAGCATGCAACGGATCAAATACATTAAACTCGCTGAGAAAGCTCCGTCCCTCTTCATTACCGTGTTCATATTACATTCCACCATGCATGCAAGGCTGAATGAAAGGACAAACAATAAACCGAATAAAAAGATACTGGACTGTGCTCAAAAGCAGGTTCGCCAGCTTATTTGGAGCACACCGTGTTTATGCACAGAGTGAGCCATAATTTGCTCCTAAATAATTGACTTCTCCAGTGTTAAAATCTCAGGGGAGCCTTTCTGTTTATTCACTGAATGGCCTTTGCAGCATGTGCAGCATATTAGCCTTTCAGAAATGTCTTGTCAGGCCTGCCACCGGGCTGTACGTGGAGACTCTATTCCATAACACCTTTCCCTGAATAATAACCTTCAACTAACCTTTAAACCACAGTGAATAATTTCAATCCTATTTTCATATCAATGGCTGAGTCAAGCCAGGCAATTATCTTTTATCCGTATACTTTGCTGTCAGCCGAGAGAATAATAAAGTTTTCCCTTGTGAGGAGCTGGAGGAGGAAGAAAAGAGAGGGAGCCAAAAAAGCCGAGCAAGATGCTGGAGATGCTATCTAAAGACATTAATGCAGCGATGAATTATTCAGTAATGACTACAAGATCTGTCATAAAAAAAAGAGCTCTGCTAACATCTGCACTGTGTTCTGAGGGGGCTGAGCAGAGCAGGGCATTGACGCCAGAACGCCTCTGAAGATAAACATGACAAATTGGCAGATCATCTGTTCAATTAGGATAGCGGAGCAGGTGTGCCGGTGAGGTGCCTGTGCCACAGGATGACACAGTTACCAAGCCAAACCAGAGGCATGATGGGAAATACCTTGTTTGTGTGACAGTGATGTAGAGCGATGCACCAGAAGGATACCCCAAGAAAAAAAAAGAAGGATATTCCCCTTGGTACTCATTAAAATTCGACTGCAGACGGCACCCTGCCCCTCTCCCCCACCGCTTCATCGCTTCATCCTTCTGCTTTTTGGCTCCTCAGCTGCCTGACTGGACCTTCCAGGATCATTTCTTATTAATCCATAAAACATACTGCACTGGTGATTGGATTGAAGAGAGCAGCGGAGCAGCAAAACACGAGATATGGAAAAATATCACACATTTTGGCGAGCAGGCAGGCAGGCAAGCAGGTTGTGGGGGTTGAGGGAGGGGTGAGAGTGGAGAGGAGAATAAGTGGTGAACAGGGAATGGGCTGCATGTGTGAGAGATGATGCTGGGGGGAGGAAGGGGAGAAAGAGGAGGAGGAGGAGGAGGAGGATCGAGGGGGCAAAGGAGGGAGAGGAGGTAAAGAGGGAGGAGGGGAGACGGTGGAGGGAGGGGGTGCAAGCAAGAAACATGTTTTGAAATATTAATCCATGGTTCTGGCCGTGGGCTGGTGCACAGAGATGAAAAAACGCAGGGGAACCTTTGAAGCGAGGGAATGTTCCCTGAATTTGTGAGGCAGGCGCTGCGCAGACGGCCATGTTGGTGGAGAACAACTGGGGCAGGTGCAATGTTTCTGAGAGCCCTCATCTCCACTCTATCCCATACGGCTTATTGGTGCAGCGTGTATTTAGAGTGCTCCCTTTTCCCAGCCCTGACACAAATGAGATGAGTGTGGTACAGTCTCTTAATCCCCCAGTGCCTTGTAAAGCCTTTGAAAGGAATACTTACTGCGGCATAAACTATCGTTCACAGTCTTAAAGCAAGCGCTGGCCTCGCGCTCTGAGCGAAAGACAACTTCCTACATGCAGCATTCACCGGCTGTAGCATCATCAGGTTTAGGTGAAGTGGAAAAGTGCTTAACAGGATATCACAGGATCTTATTGAACCTTAATGACCTGCTGGAGTCCCGCTGAGGGACAAATAGATTCAGCACTCTGTTGTGACTGCCCTGTGTGCCTGTTATAACCACAGCCCACTTATTCACAGCTCTGTGTAGCTGAGCGGCTAGCCACATCACCTCTCAGCCATCTCTCAGTGGTATCACACATGAGCTCACCAACACTTCCCCAGTCTCTACGCAGAGCCGTACAAGAGCCATAACCACAATGCGCGCAAAGCAGCATGAAGACGTCGGTAAAAAGTGACAAAAAGTGAAGGCTCATTAAACATGAAGGAGAAAACTCATTTAGGTGGATAACTTAATATGCAGTCCTCGAAATTTACCACAGCAAACACATCCGCTATGAAGACAATGCATTAAAACACTTTGAAAAATCACATTGGGAAAAGTCATCATCATTAAAGCATACTCAGGCTAAGTATCTTAGATGAATTATGCTCCCTGCATCAAAAGACAGCAGGAATAACATTGAGAGTGTGTCCTTTTCTCTTCTGTTCTCTGGCAGCACCCTGCTGGGAAACTTGAAATTACCCTCTGTCTGGCTATTCTCCACTAATAATAATGATAAAGTTTTTTCTCCCTAATTATGCAAAGAACTCTCAATTAGCATAACTCGTCCTCTGTGTCAGTACAAACAGTAGAACACCCCGCGGGCCCATGATGGTTTCATTCTCAGCCTGTTTTTTCTTTTTTCTCTCTTCCTTATTTCTGTTTTTTCTGACTTCCTCTAGTGAGCTAATGAAGATGTACGTTAATAAAGATAGCTGCGGTGGTGGTGGTGGTGGTGGTGGTGTTGGTATCGGTGGTGTTGGTCTAAAGGTGCAAAGGAGCTGCTGGAGGAGGAGATGATGCTGGGTTAAGTATGTCGCCCTCTGCAGGCCTCCCGCGGGGCTGCAGTGCTGTGAAAGCAGGCCTGCAGCCTCAGTGGAGAGGAGGCAGTGACACACTCCCTCTCACACAGCCTGCAGCAAAGATTAAAGATGTATGTTTAGGGCAGATCAAATAGAATGCAGAATCCACAGGCCTACAGAGAGAAAACAACACATTAAAAAAGATTTTAAATAAAACCATACACACTGTATGCTCAGGGCTTTGTCTGAGCCTGGAGTCACGGCGGCTGATAACGTCCATCAAGCTCGCTATCATCAAAAGAAACAGGCGTCCTGAAAAGCAGAGCCACTGGTTGTGATTTGCGCGTTTTAAGGACAGCACCGTCCTGAGGGGGAAACCATGAAAGAAAGCTGCGAACAAACGACGGCTGGTGTAGGATGCTCCTCATGTAAATGCATAATGGGAGTGTGCTGCTGCTGCTAGGAGATGGCAATCAGGCCTCACAGACGCACACACGACTGACCCCTGGGACTCCAAGGTGTCATATATAGTTTTTTTAAAAAAGCACAGGAGTGTGAGAGGAAAATAAGACGTTAAAAGCTGAGCGAACGCAGGCAGGGGAGTGTGTATTATGTACTACTGAGTGCTGATGAAAGTGCCTGTAAGTCCTTAAGGGTTTGGCAGTAAACACTACAAACAGACAATCCCCAGAGAGCTCCATCACCTCCCTCCTCTGCCTGCCTGCCTCCTTCTGCCTCTGACGAAGTGCTCTCTGAGTGGGAACACCATTAAGACCACAGCGAGGGTGGAGACACAGCATTTCCTTAAAGAAAAGGAAAAAAAAGAAGTCAAACCAGATGCCGGTTACCCTTGAATAGACCCACGGCTTCTGCTGACTTGTGGTCTATCAAGTGTCGTCAACACTGAAAAAAGTCACAGCTGAAGGTGTGAAGTGGACACCCAGCCACCACATGACACGGTGATATCCAATCAGCGGACAACATTTTGACACATCAGCAGCACTCCAGAGGGCCTGTGTCGACTCAAGTGTCCACATTTCTGCTCGGTGGGCGCTCGGCCCGGCCACAGACACAAACAGAAACACACACACACACACACACACACACACACACACACACACACACACACACACACACACACACACACACACACACACACACACTCACACACACACACACACACTCACAAACACAGAGGGGTGTACAATGCACAGGGTGGTGCAGTGTTTCCTGTGAGAAGAGGAGATGAAAGGTCACGTTATGGTGTCAGATTAGACATGGCTTTAGCTCCGGCACTCTCTGAGATCGGTCAGACACATTAGAGGGACATGTTTTCCCATCGCCTCATTTGAGGTGTGCTTGTGTGCCTCATGAAATCCTCTCCCCTCCTTACACTTCCACCGCCTCAGGCACTCACAGAAAGAGAGAGAGAGAGGCGAGAGAGTGTGTGTGTGTGTGTCTGTTCTGTGTGTGTGTGTGTGTGTGTGTGTGTGTGTGTGTGTCTGTTCTATGTGTGTGTGTGTGTGTGTGTGTGTGTGTGTGTGTGTGTGTGTGTGTGTGTGTGTGTGTGTGTGTGTGTGGGAAAGAGAGAGAGAGGATTTCACAAATGCCTTCATCATTTAAACGGCTGTGCTGTCGCTGGAGCGCAGCATGAATAATTCAGCGAGACTGCTCCTTCTTCAAACAGACAAATAGAACAGGATTACGCCTCCACAAAACAAACGGTAAACACCACAATCAAAACAACAGAATTAATTAGGTAATTAGGGAGACAAAATAAATGTGAAATAATGATAAACTCTTCTGAGACCACAGCTGCAACTCTGTTACAGTATGCAAATATGCAGATTCAAGAGTTCAGAATACATTACGGGCTCAGAGGATTGTTTGGAATGAATGGCACTCGCAACCAGTTTTAAAAATGATGAGATTCAACACATAATCCACATCCAAGCATGCCGCTGAGGAGGAATTTTCAAAAGTGTATTTGCAAGGCAGACTTGCACAAATCTATACGAAGCCAATCAATCAGCAGTGATGAATATTCAAAGCCGTTTGCAGGAGATCATCAACAGCGAATGTATTGCTTACTTAATGTTTGCATTGCTTTAAGAACTCTGGGTAAAATTGACTCATACGCTTATTAATGCTTGTACTTGAAAGTTGAAAGAGATTATAAGTCTTGCCTGTCAAGAATATATTTGTATATTCACAGTGACACCATTGAGTAGGGAAAAAAACAGATGTGGGGCTTACATAATTGAAGAATGAACAGCAATCCAGCTCAAGGATTTGTAGTTCATTTGCAGTCTAGCGTTAAGAAGGCCTTTATCTGCTTCTCCTTCCAGCTGGAGTATTTCAGTGCTCTATAGCCGATTAAAAGTGTAAGCAAAGAGAATCCTCCTCATCTCTGAGAAATCCAACCATGAAGAAGACGTGACAAAAGCGTTTGGAGAGAGCAGGCCTACAGAGAATTTTGTTTTGCGTGTGATCTGGAAAAGGTCAGGGCTAAACTTCGTGCACGCAGCAATTAACGTCTACGACTCAGGCACAGGATATACAGTCGACATCCTCGGATTTCATCGCATGACAGAGTCGGGCACGGGGGGCTTAGGTAAATATGAGCTATCCATTTCAAGCAGTATTTAAATCACATTTCCAAATTGCAGCCCTTGAACAGCAGTTTAGAGCGGGATGAGGAGGTTGAGGAATAATGACAGCTTCTCTGGGGTTTATTGAAAGTGATGAATGCTCAGAAGAGGGGATTGCTCGATGTGAATTCATGAATTTGAAAGAGATTATTTAAGCAGAGATCAATTTGAAAGTCCTACAGTTCAGCACTGATGCAATGTTTCAAGGGCAGAAAAATACTGAGCACCACCAAGTGAAAAAAAGAAAAAAAAGAAGGCATCCCCTCAACAGTTTGAAAAGCCCCTTTGCCGCTGGAACAAATTAGCTCTCTAAATCTGATAATGCCTCCATCCGAACCAGTTTCATCAGCAATATCAGGGCGAGGGGGGACACTACACGACACACTAGAGTGGAGAGACACTGTGCAGATACTGTGCGGCCTGATCCATATGTGTAGCAGCAGCATGTAATGATGGGAGAGTAAGAGGATGAAAAACAAGCCTTGATGTGGACTAAAGCAGCAGGGGTCACAAAAATAAAGAACAATCAGTCGCTGTTATGCGTTACAGTGAGTGTAAGTTTACAGCCGAACAGCAGCTAAACTGCTGGGACGAACTATATTAGCCACTGCTGAATACAACCCCCTGAAGACAGCATTAAAGGCTCGACAAGACAGACTGGAATACAGTGGAGCTATCAAAGGACCTTAGAAACGGATCCCCTGTGTCACAGGAGAGAAAAGAAAAATACATCACTAATAAATGAACATGAGATACAAAGAAAAATGGAAAAAATCTGGGACAAAAAGAATGTGGTGCACACATTTCGTGCGAGTCAAATGGAATAGCGAATGAGGAGCCGCTGCTGTCCTGCAGGGGCAGGGCGGCTGTTTTTCTACGGCAGCATATCCCTATCTATGCCAGCACTCATTTACTGATCTCATTAATATCCCTACTCTGAGGAGGAGAGAGACAGCAGCCGTGAAACAGCCTCCCCCATCTCCTCCTCCTCCCCTCCTCCCTGCATCCTCCATGTGGCTGTTCCACTGGGTCCCCCTCCCTCTCCTCTCATCTCCGCCTCTCTGTAGTTCAGTAATTGGGCTCAGCTCATTGTTATTCAAAACCCTGTAGAACCAATTAGCTGCAGACCTCCTGACCCTGGGTTGCTATGTAATGGTGCAAGCTAAAGACTCTAAGTGAGGAAGCCAAGAGCAAAGGTTTTAAATTCCTTTAGTTCCTGATTAATAATCCTGTCAGGGCGATCAGAGACATTAAAGAGAAACTCTGGTTCAGCTCCTGCTTTTATGGCTTCTCCCTCATTTCTCGGCTGTCCATTAAAGCTTAATGATGCCGGGGGTCGCTCTCTCTCCTCTGTCTTGTCAGATAAATGTACAGTTAACAGGATAATGAGGAATCCTGATCCTCTGGCAATCTGGGACAAAGCAGCCCTGTGACCCCACTGGGAAGATGTAGGGCAGCAGGGGAGGATGAGCGGGACGGCGGAGGCAGCGGTGGCGTGGATGGTGGACCGAGATGTCCGGCTGCCCTGGAGGAGAGAGATGAAAGAGCCGGGGCGGATAAAACCTGGGGTGGAAGGCAGAGATGAGAGGGATGCAGATAACACCCTCATGCAACATTGATGAGGAGAGTGAAGGTAAAGGAAAAGTAGTGAGTCTGCCTGGATGGCCTGCTGCTACAAGCGATTTGTTCAGCTGGGATACCAGAGTGCAGTTGTTTGAGTGTGTCACAGAAGAAATCATAACCAGTCAGCTACCCGGGAAGATTGTTTGTTTACGCCTGTTCACGTAAGCTTGGATTTATGGGAACAAAATTGACTATTCTTTGCATAACAAATCAAAATATCACACGCTGAGGCTACATTTATATACTAAACAGCTCTATGCTGCTTAAAGAGGTTTTAATGGAGGACGCTTCTTCCTGTAAGTCAAAGATGTCGCTTGTAGTGAAGAGAAAATTATCACCCAGTTCCCTAAAGAGCTCAGGATTTAGCATCTTTTTATTCTGATTTACAGTCTACAACAGGGTTCAGAGTCACTGCGTTCATTCGCTCATCAAAAAGACTCACTCTGTCCGACCTGCTCAACACCAAACATCTCATACATAAAGGTAGCAAGTAGCTGGTAAAACCAGGAGCAGCTAGCAGGTAAGTTGGTGGAGACCAAAACAGAACTAACAGCAGAGGTAATATGAGGGCTAATGAATGTTTTATCAATTAGGTGTTTTGTCTGTGTGTCAAAAAATGTAGAAAAATGTTAACTAGTGTTTCCCACAGCACACAATGACAAATGCCTTGCTTTGTCCACAAGTCAAACAATATCAGTTTACTGTCATAGAGGTGACAGATTCTACAATCGACTATCTATAAAAGATAACAGACTTTTTACTCTTAGAAAATTACTCAAACTGTTAATAGTTGGTGATTAACTTCACCACCACTAATCAGTTCATTGATTAATCATTGCAGCTCTAGTTAATAGGATTGGATTTATATTTGTCAGATAACTACAAACAAAACTCCACTTGAATGGTAGCGTTGCTAAGTGTGTGCAACTGTTTGTTAACAGGTTCAGCATATAAATTTGATAGATGATGAAGGTGTCAGTGTTGTATTTGTTTAAATGGAGCCAGTTTCAAGTGGCCATTTAAGGAACTGCAGTCCCCATACAACAGAATTAAAGAGGGATGGTTTTTAGAATCAACAGTTTTAGTTTTCATCGCTATGTTTTGTCTAATTTTTATGTAATTCATCTATTTAAATTGTATAAAGGTTTACAGTTGTGCGTAATTAATGCCGTGGCCACTTTAAATGATAGTTAGGTGTCCATGGACCACCTCTGCTCCACTTCTTTGCTCATTTTTTTGTATTAGCTGGTAGCTAGGACGAGTCAGGCAGAGCCAAGATGTTGGCAGTCAGAGCCAACACATGAGCTTTAAAAAAAAAGATTTTTAGGAAACCTGTGGGTTTTACTGTCACAGAGGGCTTGTCCATCTTTTTATAGAGTCTTTGGGTAAAATTCACAGACAGATGGCAAGAAAACAAGCGCACATATGAAATCAAACTACTGCTTTAAAATACACTTCTGAGCTGTCTTCAAGGGAAATCAGATTCAGATCTATTCTAAACCCCAGACGTATCTATTACAAGCTTGTCGACAGTCTTTCCAGCTGTTGGTCTCAGTTTTATAGAGCAAATAATTGTATGAAATCCCCACAAGGCACCGAACCAATATTTCCAAATCGGTCCATATAAGGCCACTGACCGGGCTTGTTTGTGAATCGTCTCTGCAGGTCATTACGATTTCCGAACAGAGAGGACGCCGAGCTCACACCTGTTTTCTGAAACCTATTTGGAGAGGTTGTGGTGTTTGCATTCCTCAAGCTGAAGTGCTTATTTGGTTCAGTTCTTCAGGCTTGGCCGAGAGTTTTGGGAGGATTCACATGCGATGCTGTAAACATTGGCTGCCTCGAGCCCTCTGACACTGATGCATCGCTTCCTAGGCTGTTATAAATCCTTTTACAACAAACTCCATAAAGCTCTTTGGTGCCTAAATATTTATGGTTGCCTGAGTTTCCCTTGAGGGTTGTTTTCTGTCAAAGTACCAACAGGACTAAGTCATGTGGAGCGACTCCAGACATCTTATCTGGGAGTTGGGGTAAAGGGCCGATGGTCTGGCCGTCACCACCAGAGGAGGAACACACAGAGAGGAAGGGCCACTAATGAGTGCTTCTCCCTCCATCACTTCTCCTCACCAGCCTCCTCTGTTAGTGGACTCAATTGACCCGGCAAACAAACACACCGCTGCGTGACCTCTGCTCGCCAGACAGACAAACAAACAAACTTTTCCGTGTCAAAACCACCGAGCACGCTTCTGTCAGGGACCACAAGGCAGTCAATGTAGGACAAACATGCTGGAAATATCAATGAACAGAAGACAATAACGGGCATGACAGGCTGTAACCCGACCTGCCTGCTGTGTGACTCATGGATCAGGGGGGTCAGTCGGTATTATTGCAGCACACCCTGCCAGCGTTGTGTGGATGCTGTGGAGTAAATACAGGTGTGCTGACGGTGAATCTCATAGGTAGCTGCCTTCCTGAAATGCGTAATTTTGCCCATCTTGGTGTTGCTGTCAGCTGCTAACAGTGGCTCCTTGAAACAAGTGTCTCTAAAAAAGCAGCAGTGGGCCTGATGAGTCCTCAAGCATCCTCCCAGTGCTGTGATTACTGACGTTTACCCTCTTTAATATGTGTAATTCCCATTTTCTCTGATTCATGAGTAAGGGCCCTCAGGGGGACCACACTAAGTGGCAGTCTGCCAAAGCCCTCCTGTTGGAAAGGCTCTAAGTCACTTCTCCCTCAGCAGTTAGATGCAGCGTGACAGTTACAGGTTGTCTCATCTACCTTTATTATAGTTATTTGCATCTCGGAGCACTGATGATAGCTTGATTATACAATGTCTAATGTTATGTGCTTCACATGCAGCTGGAACACGATTTTAGTTCGTGACAACATTCCTATAAAAGGCACAGAAAAACAGGAACAAACACTGTCTGTACATGTGTCACAGAAGCTACTTTTGTCTAAATGCACATTAGAGTCCATGTAATGACCACTGATTAGTACGACCAGAATAACTGACCACAGAAGACACTACAGCATGTATTTTCCTAATCTTTTTTCCAGTACAGTCATATGTAGAGACTTTATGTCATAAACACATGTGTACTCAAATGCAATTGCAACAGCCCTGAACAAACATTACATTTGTGAGGCTCACAATACTAAATGATGTGTCACAGAAACAAAAAAACATTAACTACATTTGTTGTAGCGGAGAGCATTATACTATCAGGTGTTCATGTTATTTTGTCCACACCTCTCCTGTATATTAACATTCAGCAACAACCTGAGCTGTTTTCCACAGGAGAACATCAGGGTGCCTGCAAAGATCAACATAAAGCCAAAGAAAGGCTGTTGTCAAAATAATATTTCCAACTGCAGTTAAACAACTAGCAGAAATCCAGTGACCGATTCATATAGTATTGAATTTCTCCGGCTTCCTGGCAGGAGGTACTCTTCATCTTCACCGACAGAGAGAATGTGAGAGGTAGTGGTTTCATTTAATGTCTAGTTAGTGTATTCTTTTCATCTCTGGGTTATAGAGTGTGCTACAGGCCAAACACAGACGGCTCACTGTTGGAGAACAGCTACATGATGACAGACCCACCAAGAATGTTACCCTGACCGCCATATGTAATACAGCACCAGAGTTCCCTTATTAAGGAGTGAAATAATTTCCACCAAAGTGGTTGCTGGTGCTGACAGCTCAGATTAATGCTCTCTGTAAAACAGCCAGAATAACAACTGCTCCTGCACGCATCGTGAAAACCAGTACGTTTGGCTGAGGGAAGCCTGCCAGCTCTACAAATTCATGCATATTTGGGTCTGTGAACATCTGCCAGCGCAAATAATTTATGCTGTTCTCTCAGCTAAGGGGCAATGAATCCCCTCTGAAAAGTTTTCTCCAACTTCTACAGTAAGCCTGCGTCTCCCCCCCCCCCCCCCCCCCTCGTCTCCCTGGTGTGAAGTGGTGCAGACACACGCTCCAACCACAGACCGGGCTGAATGAGGAGCATCCTGAGGCGAGTGGGAAAGTCCCAGGCAACACTTCAGTCAACCGAGAGCCAACTGTTTCCTGTCCCTCTTCGGGCCTCCGGGTGAGGAGGCGCTGTCAAGGCCACATCCACTGCATCACCAGGCTGCAGCATGAATGGAGCCTTGCCTTGGGTGGGATCTCTACAGCAGACTGATATCTGCATGCACGCCTCGCTGTTGGGGGGCCCTGTAGACGTGTTTCTCCACCGGAGCGATGAATATCTTATGATATCATGGAGGTGGATCAAAACATTTGAGCTCGCTGACACTATGCCACTTCCAACAGCTCTGTTGTTGTGTTCCAACACAATGGTATCAGGTGATGAAACATCCGAGGGGAGCCGTATTGATATTCAAAAACGCCACCACCAACAGATGGCATATAAATCATTAATTGATTCTCTGCCATTTCTGTTTGATGTACAGCACAAAATTCTGGGCTAATTTAGCTCAACTGTGTGCTGTTCCGTGATGATAGCTCGACTATTTATGAGCGTAGAGGAAACCTAACATTTTGTCATAAAATTATAATAACACACCGCTCTCTGTTCCTACAGTCAACAAACCCAGTTGGACAAGAAGCCAACTAAGAATCTATTATATCAACTTGCAAATTAAATAACAACCTTGAAAATATTTTTGTCATTATACACCTGACAACTAATTATAACGTATAAAAAGTACCTGGAAGCAGAAGGAAAGCAGTAATTTAATAAATTGACACGTAGGCCTTTGACTCACACGGTGGAAATATGTGGGAAGGGAGCCTAGAAAAACTTCAGACAACTATGCCAAATGTGCGTGTATAGTTTGTGTACGTGTGTGATCAGGCGCTCCCTTCCTCCTCGTTACTCGTCCTCGTCTTCGCCCTCTCCTCGCAGTCCAAAACGGTCTCCCACACTCCTCCAGCAGACTGGCAGGAGGTCAGCATCAGGCCAATCCTCAGCAGCCCCAGAAGGGAGCTGCTGTCAACAAGCAACATGGATAGTTTGAGCACTGAGGGCAAAGCTGTGGCACGCCGAGGTCAGGAGAAATCACTCAGCCTGCAACTGACCAACAGCACAGTTGGAGGAGATGTAACTGTCATGGTTTAGGCCTCCTAATGAGATCTCACCATCACATTCTTACAAATCTGAAGCACGCCGCTGCCTGTTCTGCTGAGAAATGCATTCAGAAAACGCTATCACACCGTGCTACTCGTGTTCCCATGTACTTCATTCTATTTGTTGAATATAAATTCCGATTCCTGCTATCTGATTGGCAACGCAGCAAGAATTGCATCATAAAAGCTGAAGCCAGTGTAGTCTAATACAGCATTTCTGTAGCTAAATCAGCCTTCATGAGTCTTGTAATATCTGTCTCTGCTGAAAATATGCTACAAATACACCAGTTTAAGTTTGTGGTCATTTTGGAGGCTGTAGTTTGTGATGTGCTAATTTCCAGTTTGGACCAAATACAAAGAACATAACTCGCTAATACAGCATCATCAAAAATGAAATGCTGCAACAAAATAACAACCGAGGAAGACAGGATTTATTGCAGGACTGGTGCACTGCATTGAAAGATTTTAGCTCGGTGTGCCTAATAAAGTGGCTGCTGAGTGTTTACTTCCTCTGTGCTCAACTCCACAGCTTATTTCTCAGCCAAGTCTGCCCTCTGCAGGTAAAAAAATGAAAACTTAGTGCCCTGGTTTTGAATCTAGTACGACAGCAGCGCAGTTTAATAAATTGACATTGAAATTTAAAGAAGAAAAAAACACGGATCCAAATACAAACAGAGTTCTGATGTTGTCCAGTTGTCAAAAACCACTTGTGGTTAAAGGTCATGTTGGCTTTATCTGCCATTTAGATATTTAGAGAGCTTCAGCTGATATATAATGCAAATGGTATGTTACTGTTATTCTGTTTTGTTTTGTTTGTTTTTTTGGTATCTGATAAAATGCAATTAAATAATAGTAGCAAATGAGACACATCTGCATCATCTTTGTTTGCTAAAGTAGATCTGCATGCATTTTTTCTTTTTTAAATCAACTAAATAAATGTTCGCACATATTCAATATATGAAGGAATGAAAAATAAAGTTTTAGTGCAATAAATGACAGCATTTATCTGCAGAAAGCAGCATCTCCTGCTGGTCTGGTTAACCTAATAATGTGTGATGGGAAGTGGATTATCTTGCCAGTGTACTGTGCTGCTGTTTACAGATTTACCTTAGTTCATGTGTACCATGCACCAATAGAGTCATTAACTGTGGTAGCTGGTCAGGCATCAGCAGCAGGTGCAGATCAACCCACCGCTATCCCTGTTAGCTGCCCCCTCTGGTAATCTACTGAGCTGATTATCAGCCAGTATCGATTGTGTCAAAATGGTAATCAACCGGCCCAATTAATCGGTCCACTGCTCGTATCAATTACGTGACATTTTCCACTCAGATTTCCAGGGAACAAAAGGGTGACTACTGCTGCTACTACCACTGTGCTGCTCGGATAAAGACACAGTCGTGTTTCAATTAATTAGTGTGCCCCAGTCTGACCTTTAGTGCACAAAGAACCTTGTTTTGTACTGATTTTCCACTTAAATGTTCTCCTTTTGCCCCACTGTTGCACTGCTCAGAGACATTTCTGTAAATCCAGTTCCTCTAAGCGACAGCTCCTGTTAGAAAAAAGGTCTTGTTTGCCTTTTGTTCAACTACCCCACTAATAACACACAACACCACATCTACACAGTAAAGCTACCAGCCGTGCCATTAGTCGTCACAATGTGCAGTGTTTGGTCTCATCCAGTTCTAGCCATGATTTGTTCTGATTTATCTTCACCTGTAAAATCAATAATGCAATATGCTAGAAAAATGTGAATTTAAAAAAAGTGGGGAAACAAAAATAATAGGAGTATCCTGATAGATTTGACTGAATAAACAAGATGCTTTTATGCAGGACCCAGGTGAGGGGCGAGCATCTTGGTTTAGAGAGGCGTCAAAGGTTAAATGAGATCGCTGCCCTGCATTTACACTGTGAATATTTTTTGTTTGTTTTTTTCAGAAACTGCATATCAGAAAATCTAAATTAACATAGAAACAAGCCCACAGTGAAGAGGTGCAATCGTGCACAGACACTCAGGCGTGGATCAAAGCTGCGGGGAGACACAGAGGAATAGCAGATGAAAGAGGTACACATTAAGCTGTTTACTAAGGTGACATGAAAAGGTGCTTTAGCTCAGTATTCAGCCTAATGAGGGAGAGAGACACGGGGTTATCTTTTAAGATATTCAGAGCTGCCAGTTCGCAGCCTTTTACGTCCCCACTCGACATCAAAAGAAAGCTCAATTTTCTGCCAAGGTGATGTCTATAGTGAGGCCCCTGTAGGTTAAATTAAATTTTGATTCAAGGACTCATTTGCGTTTGGGCCCCCAATCAGCTGAGGTGAAGTCTCAACACTTTTAATGCGTCGTGTGCATTGTGACTCCAGGACAGTGAAGGTAAAAGCACCTGCAGGGAGTCGTGGAATAAATTTGAAGGCTCCGAGAGTGATTTAAAAAGAGGAATACGGAAACAAAGACATAATTCTGCCACACAAACTTTCCTTTAATCTTTGCTCTACAAATATTGGACAGATTACCACGAAGTAAAGCTTATTTTTGTCTGTGTTACCAATATTGTGAGAATGTTAGCACTGATAACAGCCTCACAGAACTTTCTTAAGTCTTGAACTACAGGATATTTTACCAGAATAAGAAGTAAAATTAACCAGTAATTTTGTCTGGAAGAACCTTGAGAGAAATGGTCAAATAAAGCAAGAAAAATAGTTCTTAATAATTAGATAACCAGTGAAGAGAGGCTGCAAGTAGACATGTCTTTGTTTGAAGGGGCCACAAGCCAACAAATCTGGGAAGTTCTGCTCCAGGAGATGAATTTTGATCTCAGTGGCTGGAAATAGAAAAGTTGTGGGCTTCTTGCATTAAAAAGTACTAAGTTACGCTCAGATCAGAACCCTGTGGGTTAAAGACACGGCTTAATCGAATCAAATTCTAACAATTATTTAAAAACCCAAATGTGCAAAATGACTAAAGGCTCCAACTTGCTCTGAAACCTCCACAGTTGCTTGAATTAAAATATGAATCTCAGTGATGGAGAATTTAAAATGAGACTGAATGAAACCTTCTCTGTATCCAACAATTGAACTATTATCAAGGTTACTGATTCTTTCGTGGTTTATAAATTCACTCCTTGGTCAGATAATCAAAGACAAAGTCTTTTATGTGGCACTGGAAGAAGCATTCCTCATTTAAGTATAAATACAACAGTGTGAAAATACTTAAGTAAATGTACTCAGTAACTTTCCAGCAGAGCACTGGGGTGGGTTCATGTTTCAGATGAGAGATCGGATCATCACACATGTAAAAAAAACCCAGACTGCAAATTGAGCAAAGGCCCCAACATGCTCTGAAGCCTCCACAGTGTCTTCGACTCCCACCAAGTGGAGATGCTGAGCACAAAACCACTACTACGCCGCATTGAAAACAGATGGATCAAATACTCCTTCCCATTTATTTGGACTGCTCTCTGTTATTGGAAAGAATCTCAGTTAGAATTACCCAAATCTGGCTGCCTTTCAGGAAAACAAATGGACACAGATGTAGTTTTCCATTTTACAGGCTGTTTATGTCTTGCAAATTCCTTCTCCAGAAGAGCGGGATACGCTCTTTCATGTTTTAATGGCTCTGAGTGACCGCAGCCCTTTGTGGCAAATGCTCTTTTCCAATACTAATGACATACAGTCACACAAGACTCTGGCAGCAGTGCGCTACTGAGGCTGCGTGCCCATTGTGTAATTAGTCTACCACTAAGTCCTAGTCTGGGGAAACATTCGCAACCACATTAAACACCGACAGTCTTTCACCTCGGAGAGCTCGGAGCAGATGGATACGCTCTGGAGGAGTAATACAGAGAACAATTGGCTTTCATCCGTCAATTAAAGTGGTACCATTTGTTGTCTAATAGGAGGGGGGGTCCTCTGCTGTATCTGCAGGAGTTTTTCTTGAGTTTATGGTCTGGAGGACAGACAAGGATTAGATGACAAACTTTTTTTATTGGCATTACATCTCCACAGTAACCTCATCTGTCTCTGAAAAGACTGTTCTATATATGAGAAGAAAAATTACTGAAAAAATAATTAAAAGAGTCAGCAGTGTTAGTACCAACACCCCACAAAAACACCACAGTACACAGACAGCCTTTACAGCTGTTATGTTCAATGCTGCCATCTGGTGACTCCCAAGCAGCATTACACCATATAAAAAACATGTTACAGTGGTGAAAGTTATCATTTTTCTAGCTGAGATTTTTAGAATATAAGTGCTTCAAATGACAATGTGAAGACGTGTGACATAAAGTCTCACAGTAATGAACCTAAAAACAGTTCTCACCTCTCCAGCCAAAGATGAAACTCATAAAAACTAATTTTTGCAAAATCAAAACTACATATAGAGAGTTATTTTTAACCATGAAAACACTCCATTTTTGCTTTAAAAATGCTAAGATCTAATTCTACACTGTTGCCTCCTCTAGAACATGCAGATCTATGAATTCCTACATCTTACTCCGTTCACCCCTCAACTCCTCAGATCACCCATGAATCTAATTCAAACACTGTAAAACTACTCTGTGCTCCACGATGGCACGTTTTAATATTGGAGTAATTCATCCAAACATGTTTGAACCAGAACCCAACTCTGAAGAAGAATGATACAGAAAGCTCTTCTCTGCAAGCTCATTAGATTGGTTCCTCAGATTTGTTACATATTTAACTCTGCGAGTCTGAATCTGTGTTTCTGAGGCTGTCATTAGTGCACTGCAGTTTCAGGGAGGAAATGCTCAGCCATTGTGTTGGCTACAGATTTCAGCTGTTTTCAGTGAAAAAGCTCTAAAAGCACGCTATCTACACAGCACCAACAACAGATACAGTAGCTGGTAAACACAGCGGAGCATTCAGCAGCTAAATGTTTCCCTGGGGAAGTGGTGGAGACCAAAAACTGAGCTCAAAGTGTGAATATTTGATTTATGTGCTGTGTCACTAGGAATGACAAGAACTTAAATTACAGATTCATAATTTTCTAATTTAGATTTTTCTCATGTCTCTGAATTCAAACTTTATTATTTTTTGCTATAATCATCCTTCCTGCTCATCCTGGGCAATAACAAATCCATTCCTAAAGTGATTTTAGTGTAAATAACTGGGACAAAGTTCCCATTCTGCACAGAAATTGATTCAAAACTGTAAGCTAATATTTGTTGACATGAAAGCTGTATATTCTAATGGTGCTGTGAATGTAAAAGCCCAGCTAAGACCATGAAAAATCTACTATAAATTTGTTGCCTAACACATCAGTTTAACTGAACTATGTTAAACTGCATCGTACCCAGCTAATAAACATAAATTAAAATATGTAGCAGGGTTTGTCAAATAAAGACATCCTCTGCAACGAAAATCTAAGTCAGCAACTATATTAAGCATGATGCAGCACAAGGGAAATTTAAAAAAAAATCTAAAAACTAAACCAAAGCACCTTAACATTGTAGTCAAGTAGTATTTGAGTGAACTTTCCACAGCTGATTTTTAACCTCACCACAAGAGCAAAGGCTAATTTGCTCTAATATATAAAACACAACCACACATAGATGGTAAAATATTCTGTTAAATCCTGCTTGTGATCACCCCCAAAGGCCAGTGAACTCCGGACATATCTGATCCAAGCGGTTTCTGCAGACCTGTCTGAAGTGTGTCTTTGACTTGGCAGAGACACGTGGAGGGAAACCTGCTGAAATCATCACTCAGACTTGAAGCAGCCTCATTAGTGGTGACCGTATCCTGCATATGTCTCTCTCATCTGTCAGGTAATGAGAGCACTAAAGCTCCTTGTCACCTGGGTCATATGAAAGCCCTCATACCAGAGGAAAACCTCTTGGTGACTCGTGTAAACGGAGTAATAAATGAAGCTGAGCAAGGAGCTCTGAGGTGTCTCCCTGAACGGATCTGCAGAAAAGTCCTGTGTGCGTGTCAGTCTTTGTGATGGGCTGTTAAAGGCCATCGGGACGCTGTGATGGGAGAGCACACTCCAGCAAAAACACATCTGGTCCTGGTTAAGATTGGGGGAAATTGGATTAAAGAAATTCCTCTTGAAACACTCCGTATTGTTCTTGCCATAACAAGTGCTAGCAGCTGACAGATGAAACCACAAATCAGCCTGAAACTAATATTTAGCCCCTCTTTTTCATGTCAAATAAGTCACAACAGTGGAAAAGAAGCCGGCTGGAGGGGATTGTGCAGAAACACATTTTAGTGCAGGAGGAAGGCACTCTGGCCTCGGCTCAATGGACTATTACATTTCTTTCCTCAACAAAACACCCCGACTGCAGCACATGCTTTCCATCAGCAGGATGTTATTCCTCCACTGGCGGCAGGAGAAACGAGTTTGGAGAGCTCACCTTGTTGAAACCACCAGAGCAGGAAAAGCATCTCAGCCAATGCGGGAGGAAAAAGACAGGTGTCTCTGTTAGCCCACTTTGTTTGAAATGATTTCTTAAGTGGAATATTTAAAGCTTTAAGTCAGAGCTGTGGCACCGGGCCAAGACTGCTGCTTTAAGTGTTTAAATTAAGACCATCTGTCCAATTCATGCTGAGTAAGTCATAAGTTACATTTAACTTCTTCAAGATATATGGAAGCTCGGCAGCAGTCGGCAACCCACAATTAGCTGAAATAAAGCAGAGTCTGTGTATTGAATACTCAAACATCCGTGGTTAACTAAACAAACCAGACAGAGGCAGGACATGAGCAGATCATTGGGGGAATAATCAAACACTTCCAGCAGAGATGTGAGTAAACAGGCAGTGCTATCATGGTATCATGCCTGACTGCAAAGTTTCTGTGTTTTGCTGCAGCAGGATGCTACCTAACCTGACATAACACTGGTGTCCAAAGAAATTTTTACATTTTTTTATGAAATATAATCTTAGACTTGGAGCTGCACAGTGGATCAGTGGTTAGCATTGTTGCCTTGTAGCTAGAAGATCCCTGGTTTGCATCCCAGTCTGGGTTCTTTCTGCATGGAGTCTGCATGTTCTCCCTGTGCATGCGTGCGTTTTCTCCAGCTTCCTCCCAGAGTCCAAAGACATGCTGAGGTTAATCGGTAATTGTAAGTTACCTGTAGGTGTGAGTGTGATTGTTTGTCTCTATGTGTAGTCCTGTAACAGACTGGTGACCTGTCCAGAGAGACGCTTAACCTTCACCATAAGTCAGCCGGGATAGACTCCAGTCCCAAATGAAGATTCATTGATTTATAGATAATGGATCGATAATTATAGACTTACTAATTTTCAGATAAAAAGAGCAGCAGCACAGAAAAGGTCATGTCATATTTTGTGGGTGCAGCGATCGCATAAACCATCATTTAATAATTACACTGTTGTGGAGATGAACTTTCACTGATCACTCTTCACATGCATTTTGTAGTCATCAAATAAAGCATCAGACTGTTAGGGAAAAGAAAATTGATTTTTTTAGGTGTTGGAAATTACTTCGGAATTCAACCATAATAAATCTTGCATTTTAAACGTGATTTTTCTGCTGACAAGTCAGGACATGTCCTCTCTTCCAGCACAGCTGTGTAACTCCATCATTACCAGTGACGTAAGTGGGCAGAAACCAGATTACCTGCAATCATCTCCAACAACAGCAAGACAGCAACACACTCAGCACGACTCTTTTCTGCTTCACTACAGTACAGAGTTCTTACTTTACTGCTGCATAGTTTTGTGCTTAAACGACATGAATCAAATGGATAAAGTGTTGAGTTCACAGAAAAATCTCCTGCAGATGAATAATTGAATAAGACGGTCTACGGTGATTTTAAAACAGAAACAAACCAACAGCTAAAGAATGAAAGACTTTTATTAGAAAATGATGACAGCCTACAAGACAAATTTAGCCAGCATCGGAATCAGAACAGGAAACCAAAAAATAATCATGATTAAATCCTTTTTTTCAGATGATGTTGGTAAACATCAAACAAAAAAAAATATCATAGAAACTAAAAAGTGGTACTGAAAAACATACCAATACAGGAAGAGCGTACTCAGCAGCTTTCCACATGAAAGAAAAATGAATTTGTCCAGGGATTAGTGTGACATCTTGCTTGGATTCTTCCTTAATAAATCAACAGACCTCGCACAATCCGTTTTCCAAAGGCGTTTCTGTGAAATCACATCCTCTCAGAGAAAGTCGTCTCCAAACTTCAACACACAAAGGTTTCAGATCCTACAATAGAAAACCTTAAACTGCCTTGCGGTGGTACTCTGGAGGGGCAACTTCATAGTCGCTGGCATTGAAGAGCGATGCAGAGTTCTTTACAAGGTACCTGGAATGAAGCAGCATGGTGTTCACTTCTACTGTGGATTAATCGCTAGGAGACTGTTTAAAAGCTCATGGATACTCACTTGAGGAAGTCTTGTAGATAACTGAGCAGCAGTGCAAGGCTCTTCTCATCCAGAGGAGTGTATGCCAGCATGGCTCCGATTCTCACTTTTAAAACCAAACAATGACAGAACTTTATGCACCATGTGAACTCTTTTTCCTTCACTAAAGCTCGTTACAGACTCATATACTGTAATACATAGGGATGGCACAGTATGACGACCCTTACAGATACCACGCAGTGATCCAAGACTAAAAAAATACATTTAAGAACTGAATTGCTTTATTTTCTCATACATAATGGATATAAATTAACATTGTAGACCAGCACTCTACAACAATATTGTTTTTAACAAATCTCTATAATATGATAATTGAAATGTAAAACAGATACAATAATTATTCACAGTAACAGAAAGCATTTTTAGCAAATCATTTCTAAGACACTAAAATGTATCCTAGGCTAATGTCTTCTGGTGGCAGATGAGGTGATGACAGAAGAAGTTCTTCAGATTTAAAGTACCGATAACACGACTGTTAACATATCTGACTGACCCTCTAATATTAAAAAAGTGTAGCTCCATCCATAGTCATATGTTGTCAAAATGTGGTCACCCAAGGTTGGTGCCACCAAACCAGTATCCAACCAAACATCAAATATGGTCACACTGTCCACTTCTGCTCCTGAGTTATGGAAAAATTGACAGAAATATGTTTTCTAGAACACCATATCACAATAAAGCTGACCTTTTAAACATTAAATGCCATCACTTCATTCTATCCCATTAAACACTTGTGTGAAACTTTCACATAATGAGTGCACTGTGTGGTGGCCAAAGATGTGGTTTTTGTAGTCTCATACTGGTGTGACCACCAGATTCTAATCAGTTCATTGTTGAGTCTAAGTGGACATTTGTCACATTTAAAGAAATTCCTTTAAGGCAAGGGTATCAAATGTACGGCCTGAGGGCAAAACCGGCCCACCAGATGGTCCATTTTCACCCACAGAACGATTTTGCAAAAGGTAGAAACTACAGAGAAGACATTAACTGTAAATTTGTAAAACTGTAAATTTTTAAGAATTTCTAGATCTTGATAAATTGTTGTGATCATAAAGTAAAATATTCGATTGTTCAGTTCCAGATACCTGCGACTACATGTTTTGTGTCATTGCAGATAAACTATGATCTGTCAGTTGCAATGCACGTATAAATGATCAACCGAGGCATAATATTGTTGAAATTTTTCTGAAGAAATTTCAGGATAACCATGTTTTGTAAAAAGATAATTCATTAAATGTGACTATTTTCAGAATATACTTTTTTGAACTAAAACAAAGGGAAAAAGTTGAAGTAGTTGTAATTTATAGGTTATTAGGATCTGATTTATATATAAATATATAATTCTTGCTTTATACAGCTGTTTGTTGTTTGCTATACTATGTTGTTTTTGGTTTTTTTGGAAGGCACAGTGGGCTGCTCGGCTTATTTTTTGGAAAAAATGTAATATCTTGGCTAAAAATCATCCCCTGGTAGTGATTGAGGGCTCATTTCAACCGCAATATACTTGGGAATACATCTAAAAAGATATCTTTAAATTATATTAAAAAGTTAAGGCTGCAGGGAGATTTTTCTAGACATAAGTGTAGGGTTCCACCGATGGAATTTGGTGATTAAACGTAAATTTGAAAGGCGAGACATGATATTGCCTTCAAATGTTTTATTAACTAATTCTATGCAGAGTAAATGACTACTTTACAAAAAACATAATAGTGAAACATGAAGTCTAAACTGGAAAAATTTACCAAATTTCAAGAATTTTTAATGAAATCTGCCCTAAATTGATGCCTTAAATGACCATTTTCAAAATTTGAAGGCAGTTGTTACACTTAGAGACATCTAGAAGTCTTTTTATACTGCAAAGTATGTGTATATTAGAAGTACTACTTACAATTTCGATACATACGTGTTAACATCAATCGCCCAAGGTCCACACAGGGGAACTTAGACCGTCTTCAGTAAAATTTGATCTGCGAGAGTTGCCATAAGCCAGATTTTCTGACACTTGTATTTTTCAACACCTGACATCCTATTCTTTCAGAAAATATATACTTTCCCATATCTGGCTTATGGCAAGTGAAAATATTCTGGGTGGTACATGAAAATAGTCTCAGAAAAAAAAGTGAAAATTTACTATATTTTTTCAAACTTTGCAGAAATCTTCTAAATTTAAGCAATTTGGAGCAGGTAAACCTGAATATTGTTAAAATCTCAGGTAAAAATTATTAATTTCTCAAAAAGAAATAGAATGAAAAAATATCATTTTTTTTATGCCTGTGGAATGTGTCATTTCCTGAGATTCAAACTGGCCTAACTTTTTAAAGAATAGACCGTTTGACTTGATTTTTTTTTTTTTTTTTTGTTGAACTGGATTTTTATTCTACTATAAGAAAAACAAAAATAAAAGCAATTTGTAGGGGGTCAAATTTTCTAGATTTCCAGGTCCCAGCCCACTGTGGAAGGGCCAACAAAGTTTCGTTGTAGAAATGCTTTGACAATAAAAATCGTTTAATTCTTGGGCACGAAGATGCACAGACAACTCTCAAACAAAACACCTCTGAACACCGCTAGCATCAGCTTGAAGGCAGGCTGACAATACCCCAACAAAATGTGGTACAGAAATTAAGTGCAGTGTTATTTTTTATCAATTTTACTACCAAGTCTGAGATTATGTCACATTTGTCACCCTGTGTCTTGTCATCTACAGAAGCTTCACCAGCCACCACTAATTTGTATATGGCACTAAAACAGTGTGATGTTGGTTAATTGTTCTTACCAAAGAGTCTGAGTAGGTGAGGCGCGCCGTAGATCTGAGACATAGATGTGTCTTGATGGTTGGCCAGGATGTCTGCGTACTGAGGCCTCTCAAAT
This sequence comes from Acanthochromis polyacanthus, assembly GCF_021347895.1. Classification (NCBI taxonomy): domain Eukaryota; kingdom Metazoa; phylum Chordata; class Actinopteri; family Pomacentridae; genus Acanthochromis; species Acanthochromis polyacanthus. The sequence goes on along the minus strand of NC_067120.1, from coordinate 12,610,500 downwards.
TTGTAGAGAAGTTGTGTTCCCAGCATAACATTGAAATATTCCCGGATACCAGCAACCACCTCGTTTACAGCAAACTCCCTGATCAGTGGAGAGAAACAGTCAACACATGCTGGGAACAGATATTCATAACAAGCCTGTCATCTGTTTAGTTTTTTTGGCTTATTTTTTGTAAACAAGTGACATGATGATAAATAACAGTTTTTACTTGCTGTCAGAGTTTCCTCGTGATTTCTTGTAGTTTGCATAATCTTCAAGGACTGCATCAACATTCTTTTTGGCAGGTAGGTGGAAAAGCTGAAGACGGACAGAAAACCAAAAAGAGAAACATGAATGAGTAACTGAGGCGATAGTATAGTGTAGAGATGTGACAATAATAAAGGCTGTGGAAAAAAAATGAAATTCACTGATAACTAACCTGTTTTTGTCGTGTAATCAGGTCCCAGTCATCCACAAGCCATGGTTTCAGCTCCTCAGGGATTTTCACTTTAACCTCCACTCGATTTATGAAGGTTTCCTCCTAAGCAAACAGGAACACATTTGAGAAAAATAGTTTTCCGTGTTTATGCAGTTAACCGACACTCAAACATTTCAGAAACCTGAGTTTGCTGTAGTTTCTCATATACAGCTGAGAAATATAATAACTTTATTTGTATAGCACCTTTCAGAACATTGACAAAGTGCTATGACAAGGAGAACATACAAAATGACAAAAATGTACAGAATGGATGGTTAAAGGGACAACATCACATCAGGGGGTTAAGAGAGAAGCTGAACAGAAAAGATAGAAATAGATTAAGATCAGGAGGTTAGAAAGAGGGACTACAAGCAGTGAAAATTTTAAAAGGGATAAAAAGGCAAAGAGTGACGAATGAGAAATAGAAGGGAACTTCACTGGAAGGCGAGTCTATAAAAATGGGTTTTAAGAAGTGATTTAAAAGAATCTACTCATTGGGCGAGCTTTATCTCCTCAGGCAGGTCGTTTCAAAGCAGAGGGGTCCTGATGCAGAAGACCTGGTCCCCCCTGGATTTAAGCCTCGACTTTGGAACGACTAGGAGGGACCCACCAGAGGGTCAAAGGCTGAGGGGACGTATTCTACACTAACTAGCAAATCAAATCAGAAAGTTCCTTCCTAAAAGCAACTGAAAAGCTAATTTACAAACTTACACTTTCCACCGTTGGGTCAACACGTGCTCTCTTTTTACGTGGCGGGTGAGTCGGGTCTCCCCCTGAACTCGTTCCTTCTCCTGCTCCAGGAGCTGTATGAAGATAAAAACTCTTGACTGTGTTTCTTAACAACTTCCAGCTTCTATCTCACGAATTACAGAGACACAGAAAATGCAGTGATAATTTAAAAAAATTCAACTCATGAACTTTGACATGTTATATTGTGTAAATACAGAGCATGATATACTCACTCTTCTGTTTGTTCTTTTTGGTTTTCCTGGAAAAGAAAAAATATTTATAAGCGTTTAAATACTTTGTCAAGCAGTTTGGCAGAATGGATCACAGCAGATGACGGAGAAACAAGACGCGTACTCACACATCGTTTTTCTGCGATGCAGCAGGTAACTTCTTATTCGGTGCAGCTCCCCTCATTCTTCCTTCTACATAATGGTCTCTGAATTAAGAACACAAAACAGTTCAGTTACTTACATCATTTATAGTTAACCCAATCAGGTGGTTTTCAGAAAGTGTCAGGACACAGAAGCTAAAGTGAGTTTGATAAACTGCAGAGTTTTTTTAAACCTAGCATCTGTATTTTGGTCTTGTGGCATTCTCAATACAAGTGTAGAGTGATTACGGTAAAATATTAAAACACATTCACTGTGGAGTACATTACGTTCTACTGACATCAGATGACGATGGGTGACCCGATAGCAGAGTGGCTGGGGCACTGTACGGTCAAATGTGTCCTAAACAGAGGACCTTCTGTTCGATTAATGGCTAGCTGGCTGGACATACTTTTCTTTTTGAATTACTCCTCCCTACACTGTCTCTCCTATCAATAAAAGGTGAAATACTAAAAAAAATAACTTCTATAAAAACTACAGAAATGAGATTATGAAGATGATGATGAATGTGTCTCTGGACTTTTGCAATAAGGAACTCTTAGAGGAAGTTAAAAAAAACAGTCTGGTCAGTGTCATTTCCTGTATTAGTTGTTACTTTTCCATTCTAGTTTAGCTAACTTTTTTTTATCTTTACCGGTGTATTGCACTTACACCTTATTGCTTGTTTTGTCTTGTGTTTATTTTCAGAGGAATATCTGGGACAAAAAGCTCCTTCAGTGTTACTAAAGTGACAGCTTCTCGTCTCTTAGTAAAAAGTAACATAAAATATATAGACTTACTGATTGGCCCTCTGAAGCTCTTTCTGTTTCTGCAGATTACTGTCCACATACTTAAGCACCCTGCTTTCAGGAACCCATTCGTCCCAACTGGAAGACAGAAAACAGAAAGAGTTGTAAAATCTTAACTGTACAAATCTTGATCATGACTGAGCCGAGCCAAAAACTTACTTCTTGTTCCAGCCGCTGTAATGAATAAAGTATTTGATTTGTTTGTCCTTGATGTTTATCTTAACACACTGCAAAGAGAGGCAAGATTCACTGTTAAAAAAATACACCAGATACAGAGGAGGAAGACAAGATCAGAGAGAGAGGCTAACTAAGGCGGCCTACCTTAGCTTCGTAGAGCAATGGCCCATGAAAACACAGCACTCTTTCACCTGAACAGAGTGTTGGTCAATTAAAATCAGCATGCCAATAGTTCATGTACAACAAAACAAAACTTTGAAGCCAGCTAAACTGCTTGCACACAAGTGCATGTCTAGACTTATAATCAAACATGATCAGCAAGAATTACTCTTATGAATGGCTTCAATACACTTTAAAGGGTATTAAATGTAGTATTTTTTTTTCTGTTTACTACTCCTACTCAACAGTACTTTACAAGAAAACGTTGTGCTTTTTACTTAATTTAATAAATGTCAAAATTAAAAGTTTCTTACTGATTAAGTGATAATTTCGAAAGTGACTATACTTGACTATTGAGCAAAATTGACTTAGTCCTGCTATCTACCTTCAATACAGAGCGAACACACTGTAAAGAAAGCTGCAGAAACATCTGATGTGACAACTGCAGGCAGTGATAAAACGGTATGTTAGCCACAGTAGCTAACGGTTAGCTCACAGAGAACAGAGGTGGGCGGTGAATTCAACCGGAGCTAACGCTGCATGAATGAAGCTGCTGGTTTGACTTGGTTGGAAAATCCCTAAAACTAAAATCTTACGCTTTCTAGTTACCAACACTGTACTGTGAAATAAAGACAAGACCGAATACACAACTAAAACGACGAACAAAATCGACAAAGACATGTTTTGTGCTCATAGCAACAACAATGAAAGCTAACGAAGCTAGCTTTTCGGCGGCAGCAGTGTTTGTTTCGACCAGCTAACATTTTGGAGCTTTCCAGCGGCTCCGGCACTCCCAGCAGCTGCACATTTCGCGGAAAATTAAACGGGCGACTTGTTACCTTCTTGAAATTTAGGTTTCGGGTCCTGTTTCGGCGCCATTCACGGATTAAACTATCAAAATATGGGAAAAATCGCCAGCTCCCATTACAGTCTGCAACGGCGCCGCTCTCTAATAACGTCATGACCGACGCAGTGACGCATTGATCCCGCGACTAAAGATACATCCACAGAGTCAAACGTCCTATGAATACGACGATAAAATAATAATAAAAAAAACACAACATTTTCTGATGCCTGGTTTGTTTACCTTACATCTCGCAGTCTTGTGGTGGAGTTTTTGTTAATGGTATGTATTAGAAAAAATAGTTTACTGGCTAAACAAGAAGTAGTGAAACAATTTAAAAATTAAAAACAACCAATTTTGCTAATCTCTTCAGAAGTGTTAGTTTCTTGGTTTTGGACACAAGTGTGTTGATGACGGTCATCTGTTGAACAGATGCCCTAAAGAAGACTGAGTAATTCAGAAATGCCGGGGTTTTGAGTCTCCCAGCCCCACCCCTCTACACATGCAAAAAAGGTAAATAATTTTTCAAATTAAAATTTCCGCATTTCCGGATGCAAAATGCCACTTCTGCATGCTGGTGTAAATTATGTTTCAAAACCTCCAGTCACTGCCAATAACATTTTGTAGACATACTTCAACCCTTTATTTTAATTAATTTATTGCTTTAAACCTTTATATTCAATGTAATGTACAGCCCCTGTGCAGTGTCAGTTAAATGCAGAATGTTTCTAAATTGTATGACCTTGTAGTAATTGCATTATTCCTAAGTTAAACTGTGGTCTTTTTGCTGTTTTGTAAAATTACAAACAGTTAAGTTTTTAATTTCCCTATTTTGTACAGGCCCCACCGCAGGAACTCAGTCCAACAAAAGTCAGTAGACCTTTAATTAGTCCAATATTGATCAGGCTTTTTTCATGTAATGTAGTAAAGTTTAATTTTGCAGTTTGGTGCTGAAGAGCAAACGGCTGATCTACTGCATGCTGTCAATAAGACGGCTGATGTGTGATAGCGCTAACATTGTCTGAGCTGTCATCAAAACTCTGATATCCACTTAAAATCACAAGGTTGTCTCAGAGACAGACTGTAAAAGTAAAAATACTTTGAGGAGGACGGCCATTGTGGTTCTGCTTACTGGTGACAAGTATGAAATTGATTTTTTAGCTGGTCATCGATCTTCCTGTGTCCTTTTCCATCTTTGTAAAGTCTTAAAGGTGGACTTTTCAGTTTGCTTGACAAGTGGAACCACAGCGCAGACATCCATAAGTTCAAAACTGAGAAAGCTCTGCCATTCATAGGTCATTTTATAACTGTGTTCATGCAATCAGGTCAATTGGAAATCACATCTGTAGTAAGTTTAGCCTCAGTCCAGAGTTTCGACTTTGGAGCCTGCATTTCAATTTGCTTTCTAAATTATTTGTTGTTTTATTTGTTCATATGATGAAATACTCCACTTGTCATCTTAGAAATACTAGTTACTGAGACGAGACTCAACTTTAAATCATCAGACGTGATGCTGCACAAAGGTTTACTCACTTCTGTAGTTTACCGCAAAGCTGAATCAAATTATGCTTTATTTTGGTGAACATTCGCAAACATAATCTGTTTAATTTTCTTTGCTGCATCCCTTAACAGAGTGACACATGGAGGTGAAACAGGACCGTCCTCAGACCAACTACAAAGGTGAACTTTCTTGTATCTGTTTAATTCTTACAAATATCAAACAGCACAGTAGACCTTGTAGCCGTTCAAAATGATCAAAGCTTCTATTGAGTTATTGACATCATCTGATAGCAAAACGGGACAGAAACAGAAAATGTTACAATGCATGTCAAGCAACAGTGACGTCTTTAAATAGCATTAATTATATAATTACAAAAGAAATATCACATACAATGACAGCAATGCATATCCACGAATCAAACAAATGCTGAAAATATATATGATAATAAATAATCCTAATTGTAAGCACAAGTCATAAAATAAAGGGAGGGGAGGCGTCCATAATAACTTCAATGGTTTTCAACTTCTGGGCCAAAATGCGTGTTGTGATTCACTCAAAGACTAAGCTATCACAGTCATCTTAAAGGCTGTTGCAAATACACTAAACACCACAAAAAAGGCTTTGCGTCCTGTGGCCTCACTAAGGAACAGCATCGCAGTCAAACAGGTGAGCTTTCATGTATTTTGCAGAGACATAGAAAAGCTGAAAACTACTAAGTGAGAACTGTAACGCTTCACTGCTCCACACAGACTTTATGTTCAAAGAAAAAAAAAAAAGAGCAAGTGCTAAAATCAAACATAAAGACATAATGAAATGTAATTAATCCACTTGCATTCACTGAATAGTTTTAAGCCTTTCAATGAAACAATAAACTTCAAGTAGACCAGAAACTAGCCTTGTCTTGCAAGTGGAACAGAAATTTGTCATTGTCAACTGGCCACTTCTTTGTAGCTTCCCATGTATGTTTTTAAGAGTAATATGCAAAATAAAACAGCTATACTTTAAGAGAAAAATACATGATTGCAAATCTTAGATTTACGTTCAGGTCCAATTGTCGGTGCTTGTTGGACCAGCGCGCTTCATTCACACACTGAATGAAAGCCTGATCTTACAATACTGACTTACTCCCAATTTCTATGTATTCTAGGTACATTATTGTTCATATTTGCGAGAAGAAAAGAGTGTAGTTATGACAACAGAAGGATCTAGCATTTGCTTTTGCATTTCTAGTGGCAACTGTTCCTAGAGGCATAGGGAATGCTTCTTAAAAAGAAAAACAAAAAAACAGCACACATCCAACATAACTTACATCATAAATAATTCCTTAAAAATAATGACCACAGCATGAATGTCTTACAGAAAAAAACTACAGTGATGGCAAAAATGGCCAGATCTTTCTGCTGTCAAAACAGTTTGACAGAAATGATACCATTTAGAAAATAAAGTGTTACACATTCTCCTGTTTTGCTGTGACTTGCCTTTTGTACATCGATAACAATGCCCATTTTCTTTATGTTCTAAATTTCACGTTCCATAAGGTGTCACTTCATTGGGTTCTGTGCATGTATACTGAAATAATGCCATTGACATGAAATATTGAAACAAAACTGTAAAAACCAGGTACAAAAGGTACAATATAATCAAAGGACCACATGAAGAGGTGTGAAAAAGTCTTCAGTATTCACAGAAAAATATTAACTGAAGTAACTCACTGGACAAGAAGCGTCCTAAGTTTATATACATATGATAAGTAAAATTGAAAATAGATTTCCTCTCTGTACATAGCACTTTATTCTTTCATCTTCCTCTTCCTTATTTACAAAGAACTCCTGTTCTCGAGGTCTCCCTTGCCTTTCAGTTCTGTGTGGATCTAGTCAAGAGAGATAACGTCAGATATGGAGCCATAAATGGCTGCTGCTGCAGCTTCCACCGAGGACCTGGACAATCCAGAAATGGCGTGGCTGTCCCTGTCTCTGTCTTTGTCACGGTCCCGAAGACTGCTGGAAGACACCAAACTACTGGTGCTGCCGCTGTTGCTGCCTCCATTGGTTGCTGCCAGTGAGATGCTCCCAGGGGTGCCTGGCTGCTCCCGCAACATCTGAGGGGAGCCGTAGGGCAGGAAACGGTTGAGGAGCAGGTCGTGGTCCTCTGAGGCGGAAGCCGATGCAGCCGCTGCTGCAGCCATCACCATGTTGTAATGCTGACGGGACAGAGAGGAGTGACCATTAGTCAACATCCAAACATACTGTACAGCAGTGTGATGTAGATCACTGGTGCTGCCTGTAGTCACCTAACATCAGACTAACAGTACAAGTAACTGGCTGAGTTTGGAGAATCTACAATTTCATTTAGCAGACGTTTCTATCCAAAGTGAGGAACGTCTTAGAGTAGAAACAACCCTAGCAAGGATCTAGTCAATCTCTTAAAAATAAGTTGTGAATCTTAATTGTAAAACTTTGGCCAAATAACACATATTCACAAAGCTCTTTAAAAAAGATCTTAGCTGAGAAAAAAAAATGTGAGAAATTAGTGCCACTGAACACACACGTGGACAAAATTGTTGGTACCCCTCAGTTAAAGAAGGAAAAACCCACAATTCTCACTGAAATCACTTGAAACTCACAAAAGTAACAATAAATAAAAATTTATTGAAAATTAAATAATCAAAATCAGCCATCACTTTTGAATTGTTGATTAACATAATTATTTAAAAAAAAAAACTAATGAAACAGGGCTGGACAAAAATGATGGTACCCATAACTTAATATTTTGTTGCACAACCTTTTGAGGCAATCACTGCAATTAAACGATTTCTGTATTTGTCAATGAGCGTTCTGCAGCTGTCAACAGGTATTTTGGCCCACTCCTCATGAGCAAACAGCTCCAGTTGTCTCAGGTTTGATGGGTGTCTTCTCCAAATGGCATGTTTCAGCTCCTTCCACATATGTTCAATGGGATTCAGATCTGGGCTCATAGAAGGCCACTTTACAATAGTCCAACGCTTTTCTCTCAGCCATTCTTGGGTGTTTTTGGCTGTGTGTTTTGGATCGTTGTCCTGTTGGAAGACCCATGACCTGCGACTGAGACCAAGCTTTCTGACACTAGGCAGCACATTTCTCTCCAGAATGCCTTGATAGTCTTCAGATTTCATCGTACCTTGCACACTTTCAAGACACCCTGTGCCAGATGCAGCAAAGCAGCCCCAAAACATTACTGAGCCTCCTCCATGTTTCACCGTAGGGACAGTGTTCTTTTCTTCGTATGCTTGGTTTTTGAGTCTATGAACATAGAGTTGATGTGCCTTACCAAAAAGCTCCAGTTTGGTCTCATCTGTCCAAAGGACATTCTCCCAGAAGTTTTGTGGCTTGTCAACATGCATTTTTGCAAATTCCAGTCTGGCTTTTTTATGAGTTTTTTTCAGCAGTGGTGTCCTCCTTGGTCGTCTCCCATGAAGTCCACTTTGGCTCAAACAACGACGAATGGTGCGATCTGACACTGATGTACCTTGGCCTTGGAGTTCACCTTTAATTTCTTTGGAGGTTGCTCTGGGCTCTTTGGATACAATTCCAACGATCCGTCTCTTCAATTTGTCATCAATTTTCCTCTTGCGGCCACGTCCAGGGAGGTTGGCTACTGTCCCGTGGGTCTTGAACTTCTGAATAATATGAGCCACTGTTGTCACAGGAACTTCAAGCTGTTTAGAGATGGTCTTATAGCCTTTACCTTTAAGATGTTTGTCTATCATTTTTTTTCGGATGTCCTGTGACAATTCTCTCCTTCGCTTTCTGTTGTCCATGTTCAGTGTGGTACACACCTTTTCACCAAACAGCAGGGTGACTACTTGTCTCCCTTTAAATAGGCAGACTGACTGATTATGAGTTTGGAAACACCTGTGATGTCAATTAAATGACACACCTGAGTTAATCATGTCACTCTGGTCAAATAGTTTTCAATCTTTTATAGAGGTACCATCATTTTTGTCCAGGCCTGTTTCATTAGTTTGTTTTTTTAACCCTTTAAGCTTCAGTGTACCGCCGGCGGTACACCTACTAATTTGCATAGGAATTTCAGGAATGTCCGACGGGTGCAAACGCGATTATACAAACACTATACACCGATGGAAAGCTTAGATTCTCATGAATCCGCCGGTATAAACCACTTTCAGATGCGATTACCACAGCGGGTGAGAAAAACACATTTGTCCGACAAAAACAAATATTCATCCATCCGTTCTCTATACACGGCTTCAAAGCACACAACGCGACTCACATTTCCGGGTTTATTATTACACACAAAAAAAAGATTCCACAAAAAACGGCCATAATCCAACCTTTTACATCAGATGACACAAGCCAGGAAACTATTTTGTCCAAAACATGTCCTGAAGTCGGTATAAAATCCCCGAATCGGTCGTTTTCAAGGAAATGCACCTCCCGATGCGCGTCCAATATTCCCCGTATTTTTCGTAATTTTTTTATTTAAAAATAGAATATTAGCGATTTTTTGTACTGAAAACGGCTGGAATTGACTGAAGCTTAAAGGGTTAAATAATTATGTTAATCAACAATTCAAAAGTAATGGCTGTTTTTGATTATTTAATTTTCAATAAATTTTTATTTATTGTTACTTTTGTGAGTTTCAAGTGATTTCAGTGAGAATTGTGGGTTTTTCCTTCTTTAACTGAGGGGTACCAACAATTTTGTCCACGTGTGTATCTGCAACAGAAGTATTCATCAAAGCAAACATGCTCTGTTCAGAATGCACTCTGATGATTCATTAAATGTACATAAAAACAATTAAGTACCAACAACCTACAGCAAAAATGCAGAAATAAATGTAATTTAGTCACACAGCCATCACTGGATGACTCGGCAACATCAGTGCCATATGTAGATTCATCTCATCAAGGGCTGCAGCTGTAATGACATGCAGATGGTGCTTGATGCGAGGAACAACCATAACGAGGAAAACTTTTTTCGGAGGAAAATATTTTTCTACAGAAGCTCTGTTAGTAATTTAAAGAAAACTCTAGCCAGAAACTTTTAGCACTGCACAGGTGGAATCATAGACTGGATATAAAGTGGACGTAGCATCTGGGTCCAGAATTGAAGCCCACCCGGAAGTGTCAAAAACTTGCAATATCATGCCGTCCGCTAGGGTTGGCTCCAAAAAGCTTTTGCTCCATAGACCCCAATTCATTTCTGGAAAAAACATAAAATTTGATAGACTGATTTTCTACAGCTCAGGATTTTTTTCCCATTAGTTTTCATGGTCAAAATGAGAGATCAGGTGGCCGATCTTAAAATAAATCAATACTGAATTTTAAATAAATCGTTAAAGTTGGCTGAGCAAGGGGGCGTGGCTATACTTGATTGACAGTCCCATTGACTGGTCCTGCCCCTAGCTGCTCTCCGGTCCAGCCTGTTTGATGACACTTTTTACGTCACTGGCTCCAAAAAATCCAAAATGGCGACCAGGAAGTAGCAAAATCCGGGCTTCATTTTCTCGGCGTTGAAACCAACGGGTGACGTCACGGTTAGTTTACGCCTGGGTGGAATCCTAACATACTTGGAGAATAAGATTCAAGGTGTTGCTGTGACCATACCTGATTTTCGCCTTGGAGGAAGGAGAAGAAATTTAGATCTGGAAGAAAAGGAAGAAGAGTCCATTTACTTCTTTCTGAACATACAGAACATAACATACAGTTACAAGCAGATTTAAAGGACCAGTGTGTTGGCTTTAGTGGCATCTCGTGTTGAGGGTACAGACTGCAACCAAATGAATATCCTCCTTTCACACATCCTTGAGAAGAACCTCACATCACTTCTACATAAAAAGAGTGCATTGTCCTCTCTAGCGCTTGATTCATCTGTTCTGGGCTACTGTAGAAACGTGGTGGTGTAACATGCTGGGCTTCTTAGAAGAGAACCTGCTCCCTCTGTAGCTTTAAAAAAAACTCATTCTAACAAAAACACAATGACTCATCGTGACAGAAAACAGAATTATGAAATACAATGTCCTATTTCTGTTAATAGATCACCATCAATCCTGCACACTGGTCCTTTGATAAGCTACAAGCATCCATACTTACAGGCTAGTTTCTTTAGATTTTGTTAAGTCTGTCTTAATATAACATCTGCATGACTTAAGTCCACTAAATGAATGACAAATTGCTGTAATCATTCCTGCTGTCCACACAGGCAGTAAAGTGATCCCCTCCTAATGTGACTTCATTGTCAGACATCAGGGACAACAGCCCTGTTTCAATACCACATCTCCTCTTATGCTAAAATAAAACTAAGGCATACAGGAAGTGATGTAACCAGTGCTACATGCTGTTGTTTTGTCCCAGCAAAAAAAACCCAAAACGTACAACTATCACAATACATCCGTTCAGAGACACAAAGAGAGAATTTTGTGCTGCAAAGCATGTCCTTTGATACAACACCAGCTCATCTGTCTACTTCAGGTTGGTGAAGGATCAGATTAGCTTTGGCTGAACTTTAGAATGTATTTCTGCACAATAAGTAGAATGTATTTTGGCGATTTCTTTATGTATGTATGTGGGCAGAATGAAAGAATACTATAATGAATAACATCTTTAACATCATATGGCCATACCATAATTGTATTCAGGCTATTAAAAAAGCTAAACCCAATTCTTTAGGATAAGTGACAGGTCTACCTGGCAGGTCACTAGTTGTGTGATAATAGTGGCGGTAGTCCTGGATAAGAGGCGGAGGGGGAGGAATGTAGCTGGTCTCCACAGGGGGCATGCTGGGAGCTCTGGACACAGGTGAGGCCTGGCTGTGCAGGTTCAGTACTCTGACAGGAGACAATGGTACACAAGATTAGGCACAAAAGAAATAACTTGACAGATCCGAGCACAAACATTCCATAAATAAAACGGTTTCTGGTTTTCTTACTTCCAGATTCATGGTTTGGAGGCTTACCCCTTGTTTGCAGGTGGAGACACAGGTGACAGTGAGGGACAGGCTCTTTTAGGAGGTGGCTCATCATCTAGCTCGTCCTCTGAGGAGCTATCCAGTGTCAGATCAATCACATCGACTTTCTTGCTGTTGTCATTAGATGATCCCCGTTTATGCTCGTGTGTTTCTGTTCGAGACAAATCTACAAAGAAACGGTAAACTCACACTGTGCCCGTAGATCACATCCACCATTAGACTCGGAAAACTGCAATCTGTAAGCTACGTACCGCTGTCTACACCGTTGTAGGAAGCAGACACCTCCTGCACCTCCTTCTTTGACCTCATAGGGGCCCAGCTTCCATCTTCTTTGAACTGGATCTCATCACAGTCAGAACAGCTATTCAGGATTTCCATAAACAACCTGCGAAAATGGCAAACCATGTCAACACCTACCCCTCCAGAGGAAATCAAGTTTTTTTTTAAACATACCTATATTTTGTGTGCTAGAAGTCATATGAGCAAAAGAAACAGTCAATGTCATGGGGAAGCATTTCCTCCTTGATCTGCAGCACTGATGACAGTCTCACTACAAGGATTGGGAAAACCCAGGGTTTTATAAGCAACAAACGAATCTTTTTAGTTTGGGGGGTGGGACTTCCTTGTCATTATTCTTCATCAGAATAGGTTACCAGATCAAACATGGATATCTGAATTATTACAAGCATATCATTTGGCCATACTTGTAGAGGAGTACTACTGTGTTTGAGTCTGTGTTTGAGCTACGGTAAGCAGTGAAAAGGTGATTCACTACTCATTTCACTTTATGGAAACATTACATATATCTGCAGTTACATTTTGAACACACTACACACATATATACATGTATGCAGATATAAATCAGTGTCATACTTACCCATCAATAATAAGGTGCTCATATGGCGCCTTCTTGTCACAGACTGGACACACCCAGGTTGGCTTTTTTTCGTTCATTTGGATATAAAGTGTAGCATCGAAGCACTGAAGATGTGAGCATGTCATTGCTCTGCAGGGGATTGTCAGTCTCATCTTCCCCAGCTTTAACACAAAAGATACACAGGACACGTCACTTCTCAGGACTGCATAAAATACCACATATTTTTTATGACAGAACCAAGCAACACTGAAAACAGTATGAACTAGATAGAGAAACCTTGGACCCACATTCCCCTATCACCACATATCTTGTTCTACATGTTGTTGTGCTTTTTGCCTCTATGCACAATAAAATACAGTTCTTGGAAACTGAAATCTTCACGAAGGGTAAACAACTTCTCACAAGTTAGTAGAAATGATGCATAGTAAGGGTGAAGAGTATTTACAGGACACAGGAGAGAGACTCGTAGACTGGTGGTAGCGATCTCACTCTCTGGATCAGCCGTCAGTTTCTCTTTGACTGTGAGACGAAGCAAAACACAAAGGGTAAATACACATTACAACTTCTGCTTTCAAGTGTCAGGGCCCCCAAACTCCCTCAAATTTAGCGAACTTTCATCTGTAAACCTTGCATGAAACACACCAAGTCCAACTTATTCGAAGCCAACAATCACTCTGGGATTATCTGAAGAACTCCACAAATAATAAACAATACAAACTTTGTAAACTGCAGTGGAACAACAAGTGGCCTTTTTAGAAGGAGGGAACAAAGGAGGTTTTCCAAAAATATCCTGGGGACCTTTTCAGATCTGAGTTCCTCTTTTATTTTCTAAGTTTAAATCATTGTACTTCCAGACTGCTGTGAATGTGTAGTCAAACATGCCACAAAAATGAACATGAATTACTTTATAGCATCATTTAAAGTGACAATATTTTACATTTCCTGCTCACCAACAGTGGCAAACCAAGTTCTATGTGTTTAACTAATAAATAAAGTTCTAACTTACTCAGAGCTCTTGAGTGGTCCGGGTTCCTAATTCCTTTGGCCCGTAGTCTTTGCAACAACACTGCAGACGACTGCTGTCTTACCAAATACACGGCCATGGAAAAACTCTGACAAAAGAAGAAATAATAAGCAAACCAAGTCACGTCGATGGCTCACGTCTTCAGGTAACACTACATTTCACAGGCTTTTACACCTTTTTCCAATATTCTGACCAAGAGCTCTTACCCTCCCAATTTCTGAAGTCCATGACACCACAATCGTGTTGGGGACTGTTGTGGACAGCCGGACAAGAGATGTTATGTTAATGGGGCGACTGGGCCTTTTTGGTTCAACTCCGTTCTTGGTGGGAGGAAGATATCCCTGCAGACAAAACACCACACAAAATGAGTGACTTCTACTACAGCAAAACTATGACAAGACAGGCAAACAACAAACAGTGTTGACTAACCGGGAGATTACACGGCTTGCCATTGACCTTCACACACAGATTAGGGGGGAAATGATCCTCCTGGGGACAGCTTGTTTCTGATAAACAAAATCTGAAAATGAAAGAAATAAATTACATAGAAAATAAGTTTAAGTGCTGAAAGGGGCAAATTTCAAGGCAATGTTTCTCTTTCACAAAAAGGTTGGGTTGCTTGTATATTTGACCATTTCAGATGTGTCAAGTACATCCATCTCCATCTATGATACAGGAGAGCACTTCTTTAAGGACGTCAATCATCACTGTTTAAGTCATGAGGTGCTCTTTCTCAGCTGAAAAAATGTGCTTGGATGGACTGTTTTATGTAAGGTGTGAGTAAGGCCTCACACCTTACCTTAGACAAAGCACACTATTGATTGACTCTCTTATCAACAGTCAATCAATAGTGTGCTTTGTCTGTATTGATCGGCGAGCTAACAATGTGTCCACATGTAAACATCTTTCCATGTTTTATTTCTTTTTAAAAAAATGTTCAAGTTCAATGAGAATAAACACTAGTAGGCTGAGCAAAAGAGATAAACAAGCCTCTGTTCTACAAATTAGGACGTAGTCGTAATTCACTATTTCCGTCATTTATCATCATGTCTAACTGTCAGCCAATGGATATCAGATGATTAGGTTAAAACTTTCCTTTTTGTTGTTCAAATATAAAAAAGAAAGACTAAAGCGACGTTTTTGAAATATGCAGATTAATTATAACTTTAAAAACAAAAATTCAATAAATGCCAAGCATTATTCAAGTGATACTGCTATTTCTGGTTCCTTAAAACTCAGAGAAGCTAAAAACAGACACTTTCCATTTAGCAGCTAATACACAGAGGGTTTAAAAGGGATGCTCAAAAGAAAACTAATTTAGACATACCTTAACTGGACTTGAACGGCAAAGTCACATTTGGTCCCAGATATGTCCCTGAAGAACACCAAGAAGAGGCAGGTCAGAACAGCTAAACACACTTTAATAACAGCTCATTTTACTTTCTGTCAGATAACATCCGCTTTCAGAGTCCTCTAATAAACTGCAAAGGGGTATTATAGTGTTCGTCCTTCCTCCCTGTCATCTCGCTGACAGCAGAAGACAGAACGTACGGGGAGTGCCCTCACTTACATGGAGCTGCTGATCTGTTGAACTTGCTGTGGTGTTAATGCAAAAGCATAACATGCTTCCTGGAACCGCTGACTGTTGTCTGAAGCTGTGAAAAGAAACCAGAAGCGAACAGTCACCGAGGAAACCAACAGAAACTAATGAGCACTAATGTCAGCTCATACTGAACTTTCACTGAGCGTAGTTTAGATATCTGCGAACACAAAGCTTCTTTCGGTATGGACACAAGGGAAGTGTTGTCACTACACCCACAGCTGAGAAGCAACGTGTGGACTCACCAAGGCTGGTGGGCTTAATTAGCTCATCCAGCACATCGTAGAATGGCAATCTCTGGAGCTTGACATCGGGGTGTACAGGGTGCAGGGCGGAGGGAAGGTGAGGCAGACTCAGCTCATGCTTAGGCCCAAGTAAAGAAACAGGCAGCAGCGGTGACGGGGAACCGTGGCTGTCAAATCCCAGCTGGGCGAGTCCAGTTGGCAAGCTGGACGCAGAGTGAACACCAGGAAGAGCGAGGTCCACTGGTGAAACCATTTTGGTTGGGAAGCGCCGTCTGTAGAGCTCTTTGATCTTCATCTGCACTGCGGGACTGCAACCAGCCTTGAGTAGGTGGAGAGCTTTAGTCAAAAGTTCATGTTTGCGCCCGTGCTTATTTCGTCCTGCATACCCCAACAACACTTGGAGCTCAGAAACTCGAAGGCTCATTACCATTTGCTGGTGAAAAACAAAGAGTGGGGAAAAATAGTCTATAACAACTGTAAAAACACATTTTCCTAATCCCATATAAAGATTAAAGTTTCCTCATTTTGTCTTCAGGCTTTAAAAGATCTTTTTTTTTTTTAAATCAAAGAATCTCTGCTTCATTTTTTAATTACTAAAACCCCTTTCATCTCTGACAAACGCTTGAAGCAGGAAGAATATTATTTCCTTGCTCTCTGTCTGACTACAATTAAATCTCATTAAAAGACCAACGTTAAAAGCCTCATCATACAGTATATTAAACAAACACAGCCACTCAGATGGCTCTGGTCGAGAAAGCCTGTTGGCCGGAAGCAAAGTGCACATTTCTGCTTCAAGGTATACTTTTTTTTAAAGCCTTAGTTGATAAAACATCAGCACATGCCGTAAATGATAAGGTGTACCCACTTTAACATGGTTATCTGTTCAAAATAGTACAATATTTAAATTTTGGGACAGCATAACAGAATGGTTGATTTAACACTGGCAACATTTGACAGAGCAGCTTGTGATATTGTATCGGACTTGCTTATACTATTAGATTGCCTTTTTTTTCAGGAGATTGTGAAAATAAAAGCAACGTCTTATAACATGATATCATTGTGCTTGTTTTATATTCTCAACAAATATTGATTGCACATTGTAATAGTTTCAAATAAAAGCCTTATAACCACCACAAAATGGGACAAACACCTCTGTGATTAAGCGGGAAAGAAAAATAAACACATTCAATTCACAAAGATAGCACCATGCTAATTTGGCAATGCATTATGTTCCATTACACTGTAAAGCTATCTATATTCTTGTGTTAACTCTTTTTGTAATAATCTCTTGTCCTTTCTTGCGGATAACTGTGGATAAATGCATTACACAAATGTCAAAACTGAAAATGATTTGTTTTAAATCTGGCCTGTAAGAATGTGTTAGTGCACCACAGAGATATACAGTACTTTTGCGTAATAATAGGTGGGATGAACTCTTGAAAGAGTTAAAGTCTGATGTCTTGTAAGCTGTATAACACGAAAATTGACTCGACAATAACAATACAGTTGATCAGCTTGACTAACAGCAAAGGAGGAATGGCAGTAATCCAGATATCAGCCTAGCAGGGGCGCAGAAGAAAAACGTTTCACAATTGTTTTTTGACAATTCATAAGTACACACATTAAAATAGAGGAAGGAGAAAAGAGACGGCGCGGATTTAGTTAGCATAAACTAGCTAACATCGCCTATATGATGCCAGTGTAAACCGACTGAAATAAAACTTAATGTGGTATTTTTATCACTTTATCTCGTGTTTGAGCGTGAAAATCGCCAACATGGACACCATTCCAACTAATGGTGGTGAATATTGACTATATTTTGAGGACTACCATAATATGTCAGAAGTAACGCTAATGAAAGTGAACCTGCGCTTCGAATCCAGGGAGTAGACAGAGCCCAATTTTTAACAGACACTGCGGTCCGCACGGTGAGCTACTGATAATGTCAGGTGGCTAAGGATACAGTGTAGCTAGATTTAAAACACTGACATTAATGTGGGTTTGTTTCTGAATAAAAGCGATATGTGGCCTTATGTGCAGGTGAGTCGCAGCACAGACAGCCTAACGGATCGTCGGCAAACAATAACAAAGCTAATGCTAGCGAGCTAGCCAGCCTGCTAACTGTTTGTTTGCTCCCTCCTGCTCTGCTGTTTTCTTATTATACACTCCGATGGCGTCACTCCTCGGGTCTCTACTGTCAAGTAACACCGGTGGTACGAATTGAAATTCAAATCTCGGCGTGTGAAACGTCTATTTGTCAAGCTAATGCAGGGGCTCGCTTTACCTTCAGTTCCGCACTCTCCGCCATCTTGTTACTCTGGGTGCGCATGCGCAACAGCCATCCTCTAGGGACGGAGCCGATTCAAACTCGGCTCTTTCCTCCCGGCGCTCAGCAGGGGGCGCTGCTGCAGCACAAAACAAATGCGGCGCTGCAAAAGCTCTAAGAACAGAAGCATTCAAATCCCATTCCCTTTGTTTAGAACGTGTTTCTGCTGTCTTACTGGAGCACACAGCAATAAAAGTGCTGCTTGACGAGATTCAAGATGCCCAGTAGTGTTACTACTTTTTATTTATATTTGCTGCTCAAACGACTTATTGAATAATTGATGAATAAACTGACTTAGAATGAATGACCGACTATTTTAATTATTATTACGTCATTTATTTACTCATTTAACATCTTTGCATATTTGTCACGTCTCTCTGTTTTATCACAGAATATTAAAAATATCTGAAAATAACTGATAATTTTGAATGTCCCATGGGCTCTATATGAACTTGTGATTGGCTGTTCGAGACAATCAATTAAAAAGAAGGAAACCGTTTTCTGTATTCTTGCTATGTGCTAGTCTAAAATGAATACGCATTGCTTCAGTCATTCAACACATAGATGTGAAAGCTGAACGCATAAATAGAGCAAATTCTCCCATTATAAATGGCTAAATTAGCAATTATTTTAATAGAGGCCACTATGGGATCATAGCTGTTGGATTGATTTATGAATCAAAAACAAACCTGAAGGAGGGGAGCTGTGTCTGTAGACCACAGTGAGGGCAAGAAATCCCATTTCTTTTAATAAAATGATTTATTAATCAGCGATGAAAACAAATATTACATGGACAAATAGGCTACTCTTAATAGAATATCGCTACTTACAAGGTCGCAGATGCACTAATTTCGCCCACTAACTTATTCTGTTTTTCAAGTCTTCCAAAATAACAACAAAAAACAAACAAAAAACAAACAAACAAAAAAAACAAATAGGTGTGGTTTGACCGCTACAAATAAATCGGTTGTAGGCCTGTGTCGATGCAGGGGTTTTTCTGTTCGTCTCATCACTCGTTTAAAGTGCATAACATCCAAAGTATAAGCTACTGGCCTGCACAGAAGGAGAACACAGCAAAAGTCTTATTTACATTACTGGGAGGATATTATTGAATGAATTGGCTAATCAAAGCTGCTATTGTTGACAACAACAACAAAAATTAAAAGAACAACCCACCATTACAACATACATACATTGTCATTGCACTTTGCCACAAATAATAAATAGAATCAATGGTATAATTTCAGGAAAACAAATGTCACCGGATGCCAGATGGTTACATAAATGCTGAGGGGGGTGAATATGCACACTCTTGAAAATATTACAGTTAATTACAGTTTATCTACTTGGAGCTGGATTCCTCAAAGTGTCCACGGAGGTTTTCCTTTCCACAGGGTGTCGGACAGAAGCTGCGGATGTGTCCTTTGTTGCTCTGTCGTGTAAATATGTGATTCATGGAGGAAGCAGAGGAGATTTGAAGGAGCAGGAGCCGCTGCAGTGGCGAGGAGTTAACATCTTACAGGAGAAATGGTGTAAAGCGTCGTGAGCTTCTGAGAAGAAGGAGATAAAATCATCAATAGTGTACGTGTGTGTGCGTAAAAAAAAACGACTTGTTTGAAAGGAAACAGTCCGCAAATCAAATATTTACTGTACTTTGAGGCATCAGGGATGTTTGAGTTGCACAGGAAAATAAAATGATTCAAGGGTGCGTAAAAATGGCGTGACACACGTTTGGAGACGTTTTATTTTAACATATTGTCTGACGGTGAGAGCCTCTGGGTGCAGAAATGTCGTTTGTACATCTTCCTGCCGAAGAATTACATTTTTATCTCTCTTATTGCATGGATACATGACAGTAAGTTTCATGAAGTTGCATGAGAGGCAGGATAAGACGCGTATAATGCTGTATTCATAATGTTATATTTCTTTTATGTCAACCTATTTATCACGCACAAGTCGAAAGTAATACATAAATCACAAGTAAAAATGCGTAAAATAATACATTTGATTGTGACAAAATCACACCCTACAGATAATCCAAACAAACTGAGCACACAGGCCGTATTTATGCAGTAATATATGTGGAAAATATGTAATAAAAGTAACAGTGACGTCATGTCAGAGCGATGCTGATTCCGCTGCTTTATTTTTCTCACCTCTGACGATGTGAAGCTGCTGAACCATCTCCTCCCTGTAGGACAGCTCCCTCTTCATCTGATCCTGAAAATTATCTGAGGAACAAGTGGAAGGGAGGCACAGATTTGGATCAGTGGAGAAGTGACTCTCCATTTTTTTTTACCAACTTTATCCCCTAAGCTCCTTACAAAAGCTACTCAGTCATTTACTCTCTGATGATGTTTACAAATCTTTAACTTTATCTTTTATGAGCACTTCAATGTGAAAATGTTCAACGTTCATTTTAATCTGATTGGACTTTAATCAGCCAACAGAGGGCGCTGTTGTCAAGATAAAGTCACAAATCAAGGCTCCAATTTGCAGCAAAGCACAGTTTAACATCATTGAGTGAAAATATTTCTATTCATGTTGAATAATGCAGATAAGAAACAGGAATATATTTTAAAAAATAACACTTAATTACCTATATTTATAAAACTTCATATTATTGCTGTTTTACCATGTTTAGGATGAATGGGAGGTTAAGCTAAGTGTAAATAAATATATTTAGAAGAGTATCTCCTTTTATACCATACTAAAAAACATAAAAATAATCTAAATATATGACTTATGTGAGATATTTTGCTTGATGCTGTATTCACAGCGCTTTACCTAATATTTGAACAGTCCTGTTAGCAGACAACACATGTTATAGGGTGCATATACTGGGAATAAAAATGTGGATTAAGTGTTCACATTAATATTTCAGAAAAACTGGCTTTCCTGTCTTGCCACCAAATAATACCTTCCGTCTCTAAAATGATTAGCAGTACGTGCATAAAATATTATATTTGGTGTTGTGTCCAGAGCTTTAGCACACAGCTTTACATTTGTCAAAAACACGTCAAATTAGATCATGTGTGGAGGCACTGTATTTGCCAGAAACAACATAAAGAGGTGAACAAACGTTGATAAAAAGCTATAAAGAAACCTAACAATATGCATATTTTATTGTAGATTGGTTGTTGGTGTTGTTCTGATTTTTTTAGCTATTAAAATGTGTTATTTTGCACAAACTAAATGCAGCACAGTTTAAAGTTTATTCACACCCAAAACTGACGAAAATCAAACAGGATTATATGTGCAGGAGCTAGACAATTTCAAATCACCACCTTCACACAAGTCCCTCATTTTCCTGCCTGGAGATCTCAGATTTTGCACAATTAAATAAACATTTATTTCTTTTTTTTTTTTTTTACATATATTGAGGGCTGCTACTGCTATTCAGACAGCATGAACAGTGCTGAACAAAGAGCCGAGTGAGTGAGAAATTTTTGATCATTCTGAAGAGACGGTTAAAGGTATTTATTATCAGTTTAAAAATAGCACAGGAGTCAAAATGTGAGCGGTGTTTTATCTGTATTTCACATGACAGTCACCTGATTAAGCACCTCATATTTCCAGCTGCTTCTGCTGGGCATGTTTCAGTTTAAGAACTATGATCTTTACAGCACCAGTCTGGAGATTTTAGTGTCACATATGGTCTTAATGCATGCACTGCAGATGGGAATTCTGGCATTTTCTAAACAGCTGTTTAGAATTTTGATATTTCAGTTCAATGAATTCTCAAAGTGACTTAAAAAAATTCCTCTACATCCACATATATTTATAACAAGCTATGTGTTTGCCCTGCATCAATATTGCAAATTAAACTGCAGCAGATAAAAATATAGCTGATATTTTGGGACATGCACAGCACTATTGAGGAGGATTTACCAAAGCGTGGGTCATGTTTTGGTCTGACTCTCAAACAGGAGGAGCACTTCACACACACCAGAAAGACTTTTGAGAGTCTTGTGTGAATAAAATCCCTCCTGTGGTGATGAAAAGCCAAAATATTGAGAGAGAAAAAAGAAAAGAGTTTGGCAGAATTTGGCTTACCTTTCAAGTTTTGGAATTCACGTTCCAGCTTTTTCCTCAGCTCAACTTGCTCTAACAGCTGCTTCTGCAGTTCCTCTAAAAGGCAGACAAAATAGAGGGTGTTGGAGGAGAAAAAAGACACAGGCCTTTGGATCAGCTTCCATCTAGGACACTTTTCTATTTTTAATGACAGTGATGAGCACATCATCATCATCATCATCATCATCATGCACAGACAATCAGAGCAGGTCTTCCTGGGCCTGCAGGTAAAAAAAGAAAATAAGAAAAAAAAAAAGGAATCCTCCCTCATATTCAGGGAAAATACAGAAAATGGAGAAAATGTGAGGTGTTGTTTCATTTAGTAAAGTGAAGTAAGAAAATGCTTCAGCTTTTGTAAAGTGACGGTTAATTAAAGGTCGCTGTGGCTCTGAAACACTGGTTTACAAAGGTTTGGCCTCAGGGCTTTAAAAAAAAGTGACTGGAGATGAGAAACAGGACGCTGAAAATTCGTTTGGTTTGTAAAATGAAAAGTCAGTGCAAGAAAACCATCCAATACTGAACAGCAATTGTTTAGAAATAAAATAACGGTTGGTTTTATTAGGTTAAATAAAAAAGGATAACGTGCGTAAAATCTAAATGTAGAACTCTATTCAATAATAATAATAATAGTAATAATAATCTGCCCATCATTTTATCTGCCTTACCTTTTGCCAGACTTTGTATCTCTCTTTGTGATGGCAGAGCTCTGGCTGGTGCGTCCTCGCCTGAATACATACAAATAAATGAAATAAGCTATTTCTATATTCAAAAAATATAAACCTATGTCTCTCAAAACAGAGGCAAAAATCCTCCGTCTTCTCTCTGACTTACCCTCGTCCTGCTCTCGCTGGTTCTCCTCGCTGCTTTGTTCATTAAAAGATTTCGTTTCGATCTCCTCCACTGTGGAAGACGGCTCTTCTTTACTTGCACTCTCATCTTAAGAGAAAATAAATCGATGTAATTGTTTTCTCCCCTTTCTCGACTTGATTTTAATTGTATTTATTTATTTGTTTAGCAGCTAAATGTGTAAAACAAAAAGCAGAGGAAAAATATCTAACCATTTGCTGTTAGAGCTCCAGTCAGGTAATTGGCAGGTCTGAACTGATAGGGACTGGTCCTTTGTTGCAGCTCACTCCTCTCCGCTGTGTAAACCTACAGGAGAAACAACCACCACTTCTTTGAGGCTTGGCACAAAATTTAATTTAAAATTAATAATTAAAAATATACTCTATGTTGGAATGCATTTATTTTATTTAAATGAATGATATTTTTCTAGGGGATGTGGACAAGCTGTTTTGTTGTCGCTGTTACACTGTTTCAATGAAACACAAATTCCCCCACAAGGACACATTTATCTGCGTAAAATAAAATTTAAAAAAAAGTACACACAGGCCAAGAAAAAAAGGAGCGCACTTGCAGAAAACTTGAGGGGAATATTACAGCTCGTATTCTGGCCAGTGTTTCTCTGTCAGAAGTCACTCACTTCAGTAAAAGACGCAGCTATGTGGGTCTCTGATAGCTGCTTGTTGTGCAGTTCCCTGTCAGAGGACTGGGCCACGTGGAGGCTCATTTTCTGGGAATCCACGGCTGCGCTCTCCTGCATGACTTTGGAGTCGGAGTCGTTTGGTGAAACACTGTGCGCCAAACCGGGAGGAGTCCGAGGACACACCGAGGGCAGAGGCCGGGAGTCCTCCTCCTCCTCCTCCTCCGGTGTTTTGTTTGTCTCCACGTCCACGTCCGGCTCGCCCTCGCTGTCCACGCACGGGGACACGGACCGGTAGCTCGAGCTCTCGCTTAAAAAATCGGGCGATAAATAACCAGTGCGACACCCATTATACGCGCTCCTGTTGCCGTACAGTTTGGCGATGCAGTCTGCGTCTTTAATGACGGGTCTGAAGGCGGAGACGTAGCTGATCTTCCGGGGCGGCAGGGTCATCCCCTCCAGCGGCCTCCCCTCGTCTCCGGACTTGTCGTCTTCGTTACGCATGGACTGGGTGCTGGAGCAGCGGTCGTTGTCAACCACACTGTCTTTAGAGGTGTTGGTGCTCCGGTCGCTGTGCTCAGAAATGTCTATGTCAGTCTGTCTGGGGGGACACAGCAGCTCTGGAGGGGGTTTGTGAGGAGTCTGCGGGTACGGAGGCATCGGCAGCGCGCCTGCCGCGGGCCAGAACATGGGGAAGGAATGGTAGGCGCTGTCCTTGGTACCGGGCCACAGGACACCCGGCAGGGCGGCTTTGCTCTGCTCGCCCATCATACCGTCATCTTTCTTCTGGCACAGGCCAAAAGCTGGGAACCCGTACGGATGAGGGAAGAGCGGCGGGGGGATCTTCTGCAGCATCCCGAAGCCTTTACTGGGCACCGGGATCACCGGGTAGCTGCGGGTGCTCGCCATCCCACCCCGGCTGTCCTCGCAGCTGAGGATCTTTGCGGGTACCTCTGGTGACTCTCGGGGTCGGCTGGGTCCGTGTGATTTTAAAGGAGAGCTGGATTCTGATCCACTGCCGGGCAGCGTCCTCTTGCGACTGCCTCCGTTGAACATGGCCTTCACATCTTCCCACGCGTGTAGTATATCTGTCTGACTGCCTTTATCTGTTAATTTCAGATGTCGCCTCCAAGAATTAAAGTTAGCCGCATCTGGCTGCGTGTACTTGGACTCTGGCGTGCGATGTGAGTGAAATATGAATTTATTGGGGGAAAAATACATGTTGCAGTAGGAGCACTTGATGCACTTGGCCCTGGAGCTGTTGTATCTGGCCGGGATGAAGCTGCCTCGACTCCCCCAGGCGCACTCGTGGGACACGTCAAAAGCAAAATTCTCGGGAAGTTTGGGAGGCGAATGAGCTCCTAGAAACGACTTACAGAGTCTCTCGGCCTCGCGTTTAGTGATCATCCCGCAGCGCCTGGAGGAGATGGGCATCGCACCGGCTCTGCGCAGGATCTCCAGCTGGACAGGAGTGCACTGGACGCAGGTGATCCCAAGCGCCACACGCCGGTTGTGGATCTCGTTGTAGCTGTAATTCTTCAGCAAGGTGTTGGATATCTGTGCAAGGCAAAGTCTCTCCTGGCCATCTATCACCAAAGACACGATGGGTATTCCGTACAGCACCGTCTCCCCGACCTGGTTGGGCTTCAAGTTGGTGGTCGGGTAGGAAAGTTCTTGTTTGGAGCTTGGCGAGGAGCTGGAGTCTCGCCCCGCAGGTATGGAGTCCATCCTTGGAGCCCTGGAAGCTGCAGAGATGACGTTTGATATGAGTCAAATGAAGAAGAGCCAAAAATAGAGCCTCATAATAAAGCTTTACTACAGCTTTTAGTTGGAGGACAAGTCTCCTGCAGGCCTGCGTTTTAATAAAGTTAAATGACTTTTACATATCTAGAGATAAATCCTTACATGATGGTTAATAAATATCATGCACAAACTTCACTTGAATGAATTACATTTCCCTACACCTTCAGCATGTTGTATCATGTTTTAATTCCAACCTGTGTGCGCACGAATCGTTAAAAAACAGCCACAAACTCACCTTTAACGTCCGCGCAGCTCCCCTCGACAAAGCTGTGATCAAGCGAACGTCGGAGCGATGCAAGAAAGTAGAGGAGATGTTGGCTTTAGGACGCGGTTTTGCGCGCGGCACCGCCTCCCTCCTGTTTCTGTGCTCCGGTCCTCCTCCTCCTGCTGCCGCCTCTCTGCTCCACTCCCGGTGTGTGTGCGGACGGTTTGTGTTGCGCCACCAGCAGCAGCAGCGTCCACATGGCAGGCAGACTGTAGCACAGCCCCCTTCACGACAACGACAGCAATCAAGTGACGGCAAAACTTATGGCAAGGCACTCCCACTCACACAGGCAGTCTGCATTAACTATGGATTCATGAGCAATGAAGATGCCTGGATCAGACTGTTTTGGTCTTCCAGCAGCCTGGAGGTCTGGATGGATAAAGGGGATGAAATCTTTAAAATTCAAACATTTTATCCAAAGCAAACAGTGAGCCTATGTGTTTAAATAAATTACACCTTAATATGTTATTATTCTTTGGGTTGCTGCGTTGCCATATTGCCCTTAATTAATTCTTTTGCGCTTCTTTCCTGTTGCAAAACGCAGCGTTGTTGGCATTATGCATGGATGGGGCTGCAGTGGGATTTGGCATTCCGCTAAAACAGCAGGGACCCACCGACACATTGTTGTGTTCATGAAGCCTGAATGCGGCGCGCAGGCCTCCATCATGTGCTGGGTTCCCACGGACTGATTCACCGTTTTACGAGCTCTCCGGCCTGCACGCGTTGTGACAACAAGCAGCTGCTCTGAAAGGTCACTCTGTGATCTGCGCAGTTTTTATTTTTCCCCTCACTCAGGCCGAGAGAAAAAGGATCAGACAGAAATGGGAAAACGGTGGATCTTTGCGCCATGAGGATATTTCACTTTTATAAGTCAATTAAAGGTGTGGGTTCATCATTTTCACGGGACACAGCAGCGACAGACACTGATGTAATATTGATGAAGGAAACAGGACACGGTGCTGTTGGTCCTTCAGTGGGACAGAGCTGAGCAATAGAAGTCTAAGATTATCCTCTCATTTTAGGAAAATAAGATGCACCATATATAGGAGGCATTCAATAATAATAATAATAATAATAATAATAATAATAACAACACATAGCTTAAAATTCATATCGAATTTATTAATTTAATCATTGTTTTTGTCATATCCCATTTAAAATTGGAAGTGGAAAACCTAATATCAGGTCGAAATAATGCATTTCATTTATTTATTTTCCATATTAAATTAAATAAACATGCTGCATAGGTTATAATTGAGCTCAATTTTAAAATATTATATGAATATAATGAAAATAAATTTTGAACGCCTCAAAAGTGCAGCTGAATCCAGACTGAGTGGAAGTATGGTTAATAATGGATTATTTAAAGTCTGTGAAACGCACCAATATAAACCGCTTAATTGTTGCTGCCATCAGATAAATTCCAGTTTTTGATTTTGTGAACGAATCCAAACGCAGCGAAACGAGCTCTAAATTCGTTCTCAAATCACTCCAAAAAAAACCCCTTAAATTTCTTCACCACAATCTATCAGTACTACAGATTTATTTGGAGTCCACATTTTCCAGCACTCACACCCTCATTCACTGCGGCTAGTGGTGTGTAACAAGTGCGTTTCCAAACAAACCTGCGCACAGTACAGGAGGAAATGAGAAAAGTAACCAAACAAGTCAGTGAGGTCATTATCAGGCTCCTGCTTGTTCTACCTTTTTTGTGTGTGCAGGAGAGAACAGCTCATTTAAAAGTGTGTCTGCATTAATCACAGTGCTGCATCAAAGTATGATAATCACCTGAACACTCTATTAAAATAAAAGTGGCAGCCCAGGGGAAATCTTACCTTACTCTTTAATTGTTTTGAGGCTTTGATAGGCTTTTTAATCTAAGATTAATTTATGCATTCTTAAATAACTCTACATATGATTAATAAGCTTGAAAATTAAAAGGAGACTGAAGCAATTATAACAAGTGGTTGGTCATCACCTCATTAGATGGTATTAGAAAGATGCAGTTTGTGAGTGTGTGAGTGTGTGTGTGTGTGAGAGAGAGAGAGTGTGTGTGTTTTCCTGATGACAAAAATTAACAGTGGAAGAGCAAAAATGTGGAGAGACTGTTCAATGACAATCACTGGAAGAAAGAAAAAAGTGCTGCAGGCTAATTATTCTGGATCTTTCCAGTTTGCTCTCTATGAGTGGATGAGTCATTTCTTGAAAAGAGAAACGCTAGGCATGGATTTATCAGCTGAAGCTGCGCAGACTCCAGTCCAGATCAAGTTTAGACTGTTGAGGTGATCTGAACTGGAAGGACAACAAAAGAGAAAGATCAGCTGTTTGAGAGGCCACCGGAGAGACGCGGGGAAAACAGTGAGACTTGCTAAATGGTTGCTAATGTGTAAACAAGACATCACCCCTCTCCTGCTCTGATGTTTATTTGTCTCCTAAAAGCCCACCCCTGGGTCCTGACCCCCACATCCTCCACCGCTAAACGGAACATTTCTTCTCGCAGGAGGTGGTGTGCAGTGTGTGTGTGTGTGTGTGTGTGTGTGTGTGAGTGAGAGAGAGAGAGAGAGAGAGAGAGAGAGAGAGAGAGAGAGAGAGAGAGGAGTGTGAGTGAAGGGGGGGAGTTCATCACTGCATCAAATGAGGCTGAGCATAGGGACCCTTTTGTCACAGACAGGGACTCATCTGCCAATGGTGGGCTGTGAGGTCCTGGGGGAAGGAAGGAACAAAGGTGCTAAAAGGCTGTGTGACAATGAGGGTGCTCCGAGGAGAGCCTTCAAGTGTGGGACACAGGCTGCATGGGACAAGCTGTGCCAATCACTCCGCAATTACTTTTTTGTGCAATCCAGAGGCCTTGTGTGGGCATTCATGGAGAGAAGCAAGGACACGAGCTGCCATGTCTCCCTGAGCTTTGCTTGTAATGTAGAGCTGACCTGACGCTCACCGTGGAAGAAATGTATAGAAAATCACCTGCTCTTCTGTTGTTGGAAAAAAAACAACAAGTAGAAAACCTCCATTTTCATAAAGGACCCATCAGAGAAAAAAATTTACATTGCAGGGATTCAAAGGCTTGTTTATACCACAGTAACAGGAATAAGTGTAGCATGTAACATGCTACTCAAGCTTTCACTGAAGACAATGTGCTACGTGACTGAAGATATACAGAAATCAGAAAACAGAATTCCTGATCCTGATGGCACAGAAAAAAGCTTTTCCTTCATTTTTCTGGTTTGGACCAAAAAAAAAAAAAAATCCCTCAAAACATAAACAAACATGAAATGAATGAATGAATAAAATTGCTGGTGCAGTATTTAAGTGTAGCAAATGTGTGCTAAACAACACAAGACGCTAAAATGCATTTCAAATCCTGTTACTTTAAACAAAACTCCTCACGTATGTAGAATAAAATCTAAATGACTCATTAAGATTTTATGTTCAATATTCATTTTTGGAAACAATCCTAACAAAGAAAATGTCTCCATAAAACCCTGCTTTAGTTAATTTTTGCTAATTTTTTTACAAATTGATTGAAAAAGCACAAATTGACACGATCTAATTGCGGGGAAAGTCAGTATAAAATCACATTATTTCATTATTCAACCTCATCTACAACCAAATTCAAATGAGCACTAATATTGCAGCATGCAGATCTCTCGACTGTTCCTATAGAGCAACAATTCTTGAACTTAATTGTCATTATACTGACTGCTTGAGTATTTAGAGACTTTAAGTTTTGTGTACTATCACTGTATGCTACAGTGTAATAAAGGAAGATGCAGGAATTTGTCAGCATCCAACCCCGAGCAGTTTCAATAGTGTAATGAGGAGTCAAGTGAGAATGGGAATTATCGTAATGATAACAAAGGTCTATGCACCATAGCTTGGGGCTGTATTGTAGGGCATTACCATAAAGATGCGATGTGCTTGTATTGCAGGGTTTTTGTGAGGGAGCAGGCCAAAGCGATAATAACTATTAGTAGATGACAGTGCTTTGTGGGATTCCAGCTGTGGAGCCCAAATTTCCATACAGATAGAATGGCTCTGGGTGGATGATATGCGTGTGTGGGGGAAGGGCTGGGTGACTCCGTGGACTCATCTGTACACACACACACACTATCATGGTCTGGATGTGGCAAATCTCAGTGCCGGACTCGGTGTTGGTGTCCCCAGTGTGACTTGGGGGAGGTGAGAGCCTCGAACACCCTGTAGGTCTCGGTGGAGGAACTGTCCAGAGTCCTGAAACAGCTGCTGCTGACAGCTCTCAAAGTCGGGAAGTGCAAAGTGTGTGTGTGTGTGTTTGTGTGTGTTTGTGTGTGAACAGAGAACCAGGGATTTCCATCAAGATCCCATGCAGGCGAGAGGGTGTGCAACATATTTGTCAGCACCATGTCTAACAAAGAATAAAAGCACCCTTTCTAAAAAAAAAAAAAAAACCTTTTCAAGGTTAGAAACTTTCAAACACACACCCTGGAAATACAAGGTGCTTTCAACATATATGGAAGTATAGAAGCACTATTTAAAGGAACCAAGAGTCACTGATAGCACTGGAATATCTGCACAGTAAATATGGAGTCAGCGGCTGGTTAGCTTAACACAAAGATTGACTCTCAATAGGCCACATGTGACCAAAAGGAGTAGCTGAGGAGCATAGTTTGAACATATCAACACATAAAGTCATCATATTACCATACTGATTAAACTAGCTGTGGGTTTTGCCATAATGTTTTGTGATTTTTTTCAATAAAATATCACAATCCCTACATTTCTGCAGAAATAGATATTTTTAAATGAAGTGGTTTAATAGCACTGAGGTGTTCACTCTTCATTATCTAGCATTTTTCCAGCCAGTAGACTTTGTAGAAGTCATTTTCTGGGCAACAGACACAGAAATGAAAGATTTTAGGTGAACATTTTGTGACAATTTAGCAATAGCACAGAAAAGCTGTCAAAACCTGATCAGCTAAATGTTGCCGTGAGCTTGGAGAAATATCCATGAAGAGTTTGTGTTTTGGGCAGCTAGCAACAACCCTTCACTTGTAATAATCTTTAGACTTTTGAAATATCCTGACAAGAGACTGTGTTGTCAGAATTAGATAGAAGTCACTGAATAAAGAATTGTTTTCCCTTTTGTTGTGCAGTTTTATTTCATTTCCAAGGGTTGGTTTTATTATGCGTTTCCTCACTGACAAACTGTCGGGTGAAGACAAGTCAATACTTCATGAGACCTTCACCTTGTAGCTGTCCTTTGAGAGTCTCCTGGCTGGAAACACAGTGCTGAGAGTAACAGTGTCTGTTTTATGCTAAGCTAAGCTAAATGGTTCATGGCTGCAGCTTCATACAACAGACAGAATGTCAAGCTGTTTCTGTAGAATCTCTCTCTGGTCATTGATTAAACTCCTCAAGAAGTCTTCAGTGTGTATCAGTTTTATATTTGTTTTTCCTCATGAAAAGAATCACTTCCTGCTTTAAAATGATGTCGATGTAACTCCACAGTGCTGACTCCTTTACAATGTGCAGCTCTATGAAGTTCCTGTCTCTCTCTACAAGCATATCTCCTGTGCTCGCTGCAGCTCTAACACACCAGCTCACCCATAAGTCTGTTTAAACAGGAAAACAACTCGATGCAATGACAAGCTGTAATATTTGAGCAATTCAGCCGTACATGTTGGAGTCAATGAAGAACAATGTTATGGAAAGTCCAAACCACAAAGTGACAGGATGGGTTCCTGTGATATGTTACATATGAAACCTCAGAAATCTAAATCCATGTTTTTCAGACACTGCAGTTCTGTCATGGTGTGAATTGCTTACTTGCTCATTATATTCTATGTGGTTACAGCATACTAAAATGGTTAACAAGCCAAAAAAACTTGCTCTTCATCAGAAGGGGTCTTTTAAGGTTGAAACTGGCTTTGGTTTCCAAAGTAATTAATTCAAGTTGAGGTGCCGCCTGTGAGAGTGTGTCATTATGACCCAGAAAGGACATGCAGATGTGAGGAATCAGGGCTGAGTGAGACACAAAAAGTGAGATCTGAAGGTAACTGTGATGAATTATCTATGGGAGGAGGTGAGGTTAATAATAGCGATAGATGTAGTGGTGGAAAATTCAAGTATGCCGTCTCTTGTGTTCTCCTCAATGCACCGGTGTAAGTAAGTACACAAACATCTGTAAACAATGGAGCACATGTTTTCTATCAAACAAACACAGCTGTTTAAAAGTGGGCCCCGGAGATGGAGCAGGTAAGAGGGCTGGGATCCCGGGACTTTGCAGCTTCTTTTTCTTTTTTTTTGTTGGTTGACTTCCAATTGCCAGACATGCTGTGTGCGTTTATGTAAGGGCGAGGCTAGCAGGGAGGAGACAAAGATAGTGAGAGCAGAGAGCGTGAGGACACCAATCACCCTGTAATTATCCCCCTGGTGTGTGAACTGCCCAACTCTCTGTCCTTGATAGATTCACCTGACCCAATAACACAACACACAGTCACAATGGACTTGAGGCGGGATAAAGACAACACCATAGATCAGTCAGGGATCAGCAATGAGACAAAGACCTAACATCTGGGAGCTGTGGTGAAATTAAAGAACCGAAAGACTGAACCAATCCTGTTACAGCTTTCCATTAAAAGCCTGGGAGCTGCTTGAGAAACGACAAAAAGTGCGGTAACACAGGATTCAATTTCATTTGATATTAAAGAAACACCCCTTGGCATCTCTCTCCTTCCTCCTCATACTCTTTCCCTCTGCTGCTCACATCACTCTGCTACCTTAGAGTGATGTATTAAGCCATTTAAATTAACAATGGAATGACTTATTCTAATACGCCCGTCCCAAGGAGAGCCCGGGATGCTTGCTGGAGTGGGACATCAACAGCACCTCTAAAACCTCAGGCTGGGCACCGATGCGTGTCGCTTCTTCCAGATAGCCCAAACAATCTGGCCGACACTCCATCCAAAAGGCAAACATTCATATAGTCATTATGATGTGGAGAGGGTGAATAACACCACTGAGCCCGTCATTACCGGACACAAAAACAACATCTCCCCAAGACGAGTAAGTACATGTCGTTTCCGAGGTGGAACAGAGAGAAAAAGAATCAGTAAATACACCAAAGTCCTATGGAGAAAATGACTGTTTTTGCAGTTTGAGGCAGCAAACCAAACGTTGGAGTCTTTATGAAGTTCTGCAGCGGCTTTTAAAAGCTCATATCGCCACTTCTCATCCCGTCTATGCCTGATATACAGACGTCTAAATCATTTATACTAAGGCCATGGTCAGCTGAATACAAATGAGGATACAGTGGGTGCCCCGTTTATCCCTGAGGGGCTGCACAGAAATAGATCTGAGAAAAGCACAGTTTGATTGATGCTGCTACACTCTGAATAATGATCGGTTCAGAGGTCAAACTACTTCAGTGGCATGCATTATATCATTAATTACAGACATCAATAAACAATAGGACAGTGTCCGTATGTTTTAGGCGTGCTCATACCTCCTCTGCTCCCCCTCTGGATCATTTCACAATTAGTAAGTGTTACACAGTGACCTTAAAAAAAGACACTCATCAGTTATTGATTGCATTCTCAAGATATCACGCGAGAAAAATGCGGTGTAGTAATTACACGTGATGAAAGAAGCACATTTCGATCTCACAGTTACATATGCAATTAAAATATTATTCATTACCTCTTAAATAAAAGCCTGGTTCTGAAATCCCATTAAATTTAGGATAATTGTGTGTGTTTAATTATAAGCTGCGGCAGGAAGGAAGGAAGGAAGGGAGCAAGTTTCGGAGAAAGTAACAGAATGCGCTGTGACCTAGATAGCAGAGGAGACATTTTGTTTTAAAAGTGACCTTGCTGTGAAACCTCAGCTCAGAATAGCTCCGATTTTCCACATACTCTGAGTGCACAGACCTATCACTTCTGTAGTTGTGGTGAATCAGAGCTTTAACAGTGAATGAGGCCGTCAGTCCTCAATTTTTGCTGCTAAAATTCTGAGAGGATGAATCTGCTCTTCAGCTCTGTGATGGTTAGGCTGGCTGCTGCTACAGTCTTTTTTTTACAGTCTGATGCTGCTGCTGCTGGCAGAACAAAAACTGCAGACGCTGGCCTTGTTTCAGCAGTGGACTGTACCTGAATACATCTATTGCGAGATCTGTAATTAAGCAAAATTTGGAGATAATTGCATTCAACTGGAGCACGTCTTTATGAAGCTACTTTAACTCACGTTGTTTGAGATGGAGATGTTATACTTTTGCTTCTCCACAGTTGTCTGCCACCTTTTTGTTTTGGAGGGAAAAGGGGAAAGTTGTGGGAAATATACTGCTAAAGCCAGCTGCAAGTTTGCCTAACATAGCATAAACAGAAAACAGAAGTGTAAAATGGCAGTATTTTTTTGTGTTTTTGTTCATATTAAGTTAGGAGGCTTTAGAGATCACTGTTATGGAGAAGTTCCTGGCTTTATGCTGCAGCGTCACATTTAACAGGCAGAAAGGACAACTCTATCAGTCTTCTTGTACAAATCTGAGTGAGAATAAGCATATTTCTTCAAATCCAAATGTCAAGCTATTTCAGTAAATACAAAACCTTCAATCCGTTCACAAAAAATAATTCAACAACTAAAAATAAATTTAAAAAATCAATTATCAACTGTTTACAAACTGAAACTTCTGCCAGGTTTTCAGCTGGGATGAAAAACTTCTGTAACTACGAGGCTTTTAAAACAAACAAGCACAAAAAAAATCCCATTTTGCAGTACTACAGTATGAAACACTGACTTCAAATGAAATTAACTTCTACATTGAGCTGAAAAAGACTTAAACTAAATTCACTTCTTGAGTCCTTTGTTACTCACACAGGTTAAAAGTCTGTATGTTGGCAAACAGCACAGTGAAATCACCATCTAGGAACATTAATTACTTCAATTAGATTCAATTTTACAATTTTAATAATACAGCTAAAATTTGGTCCCCGTCAGTCAACTTTTTATTTTGCTGACAATACTCTCAGAAAAAATCACTTGTAAAGAAGCATTTTCAAATTCCAATTTTGCTAGTTCTCTTAACGCTTTTCCCACTACTGCATTTTATTTATCTATTTATTTAAGACATCCACACACTTTCTGCAGCCTGCATAGAAGTTCATGCATAAGCTGTCTGCTGCCCCGACCCAACATCCCCTGCTGGCTCCCTCAGAGCAGCTTGGCTCGGGCCGGTGGCTTCAACCTGCAGGCAGCCATAGGACAGCCCAAGCGGAGCTGTCTGCCACTCCTGTGCTTCATTAGGAAACAAAATATAAGGTTTCCACTCCATTAGGAATGACTTTAGGAGTGAAAGCACATAAGACGCCGACTCACCTCATCAACAATGCATTGCAATAACGGCTGAGGATGAATGAGAGCGAGCAGAGAGGGGAGAGAGAAAACAGCATTAGCCTGTATACAATGTCTTTACAGCAGAGTGGGAAGGAAAAAAAATCATTAATGCAATAAAATGTGGTCAGATTAATCAAATGCCTCAAACTCTTATGAAAATATTACAGGCAGAGAATTTTCTATTACATCTAATGGTATCTAATCTAATACTGGCAGTTAAGGGCTTGGGCATCTATTTATTGTGAAACACAATTTAGGAAGTTTAAAGGGAGGCAGTGAAGCATGTGCGCAACATAGCCGTCAGGAACATAGGCAGAGATCTTTTCCTGCTATTTT
Organism: Acanthochromis polyacanthus; assembly: GCF_021347895.1. NCBI lineage: Eukaryota > Metazoa > Chordata > Actinopteri > Pomacentridae > Acanthochromis > Acanthochromis polyacanthus. The sequence goes on along the minus strand of NC_067120.1, from coordinate 12,575,095 downwards.
CTTTCCCTCCAACTCATAAAAGCTTACCATTAAAGACTGTAGGTCGCTCTGAGTTTGGGGAGGGGGGCGAATACACAGAGAGGGAAGGCAATATGTAATTAGCGTGTCATAATCAAAATGACCCTCTCGGACACTTTATGATCAGCAAGGCAAAAATTACTGCACCACTGGTGGCAATCTGTGGGCATTTGTTAACACCATTAACATAATGAAAATACACGAATGTTAATAGCCCGCCTCTGCATAAGGACGAGGAGCTGAAGCACAATGTTAATGTCACGGTGCCTCTTCACTAACCTGCAGGTTGTAGAGAAACACTGAGAAACATACAGTGTTTTTGTAAATGGCTTGGAAGAAGGAGGAAAAAAAAGTGTTCTTTTCTCTTAAAACAATCTGCGAAAAGTATCATTCCCTTGCCGCACATCTCCAGTGAGAGCCTCTATGCAAGATCTCATTTTCAATTAAAATCTCATTTGCTTGGAAGTTGAAATGAAATCATGTTGTGAATTAGCACATGAATTTACATACTGGGATGCCTGCCAGAGTGCAGGGAGACTAATTTACCTTAAAGATTGATTTTTCTAAAAAGGATTTCAGTGATGGCGTGAGTGCAATGATGCATACGTGAGATCTGAGGAAACATTTACCAACATCCAGCAGCAATGAAAAAACTGGATTGTAAGATGTAACTAGTGAGGAAAAACAAATTCTGTTTGCACCGATACGCTGCACAAGAGAAGAAAAAACCCCCACATCACTTCACAAACTTTCAAAACCTACACAAGGACATGTTAGAGTATTGTTTGTGGATCACTTGAAAACAGCAAGGACATGTTGAAACTCATTCTTAATTATGGATTAAAAGACATTTACGAGTGTCAAGAATTGGTAAGTGACAAAGAAGCAGCAAGTATTCTTGTCTGCTGAGGAGAAAAGATAGAATTGACAAATTATTTCTGCAACTCCTCGGCAATAAAAAAAAAAGCCAACATCCATAGAAGCGCTTGTACTTGTAATTTGTTAAGTTTTTAAGATACCCACCTGCATCTCCCACCCAGAATGCACTCCTTCAATCAGCTATCAGCCTCGGATTGTCCACATTAAATTACTTGCTCATTTCGCAAGGCCTTCTCTGACAAAGCGGCGCAGCTGTTATTGATTCATTCTTTCAATTAAATAAAGCTTTGCTCTCTCCACTCCTTGTAAATACCTAGAGACCCCCTATCCAACACAATATCCATTCTTCTTACACTGCTAACATTATCAGTCTGCACGCAAAATTAATTCCCTCACTATTGCTGAAATAACTATAATTGCAAACTACGTAGAGAGAGAAATTGGAAAGGGGTTTTAATATACATTTCCAGGTGTACTCTCCATTTGTTCAAGTCAATAACATTTTTCATTAACATTTGTAATAAAAAAAAAAGCAAGATCTGTCCCCTGCTCATTTCCTTTTTAATTCAGAGATGAATTCACGACACTTTTCCCAAACTGCTATGAGCTACACATTCTCATTTAATTTGGTTTAAGACATCCAAATGAGATTAATGTTGGCTATCAAGTATAAAACACTTTAATTTACATATTTATCCGCTGAATGAGCCATGACTCACAATAGGTAAGATGTATTAACATGATTGCATGTTGATGCAACACTTTAATATAATAGAAAATCAATATGTGGATGGAAATAGATGGCAACTGTAAGAGTGCAAGTCCTGTCAATTTTGATATTTATTGAGTTATTTCTTTGATAGACTAAGTATTTGTAAGGATTCCTTGAAAATTCCATTTGCTGCTTCAAAAGCTGCTCACTGTTATGTGAACAGCTGCATTCTTTTGAGGAGGAATGATTAAAAAAAAAAAGCTGGGAGACGGTCAGCGTGCAAGGACATTCAGGTTTCTCCACAGACGGGACAAGAAGAAAGGCAGAGAAGAAGAGAGAGAGAGACCCTCGTCTCTCCGATCGCCTTCATTGTTATCAGCGACTATCCAGCAGGTGGGCACAAATCAGTGTGGCTCGGCCTCAGCTGTACTGAGGTCAGCTCTCCGCTCGTCTGTGCAGGAATTATGGGCTAGCCTTTTGCCCGTGGCACACAGATTTAGTCGTGACCCTGAACACGGCCTCCCCCAGAGCCTGACAAATTTTATCACCACATTTTCCCAACTTTACTCAGAAAACCAACCTGACTCACGAGCCCTCAGCCAATCCAGCCCCACCAGTAGCTTCCCCTAACCTCATATCTCATCTCAGACATAATGGGAAAATCAGACCTCTGTGAACAGGAACCCTTTAAGATTCATGGAAAATGAGGGCATGTGCTGAAATGATGAGGGACAGTGAGAGCTCACCGCCTTCACTGCAGTAAATTAGAACAAGGTTCGAAGATGTAGACGATGGTAATTACAAAACTACCTCATTTAAAAAAGGATGTTCACATTTTTCTAAAATAATTTAAAATATGATTATAGCTGATCTTTAAATTTGAGATCTCTATTCTTACCTTTTCTTAAACTTTGCAACCATGTTTTAAAAGTTATTTAAAACCTGAATAAGTTTCAAAATTAAAACTGGAAGCTTTCCAGTGTCTTATATCTCACACAGATAAATGATTTAAAAAAATACACACACAGAATTACCGCCAAGACATTATATCTTCTAAGCACACAAACTTTAGATGTAATTTAAAATGAACAGAAAACTATCGTACAATTGCATTTCCATTAAATGTTTCAGTTTTGGATGCAAATCTAGTCTCTACAATAATAATCATGACAGACATATTGGGAGTCGTCAGTGTTTGTGCCTCTCCTCTCTCTAAAGTGTTTGAGAATCACATCGTCCTACCCGAAGATAAGGAAGAAGGGAAAAAATGAGCTAACATGAGAGACCTAATAAATCAGAAAGCTCTTTGCTGGCGGCTGCATGCACATTAGACCACATCTTCGAGATTTTCAGAGCAAACCGTGGAGCAAAACTCCATTACCTCCTGACACAAAATGCAAATGAATCACAACATGGGGTGGGAAGGAATTAAAGACCCTTCTCTAATCAATGACAAACCAGGATGAAACCCTCTCTTCCATGGCTCTGCCATAGGCAAACTTCAAGTCCCCTGAAAACACACACACACTGGTGAGTACACATGCACGCACACGCTCAAAGACAGACAGACTGACAGAATCACATGTTTGGCATCATCTCTCTGGACATTTTCCAGCTTGATTTTTCCAAACTGGTACAGTGAGCCCGCTGCATGAAGGGAGTCTTGTCCTAACCTGCTATATTACGTTTCGCTGTATCTCAGAGACGGAACGTGATTTTGTCAGGTGGATGGTGCCGGACTCAGGCTGTGAGGTGAAGGGAAGAGCTGTCTCTGTTCTGTTGTGCTCTGTTCTGCTCAGACAGATGCACAGGCCTGTGTAAATGACAGCCTGAGCCCGAGGATGTCTGCTGGCTGCCGCACGGCCTGCTACAGCCTGCAGGTGAAGTGTCTGTGGCGCCATATGGAGCAGGGAAAATTAACAACGAGAGGAAATTCTCCACAACAGCGGGAGGTCTTGCTAGTCTCTCCTCCAAACAAAATTTAGAGACGTAGAGAAACAAGAGAGGGGGAGTGATAAAATTAATGGGGTTCAACATTTTAACACAACACCGACGGCAATGTTTGCACAGAAAAACAAGAATTCCCTTTACAGTGTAGTCACATTGCACTCCTGCATTATAAATCAGTGCCTGGCTTAAGTAGTTTGACCTGTTCTATAAATGTACATTAACCCTGCTGGTGCTCGCTCCCAGGTTCTAGTGTGCTCCACAAGCCCAGCACAGTGGCTGTTAGTGCAGGTGAGCTGCCTCTATCCCTGGTGGCTCCTTATGCTTGCTGCCATCATAGCAGAGGTGCCCCCCGTGGAGCCTCTCTTGGTTTGGGTCATTGATTACAAAGAGCCTCCTGGTTTTGTCTGACAGATGTGAATCCATGCTATTTAATTTGGAGAGTTACCCTCAAAGGGACCACCATTAGCTATCCAATCTGACCACAAATAGTGTTCCATTAAGCAGAGAGTTTGAGAAGCTCTGGGGGTGTGTCTCCTGACAGCATGGAAGAAGCCCCGGCATATTACACTGAATGTTAAATGCTTGGTTGTTTAAACAAAAGGGAGATCTTACTTTAAAGAACGTCTTTGTTTTAGAGATACATAAAGAGTCCCCTCAGCGGGATTCTTCAGGCATATTAGAGCTGAAACTGTCCTTGTTTAGTGTCTAAAGAGGGTGGGGTTGGTAGTTAAAATGTTAATAAGTGCAATTCAGTTTTAATTTAACAGCCTTCTGCATTCCTAATTACTCCACTAGCTGTGAATAAATGAGGAAGAGAGCTCATCTCTTGCCCTCTGCTTTCAACACAAAACACATTCTTGCCATTTCCGATATGGAGCTAAAGAGGACTGCGAGGAAAGTGATCTCAACTCGTCCCCTCTCATCACGAACAAAGCAGCATGGCTCAGTTAGCGATTTTAGCTATTATTTTCTCAGTAGGCAGAGGCCTTCAAACCTTTGTGAGGGCTTTTACCGATTTTGTTGATAAAGTAAGGAGACAAGTGTGAAAGGTGTAAGAAAGTAAAAGAGGAAATAAAGCGAGCGCCACGATCACGAGATGTTCTTTCGAAAACATTCAACAATAGGAGGTATGCCTCTCTGTGCAGCCATGGAATAGAAGTGTGCATAAATTACTTTATGTAATCATACAATGTAGATTAGCATGATAATGGTGAGTGTTAATAGATGCCAGGAAGGAGGGAGTGACAGCACTTTGAAATGAGACATGCTTGGGGCAGTGGGCTCACACACACTCATGCATACACACAGCATTGGGGAATAGCCAGTGAGGCTCTCGTGCCATTACGACAAATGTGAGTGACGGGGAAGAAAGCCACATCTAGCTAGCGGCCTGAAGGCTGCTACAGTATTTCCACAAGTCTATAGGCTCCTGGTCTCATGGGGAGCTCTATTAATTGTGAGCAAAATGGTCCACCATTAGATCTAAAGCTTTCAGAGACCAGAGGACATCTTACACGGCCACAAGGGCCAGATTCAAAAGCTTGTTGAAATAATGCCATCCTAGATTAGCTGAAATTCCACTGAAATTTTAAATACTTTTTTTTCAAGGCTTGGATTAAATCAATGCTCAATATGTTTCAAAGACCTGTTTTCTTTGAATTTTGCTTTATTTAAGAGATGGGATGTTAGTGAGGGAAGAACATGCAATAAAAATAATAAAAGTGAAGTGGATATGATCAAAACAGCATCAGTAAGATGTAAGTAAGCAGATCAGGTGGACTGCAGGTCTAATCTCCTCCTGGAAAGCCAAGGCAAAGAGCAGCCTGTGAGATGACAAAGCTTTGAAGAAAGCTCCACAGTCACCCAAAAACCTTCACTTCTAATAAAAGGGCCATTAGTTAATCAGACTAAATTTGGCCCCCCCACAGAGACAAAAGAGGGGTAACAAGGAGGTGGAGAGATAAACCTAAGAATAGGTCAAGGGCACTTATTTAAAAAGCCCCCTTGAAGTTGGCACATGCAACAAAAATAACAAGTCCTACTTCCTTTCATCCTCCAAAGCCCCGGCAGATCACAAAAGCTCGGTGGGGGTGCAAGATGGAAACATAAGGACCTATATAGATTTACAGACCAAGTGGGTGTGACCGCTCCTGTGAATTAATCCAGATCGGAATGGCTTTAAGACAACAGCAATTTGATCAACTCTGATCCGGCTTATCCACCGGCCGCCCAGATTTGTGCTCATGCATGGCAAGCTAGAGCAGCACTAAAATCCTTCTCTGTGGAGTCTTAACGCGGCGTGAAAATGTGATTATATATTATGTGTCTTCTAAAGATTGACGGTCGGATAGCAGCCCATACAGCCACGATAAAGACAATTACCGTGGCAACGACCAAATTAAAGGTCCCAACACCACTGAATGCTACACACAGTCTTGCTGTGTGATATTCAATCAACACTGTTTATTATGTTTTACATGCTGCTTTGCCATTTCCCTTACTGACCTCAAGCACATACACACTCCTTGTTGGGACAATGGTCAAAGCCTCCTGAGTCCAGGACTATAGAAAACGGGGCTCCTGCACTGGGAGTCCACACTGCTGACCTTCTGACAGCCCGGGCTGAGGAGAAAGCTACATTCAGATCTACATTCAGATCTGGGGGTCAGCATCACCACGTAAGCACTCCAAGGAGAGCAAGCTGAAAATTAATTAAAAACGCTAGTGTGTAGTGAATGACGGGCCGCTTTTGTTGGTCGCCTGCATTGACGGAGGAGGCAGGACGGTCCCGTGTCTCTGGTGCTGGCGAGCCCCTGGTGGCCTCAACCATTGTCTCGCTGCCAAGCTCTTGTCTTATCAGCAGCAGCATATCAATGAAGCTTCTGTCTTGTTTGTGCAAATGGTAATTACAACATCCATATTTCTGTGCATTAAAACAATCACATCTTAGTCAGGAGTAAGGAGGATTTGAGGAGAATAGTGGACATTTAAAGAGGCTTCGGGGAGAGGCGCCAGCGTAAACAAAGAAATCTCATCTTTGTTTCTACTCATGCATTTAATAAAATAAACAGGCACACATATCAAGCACATATAGCTTCAAATACAATCCAACAATCTCTCGGATAAATCTTCTCCAGTCTGCGCCCTCGCCACGGTGATATAGCAGGAAAGATTTAGAGTGCAAAAGCATTTAAGCAGGATGAAGCTCAGAGTTTAATGTGGTCCATCAATCCCATTCACACAGGGTTGCAGCCTTTACATCTGTCCTGTGAGACCATCAGAGTAGTTTAGTGGCATGTTGCAGTTTAAAGGTGCAACAGAAGAGTCAGGTAACAAGGGACAAAATAGTCTCGCCAACTCTCAGTTTTAACTACCCAGGTTCCCTTTGGCCCACACTCATTAAATGCAGAATGCATTTGTCCTTGTAGCTTTTCACACGCACACGCACACACACACGCAGACAAACACACACACAGTTGTTCACAACTCAACACATCCAAAGGCAATGGCCATTAGGTGTAAATGGATGGTGTTCTGCACAAGTCTCAGCTGAGCGCATGTTTCAGGAGCAAAGCAAATGCAAAGGCCAACAGATCCATTAAACTCCATCCAAGTAACACAGGAACGGGTCTCCACCGCGAACATGACTACCACTTTGGCAAAATAACACAGCTGTGAAGCTCGGCCAAAAAAATCGCAGCAGAAGAAGGGAAACATTGTTTGGCACACCACTGAATGCATTATTCAAGCCATTATGTACTTCTATATTACCCAACGGAGGAAAGCACACAAAAAGAAGGCAAAGAAATAGGGATACAAAGTAATCAAAGCACCAAATAATTTTCACTGTAAAGTCAAATCATTTGGTTATTCAGTCAATCAGAAAATATTCTGATAAGCAAACAATTGCTTGAGGATTTTTTCAAGCAGAAATATCAATAATTATCTGGTTCCATCTTCTGTGTTGCATATTTAAATTGCATTTCTCTTTTTATAAAGCAGTGAATTAAATATCTTTGAATATTAAACTGTTGGTAAAATATGAGTTGTGACAATCTAACCTTGGACTCTGGTAAAAATAGCTCTTTTTCTGATGCTTTATAAATGATCAATTGAACATATAATAATCAGATGAACTGATAACGGAAACAACCGTTTGCTACAACTTTGTTTCATTATGTGGCTTATTTTTATATTGAGAAAAACAGAAAGTAAGAAGACATTAAGGGAACCAAATCAAATTCATTAATTATTTAACAAGACACTAAATAGGACCATCAGACTCTAGTGCTACTGACAGCAATGATACAGCAATAATACTTTAAGATCTGCAAACAACATAAATTAAACTTTGGACATATTGCAGCACATGTGAATGATTTCTATATATTTATAATCATATACACTTGTCACAGAGTGTCCAATGGATATTTCATTTACTGCTATTGTACAGATTGTTTGAAATTTTATAGCAGGGTAACAAAAGACCCACAAAGATAAAGCTTGCACTGATAAATTTAAAGGAAAGGTTGAATTTTTCTGTCTCAAACACTCACAAGTCCATAGATGTAATGAAATAGGATTTTCTCACTGCTATTGTTATTTCTGATCATAAATAATCTTCAAGTTTTACGTGCAAAAATGCATTGTAGTATAAGTTCATCTGGATTTCTTTAATCTGACTAAAACAAATCAAGCGAAACTCCTTTTAGTGCAAAACTCTGTCTTACTATCCCTCCAAAGTCCTTGAACTGCAGGCTCCTTTTAAAGAGTTATTCTAATGAAAACAGTGTGGCACTTAAGAGTCCAATAAACCTATCTCAGACAACAGAAGACGTGTGTAAAAAGGACTAATAAATGAGACAATAATATCTTTTGGATGGCACAATAAAAGCGGAGGCAAGAGAGTGCTCCGTGGTGGACTCTGGGGCAGGCTACAGGGTCAGAAGAGCTGTGCTAAGCTCAATAGCCACAGTCAAGTGACTCAATTACCACATTTGCTCTCTGTGTTGACCCCTCAATTAGTGTGGAACTGTAACAATCTGCCCACCAAATGCAGTCATTCATCACAAACTGCCCGAACCTCCAGCCTGCTTCTCCAAGGCACCTCGCTAGAGAAGAGGGCAGGCAGAGGTCAAATTAAAGTCTGGCCTTTGTAACTGGCCTCCTTAATATCCTCTGCTCAACAGGATGAACTGTGATAGGTCCACAGTCATTACAGTGCAACATGCCATTAGGCATTAAGGGAACACAGAGCAGAGATGACTGCCTGATTCTGGAGCTACAGCGCCGTTTGTTGAAGTTTGGGGATTATCAGATGGTAATGTAACAGCTCAGACTGACTTATGGGTCAACATGGGTGCTTTACCTTCCATTTGGTAGTAAAGGCTGAAATGTGTCACTATCCATTTTAATTCATATTTAGAAATCAGCTTCCACAACAACCAAAGTAATTAGAACTTAACAGGAGATTGCAAACTGCAATTTTTCCCCGTGTAAACATCGAGCTACCACACACAGTAAACTAGGTGAGCTAGTTATAAAGGTAGCCACCACAGAGTATACCTTTGTGTCACATATTGCCTTTTTAAATCAAATATTTGTACTGGTGCAGCCCCATATGACCTGTTCATAAATGTAGTTGTGTGCTCCCAGCTCTGAGAACTTTAGAACAATGTGTGTGATTGGGACCGAGACTTTTATTGGACTTTAACACTGCTGGCAATTGGGAGTTGAGGCTAAAAGACAAAACCAGAAATGGAACAAACAAAACAACAAATGGGGAAAGGCCACATGAGGTCACTGGGTTTAAAAATGTGCAGGTAATCTGCAGGTTAATAACTACACTTGCACCTTCCCTCTCCAAGGTAATGAACAATGTTCACAAGGAGTGCGGTAAGTAAGGGCACTGTAGGAGTAACTAAGAGAGTGATAGGACAGATATCCAGATAAGGTCTAAGTGGGTGTTAGGTGGGTGGCTGTTGCCCCGCCGGCTCCTGCAATGCTGGACCATTCAGCAAAGCTCTGAGCTCTTGGTTATGCTGTCATCGCTGGCCGGCTCCTCTCACCCTCCTCCTGCTGTGGTTAGGGTTGCAGGCACAGTAAAAGCGAAGCAGTGATGATTTAATTATGATACCGGTTCATTCAGTCACAGAGGTTAGGTTTCCAGTCAAGGGTGAACCGATATGAGCCAAGTTTGGTTTACGTTTACAGCAGCACATGTTGGCTCCCAAGCAAGCAACACATAATCTCCCAGGAAGGCCGGCCAGAGGGTGTGGGGTCTCCGTGGGGAAACAGTCTCATCCTGGTGTCCCAGTCAGCTCTGTGAGGCTCTGCTCTCAGAGGCCTAGTTTATTCATGATAGATAACTATCCACTGTCCTGCTGCCTGCACCGGTTCATCTCCTGCTTGGCAAAGTGAGTGACGCACCTCACTCTGGGGGATTCAGTTACTCCAAAAACTGCTTCACAGGCCCCTGACTGACTGCTTTGATTAATGGCTGAAGTCTGCACCTGACGAGCACCGATCATAACTAATATTTATCTTAATCATGTGCTAATTTACCTTCTTATGTCATTTTAAGTAAGACACAGTGATGTAGCTAACCAGTGAGAGGTTGCCTGGCTTTTGTTTCCCTCCCCACACGACTGCTCAGTCTGTTATGACTCCAGGGTCCTCTCCTCACTTTTTAGTTTGATAGCTTGTTCTTCCTTTAAACTACAATCAATACCTTTTAAGCAAAATTTGCATTTCATAATTAAAGCAAGAGGGAGATATCAATTTGGAGCCATTATGCACCAGGCCTTATGGTGTCTGACATTTAGTTGTGATTACACCAGTGCCTGTATATTGTCACGGAAGTCATTAGACTGCTGTCATCTCGACATGTTTCCCTGGCCTCATTAACACTGCTTTCATACTGTAAAAACAACTGCTACACATGAGCAAAAATTTACTATTTATCGTTTAGCTTTTATTTTCATTTCCTAAAGAATACGGTGTTGTCATGGCTGTCATGCGGTGTTTTCATCCCTTATAGCAGCATAACTCTGTGGGATGGTAGGGTGGTTTAGACAGAAGTAAATCAATAACTAGTGGATGGATTGCAACTAAATTTTGCCCAGTGTGTACATTCATGGTCTTCTAGAATCACCTGGAGGTTAAACCTTCACAATGCCCATTGGTTTAGTTTATGGCATGAGGCCAGTATGTTGTGCTGGTACCTATTCAAAACTGTTAGTCTATTATGTTAACCTTTGATGGTGAACACTTTGCTATACGTCACCAGTCATCAGTGTATTCTACTGAGTCCTAAGATTAAATCCATTTTGAGTAACAGAACTACAGGATTAAAGTCTTCTCAGTCATCAAGATAAAGCACAGTTTTTTTTTCCTGAATATCATCTTGGCAAGTTCACCATCATCAAGAGTAAACAGTAGAAATACAGCATTCCCTTTACTGGTACTATCCCAGGGACTTGTACTGCATATATCTGACTAACAAACACCGTGCCCTGTTAGAGGACACTGTGTTGTATTGTGTCAAAAGCTGAGAGGGGCTCAACCTTACCTGGTGACCCTACATTGTTTTACCACAGCCCTCTGCACTGACCCCATTCAGACTAATGACAGGGCTGCTTTTTTTCCACACTTTTAACCCATAAGAACCCACACCCATTTTTCCTTAAAGGACTTAATGAGTTAAGGTCAGACATAAAGCTTTACAAGGAAGAGACTGGAGCACTCAAAGTGCTTGTTACACTGGTGTCACTGTGGGTTCTTATGGGTTAAGACTGAATGCGGCTTTCATCTTGTTCCTCTCGGGTGTACAGGAGATGCGCAAAAGGCAAAGCCACATGAAACAGAGCTGCAGCGAGCCTGATCCTTGAAACTGCGTCTCAGTCACCAGCATCTTATTTACATTCAAGGCTGGGCTGCAGTGAACACTCTGACATCAACTATTCATGGTGTTTTATAAAGCGGCCATCAGATGACAGCCATGACCCCAGCCAGCTGAAACACATCCAGATCAAATGCAGCTTTTCTGCTTTACGTTGCCACTGTTTTTAACTTTTCTTTTGCGGAGCCCTTTGAGGCATTCTTTACAATGTTGGGCTATAAATAAATAAAACCTGACTTGCTTTTACTGGAAAGAAACACCATCTGCTGAACATTTATGGAGCATACACACGCTATACTCTGTTCATCACCTCCTCAATGAAAGCTGCTGTCTCACACTAACCTGTGAAAGAGAAAGCAGGAAGCATACATCAAGCGTTTGACACAACTGCCAGACTGGGGAATAATTTTTAAGTAGCAGCAGCGTGGCTCCTGAATGACTGAATTTCACACTGATAAAATGTTCACTTGAAACTAGCTTGTAAAATGAAGCAACATTTTTATTTCATCATCTAGCCCACAACAGTACATATTATTCTGAAAGTGCTACTACTCCCTTAGCTGTTTTTTTTTCTTGTTGCTTTAATTAAAAAGACAGATGGGTGAGTTAAAGAAAAGAAAGAAAGAAAGAAAACAGGGTGTATTTGTGTGTATTCAAACAGTTCTGTTTCTCTGTGTGACTGTACACGGCCCTGCCTGACAGATACACAGAGAAAAGCCCAATAGACCTCCTGGCAGAATTATTTCCTTGGAAAGCAATCTAATATAATATCCCACATGACCTGCTCCACACAAATAACCCATGCGTAGCGGTCAGCCTGGTTGGGTTTTTACAGGAGTTGCTGCATGTACATGAGGTGGAGCACAAAACAAATTATAAAGCAGGTAAACGGCCACAAGGCTCCGACTCTTCGGCTGCTATACCGAAACACGCTGTGGTGTAGCGGCCGGAAACATCCCACGCAGCATCTATTCTGTGGAGGCTGCTGGAAGCTAAATGATATTGTTGGTGTTAATAATCAATTCTGTGGGATTAGTTAAAAGTGGAGGACAAAACACTAACAAATCAGGTGGCCTCTTCTAAAACGGCACCAATAAAGACATTGAGCAGCAGAGCATATAGATTTTCCACAGGGCTCAATTGTGTGAGAAGTTGTTGGGCTTGCATTATTGACTTTCTCAGTATGGTGGAACCGTGGTAGTTAGGTGCCTTTCCTCAACTCTAATTATGGTGTCATAAACAGGAGAGACCATTAATGAAAACCACTCATGGCTTTAAAGCCGAAGATAGGATTTGGAGAGTAAAGAGGAGGGAGGAGGGGGGAGCGCTAAGACGGGTTTTAGAGTGGTCATGGTATCAATCACAGCAAACTACTCCTCTGTTGAGTAACGAGCATGAGAGGTGGTCAATAAGTCAGCCGGAGAGTCAACAGACTGTAATAGAGACACAGCGGAGGATGGGAAACAGAGGTATTTGACCTGAGACTGCCTGTCATGTTTGTGAGGCTGCCGTCGTGCATCATCCAGGAGGAAAAGTCACTCTGCCATGTGCTTGTCTGCAAAAATCAATATCACTGCTTGTCATGTATTGTCTACAATCTCACAATCAGAAAAAGTCCGCCAAATATTCAGCTTTTTGTTCTCCTTTGGCTCACAGAGCACCAACCATCGAATCTGTTCCTATGCTGTGAAACAACTTTTTAAAAAGCCTGTGTGCATGTAAGTAAGAAAATTTACAAAGGTCAAACTGTGTGATGGAAATGCCACAGATGCATCTTCCCTCCTCTAAACATCCGAGCAGGAAAGCAGGTCATCTCAAGTTCAGGTGCTACGAAAGGCGGAAGATCAATACGGCATTTGTTGTACAATAAAAACATAATAAAAGCGAGATGAAGCTGATGGACACTCGATGACAAATTTGGTGGGATAGAAATGTCTCATCGGAATTTGACAAAAGCTTTTAGAAGAGAAGTGGGAAAAACAACAACTTGACACCACAGAACAAGAAGAATACTAAATAGTTCCAAGTTCTATTAATTTTACTTTACATACAGAAACTGTTTTTTTTGTGTGTGTCTGGCTAAACACCGCTAATTTAAAACTGCTTTATGAAGCAACAGTAATTTCAGTTTCTGAATGAGTTTTGTCTTTTCAGATTTGAAAGAAAATATTAAAAAACTACATATATATTAAAAAAAACTTGTGTTACACCAGTCCATGGCAAAGAAAATCATCTGTTAATAGTATGACTGACCAAGTAATAAACCCGTGACGCTAAAGCTAAAGCGACAATTTTATTTTCTTAAATTCTGTACCTCCAACAGTGCTTTGGTAAATGTTTACTAGATCTTACTGTAATGTATGAAGGATACACACAAATCTGACTAAAAATCTCCATTCTGATCTGTCTTCAGTTTTCTGAGCTGTCCATTTCTGTTAAGTCATGTTTACTGAATTTGTGTGGGCCAATACCACAAAGTACTAATGTTCTTTTACGGTTTTTACAACTTGTATAGAATCCATCTATTCTAACATCCATAATTTCTATCAGGAAAATCTCTTAACAAGTCAAAAAATAAATAAAAATGTAGGAAGAGCAACAGAAGAGAACAATTCTTACAGTGCTGACATACAACAGATGCCGTGTGTTCAGAATAAAGTAAAACAGAGAAAATTACATCATGGAAAATCAAGATGACAATAGTATAGATGGACTGTAAACTTTACTTTAGATCCTTACTGATCACATAATACTATCAGGGCAGCATCATAAAGACATACATTCTCAGACAAAAATGACGAGAAATCCTGCAACAGTCTCGGGTTAGACTAGAGACAAAGTAAATCCACAAATAGTGTGGCTGCAGTGTCTGCAAGTAGTCTGAAAAACTGTGTCTGCAAGTGTGCAGAGTAGAACTGGCACTGTTTTAAAGACTAAAGTTTGTCGGACCAAATGCATTTTTGTTTGTGCATGAAGGAACTAAAACTGTCAGTGTTTTCAAAATTGTGCCTAAAACCTAAAATTCGTGCATGTACATGTTTCATCAACTTATCGAGTGGAAAAGGAGGGACGGTGGTAAATTGAGTGTCTGTAATTTGATCCTATAACTGTCCTATGTTATAAAGTAGCAGAGTGATTATGGAAAGTCGTTTTGGGCTCCTTTTTCAACTGCACAAACACAGCATGACAGTATTTTTTTGTAATGGTAATTGCATACAACATAAAGCTACAGCTGTTGTACTAACTGGAGAAGTGTAGCTGAGTGTTTTTAGAGAATGAATGAGCTGGATCTCACATATTTGCAGTAAATACTTTGCAATTGTTGTATTGTCTGGAAAGTGGCATGTTATTAAGGTAATACAAAGATGCAGTTTTTTGCTACTTTAAATTGTGGACTCAGAAGAGTGTAAAGGCTTCCATTATATCTGTAGAAATAAACTACAGCGCCGGTATAAATTAAAAGATATTTCACTATGAAAAAGTCATTGCATAGAGCTTTAAGCAAAAACTGAAATGCAGGACTATTACATTTATTTACTAGAGTAAGATTCCATTAAGGTATTTCTAGTTTTTCTCATGTTTGAGGGTTTGAGTGCCTCTTTCACTGATGGTGCGGCATGTAGCACGTCTACATGCATTTACAATATGATGGCCACAGTAAAGCCATTTTGATTTTCTAGAGTGTGGGGCAATAAAATGTAATTACAACATGTTTTACTATTAACTTCAGGACGGAGTCGCAACAGCCGAAGCAATTTCATGCTGCCTGTAAAAACAGTATAGAACAAGAAGGAAAGGCAGAGTCATGGTTGAGTGGCAGAGAGCGTGAGCGAGGCATTGATGGCCCTCCATGGACTAACCATGCACCAGACCACACACAAGCACTGGATACTGAAACTAGACAAATCTATTTCAGACACATACTAGATAAATATTTATATGCAATAAACTGTATCAATAAATCCCATGGGAAGGGGAGGCTATTCCACAGTATGTCAATAACTGATTTCACCAGCAGATAATCATTTTTCTCTCAATGGTGGAGCTTGATATGACGTCGATACATGCTGTCAGAGTTCATTTTGGCTGGAGCAGTTAGAAAGAGCATCACTGGGAGGATATGGCACCCTTCTATTCAGCTCCATTGATTGGGAGACAGTGTGTTAGTGGGGGGAGAGGAGCCGGCTGTCATGTCTTATGTCTTCTGTTGTGAGCTGTATTAAGCTGGAGGGAGACTATGGGCTGTGTGGAAGGTCTGCAGCTCCATTTGACCGCAGTGTTACAGAGGACACAGGGGAGTCAGGCCTTTTAATTGTCTCACTGAGACTGGGCTAAATACAAGTAGCCGCGATACACAGGAGGGGCAGAGCAGAAGAGGGTTCATGGATCTGAAATGGCAATTGCACAACAGTACTCTGATACGATGAACATATACAATCAGTCAGGATAAAGATCTCACCCTTGGCGGCATGAAAGGGGGAAGTGAGCAGCGCTCAGGAAAAATCAATACGGAACCGCTCATTTTGGAGGGACATGTGTGTCACAGTCAATAGGAGTTAATAGGCTGGGTTGTTCAGTGAAGACAGGCGGCTTGGGAGAGCAGCCCACTCTGACAGCTTAATACATACTGAATGGCAAGCTGGCTGCATGTAACAGTCACTATGGACACATCAAGTGTGGAATGGAACCTGATGGGCGCAGGCAAAAGTTAATTATAGAATAGAGCTGAAGGTCTTACACACAGAACTACAGAATTACCCATCCAGTAATAAGAACAGACGGATGCAGCTGACCCACAGTACAGACCGCGCACGTTTATTCCTTATTATCAACAATGACTGTGATACACTCAGTGCAGGGAAGTTTACTGAAACATGCTGCTCTCATAGATGCTTTTAATCAGCAATTTTGGGCTTTTTAGAAAACCCTTTAAAATTTTACTGACATCTGACTGTGGAGGTTTTTATGCAAGTATAGATATTTAAAAGAAGGATAATGGGAAAACAAGAAACACATAGAAATAATTAGGGATGCACAATATTGGATTTTTGCCAATATCCAATAAGCTGCAGTTTTCTAACTAATTTAGGCTGATTGCTGTAACTGCACATTATTGTTTTTTATTTTATTTGTTATTTATTTTACATCTAATAGCAGAGAACATCGAGTCTCTCGTGTAGTGGAATGAACACATTATTATGGTCACTCGAAGATACACGCATGAAATACAAAGCTTTATAAATGTGCACATTCACTGGGCAAACTACGAAAACTACTTCAACTTATATGAAAAACATCCCATACAGATTTTCCTGTTTCACTGCAAACTTTTATCCTGACAGGATGTGCCTGTCAATGTCTATTTTAGGCAAGACTATTATTTACATATAAAGCTTTCAGTGTGCAGTGATGCAGCCCTACAAACAATTAAATGAAGGCACAAAACCATCAATTTACAGCATTTTTCAAAAAGAAAATTGACATTAATGTGAGTTGTTATTACTCTAAGAACTGAACTCTGCTTCATGTTAAATCAATCAAATGCACTGAAACTATTTTATAGTAACAACATGTTTGTGTTTAAATTTACAGCTACACTTGGCAGGTTTTACTTTTAATATTCTGTTATATTATTTTGTCTAAAATGCAACTCAACACTGGTTTGCTTTCAAAGAAAAATTACAAACCAAAGCTGACACATTCATTTATCCCGATGCTCATACACAGAACATTTTTTAGAAGTTCAGCATTTATTATTTTGATTTTCTTTCTTTTTTCTCTCTCTTTTTGCGCAAAGTCTAGGAGAATGACATGTCGCAAAGGTCTGGCTGTACAAGCAGCACTGATACACAAGTAGCCTTTTAATTAGCCCATAACTATGACCACACATGATGTGATGAAAAAAAAAGACAAAAAGCTATGTAACCTCTTCCGTTTGACATCCATCATATTCTGTAAACAAATTTACACAAACAGTTCACAGTATTGGTTCTTGGGTGTCAGCGCCTACATGGGATGGGGGGACAAAGGGAACAGATAAGGACTAAATGCTAACCACTGCATCATGTGCAGATTCTTTGCGGCTCTAATTAATCTGCATTCACCAAAACTCATCAAAGGTTAATTGGCTGGAAGGATGGGCAAGGGATCTTGTGGCAAAACAAACGGAAACACATATTCCAGAGTTTTGTGATGTATTTTGCCTTCAGTTGAATGAAATCTAGACACAGGGAAAAGGCTAATAATAACTTAATTAATTGGGGTCTTCAGGTCATGCTGTTTGGTTCCATAAAGAAGGATTCTCCTCTTAATTAGTACCCATCAAGATCTAATTTGGATTATTATCATCTCTTAATTTTATCCAGCTAATTAACAATTAATTACAAATTCAGTGTACAGTAGAGTTCAAATGATCTGCTACATTTTTATTTGACAAATGACAGGAAAAATGCAAATCAAGGATGAATTCCAAGGAACAATATGAGTTTAAACACTTCTGTTGGTAAATAACTGTTAGACCAGCCAACACAACATGATTGGTTTTGAATTAAATATTTGGACATATCAAACTCAGTTTAATCGTTCAGCAATGGTTAGGAGTCAGGAAAGGAAAGGCGAAGCAGTCGTACTGAGAAAGAGTGAGAAGAGAAGAAAAAGCGTTTTGGCTCCAATTGACATTTCAATAAGTGGAACAGAGCGTTAGCAATCCATTCCCAACTTTTCTGAAACAATTATTGAGATGGTACCTCCAGGCGATGTGTGTTCCTGGTCCCTGGAGTCCTGCTGGCTGAAACAGTAATTGACTAAATTGTAGAACACATCGGGGCCATTTACAAATTTGCCAAAAATGAATCGTTTAAAACGAAATGAGGGTGACTCTCAAATTAGCAAGGAGTATGATTGAGATGTGGCTCTGGGAATTAAGGAACATGATTTAGAGCTCTGCAGAAAGGAGCATCTGTGAATAGTCCAGTGTTACTCACCACCCTGATCTGACTCGTATTTAAATATTACTGTGGCTTAACAGATGTTCACTAAAATATGACAATTCATATTTAAATGTTCAACAGAGATAGATAGATAGATAGATGATAGATGAATGATAGATGATAGATAGATAGATGATAGATGATAGATAAACACTTTTCCTTTCGCACGCCCGTGTTATTCTCATTTTACTGTCTCGAGCTGCTTGTAATGTAGTCTTATACACACATCAAATATGTGACTGACTAGACATTAAAGCGAAAAACAAAGCAAAACAAATAATAAAAACCACTGAGCTGTGACACTGAGCCAAAAAACTGTAAAGAAATGTAACATTCAACCACGCAGCACAATGTAGGAGGAAGTGACTTCAGGCATGAGTGGAGTAATTTGAGTCCATGAAACACTTTCTTAGCTAAAAATAATAATTTTTCTAAGAGCAGTGTGATAAATCACACAACACAAACGTCGCTGGTTTAAACATATTGTGCTGCAAGGTGTTTGGGAAAGTGATCTTAGCTACATTTTACAAGGTGTACTCATTTCTGGGAAACACCAGCAAATTACTGTGACTGTTGAGGGTCTGACAGTTTTGATTGATTGTTGCACAGACACTGTGTTGATTGTTGCCTGTTGTGCCGTTCCTGTGGCTCCCAGCAGCCACTGCTTTCATCTCACCCGGGCTAAACTCTTCCTACCACTGATGAGTAATTACTAAGTTCATTAGCCACGCCAGTGGCCTAGAGATGTATTAAAACTAAATTTGTCATCAACTTTCTCCACTGGTTTTGAACATCTTAACTGACTATACTGGGCACTAAAAGAGGCAATTATTACCTCCTATGGAAATTACTTCACAGGTGAAAGAAATGAGATAACCAGTTCGAGAATATGGGATTAAATTAAAAACATGCTATTAAAGTGTCCTCTGTCAGGGGTCCTGGATGATCCCAGATAGTGTGATAACACAAATTATTTTGCATGCATTAGCTCTTGTTTTACAAAGGGTGGTGCAAAATATCAGGTCATTTAATAAACCACCCTGTAAACTCATTAAATCAATAAGACAGCAAATTTTCACATTTGTAAGCAGTAATCTTGAACCATAAGCTGCAAGCTCAAGATCTGATTATTAAAAATGTTTGCATACTGTTTTGGGTAACCTTCTCTCCTGTTGTAACACACATTAAGCAATTACTAAGAGGACTGTAACTAACAGCTATTATTTTGTGATTATATATTTAGTGACAGATTAAAAAACAGGGAAAAGCACACATTATATTCTGAGAGCCTAAGGTCATGAAATATGCTGTTGCATCTGATCATCAGTGAGAAATTAAAGATATTCAATTTGAAATGATAGAAAACAGAGATACAATAAATGTGGACATAAAAGAAGATAGTGGTAGTTTAAACTGGCATTTTGGGCTGACATTTGATTTTTGAGGAACTGTTTTTCTGTAAATTAATCAAATCTATCAATTAATTAGTTTCTATTACAAACATAAATAGTGGGATGCATGTAGAAAACCATCCAAAGCCGGTAAAAAAAATTTTGTGTAAAATTTTTGGCTCAACCAAATTGTAGATCTGTGGTTTTGACATAAATTGTTTTGTTTTGTTTAAAAAAAGAAGGAAAGAAATCTGAAAACATGGGACATAAGTTCAAGTTTATTTCTTCATTTTGGACTTGTGGTGTGGAGACTCACAAACACAAGCAGCCTCACTTCTTTCCAAATAAAATTTTAAAATATAATGTAAAAGCAAATTTGATTAAGGACAAAATCGCACAAACCTTCCTTCAACAAGAGACCTTTCCTCCATAACTGTTGTGAAGTGAAAGAGCCACAAGCTATCTTAGAACAATGTCCAAGTAATTTTTCTTTAATAGGAAAATTGTTACTTATTGATCTGCACTTTGTAAAGCCTTCCAGCAATGCTCCAATCACCACAGCTGTCAAAACCATGGAAATACACTCTGTTCCTTTGCGATTTGATGGCACACTGATTCCCATTACTGGCACATTTCCAATGTTAATTACCTTCAACATAACATCATCTCCCTCTAAAGAGTCTCGTACAGGCCACTAGTGTCCCACCAGAGGACAGCGGGGGGTAAGAGTGATAGGCCGAGTGCGGAGATATCGTGCTTTGCCTGTCTAGAGCTTGTGTTGAATCTGTGCACCACTGAGTCTGGCCATTAGGCAGCATGATGGGCTTTTCTTTTCCAGACCATTTCCCATGGTCAAAATAGCATAAAAACACCATTTTGGTTCAATAGCAAAGACTTCAACTGAATAATCACAAGGGTGAAACTGTAACTATTACAGAGGCACCTCTGGGATAACCATACATAACTGGGGTGTCAAAAACACTGTAGGTTTTCTGGAGGGCAAAGTGTTTAAAGTGTATGCTGTTGGCTCTTGCTCCAACATCTGCTTTTAATTACTCAATTAGCGCAATCATTTAGTCTCCTTGACATTCATCCAAATGGCAAATCATAGCCGGAAGTTGTTCTGTTTAAACAGAGCGTTAAGAAGAGTCATGAAAAATGCATACACGATAATGTATATGGATACTTAACTAATTGAACCAATTAAAGGGAGGGAACTGGTTTGACTGAGAACAGCGCCGACATCACCCTCCGGGAAGAAGCTTTGACACCTCTGATCTACAGCCTCCCCTCTCCCTATTCACAGACCTGGGCCTGAGGTCATATTTCAGCAGACAAAAGGTTTTTGACTTGAGTCACACTGCAACAATGATCCAAAAATTAAAAGCCATGCAGATTGAAGGCTGCATAAAGCATAAAGGAGCCTTTATAGTGCAAAACAATAGCATATCCTGATTCTTAAGAAAATTTACATGGTATTTAGAATGTTGAATCTGTCCCCAGAAACTGCGGAAAAACATTTTCACGATTTGTTGCCGCATATTCAAATCAAAATTCTGCCCTCATCTCAGTGGGATTCAGTGCTATTGTTGACACGATTCCTCTGACTGTGACGCCCATTAAAGAAATCCTCTCTTTTCACAACTTTTGTTTGTGCCTGCGTATAAAAAGAGAGACCTCTGTGCGACGTGAATGTGTGTTTATTTCAGCGCTGACATACTGACAGATCAACCTCGGGGTTAAATGAATATCTGCTTGGTTTAAGATGAGCTAGCTTACCTCCTCCCAAAGTTAAACCAATGCAATCCCCCCCCCCTCCCTCACCACCACCACCACACAAAAAAAGAATGATTGTACCCCTGCGGTGGTGATTTCCTGCATGCTATGGATGCATAAATAAACATAGGCATAAATACACAGAGGACACTGACTGGGACTAGCTGGCCAAGTGGGGCAGCTGTTATTAAAAGGGCTATTTATCACTGTCACCCCTCTCAGGTTCCATCCCTCTCTGCCCTCCAGCGATGTCACTGGGCCGCACAGGAACAATGTGGCTCATCCAACCAAACCTACCCCCTCTATCATATACACAAACACATGCAAAACACACACACTCACAGTCATGGCCACAGCTACTCATACGCAAAGCAAATATGTACAGCTTCATCTGCTTGTATATGCATATTGCACAGATTTACTAGAATTGACTCAGTGTTTGATGACTTGGCTGAAGCAAACACAAAAACAAGAGCCTCGCGTCTTTCGATTTGCGTCAGATATCCACAACGCAGCTACACAGCACACGCCGTTCATTTTCTGCTCTGTTACTTTATCGATCGTGGCCACAATTATCCACTTTTCCGAAGCACTGCATTAAGTGAATTCCCCCTTTGTTGGACAATAAGTACAGAAGGTTGGCTAAGTCATGCTATTCCTCAGCCTAAGGGGACAGACTACTTCTCCTGCACCCTCATCATCATTAGCAAGCCCAGATAAAAACACACCTCAATTAGTCCACCTCTGCTGCGGGAGGCACGTCAAGTCAGGCCGGTGCTTCCAACTGACCCGTGCCTTAACTTCACTTACAGCGGCTCACTTCACGTCCAAACTGAAGGCCAAAGATTACAATCTCAGTCACACATTGCTAAAAGGATTCGGCATTTAAAGGGAGCCTTTAATTAAAACAAATCTCTAGATTTCAGTCTTTGTCTAGCAGAGAAAGTGGAAAAAAAAAAAAGATGTATGCAGATGAAAGACACTGAAGTACAAAGCCAGCCACCCTAGATGATAAATCAACATGCCATAGTGCTGCTATTCAGTCAGCTATTTTTGTTTGATAAATGACAGTATGTGGTTTATTTTCTTTTTCTTGTCTACATCTACCGAGCAACAACCAACTTTCTTTTTTTTTTTTAACTTATTCTTTATTTCAATTCTGCAGTGCAAGCTCCATCATACAAATACAACAAACTAGTACAGCAGTGCGGCAAATTAGCTATAGTACTCCTTGTTTCAGGACCATACAGTTTTTGACATTACAAGATAACATACACTTTTTTTCCAAATAGATACCATTCAGTTGAAGATATATTTATGTATTAAAGCCCATTTATCTTTAAATATGTCACTTTTCATTTGTAATCTTGCGGTTATCTGCTCCATATGATACACCTCTTTTAACTTGTTTTTCCATTGTGTAATAGTGGGGGGCTATGGATTGAGCCAGGAGACCATAATCATTTTCTTTGCAATCAAAAGTAATGTTTTTAATAAAGTTCTATTACAATTTGGTATAAAATTAGTTGGGAAAATTCCTAAAATCACAAAACTTGGTTCTAGTGAAATTTTGACATCTAAACATTTTTCAATTTCGCCCTGAATATCTTTCCAGTATTTTCTTAACTTAGAACAATCCCAAAATATATGAGTATGGTCTCCCACACAACCACATCCCCTCCAACATTTATCTGAGGTTTTATCAAATTTGGATGTGACAAAGGGGGTTCTAAAAAATCTAATTTTAGTTTTCCATTCAAATTCCCTCAGTGTTGGGCTAGTGGTTATTTTATGTCCCTCCCGCATTGTTTGCTCCCAGTCTTCATCTTTGATTATTATGTTCATTTCAAGTTCCCATTTCAACCAACTTTCTTAATGCAGAACTCCCTCGTTTTCCCTCCTCTAAGCACCAGCAGTCTGCACCACATATAAACCTCTCACACGCAGCAACCCACTCACGATTAATGAAGTGCTTACTTAACCAATTTAAACCCTTAATTCCTATTAATTCAACATAATAGCCACCCTCTCCAACAGAATTAACAGCACTCCAGCAGAAACCTGCAAATCTCTGCAGGCCAGAAAGAGTCAACCCAGCAAATTCCATATTCTTTGATAAATATGTAACAGTATGTATATCACTGCTAAAATGCATAACCCTCGTGTAAGACCCCTATCAAGTCTGCTTTACACCTGTATTACATTTCTCCCTCAATCAGCAGCTTTTCTGAGACACCGGTCTCCCACGAGAAGCAGAAACCATTACAAGGCACTGCAGCTCATTTGCAGAAAGATTGGAGATCACACTGCATCAAAAAGTATGTGAAACATTTCTGAGAACAAAATTGATTTATTCCATTTCTGTGTTTGTATGCAGCACCGGTATCAGTGTATTTAATGTAAATCCCCAATCTAGCACGGCGCTGCTGTGGAGGTTGCTGCTTATTGTGCAAGTAGGAAGCAGGGCGACCGAACAACACAAGAGGGGCCTGTCCTGATGCAAAACTGAGGCACATGCAGTATTTCTTTATGCGTGATATTTTGTCGGAAACTGAATGATAAAAACATATATGCGACAAAGCAAATTATATCAGTCAAACAAAACCATTCCCTGTCCCCTTTTTCTGATCCACCGATGCCGCTTGTTTAAGCTACAAAGACATTATGCTACTCTTTGGTGAGATATAGACGCATAAACAAATAAATAAATATTTCCAAGTATTTCAATTTTGACTTAGGAAAAACAGATCAAGCAGAGCCTGTGGCTAGAGGAGCCTGACTGCATGCTGGTGGGGGGTAAAAGACAGCCTGGGGGGTGCGGAGGGCGTCTGTTTTTTAATGAGCTGAAACTTTAAATACTGCATAATATATAATAAAAATGGATAGTTCATTTCACTCTCTCGATAAGTCGTGGAAAAACTATTAAAATCCATTTCTCTCTTAATGTCAACAGAGTAAGCATTAAGTATGAATGAAGTGAATGTGATACCACATCATCGACAAGAAAGAAAAGCAAAATAATAATCAACTTGAACTGGAAGAAGAAGAAAAAAAACAGGAGCTTGGGCATAAAGACGAGTGCACAAGCTCAAGGGCAACAACTGAACACAAAATATCCAAAGACAATGATAGATAATAAGTACAACTAGAAATTTATATCCACTTTATGAACAGAGAATTATCTGTTTGTAAATCATCTTTTCAATGTGAAGTTTAAGTGATCTGGATAAAACTGTCTTATTTAGTCTTTTCTTATTTATTTTTAATCTGCAGCTTAGTCTTAATGACAGCTGGAAGTGGTCTTGAACCACGAAAGCCACAACAGATGACTGACAGACGTTCCAGCCACCCACTGACAGTAGCTTTGGCAACACTGGCACAGAGGGCATAGTCTTTCAATGCTCCCCTTCCCCCTACACTCACGTATACAAGGGGGATGTAAAAAAAAAAAAAAAGAGTTATGGTGCCCCTTGTTGTCCCTTGGGTGAAGAAATACACCCTAATAGATTTTTAATGGCTATCCACTTGCCAAAAGAATAGGCAAAGGTAGTGTTTCAAGCATCAATGACAAGAGGTCAGCATTTATTAACTACAGAAACAGCTTTACATGATTAAAAAAAACATATTTCTGTACTCTAACTCTTTACAAGCAGATCAAAGTGTGCACGTCTACAAAGGGAGAGGTTTCTACATGAAACGTAATGAGTTTTATGTTTCGGGTGTCACATTATAATTCAAAAAGAGCCATTTGACAGTAAATATTGTGACGTTTACTGACGATCCACCGCCAAGATGGAATTCCAGTGCGATCCTTAAAAGTGATCTGAGTGATGGCTCAGGTACCCCCGCTGCTCGTGGAGCAAGCAAAGAGACGGAGCTGGTGGCCGATCCAGAGGCTTAATAATGATAACCTCACCAGCATTAGCTGCAGGGGTTGTTCACACAATAATTGTTTCTGCCAAGCCATATATCTGTATGACAGAGGAAAAACTGGTGTGACTTTCCTGCTAAATAATTGATTTATACGGAGAGGCCGCATCAACCATTTCAAGGAGATGAACGTGGTTTGTTCCATTTTCTTTTTTAAACGCCAAAGAAACTGAGAACTTATCAGCTAATTAGAAAATAATTACAAGTCCCTGCAAGTTGATTAGCAATTTCACTGTTGAACATTAACAATTTACAGCAACACCACACTCAATTTCAGCACTTGTTTTACTTTACTTACCTAAATTCTAAACAGTACAAGTATTTAAAGATTTCACCTTGACAAAACTTATTACCAGCTCCAGCATGCAATTAAACTTGCCAAACAGGCATTAATTCTTTGTTCATTACCACATTAGATGTGTGGTGGGTAATTTAGACACTTCAATACAGGACTAGACTACCAAGGCTATTAAAAGGCATCAATCTCGCAACAAATGTAGGCACATTTTGTTAATTTACACGAGTCCATTTGCAGTCTAGATACCCTAGACCTGCCGCGGTGGTGACGAAGGTTCGATAGGTAACGCTGAGCCTCTGGCCGAGCTGAAGGGGTGCCCTCCCCTGCAGTTTAGAGTGACTCAAAGGTGAAGCCCTGAAAACAAATACAATGTACTCACATGCTCCGCAGTTTAGATTTCACTGACTCACATCATCCTGTAATAGCCGCACACAAAGCTGTAGTCAGTCGCAACCCCTTGCAATTGTGTCTGGCGGTACAGCAGTATCAATGCAGCTCCGGGGTCAAAGGGTCAATGAGTAATTAAGACATGGTTGCCTGAGCATTCCCCATGCACACTTTCAGTCCTGATGAAAGGCTGGAAATGAAAGGAGGGGGATTTAAGTGCAGCCTGATACTACAGATCAGATTTCCATAAGTGTGTCTAAATGTTCCCTGTTCAAGGCAATTAGTATGATTAAAGAGATACTGTGGTGTCATCATGCTGTTTAAGAGGATTTTGGACATGAATTCTGCATGAGGTTTAGACGGTTTGCACACAACAGAGGTTACATTGCTTACAATAACAATATTTAAGCTAGTGGTCCTTTTTGAGGTGCTGTGGGAATTACTGTACAGTTAGGGACTGTAAATATCTCCTAAATATTAGATTCAGGAATTAGCACTCATTTCAGAAATTCAAAGCAGTTTCTCTTTCTTGGTGGTGGTGCTACCATGTTTAGACGTCTAAATTACTAAATATTCTCGCTAAGGTTGGTCAAGTTAACAAAACAGGACACAGAGAAAGGCGGTGTACATTTGGAACTGCACGCAGGCGGACATCATAGCCTTCAAGTGCAAAGAAGGTCAAAAGGTGCATTGATTTCCATGTACAACAAGAAATTATTCGTGCGGTTTCATTGTTGCCAAAAATGAAGAGGCAAAGGCCTGAAAATTGAGGTCGCTGATAAATGCTATTAGTAGGAGATGCTGAGGGGAGAAATCAATATGGCAGTTTGTCAACCTGCCTCTCAGAGGGAGCAGGACTGTGCAGCAGGGGTAAGCGTGCCCTGTCAGCAAAGCACATTACCAGAAATCAAAGGCCATAGAAGGCCTGAAGGAAGGGATGCAGATGTCTCTCTACAAAGGCCACACTTTGGTAATTAAAACCTTTTTTATCAGACCTGTCTTGTCACTGGGTTTTCTCTAACACTATTGACTATCTGTTGCGTGGAGGGTGACCACTAATTTAACTTTAAATAAATGAGCTGGAGCTATTTAGATTCCGGTATTTGTCATGCAAAATGAAGCAATGAGATGTGGCAGCATCAAATAAATTATGGAACTTGTAATAAATTAAATTAAGGCTTTGTCCTTTTTGCATCACACTTTCCAAAAGTTGATCTGTATACCATCACAGGTTTGAATACAAGTAGAAAAAAATATAACCATAAAATAATTTCTTACCAGTCATTTTTTAATGTTTCTTGCAAAAATAAACTTTTACAATAAACCGAGTGTAAAAACTGACTTAAATTCACTGACTTCAGCAGTCTATTCTTGGAGAAATCCTAAACTTTCCATTAAACGTTAATTGAAAGTTAGCTGTCCGAATAAACACTGAGTATTGTATGTCAGTGTAATGACATGCATAACTGACTCCTCCAGTGCAACTTTAAATCTTTAATAATTAAACACAAATAAACCCGTGCGGTCAGACAAGGGAACCGGTGACTCGGGTCATCAATATCTCCAGAAGATCACCGGGGAAACATAAAATACAGCAGCTTGGCAGACAACATTCTCTTAAAGAAAAGAGAATGTTAAAAGTGGTACTTTTTGGTTCAGTACTGTGCACCTTCATCTTCTTTGTACGCAAAATAGACTGTGACGGGTCCGACACTCGTTTGCACTATTTCTGCAGCTCCCACCACCATCCAGCACCCAATGCCATAGGCCAAACAAGGGATACCTGCAGTGAAAGGACACAGTGGTTATGTAGTGTCTGCTGCAATATCATGGAAAATGATCTCTATTGTGCTGAAATGTGAAAGAAAATTAACACTGACCCAGATTAATAACTTTCAACGTGGTGAAAAACCTGTCTTCAAACTCCAGGTTCTGCGGGGGGGCTTTGGTACAGTGATACTTTATAAAGGGGAAGCAGCCTGTCCTCAGTATGTGGTAGTTGGATCCCTGAACGCTCCAGTTAAAGTTGGACAGTCCAAACTGGTCATTGTGGACGGAGCTGTAGCGGACACAGTAAGAGGTCCACGGAGGAAGTTTGCGCTGCTGCAGGTGGCAGGTTAAGACCTCAGAGGCAGCTGGACGCGGACCTTTTCTGCCAAATGTGCTCGGAAACAGAGCGACCTTTAGGAAGATGCTATGTATCCTCCTCAAAAAGTCCTTCATGACTTCTACAAAAAGCAGAACGAGTCACCCTTCGATTCGTATTTTAACATCTGCAAATTACTCACACGGGCCTCTGTAAGCCATAGATGTACTACCCTTTTCAGCTCGTTGATGATACATGATGAGGACGGTTCAGTAAAGGCATGAGTTCTGCTCCTGTAGCTCGGCTAAGGTTAGCAAACAAGCTAAAGTCCGGTTTTCGAGCTTACAAATAAAAAATCTACTCGAAATATTCCTCTACACCTCAGATACACATGCTGAATCCACATACAGTTTGATTTTACCAGCTTAAACCTCTAGAAAGAGCAGAATTCATCTACTTGCGTGTTTCTTGCTCTGACCTGGTTCTGCAGCTTTAGTCGTCCGGTCGGAAACGCAGCTCCGCTAAGTTGTTCCGCTCCTACCTGCACTTCATTCCAGCTGTCTGAAATCACCTGGATATTAGCCATGTAGGACTCCTCAGACTGCAGCATACTTAAACCTCCTATGAAAAGACACAATGTGAAAACCGAAACTAGTCTCCATCATGCAATTTGTAATTTTAGAGATTACTCACAGGTGTCTTTTAAACAAAATAAGTGCATCTCTGATCAAAATATTCCTCTTTTTTGCTTTATTGTCCAGAATCCTCCTCTGTTTTTACTTCTATTTGCCACAAAGGTAAACATAAAATTTAAAAAAAGTAATTATATCAAACTATATTAGCAACAAATTCATATTATTTAAAATGCCCCCTTCACAAAGTTAGATCATGACTGATCCCATTGGTAATAAATATTTTGTTGGGTGTATGACAACAACACACACTCCTTTAAATGCAAACTAAGTCAATCTAGAATATTTCAAAGGCTCAGTGCACTAGGGTTTTTCAGCACCATGGACAGAAGTCTACAAACCCACTGAGTCTCACGGATTTCTTGGGTCAGATTAAATCCTGCAAAAACTGTTTACCACCAAATGAAAATAAAAGAATATAAAGAAATGCTGTAAACACACATATGAAGTATTTTATAGATCAAACAAACATAATAAACTGATAAAATGTGTAAAATCAAAATTAGTCACACATTTATTTGTCGCATATCTTTGAAATTCATGTTTTTACTTTTAGAAATAAAGATGTATTTAAGGTAGCAAAAACACATACATTTGGACATTACCCTGAAAAATGCTACACTAAGTTTAAGCACTGAGATCAAGGCCAAGATTCTCTAAACCAACTGCTCAAATTAATTTAATCAGATACCTGGATGAAACAAAAACATACATCCTTGCTGCAAACTCTGTGTATTAATGTTGTAAAATATTTATGAGCGATTCTGACATTTGTGTGTTTCCATTAATAAAGCATATAATCCAAAAATAATCACCATAATTCTAAACAGACTAAAAAAACAGGCACGTTAGCATAAAGTGTGAATTTTCAAGAGCAATATACTGTATTTAGGAAAACATAACTGTCATCTTACTTGTAGTTGTCATCTTAAAGAGTCCTTTGAGGATGAAACTGCAGTCAATACTAAACACGTCTTCATCAACCAAAGTAATGTGTGACACCACGTTCACTGCAGAAAACCTCTATATGTTTATGAACGCTAAACAATGCACTCACTGCACTCATCTAGTATACAGTGTATCTATACCTTTACTTCCTTTGTATTTGTCTAAACAAGTTTCTGATAAAGCTATTTTTTCTTATATAATGTGAATGCATGAAAACTTACTGATTCCCTTTTGGAAACATTTTGTACTTGGCTTACTGCATGTGTAGTTTTTGCTTTCCAATAATACTACATGTTCAGACTGTTAAAACAGATCCCAAAATCAATAGTTATTCAGATTCATGACAGATTCTGCCAATATTTTTCAGAAATTTATTTGGCAAACTATGTTCAATGAGTCCAATCTCGAGCATTCACACATTCACAGTGTATTTGACATGACCACTTAACTTGGCAATAGTCAGGCAAGTTTGTTAGTGCAGCAACTGTCTAAGCAGCAGGTCTTTCCTCCATTTGCTTCTTGTTCTGAGCAGTCGTGCGCAGTACATCTTCTATGTCCTTGATAAGTCTCTAAATGCAAAACAAAACGCAAGTAAACTTAGATTACTACGCATTATCATTCCACAGGGGCATTATGGTTAATCTGAGAATAAAAATAGTGCAATTATATTTAGAAAAAAAATACTTGGTTGCACTTTATTCAGCAAAGGAATTTCAGCTGACAGCAGCTTGACTAAATATGCAAGTTTCATGATACAGATGAGGAGAGATCGTTAAGTCATTGACATGGTACCTTGAAATTGGTTTCTCCTTGCATTTTAGAGGATGATATCTCCTGATGAATGACTGACAGATTCCGAGCAAAGGTCACAAGAGCTCCCTGGAGATCCTCTGAGACGGTTCTATTAACGACACCCCAAACAAACGAGTTTACTAATGATCCCCATGTTGCCAGCTAAGAAACAATCACCTTGTTCATCTGATGGTGGTGGTTAAATGAAACTTTCAGCAGACAACATCTTCAGTCTTTAGGGAGATGAGCACAGCTTGATTTAACTGTTACAGCACTGTGTAAGCTAAAGGATTTGCGTGATAAATATGTTAAATAACCCTCTGCTTAACAACTTCTAGAGTTTGCAACATTTACAAAGCCAGAGGTGGCATCTTAATCCTCTAAAAGAATTGTTTTGGCTCTCAGTCTTCTGAACTGTTTGTTTGTTTGTTTGTGTGCTTGTCTTTTTGAACAGAGAAGGCTGAAGCCAAACCACATGTGCTCTGTGTTTATTTCTCTGGAGATGAATGAAATGAAATGATTAAAGTATACACAACAGCAGAAAAAGTGACCACTTTCTTACCTGCATTTATGTGTATCTTCATTCAACTAGAATTAACAATTAACACAAATAACTGCAATGCTTTTGGCCATGCTGAATACATAATTTAATCATTCACAATGTAAGGCAGAGTAGTATGTAAACTGACAGCCTATTGACAGTACCAAAAGCTAACTTGAGTCAAGGATCTAGTCAATGAAGACATCTGGAGATGAAAACATTCTGAGTTTTCTGTTCACAAAAAGAACAGGTATCTTACAGAAGTGGCTGTCTGCCAGCTGGGTGATGTAGCCGAACATCAAAGTATATCTACAACTGAATCACTTCTGATAAACTACATCTGCCTTTTGGAGAATCCAGGTCAGAGCTCACATAGAGGTACTGTCTCGCGACCTCAAGAGAGATGTTCACATCAAACATACTAAGAATACGGCTGAGATGAAGACATTGTGCGAGATAGAATGATCAAAAATTCCTTCTGAGTAGGTGGTTCAGGTTATTGCTGCTAAAGGAGGTTGGAGCAGTTAATACATCCCCAGGTTCACCTACTTTTTCCATCAGCAATATTAATTGTTCATTGGGTATATTCAACACAGACACAAAAGATAAGATTTTTCTGTGTGTCATTAGCTTAATCACATTGTGCCTGTCTTGAAGATCACATTTCATGTCCTATTAAAGCAGAAAACCAGGTGATTCAAAAGAGTTTTCATGCAGTTTCTTAACACTGTATATGAATTTGGCACAATAAGAACTACTTACATCATTCCAATACTGCACCGCTTACTGTTGTCATAAAGAGCAAAAACTGTGCCTTGCTTCTCCTGAAAAAAAAGTCACGAACACACAGTGAATCATCACATAGTGTAGTGTTAATAAGAGTCTTTCAACAGTTTAGTGTTGCTCTCACTTACCTCTTGTACATCAAGAGTCTAACAATGTAATGACTAGAGGTATCAGGTTTATCCCAACACTCACACTATCAATTATGAGACACAGACTAAGTACACTTCAATACATACTATGTCAAACACAGTATGGCAGTAATACTAGGATGTCCCACTACAGTCGCATTTTGCAGTATACAAAGTCAGCATGCTTTTCTGATCCACAGTCAAGATAGAATGATTATGAACAAGTTGTGCCAAGAGTGCCCAGAGCTATGATAGTCCTAACTAAATGTATACCGCATGCAACAGTGGCTACTTCATAAGGGCAGCTCCTGTACACACTGAAAGTAAGAAAAGTAGGTGAATATATGTTTTTGAAAGCAGTGATTGTCTGTATGATGCATTCTCTATCTTTGTCTAACATAGCACCAATGCTATTTACAATGCAACATGACTGCTAATAATTCATAAATCCTATATCCTGAACCTTGCACAATAATTCAAAAGCTCCTTTTAGACAGGCAGTTCAAGGAAGGACTGTTTCATGATGGTGGTGGAGCTGCAATGTCTTTGTGAAAGGGAGAGTCAGCATGGCGGGACACACCACACCAGACACAGATACCATTGTGTTATATGTCCCACCTCTGATTTAGCTATGCCTAATTGCTGCCTGAAAGACACTCACTTCTGCAGCAGCTTGTTTGTTTCAGAGCGAATGAACAAAGGTGGCATAATGAAGGGGACTTTTAAGTGGAATTATAGTGTAATTTCTGTGTGAAAAGGACTAAAGATTGTGGTGTGTTACGCTTGTTGCAGCTAATGTAGCCTCAAGCAGAAATGAGGAGTAGATCTGGCAACTCAATTCCATCTAGCTCCAAACCTGCTGATTAGTTTTAGACATATTTTTTCCTCATATGTTGTAATCCTCCTTAAAGCATTGATGTGTAAAATATGCAGATTTTCTCTTTGATTCAGTGACATAGTAAGCTGTGAAAAAGAGCAATGTGAGCGACTGATGGAAAAGTAAAATTTAGAATTTGTACCTTCATGTTAAATCCTATGCCCTGAACCTTGCACATCTGAAAGAACACATGATGGTACAACATGGAAAGGTTGGTGTGATGCAAGTGGTTCCCAATAACTGCATAACGATTACCCACAGGAGGCTGCAAAAACGGTAGAAAACAAGAAAGAAGCAGATTTAATCAAAGCCAAAAAAAAAAAAAAAAATGCATGTTCTATTATATTTGAGGGTTAAGTATAATAGGAGGTAGTCTGTGTAAAATGGATCAAGCAGAGATGGCTGAGCCCCATGCATGTCCTCAGGGTCACTGCTGAGTTTGTGTGTGTGATTAGTGAACATGATGAGTATGGGGCACATGTGGTAAACTGTTGGGCCTTTCTTAATTAACTGCGGGGAGGAACAATTAATGCTTAGATGACATGCCAAACACAAGATGAGCTTAATTGTATGACACCAATCAAAGAAACTACAGTTTGGGGACTGAAAATTTTTTGCTTTCAATTCGAAACCAAGACATTACTGAATGCACAAAAGGACTACTCGACGCACAATACATATCACCATAATAGACGGATTTTGAGCTTGTGAGTGTCATAAGTAACACTAGAGAGGTTGATTACTTAAAAGTGGCAGGGCTTAAGAGGATAAAAATGTTCCTGGTTCTCAGCCACCTTTGGGAGACAAAAGGAGCAGGCCTAAGCCCCTGTGAGCTCAGGAGATGGCCCATAACTCGCTGTGAAGGCTGAGTGTTTGCAGTTGTCAAACACAGGGCCCTCACACAACAATAAAAGTGTCCAACAGGGATTTAATTGTGTTTGTAATATGCAGGTCCCTAATGATGGCCACTGGTGAAGCCATTAACCACTGCAGTGGCTCAACTGCTGTACTGAAGTACCAGGCCACCAACTAAATGAATGTTTGATAAAATAATACAAGTCGCAGATTAACAAGCGTAAACTCAGGCATACTGCTAATAAAAGCAGTCTATTGTTTAAGGCCTGGCACCAGGTTGATGAGGTGTTCAAGCATGCATACACATGCATAATGAAAATGGTATGAATTATTAATGTGTTGATTATTTAGGCTCATCTATCAAAATGATAATGAATTCAGCACCTAAACACCAATTGAGCTCAGTGCGTAATTACAGTATTTAGTTGTATTTAACAATAATGAAGAGCAAAACGTTGATCTATCTTTGTGATTACTGTAGTTGTACAAACATCCTCTTAAGTCTCCGACTGCTGTAGAAAAGGATTGGTTTTTCTTGTTGTAGGTAAAAATTAACAGCATCATTTGGGGAAAATCTGCAAAGGTGAACAATTAAAATTCTGAAAATTAAAAACGATGTCTTGATTGTTTAAGAAAAATAAAACATTAGCAAAAGTGTTATTGTAATCAAATATAAAATGGTACTTTGGCTGCAATCTGGTGTTCACAGCATTTCTCTCTGATTGGTGCTGGCACTTGTAAGCAGCCTGTGTGGAGATTCAGGGTTCCTCCAGTCACCATCAGAAGCATCTGGGTCATGGCCAGCTGGTCACTGTATGCGATGTCCAGATCAACAGCCCACACCTGCAAACAAGACATCATGAACTCGGTGTCACAGCAGAGAAAACCCCACACTATAGACCTAATAATTCCAATTATTCAGAAAAATGGAACATCAAACTAATTCACCCACCAATCCTTACAAAGAGAAAGGTCGACACCTTTTAATCTTCACAATGCCATACCATGTTGAGAGGCGGGCGAAGGGAAAACAGACTTAATGGTGTGTGTTTGACAGATTTAAGTAATTCAGCTGTACAGTGACACATGCACAAAGCAGATCCCTCCCTGTGCGTTTGGCTTTAGTCTGCCCTGGGCTAGTTTGTTTGGCTCAGGTCTGATGAGAAGTAAAGTTCAGATATGTATGGTAAATGGCATCATTATAAGTATATTAAGGGGTCAGGTATGGTCATAGCCTTCCGCTTAAACAGGGCTAATTTTCCCAATAATAACCTAATAGCTATGCCCTTACTTCAAAAGTGGCAAATAAATCACCAGTGAAGGAGTTGTTAATAACTAAGTGGCAGTCGGCTGCCTCCTTTAGCTGTTCCTATTTGTCAAAGTAAACGCTCCTGCCACTGAATGCAAATTGCTGCCTGTCTGAATCCGTAGTCTCTGTAACCTGAGTACTTTATCTCCACCAGCACACGTACATCTGACCATACACAGTAATTATCGAAAAGGCTTCACTAGTTTTATACTAAATTTTACTAAATTGTGAACACAAGGCACAATCTATGACTGCAATTAACAATTATTTTCATATGTGAAAAGTGAGATTCTTAAATATTTTTTTTCAATTAAGTACCAGAAAATAGTGAGAAAGACACCTGGGTGGCATCTTCAAATGTCAAAATTGAAAGATAGATTTATCTTACAATAATATAAGACAAAGAAAATCAGCAATTTTACACATGGGAGAAGATGGAATTTAAGAATGTTTGCCTTAAAAAAGAAATCCAAATAATTATTCATCTCAGCTATTATAGCTGTTTCAGATCATATTTGTGTCCATCACATAATTGGATAATAGTTCATCAGTTCAGATCATCTAGTTTAAGATAATAACGTTAACATTTTACAGTAACACAAACCACACATAATCCTTTATAATGCTTCCGATGAACCATAACGATCATTTATATATAATGACCAAAATATATATATTTCAATTCAAAATATTTAAATCTGAATTAGGCATTGCTTTTAATTTGTAAATTGCAAATAAAATGTAATTTTGCACACAAGCTATATGAGATTGACAGGAAATTATATATATATATATATATATATATATATATATATATATATATATATATATGTGTGTGTGTGTGTATGTATGTATGTATGTATATATATATATATATATATATATATATATACACACATATTAAGTGATATAAAAAGCCAATGCTGAGCAACAGTTCACCAGTATGTCACCTTTTCTGCAGGGGTACAGTGGCCACTGCTGGGTGGATGAAAGTCTCTGTGTATCAGATTGATACCTGGGCCTGAGTGATGGACACACTCCACCTAACCATTCACTAAACTCACTAAAACTCATACTCCAACGTCCCATTGTCGCTCTTAACAAAGCCGTGGGAAATGTAAGCCTGGATTGTACCTGTTTTCTATTGCCTTGCATTTTCATTAAAAACCCTGATGCTGCAGCTGGGGCCCCACCGCTCCACAATGTGAGGAAAGACTGCAAGGGCAAACATATGTGACCCACTTCTTCCCATCAAATAAAGTAGGCAGCTTTTAGCAACAGGTTTGAATCTAAATTGATGTTTAAATCCAGACAGGTTTGCCCATGTGGCTTTCCTCTGTCTAAGCTTTGTGTGTGTGGGGAGATTGTTAAGAATCTGTCATTAATGTTCCTGCCTTTACTGAAGCATGTGCTGTTTTATATTCTATTCTTAATTATGCTGTCAGCAAATCCTTTTCGACTTTTAAGATGAAAATTAATTTTAAGGCTTTCATTATTCCATTCAAAACAGTTAAAGAAAAGGGCAGCTTCTGCCCTGGACACATTTGAGAAATAACTCATTTGCTGCTTTGAATGTCACAGTTTTGTCACTAAAATGACAATTCAGTCTCACAATATATAGCCATAAAATGCAAAAAAAATAAAAAATAAAAAAATACTGAGATTTTTTTTCCTAAAAATGAATGCAGTCTTGTAAAATTTACCATCTATGTAAAGACTGCTGACAACAAATATATTTATCTCTGGATTTAAATCTTAAAAGAAATAAGGATGCTAATGCACTGAAGTACTTTTGCTATAACTTATTTTATTTAAAAGTTTGAAGATCCAAATTGCAATATTGATTTGCTTACACTACGTGTATTAACATCTAATCCAGAAGATACTACCCTCTAGTGGCAAGTGAGCCCTTAGCTGGAGTCTACTCCAAATCAGGGAAGAGAGGAAAGCAAATACAAGTGTTTTTTTTTTTTTGCACTGTCCTGAACAAAATCCTTTATAAATAAATGGATGACAAATTATGTAGTGCTATGTGACGATTATTATTTAAAGAAAGAAAAAAACATCACTCTCTTTCTTTCTTCCTGTTTTATGCTTTGGTAAACCTATAAAGTAGCTCCCATACTTTCTCCACTGCTCTGCAGGTTTTAGTATTTTATAGACCATATTACAAACAAAGCATTTCATTTTACAGCTCTGGATCAATAATCAGTCGATGCAGTCACATGTTAGGAGCAGAGGTTAAACCATCATAAAGCAGTCCATTTCAAATATCATAAATCAAGACGCTTTCAACATAACTTAATCCTGACAAATGACATTAGGCTTCCACAGAGTCTTGCTAATATAACAAGACACATTTCAACAGACCAGTGCAGGTAACCAGCTAGGGGTTAAACACTGACAGGGTATTCCCGTGAAGCTGCCAAATCACTTTAGAATGACCTATTGTGTGAAGGATAGGTGCCTCTGAATTTCTCTGTATTGTAAGGTTAAAGGGCACGCTTTAAATGGTGGAATCAGTGTATCGACACAATAAGACCTGACAGTTTATTAGATGGCCTTGTGACACATTTTGCCCCTGTGCCCACAGTTTGCCTTGTCTGTTTTCTAGATCCCAGGGGAGCAGTATGAGAAGCACCTATCTGCTCTTATGGATCTCTGATCCAGCCCAAAAATTGATCTTATCCACCAATATGGTGAAATTGAGAGCTTTCACAACATGTGTTGTAACTGACTAGATCATATTTATCATGGTAGTCTAAGCTAAGGCCTTCTAGTGCTCTGTCTGAGTCTCACCTTCTGTTCCATGGTGTTGTGGTCCAGATAAGTAACCAGGTCCACAGAGACATAACCAACGATAAGGCGCTGCAGACAGGCCTGGCCCACACGGATGCAGATAGAGCGCAAAGTCTCTGGGTGTACAGAGGTCTGAGGAACAGTGGAACCTACAGCTTCCAGTTGACAAGAGCCATGGAGCTGGTCTCCACAAGACAGCATGGTCACCTCCCCCGCAGGCTCCAGCAGCAGATCTACTGTCAGACAGGTGACACTATCTGAAGGGGGATAGGCCTCCACCACACCGCCTGGACACAGTGTGAGAGCAGAGAAATGGCTACAGTACACTCAACAACATGCTACCCATGATACACCATCTGACGTCTATTAGCAGCTGTTTAACAACCACTGAAAGTGACATGAAAATTATTTGTCAGCTCCCAAAGGCAATATCTGAGAACTACGAAGGACATAGGAAATGCATACTCCATATGGCTGTATTTGCAAAAGAACTGCATCCAGTGCCTGACAATAGGTGTCTGACCTTGCCTGAGGAAGGTCTTCAGAAAGCAGGCCCAGTTGGGATAGCAGGACGTTTTAGCGGGCTGGGCATAATGGGCCAACCATTCTGGGATCTCATCTAAATATTTGAGCAGTACAGACTCCTACAAAAAGAAAGTTAAAGTGCATACATTAGAGATCTACTGAAATCAAGTTAGAAATAGATCTGAGGATAATATGTATGTTTTTGCATTTATTCAAGATAACAAGCCACAGTTAGTGCATTTTGTCCGTTTATCAAGGCTTTGTAGGTGTCGAATACATTATTGGAAACACCTTGTGTTATCCGGATGACTCCAGTGACTGCTTGTTATCCTTGAGACCTTTGGTGGCTGCTTCAATTTCTGTGTGAGTGTCTGATGGATACTGCGGGAGGGTCTATCTGTGAGTGACAGCCTATTATCAGAAGGCCTCAGGAGTCTAATGGCTTTAACTCACAGCCTCGAAGCACCTGCCCTCAATAACAACTCTCTCTACCGGGCAGCTGATGAATACCTAAGCTAACCCCATCTATCTGGGGATCAATCAGGGCTTGACTGGGATCGATATCACTCTTGTTTCTGTAACTAGGAAATGCCATAATGGTCTCACCACTTAATTATGCTGTTAATTTTTAACTTTTGTTTCAGATGTCCCTTAAACAGTTTGGCAACTCAAGTACTCTTTCGACTTACAATGCTGTGATATAGGTAAACTCACAACAATGGCTCCATTCAACCTTTTACAGTCGTATAATATATATATATTAGGGTATAAAACCACAATTGACAACTGACAACAACAGCCAGTTTTGTTGACTGTATAAAGAGGGCTCCTTTTATATACAGAGTTCTGTATTTAATAATGTACATGTGTCACCATTAGGCAGGAATTTAATTTGGACATACACAGTAAAATATGTGAAATATGTTTGAAAGATG
Source organism: Acanthochromis polyacanthus (assembly GCF_021347895.1). Taxonomy (NCBI): domain Eukaryota; kingdom Metazoa; phylum Chordata; class Actinopteri; family Pomacentridae; genus Acanthochromis; species Acanthochromis polyacanthus. The sequence continues at coordinate 12,535,592 of NC_067120.1, read as the reverse complement.
AGTAAATTCTGAATGGAAATAATGTCTTTGTTCTTTCCTCGTACTATCTAGAGCATTACTTTATGTTGAGTGTGTGCTGTCTGGCTTCACTGGAGACAGGACCAGAGATTATGCTGTTGATATTCCAGTCATGTAACAGCCATCATCATATTCAAGTACTGTAAGAGGCGAGGTCAAATGCTACACAGTGATTCCCCCTATACAAACCATAAAGCACACAATGGTGCGGCAAAAAGTGTAAGGGAACGGTTGTCATTCTCAACGGAAGAGCAAGCTCACCCCAGGACTTTGCCTATGCAGTTCACAGAAACAGCGGGACAGGAAGAAAAGAAAGAGAGGTATTTTGCAATAAATTATTTGGACTTAAACTGCGTACAGTACCCTGTGATAGGATTCAGCCTGTGCTCGGTGTCCACATAAAGCCAAGCAATCTGGTCATAAATAAAACAGATGTTGCCTTGCCTATTTGATTTGCCATTTCATTTCTCCATTACATAGTGAAACAACTGAGAAACTACAGTAAGTCTCAGGAAGAAGAGGATATAATCTGACTAGTTCTACATTTTGCATGAATATTTTTTTCTGTAACACTGCCCAACCAAAGCTTTAACCCAGCTCACAACAGATGTCATGTGAAATACTGAATGACGCATGAAGTTAAGTTAGTCTTTTGTTGTCTCTTTCATAACTTCACATGCCTGGTTTAATTTTCAGTCCAAAGTATTACAGAAAAAGTATTTATGACCTTCACAAAATAAAAAAAAATACAACACACTTATTATTCATATATTAAGGCAGATAATTAGATATTTAAACTCTGCCATGCAAGCACAGAGTGCACAATATTTAGACAGAAAACATCTGTATGAACTGTCCCTCCACCTCTTCAGTGGTAGTGATTATCAAATGACCCATTTCGTTGACAAACTTAACCTAAATAAGGTGTTGCTCAAGATCTGTTTGTACACAGCGTGACAAAAAGAAATACTCCATCTGTTGATGCTATTAGGTGTAATTTTTACCCTCTTGTGCCTAATGATCCATATGCAAGCTGTGTGAGTGCTAACGTGTGTGTATGGCCCCCTTCAGGCATTGCATGGCTGCAGATCTACATGTCTTTAACCTCTCTCTGTGTAAATGCTAAAAGAGGCCTGGGGGCTTTCTGCAGGCTGCAACATTGTGCTGGAAGCTGTGGGCCTCACAAGATTTAGAAAAACACACGTTTTCACGTTTTCCTCCGTGGAAGCTCCTGTCTTGCAGATTCAATCCCTCCTCCTCCTTGCTGTATCCTTTTAGTCTTTCTTTTGCATAGCCAGAAGGGATCTAATTGTTGGTATTATTCTGAAAGACCACATGGTATTTTTGTGAGTCAGGCTTTTTCATACTGAGCCCTTCAGAACAAACGATAAGTTTAAAAATATGTATGCAGTCTGTGTGGGCTAAAGTCACTAATACTCAGTAAGCCGATCTCTACTTTTATAGTGATTATTAAGGGTATGGGCCATTCCACTAAACTGTGACACATATTTGATAATATACACTTTAATCATCCCTTATTTGTTATTTATTGGTAAACAGTTATCTTGGTAGAGAACTGTTAAATTATGAATTAATATTAAACTGCTTAATTTTGGGCATCTGTATTTGTTAATAATTAATTAAATTACTACTATTTTTATACCCATGGCTTTGCGCATCTATTAACTGAAAGCTTTTAATGTTTGCAAATATTCAGCAGGGTGAGTATCCATCCTATTCAGTAGCTGTCGCTGCAATTGCAATTATGTTTACTTTGTTTCAGCGAAGTGCTACATAATGAGTGTTATATCTCAAAATATACTGAGAACTTTAAACATCCATCTACAGTTTCTGCTGTGAGCAGAAGATAACGAGGAGATACACTAATATAAAATATTCATATGTTTGAATCTAATCAACAACATTGTTCTGTAATCTTTCAGCATAGAGAGCCAAATAGCGCTCTTCAATATAAACTAGTACAACAGCAGAAGGACAATGTACTGCATTCACGAGGCTAATACATTTTAGGGGAAAACAATGTCGTAACAAAAAATCATGCAATGAGGAGCACAGGATGTGGGCTTTGCTTTGATTAAAAGAGCAAGGTGTAGAATAAAGGCCAGTTAAAGTGTTGTGTCCATATGGCCCAGAAGCCCTGAGGCTGTCGGCCTACACTGGGGGCCTCGGCACTCTTCCCTCTCCATGGGACCCCAGCTGGTGAAAGAAACCCCATTTACTTTCCTGTGCTGCCTCAGCCACCATTATGGACCTTGGCTGTGGCTCAGCCTCTCTCTGCCATAATTAACAGCACCAAAGCCACAACAATTACAGCCCCGCACCACACATACACTATGAATCAAAGAACGAGCTAATAGGAACAAAACAGAGTGAGCCGTAAGAAGCTTGAGATGACTGCTGTTCTTTCCAATGGAATAAAAAGTAAAATCGTTGTGCTCCAAGCCCACAATCATTAGCCTGTAATTAGTTTACACAAAGCTCCCAGTTAAATGGCAAAATACGGTAATTAACACATGACAGAAAATCAAAGGCTACTTTGTAAGCATATGAGAAATAAGAGCCAGGGGCTCAGAAGCTGTGTACAGAATGCATCTGCAGTAAATGAATGGCTTACTAGTGATTAACTACATTTAATTTGCTTTGAAAATGTCCAAGATGAAGTCTCCATTTATATTTTGAGCAGAATAAAATGTTCATATAGCACCATAATGTCTATTTCACAAATGGCTCTGACTCATCACATGTGTGTTACAGACAAACAAAAACAGAAATCTCAATGTTGCAATGCAAAAACAGCAAATGGAAGCTAAAACCTCAGCTTCTGGTGTCATTTGTATTTCAGTGTACTTTAAAGACAATTGTAATACAAATGACACCAGCCATAAATCTTGTGACATTGATCAGTATGACAGTTTAATAAAAATATATGAATAAGAAAGACTCTGTCGTACTGTGATTTAATTGTCACTACGAGGTGAGTTAGAGCATCATTACAATGAAATGTTTTTGTTATCGCCAGTACACCACCTCTAGTTGACAGGAGTGTCTCAGGAATGGAAAATGGCTCTGTGTATAAACTAAAATTTTATGTATTGATTTTATGCTTTGAAGCTCTGGGGACAATGTTTAAAATACTGTCCTACAGGGACCAGTTTTGTGACTGATACATTAAGACAACCTTCTCCAAGCTGAACGATGGCGTCTCTCTGACCCCAGTGTGACCAACGCCTTTGTTCATTTGGTGACAAAAGTGAATCTAATCCTTTTTTAGCTGCCTCCTCTCAACCAGGGGCACAATCTCGACTTTAATGTCTGTTTGTTACTGTAATATGATCTGTTAAGTATCTAGTTGTTATCATGTTAACTTTAAATGGCTGATTTCTCATTGCATGAGGCTAGCAATAAACTTTATTTGTATTGCACATTTCTAAAGCCAGTGCTTTTGAAAGGATTCATAAAAACAAGACATAATAGCATAAAACATCAATTTAGAGAGAATAGGAGAAACAAATCAAAAAATGAAAACAGCAACCCAAAATTCAAATAAATTCAATAAAACATTGCATTGAAGTGTATAAAATGTGCTTTAAGGAGTGATTCAATATTTTATGTCAATCCTCAGAGTTATATCTTTACCTGAATCCATTCAGCCTTCCATAGCTCAGGACCACAACGACGATATTTCTGCAGGGCCCAGTTATAGCAGCTGAGATGGCACACATCACAGTACGCAGTACCACGGCCACCATGCTCAGAGTCAATCTTGAAGATCCAGCGCTGCACAGCAGTGTTTTGGGTCATAAGCTCTGCCAGCATTTCATGAAGCTAATCCAAGAGAGAAAAATGTGAATTACAAAGTGAATAATAAAAGAAAAAGGTTATGGTAAAAAAACATGAATGTGTTCATCTGCAAGTGGGGCACTGATGAAGGGCTCGATGTAATGCAGTACGTGCATACAAGTATGTTTTTGATGTCTGACCTGGTTTAGCGAGTAGATGTCTCCTTGACCAGGAGGTACATCAACCTCTGCCCCTGCAAAGATCTTCTTTCCTCCAGACTTTGTGCTGTAAAGTTGTGCAATAGCTGGTTCTGGACCCAGGATTGGGACACCCAGCTCATCAGCCACCGCCAGGTCATCCACATGGGCCACTCCACCCACAATAAAGGCCTGCTTCCCCTGGATCAGGTTTCTGATGCGCTTCAGGGTGCATGGACTGTACTTTAGCAGCGTAGACAGGCACATGTTATGGGTCTGGAAGAAAAGAGAGGAGAAAGATTACTGCTGCTTCTCAGTGTCTCTTCCAAGGGTTGTTTCTTGACCTGATTTATCACTGTGTACACACACAACAGATCTATTATTGAAATAGCCAGCAGGGTTTTGACCTCTCCTGTATTCTAGCAGGTTGAATTGATAAAAGCTGCCTGTGGGAAGCCTCCCCTATCCTTCACATCTTTAATGTCTGCTACCAATGAGCTCCTTGGGAATACAACTAATTACTTCACATCTGTATTTATTTGATCCACATGGAATTATCCCTTCTGTCACTGGCAGAATGCGCTGCCAGCCATGGGTAGCAGTGATTCATCTCAGCAACACGTCTGGCACAGTTTAACAACAAAACAGCAGGAAAATCAATAAAAAGAAATGAAGAAGACCACGTCATGTTGCACATTCAATCTAGCACAAAAGGATGTAACAAGATGAAAACAATAGATGTAAAAAGACAATATAGCAGCACCTTGATTTTATTGTAGTGAGGTAATCAAAACAATTCTATAAATGCAGCAGTTAGATGAAACAAACGTTTAATTATACCTACTAATATGGAATATAATTACCTACTGACCAACAGCTTGAGAACATTACATAAATTTAATTAACCTAATATAGCTGTAGTGTGTTTACTTCAAAATAACACAGATGCATCATTTCAAAAGTAGTAAAAGGATTAAAAAATATTAAACAGATAAAGTGTGGCTCTCACAGGACAACTGTATGGTAACAACCTCCTCTAGTACCCTCTAGAGGAGAATTCACAAACTACAAATGCTTGGAACATCGCTATAGTACAGAAGAGTTCTCCACAACATTAACTGCTAACATTAAGCTCGAAATTAAAACTGACTGACTGACTGTTAATATTTTAAAGTTTGTATTTTTGAAAAAATCTACCTTACCAGAAAATAATCCACAGCCTCAGGTGTGAGAATGATAAAGCGTCTCATGCAGGATGAGGCCTGAGTTGTCCTGTTATCAGTCCCATCTGTGGCTCCATCACACTTCAGGAGGCTGGTGTAATACTGCAAGATGTTGTCCCCCAAATGCTGGGGACAAACGTAGATCACCTCCACATTTTCATCTACAATTACAAAAAGAGGGTTTATGAATTACATGTTTTGTAGTAAAGCATACAGAGAAGCTTAACTTGTGTAGACACTCCTACCTCTAACATCACACACTCTGCTTATTTGGATGTTCTGTAGGACGTCAAATCCCCTCAAGTACAGTCGCTGGCTCTGAGAGTATCCTGTAAAAACAAGGTCACAAAAATTACACTCATTCTCTTACAAGATAAAAATCTGTAGCTGAACTACCTTCAGGTGTCACTTGACTTGGGCGTAAGGGAGTTAGGTCTAATCACTCTGTTGTGCAATCTGATGATTAATTTAGCTTAATAACTAGCAGGTGCGGTGTCTGTCGTGCGCTGGGAGTCCTGTTGCACCATGTCCAGCCACCACTGAACTACATCCAGTGATACCGCCAGGATTTTAGCTTATGTATGTCTGGATTTCTGCCTGAGAGAGAATCCTCAACTGAATCAAGGTAATTAAATGATTGGATTCATGCTAATTAACAACAATGGGGTTCAACTTTCTAATTATCCTTGCTCACACAGCACTCTCTGTAGCCACCCCAAGTGCAAATAAAGCATTCCATCTGCTAGTAATTAGGCTTAATAATTTTAGACAATCGCTCAATGATTTACAATGCACATGCCTGATTACAGTCTAAATGTGAGTGCTGCAGCGAAATTAGAACAAGAACCGATCATAGCTCGCACTCCATGTTTAGTGCAAACACACAGCAGCTTTTTCTTCTTTTGTGCAAGTGTATGTATGTGTGCGTGTTTTTTTTTTTTTTTTGCACAGCAATAAAACAGGACCTTTGTGCCTCTTGTAAATATTCAACATAATGGCTGTTCATTTGCTTAATCTGCAAATTAAATGCCGATTGAGACTAAATTGTTCAGTTCCCTGGCATGGGGACTGTCATCATCCTGTGAGTGCTTTCCTGCAGAGAGTCATTTGAACGAGACAGAGTGCCTACACCAGGGCCACTGACTGGGGCAGCAGAGTGGTGAGACCGGGGATGACTGCTGCTAGATCAGATGTGTGCGTGCGTGTGTGTCTGTGTATGTGTGTGTGTGCAGCAGGCAAAGGAAGCTACCTAATGAAGGGATGTGGATAATGGTCCTCTTGGAGGACTGGATGTGTTTCCAGTTGGCTGCCAGATGCTGGGGATGGAGAATAGGAGTGATCAGAGAGGGGACTGCCTGAGCGTACACACACATATACCACACACACACACACAAATCATCACATCACTGCATAGCTAAAACACATCAAGCCAATCTCTCTCTGGGCTCACAGAAGCAAACCAAGCATAAAATACCACCATAATTAAATTAAGCGTTTACTTTAGAAACATCTTCTCACAATTAATTCAATCAGCAAGGTACATGATGCTACTGCCAGGGGAAGATTAGCAGGCTTAATTAACAGGGTATGAATGTTTAAAGAGTGAGAACATACATTTAGTGCATGTATACACACACAACGATGTTAAAACTAAATGAACTTGTAGGCACTAATTAATATTATGTCAGCGCTCTAAAAGATGTTCAGCCCAGGTGACAGCAAAGACATGACATCGACACTGAACGGGAAAAGAATTACTGAACATTATACATCTAGGACAATTGTGCTGTCATACTGCACTCTTGGAAAGCGAAGTAGAAACACAATTTCATTTCCCGTGTCGAAGATTACAAGATTATCTTATATTCTATGTTCCTGCCATGACAGAAAGAAGCTAAAAAATATTTGGAGATATTGAGAATAAAACAAATCAAAAGCCTTGAATGTCATTATCTGTTTTAATCAATAATCAATTTTAGCATGGCAATTTTAGCATGGCTTATATTTTGTAAATACTCCTCATTTACCAGTCTATTACATATCTTTTACAGCCCTTTCAACAATTTCATTTGGAAACCGAGAATTTTCCTAAAAAAGTCTGTTTACATTTTAAAATCTAACATCACTTCAAATCATTTTTAAATTTAAATAAAGATCCCCTCCATGTATGTGAATGATATCTAAATAATAAATAACACTCTGTGCTTGCAGGTAACTGCTAAAACTCACACAGCATTCTAGAGGTCAAACAGGTCATAATCACTCACCAAAACATTTTCATTTAGTAAAGGGGGATTTGGAAATATGTACGACATTTATGGCATGTCATCTAATGTTTACAGTCAGTGTGGCTTGATGTTTTCCATTTTATCTGTCTCACAGTGTCTTTCAGTTGTAACAAGGTGAACTGTATAAACATAATTTTCTCTTTAGCCCAAACAATAGTTTTAAAGAAAGACCCCCATTTCCCCCTGTGGAGTCAAATAGATATTGCATTTCTTAATCATACCAGCATGAAGTTACCTTTCAAGATTATGCAGATAGCCTAAATATAATAGATCTCTCCTATAATTCAAAGGATTTAAATAAAAGTGAGACTCTAACTAGGGAAAACTGATATAAAAAAAAAACACCAAGTCAAGCTCTAAAAGGTGTCACAGCAAATCAAGTAAGAGAGAAAGGAAGTAGTATTTTGATTTAAACAACACTACCTGTGCTCTGCTGCGATTATTCTCCAGTTGACTGAAACGCCGGGCCTGCAGGGTCTTCCTGACACGGCGCATCTGAGCGTGCATCAACCATGAGATGGCGATGATGCCAGCCGCCCACTTGCGCCGGCAGTGGCACAGGTAGGCTGTCCGGGCTGAGTAGCGCCTCCAGCAGGACTGGATGTGGATGGCAGCGGCCTCCATGCCTCCCTCACCCTTATAGCGCTGACCTGGGCGTGAGACCACACCTAATACCTCCTCCCAGTTTTCAAGCACCAAGATGAGAGGGATCTCTAAAGAAGCCTTTCTCCAACCATTGTTCCGACCATGGCTAAACTCCACCAACCGTTCTCCGCTCACTTTTGCCAGAGGCACAGCAAAGTCTCTGAGCAGTTTTTCTAGGGCCCCTAGAGCATCGACCACAGTGGTCCAGCATAAGCTAAAACTCTGCTTGAAGTGGCAGAAATCGGTTGCCGTTGGATCAGTCTGTCCCTTTATGATTGTAAAGGGGTATTTGGTGATGTTTACAGGAGCTGGCACAGGTAGATTCTACAGAACACAGGGGAACAAGTGTGAGGCAACCAACCTAGACTCTGATAATACAGTTAAAATGAATGAAATATTGTTTTGATTACACTCTTTTTCTTTTAATATAAAACCTGCTTCAATCTATTATACTGTTCACACCTGAAGGCTTCCAGAGATAAGATTATCTCTTTGGTCTCGTTGGTCCATGCTCTTTGAGGTTGTGGAGGGAGGCGGTGTCTTTGTGCTCCAGAAAGGTGCACATTCACTGTCTGTTGTTACATCGGTGGATTCAGGTTCTGTTTCCCATTTTAGCTGTTTATGGCACTTTGAACCTGTAAAGCCAAAATTTACAGATAGGCTCAATTGTATTCTAACCGTGATTAATCAGTAGCAGCCAGTCAGCAGCTGTCCTTCCATTGCAGAGTGCAAACAATACGAGAAATGTCATCTGAGCCAAACAGAACGGTGAAAAAATATTGAACACCAAATCTGCAGGACTTTTGTTATTAGGCTTCCATGTCAAGTTTTTTTTTTTAAATTAGTTATTTGCAAATGGATAACTTTTCTTCCTTTTAAACAAAGTGTTAGAGACTACATAGACCAATCATTAATGTCAGAATATTTTTTTCTTTGGAGGCATTCTGAAACACTTCCTACATACTGTAAGTCCCAGATTTATTTTTTGTCAGTGGAATACAGACCTGTCTTGGAGGAATATGAACCTTTTCCAGGGTGAACAGAAGCTGTTTTGTGCTGGATTGATGTACAAAGCAAACTTTGGTGTGGCACTGATAAAGATTAAAAAACATAATAAGAAAATAATAAAACATGCTGTGCTTGTCCTTTCTCATAAGGAAAGACTGAAAATATGGTGCAGTAAAAAAAAATGGTTAAGAAAGATATGGAAAAAAACAGTATGTTTGTATAAAAAAATCTAAATAATTTAATAAAATAATGTAAATGACACTTGCCATTGAATATAAGACATAACTGCACACATAATAACAAACACTAGCTGTCAACGAGCATTTGTCTGGGGTTTAACAGGGGTGAGGTGGTGGTGAAGAGGAGATGAAATGTCTGCTAACCTGTGCGCTTGTCTTCTTCAGGTATTCCAGGGATGCAACGGACATTTGATTTAATAGCCTGAAGTCTCGCCACAGAGCCAGTGATCATTCTGCCATGTTTTGCCTGAGTAAAACATTGTTATAAGATCAGATGTTGTACATCTGTACGTATACAGAAGCCAAAACAATGCAACCTGATATGTCCTGCTGCTGTCCACAGCGAGGGAGAGACAAAATTTATTTCATCAAAATCAAAGCAACTGCGTATTTTTGTAGACAGATTGCTGAACATAACCAACCAGCAACCAAGTCATATGCATGCCCAAAGATGTAACAGGAAAATAACGTTGTATTAGAATAAAAGACAGGCTTAGGATAGCATGCATGATTATGAACAACAGATTTTTGGCATTCATTAAGAACTTAGGAAAGCCATAAAACTGCCGCTGGCATAGCTGTAAATTGTCCTAAAATCCACTTTCTGTCGTAATTAGTCACAAATTAGTCCCAATTTTAAGATTATTATGATAATCTTTCTGGCAGATTTATCAGTCAAATTCAAGAGAATCAGAGAGATGCATTTGTCGTTGTCTCAGCTCATTATTCCAACTAAATTCAAATGTTTCACTACTCGTAAAACATAAAGTTTGTGCTCCTCCAGACTTGTCACCTAATGTCCTCTCCTTCGTTCTCTTCAGACCACTGAGCTCTCTGACAGACCACAGGTAGTAGCCAGGTGCTACAAGATTCTCCCCTCAAAGGCACACATCTGTTTCAGATGGGGTTGGGAAAAGGTGGCACCTTTTGTAAAATTGCTAAAATGCAAAAGCTAATTCCCTGGCACTGGTGCGGAGTAGAGAGGAGCTGGCCTGAGTTGCAGGAGGCGGCAGCAGGCAGAGAGCCAGTGGTTAGCAGTTGGGGAAGCTACGGCTGTCTTATTGGCATGCTGGACCAGGTACCCACTTCTGTCTTGAGACAGCTGTAAACCAGTAGCCCATAGCACAGCAATCAGGCGCCTGTTTCTTTAGAAGAATGCTGATGTGCTGCAATCTGCTGCTTTCCGCTTTCTGGAGCCAGCACTTCCATCTCTCCTACATCAGAGTGACAGTCTTGGCCTCTATTTCTCAGGTCAGGTGTAAATTCCCAAAAATATATCGGAAAAGAAAGTGTGTAAAATACATCCTAAACTAATGCCGACCTTTGCAAAGATTAATTTGCTTGCTGTGACAAATGCTGGATGTCATCACTAAACCTGGTGACCTTTATGTCACAATCTGTCTGGGCATGAGACTTGAAGCATCTATTAATGCAGACCAGAACCATCACTCTTTACTCCAGTATGAAGTGTCTATTCTGGGGATTAAGGGAGCACATATCAGAGACAGGAACAATGATATCCAATTCATCTTAGTTGTAGCAAAAACTTGCAATGCCTCCTAATCAAATCTTTCCCGAGGCATGTGTTGTATGTTAATATTTTTGTAATATATCAAAGACTCATGACACAGGAATCAATTTCTCACTACAAAGCAAACAACTGGATGACATAATATCGTTCTGATTATAGTTTAAGACTTCATGTACTGATTGCTGTCTTTTCTAGCAGTGAGATTGAATTCTGAAGAAAAAAACTGTCCCATAACTAACAAAGACAAAATATGGGAAATATAAATACAATGTGTAGCCTGAACAGTGCAACGAATGAAAAGTTCAAATTCTCCTGGCTATTCATTTCTACAAAGCCACAGAAAATTAACTGTCATCTACTCCATGTAGACTATTCAATCCGACAATCTGCAGTACATAATTTTTGGAGAAATAATCAACTATCAGACTGAAAGGCTCCAGGGCAGACCTGAGTGAAGTAGCCAGTTCATAGTGTTTATTTTAAACCCACCTGGACTAAACAGTGCATCACAATAGGAACAACAAATTTGTGAATATCACAGACTGACAAGAAAGGTGCGCATATTTATGCATTCATGTAATTATCAAAAAAATCAAACAGTTTGAGATCAATTAAATCCCTCTATAAAGTGCAGTTTTTAAAAAAATAAAAAATGCACGGCAATCTACAGCCAGAGTTAAATTATTCTGCGCTTAATGGAAGGTTACTTACTGCATTTGGGCTCTTTTTGTGGATATCAGGGAGTGATATCCCAGATTTTTGATGCAAAAAGATTCTGGTGTTTGGGTGACACGTGTTTACAGCTAAACCTTGCTGAACAAAACAGATAAATGATTAAACATGATTTAAAAATAGGTTCGAAATTGCATTTATAAGATGGCATACTATAGAAACAGTAATAGAAATGTCAAAAAAGTTTAATGTATAAACTGTATATTTCTGCTAGGCATTTTTCTTTTGTCTCACTGCTCTGTAACATGAAGAAACCCTTGTCCTCGTACAGAAGGATAGCTTGGATTTCTAACTTAGCAATTAACTATAGATTTTGTAGCTTGCACACAATATCACTGAGTAAAATAAGTATATGTGCTATTCATTATATTATGTATTCATTTCTGAACATGAATAATATTAAAAAATAATAAAAATGTACCTTTCTCCAAGGTGAAGCTCCTGGAAGGTCTTCCCTTTGTGGATGCACATCTGAGACTCTCTCAAGAGAAGGTTTCCTGTGTAAAACTTTTCTTTCAATCGCCAAATTCCCATTACCAGAATATGTAAAAGTTCTAAACAGATTTATTCAAAATTATAAAAATGTGACGGTTTGAGAAAGTAACCTTACTGCGGTCATTGCAGTCTCTCTTGAGGTACTTACCATTTAGGAATCTGCACTGTCTTCTTTTGCAAGTCTTCAATGCTTGGAAGAACCAGTTGCTGCTTATTCACAGTTTTCAGATAATCCTCCGCATGTTTCTATTGACAATGAAAGAACAAGTTAACTGTAACTCGGCTGCCTTTGTCTGACATCTATTTAATATTATTGTTCCAAATGCTTATTTTGCATGAAGCTGCTCTCACCCTGATGCTATTCTCGGTCCGACAAATGGCGTTGTCCAGGGCTTGAGTGTCCAGTGTTTTGCTCTTCTCATTGGCAGTGATTTTCTCAAGAGTAGCTTTGAGTTGTCTTAAATCATCTTGAACCTGCAATACAAAGTTTTGCAATGAACAAATTTTAGTTATTCGACCTAAAGGAAAAAACAAACAAACACGAGCTTAATGCTAACGCAAAGGGTAATTTAGCCAAAAAATATCTGAAGCATGAATTTAGCTCGTTTAGCTAGGTTTCTCTGGAGAGAAAAAAATAGCCTAATTAGAGAAATGTTTTAGGCGCTGTGTAACATTACGCTATTTTAACTGAGCATTGGGTCATAATTTAGTAGACATTAATTTAAACTAACTTTCAAAAACTAAGTGAGCGAGTTAAAGTCACTTTTCTCTGGCGAAGCTATGACAACTTTACCTGAACTATAACTGCCCCCAGCTTGTCTTCTTTTTGTAGAATATTAGACATGTTTACTACAGGTTTTATTAATATAATTTATCACATGATATCACAACTACGATTTGTAATAGTTAGGTTAAGTACTGTTTTCACGAAAGTTAGCTCGTCACCAATGAACATACATGAAACTGTAAGTGTTACCATGACGACGAGGGAGCTGATAGGTGTAAATTAGCCCAGAGGTTGACTGTCAGGCAGTCTTTTCACTCCGTCTCCGAAAAAAACACAAGTCAGTTTTACACATGGCAGGTTAAATTGAATTAAGCATGACCTCACTTTAACCACATAAAAACATACATTATAAATTCTCTGGTTTCGTTTTTGCTTTTGCCGAGGAGGGTTGTGCTCAATTATATATACGTCATTGGTTGTGCTGTTATGCCTGAGAGGCAAAATTGAGTGCTAATTTATTCCTCGTATTCGTTCGTTTTGAACAGGAATTTCTCCAGTAAAATAAACTACAAAAAATTTAGTTCATAGTACTACATCTTTACTATAAGAACTGACCTAATTACCGAATAATATCGACTTTTTAACACAGGCTGTGAAGTCTAGGGTAACCGGACCCAGCGTGCACCGGAAACTACCGACTCCATCAGAGTTGAAAGGTTATCAAAGTTGGCTAACAGCAAGCTAAGCTATCAGCCACTGTAGCTGTCCCTAAAAATCACAAAAATGTCAGCGACAGAAGACAGCACAGAGATCAACATTCCGTGTGTGCTTGTAACTAGCTGTGACAGTGGGTTTAAAGAAGAAGAGCTGGTAAAACGTAAGTTTAGCACAGCATTGCGTGCATGAATTAGCAAGCAGGCTAACGCTAATCAAAGCTAACTTGCTCTTAGCAAAGCAAGTGACGTTTATTAGAGCCTACCTGTTAGCAACGTACGTTAATAGCCCATTTCGAAAGGTTGTCAAGCTAGTTAAGTGCTTTACTTAAACGATATGTGCATGCTAGTTTTACAGCGAGCGTGGCCAAAGTGAAAGCAAGTTGAGCATGTTAGCCTAACGTAATGCCTTTCTTTGTGTGATAAGTAATGAATGTGTTTTTGCCTCAGAGATCCTCAGTACTCAGACTTTGCCCGAGCCGACCAAGCGAGAGGAAACCGTAGTGTGGTATCCTTGGACCATCAACAACAAATACTACACAGCAGATGTCAGGCTATGCGTTGTACCCAGCACTTTTCAAATGTCATCAGAGATTGCTCAGTCCATGCAGGCTTTCATTGCCTATTTTGACAGCACAGTGGTATGTGACCTAAGAACTCGGTGTATTTGGAAACGCTGAACAGTATAGTCTGTGATGCGCTTGTAGCATTTACTATGTGTGCATGGTGTTTGCAGAAAGATGGCCTGGAAAAGCTACAACCGTGGATATCAGTGGTAGAGGATCTTGCTCCAGAGGTGCTCATTCTGGTGTGCGACAGAGTCTGTGAAAGTGGTGAGTTCTCCAACTCTCTGTGGAGTCTGTCAGTCTGCAGAAGACACTGTGATGCATTTTCTCATGCCATTAAATGGGTGTTCTAGGGGTCACCAGACATGAAGCACAACAGTGGTGTTTGGCTCATGCATTTGAGCTTGTGGAGCTCAATCCACAGGAGCTGCCAGATGAGGATGGTGAGTCTTACAGGCAGCAGAAATTACAGCCACACTGTACAACAGTTATATTTTAATTCTTTTGTTGCTTTTTCATCAGACGACTTTCCAGAGTCTACAGGAATAAAGAGAATTGTCCAGGCTCTCAATGCTAACGTGTGGACCAGTGTGGAGATGAAGGATGGTAAGACAACATGACCAGTGGAGTTATCTGTTGTGCTTTTAATTTATCTTTGTGTGTGTTTGTGTCCACTGATAGTTTATATCTCTGTCTAATAGGGCACAATCAGGGATTTGGTCTGATGAGCAGCTTAGTGGCCTCCAGACATAACAACCCACGCAGTTGCCAAGATCCTCCAGTCAGTGGAATTTTTATTGTAACCCTTTTAATTTTCACATTAATTGGATTTGTGTTTACATCTGCCGATATGTTTTTTATGTATTCTGTCTTGCTTTCTCATGTCTGTCCATCCATTATCATTTAAATGGGATTGTGAATCAGTTTTAGTGGTAACCCCAGCTGCTTTTCTGTGTCAGTCTTCCAGCTCGCCAGAAGAGGGCACACTTGTTAATGAGGAGGCCAACAATACACAAAGTAGTCCAAATGCAGGCACACAGGAGGACACAGTAGTAGGTAAGTGAACATCTTCTGATTTAGCCTTTTTTGTTGACTCTCCTGCAATTTTTTTCTGCTGCTGGCACAATAACTTACATTTTGTGTTGATCCCTACAGATGCTATGACTGATTTAGACATTCAGGAGCTTGCCAATCTTACAGCAGGAGATGCAGATGTGGACAACTTTGAGCGTCTCTTCACCAAATTAAAGGAGATGAAAGGTAACTGTGGAATGAAAATGAAATGCTCAACTTTCTCTGTAAATGTTTGGGTACTTAAAACATGATAGATGATTTTGATTATTTTTAATCTGCAGACAAAGCTTCTTCGTTACCTCACGAGCAGAGAAAAGTTCATGCAGAAAAGGTAAGCAGCTTCATTAGTTTTTGTTGAAACCTAATTGTTGGAGCCATGGCATGTTCCACTGGGAATCCTCAGCCAGCTCAGTAAATTATTCATATAAATGGAGTATAAAGTGTTTACAGTACATGTGCTTTCTAGGTTGCTAAAGCGTTTTGGATGGCCATTGGTGGTGATGATGATGAGATAGATGGGTTATCATCGGGCGAGGAAAGCTAAAGGTAGCTACCTGTGACTCATCCTCCTTTCTCCTGGTCCTCCTGTCTTTCCCGGGGCTCCCACAAGATTCAGCGCCCTTTGACGTCCTGCTTGGTCTTGGAAAGTGGAGATGCTTGCAGATGGCACTGTAGGCATAGTCATATTTAGAAACTTTTACTTCTTAGAATGAAATGATTGGTGTACCATTTAAAAAAAAAAAAAAGATGGATATCCTGAATAGAAGAGTGGCCCTTAACCTCAGCCTACTTCCCTGGGGGCCCCCCACTATGCTTTAGCCCCGAGTGAACTTCAACACATGATGTGGTGCAGGTGGAAAAACATGCAATGAATGACATGGGCTTTGATTTTATGTATTTGTCTATAGGTACATATGATAAAGCTACATAATGTGCCTTATCCTTAGAAGAGTTGTGAGAGATTTAATGTGTATTCAGATAAATCAACATGAAACTTGTGATTTTTTTTTTTGCCCTTCAGTAAGTGTGGCTAAGTTATGGTGAACACTGTCACATTACGTGGGTGCATACTGCCAACTCATTCAGATCAAAAAAATGGAATACATACCTGTTACACTGGAATACCTCTGCAACAAATAAAATGAGTTGTCCAGATGTGCTGCTGTATTTCAGGGGTTTTCGCATTTCTGTCCATTTTCTGTACACCACAGCAGAATAACACTTTATTGACTAGTTGTCAACTATTGATTTAATCAGTTGTTTTGATAATTAATCTGGGTAATTTTTAATGAGAAAAGTCAGTATTTTTAAATTCCAGCTTCTGATATTTAAATACTTTCAATTTTCTTTACTTCTTAGTGATGATATACTGACCAGTACAGCATCTTGGGCTTTGCAAAACACATCTAAATTTATTTTCTTTATCATGACGTGTTCTGATATTTTATAGACCAAACAATGAACTGATTGAGAAAAGAACCAACAAGATACCACCATGGATTACAATCTATAAAGCTGAATGTGGGGTTTCCCAATGCTAGCATTTATTACAGGACACTAATATCAGATTGCATTCATGCATACGTGTTTGTTTTTTTAGTTACTGTGTATAGCAAATATTAATATAAAAGAAATGTCAGAAGTACTTTTACTCTGTTGCAATTTATTAAAATTTCACAGATAAAACAATGGTCATTGGAGAACAAATATTAGGCTACATGAAAAAACATGTACGTAAGACTTAGAACAGAAAACCAACTAAGAATATCGCAAGTACTGATACAGATCTACCAACTACCTAACGCACCGTAGTACACAGTATTTTAGTGTCGCACCATGTAACTGTTTTAAATAGATTACATGGTGACTCAGACTTATGTACTGTAAGTAAGTGCAGGATTAACATGGTGGCTTCAAAGATGGTGACCGAGGACAGTGAGCATATTACACATGCCTTATATCGTAGCAATGTACATGTAATATACAGTATTTATTGGACAAGCAAATTACCACTAGAACTAAAGCTTTACACCGATCAACACAGTAAACTGGAAGTGCATCATTTACCCACAAGGAGCGTAGTGTACTATGATTAACAGTTGGTAATACGTGAAAAGACCTGCATTTTTGTTTTCACTCCACATGCCGTCAATGGATGAAGCACAGTCTTGGTCGTAGTACCCTTCACGCTGAAGTCACATGGTGTCTAAATTCACTCAGTCCACTATGACGACACATAAAGTATCTCATATGTCCCTATTATAAAGTAACTGTAATAGCTGGTACAGTAATCCTGTGTGTCACACTTAAGAACTAGCTGACCCGGGTTAGAAAAGCTCATACTTAAGCAGGCCAAGTTTTGGGTCATTAAAGCAAAGTCTTACTGTGAGTCCACCCATGCCAGAGATCAGTCAGGTCCGCTGTTTGTAGCAATGCATGACTACAAGAAATCACAAGCTACAAATATTTATGTACAATCATATTGAGGCAATAATAAAAATATATTCCCATGCAGGACAATATGCAAAAATAACTTATAAAATGTCTCTTTCACTGAGCAAAATAGTTTTCATACAAGGATTTTTTTCCAGGAACAATGGGGCTGTTTTTTTTCTCTTAAAATAGATCAAATACCAATTGAATGATCAATCAGATAACTGACATTTTCAATAATGCAAGATAAATCAATACGGACAAAGTACCTTGTACTTAAAATATTAATTAAATATATGAAATCACTACAGAGAATGATATTTTTCATGTAAATTCATGGTTCAATTGATAAATAGGCCTCCCAATTCAGTGACTACAAAGAGTGGTACTGGGCCACTGAAACAACAAAGATGGAAGCGTGTTCATATTCTTAGCTAATTCATAGAATCAAAAATGTTTTGAAACGTGTAGAAGATGGCCAAGTTGAAATCGTCCCAGAGCTTCAACTTGAGAAACAAACATTTCAATCTTCTCAGTTAAATAAAAAACTACACCACTATGCAGTGACATAACATCTGAGTGAATAATGAAGAAAATGCGGTTTTCTTTTGTTCTTCGGAAATCTACTAATAATACCATGTGGCTGTCTGCTGGGAACACGAAAACAAAAGAACGTATAGGTCCTAAAATAAAAAGTGAAACGGAGACGCTAAATGGTGCTACAGAACGTGCTATACATGTGATGAGAGACGGCAGACAGCAAGGAAACGGGTGCTTTGATTAACGGTGTATCTTTCCTTATTATCACTGAGAAATGCTCGAGTTTTCCCATGTCATTGGTGTGTAGACGGGAAGGAGGGCTGCTGGGATGCGAGTGCTGCTCCTATGAAACACTAGAGCAGTGGATGCTGGGAGAGCCCATCTGTGTGAGGACCTTGTCCAGCCACTGCAGGGGTCCATTCAGATGTAGCTCTATCCAGCAGGGGGTGCTGGTCACTGTCTGTCGCCTGCAAGATAAAGAGGACAGAAGCAACACTGTTATTGCTGAAAGCAGTTTTTACTACTACACCACAGCATCATACATTAAAAGTCACTGAGGCATGTATTTGGTTAATGTCACGTCATTATAGTCAATGCAAAAATACCGCTAGTTGCTTTTTTTAGTTGAATTAATACCAACACTGAAGCCAACTCTACAGGCTATTTCTGAAGTCATTCAAGTTTCTACCAGAGATATTTTTCCTGCCAGAAATACAACACGCACCATTCATAGTCCAGTGGGAATCCCCTTTGCAAAGGGAGTCTGAAATATGCTCACCCCCAACTCTATGTCCCCCTCATCATTGCATGCCTGCTGCATTCTTCCTCCTCTGGCCAACTCACAGCTGCACCCTCCCCCATCACCCTCCTTTTCCTCCTGCTGCCGGATCTGTGCAACAATCCCTCATCTTTCTTTTTCACCTCTGAAGTCAATGTAAAGATCTGCTCAGGTTTGACTGAAATTATGTCAAAATGCTGTTTTGAGTAAAAATCTGTGTCTGATATGATTTTACTAAAAAGTTTAAATGCCTAGTTAAAATTATATGCACATCCTTCACTGAAAAAAAAAAAAAAACAGAAACTGCAAATGTGATCATATTTTTCTCCAAGATCTGGCCTAATTTAAAGGAAGACTATTTCTAGCATACATGCAAGACAGACTTTAAGTCTTAAGAAACTGGAAAAAGACAAAACAATGTGACAGTCGAAAGTCATACTGACTAGTTGGGTCAGGTTAATGTTACTTGACAAGTCTTTGGGCCTCTATTAGGTATACTATCTGCCAGAAACATTTTATACATTGGCATTTAATATCTACCTTGAAATTACCTAACAGTAGCTGAATCTGTTGTAGCATCTGATGCTAAGACTTACTGCAGCAAGAACTGGTTGATCTTTCCACTGCCTCATGCCAGCCTTAGATATACGGAAAACATATTCAGTCGATAAATGTCATAAGCAGCTTAAAAAGTATTTACCTGTACTCAGCTCCCCAGCCCTTAACAAAACTCATGCGGATGGTACACATCCTGGTCAGCTGGTAGACAGCCTCAAAGCCCTGGTTGACTGACTGGGCGAGCAGAGCTGCAAACTCCTGGTTATTGAAGATCTTAAGGTTGCAACCTGACAAACAAAGTATTTATTATTATTAGGTTTAACCCTCGAGTTGTCCTCCAAGTCAAAATTGACCTATTTTAAAGTTTGAAAATGTGGAGAAAAAAAAATATTTTCACAATGAAACTTCTGATGTCCACATTTTCAACATTTTTGGGAAATCTTTGAGTATTTTTTGGTGAAAAAAAAGAAATGTTAAAAATGTTTCTTAAGAAAATTCACAAAAGAAAATAGAAGTTTTTACTGAGACATATGTAATCACGGGCTGCACAGCGGCGTAGTGGTTAGCACTTTCGCCTTGCAGCAAGAAGATCCCGGTTCAAATCCCGGGTTGGGCCTGGGATCTTTCTGCATGGAGTTTGCATGTTCTCTCTGTGCATGCGTGGGTTTTCTCCGGGTACTCCGGCTTCCTCCCACAGTCCAAAAATATGCTGAGGTTCATTGGTTACTCTAAAATTGCCCGTAGGTGTGAATGTGAGTATGATTGTTTGTCTGTATATGTAGCCCTGTGACAGACCAGCGACCTGTCCAGGGTGTCCCCTGCCTTCGCTCAAGTCAGCTGGGATAGGCTCCAGCGACCCTAATGAGGATAAAGCGGTGTATAGAGGATGGATATGTAATCACTTTAGATATTTTTAGGATTTTTTGGGAAGATTTTTTCTCAGTTTTTGAAAATATTTACTTTGGCAAATATTTACTTGCTTATTTTCTTGCCAAATGTGGGGGATTTTTTTTTTAAACAAATCTTTTAAGATAAACTTTTAAGGAATTATTGGAATTTTCTTCCTGAAGGTTTTGCAAATTTTCATAAATTTGGGGAATTTTGTTTGGATTTTTTTCAGAAAAGGAAACAATATTTTTTGGTGCCCGTAAATGAGGACAACAGGAGGGTTAATAGTGCAGAGGACAAAAAAAAGATCTATGTCTGTGTCTTTAGAATGGAGTTATCGAGTTGTTGTCATGGCTATATTGCCCTGATGGCTTCATGTGTTTCAATCTCACACTGACCTGGAGGTATTTTGCACACAGTGGCAGGATGCCAACCATAGCGCTGGTTGCAGTTGGGACTTTGGACGAAGATGGCACTGTCACTGAGACACTCTGCAAACACTTCTCCCCCAATGTAGTACAACCTCACGCCCCGTCCTGGAAAGGGAAGGGAAAAGCCTGTAGTTAGCACACAACAACGTGATGATTCTGAAAAATTAGATCAGAGGTTATGTGGCTCATGTGAAATAAAACGGGTACCTATGTGTCTGCGTGTGAGCTCTACTGCTGAGTTGCGGTTGACGTTGGAAAGTAAACCCAGACAAAAGCGTTCAGAGTTGGAGGGGTCTGTGAACCCGTCGACTGTGAGGGAGGGCTGGGACGCATGGAAGGTCTCTCCTACACGCTGGTTCAGCTCATAGTAGGAGATAGAGCACCAGAAGGCAGATTCGCAGTACGTCACAGGTTGCAAGTCTGGGTTGAGATAAAGAGATAATAAGAATTAAGTTCACGAGAACACGTAAATTACTTTGTGGTCCCGACATTTTAATATGAAGATGCAAACTTCTGATAAAACTCTTTCCCACGACCCACATGGCCCCAGTCAGGAACGGATAACACATGACGTACCTATTTATTTTTTTAACAATGACCTCCTGGTGGCTTTCCACATAGATAGAATAACCTGGCAACCGGATATTTATTGCATTATCTTGAGCTGTCTGTAGCTGGCCTTTCCACAGACAAGGACAGACCATAGACAAAGCCTCCATTCATACCACACTTACTCTGTTACTGCCCTGAAGCTAAGCCTCCCAGACGTAGACCACTCACTGCCTGCTCATCAGTCTCACACACAGACACTCACACACACTGAATCAATCTCGCAAAGATATTCTAATCTTATACTCTGTTAACTTTCCATCACTAAGAAAACAAAACATTTCGCTCACTTTGCTGGTGAGCTGCAATGTCCACAAGAAAAAAATAAATCAAGAGAAAAGAAAATGCAGAGAAACTTGACAATATAATCTTAAACCCACCAGGGAGAATGTTCATTTCATAGGAGACATTTTATAGAGATAACAGTTACAACAGGACTGGACATGTGCTCTATATAGAGGACAGGTATTCAGGTGTACAGTAATCAGGGTCATCAGGTACAGTCAGGTAGGGATGGGCCCATTGCTGCAGGATGATTCACGTTAGAAAGCCTTCAGAAAAGGTCCTAAATGTATGAAACAGTATTTCTTTTATGGTTCAGTACTTAAATGCAGCTTTATGGTCACAACCACTGCCTCCAGCTTTGATTCTGATTATATTTAACAACCATCCATGAAGTTTCTCTCCATATATTTTTAATCATAAATGCTATTTTAGAGTTTGTGAGTATTTTAAAACTCAGCTGTGCTTTGTTTTAGAAAATAAGCCCTTTCTGCTGTGAACCATTGGGGTGTAGCAACGTATTGCTTTACAACACACCCAACCAGAACTAAATGGCGAGATTAAAAAAAAAATAGTATCACTGTAAATGAATGACTGACATTTGCAATTTGATTACATGCACTTAACTTAATGCCACTGCCAGCAACCAGATACGTGCACATAATGCATGATATGCTCAGTAAGTAAAGCTTTGATTTCGCTTACCAAGATTGCTGTTTGCGGGTGACACGGGATTGGGCGACAGGCTGGGGGAACCTGAAATAGAGTTGTAATAGAGGGCTCACTCATCGCCACAATAAAGGCGTAATTAGAACAGTAAGTGTGTAAGTAACTGTGTGTGCCATCATGTGACTCACCAGTGTCCATGCTGTGGTTGAGCTGGTGATCATTTGTCTCACCATCCTCACTCAGATACCCTGGTGGGGGAGTTTCTGTAACATAAAAATACAACAACAACAACTTTATTATACATACATATATATATAGACAGAGAACATTACAATAAATAAAGGAAGCATCTACCATGAAAGGCTTTGATGCTTACTGTCAAGCTGCCTTTTGTTCCTTTAATACTGCATATCTGATGTGAACATTCTAGTCAGGAACACCATTTTTTGGAAAGGAAAGCTCCAAACAAGCCACAAAGCAAATCATCCCTGAATCCAGAATGAGTGGCACAGTTTTTCTCACCGGGAATATAGTTACTCTGTGGCTCAATGCCGGCGGGGAAATTGGTGTTTTCAGGGATGGATGGGCTGTAGTCATCCAGCGGTGGGAACTCAGCGGGGATGTCTGTATGTCGTGGCACCAGGACGGGAGGCAAAACTGGAGACGCACAAAATACTAGTTCAGTTCTGTGTGCAGTTTGGCAAAAAGCATTATTTTAAATACAGTAATTTGGATGGCGTAGCAATTAACAGCACGCACTTGGTGTCTCCACCCTCTGGTAGTGGTAGGGGTTGACACACACTTCATCCTTCTTCGTGTGAAAGGCGAATTCACAGTGGTCGACCGCCCTCAGCTCGTGATGAGACTGGAGGTCCGGCCAGCGCCACAAGCGGCAGTAGATGACATGAGGAAGACCTTTTCTGTGGGAGACCTGCAGACGTCCATCTAAAGACCTGAAAGACACCAGAGGGTCGAAGCACGTGCATTTTTAAACATATGCTGCATTGAACTATACTCTTCTGAAATTTAAGCTGAGACAGAACCTGCGATTCAGTTCTACTTCTGGAAAAGTTCCAAACTGAGATGCTGAAGTCAATAAGAATCTGTCAGCTGTTAATGCATCAACATCGACAAAAGGTGTAGCATAAAAGCATTTGCCTGATGTCAGACTGGTTTATGTAGCTTTCTTCTCTTCAAAATTGCTTACACTATTTTAACATGATTACAAAAGAAGGCATTTTTGCCAACTAAAGATAAATACACGTTATTTTGAAATTCAAACAAGAGACAGCACAAAGTCTAAAGAAATTTCTCACTTTCTTCAGGTAATATCCAAGTGGAACTTTTGTCTATTGAGAATGTTTACGGCTATGATGGGGTATCGACCTACCATGACGTAGCTAAAATTTTATTGACTGTGGAATGAGAAGTATTTGGCATGAGTACAAGAAGTGTTAAACCTGATGTCAACAGTTTTTTATGTACCTGTACAGTGTATTAAAACACATACTGCCAAGTGACTCAAATGGGTAACAATGGAAAGGAAGGACTGCACCAGATCCTTGATATGGGCATCTTTCCAAATGAACTCAACAACAGTTCAACTCATTGTTTAGCTGTCAGACAACAAACGTACGGTTCTCATTCTTTAGCCCCTCATGAAGTGAAGCACAGGGCACAAGATTCAAGCACTTAGAAAGAATAATGCCATTAACAGTTTTCTGAAAGTATCTAATAACTTCTTATACCGTTCCACATAAATAAAATCAACACCAGTTCTTCAATATACTGTCCTAATCCAATGATCTTGCATGATGGATAGGAATTCAAACATCCAAAATGCCTAAAATGTTTCCATAGTACTGTATGTCAAAGAGAAAGTCTGTCATTTTTGCAAACATGGCCACAACTGAGCATCTTACAGTGAAATTAAATCTTAACTAGACATCTGTTCAAACAAAAACAACGCCCAAAATGAATTACGTAGAAGTCTTAAAAATACCAAAGCGAGCTGAGTGGCCTCCCTTCCTGTGCATCCAAAGAAAAGCAGCATCAATGTGAAGTAGTACTCCGTTGTGAAGAACTGTATCAAGTGGATAAACTGCAGATGTTATAACAGTATATACAAGTGTTGGATAATTGATGACACAAGTGTACTCCAATACGGTGGAAGATATCGTAGTTTATATCAGCAGACGAGTTGGAAGCAGGGGCACAGTACTCAGGAACAGTTATCTGAAAGCGTCCTGTGATTGACTAATGTCACCAGCAAACAGCTGACAAACTGGACAGTTTCAGGCAACAAAGATTAGAAATTATGATATCAGCCTGAGAGGGAAGAACGTGTGCAGCAAACACACTGTGTAACAATAAAAATGTTCATGTTGTAAGTTTATTTAGCATGATAAAATAAGTTAGGGTTAATGTATTTGGTGATGCTGCTAAAATTCTGACATTTTAACAGTTTATTATCAAAAGACACAAAGATAAATAAGTATGGGTTTGGTGCTTTGTACAAATATTTAATTAGATTACCAGTTTGTGTGTAAATGTGAGGACAACACCTATTTTATGGAAATTACTGTCATTTTATGTCATATTTATGGTATTAGACATTTGACATTATTGTGGTTGGATTTGCTGTTTCCAGCCTGATGGTGCTCACATTTCAAAAAGTACAATCAAATCAAAGATACTGCACAGAAATGATGCATTTTTGTAGCTTGATGCACTCAAATTGTCACCCACCACTCTGTCTTAATTTCAAATAATTTCAGTCAAGCATTCAGGCTACATCAGCTGTAAAAGCAAGGAGTTCATCCTCCAGCGCGATATGGTGTATTTGCTGGGTCAGCTGAGGTCAGCATTCCCATGACTCTGCTGAGGCTGGCGTGGGCTGCATTGCTCTGACACACAGCTGGACTGAGGCAACCCTACTATCAGTAGAAGAAATAACAACTGTATAGCTGGCGTCCAGGGATTCACCAACACCAATCCTCTTATCACATGAAATTCCTAAGATAACCTGCACTTTTTATTGTATAACACAAACACATAAAGATGCTGTACCCAGTGTCTGCATATGTAGACACATGAAACATGGTAACAATATTATTTTAGGGGCATCCTGGTGGCCTGCTTGATAAAACAGATACGATACACATTGCAGGGATTTTAGTTTCAACCAGTTCAATACAAGCCTGGGTATTTTTATTAATTTCTATTAATTTTAGCCATAAACATATCACTTCCTTGCTCCAACAAAATTTTATGCAATTATGAAATTTGTATTTGTTGCTAATACAGTGTCATAGACGATAATAAATGCTTACAAATTCTAAAATGTAAATATTTTTAAAATTTCAGTGTTTTTATGGCTGGTTTTATGGCGCATCCCTTGTCAGCAGCACAATATAATTAACAGCCAGAATCCGCTTATCGGGTAAATGGAATCGATTCCGTTTTCATACCTGCAGGCCAATAATACATCGACCACCAAATGTACATCCCTAATTCCACCCTCCACACAATGACAGGCAGTTAGAAAAGTCAGTGTTAACTGCTTCATTACATTAAGTAGAAATCAAGCACAACACTTGCTAATAAAAAAAATAAATTTAGATTTAACATGAAGCATTTGAAGCAAAAATGCAAATGTGAGTGTTTTCACCAACCATGTCAAGTTACGTGGTATTATAAATCTCTCCATTTACTGCTCTCAGCTTCACAGTTGAGGCATTTCAGTACATAATAATTTCTTGCTGGTTAAGTCCACGCTAGGTGCTAGCACTTCAAGTATGTACTTGACCACTTAAATTGCTGACAACCGCTTTCTCTGAGTTTAGAGGAGGGGATGAAAGTACAGCATCCCCAACAGATTGCAAGACAGCTGTTATTCTTTAAGCCTACAGTCTCTGCCTCGATGAAATTGAACCACAATCTAAACAGTGGCCCACGCCCTCCCTAGAGCCCGGAGCGCATTCCCAAGAACTGAGGATAAGTTATTAATGTAGGTTACCACCCATGCTCTGACTTTCACACAGACCATGATGGGGGAATCCCAGATTGGTAAATATTAGTCTTAAAAGCTGCCTATTTGAATGTTGCATGGGGGAAAAAAAGTGAACAAATAAAGAAGCCAGTAGCCTCTTCTCTACTAAGTTTCATCAAGAAGGCCAAGATGTCCAACTGTCTATTTTGTTTTAGATTAAATTAATCAAATTATAAAGAACTGTACCAACATCAGCCATAGTTAATGTGCCACTCTATAATTTTATGGCCACTTTTATGTCATTTAAGATTAAATTATTAGTGCT
This sequence comes from Acanthochromis polyacanthus, assembly GCF_021347895.1. Lineage (NCBI taxonomy): Eukaryota > Metazoa > Chordata > Actinopteri > Pomacentridae > Acanthochromis > Acanthochromis polyacanthus. The sequence goes on along the minus strand of NC_067120.1, from coordinate 12,508,831 downwards.
AGTGCTTACTAAAGACCGTCTACAACAACTAAACTATTTTAACAGCACATATACTTCAGTTCACTGACTCAAACTACAGAGGATACATCTGCATGTCTGTACAGAGCAGAATCACAGTACAGTCCACCTCATATGTGTACTTGTGTTGAACAGATGGATTTCCCATATGGGGAATCCCAAACTGAACACTTATTACAACTTTCCCAGAGTGCACACACTCCAGTCTAAACATCCTCTGTGAGTCAGAGTTCAGCTTCTCCAACCACTCCTTCTCCTGTTTATCACACGTGTGGACTGTGGATGGAGCACTGGATTTACAGCTTGCATGCCAACACATGAAGCTCATACATTTTTAAAACTTGCCAGACATTTAACAAACACTAACTGCTACTGTAGCTCGTATTCCCGTTAAAATGGCAGAAATCACACTTGCATGTTACGGTAGGTCATGCCAATAAGTGACTTTCTGCCAAAAACAAATTTTAGTCCCTAAAAGCAATTGTCCTCATGTCTCTGCATAACTTCACCTCCTCTGTGTTCTATATGAACCAATTCAGCAAGTGCTACCAGCTGAAATAGCTTTAAAGAACCAGTTCAACTTATTTAATGACATTTTCCACTTGCCAAAAAGTGACTGTAGCACCTACATTGTGACTGTGATGTTTATAATGCATCAAAATGACTTGATTTCATTCATTATTTTCATTGTCGATTATTTTCTGGATACATTTATTAGTCCTTTGGTTTGTAAACTCTCAGAAAATGATGAAAAATGTCGATCAGAGTTTCTCAAAGCTCAAGATGATATCCTTGTTTGTCTTTTTTTGTCCATAATCAAAACAGATTCAGTTTACTGTCATAAAGAATGAAAGAAACTGCAGAATATTAAAATCTATGAAGCTGGAATCAGAGAATTGTGACTTCAGAAAACCCTCAAACCTAATAATCAATGATCAAAAAGTTGGTGACAGATTTAATAGTTGACAAACTGATTGATTACTCATTACATCTCTGGTATAATCCAAACCTGACTAACTTCAAACATTTCTTAGGTCACAATTATTCAGTTACAAGAAACGTTAAAGTTTCACTAGGACAAGCCTTTGCTATCACCGCAAATATGTCTATTTGCATGTAAAGGCTGTTTGATCCACATACAAGCAACTGCAGATGTAAATAAACTGAATGGTACTCAGTTTTTTAGGATCACTTTTTGGCACAACACCTGTCATGCTCTCAGTGCGAGCTAACGCTGGAAAAATCACACAACAGACTGAAGTGTATGTGTTGAAATGCATCATTACTGTAACGTTAACTGTAAATCACATGTGACTAAAATGTAATTCAGACTTTGAAATGCCAACTGGGTGTTACATGTGAACACAACAACATGATTTTTTTTTTTTTTTTTTTTATTCAAATGGGTCAAGTTGGTCAGCTAATGTTAGCTGTGGAATATATGCAGGACTGTGCTTGCTAGCAGCTACAGCTAATAAACAAAATCCACTGAATGAACGCAAACGTTTTATCTCCACTTCTATGAATATGGCAACTGATAAGTTTGAGTTAAAAACCTGTCAAAAAAGTCGCTCAATAACAAAACACCTGACTGCTAATGTTAGCCCAAGCTAACTAGCTAGCTGCTGGGCTAACGTTAGCAGTCATCAGCACTAGCTTGCGAGCTGAGTGGTCAGCGAGGCTGTCTGTGCGTCTTTACCTGGGTATGGTTATGCATTTCGTATTGACATTCTGTGTTGTGATGGCCTTTTCCAACTCGTCCAGCTGTCCCGTTCTTTTCAACTTCTTCACCAGACTTTTGACAGCCTTTTCGCACCATTTCTCCTCCTGCCCGTTCTGCTCTCCTTTCTTCCAGCCCAGGAGCCTCTTCACAATCGGAGGAGTGAACGGTAATATAGACATTTTAAACAGTGACTAAAACTACTGCTTACTTCGGTCGTCCAGAATTACAGAGAATACAGTTTGTAGCTCCTGTGGTAATTACGGCTAGGTCGGCTAGTTAGCCTGCTAGCTAGACTCCCAGTCAGAAGAAAGGCTGGTCGCTGCCCGGGCTCAGCAGCGGCTAGCGGTGCTGGGTCCCTCCGCTCTAGTCGGCTGAGTGTCGGAGCAGCAGCTCCGGCAGCCAGGCGGACTGCTGCCCCTCCTCCTGCTCCTCAGTCAGCTGGTCTGTCCCCCACCTGTATCAGACAAGAGTGTCAACGCATATGTAGCCGAACTTTTATACACTTTATATTAAATTAATATTTGTAATAGGAAAATAAATACCGCATCTAACTGCTTACACTTTTAAATCCACGGTGCTGAACTAAAATACAGCGATCAAAGCATTTCCTCTCATATTGTCCTTTTTGTCTTCATCTGCAACATGTGGTGCATTTTAAAAATAGTTCTTCGACCTTCGTTTTAATTTATGCTGTGTTATCAGCGTCCGAGGATTATATTACCCCTCTGAAACCCTCTTCTGTGCATCTATTCAACATCACACTCAAGAAATGGAAAAAATGTGGTAATCAGAGATATGTCAACACTGAAAAGTGATCCAACTTTTGCATTTACTGTGGCCATGAATAGAAGACCCTCAGGAGTAATCCCTTTGATCCCCCCATAAAAGTGATTTAATTTCACTTCAGATGCATCTTTCTAGAAATGGATGAGGGAGGCTACTGTGTGTACAGTGGTATTTGGGGTTTTATGGTGTTATTGATAAGTACACCCCTGGGCTGCTGCCTCCAGTAAACAGCAGTGTGCCTGTGCTATAAATATCTTTGTCCTGGACCAGCCCCCTTCTCCTTCTCTCTATTTATAACCTCCATCAATGACTGATGTCTATTTATAAGCAAGCATTTGGCGTGACTTCTTACTTCCTTCTTCTTAAATAAATGTTACAGCTATTTTGGCACTGTCACCCGAAAAGTAATAGGTCGATTAAAGGACACATTTCTCTCTCTGTAGAACAGTCAGCCAGTAACTAAAGCATGTCCTCTTTTTAGCAATTAGCACGAATAAACACTGCAGGGCCTACAGTGCAGCTAATGATTATTTTAATAAGGAATTACTATAAATTTTCTTTATGAATCAATTAAACAATGACTCATTTGATCTATGAAATGTCAGAAATAGTCACTTGGCCCATATTACTTTCCCGAAGCTCAAGGAGACAGCTTTGCATGTCTTATTTTGTGAGATTTGACTGCTCAAATCTCCTCAATATTGAATTTACTGTGACATAACTCAAACAAAATCAATGAAGCCTCACAATTTAAAGAGGGCAATGAAAAAAAAGTTTATGGGGGAAAAGGTGAATATTTTTCTGTCAGTGGACTAATCCTCTATTTTTTCTTCCATTTAATTCAGCTTTTGTTGCTTTTTCCATTTTCTTCATTCAAAAGGCCTAGATTACACTGTCAAATATTACAGAAAAAGTATTTATTCCTTTTTAGTCAAACTAAAGCATAATCCTCCATTTGACTCTGATGTCACTACTAAATAAAATTGGGCATATGTATATTCTTTAAGAAACATAAACACTTATATTGTTCTGTCAAAATATTACATCAAAGTACCTCAAAAGCACCTCAAGCCAAGAAAATTATTCAAATTTAATTTAAAGGTTAGCAAGACCTCTGCTTTTCAACAGAAGGTGTGAAATAAAAACTGACTATAATCAGGAGGGAAATAATGTTGGTGGTGGACTAAATAATCCTGCTCATAGTGTTGATACATGTAAAATGTTAACAAGTAAAGTTTAGCAGTCTGTAGATGGTGTAGCATCGCAGCTGTTACACACAGGTGTCCATCTACTCCACGGATCAACAGTCTGGATGCATGTATGTAAATCCTTCTGTTCAAGTAAAATCAAAGCTGGAGAGGCTTTACGCTGTGTTTAACGTGTATCTGCCACTGAAAAGTCAAACAGGCTGGAGAGCGGTGAGCACTGCTTTCTTGTCTACTCGGATGGTTTGCTCCAAGGCCGGCACCTTTTGCTGCCAGGGGACACGAGCTGGACAGCTGGTGTGGGGAGCTTTTGTTTGTTTGTGTGTGCATGTGTGTGTGTGTGTGATGGGGGGCTCGTGCACTATGTGTCAGACAGGGGGGCAGATGGGCCGCAGCAGGCAGGAGGAGGTCTTAGGGACGGTGTAAAGAATGATTTTGGACAAAAGGCACGATGGCTGGCTGAATAAGTAATGACTGCATACAATCTGATGGCTAACAAAGGCATTGTGATGGACCACTCATGGGCTATGTGGGAAACAAGCAGGATGTGTTGGCGGGGCCCAATCAGCCAGGCTGCTGTCACAACAATATTTATACAAGGATGGAATAGCAATTAGAGTAAATGGTCTTCTGTGTGTCCATATGGACAGACTGTAGTGACATTTAAAGTGGTATGAGACCTCTGAATTCCCATAAAACTTTAACCCTCCTGTTGTCCTCATTTACAGGCACCAAAAATATTGCTTCCTTGTCTGAAAAAAATCTGAAAATACAGTAAAAAAATCCCCCAAATTTCTGAAAATTTGCAAAACCTTCAGGAAGAATATTCCAATAATTCCTTAAAAGTCTCCCTTCAAAGTTTTATTAAAAAAACAAACTTGACAAGAAAATTCTTTTTTTTAAATTTTTTTGTAAAAATCTTCTAAAAAAATCCTTAAAATATCTAAAGTGATTACAGATATATCATCCATCCATCCATCCATCCTCTATACGCCTCTTTATCCTCACTAGGGTACAGATATATCAGTAAAACTTATTTTCTTTAAGAACATTCACATAAAAATCAACTATTAACCATTGCTTTTTATTGTGAATGTTCTTAAGAAACATTTTTAACATTTCTTTTTTTCCACCAAAAAATGTTCAGAAATTTCCCAAAAATGTTGAAAATGTGGACATCAGAAGTTTCACTGTGAAAATCAAAAAAATTTTTCCCACACCTTAATTTTAAACCGGGTCAATTTTGACCTGCAGGATGACACGAGAGTTAAAATTCCTCAAGCATCTATTCACCCAGTGGCCACAAACACAAATTCTGTGGGATGGATGACAGCCTCCTGCATATTATATGATTAAAAAAATAAGAGCAGGTCACATTTACCCTCCACAAACCTGTAATTTCCTCAGCAGCTAATTGCAGTGTGTTAGAATTGGATGTGGCTGTTCAGCACTGCCCCATGTGGGTGGGGTCCGGTTCCCCCTACAATCTCTGCCTCCTTTTTTAATCTCTCTTCACACTGCAAGCTGTTATCTGTTGCTTGCAGCCATCAATCTCTCCCCAGACAGTGGCACCTCTAAATCTGGGCCAGTAGTGACCTCCCTCCGCTCACCCCTCCCTCTGGCTTGAACTGAAACACCCTCAAATCCTCCTCTTCTGGCTTCAGACCCATAGAAGTGATAGACCATCACATACACCTAGCTGTCTGCCTCCTCACTGTGTTTCTTGCTACTCGGTAGATTCCTTTTTGCTTCTGTTCTTTCTCACACGTGCCTGCATGTGTGATCACTTATGCTTCTTACATGCAGATGTGAATTTGCAGCACCAGGGTGTAATAAAGCACTCTTTATAAGACGTTTATGAGCAACTGATGACTTATCAAAGTTCAATAAATCATTCACTTATGCTTTATGAAACACTTCCAAACCATCAATAAGAACAATTTCAGAATTATTATCTGTTGAAAACATCTCTGACTGGACTTGATCATCTTCCAGCATGACTTCTCTGTTAGTTATCATAAGAAAAGCTAGAGCACCTGGACCAAAATAATTATTTACAGCACAGCAATAACATTTACAAATGTCAAACAATGGCATATGAGAAAGAAAGTAGGAAAACTAATAGTATAAATTAATCTATTACTGTTATTACTGTCATTATCTATTATTTTGTTCTCTGCCCCAAGCCACCTTTCAATCCAAAACATGTCCTCTAAATGGGGGCTAAAGAAGTAGTAAATAGGTTATGAGTTAATTAGCTGCAAAGTTTCTTCGTATCATTACATTTTTGGTCTCTAAGCAGAATGTCAGCTCCATTCTCATGAGTGATGTTGGGTTGCTTTGCACTAATATTTCATTGGACTGCCTTTAGCTTTGAGTATGGCACTCACATTAGCTGTGGCATCGTTTCGATAAGCTTCTGCAATGTCACAGCATTTATTTCTGTCCAGAGTTGCATTCAATTTCTGCCAAGAGTCTTGTATTGATCATGGGAGAGTCACTGCACAAAGTCTTCTCCAGAACATCCCAAAGATACTTAGTAGGTTAGTAGGGCTAAGGTCTGGACTCTGCGGAGGCCGATCCATGTGTGAAAATGATGTTTCATGCTCCCTGATCCACACATTCACAATGTGAGCCCCATGAATCCTGACATCGTCATCATGGAACATGCCCATGCCATCAGGGAAGAAAAACTCGTGGTATATTTTAGTATACTTAAGTAGTCAGCTGACCTCATTCTTTGGGAGCATAACGTTCCTGAAGTTGACCAACCCCAGATCATAACACTGCCTCCACAAGCTTGCAGGCACTAAACATGATGAGTGCATCACTTCATCCGCCTCTCTTCTTACTGTGATGCTCCCATTACTTTGGAACAGGGTAAATCTGGACTAATCAGACCACATTTCTTCCTTGAAGATGATGGTTCCCCACTATCCTTCCAACCCTTCTGAAACAGATTAACGTCCTTTCTTCTGACATGGTTATTTAAGAAATGAGAAGCTCCTCACTGGGTTAAATAAGTTGCTGCCATCCCTGCAATAATGATCCAATGGAAGGCTCTTACCTGTTTGCTTAGTTAAATCCAAGTGGTGACTTTTTTTTGGGACAGGCAGCGTCTTTAACATTAATTACTCGTTTATCATAGAATATTGTCTTGATGTACAGACAGGTGACAAAACCTGAACTCTTGACCCCTACAGAGAGGGAATTTATTTTTCTCATTATGCTGTGGGGGCATTGTGCTGGCGTGGTTTAAGGCCCCCTTAGCTGTAAGAGCCACTTCGAATCAGTACAAAGTTGTTTTAAGTGGATCACCTTTGACCTGTGATTAAACATTTCTGTTCTGATGGTAGTCAGGATGACAGTGCTTCAATCCACACAGCACAATGTCTCAGTGAATAGTTTGTTGAGTCTGAAAATGATGTGAAATATTTGCTGTGACCTTTGCAGCCATCAGATCTCAACATAACTCAACAACTGCGGGAGATTTTAAAATGACGAGTTAGACGGCACTCTCTACTCCTGTTTTCAAAACACCACATGAGGGAATATCTTTTGGAAGAATGACGCTCCATCTATCCAGTTGAGTTCCGTGACTTGAAAAATAAATGTCAAGGCGCAATTAAGCTATTCTGGTGGCCCGTTGTAGCACAACACCTCTACAAAGACACTATCTCGCTTTTCCCTTCATTTGTCACCTGTCTTTGTTTTCTGAGGTCGCAAGCAGATCTGAGGCATATAAGTTTAATTAATCACATGAATACACAAGTTGAAATACAGTGTACTGCATAGAAAACAGATAACACATCCCCATCTAGTGGCGTCATTCTAATGCTACAACAGCTAATGGCATATGTGATACATTGCACTCTAGATATTCTGAATTCTGCTGATGTTAAATAAAGGACAGTTTTCTCTTCTGAAAAGAGGCGTAAAAAAGTAAAATTGATGAGAGCTGAATTCTACTTAGTTTCTTTGGATCCACATTTCTGGTTTTGTGCATTACTGTCAAGCTGCCGTGGCCTTTTAGAAATAGGAAAATGCCATCATTATTGTCACTAGTAACACCTCAGTTTTTTTGTTCTGTGATCAATAAAAATGTTTCTTTTGTTTTGCCTTTTTTTGTTGTTGTTGTGTTTTTTGCCTTTGCCCGAGTATGTTTACGACACACTGTGATTATAATTTATTTGTGAATCAGTGCCATTAACCCAGTGACTTATATGCTATTCCATAAACACAATTTACATGTTTATTGTGAACAATGGCCCATAACAGCATTAAGTTGATTCAGAGGCTTTGCAAAATATCTCCTCGTCTTACATATGGAAAGAATGCAGCACTTGGCCATGATTCATTAACTTCACCTCCAGGCGAAAAGGCTCTCTGATCGGCCTGCACCTCAAGCTCTCGGCCCTGTACTTATGAAGGACCTCTCACTCAATGACGCCTTTAAAAATTCTATCTATTTCATGGATGGACATTATAAGCTGCAGGCACTATCATTATTTATTATTTAGTTTGGTTTTTTTGTATTTGTGAAGGAAAATTATGAAAATTTAGTGACATTTCTTTCACTGCACAGGGTCTCAGGACAACACAGAGCTTCATGTAGATCACACTTTCATCTCGTGTTATTTTCTGCACAAAGCTTGCGGAACTTGTCATTTTCCAAAATCTGGTAAATCCACTCTGTCACTCACCGCACCACCAAAACTAATGATTGTGAAATTAGTTTCAGAGCAATCAGGAGCTCCCCTGCTAAGACCCACTGTATCCATATGCATGAAATTGCTTGTGTTAATACATGCTATGAATCGTGGGTAATGCAGTGAATAATTCTGACTGCATGCAATAATGCTATCTTCTATTAGACTGGGGACTGTTGTGGAGCTGGAGCCCTGTGGCAATATGCTTGTAAATGGCCATGTATGGATAATTAAGCATTACTCTTGAACATTAAAACTTGCTTATTTCAGAGAGCTGCAGGCAGTGGAGGGCTCTTATTGGACTCATCACTATTTTTGGTGTTTCCCTATAATGCGTTCTCATTAGCATTAGTATGCAAGCAATTGTGAACTTTTTGATCTCCCTTACTGTATCCTGAAAATAGGTTTTCATTAGTTTAAGTATATTAGCAAATATTACTTTTGCAAAACATCTTCTAGTCGTACACAAAGACATAGTAGTCGTTGAAATCTCACTAAAGTGACGGCTTTAAAGCAGGAATGCGGGAGGCTACATTTAAGCTCTTGCCAAATGAGTTCACACAGTGCTGATTAGGCCCATCAGCATCAGGTAAATCTCTCTGTGTCTCACAGCATACCCATAGACTAGATAAAAAGATGGATGCAGCCACATCGACGTGACCCATTGGTTTTTGGAATACTGTTTTGAAGCTTTTGTTGTCACCATCTTGGTTTGTTGAAAGCGAACGTAAGAAGCCGGGATCATTGCAAGGTATACTCATGCTCACACTAGCTACTTGTCAATCACAATGTAGCCACACTCTAAAATATACTCTGCTTCATCTATTTTCTTCTAAATGGGAGCATAATTTACAAAACGAACATCATGCTGTATTGAAGGAGATTTAAAACTAGCGATCGAAACTCTAAATTTACTAGGAAAAGGTTTATTGAGGTAAAAACCAAGTGAGAAATCGGGTCATTTTCTCATAGACCTGTACAGTCAGTATTCTTCAGTCGCCCCCTGCTGGTCACCAGAAAGACTGCAGGTTTTATGTCTTTTCATGTTGACTTTACTTTTCACACCTAGATGCTATATCCATCTTTTATAGGCAGCCTGTAAGTATGAGTTTTAAATCGAGTGTCTGTGAGGACATTACCTCACTGACACACTGGTAGTGATGTGCTATATGTTAACTAGCGGTGATTGGTTTGGAAGAGGTGATAAGGGGAGCAACCACAACAGTGTTGAGAGTGGTGGCAAAACATAGTAAGCCTCCAAGAAAAGTTTCTATAAAGGAAGTTTGGCTTTCAGAGGAGGGATTCCATTCGAGAAAAAAAGGTGAGTGATGGTGAAGATAACCATTGTAGACACGTGTCATAAGTAAGCGTCAGTAGTAATAGTAGTAGTAATTACTTTCATTGTCAGAAGGGGGAGACCAACGTTCCGAATTTTTATTTTTATATATATATATATATATATATAATATATTATATTTTTTAATCTTCCAAAAATTACAATAAAATTCAAAGACATATTTACATATTTGTGTGACAAAAGCAACATATTAGATAGTACATTTTGTGAGAAATCATATTAGATAATAATATGGTACCCCAACATAATGCCTTATAAACAGTAATGCCGGCAAGATGCATCCTGTTTGCGCTTACAACCCACATTCATATTACTTTAACTTGGGACTAACAACAAGTTGGGGTCATCCAAACTTTGAGGCAGGTAAATTCTCAGCAGTGTGACCTGCATTCCCAACAGCAGAGCCATATCTTGGAGAAGTAAATGAGCACATTCCTCAGGACTAAATGATGACAGAACAGGCCACTCCTGTCACTCAGCTGTTATGTTTATGTAAACCCAGCTCGAATCATTTGTCTCCTTTGCAGCAGCTGTCAGTTCAATGTCTGTCATCATCCAGGTTACAGTTAGTTCATAATCACAGACCATGATGGTGTATCTGCAGGCCTGGGTCATAGTGTGATACAGTGAGGTCAGATATAGTCACAGAAGGGGTTGAAATAACAGTACTGTGCTTCTGCTGTAGTTGGATGCAGAACTAGACATCTTTACCATACATATATATATATATAATAAGTCTGGATTGAAAGTTGCAACTGAATTAATGTGGAACAGTTTGTTTGCCTTTACTTTTCTGCGTTTGATGTGCATCTGTACTGCTTCTGAGACTACAAGCATACGGGAAGCCACAGAAGGAGGGATAAAGGAGGATTAAATCTAAAGGACCAAACTGCCTTAATTATGTGTCACATTAAAAAAAAAAACACTCCCACACACAACCAAATCACCTCTGCTGTTTTAATTTAGTGGTTGAAGGGAAGAATGTCCGCAGCACTGAGAGGCTGCCAGGAACGCTTTACTTATAGGACGCACGAAGCAACACTTCTTCCTGGTTGTATGATTAAAGTCTACATTCTCACCCTCTTGTCCAGATGCTGTGAATAACTGACACCAAACAGAGGCTTTCATTTGAGATTTTCAGCCAGCTTCATTCCTAGTTCTAACTCGATTTCAAGGTGTTTCAAAGCAGTTATATGTCTGTATTTTATATGTAGACGAAGCAGCTGGATGATCCTGAAACTGCCATAGCATCTATGAGTTTTGTCTTCTTCCAGGTACCAACTATCACTCATTAAAACTACAATCTTATTATCTCTTTAATGGGAATGGAGTTTAATGTGGCTTAGAAGATGATTTAATGTGGCTCAAGGAAAAGAAAGCAATAAGGCTTGATGCTGTCTTCAGCAATAGTCTGCATTTATCTGTTATACATTATCATCATTATGCATAGCCTCTGGTCAGCCCGTGCATTTGTCGAACTTAAGCAGTTTAGCCTAGAGAGACACAAAGCAGATCTCAAATTATTGGTTTTAGTGCTCAAAGCCTCAGAAAAGTGAGATGTTAGATACAGTCAAACTGCTGGTAAAAGGACAAAACACTAAAAAGTGGATTTTTAATGTCGATAAAGTGACAGAGCACAGTGATGCTAGATCTTTCATACTTAAAAAGTGTAATTGTCAAATGAAGACATTACTTTTGCAAAGAAATTAATGTGTATTTAAGTGTAACTTGTGTGAATAACGTGATAAGTTTGAATTAAAACGAAGTGAGTGTGAAAGGAGAAGGGGAGAAGCAGCAGCAGGGGAGAGACATGTGCACCAGGATTACTTTGCTTCATTAAATACACAACATAGCTGTGATGCCTGTGCTCTTTCAAATCCATATGTAAACCATTTCCTCCCTCCTCCGCTCCCTCTCTTAAAACCTCCGGCTCATTAGTGTTGCCTTTATGACATGGCTTTACCTAAATGCCGTGGATTTTTCCATTCTCTTTCAGGCCCATTCTCATGCTTGCACTCGGCTTCGGTAGCAGAAAGACAGACCGGGGGAAGACATTTTCTACTTCGAGCAGCATTCCTCTGCACAGACTTCTTCCTAATAAGCAGAAAGGCCTGTTTTCCATCAGAAACTACTGAATCTGCACCACACAAAATAAAAGAAATGAAGAGATTTGGTTAAAAACGGATGTCATCTATCTGTGATTTTTGCTGCATCTGATCCTTGCAGTCTGGAAGCTGTCAAGTACAGCAGGAATGCCAAAATATAAATATATACTGATAGTTATACTGATACATTTAATGTGCAATGCCTTAACAGCTGATATGCAGAAAGATTATGGAAACAAAGTAGTGACAAATAGTTTCCAGTCACCCACATGTTTAATGCTATTAAATACTTTTACTTCTAATTCTCTCAAGTTCACAGGTAAATGCTGCATTTTTATTATTTTTTTTTACAATATACAATTTATCTGACAGCTAAAATAACAAGTTACATTACAGATTAAGATTTTTAAAATGTATATTTAGTTAAGATTAAATTAGTGGCTTCCAGTCTTTAGGATATACAATCTGTTTCAAAAAAAGCAGTGGTTACTTGGGTGTATTCTCACATTTCCACTCTGAACTTTTCAGTTGGTTTTGTTGTAATTACTTTTTGAGGCCCTGAGAGGACTCTCTGTTTGGGAACCAATGGAACAACTAGTCTATATTAAATAATTATATCTATTTCCACCACAACAGAAAGGATGCGCATTTTTCCTTTGATTCTTTTATTGAATTTTGCTGATGAAATGTGTGTACTTTTACCTGTGTAGCACTTTCACTGAAGGACTTTTGCTTGTTTGTGTTTGCACTTCTACCATGACTGCACTAAAGAAGATACACAAAGACCACATACATTGAGAACACACATAGCTTAAGGATATATGTTTGTTCAAATGTCTTGTTTTTGACGATGGTTCATTTTGAGAAGACAAACTCCAGTCTGAACCCAAGTTTATGCCCATGAGGACAATTACAGTCCACTAGGTGGCAGTGTAACATTTGCTTGAGTGCCTCCCAAAATATGGAACTCAAAGTGAAATTTTCTGTCACATTTTAACACTGATATGATGAGACATGTTCCTCATAATCTCTGAAGAAATTCTTATTATGCAGCTTTTTAAAATGTACATTTTTTGATCTGTTTCAGTGTGATCGCCCGGCATTATGTTTGATCATTTAAACTCCCTACATGCCATGTCTCTGATGGTATAATTTTCAGGACAAACACACACAGGATTAGTCAGACAGAGGGCCAGAGAATCACAGGCTGGAAGCTGCAGAGCTGAGAGTGGCCTGAATGATCCAGTTTTCCAACTTGCTCCTGTATTTTACAGAGAGCGCTTTAGAGTGAGAAGTTTTTCCTGTTTATCCATTCGGTGGAAAATAATATCCTGTAAAAAGCCAATAAGTTTGTGTCTTTGAACTCGCTGAGAGTTTTTTCTTCACCACTGGCTCGGGCTCTTTGGGAGAAATGAGGGCGAGCAGCTTGACGGAGGACTTCCCATCAGCCACCTCCAAACCTCCACACATGTTTCTGATAGACCTCCACAAGCCCCAGTAATCCGAGGGCAGCTCATTCAGAGGAAGAGGGAGTGATAAAAAACAGGGGTGGGTGAGAAGGAAGAGAAGGAGATATAAGAGAGAAGGACGGACTAGGGAGAAGAGTGGGAGCAGGCCAAAGGGGAGGGAGGATGAAAGGAAACGTTTGAGTACAGAGCGGTTATTTGGCTTCACTGTAGGCTTCTCAATTTAAAAAGGCCCAAGTGTTGGTTCTTCTATAAGTCTATAAAGTGTATACAGCATTTCATGTATCTTGAGCAGACAGTATTAGACTCCTGTATTGTTTTGAATATTATTTCCAGCTCCTTTGCTTTGACAGACTGAAGGAAAATGAAACATAAGGGATGGACGGCCAACAACAGGCCCAAAATCTGATCACCATTTTACTCCATCTGTTATCTTAAATAGGTTTTTCCAAAGCAAATAAAGTAAAACATCAACTTCATTATCAGAATGTGTCAATAATGCTGGAAAAGCTGTGTTTCACTGTTAATTGAAAGCTTTTCTTCAAAATAAAAGTGCAATGCTTCATGATTGTTGTCTTTCTATCAGAGGACTCACATTTGCAGCCACCTCTGAGAAACCACCTCACACACACACACACACACACACACACACACACACACACACACAGAGCAGGTCTTGCCGGTGTCTTAAACACAATGTAATCCTTCACACTTAATTTCCCCTCGTCCCTCATAAATCAACCTGAAACCTGTGCGGACGGACGAGCCAGTGTAAACACCTGTTGTGCTGCGTGTTGCTGTTTTAACGTGAGGTGAGCGAGTACCGGTGTGTAGTCTAGGGGTGGTGGTGGAGGAGGAGGGAGGCGTGGGGTCCGTCCCGAGTTGGAGAGGAGCGGGGATGGACTGTGAAATCAAAACCAGCAGGCTACAAAGACGCCTCAGCTGGAATAACTCACTCACAAAAAGTTACTCTCCTGAGGTGCAGGCAGATTGGCGCATCCCCAAACATGAGAGACCATCTGACGGCCTCCTCAGCCCTCCATCTGTCCCCTCATACGACTGCAGTAAAACACACCTGCAACAACCTTGGTTTTCTTACTGAGGACTACAAAAAGCATCATTTGAGCAAGAAAATGCACAAAAAAACGCACCATGATGATCAGGCAGCAAACAAGTCAATGGATACAAACCAATACTGTACTGTTGAGCAAAATATTTAGACAAAAAGAACTTTCTTTTAAAATTTAGCCGAAATGCAAGTCATACAGATCCCAAGAATGTTATGGAAATGTCTACAATATGTTCATACAATGGAATTTTGGAGAATAGTAACATATAACACATAAAACATGGATTTCTGGGTAAAATATCTCTCCAAGCGTAAACATCAAAGAACAAATACAAACCGATACAGAATATGAAGAGAGTGTGAACAAATTTTAGAGGTACTAATGTATGTTCGGGTGGTAGTCGTCTCAGTAATAATCCAGATTGTCCGTAGCCATTTGCAGCAGTGAACGGCACTATTTTATTTTAATATTAGATGTTTTATTTCTATGCATGGATGCTACTGATTTGATTAGATTTACAAAAACACGTGTCTGGTAATTTTTAACTCAAGTTTCTTAAATTGCACTCAGATGCTTAGTCACTTATTCAAAACTAATGCAGTCTAATACCAAGTCCTGGAATAAATCCTGCCTGCATTAAGGCTGCAGTGTTCAGTTTCTGCTGAAACTGTTTTAAAGAGGTGTTATGGTGATTAGGAGGTTGCAGTTTGCAGATAAAGTCTGTGGATAATTCTTTAAACGCTTCGGATCAGTTAAGTAACTGGGCCTAAAGCAGAGAGCAATCCAACACGGGAAAAGCATTTTGCATGTGGATCAGCAAAAACCTATCTGTATGCTGTAACATGTTGTGTTTGCATGACGGTTTTGTCATTGCTGTGTTTGATAGATGTTTAAGCCACGGTTTGAAATGTTCCTCTACTAGATTGCATCAGTCAGTTCAAGTTTTTTGCTTCAACAAAAGTTTCTGAAGTAAAAGTATGTAAGTGTTGGCCTCAATGTGAACTTAAAATGTCAAAAACCAAAGTGAAATAACTCCTCTATATGAGTTCACATCATGTAAGATAAATGTCCAGTCGTTATGACTAATGCATGTCTGTGTAAACAACATCCTGTTCTCCAACAAGGCACCATATTTTACAAAGTGATCATGCGTTTTGCATGAAAAATCTAAAAGTAGCTGGTAACTGCAGCTACCAAATAAACCTTTCAGCAGTAGCGCACAGTTGGCTGAATGTACCGAGTAGCAATTTGTTATGGTTGGATTTGTCATATTTGCTATTGCAACTCCCTCTAACAGTTGCTGGTGACACAATATGCGAGTAATAATGTATAGTAATGCTCTAATTAAAGTGTTATGGCATGCGAAGAATGGCGATGTTGGCACGGCGAGCGGGTCACCCAGCGGCCTCTCCTCTGAGAAGGAGAGTGAGGTCATTGACTGCAGGACAGAGTGACACTGCAAACACAGACACAGACAACACAAACAAGAGACTGACACTAAGGTAGGAGGGGAAAAAAGCAAGTTAGACTGAGTGTGTTCAGATGTGCTTTGTGTCGGAGGATGGTAGAGTGCGTGTGCACATGGCTGTGTTTAGGGCCTAGAGGCTTGTTTAGCTGACCTCAGTGAAAGCAAACCTCATGACAGAAGGTCTGGCATTGTCTGTGTGCCCGGGCTGCACTGGAGCCAGACGGTCTGCCGGCCGCCAGCTTTGCTTGCTTATAACGGCTGAGAACATCCGATCCCCTTGGGGAGGACAGGAGGGGAGGGGGGTCTACTGCACCACTCGCCACTTTCCTCTCTGTCTTTATCTCTGCTCTTTAGACAAGGAACAAGCATTAGCCAGGTCATCAACTAGCATGTTTATTATGTATGCGAGTGCGTGTGTGTGCGAGAGAAAAGGAGAAAACAACAAGAGTGGAGGGAGGAAAAGTTTGGATACAAGGACAGGCAATACAAATAGGAAAATGTTGTGCATGAGAACACAGGGAAGAAAACGTGACAGTTCTTTTCTTATGTTTGATTTGGACGGTCAGGAGAAAGAACCTTCCAACACAGGTAATCACGGAAAGTCTCAGTGTCAAAGTACTTCATTGATGAGCGTGTCCCCTTTTATCCCATCCAATTCACTTCCATTAATTCATCTATCACGCACAGAGAAGGCTGCAGCTTTGTGTTCTGACAGGAACAAATGGTCTCTAATCACCTCCAGACGCCCATGTTCAACCATGACAGAACACTTCCACTCCTCCTGAGCTGTGTATTTGCTGTGCCCGTCCAGCAAACCTTTCACAGACTCCACACACGGCCCTGCAGGAGCGTTGGCCATTCTTGAAAAGCCCATGAAAGAAATGTGGAACATTTTAATGTTTATGTATTGCATAACTTCTGGGTGGAGTATTTTCCCCCCTCAAGTGTCTCAAAATAGTAAGATTTCATTCTCCATGTGTAGAGTAAGGTGGAAAGCAAACAAGTTGGTGGGAAGGTAGGCTAGTGTTACCTCTGCTGCTCCGACTTTCTGTTCACATGTCAGTGTGGGAACAGGCAGCCATCCCCATGACTGCATGGAAAAAGGGAAAACCGAGGCAAGAGGAGGACAAACTCTCCCAGAGCTCACATTCATGCGGTGGGAGACGGGAAGGGAAAACCTGAAAATAATGAAGAAGGAGATACATAAAACAGAAAGGCTTTGGCTCAGTGTAGCAGTCACGATATTACAGCTATACGCCCACAATCAGGGCTGATTCAGGGGGAATTTTACAAGACGGAAGATGAAACACAGCTACAAAGGAATGAGACAATTAGAGAGTTAATCACAGGAATCAGCATCAGAAAAGTTGCTTGAGCAATGAATATTTTATTGAACCGCCACAGCTTGGTGTGAGGTTTATTGAGGATATTTAAAGCTGCACTAACCAATATTTTGTACTAACAAAACGACAATGTGTAATAAGAAGCAGGTTGCCTATAGGGAGGAAACCACAAAAAATGATCAATCAAGCCAACATCCTATTCCTGTTGAGCATTAATTAGCTCATAGTTTGTGGTTCGCATTGCTCTCAAGTTTGCTCTTTTGGTTCACTCTCAAGCCGTTCGTGGCATTTTTTTAACCAAAAAAACTTGATAATCCCACAGTATACTATTTAATCAGGTCCAAACGACACACAACAAACTTTAGGAAGTAGCTGAAGAGCAAAGTGAACCATTAAGGAATCAGATATTCCCACAGGAGTTGGTGGTGACCAAAAATCGAGCTAAAAGAAAGCAAATATCGACTAAATATTCACCAGGTGATCAGAAATACAACCACAAATGAATGATGATGTTGCTCCTCATGACTGTTACCTGGTAACTATGAGACGTTCGTGTTTAAAGTGAGAAACAAGTTAGCAGCTCTCACGAATGGGATGAATGCCAGTCAAGTTTAAGTGTTTCCCATCGCAAAGTGTTTCCTAAGAGGTTGAGTTCTGATGTTCACAGCTCGCTACACCGCCTGCGAATGTCACGCAAAATTGCTGTTGGGAACTGACACATATATTTGTTCCTGTACTCAGAATCACTAAGGAAGCTTTGTGGGGTAAATAGCGGTGGCCTGAGGACTCGTCTGTTCACCAAAGTTATCTAATCTGATCATCTCACTGAAGGGAACATCCATGTTTAACACGAAGGTGCAGATATGCTTTTGAAAAAGTCATGCAATGTTGGCCTTCACCTTGTGAATTAGTTTCACTTTGACGTGATCAAAAAGAAGCTAAAATCGGCATAAAATGTTACCAAGTTCAAGATACTCACGGTTAACTTTACCATGTTATTGATTAACTCTTCTTCCTCTTAACCCTCAAGTGACTGAGTAGGGTCATTTATGACCCCAGCCATATAATTATATTTGCCGTTTTTATATCTTTTATCTGAAAAATGTTTCCTACCATGAATTTGTCAATCTACTTGTCCTACAGCTGCTCATAGTTTTTTGTAGAGACCGGCCAACTGGTGTGACAAGGATAATGGAAACTTGTCTGGGGTCACTTATGACCCCAGAAAGATGTGTAGGTTTTTCACTATTGTAGGCCTTAGTTTTATTTATTTTATTTTTTTACCTCTAATCGCTATATTTAAGTGTTTTGCAGTGCACTATAGCTGGTAGACCTACATTTTTAGCCACAGCTGCCCTGGGGCAGACTGACTGGCTGCCAATCCACTCCTACAACCCCTCTGACCACCACCAACATTACACAGCATACACATTCATACACCAGTGTAAGTGGCAGCACTGGAGGTAAGGTGGGTAAAGTGTTGCATTGGACGAACGGCTCTGCCACCTGAGCCACAGCCGCCCCTAATCTAAATACTTCTCTGCATGTTACATTGCACACACACAGACAAGATGTTTGTGTAGATTTTGTTTTTATGTACTTTTGATTTACTATTGAGGAAACAAAAGGAATAAAGTTTTAAAAGAAGTGGCAGACAAAGCGTGTCTAAATAGATGTTATTGCGTTCATCATACTGTTCATATGGTTTTACTTTAGCTCTAAGTCAAAAATGATTAAAATCCATGAATAATAAAAGAGGGTTATTTTAGAATATCCATCTTAAAATGCAGTGCAGTGGAATAGGTAAGAAAGCACAAAAAGAGGCATTAAAGTAGACATATTCCTGTGTAAAATATAGTGGGGTCATTTTAGTCGCTAAAATAGCTTGGTCGCTTGAGGGTTAATGTTTCCATATTGTAAATCCTTAATAGCCTTCAGTTTATCTACACTGGGAGCAATGAGTAGTCATCTGCTGCCCAGATCCCTCAGTGTGTGTCCGGTAGCCAGCTCCTCTCTACACACTTACAACATGAACAAGGCCCAAACATCGCTGCGCATCTGGGGCCTGAGCTGAACACCAGCCACAAGCTCTCCCTTCTCCTTTCCCCCCTGTGTGCATTACAGTTCACTGTAAATGTACATTTTCATAGCAGCAGCCTAAAACCCCGCTCATAGGGACATTCTTTGTGGACAGAGGTCAAACAAAGTTTACCAGTAACATAGTTAGAGTCTTTGCTTTGTGAAAATGCTGTTTTGTTTGAAAATAGGCTTTAAGCAAGAATAAAACTGATGTTTTTATCAGCACATCTCAGCTGCTGAAGGTACCACGATGACAGTACAAACAGCTCACAGTAACTTACAAAAAATGCAGCACAGATAGTTAAACCTTCACATCAAATCACGCTCCCAGCTGTGACTCCATCTTGCCCTTTGCAACTGTGGGAACAAAGTGAGTATCAGATCTCAAATCAGCGTGATCTTTGTCGAGCAGCACATCAAAGCCGCCATCGTAAACAGAAGCATAAAAGTTTGGTGGTATGTCACAAGAGCTGAAGGCTTATGTTTTTTTCTATGAAAGAGAACATTCTCTGGAAGCTGATTTTGACTAAATTCCTATAATTTTTACGATGGCAGCGGACGTCTGTATCATCCTCAACTTTACATTTGATAGATTGTAGTATGAAAGTATAGTCCAGCAAGTTAGTGCAGTATTTGTATTTAAGTAAGAGTGCTACATTGTAAAAATACTCTATTACAGTCGTACATTCAAAATTCCTTTGCAGCAACTTATATGTAAAAATATGAATATGGATTTGGTGTCTCTTTATTCTCTTCTCCCTCCAGTCAGCTCTCTGAGCCTGGTTCTACTGGATGTCTCTTCCTGTTAAGCGAAGGTTCTTCCTTGGGTCCAGACTGAAATATTTCAACATACCATGAAATGCTGTACTGCACAGACTATTATTTTCCTCGCATGATGAATCCCGCTGACTTTGGTGAACCTCTGATGTAAATGGCACGCTCGTGGTTTTGTCATTGTGAGGACGGAAACATAATGACTTTGGTTCTGGTGTCTCACAGAACAACTGAGGGGTTTATTCACTCTTTGACCTTTTTTATCTTTTGCTCACATGAGAAAATTAATTTTCGAGTGCAGTCCTTCTCAGCCCTTGTAAATGTCAGCAAAGCTTTGTGTAGCTCTGTGGTCCAATCAGCCCCAGTTACTCATATTTTTAATCCTAAATATATAGCTCTGTTCCACGTATTCCATTACTCCCCAACACTGATAGTATTGTACAGTGCAGGTTCTGTTTCTTAAATCAAAATAACTAGTAAAAGCTGCAGTGAAATGAATGCAGCGCAGTAAAAACAATACATTTTTCTCTGAAATGTAGTGGACAAGAAGCACAAACTGGAAATACTCAAATAAAGTATCTTCTACTTGATTACATGTACTTAGTTACTTTGCATCACTGCTTCACATACACCTGTAGATGTGCAGTCACAGTGCAGGCCATCTCTAAGTGTATTATACTTTATCTGGCTGCAGTTGTGTGTCTGTTTTCTGGCAAACTCACAATGGTCGTCCAGCTCTCCCGCAGACAGACAGAGACATTGTGTCCCTATTATACGTGATGATATTACATATATGGGGAATCTGAAAAATGAATAGTGTTTTCATAACTACAGTATGTCTGCTCCTTAATAAGCTGAAATTAAGTTATTCAGTTTCATACCTACTGCCAGACACCTAAATAATCTCTTTTGTACGCTGCAGAAGAGCCAATTCTGTCCCAACCCCTTTTCCCTCTCTTCATCTTCCTTTCTAACTGAACAAGGGTTGACAAGTTCTTGTCGTTCCTGGCCGGTTGGAGGGAGCCCCAACAAAAGAGCCCTTGTTTGAGACTTACCCCTGTCAGACTGCGCACTTTGATATTAAAAACTCTGCTGGGCGAGGGGTGGGGGTGGGGGGGTTGACTGGAGTCGGGAGGGAGGAGGGGAGCGGCGAGGGAATGATGAAAAGGATGAAAACAAACTCCTACTGTCTCCTAAGCCCATGTCTGTAGGTGTAACCTCATAATGGACTCACAAATATTTGTCCAGTCAAAACAAAATAAAACAGCTCTTTGACTCGTCGCGTAGTGAGTCTGATCAACCTCCACCGGCGCGTCTCAGGCTGTAACAACCACCTGCCTATTCTCTTGTATTCTCACCCAGTGATCACACTGACACAGGGGGCCTCTCTTTAGATGTGAACAGGCCTCTTAGACTGGACCGGAGCCATCGCCAGAGGGAAGAAATCCCCTGATACTGTACCTCACCGACTGAGGCCGTGCCAGAGACCTGAAATACTAGCAGATGCCTGGTTGTGCCCAAAAACGTGCGCGTGCCAGCAAAAATAAACCAGCACTGAGGACCAAATTTACCTTGCCCTCAGTTTAAACCTACAGCCGGGAGCTAGAGCTTGGCATGAGAGCTCAGGACTGGAGCTCAGATTCCTGGAGAAGAACTGAACTTTCACACCAGAGCACCATGGGACATAAAACACGTTATAAAAAATATGAATTTCATTACATCCCTCTCAAACACATAATTCTGCCAGATTCGGGCCTCCTCCTTCTGCCCATTCAGGAATGAGAGGCAGTAACACAGATAAGTCTGTACACTTTGCAAGCAGAAGCGACAAGCCGCAGCATGTCGGCCATTCGGGAAGAATGCAGCAGCAAGTGTAATGAGGATTTTCTTTTTCTTTCTGCTTGCGAGGCGCCTGCTATTATCATGATTTTGAGTAGCCCTGAGGGCAGTTATTACAGCATTTATATTAATTCCCCTGGATTGCTTCATTTTGTTCATACAGGCCAAACAAAAAAAAAAGGCCCAAGCAATTAGAGGAATGCCAGTGAAGAGAGGAGATGGGCTCAGTGATGGCACAGAGAGGGCTTTCATGTGTGCTGCTTTATGCTAAGCGCTGCTTTCCTCCCGACGGCAATCCCCGCTTGTCTGATGCACGAGGTTCTACTGTACTGGAGATGACCTGCTTCTGTAGCTGGGGGCTCATTCCTATTAGCGATTGCTTGCCATGTTAATGGCTGTAAGAACATCACCGGGCCTCGAGGCTCTGACAGGCTGCCGCCACTCGTACCTGCTGCCACAGGCGAGGGGATGGGCGTTCACATAAATCTGCAGAGGAATCTGTGAGAACCACAGCGTCGTGCACAGCAACAAGCTGACAAGAGCAGCGCAGATAACAAAGTGATAGTACCTGGCCGGCCCCTCCATGCTGCGCCTTTACAAGCCAGAGAGATGAGGGAAGAGTTATCAGAAAATGAACACATGTCATACGCTCAGGTATTTGATGTATATGATGAATTACAGCAGGGGGAGCATAAATATCCATGTATGGGATGTGGAGGAGCAGCCAAAGCAGCACAGACTGAAGAGGGAGGTGAAGATGTTTGCATGAAGGTCAAACTGCCTGACAGCTTGCTACATTTGATTTAAAATTCTCCTCACCTCTCTTTTCCCTACAGAAAATAAGTAAAGCAAAAGCAGTAGTGCAAAGTAAATAAGTACATACTGTTGTCTTCATTTACGGGCACCAAAAAAGTATTGTTTTCTTGTGTGAAAAAAATCCAAAAAAACAGCAAAAAACTCCCCAAATTTCTAAAAATTTGCAAAACCTTCAGGAAGAAAATTCCAATAATTCCTTAAAAGTTTTATTTTAAAAAAATCCCCCAAATATTGGCAAGGAAATTCTTATAACTATTTTCAAAAAATGAGTAAAACTCTTCCAAAAATATTCTAAAAATATCTAAAGTGATTACAGATTTATCAGTAAAACTTCCAGCTTCACTGGATTTTGGTTGATTTTTTGGGCATGTTCTTAAACATTTTTTAACATTTCTTTTTTCCCCACCAAAAAATGTTCAAAATTGTCCCAGAAATGTTGAAAATGTGGACATCAAAAGTTTCGCTGCGAAAATGTATTTTTTTCCCACATTTTCAAACTTTAAAACGGGTCAATTTGACCCGCAGAACGACAGGAGGGTTAACTCAGTTCTACTCATGAGAAAGACCTGTTTTCCATCTGTGTGTTTCCAGTTCACGTTGCTCTATATTTGTACTTCACTAGATTTCAAATAAAATATGATGTATTATCCCCTTTGGGAAATTTGCTACATTTTACATAAGAGACGTGTGACAGTCAACCACTCTAGTGTTCATATGTACGCACACTTCAGTGCTGTAAGCAAAAACTTCAAAACGACACATTGTGGTTCAACCAGTACTGTGATATATTGCTGCCACACCAGAAAAAGAAAAACAGATCAGTTACATGTCAAAACGTAAAAAATTTATGGCCAGAACAAGATGTTTTTGGCTTTGCTACAAGATACAAACTTAACATGTTATAACTAGAAACACTAGATAGATCGATAGATAGTTTTTATTGTTATTTAGAAACATTCTTCATTTTCATGTGATAACTTATACTGTGATACAACAAAACGTGTTTGAATGATAAAATGGTGCAGACATAATGAATGAATTGAAGAATGTGACTCCTGGATACCATTTGATGAAGTTCTCCTTCATCCACAGATTGAGACACAACAAGAGTCAGCTGTTCTTAAGCACAGTGGATGCAATTGTGGTAATTTTGCATACATAAAGAAGAATGATTTTAAAATGCATGGGGCCGTCCAGGAAGAAGAATGATTCGAACCTTCACTGATCAGCTGCAGGGGCACAGAGAACTCCAAGGACACATTATGTATTACAGTTCATCCACCGTGCAGAATAACAGCAGAATCTCAACCCAAACATAAAGTAGAGTTTAATCAAATTTGGAAATTGATCA
Organism: Acanthochromis polyacanthus; assembly: GCF_021347895.1. NCBI lineage: Eukaryota > Metazoa > Chordata > Actinopteri > Pomacentridae > Acanthochromis > Acanthochromis polyacanthus. The sequence continues at coordinate 12,484,722 of NC_067120.1, read as the reverse complement.
ATTTTCCTCAATTTATTGCTGCCAAGTTGTCATGTTATGATGTGTTTCTGCTTCAGTTTTGTTCTAACTTGATAAGTCTGTATATCAAAATAACGGGAAAACATCTCATTTTAACAAATTTTTCGTGTTATAAGATTTGTTTTTCATTTTCTCTGTGTTAAAACACTTCTGTAAACAACATATTGTACGATTTACTGTTACGCTTCTTACATCACTGCATTTGGCAGCTACAGTTTCTCTTTAGTTTTTTAGATTAAGATTTGACATCAAAACTTGCAACAGAAAGAATTTTTCTTCTTTCCAACCCATAATCCTCATCTCATGACCTCTTTAGACTTATTTTTGACCTTTCGAGCTGGCCTGGCCCCATGTTGGGAGCCAGTAGCCTTACTACCTTGACATAAAATTAGCTCAGCGGGCTAAAAATGCAACTTGTGAATTGTTTGTCAGTATTAACAATCTAATCATGTACTAACATTGAGGAGGGACCATATTTTTTGTAAAACTAGCGTTGATGCCTTAGGCAATTATGAGTGAAAATGCAGGACTTGGATCTGAATTATTCTTCCACTGCTGAGCAAACGCGTCCTACACTCCTGTCTGCTTTTCTAAATCTTCCCCGTCTGCTGCTCTCCCTCTCTCCACCTCTCTCCCCTCTCTCTTACAGCGAGGTGCTGACAGAAGTTAGCATTCACAATCTTTCTGTTAAGGCTTTAACAGGAGCCAGATGAAAGACAGCAGCAGATTAAGATGTTAAACAGCCTCATATGGGATGGCACGGGACGAGTGAGGCAGTCGGGGCTGGAGCGCAGTGGAAATGGAGACAAACAAAAGCCCAGGAATGTCAGATGGAGATCATGTTGCACAGCCCTCAAGGAATAAGACATGCTATTAACACTGGCTCCTCTCGTTGGCTGGGGAGCCCACTGGGGACGCTTAGAAGCTTCTCTTGGGACCCTGCAAAACACAAGAGCCCACTGGGACCGAAAACCCATCTGCTGGGATGAGTTTTGTCTTTTGGTGAAGTTCAGTGTGACCCAGTGTTGAAGAATTATTCCAAAATTAATTTAAAAAACTGTTTATCGTTCGCATGAAACACCTGATAAATCGCTGCTGCGAGGTATTATGTTGCTGATCCATAGTATTGAGCAGATGAGCCAACAATTCCTGGCCAGAAGCCGTCTCATCTACTGCAGCTGTACTGGCAAAGAGGGGAGTATTGAATGTAAAGTTACACTGTACTGGGGTTTGCCAAGTCTGACATAAATCTAAAGCAGCACGGTCATCATGAATGCAGCTTTTAACGTCCAAGCCGATGTCATAGCCCATAAAACTTTGACACGGGGTAGAGAGGTAAGGTTTGGTGCATTTTAGTCAAAGTGGCTAAAAGCTCCAGGATGCAGAAGCACGCCGCGAAACTTCTACTGAATTTGTCTTGCAACTATATTTGCAACAAAGAAGGCATCACTTAAATCCAATTAGTGATTTACTTCCCCCTCGCGCAGGCCCAGTTCAAAGACGGTGAAATAAACACTATTGTTAAAATAATGAAAACCATTGTGTGCGGCTGGACTGGTATTCATAATCCTCCTCCCATGAAAATCACAACAAAATGAGTGAACAATTACAAAGACAAGTCAGTTTTGTTTAGCGAGGCTTTTACGTCGGTATAAAACGCTGCAGCACAGCAGCCCAGTAGGCACCACGAGCAGTTCAAAGGCGCGGCGGTTTCTATTCTCTGGATTCTTCAGAGCTTCGGCTGCAGTAGCTCTGCTGAAACGAGACGAGAAGGAGCCCGGGGTTTTTTTTTCCTTCTTTTTTTTGGCTCTTTTGGACTCCCACCCACCCTCCGAGCTGATTGTGAATGATCTGTGTGGAGAAGTGAATGCTCGGTCTCTGCATTTGTGAGTGTTTTCCCTAAGAGAAACCAGCTCACAACTTTGTCTGCTGTGATGAGTTTGCACACTGGATGATATGTAATGGAATGCAAAACGCTCATTGTGACATTAGCCTGAATGAAAAACACACAAATGCACGCACACACACACACACACACACACACATTCCTGGCCCCTTGCTGGCACTCATACACTCAGCAGGTATGTCAGCGTGGAGACAGGCGGTGGTGTGTGCCCCAGGAATGCGAAACCTGACCTCTGGGCTGGAATTTGAGCCTCCTCACTCATCTTTACTCTTCTCAGAGATATATGCTCTGAGAGGCGGCCTCACGCTGCCCAGCAGAGCACTTCATGAGCAACAAGAAAGTTAAACATCTGAAGGCTTGTTTTAAAGCTCTGGCGCAGGCTAAATGAAAAACCCTGGAAGCAAGCGAACATCAAGGCGACCAAGAGGTTTCCATCCAAGTTCAAGCCTGCGAACATGAAATAATCTGGCACGTAACGCCTCGTAAAAAAGCAGCATGTCATTTTTACACATCAGTTTTTGTATGCATTAATCAAACAAGATGTAACTTGTTAAATCAGGTGCTTTATAGGTCCTTTTGGTGAGAACCAAGTCAGCTGTTTCCCCCAGTCTTCATGCTAAGCTAAGCTAGATAGCCCCTTTTGTATTCACCCCACAGATTGATATAAATCTTCTGCATGATAAGCTCGAACGGAGGAAGCTGCAGAACCAGAATGTGAGTGGGAGTCATTAATGAGCAGTCTGCAGTGAGATGCTGCTCCTCTCCAGGCACAGAAACACAACAAAACAGAATCAGCGACGTGGACATATCGGCTCCTGAGGAGAGGAGGAAGAAAGCCCACATGGCCGAGCCTAACCGCCTCGGCAGCTCCAGCCACCCAATCAGCCCCGGTCCACACAACCACCATCACTGCAGGCCAAACCTCAGACTGGAAGCTTGGAAGGTAAAGCAGTGTGACTGCATTTCCTGAGTCCACCCCATTTAAACTCACAATATGGAACATATTAGGAGGCCTGCAGAAAAAAAAAGGGGGGGGGCCGCGTTCCTAGATCTTCTCTTTTACAGCTCCTTGGAAAAGAAAAAAGAAAAAAAAAAACCTCAGTCAGACTTCTAAAAGGACAAACTGGGCCTGTGGAAAGAAGTTGTTGAACCATCAGTGAGATCAATGAGCATGACATACTTTAATATATAGGATTACTTCTCCAAACATGTGAGACTCGGTGTTAAGTTGAATGTATTTTGCATTACTTTGCACAAAGTGTAAAGTGATTCATGATTCGTTCTCTCAAAGAGTCACATTTCCAACAACCCACAGGCAGGCACGACCACAGCCATGCAGGCGTAATATCTCTGCACCGCCGTCGCACACTGCATTCATGTGCTCCTGCTTCACCATTTAGGTAGAAGGGTCTGGAGGGATATGATTATAGCCCGTAAAGCAACTCTATTAAAGGCTGGTATAGCCTAAATTACAGAGATTTCTGAGATTATATCACACAGAGTGCAGCAAACACATTTTTTCTTCTCATCAGTGAAACTCCTCGGTGCAGACGGAGAGGGAAAATTCTGCCTCACGGAGAAAAACGAAATATTAAAGAATGTAATTCTAGTGGTTTCCGCACTGAATGAAGCCTTTGTTCTTTGGTAGGGGGTTAAATCAAAGAGGAATTTTGATTTTACAGGAAAAAAAAACATCCTAGTTTACCCTAGAGAAACCACGCAGTGTCACGCCTGTGTGCACTTAAGAAAGAAACGCCTGTGTTCAGTTAGGTTGCTTTTAGAAGCAGAATATACAGAAATGACGACTGACAATCAGACTTGCAGCTGAGACGTTTGACGTGTCGATTTGGATTTTGAAAGCATATTTAATGTAACTGACTGCTACAGTGTGGACCACTGTGCTCTTATGATCTGAGCTGGAGAGGCAGCAACAGGCGGTTGATAAATGCTGTCAGAATTGAGCCTAGGGGAGTGTGTGTGTGTGTGTGTGTGTGTGTGTGTGTGTGTGTGTGTGTGTGTGTGTGTGTGTGTGTGTGTGTGTGTGTGTGTGTGTGTGTGTGTGTGTGTGCGCGCGCACACACTGTGGCATTCTTTTAACCTCTGTGGAAACTCACTAAAATAAATCCTTTTCGTACGTCAGAGAGGCCCCTGTGCACCCTGTAATTACTGAAGGGAGGGTGGGATCTGCAGAAGAGCATCAGGACTGGGCTGCTTTTGGCTTCTGAAAAACCACCTAAATGCTTACTCAATGGTCTATTCCAGGCTCGGTCAGAGGCCTGCAGCACAGTAGCAGAATCACGGTTTGTCATTCATTCGGGGGATGCAAACAAAAATGGCACGGTGGAAGCGACACGGCGTTAAGTATTTAAAAAATGCACGTGACGGCTTCAGAGACACAACACACACCTGTGGAGGACAGACGTGTGTAAGCAGCGACACACCACTACTCATTCAGCCTATTAAGGTGGAAAAATACCCAAAAGAAGTCTCCCTCTCCCATGTTGCCCTGCGTGCTAGCCCATAATCCCCTCTGAGAGCGTGGATCCCCTGCGCGCTCGCATGTGTCAGCACGCCCAGTAAGTGGCGAGCATGGCAGCTGCAAGGAGCCATAATTAACACCCTCAGCCAAGGTGAGAAGACTTCCGCGGGCCGCCGTACATGAGAGACAGAGAGCAGGAAGTGTTTCAGGCACTCTGTGTAATCTCTCTGCGTTTCAAAAGGTGCTATTACCTCACTCTGCTTTTACTGGGGCCAGATGTGCAGGACGGGGTCATCAGCAGTAGTAGCAAGCTGCGGTATTCCCACATCTGCCCGGCTCAAATGACCTAACTTTTTAAAACTGACTTTTATGTCTGTTTTAACTCTCGTCTGTTGGGAGAACACCTACAGAATATTAGGCCTTGCTCTTCATTTGTTGTCAGTTCTAATCAGGCGATGTTCTCACAGGTGTGCTCACCTTTAGTGAAGAACTGGGGAATCCTGTGGCCTAATTGTAATTAGCAGACCTCCTTTGTTTCCAACTGGGAGCATGGAGAACCAGAAAAGCTTACAGACAAGAATCTACAGTCTGAGGAATGTACTGAGGCTTTGGCAGGACAGAAGCCATAATAACAGGGTTTCGAAATTCAGAGCTTTAAAAAGCAGCACAAAACTCACAACGTGCACCGAAACACAATTGCTCGGATGCCCGCATATAGCGTGTTGCTGTGAAAAGGTAGACTGTTGTGTTGTCTTCGCTCTAATGTCCGACTACAATCAATGCAAAGCTGCAACGACAGCTCAGTGGAACAAAATGGCGTCTCATTTTTTTGGGGACGACAGACTTCTCCAGAAAACGATTGAGGGCTGCGGCCTGATAATCAATACCATTCCTGAGCTCGTGGAGCACACAAAGCTGCTTACATGGCTTTTCCTCTCTCTCCTCCATCTTGCCCAGAGTTACAGTCCTCCTGCCACAACTATTCCAGCTCTGGAGCAGAGCGGAGCAGGCGCCTTCCCAGAGATGCAGCCACAGTAGATGTGTATTGTCGCTTGGCCTTTCCCCAGCCCTGTCTAATTAGGCCCCCTCTCATACGCTCTGTGGTGGCTTGTGTAATCTGCTCACTATGTGTCTTAGCTCCTCGCCACCCCATATAATTGTCTGCCAGTTCCTCTCCAGTGGTGATGTGGGCCCTTTTCCCATAACAGAGACACAAAGGAGCAGGATAATGGCCCCCAGTTGTAGGGAAGAGAGCAGAGGCAGAGACAGAGGCGGAGTGGAGCCACTCCTCTCTGCTGTTTGAACTCTGCACAGTCTTGGCTCCAGACAGACAGCAGGCCTGAAGGAGGCTGTCTGAGTCTTTATGGAGGTGAAGGACGGAGACGCAGCACTCAACAGCACACAATCGGGAAGCAGAATTCTCAACAGAAAATATGACAAACTGAAAGAAGCTCTTCTCACTGTCTCTGCTCGAAGCACGTTATTCACAAACTTCAAAAAGCCCATCAAACAGTTCCGATGTCTCAAAGAACCCACTTAAAAACACACACACACATCCTTGTAACTGCACAGTTCAGTGCTCATTAAACCAGAATCAGAGTGTCACTGAATGCCTCTATTGCTGAATGTTGGCAGAGACCTCTGCACCCTCCCCCCCTCTCGCTACCATCACCGCCAACCTGACAACCCAATACCAGCAATTATGAAGGAAGCCAGCTAAACCACATCCAGCTTGGCTGTAGTTTTTAAGATTCCAGTAGGCTTGTAAAACTTCTTGGTTTCTCTGCATACATTCCAGTATCACTGTGGTGGTTTCAGGGTGCTGCATCCCTGGTCAGTTACAACAACGTCCATTGTGAGCTGAGCTGAGACCATGAAGCAGTGATGATGTGCTGAAGGGGGATCACCTTTGGAAGGACTAGCGTAGCGTTGCTGCGACCGAGTTTCATCATTTCCTCCCACACTGTCCTCTCCACTACACCATCTCCTCTCAGCCATCATTACCGGGGCTCCTTAGGACCTCAAGGACATCTGGATCAGAGCTAGCTTGCCTAAAATTCTAGTTGTGAACCGAATACTGTAGATGCTACTGCAATATAAATATCATCGGTTGTCTGTGGAATCTTAATAAACTAAACTCCTCAGCACAAACTAAAGCAGATACCACATTTCTCCTCACAACCACCATTCAGAATAAACTGCCTCGTGACAGTTCTGATCATTTTGTTAATGGAAAAGCTGAGCGAGCAAATTACACCCCGAGTTTTACCATCTGCTCTCAGATTGACAGTGAAAAGAGTCTCCCAGCCCCTGGTCTAAACGGTAAATGCCACACAATTACATATGTAACATGTTAGTACAATGTATGGCAGTATACTCCAATCTGTGATCAGACAGGTAGAGCAGTGTTGAGGAAACTGATGTCAAGATACAGTAAAAATAAATAAAGAGAAACACTGAATGTGTGCTAATGTTTCAGACCAAACAAAGAGAATCATTATGCGAATACTTTATTATCAATGTGTGAATGGTGTTAGCTTTTTGTCTGGATATTAATAGTATATGAAAACTATACACCAAATCCAGGCTCATCCTAATTTTGCTGTATAATTTCTCAAGTTGGTATTGAAAGATTCTTTATTTTTATATATATTTATATATATATAATATATATAAGCCAAAGTGCATTTTCCGTTTTTTTCCTCTTGTCCATATACACATTGCACCATACATAAATAATTACATTGTAAAAATGACTCCGTATTTACAAGTATAATATATATTTCATATAATATATAAAACTTTATATTAAATCTAGGTAGATGATATTTGGGATAGTTTGTGGGGTCCATCTGTGTTATCTATGGTTGTTGAGGAGGATCTCCAGCCAGCAGGGGCAGGAGGTGATGAACTGTCTTGAGTAGCAGGGGCCCCAACCCTTAGCAAAGCTGATGCGCACACTGTTGGGGTCATAGGGTCCATCCAGGAGGTCGGCCTCCGTGGTGTGCCTCAGGAGGCATGAGCGCTCATAGTCAAACACCTTGATGGAGTAGCCCGGCATCACCTTACGCACCACCAGAGTTCTGCTGTTCGGCACGTCCAGAGTGGGGGAGTTGACAAATATGGGGTGCTCGCTGCGGTTGTACGCCCAAACGCCGTCCAGCTCTTTGCTGAGGAGGATGCCGTAGCCGATTTTGCCTCGTGTACGCTGAACGGTGCTGCTGCGGTGTTCCAGGTTGAGCTGGCCCAGGCAGAAGCCCGTGCCCTGAGGTAGATCATAGAAGATGCTGACGGAGTGCTCATACACTGTGTAGAGGCGACCCACACGTGTGCGGTGCTCCCAGTACGCCACGTTACACCAGTGGCTCTGCTTAGGGGCATCAGGTGACATACTGGCATCTAGAAGAGATGGAACAAACGGCCATTAAACAAAATGATAAACAAAAGTAAAAGCAACAGCAAAAAGGAAGGTTTGAGTTTTAAGGGATTAACTATCTCTTTTTATTGTTCAGAGCAGATGGCTACACTATAAATACTGAAGGATGCACTGTATTGAAATCTAAGCCTTGTATAAATACCACTGCATGCATGTCTGTCCAACACACACACACACACACTACTATACATATCCTGGGGGTGGAGGGTGTAGTGAGGTCAGTCCATCTGAAGACCTGCACACCCCCACTCTGCCTCCAGAGGGCGCTGTCATGATTAAACACTGACCACCCAGCAAAGGCACTCACTCCTGGTCTCACACACACACACTTTCAAAACAGATCCTGTTTACTTAAATGAAATAAAGATTACATATGCACCCATTTAAAATAGGAAAACAAGTCCTTGCTGGTACAATATGTGGAATAGGGGATGGATTCAAAGTATAGTCACAACTTTCTGAAAAGTCTGTTTTGCAGACACGTGTTTTAACAACTTTTTTTTCTTTTTACAGTAGAACAAAGATGGCATTTCATTCCTGAACATCTCTGTCCAGTAAATCAGCTTCTTAATTCAGTTTTCATGGCTGCAGTCTGTGAACTCTTTTCAGTGACAGCCCTCAGCACTCCAAAGTGAGTTATGTCTCCCTAGGTAGACTTCGATCTTCACCATACCAAAGAGACACACACACTCACGCACACACTGCTGACTACTTTCAGAAGCTGTTTCAGTGTGCTCTGCTCCTCGCTGTCCTACATTTACACTGCTCATAAAAGCTGTGGGACGAGGAGAGGACAGACGCCGAAGACGTGCAAGAAAAAGAATAAAACACGCTGAGAGTTCCATGATCTCACATCCGTCTCTTCACCCTTTCCTCCTGGAGAATGAGGGAGCCCCTTTCTCCTCTTCCCTCATCTTCCTCACATTCCACAGGAGAGGGGGTGAGGGGAGAGGGCCAGGCAGGGGGTCTCCCTCCCCCTCCTCCCAGCTCTTCCCCCTGCTGTGGGCCCAGGGACGGCATTCAGCTCCCTGACAACTTAGCACAAGCCCATGACCTGCTGACCCCCTAGCCTTCATGCTATCAGCTCCCATTAACTCACACACAGAGTGATGCCATTATTTTGCTTCAGAGAGTCTATTGGCACAGAGGATTTAAAGCCTGGGCCTGTGGCCCCATTCCTTTCAGTCTCTCTGCTCTCAGAGCTTAATGACCGCCCGCCCCATTAACAAACGCCTTTAAGGTGGAGCATCGCAGATCCACACAGCAACAAAATGCCTTGTTCACCTCCCACCCAACTAAACCTTTCTGCTGAGTGACCCACACTAGTAAAGTTTATACAAAGATTAGCAAAAACGTTGACCAGACTTGCACAGACAAAACGCCTGCTGGTTCAAGGCTCTCTGTGCTGTGGAAGGGGAGGAAAAGAGTGAGTGAGTGGGGATGTGTGGAGGTGGGGGGAAGCTGCAGACAGGCTCTCTGTGTGTTTGCGCACACACTGATGGCTGAAATGACCCCCTCTCTTCAGGGGCCCCAACATGCATGTGCCATTAGTGAATTCCACACTCCAGCTCCTCCACTCTGAGCTCAGCTTTTACTGCAGCACGGCTCGGCCACACAAAGAACTCAGCCCCAACTCGTTTATGGCCCTCTATTGTCTCAAATCAAATGGAGCCCACACATCAAGGTAAACTCACTTTGAAACTGTGCACAGAAACACAAAAGACCAAATGGCTACCATCTCCTCTTTTCTGGATGAAAAGAATAAAGCAAAAACAATTTGGTCAATAGTATCTACTTTTCACACATACACTGAAACAAAGCTAACCAGTGAGGCTGTGAGGACCAGGAAGAGGAGAGAGCGGGACAAAGGTTAGAAATGTATTTAATGTTAAGTCTGAGCCTGGCGGAAGACAATGAGCACAACAAGAGCCAGGCCTTTTCCTGTTTCTGTGTTGTATTTAGTGTCTACGTGTGCCTTTGCGCACATGTGTCTGTTTGGATTGGGGAAGAAAATCAGCGAGCATGTTTGTGTTTTTACCATGAATTTGGGCCTTTTGGGCTGAGAGCTCGTCTACATTAAGCTCACTAAATTACAAAATGCTGTTTTTTTTTAAAAAGAAACAACACATGCCAACAGCTGGAGTTTCAGCTCATTTAGCTTAGCAGCTTTCACTGCTGCCATCATCTGTTTTGTCCATGTCATGACATTATTTCTACAAAGTTCTGATTTCCTGAACATGCTAGAGCGCCAAACTGATGACTTTTAGCTTTCGGTACTCCAGACCTGTATTTGGATGTTCTGTAAATGTTTATCTGCATTTCCTGAACTGATATAAGAGAGTATGAAGCCAGTTTAATTAGTAGTATATGACCATAAACTGATGCAGATACACAACAGCCCAAGGCTCAGACCAAACCTTAAAGTTCAGACATGAAGCGGTGAAGGGAGGGTGTGTGTCTCCCTCCCTTCTGACCACAACTTGGACACCCAAATCTCTTAGACTCCATGTTGGGCCTTTCACAGGGTCTGCTCAGGGTGGAGCCATGACGACTGGGAGCAATTACTGGTGCTCTGCATCCATTTAACCCTGCCACCTTTTAACAGCTCCGTTTACCCATTAGAATAGTAGCGCATGTTATTATTGTTATTTTATTCTCAAAAGCCTCTCCTCTTAGTGTCAGTCTCAGAGTCAGTGGACGCTGCCACAGTACGGACGCTACGCTTCCTGTTCCTGCAGCCTGGGGCAAAGATCTGAGCACATGAAGGAGTTAATGAACTCTAATGCCTTACATAACCAGACTCACTGTGTTGGTATCAGAAGAGTTGAGATACATAAATTTGTAGCAAGTATTTGGACAATAAACGTTTCCACAGCCAACAGGAAATATGTTAGAGAATTTAAAAAAAAAATCTTTCCTTTAAGCATCCAGAAATGCAGATTTAAACACTCAAAATGTAACAAACCCACACTTTTCAGTTGGTTCAAAGCAGCCTTGAATGCCTGTAACTCCATGTACCTCATGCACAAGCACAATCACACAGTAAACAGAGATATTTAACAAGCGCTGTTCCAAGATCGAGAATTTGGTGGTCAGAGTTTGATTTCCACAACACTACACAAGCTCCATGGAAACGGTGAGAAAATGTTGATTTTTTGGTTTCCCTGTGGCCTCACTGATTGGACGGATTTGGAGTATCAAAAGCAGGACATTAGATCTGTCAACAAACGCAGACTTATATCAGTTTGTTGGAAGCTAGATGGCAAACAGCACAGGTTTCTGCAGAAAGGAGTGAAATGTCAGCTGCTAGTAGTCCAGTTAAAACATTAGTTATTGTTCTCTTTGAGAAATGACAGAGCATGAAGATAATGGGTGGTGGAGAAAAAAAACAGAAGCCAAACTAAATATAAGAATATGATATTACAAGAAAAACCTTGGAATGGAAATGTCACTGTGGTAAAAGTACAGAAGTATTCGGAGAAAAACGTACTAATAATCGAGAAAATTGGCCGATGTGGTTGTTACACTACTATACTATTACTGTTTTGAATAGTTTATATTTGATAAGCTCCTTGCGTTTTTAAGCAACTAGTATCAAGATGTTATATGGATGTAGGAGAGTAGCAGTAAACGTATTAAATAATTGTGCAAAGTTGCATTCCACAGCTACATATAATAGGAGGATGGGCAAAACAAATGGGTCTTTATTATATAGGTTGTTATAACAGAGGACCACCATGCTGTTTACACTTCTTTAAATACAGCAATGTTGAACACAATGTACCCAAGCCTCTTCCAAAGGTTTACTTTGAAAGAAAAAAAAGAAGCACATCACCCTGTTACAAGTTCCCTGCACTTGAGGGCGAGTCTGGATAATTACTGTTAAGTACACAAAAATGAAGGCTTGAAAGTTTCAATGGCAATCCTTGATGATCATCCAGTAATGCTTTTAAAGACAGCATGAAAAGGAAGGGGGGGGAAAGGGCAGCGGGAGAAGCAGAAAAGAGCTGCCCCGGGGTAAACACAGCTCCGCAGCCTTGGAGTGAGATGAATGGGAGGCCGAGTGTCAGGGACAGGCAGACAAACAACAGCTTCCCCTCCGTGCTAACATCTACCCACCAAGCTCCGGGGCCACCCCCATTATACTTCATCTTTCCTAATCCAGAGTAGGGAGCAAAGACGCACTCATTCCTCCGAAACTTTGCTGAAGAGGAGGGGAAAAAAAGAAGAAAAACACTGTTGCCAGTCTCTTTACGCAGCGCAGTCGAGGGGAGGAGAGCAGGAGTCTCTCATCCTGTGCCAAGGATTAGATTCCCCTCCAGCTATTAGACTCGACCAATGAACTGATAGGCTCTAGGCTTTGGGGCTGGAGGTGGAGGGGATTGAGGATTGTGTGTGTAAACTGTGGTTGTATGTGTGAAAATTTCAAATCAATTCTTTGTTTTTGTCCTCTGCTGCCTGCCCTCACCCCGAGCTCCTAAAATTTGTTTGATTTAACGTTCTTTTACACCCAAACAGCAAAGTGGAACTCAAGCAAAGGCCTCCCCCTCCTCCCGTTCAGAGTATGGTATGGCTTTAATTCTGTAGACAATGTCTCCCACAGGCTGACTACAACCCCTGAGCAGGCCACATTTAGGCTGGCGTCTGGACTATCACTGCCATCAAAGTCGGCTTTATCAGACAGACGCGCTAACTGGAGCTGCTCTTACATGTCTATGGATTTTTCTCCCTGAGGTATGGCCTTTCTGTGCTGAGAGAGCGCAAGAGATGCAGAGACAAAGATATATGCTGAGAGAAAACACTGAGGCCCAAGAAACTGAATCCAGTCACCAGGCTTTGCTGGTCACAATGGGAATGCTTTACATTGTCACCCACTTCCTCCTCACTTTCCCTCTGTTTCTGTTTCGGGATGACCCCATGAGGGAGGAAAAGTGCTGTACCCTTGATAACAGATAACTAACAGAATCCATAAATTAAATCAATAAACAACAGAGGGTGTAAAAAGCACAGGAAGCTAAGGAGGCTAATGCGAAGGAGCCGACTGGGCGCGTTGACACTGCCGCTTTGAGGGAGAAGGCTCTATTTTATTTTTTTGCAGGGGAGGAAAACGTGCTGCTCATTTCCTCCGAACTTCCTCCAAAAGCTGTGCAATGTGTCAGAGACATAGAGCACAAGTGATGGTGGCGATCCAAGTAAGGCCTACAAGAGCCTTCCAGGGCATGAAAAAGTTCTGTGAAAGCTGCGGGGGATGTTTGTGAATATGTCATATCTACAGGCAGCCTCAAAGGCCGGCAACGTCTGAGAGAGCAGCGAAAGCAAAACACTCAGTGAACATCCTGCTGGGTGGCTGCGCTCTTTCACCTCCTCGTACAACCTATCTTTTGGAGTGTTGTGTGTGTGCGTGTGTGTATGAATGTGTTTGTTTGCTGGTGTGTGAGGGAGGTTTGAGCCAAGTAGGCTGGAGCGTTTGAGTAGAGGAGACCCTGCACATTCCTGAACCCCTCCCCTCACTGTGCCTCAGAACTTCCTACTCTGGTTAGGACTGTAGGGGATGGGAGGGCAGCAAGAAAGTTGCTTTCTTCCTCGTTGTTAAGGATTGTTCTTGGTGAATTGTCACCAAATCACATGTCAAGTCAGCAAGTTTGGGTGGTTTGAAACTCTCACATGCAGACTTTTAAACTAATATTTAATTTAGTATTTTTCTTTAGATTTGACACACTTTTCTTCTGTGAAAAGCAAAGACCCTACGCTGAGGGAGGAAACAGACTTTAGTTAGCGTATATTCTCAAGCTATGCTGAAGGCTTGGTTTCAAATGAACAATAACAAGGAACTCTATTATTACGAGTTATATTAGTCTGACTAATTTAAGGCGAAAGGTAGGTATTTGGTTTCCACGGGGCTGGGAGGTGGAGCAGCTATGATGGACAGAGTTACTGTTCAAACAATGGTTTTCTATTGATTGGCCCAGTGGATCAGAGTCTGTGAGAAGAATGTGTTCTGTCAGGATAATGCGGCACCAGAGTTTCTGTTTCAATCACAACACTTGCTCGGCTGTAACCCACACTGCTCCACCGCGGGCATCCAGACACCAGCTCCCCAAACACAGACAACTGTTTCCCCCATCTTCGACAAGTCAGCCCGTTCACAACAAGCAAGACATTCATTAAAAATGCAGGAGTGAACATTTCCAATAATTCACAAAGTCCTTCCCTGTCAACATCTGCAAAAAATCTTGAAGCTAAAGGGAATGGCAGGATTTCATTAAGTAAATTATGTGTTGGCAGTCACAGAGAGGGGAAGAGGGGGAAGCTACAGCCAGACCTCTAATCTAAACCGTACCCTGAAATGCGACAGCCTGACTGCACGTACTGAGCCACACCGCCAAGACTTTAGAAATGCTCACAAATAAAAGATAAGTACACGCATGACAAAAGTAAATATCATTTTCCCTGCGGAACACAATCAATGAGATTTTTTTGCATAAGCATGTTTACAACTTGTAAGAACTACTACTTGCAAAAACTTGATCCTCGATAAGTTTGCTTTGTCAAAGTTGTACTTGTATAATGGATTTCTAGTTACATTTAAAGGGTATCAGCTTTCAGGAACAAAATCAAAGGCTCCAAATTATGTAGATGATTCTTGTCCCTGTGTTAGGACAAGGGAGTGGAATGAAGATAAAGCTTTAGGAGATTACATTCGAGATAAGAAAAGAGGAAGAAAATCACAACACTAGAATAAAGAGAAAAATGACGAGGCTTTGATACAGTGAGAGTTTACAGTTAATCAACAATCAGCTTCTATCCTTTCCCTCCAGCTGTAAAAGGCTTGTGTAGAGATGTCGAATGACATGGGCCCCTACAGTTAATCCACACACAGCATTCTGGAGGCTCAAAGAATGCACTGGCTATTCTGAGTTTTAAAAATACTGACAGCCATAGGTTCAGGCACAACTGTCAATGCTCCACTGGGGAGGAAGGGAAAAAATCCTAAATCTATTTTCGCTAGCAATCAGGCCACAGGCCTAAATCATAGCTGGCCTAAATCATACCTGGCCAAGGCCAGTGTCTGGATTTATAATTGTGGGTAAAATGGTCAGAAAATAAAAACAGCATCCACAACTGGCACCTCCTTCACTCCTGTATGCCAAGCGATGCAAGGCTAGCACATTTACAGAGGCCAGCTCAAATGGAGTATTGTTCCCCCTCTCAGCTTTGAGAGGAGGCACATTAAAATGCTAAACTAACAGTTGGACATTCCTTACATTTTTAATGGCATTGCACACTCTTTATTTGTTGCTGTAACCCTGTGCCCTGAGCTGAATGAATGGCCCTATTGGTGGAGGCTGGTGCTGTGCTGCGGTGTGAAGGGAGTGAAGATGGCAACAGCAGCCCTCCCTGAGCACACGTCAAGATTAGCTCACTCACTTTGTTTGCTAAGGTAGAATATGGGGCAAAAATTATAGCACACCTGAGCACACCTCCTGTTATTTCTACTAACTGTACTTTCTCTCTGTGTGGTAAGCCCTAAAATGAAACACAGTCCACCTTTTCCCAAATGAGCACAGTACACTCTGTAAGTCGAATGACAAGCGCAGCACTGTGAGCTTAGACTCGCAGTCGTGTACGAAGCTGTAGATTTATCTTTATCTGTGAGCCCTTCAGAAGTTAGTCAAACACCCAGCAGCACTGGCACCACACTGGCTTGCCAAAGGGAGACAGATAAATACTAAGCTCAGCAGGCTAGTTTCTGTTGACATGTAAGGGGTTTCAGGCCTCTCCAAGGACTGCTTTAGATTAGCATGGCTTTCACTCTGCACGTAGAGGTCACATTACCTCACCACATCTAGGACCTGTGGTGGCAGCTCTGACTCAAAATCAACTCTCAGAACAAATCAAGGCAAAAAAAAAAAAAATCTCAGAGTGACATCTTTCCATCTTTTTGGAAATTCAAGATGATAAAAAAGTGCTTACTTCAAGTTCATATTTTTGCTGTTCTACACAGACAGCCAACACAGGGAAGATTCATTTACTATGAACTTGAGGCTTGCTAGTAATGTTGTAAATCTTAGCTTGCCTCTCATCTTGAGGACTTTCCAACTCAAAAACCTGGAACAAAAAGTAAAATATATTAATCTAAGGGCCAGAGGACCTTGTTGTACACAGAAGAGAAACAAACCACACTGCAATTATATCATCTGCACAACTACAACTATGCAACACCCCTCCATAAACAATACCAAAGCTTATATTCATGAAGCAGTTGGCCGTGCACACTCTGGAGGACTCTGCTGAGAATCCTCAATGTCACAACTCAAGCCAGAAAAAGTTGAAAGCAGATTTGTGACACTCCACAGTCTAACAATGCTGAGAAAGGGAAAATGAAAAATGGCCTTATCGCTCTTATCAATGGCTCTTTTTTCTATGTGTATGTGTGTTACGTAAGGGGAAACGGAAGCCAGCCTCCCAGGACAGGAACGGATACTTGAGACGAGGACTGTGGGTACAGGCCCTACACCACTACACAGAGAATAGAGCGCAAGACCCTTCAGGATGTATAGCTACAATCCTCCTACCCCAGCTTAAAATGGACTTTGCAAACTGGACATGACAAACGGGTGAGGAGAGCCCCCTCATGTCCCCTGAGATGCTGGCCTTCTCTTCAACATTCCTCAGTCTCCCCCCGCTGTCAAAGGGGCAATTCACCGCTCTGCGCTGCTACAAAACCCAGGCAGCTTTTTAAAACAGGATGTTTGTCTGAGGCCTCCTTCCCCTCAAATAAACAATCCGCAAAACCTGATTTCGGGAGGCAGGGTGGAAGCACTCGAGTCACATTATTTCCACATCCCGTATCCTGGAGCATTCGGGCTCCTGAGGGAGTGTGGGCGGCCAGGCGCTGGGAAGGCTCAGGGCTGCGGTGGAAACCTGAGGCCATGTGCCAGGCTGCAGGGGGAGATGAGTCCGGACTGCATCACTCTGGGGTCTGCAGAATGGAGGAAGGGGCTCATGCCTCAAGGTGGGAGGGGGACATAGCTAACATGCTGATGCAGCTCCATCGGAACATGCTTCTGTCTGAGTGTCAGAGTACCGCTGCTGCATCAAGAAAGCTGGAGGCCTGTGCAGCGGGAGTTACTGTATATACTGCACAACAGATAGAAATGTAGGATGGCAGCTATTAGTGTTCATATGGGTACACCTACAATTTCTCATTTGTGATTACATATAAGCTCTCAAAAGAAAAAAGAACCATCCGAGGCCACTGCAATGAAATAAATAGACGATCGAATGTACCAGAAAACAGAATATAAAACACAATGTGACATTAGAGGAACTTTTAGAGAGGCAATCAATCCCAAATCTTTTCAGATGTGTGTTTTAATTATATCCTAGCAGAAGTGGAATCACATGCCTTCAAAGTCAGATCAACAAGTATGCGTCCAGTCTAATCTGCTTCAATCAAGAGGAGCATCACATGCCTTGATTAGACTGTCTAATTATTCCATGCATTTCCACCGTCTCTGACACAGACAGAGGGGGTGGTTTGATGCTTGGCGCTCGCCTCTTCCTGACACAGACAGGCAAGCTGTGATTAGTATTGACTGCACAATTTAATTTGCTTTGCTCGTGTGTGAATGTCAGTATGTACCCTGACTTACACTAGGCCACTAAGGAAGAAACATAGGCTTAAAAATATATAAACAAAAGCTTTACAAGTGCCTAGTCAGAATCTCAGCACGTGTGAATTGTACATCGTAAATTCCCTCAGTATTCTGATTTACATGAGGCCTTTCCCATCTATCTAACAAATACCTTGTTCTGCCTGGAAGAATGAGTCAATACTAGAGCGGACCTGACACAGTGACTGTCTGCAGACGAGACATCCAGAGAGACAGCGCTGGTCTTTCCAGCAGAAACAGACAGGCAGACCGAGAAGAGCGATGTATGATTGCTGTGTGGGAACACTGACTACCTACTGATGCCCTCTTTCCTCCAGTAAGCGCTACAGCACTCTGTGTAATCCACGTCTAGCAACTTTCAATCTTTCCAGTGCTGCTCCCTTCAACTTCCCTTCATTTGCAAATTAAAAAAGGGTAGTGACTCAATCAACTCTGCTTGTCCTCCGGTCACCTGACCCAACAAATCAGAAGGAGCCCATCCAACTCACACCAACACAGGCGTGTACACAAAGCGTTATGCTGACTCCACTGGGTTGATTGAGGACACAACCTCTAATGGCTGATAAATGTCGGCAGAGTGGAGCCATGGTCTTATAACAGTCTGAACCAGAGGGAAGTTCTGCATCACTCATAGTACATAAATGTTGTTAATATGGGAACCAACACATGCTGTAATACTCTGAAAAAATGCATCTCCAGCCAGTCCAATCCTTAATAGCACAAAAAACATCTTGGCTTGCCTCCTCACATTTAGAGCTGGCCAGAACAGCATTATAATGAAGCAGTGACAAACATAAAGAGCCCCCAATGTCAGAGACAATGTGACTGACATAATAAAGTCAATGTGTAGAAACACCCCCGCAGACAGTCATACAGGAAGCAATGAGACCTGCTTCAAAGGGCTTCTTTCTGATGTCCACACGTCGCAGCCCAGGCAGTGAGGAAACGGGTGTGCAGGCAGACTGGGAGGGCAGCACCAGCAAAAGCACATTTACTCACACACAGTACAAGGATATTAGGGTCGACTGATGCTGATAACCAAAGTTTGGTACTGGTGCAGTAAAAATGCATTGTTGTCAAAATGTAGAAGAACATAAACTTCAACAGAAAACCTCACTGAAATGCTTTTGTTTGTTTCTGTTTTACGCAAGTAATGTTTTAATCAAAAAGAGATTTTTTTTCAACATTTATTCTTTAGTGTTGATCAGCTTTTATCCGCAATGTGCAACTAATCAGATTGCTTGAGAGGGTGACCACAGATTGAAAAGGCAGCTACACCAGAAGCAAAGTAGTGCATTTTGAAATGTATTTATAATTGGAAAAATACAGAATATAGGATTTGAAAACCAGCCAGGCTGATCATCAGTTGACCCCAATTAAGTTTACTCTCAAATGTACAGACTTTAAATCTGGGTCCACTCGTGATGTAAACTGACCTCACAGGTTGCCTAACATTGTGACACAATCACACCTTTATAAATCGCCGGAAATGGTCCAAATGTCTGTGGCCATATAGGATCTTAAGGTATGAATATTACACAAGATACTGATACAATAATGTACACATGGGAAGCTTTTCAAGAATGCATGACTAAGAATATTCAAACATGTTAAACAACTGCAAGATTGAGTCAGGGGGATCCGATAAATGTATCTGCACTTAAACGTAACTCTTACATTAACTTCAAAACACGGTGTATTGATTTAATGGCATATCCCATATTAATAAGGCACTAAGTAGTCTGAAGCAGAAGCAGAACTCCTATTCAAATTCTACTGAATATATTCTGAAAAGCAAGCTTATCTAGCACGTCAAACAGTTCCGATCAGTTTCTCTGCCATTGTGTGATGCAGAAGAATGTTCAGTGGGTATTTCTGTAGCCCTGGGCTGCAAACTGCAGTTGATTATTTGATTACACCTCATCCACTCAGTGCCCCCCAGACTTGCTTTTAAGAGGTTTACTTGTTCCTCCATGAGGGGTGGAGTCTGGATCCCATACATACTCTGGTTACACACAGATACTCTCCCTACCTAAGCTGGAGGGGGATTCACAGGGAAAGTCATCTCCAGGTCAGCAGCGTGTTCAACACAGGATAACTTGACAATATGTATTACAGGCCTGTTAAAGCAGAACTACACTAAGTAGGCCTTCAGGCACTTGGTCTTATGAAGGTACACGCTTTGAACAAGAGCAAATTCCTGTTGGTGAGTCTGCATCACTGACAAGATGCTAATAGTTTCAATCAACTGAAGAACCATCATGCAACAAATCCAACTTCAGAAACAAGCTTCCTGCACAAATGAGCCCACAAAATGGAAAACACCCTCTAGAGCACTGGTCATTCTTTTTCCCCCCAAGTCCAATCCGCTGAGCGGGTCGCACTCAATGCAGAGTGATCCAGCTCGGCCTGTACAAACAGCAATACAGTTAGAAGAAACCAAAGCCTAGCATGTCTAGATCCTCCCTCACCAGAGTCTCTGAGGAATTGTGGTGCGCGCTCTGACAAGCCCCTCATTTGTTGACTCAGGGAGTGTCGCCAGGCCATGCTGAGGTGGTGACAGCCTGTGTGCTGGGGAGGAGGGGGCCTTTGCTGACTGAATACTTCACTGCCAGGTAGCCATGTCAACTTCTCAGTGTCCAGGCCTTTGAGCCATGGCAGACCCTTGAACAGGAAATGCTGGTCCCTGCAAGGCCCAAAATGAGGGCTCAGACTCCCTGTCCACATGAAGCTGTGCATGCTGGCTGTGGCTCTAGCATGAAGGGGGAGGCATGTTCACTATACGCCGCGAGAAAGGAGTGTTTCATTTCAAATCAGAGGACAGGACTGTTTCTACTCGCCTCCTTTGGTGTGGCCCCATTCACAGGAGCAACTCCATTTCCGTGAACCCACCCCTCCCTGCAGCCCACTTTACAGCCAGGCTAGATAGAGTTGTATGTGTGAGTGTCTGCGCACATGCATGTGGACAACTATGTGCGCTTGTGTGTGTTTCTGAGCGAGCTTGGATCTTATTACAGTTTGATCCCACTCAAATATTTCTGAAAGAAAAACAGAGGAGGGGAGGCCAGCTCTGAAGCCAATGCACACGCCCCACTGAACCTCTGCACCGCTCACAATGAAACCTTTATCTTTAAGGCTCGGACCGTTTGTAATGGTTCTTAATGAGAAAGAAGTACAACTTAAATCTGAAACTACCGTCATACCCTCAACATCTATGCAGAGAACAGCACTGAATTGTTGTTAAAGTACACTCCTTTTCTTTTTTTTTTCCATCTGGGCTTAAATTAACCATTTCAAAGCCAGAAAAACAGGGCGACGCAACACTTTAAGCTCTGGGATTTACTGCCATGATTCACAGATGGAATTATTCGGATTAGATGCTGTATGCTAAGATGTAAATATCTAAACATAAGCAACTGTGCAAAAACATGGGAAACCATGAGCAAATACATCAGCATGGAAGACATGTATATCGTAATTAAAAAGTAATGTATGTCTTTATTACTCAAACCGTCAATGTCACTCATACCTGAAGGTGCTTGCGCTAGCTGATGTGTCACTATACGAGCATTACTACGTCAAACAGCTGCTCACACATACACCACAAGTGAAGAGAGATACACAGCTGAAATTTAGCATTTGATAAATATCACTAAATGATTAGCACCTATACTCACTTCTATTTGCACTTTATCCAACCACAAAGACAGCATCTGTCCATCCAAAACCATCCAGTAATCCCAAAGTGCCAACAAAGTCAGAAAAACCAACTACTTTTCCACAATTTCAAGTTCTCTAAGAAATAGAAGCTTTTGTTTGACAAGGCACTTCAGTATTTACAGGCCGGCTCCTATGAGATGGGAGCCTTGCAGTAATCTTTCTTTTCTAAATTTCAGAGCTCCTTATTTGGAGACTTGTGACAGTTGTAAAAACAACACCCACCTGAAAATTCCCCCGGTGTGATGTTTGGTGAGCTGGCTGCCTCAGTTTCAGTGTAAGACAATGTGGAGTCTGACAGATCTGTGGGGGACAAAACAGAAATTAACTCCTCATCTATTAACAGTGGCAATGGCCGCTTCGCACTCTTACTGATCATCAGGTCATCAGAGAGGCTATCTATGGTACTTATTCTCATTTCATATCAAATTAAAAGCAATTAATAGAACAGGTTTATGCCACAGCGAAGAACATGTTAACTACGCTTGCAACAGTTGGAACAGAATATATTCAAATCCCTTAACCTGCAAGACAGTCTAGTAATGTAAATTGAGTTTAATTAAACATATTCACTAAAGCTCAGTCAATTAAAGTTTAATACAGACTATCAGAGTGATTTTGAGAGCTTAACAGAACTAAAGACAAAAAAGATGAATTGAAATTCAACCCCCAAAGTCAGTTAAGGGATTATTTCTTATTTTCACATCCTACAGGAATTTCTTGTAGTCTCACAACCTCCTGATAACTCTCTCAGGGAATTGTATCCCTTTCCTCATGTGCAAATTCTTCCAGCTCACTAATATTTGATTTCTGTGCTGCCACAGCTTTCTTTAAATCCCAGCAAAGATGTTCAGTTCGATTTGAACCCATGGCTGAGGCAGCCACTGAAGGAGGTTCCAGGAGCAGCTTTGACTGACTTGGGATCATTGTCTTGCTGGGGAGTCCAGTGATTACCAGGCTCCAATTCAGCACTGAAGGTATCACATCTTTATTTAACATCACCAGGTATTTCAAAGAGGTCAGGTTCAATAGCTCCTTCTCTTTGTTGTGTTTCTTACATCAGACGTACTGCGGATCCATGGGTTCTAATGGTTCCACTTTAGTTTCATCACGATATGCACCCAGAATTCAAAAGGCTGTTCACATTTTTTCTTGTATTTTTCATGTGCTTTTGTGTCAAAACTATGAGTGTGACAAGGTTTCTAGCTCTGCAGATTTTGCTTGCTTTGTGTTCCTCTTATAGTCTCTATGGATACTTTTGTTCTGCTTTCATTGGGTCCTCCTGAAAGTCTTTGAAAACAACACGTAGGTTTTCGTCAGCTGTAGTTCTCAAATGTCCGATTTGCCTTCAAGAAATGTAGCTTTTTCTACCACATCCTTGAAAGTTTGCAGCACCACAAGTTGTAAACTTGTCTGTTGGAACTTTAAGTGTCTTGGCACTACCTTTTAAACTTTTGTCTGTGTGCTATGATGAAATAATTTCTTCTATTAGCGTTTGAGACAGCTTGTTTACCTGCCATGTTTGCTACCGAGCTTGAACACCTGCATAGGTGGGGTTTACATGTGCCTCACAGCCGCAGAATGCCCAGCATCATTATTGAAGATTAACTGCGTTTTGCAATGATTTAGCAGCCTTAAGTACTTGTCAGTGATTAAACAAGAACAATAAAAGAGAAGGCTGATTAATTACATAGGTATCATCAGGGAGATTAGGTTTCATATTCATAGTCTTGATTGAGTTATATGATTCAACTCAAATTCTAGATCATCGGAAAGTGCTTAGCATGCAAACACGTGCAGACTGAGCAGTGCTGAATAATTTCAAATGCACCTGTACTACCCACACATTACTATCTGCACTGGCTCTAGCTGGCATGCTGACATTATGCCACATGCTGGTCTTGGTCTCATCTCAAAGCTACCATGTACATTCTCAGTCACGGTTCCCAATTACAGCCATTAAAATTCTCCACATTACTATATTTATGTTCCTCCTGTTCAAAAAGACCAAACAGAAGCGAAAGACTGACCGTGCAATTTGCCATTTAAAGGCTTTGAACATTTTTTAGGTATGATAATTGAAAAAAAAAACAGAAATAAATCAACTTATATTGGACAATTCACAACAAAGAAAAGCAAATATTAATCGCAGTATCCAGATCAATAACTGAGGATGACATAGAGCGCAAGTTTCAAAGTACATCTGTGTGTTTGTCACTTACCCAGTGGCTTGTGTTCTTCATTAGGGGAAAGCCTCGAATAAGGGGGTGGGGGTGACTCTGTAACACAAAACAGTAACGTCAATAACTTAATAAAGGAAAGCAAGAAGGGTGAAACTGAGTCTCTGCTAGAGAGACACCCAAGTTCCTCAGCATAGGTCAGTCATGTGTAAATACAATTTGAATGAACTATCTCAGGTCTTAGAACAATCTGACATTTATAAAACAATGGCTGGATTCAAAGGATTAATGTAATGTAAGAAAGAAAGCTGTGTGAAGAAGGTGAAAGCTTCTGACACTGATGTAAATGTTAACCAGCTCAGAACTGTAAGATATCTTGTATTCTATATTTTACACAGAATTTTGCACATGCAATACGATCAAAGTGTTTAATAAAGGCAAAAAATAAAATGCCACACATACACATCCAAATTAAAGCTACAACAGAAGCTCAAACACATAACTCAACAGTTCCATTTCAGAGGAGACAGCAGACGACATCTCAACGCTTACAGCTTTGTGTCTGCACTACAAAATCATTTTGTTCACAAGCTAGTTAAAAAGCTAATAAAGCCAATCGAAAACATTTGTTTCATTTGTCTCTGTTATTTAAGCACATATTATTTAACGGCAGCAGTGGCGACAATGACCACAGACTAACAATAACTTTTAGTTAGTAGTTTAATAAATACAAGTAAATCTCTGCTTTTTGACTTCATTGTGTTCCAGGACCTTCATTTTATCTAATAAAAGGAGAAGAAATGAGGAAAATAACTTGCACAAGAAGGAAAGCACAAAGGAAAGAAAACTTTGTGAGCTCACCGTGACCTCGCCTACAGGGAAAATGGGAAGGAGAAAAGCATAATAGCAGCGGGTCCTTTAAGAGTGGCGGCAGTAATTGCCAGGATCTGAACTCAGTCACTCAGATACACAGCTAGTCAGTCTGGCGCCAGTAGTATGCAAACTGTATATTATCACCACTCCTTCACCTAAATAGCATGAGGGGACCTCCTCAGGACAAAAGGGCTTTTAAAGCGCAACTTGAAACTGATCTCATTCGAAAAGTATAATGCCTGGCAAAATAAAAGGGAAAAGTTTTTGTGCACTTCAATCCAAGCTCTCTGCCTTACATTAGATATTGTTTTAACCTTTAAAAGCACTTATGTAAAACAGAGCAGCATTTTGTTATGATTAGTATTAGATGAAAGCAGTTGTTGGGAATATTTTCCACTGTGTTTTACAAAGAATACAACTGTTTCTAAATTAAAATCTATCCCATGTACTGATTTGTTTTCTTCTATATTTCTTCCATTCCCATTTACAAACACTGTCAAAACCAGCGATTAAGGTCTTGATTCAAAGCCCCCCTTCTTGAATAGCGTGAAAGAAATACCAGCTCTATCGGGCCACGCATGAGCGCATGTGAGCTATGTCTACTACGAGCCTTAGTCCCAATATGGGGTATGTGCCTCTCTCCCTCTCCTTACAATTCATCTTGGTAGTTTAAGTGAGAAAAAACGTGCTTAACACAGCCTCACATCGTATTCAGCAGATGGAACAAATGTCCTATCAAACACATTCTATTTAAACCAAAAAATGCCACGGTTTGTCAGTAAACTTGGAGCTTTATATAATCACTTCTGATCAATTCAGACAGTGTGCTATGACAAGAGGGCCAAATCCACATCAGTTTCCCACATTTGCTCGGTATGAATTCTGATATTATTGGACTTATGACTTTGAAGTGCTTGTCACAGCCAGTTGGCTCTAGTAAACATGGATGTTATGGAAAATCCACCTCCTGTGCCAGTGAGGAGACAGAAATACTGACGCTTGCATCTTTACACATGATACCAGGCGTTGTCATCGGGTCAGCGGGGTCGATTGGCCCAGCGTTTAAGGTTTTCCAAATCACAGGCCTACCCCCTGCCAAAATTTAATCTGTTTAATATAGGTCAGGGAGGTTCTGCCATAGATAGCTCATTGATTGTGGAAATAAAGCTCAATCCTCTACCACACACCGACTAAATTGACATATGGCAGCAAGTCCAAACCTCTGAATGAGTCTAAACAAATACATGCCATACACTTCTGGCATGAACTCAAAACAGAGGGAAGAGCTGAAAATGTCTGTACTGACAATCACACTGAAGGCAGTGACATATGGAGACACGCTAAAGCTGTCATGTACTGTGTATTATTAGGGAATACATGGAAGCACTGAAAGGGCCACAGTCCAAACAAACACACTCCTTTATCAAAAGGTCCAGATGTCGCAGGCCAATGGGAGTGATGCTCTGGTAGCATAAAATTATTCAAATATTACCACTTAGGACACTAAAATGACAGGAAGTGACAAAAATATTAAACTGATGGAATATTTTGCATGTTTTTTTCCCCAACAAATAGTGGTAACTTACTCAAGGTATCATCAAAATAACAGGAAACAGTCATATTTGTTTTCAGTTCATACCCATTGCTCAAAGACGCATTATTATTGCTCACCTTGCAATAAGGATGACTTTGGTAATCATTAACTATTTAGTCAAACGACCTGCCTTCTTCTACCTCTGTGTATCAAAGTAAGCCAAACAACATCAGACAGAGAAAACACCCAAGATTTTCAGGGCACATTTCAAGAACCTTTGCAGTTTCACGATTGGGGAAAGCTTATTTCTGCCTTGCAAATGTAAATACGACCTTTCACTTTGTAATCATGGGGTAAAATCTGGCATGCAAAAGGAACAAATGAGCCAAATTGTTGGATTGTTTCTGCAGGACTTGCTTGCATGTTTACAGATCAAATGGATATTTAGAAGTGAAGATGCATCCTCAGTGAGAACCGGTAAAGACAAGAAAGTTTAAGAAAACAATACACCCAGGTGTGCAGTGTTTATCTGTGCAGGCCTGTGAGGTACAACATAAAGGCAGTGCGTGTCAGAGGACCTTACCTGGCCCACAGAGCCGGCTGTAGTGATAGGGGTTGCAGCATACTGTAGGACTGTCCAGGGCCCCAAAGCTCTTACACTCACAGAGCGGTTTGAGCTGGGCCGAGTGCTGGAGGTCAGACCAGCGGTACAGTTTACACACGAGCAGCTGTGGGGATGCCACATGGCCGCCCAACCTCAACTCTGTCCGGGAAATCATAACACAGTCGCTCGGCATCCCTCCTCTGGACTCCACGGACTCTAGTAAGGTATCCAGCGCCTTTTCCTTTAGCCTCTTTAAAAGCGAGTATGTGGCCGCCTTCAGTTCCTGCTCTAACACCGTGCGTGGCATCGTCTCCTGCGCCTCGGGAGAGCCTCCGTCTCCCGGTCCGAGGCTCCGCAGCACGAAGTGACACGACCCCGGATCCCTGGTACCCTGAGCCGTCTCTGGACCCCTAAGCTCGGAGTGGTCCCGGTCTTTAAATAAGCAGCACGTCACTGTCCTGCATTCGCTGTCCTGCGCGGAGCGGGGGCTCCCCTGCTCCGGGACGCACACCGCTCCCCCATCTTGGTCCGAGGTGACCCCCAAGCCGCTGCTCTCCATGGGGCACACACCCCCTATGTCCCCTACAAGAGACCCGCTAGGGGTCATCGGTCTGAACTCCGTTTTGGGAATTTTCTCTGGGTTGTTGCCGAACAGATCGTCCCTACAGCCCTCACTAGTTTTGCCATTTCCATCTTCCCCTTCTTTATCTGGGATCAAACGGCTTCTCCAGAGTCGCCGCACAAGACCTGAGCGTTTCGTCCTGAACATACGACAACTTGAAAATCTATAAGGGTTTTTTCCTTTATTATTCTTGTACGGATATCCTAATGTTACATACACTTCTCCGGTCGTTGCAAAACATTAATGACGGTGAAATGCCGTGCAAAGCATGCACAGCCAACTGAGGAGCATTGGTGGCAAAACCGCAACATTAGACTGAAGGATATTTTGTTGCATCTACAACAACAAAACCGCGCAATAAATGCACTGCAGCATTCCGATCAGAAGGCTTTCATTGAACCGATCACACTGTAAATAAAGCGAAGCGGCTCAAACTGTGGCTGATTATCCAGGATCGCTGCGGAATGGACTGTTTATGTGCTTGTTACGAACGAGTAAAAAAAGTAGAATGCATAATAACATAACATAATACGCTCAGTAACATAATCCAAAGCAGCCTTCGGATCCGAGAGGGCAAACTTGCAGCCTGAATCAGTTCCCGACTTTTAAACCAGCTTCAGATCTACTTTCTTACACCGGCACGTAGGGCATGAGGCACTTCGATGTGATTTTAATCCCAAGAAAATGCACCAGAAAAGTCAGGATCCTCGCCGTCTTCTTGAGATGTCAGTGCACTTCTTCGGGCTTTTCTTTTTCTTTCCTCTTTAAAATCCCAACAAAAATATCCATGCGAGTTGAAACTACATGAAGAGGATCAATCCGGGGCTGAAAAGCGCTGCTGCTCCTCTGCTCAGATCTCAACCAAACTGCAGCTCAGATCCCTTTTCTTTCTCCGTTTCTCGCTCTTTTTCTTTTTCTCTCCCCCTCTTCCTCACACACACACACAAGCACGCTCACAGACAAACACACACAAACGCACACAGACACACACACACACGGGGCCCCCGAGGAGAGCGGTGGAGCCATTGGCTGACTACCATCATGTGCTAGTCTAGACACTTTGGCGGCTGTGAGCTGCACTGATTGTTGCGCAAACAAGGTTTCAAGTTTCTTAACTCTTAAAGGCGAAACTCCCACCTCTCGTTTTTTTTTAAGTCAAAGTTGCTAAAAGTTATTTACATCCACGCTGCGTTCGTTGTAAGTTTAGTTTGAGTGTGGGGGGGAAAAACAGGAAATCTCGGAACTTTCAAGCATAGGATATTTTTTGTTTGTTCATTTGCTCCTCTAGAAAGTCAGTTTATTTTTCTCTTCTTTTCAAAACACATTTATATTCAGACAGAAATTGGAAATTGATGGAGATGATGGATACTGGCCAATCTAATAAGCTTTAAGGGGATTATGAAGATTGAAGACAAAATAAGGAAAACGAGACATGGTAGAGACAAGAATAATCACAGACTGCCAGTCATCAGCAAGTCTGTTTTGACTTAAACACATTAATATATAGATAAATATAGATATATAGATATAGATATAGATAAATTAAAGAAAATTTTGCTGGAATTAGAATGACTGGAAGATTTTGCACTAATTTTAGCATTTTGACAGGGTATACCATTCTGTAGTAATCTGTAATGATGACAAAACTGCAATACATAGCACAATATGTGCATAAATAGCACTAGAATCGCAGTAACTTCCATTCTGAATAATCAAGTATTCTGGTTTTTATGTGCAGCACAAATACAATCTCTGAAATAACTGAACAAATGTAGTCAAATGTGAATGTAGAAAGAACCAACAACTGTGCCAAGATATTCATTTTAAATTAAGTATTCTAGCTTGTATGTACAGCACAAAAACAAAAACAAAAAAAACCCGCAGAAATACCATAAATTGAACAAATACAAGTGAAAAGTATATGTGAAAAGCACTGACAATTTTGCCAAGATATTCATTTTCCAAATGGCACAGTCTATACTCGGGTCAGTTTCGTGCCCAGAGCCAGATAGTTGTGGTTTTCTGGCTTTGTTGTGCTTAAACGACAACAATTAGATCTGTTATTTGCTTTTGGGAGGCTACTGCAGGTTTATATTGGTGTTGATGCAATAGTAGTCTGACTCACCTGATGTAGATTGCCGGTATAAGCCTGCCATTGGTCGATTATCTCAGTCGGCAGTCTCCTCCCCTCCATGCTCTCTCTGTGTTACAGTTTCTTAGCCAGGAGAAACAAGAAGAAGTTCCAACCTATAAGACCGGAAATGAAACTGAAAGTTTTGCGGAGGATTTGGATCGTCCAGACACTCAGCTCTGCTTGTTTTTTGCATTAAATTGTCCATTTTAATCACAGTGCTCACCTTCCTGCATGGAAATGTTCCTCCACGACAAACCCACTGCTTTCAGGAAACACAGAAGTCTCATCCTTAACTGTATAGCTCTGCCCACTACAACTGGTTTAAAGAAATACAGACAAGTTCAAGCCTTTTTTGCCTGATAGCAGAATGATAGTGAGGTGCCGGAAAAGTGACTACACTGGTGACTCCCACTAGTGGGGGGTGGATAAAGGTGTGAAGTACAGCCTCACCGAGACTGGATTCTTGAAGCTTACGTACATTGACATCAGTATTTCAGACAATACATAATCAGATTTTTCTCCAAAAAGTCATTATAGAAACATACTTGAAAGGGGGCTTTCAATTAGTTTTTCTTAAGAATTGGAATAGAGACAAATGCTGAAAAGGTTGGTTTACAACTGAGTGTAGAAATGTAATGAAGACACTAATATACACACATTTCGAATTTCTGCACTGCAATTGCTGCCAAGCTCGTTTTGGTGGCACATGACGAGAGGATGGTAACACCAAGGAGGTAGCACAAGACTATTTGCATCTACTAGACGATTAACTAAAGGGTTAAAAGTGACGATAACTGCAGGAAACAGGGAACTGAATGTTAACAGCTGGGAGAAATTGGGGGTCAAAGTTCTTATTACTGCATGCACCATTATTAAGCAAATTGTTTTCATTAAAATCAGTTCTAATGTTGAACAAGTATAATACTCTCAGCCAATCCAAAGTGCTATTGAATCTCAAACCTGAATGTTTCACAAAGGAAATGTGAGTTTTGTCTTTTGCAGGGGAATATCCATGTGTGAACAATTATTAAGCAACTTTTAGTGCAAATCTTAAATTTTAGAGAATGTATAACTCATAAAAAGCCACAAAAGACAAGGATTAATTTGACATTTTGCAGTTAGGACATTCAATGGTCATCAAAGGTGGTGCTCGACATGTTTACATAATTGGACTTTCAGGAAGCATTACAAACATTGCATAAGTGCTGGAAACACAGAGACCACTTCATCAGGGACGGTGGCCAAATTCAAGTCAGGTACAGTTTTTGACTTTAATAGGAAAAGTCTCGTAACATTTTGATCAATCCTCCTAACATTTTTGCCCTTTAAGAAATAGTGACTAACATAGTTGCTCTTCAGTAACTGCCATGACCCTTCCATCAGTGCAGTCAGTTTCTTGATCTGTTCACAATCAACTTTCACTGAAGCAGCAACCGCAGCCTCCCAAATGGGGGTTTTCAAAGAGGTGTATTGTCTTTCCTCACAGTAAATCTCACATTTGAGAAGGGCCCACAAGTTCTCAATTGGGTTTAAGTCAGGTGAGGAAGGGGGCCAGGTCATTATTCGGTCGACTTTGAGGCTTTTGTTGGCTAGTCAAGCAGTGGAGCTGCATGTGATGAAGCATTGTCTCGTATAAAGATCTGTGCCTTCTTAAAAGCTGTGGACTTCTTCCTACAGCACTGCTTAAGAAAAGCATCTCACAAAAATGGGCAGTAAGTTTGGGAGGGAATTTTCAGCCCATCTTCAGCCCAAAAAGATTCAACTCGCTTATTCTCAATGACAGCAGCTTATATCTTTTCCTCCACTCTGATGAAACCTGACTTAAAGTCATGCTAAATGTCCACTGGTGATCATGTCTCACCCACATCTGCTCCATAAAGAGTCACTCTCATTTCATATGTTCATAAAACCTTTGAAACTCTGTCTCCAAAACTCCTCAGGTGTTTTTTGGCTAAATCTTTATGCTTTAACTTGTAAATCTCATTCAGTCGTCGTCGCGTTTCAGTCTTCTTTACGTTGGCACTCGACACTTGTGGACACTCCAGGTAGGCTGCAGTTCTGCAGATATGATCTTTGTAGCTTTAAGTTTTTCTCAAGTCTTTTGCAGGTAATTTTCAAATTTTCTACTCCATGCTTTGTTTTTGTGACTCTGTTAACTGTTCACAACAAATTGTTTGTCTGGTGGATACCTCACAATAGATTTGCATCTAACGGAATGCCTTTTCAGTGTCTGTTAAGTCTCTTTTTTGTCCATTTTACCTGAGGTAATAATTAGGACACATTCTCACTCATTGCACAACTACATATCACATGCTAGTGCTGTACAATCAATTGAAATCAAATCAAAAGGTTGCTGAGACACAAATATGATATATATTATATGAATTTAAAGGCAGACCTTTCACATGTTTAGAGACAGCGGTCTTCACAGGCTGACAAATAAAACAGGTGAGTTCTTGTTTACTGACATCTTTCAGACTGTTCAGGAAGGCAGTAAATAACAGAACTCCTGTTCTGGTTCTTAAGCAGCAACTGATCATTGTAGTTTTTAAAACAGATGATTTTAGCAGAGGATGAAATGTGACATTATATATCTAATATTCTGAACTATCCTTAAATGACTGTCATAAAATATGGGCACAAGGTTCATTTATGTACTATTTCAGTACTACTGTTATGACAGTCTGATTTGACCTTTTAAGAGTTAAAATATCCTGGCACTGAAATCAAGGGGCAAAGCCGCACCCCAAGATGTATTAACATGATCCAAGAAGCAAAAGTTTAGGAGTAAACAGAGTTTTATTGGGGAAAAAAAAAAAACTTTGAAGCTTTACCCCCTGGTGATAAAAGTTACACCCAATGTAAAATTTGTGAGTAGCCATAAATAAAATTCTAATTTTAAACCGCTAGTTATGAGCAAAAAATGCTGCTCCACCTAAATAAGATAAATGTGTTTCTGATAATCATCTTGTTTTATTCAAAAATATTTACTTCATTTTAAAATTACATAGTTATATATTTGAAATGTTGTATATAAAACTTCTGCTGTTGGTACAGAAATTGCTACTGCTTCATGCACTACAATTGTTAAATTGTGAACTCTAGATACACTGAAAAAAGAAAATGTTACCAGTATACCTTAGACTACGAAATCTTAAAGGATGTTCTAAAACACAAACCCAAATTTATATTGCTCACACAGTACTCAGTGGGACATCTTTGAGGCTCTCAGAGTAGAACCAGTGGAGACTCTGAGCAGCAGCAGAGTGTGCCAGTGTCTGAACTGGAATCAGGTTTCCCTGGCAAGCTCGGGGCTTTGGGGCAGAGGGAGGTTACTGAGGGTGGACATGGAGGCCCTCATGCCTGCACTGTGTTAGAGGCACCTGTTGCAAATGCATTCCCCTTTGTAACTCAATCACATGTCAGACAAGGAAAAGAAAACTGTTATTACAGAGTCCTGCTTCATTTAAATCAGGCAATTTTCAATTAACTCAAAAGAAAACCCAGCTGGCTCATAAGTCATCAAGGCTGTCTGCTCTGCTATTCTCACTGCTGGAACTGTTTCATGTGAAACAAATGTCTGAAAGCATCAGGAGCATGCAGACATATCAGATGCTTTGAATTTGGTAGAGCGTACACTACATACAGACGATCCAGTGACCCTGTGAGAGGGTCTTGACTCGGTCACTGTTACAGTGAGTTAACTATAGAAACTGCTCAAAGTTAAACAAAATCAAATCCTAACCCCTGCAGACTTAAACTCTCCTACCTTCCCCACTTTCTCTTTGCACAGAAATACTATAGCATAAACCAGGTATTTAAATGTACATACAAATTATAAAATCACACCATGATATCTTAAATTGATGTATCCTGCTCCAGCAGGATATTCAAGTGAGGTGCAGCACAGAGACAGATAACACACATATAAATCAAGATGATATCAGAATATTTGCATTATGTAAGGTTAGAGATAACAGACTGATTGCTCAAGATACAGGCTGGCTTCACTGGCTTATTTATAGAAGTGTAGGAGTATAAAAAAATATATCAGATAAAGAAATGTTTTATTGAGTTTGAAGAATTCAAGAAACAAAATTTGAAATAAAATAATGTATTAAAACAGGCATTTACTTTTCACTTCTGTGCTGATTTTAACTGTCAATGTATACAGTCTGAATATATCACAAATGGCTGCTTAAAATTTGGATTGTCGGACAACATACATTTATTTCATTGAGAGTAAAAGACAGTTGATGACTTGCTTGTAATGGAAAATTGCAATTTCAACAGCTTTTTGATCCTTTATTTGGAAACTGCTTTTTTCTGCAATCTGTTTTATAACATGCTGTTTTGCACTGTGGCTGTTTTATGCCTTCTTTGAAATAAATATATTTAAATAGATATATTTACTCCAACAGTCATGATGCATGTTAATCAGTGTAAAACTCAGGTCTTAAGGCAGAAGCCATTATCAGCAATGACTACACATTAATAAATGAAGTCCATCTGTTTAAGTATTGTTTGATTGATTGAGAGGCTCTCTACACTCTGCCATTGAGAAATGTTGATTGGCATGGTTTGGTTTGTTGTCTTGCATCTTACCTGATTTGACAATGCCAACATAGTCTATTCAGAACAAATGAATTTAATTTGAATTGAGAAGGAAACACCATTTACACATCTAAATGGAACATGGATGGAAAATTAACACTTAGCTGGTGCACTTTTTAAGTTTTGCAAATGGAGATGCTCTGTGCTGAACCTTCAATCACAACTCTGCCATCTTTGCCTGCAGCTGATGACGAGGACATAAAACATGTATAACAGTGCAGTGCTCATAAAGCTGTAGTAGGCAATAATGTTTCTGGCATCAGTGGGCAGAAATTCCATAATGACTTCTTAGCATTTTATAATTAAAGTGGTCTAAGGGAAAACTCAATTTCTGCACCTCCCCTTGCATCTAGTTTCAAGGTTTACAAAATCCAGCCCATGACATGAGACTTTAACTAATCACAGGTCAGAGAGCGTTGTTCCTGTTGGCTATTCTAATGCAGATGCACATGCTAATCTTTTCAGATGAAGAAAGCCCAATTCAATGGTGGAAAATCCTGCTAATCTAGCACTGGCAACAACCACTTACACTGCACCGCAACCCAACAAAATAAGGAAGACGGACTTATTAAAAA
This sequence comes from Acanthochromis polyacanthus, assembly GCF_021347895.1. Lineage (NCBI taxonomy): Eukaryota > Metazoa > Chordata > Actinopteri > Pomacentridae > Acanthochromis > Acanthochromis polyacanthus. The sequence goes on along the minus strand of NC_067120.1, from coordinate 12,450,353 downwards.
AAGAATCTGACACAGTAAAACATGTTAATATTGGTGAAATATCTGCGAAGAATTGGAGTTACGTTCAGGAAGGGCAATATTCTGAGCTTGCCACTCTTCACCTCGACAGGGAAACTGATGACTTTATTCTTCTATATTATAAAAATGTATCGTAGTAGAGTGCTTTCAGGTTGAGTGGGTAGGTTTACAATGCAGGCTGGCATATGTTGAACATTGCCGTCTGCTAGCTGTAGCAGGGGGCACAGCTGGCAGGGGGGACAGCCGATGCAAACTAGCCTTTTGGCTAATTCGGGTGCATTTACATTTTTTTTAAATTTTTTTGATGTAGCTTGAAATTCTATAGGTGCATAAGCTTAAATTCTGTGTTTTTCCATAGAGCGAAAGTACAAACTTTGCTAAATTAAAAAAAAAAAAAAAAAGAATCATGGTACTTGTCACTACAAGACTGACAACACAGACTGTACTGAATACTTGATACTGCAGAGTTATCATTACAGCTCCAAGACAGATAGTCAGAAGTTCCTTCATGGAAGAATTTTGTGGTTATCAGACAGAACTGAGCTTTTTTTTTTAAATGTGATTTTTGACATGCATTTCAATTCCATTGTGGCACAGATGACAAACTGTCAAGCCAACAATTCCTTAGAATAGGATTGAGGCTATTTCTCTTAAATGTTGCTGTGGCAGCTCCACTTGCATGTACTCTCTACCACATGATGGCCATGAACTCCAGTGTTACAGAACAATGAAAACCACTTCGGCTTATACATACAATTTGTAGTTCTTTGTGGTTTTAAATTGAACATTTACTGCCTATATGGATTCACAATTGGTTTCTTTAGTAGAAGATCTATCTTTTTTATATGTGCAATTTAAAAACCACCAAAAACATCTGGGCCTTTTTTCTTTTCTTTTTTTTTTTTTTTTAAATTGAGAAATCAAAGTTTAGGCCTTTGAACTTTTCATTGTGCAGTCATGTCCGAGTCCTACTGCACTAATGCGTGCTGCATGTGTGAAAGTGTGTAAGGAAAGACTTCTTCAAAGAGTAAGAGGTAACTGAGTATGGGGATCTAAAACAGGGCACAGCTGTTCACACAGGCCTGTCCCCTGGCTTGCCCCTCTCCCTGTGAAGGTCCAGGCCAATGCACCCCTGGAGAACCCTGGGTAATATGCAGTGGTCACACCAGCCCGGCTCCGACTACTGATGTTTCAGACAAAGTCAGTGAGTAAGACACAACAAAACAAGAAGGAATGATAGAACATAAAACTGTTGTGCTTTTATAAAGATTATAAAGTTTACAATTTTGTCCAATTCCAGTGTAAACCTCTTCAGGTGAGACCCCAGAAGCTACAGAAAGACAATATACAGAATTGTGACAAACCAGCTTTGTGTAGCTGTTTAAAAGTAATGCTTCAGCTCCATTTGTGCAGTTACTTCATGTCAGCATTTAAACACATCTAATAAATAATTCACAATAAATCGTAAATTGAAATTTAACCTTATTTTAATGAAAATGTGTAGTACCAGGAACTGAGATGATGCTACAGAATCAATAAAAGCAGCAACCTGTGATCAAAGCTGTGTATCCAGTCACACAGAGTGTCTGCTTAATTAGGTTAGAGGAACTGGTTTGGAAGAGAATGCTCTCAGTCCCAAGGCAAATTTGTGGTGATGAAATATGGGTCTAATTAATTTGTAGTTTATTTGAAGGTGATCTCAGCTCACTGGTTGCCTAATTGATCAACTGTGTTAAAGTCCTCTTTGGAGAATACAGTAATGTTAGGCTGTCTGGAATGATTGAATCCATGTGTTAACCACCGTATCTTAAAGAGAGAAAAGAAAATCTTACAAATATTAACAATTTATTTTATACATATAACAATTATTATTCATTTTATTTTAAATGTCTTAAGCGAGGCATGAGTGACTTTGTGTCTCTTTCCCAACTTGCCGGACAAGATAAATGCAGGTTATAATTAACCTATTGTATCTAATGTTCTTACTCAGTTCATTGCTGTATTTGAGGATAGTTCATTATGTGTAGTGCTTTCGACTCATCATGAACACAACTGGCAAACTGCTGATAGTACAAATAATCTTGTTTTTGAAAAAAAGGTTTAACAAGTGAATTTTACTACAGACCAGAAACTAAATGAAGGAAATGAAACACGAAGAACAGTCTACTTGTGGATAAAAATGATTTTATAGCTTAAATGATTTACTGTGAAGTTCAGACTACTAAAATTAGTGTGAACCCCAGCTGACAGGGACTGCCTGTCTCTTGAACATCAAGGCACTGAAGCAACTGCAATGTGGTGAGAATTTCCATAGAACTCAATCGGTAGATGAGTGGCAGTTGTATGAGGGCACTAAACAGAGGTGTGGTCTGGTTAAAAAAAAACAAAAAAAAAAAACTTTCTAGATACATTATAAATCTAGAAATCTAGAATCTTTAGGCCCAAAACTAAACTACTGGTAGATTAAAAGCTTGTACTCAGGCCATTTGATTGCCTATTTGTTGCAGAACAAGGCTGCATTTTTCAAACACACAAAGATTTTGTTTACATAGCTCAGATAATTATCCAAGTTATATAACTATTTCTTTGCACAACAATCCGGTGTAAAACAGTTACATTCCCAACATTACAAAGCTTACTTCGTGTTTGTTTGTTTTTTTCTACTACAAAGATGCAGTTAAAAGTGTTTTTGTTTCATGAAACAGGAGGGAAAAAAATAGAACAGCCGAGGGGAACGAAGAATAGTTAAATCTTTAATTGAAGGCAATTTGATTCATTTAGCTGCAGTGGAGACAAGGAGTCCAGGGAGACGGTGCCTGAGGCACTGTTTTTGTCATCTTCTTTTTGTATCAGTCAGAGTAATTCTTGTCCCAAGGGGCCGGCTGTCAGTAGCAAGGCTCCATGAACACATTCCTTCTGATCCAGGCCATTATCGGCCCATTCAGCAGCACTGGAGCCTGCTTACGTGGGCCTCTCTCCGGGCTGACCTCCTAGGCCCTCGCCTGGGCCTGACTCATCACTCCTGCTAATCCATACCTCAAAGACTACAAACACAAACTTAGATTAAAGTCTGGGGATAGTCACAACCAGCCACATGAGCATAACATGATCAGCTCACAAATCCACAGTCCGCAGTCCACAGGCACAAACTTACATATATACACAACACAATTAATGTTCTCTGATGTTTATTATCGGGACGTGGGACCTGCATTAACTATGCAGACTACATGCCATAAAGAATGTTCTTGTAAGACATGTCATGAGCATTCTGTGCATTGTTGACTTCACTTTCTAAGAGGAAAACTCAGCAGAGCTTTTGGAACATGATGATGATGAATACTGATGAAAATAATAACATTCCCTCTCTACTGCCTTTTTCCATGAAATGATTTAGAAAGATTGCATTCTATATACTTTTAACACCTTTAATTGAATTTTTCTGCCAGTATGATTTTTATCTTAATCACCACATTCCTCTCGTCTGCAACTTAAAAGCATGGCTAAGGCCCCGTCCACACGCACAAGACGAAACGCTGAACAGTTTCAAAAACGATCGCCATAAAGTCGAAGGCGTCTCAGAAATTGTGTGCGTCTACACGAATGCACTCAGTGCGCATGGAAATGCTGTAAAACACATGCCAGACCTCTAGGGGTGCTGTAACGATATGACGGAAACGCGCAAACAGAAGAAAAAAAAAAACTGTGGGCATGCGCACTTGCGGCAAAAGTTGTAAACAGAGAGCTTCATCAGCACATTTGCTACACTGTACGCCGCCACTGTTGTTGTCGTGGCCGCGTGTGGCGCATGCGTGTCAATGAAGATACGAAACTATAACACAAGTGTTTCTGAAAAGCAGCGGATCGCCCGTACACATGGAGCTGCGTAAACGGCGTTTCAAAATCTTTCCACTCTAGAACCCGTTTTCAAAAATGATCGTTTACAGACCCCCAAAACGCCGTCTTCGTGTGGATGATACACAGATTCGGCAAGAAACTTATGCGTTTAGACCTCATTTCGTCTTTGTGTGGACGGGGCTTAAGAGCAAAGGTAACAAGGCCCGTGGAGTTGGAGCCACACCCTCTCTTGGCCCAATACAACCCCTTCGGTTCTTATTGTTTTGGAACATCTCCATTTAGTAGGACATTTTTATGTTTAAATGCATCATAATCACTGACTGTCTTATGCAAGCGGTACCACAGGTTCTTGTGTGGGCGCCATCTTGCCCCAGGGCTCCAAGCTATCCACAAGGGACTTTCCTGTTGCAAACTGCCTCCATCAAGCCCACACTTAACAGCACACTCATTGATATGTACTAAACCATAACTGATGTCATGTATTTTTAATATGCTTCTGTAATTTGCCTACAGTATAGGAGCTGACTGAAATTATAAAATTATAACTACCACAGAAGTATAATTGGCTGCATATTTGCACTCAGCTCATTTGAACTGTCTAAATGTGCCTAATGCACTCATAAATTTTGCGTTAGACTGCCTGTAGCCATCCGTACAAGTAATGTCAAAATGAAAATGCTGTTCCAGAGGAGGAGCACTAGAGCCAAAACCAACTGGCATAAGTGGATTTTCACACTTCAGGAAGATATCATACACCCACACTGGCAGCGCATTCGCAAACAAATGCTCTGCAAAGTTTGTATTCTCTGCATCAACACAATTCATAACTCAACATTTTACACATTTAAGCTGAGATAAAAGTAAACATGGTGTTTTGAGAACAACAACTTTCAAATCCTGGGCAATGGTTTTAGTTTACATTGTGTAAAGTTCGATTGCATCTGTTTTTAGCGCTCAGCACCAACGGTGGTAGTTTACTGCATGAAGTCAGGAGGGGGCCAGGGAAACACTACAGAGAGCACAGGCACTTAGTGTGAACCACTGTACTTTTTAATGTTTCCCGAATGCTAGTAAATCTAACCCTCCTAAAATCCACAGTGAAACATTATGCCAAGTATGACATCACCACTGCACAGACACATTTTATGATTTTTAACCAAACCAGGGCTGGGCAGGCCACAGAGTCCAGTTTAAAGCCGAGTTGCTGCACTGAACAGCAGAGACTAGTTTGGCAAGTTGAGTCATTTACTTCAGATCAAACCTAAAGAGCGCTTCAGATGTGGGACAGATCAGCTGCTGTTTTCTCAATGTAGCTCGTTCTTTACTGCTACTAGTTTCATCAAACAGTGTGCCACACAATAATCATAAATGCAAATAAGTTCCCAGATGATGTCTTTGAACTGGTTGCTTTTTTCAGAAAATAGTCCCAAACCAAAAGGCATTCAGTTAACAGCGATACAAAACAGAGAAAAGCACCAGACAGAACACCAGCACTCACTGATGAATAGTGATCTGTGATAAAGAGGCACCAGTGTCAATATTCGGTCTTTTTAATTCTTGCCATGGGTGTGCACTTGATATATTGTTCGAGTTTTGGCAGAAAGCACACTGCCTTTTTCACAACAGAGAAAAGCAGCAAATTCTCATAATTGAGAAGCTGGAACCAAAGAATGTTTTCCATTCATGCTTAATACATGAATTGAAACAATTAATAGATTAATTTTATCTGGACTGACTGATCAATTAATTGATTTTTTTCAGCACTTAGTTTAAGTAGGAAGTGCCTGGGATGAACAATATGAAATAATTTGTTAAAACAGTGATTGAAATAATAACCACTTCATAAATGTATAATAAGCATATATATTTCAATCACAACTGGATGCGTTATCCATTTTTAGAGAATAGTACAGGTTTATTTTCTCACATCTGAGAGGATCTGCTGCTTTCTGCTGTATACATCCAGTCCAACTGAGTGAAGCCACACTGGTACTCCACAACGTACCTTGTGACTTCATGTAGAGCTATTAAAATGTATCCATCTATACTATTCTTGAATCCAGGTAAGTAGGAAAAAAACACAGGGTCCCTTTTATGACTGAGCTATAAGGATGTGGAAACCAAAAATGAAACCTGTAATTTGCATTTAGTTGCTCTACATTCAGAAATACTGGCATGACAGAGCATTTTATGTAATGTTACATTTTATTAGAGTAGCTCTTGTGTGGATGTAGTGATTAAGGTCCATACAATACATATTTGATTGAATAATAAGTGGCTGGACACCTGTCATTTTCTCTATTCTTATCTCTCTATTCTCCATCTTGGAATAAAAGCAAAAGTGCTCCACTATATGTAACAATTCTTTTACACAAACGGCAATGAAAATGTACCACTGTCCTGCATTTGGCTTTTGGAATCCAGAAGGTCATCATAAATCTTTGAACTTGAGAAGTGAATGACATTATTTTGTCTTAGATGCCACATTTTGCAAAGTATTTCCTGTTCTGTCGGGACCATGGATAATAGTGTTATTATTGTTCTCCCTCCATTTCCCTGTTCAAGGATGCTCATTAGAAGACCGACTAGCTAATCTGGTGTTGGGGTCCTGATAACTGCCTTGCTTGGCGTCACTCTCGTAAATTGCCGTGACTCCCTGTTAAAAGCCAGCAGTTGATAGCAGTATCAGGAGACAGGCTGCTTTGGGGAGACAGAGTGTCCGGCTCCAAATGACCTCCCAAAATAGACAAGTGCCTCAAGACCAGGGGCCACGGGCGACTCCAGCCGAAGCAAAGGAGCTCAGACAAGACCGGTTCAGGAAGAACATGTCATCAGAGCCATTGCTGTTAATGGCATGCAGATATTCAAGGGAGGCGGGAGACACTGAGTGACCCCAACCCTCACCATTTAGTTCTCCCACTGAGCAGAGCCTTGTCACACCACAGACAGGTCAGACATGAAGCCGCCTGTACAGAGTGGAAGCCACTCACTACCACAGAGCTGATAATGATTACGGTCAATTCACTATCACTAAACAAAGCACGGCCTGCTCTGTGTCTGTGGTCATAGAACAAGCACACCTTGTAGCTCAAACTAAACTGGTAACCTTAGCTTTATATTTTCAGACAGCTCCAAATCCACCAGGTCATCCACATGTAGTAGGTCATCCACATGTAGCTCAAATATTTTTGGTGAGCTTGTTAAAGGAAAGTATGCAAAGTTGAGACAGCAGCCATGTTCAAAGAAACATGCTGTTTTCATTATGTAGCCTGTACTGTCTCTCTTCACCCAGGGACAGGGTGATTTAAGGCCTGCCGGTGCAGCTCTTGATTCTGTCTTTCCCACTGATGATTCACTTGCGCACAGAGGGCACACTTTCTTCTCTGACCAGGCACTACCTTGGCTTACGTCCTCCCTCAAGAGTCACTCTTAAGAGTCACTTACTTGGTTCTACACAGAAAGGCTAATTATCGTCTCCGATGCTACACATCCATTGCGGAGCTCCTGAAGTAAATCAATAAGAGAGGAGAGCAGGAGGCACTGAATCATGAACTGAAAACAAAGCAGCTCCAGTGTATCCTAGCTGGACCCGTGCAAGCGTTGGAGTGAAGCAGGGTGAGAGGAAGTCAGTGAATGATCCCTGTGAGTCCTTTTAGCTTGAGAAGGAACACGTTGTTGAGAATGCCAAAAGCTGGTTTTCAAAATTCCTGATGTACCTGCAGCTCGGTTACACATTGCAGATAAGTGAAATTTAATGTACCATGACCGATGATTACCTCAGCAGATCCACCACGATTATACTGTGGGGTGAATCCAAGTAAATGCTGTAGTGAAACATATGGAATTCACTCTTCTAACTGAAGTTTTCTGCTGAGACAGAGAAGATTTATACCTAAACTGTTTTACTGGATGCAATGTACACAACAAAGAGTATTAGCCTAAATTTTAGAGTCCACGACCATTTTTCATGACAGACTCCATTTTTACAGAGCGCACACACATCACTGACACTAAATCTAATATGCTCATAGATCCCATGTTATTAAAGACTTAAACTCTTGTGAGAATTGTGACAAAGGATGGATTTCATTGCATTTTTCATAGGACTGCGTATCATACAATCACCATCGACTGAATGTTAATGACACACCCATTGGAATTAATGGGTTCAATGAGTTAGAACTGCAAATGCTTGCAAGGGTGTAGTTTTCAGGATGTATAGGGGCTCGGGAGAAGAATTGGAAGACTAGCACTCCCAAATTCCTTTTTGTCAACCTGATTAGACCATGACAGCTGATTTTTAAGACTATGGGGAGTCTATACTGGACAGAATTAAAATCTTTTGCATATCAACAAAACATCTAACATTTTAAAGCTGTTGAGATCTAATACGTATGGTTTACTGTGCCCAAAATGTACATCTTCTTGAACTTGTGGAAATGTATGTAACCTGAACACACCAGAAAATGAATGCGTTGTAGTCTTCTGAAGGTACCGTTTCAAGTTTTATGTAGGTCCATTGATATAAGTGAGGCTATACACCATGGACCATATCAAGGAGTTTTCCACTGTCTCAGCAGCTGTGAATCTGTCTTGATCATCTAGTTGTCATTACAATCTTGTCAATACTAGTGCTTGGGGAGATGAATCTCCATGTGTCTATTCCAACAGGCTCCCCTGACGCTGCCAACGAATTAAAATCAATTGGTTTGTCTCTTGTCTTTATAGCCCACGGCAGCCTGTGAAAAATGGATCCTCTTAAGAGGTAACACAGTATCCATGTGGGGCATAAGTCCAGGGCATGACTAATGGAGCTCCAGTCTATATGCTAATGCTACATAACACAACACTAATACTGGCTGCATTAAGTTAGCCATGATACCAGGATGATATCATGTTTGCTGAAAGGAGAGCCAGTCGATGAAAAACGGATGATAGCACAAAATACCATCTTCATAATGCTCCAGATCTCAGACATAGCTGCGTGCTGGGGGGAAGGAGCAGTGGTCATTAGGACTCTTAAAGGGTAACGACTCCTAACTCTGATTTACTTGATCTCCTATCTTGGAGGAAACCATGGATCGCCTGCCAGTCTGGCGCTCACAGGCTCCCTGTGTGACCTCAGCTAGTAAGTCTGCTCAGCGTTCACAATAGGTGGCCCACTGTGGCCCATGTCCCTGGTGCTTCAGTAGATGTGGGCCTGGACATGGGAAGGAAATCCTGGTAGAGAGCATGGCCGGAAAGAGTGTGGTCATTTCAGTTTGCAGGTCTATCCTTAGAGGTCAAACAGAGCCTTCCCCCCGAGGGCCTCCAAACTCTCTCCTTTCCCTCCCCCTCCTCCTCAAAGGCATTCCTTTCTCTAAACTTTGCGTCCACAACAGTGCAGATCCATCAACATCTCAATATTTTCCCTATGGATGGCCTTTTGCTTAGTTATTCAGAGTTATCACGTAGCCAGGTATGATATGTTTTTGCCAAAAGTGAGAGAAATGGGATGCCGAGATAGCTCAGCTGGCTGAGCGGGTGACCCATAAACGGGCTATAGTCCCTGAGGCAACGGCCTGGGTTCGATTCCAGCTCATGGCCCATTGCTGCAGGTCTTCCCTCCATTCTACTCTCTACTTTCCTGTATAAAAGGTATTAAAAAAAAAAAAAGCGAGACAAACGGGAAGAAAATTTGTTATTTTGAGGTCTCCCATGATGGATTTTCCCCAGAAAGATGTCCTTTGAGAGAGGCATGAAAATAAATTTGCCATAGTGAAAATATATGATCCCAGTCATAATCAGACACACAAATATTTGCTTGAAGCCAAACATGAGGACTCAAGTCGATGTAACTCGAGCAGGGCCTCTGGAGAGATCTTATGAGAATGAGGCCAAAATCCGGGTGCAGTGATTGATCAGTGGGATACGTAAAAGAGACGCATTGTATAACACAGACTTTTCAACGAGGAGCTGCAACAAACTTCTCATTGCAATGTTCTCCTCGAGGTCAATGCTGGAGCCATAAACCAAGGGTTTTCCCAATGTGTCACCTACTCGAGGGGTATTAGTGTTTGCGTTACAGTGTCTCTCTGTCCTATAAACAATGTGTCTCTTGTGACAGTGAATCAGACAAAGCCTGTCGGCTAGCCTCTCCGGCATCAGGCCTGCTTGCCAGAGATTGGTCGGGGGACTGCTGCAGAGCCATGCCATTTGTCATGCTGTATATTTACAGGCTGTGTCAGCACAGGGCGGGTGGAGCGAGACGTCTCCGCTCTGTGCCTGACTCCATGGACGCCAGGCTCAGAACCTCCCCTCATTCATCTGTTTACTTTCTAAATAGGCCTCTGTTTGGACTTACATCAGTGGGGAGAGAATATCTAAGAAAACGAGGAAGGAAATCTGTGGAAAACAAAGGAAAGGGAAAGAAACTCTCTGTGATAGAGACTGCCCCTCACTGTTCCTGATTACGGCAGAGTTGCAGAGCGCTTGGCGCCATCAAAATCAGCCATCCAGGCCGCCGGGTAGGCCAGACGGGGGAGAGGAAGACTGGTAGTGACGCTTGAAATACCAAGTAAAGGACTGTTCGGAGCGCTTTCAGTGTTTATGTATTTTAGATGGCTGTTTTTGATTTTGTAAAGCAGGAGAAGAAAGACCGACACTTCCCACAGTTACTAAACTTGTTTTGTACACAAATTATGCAATATAACCTGTTTTGATGTGCTACATATTGAATAACTGTATAATTACCTTTTAGAAAGAGTATATTGCCATACATATAACACTATGGACATCAAAACCCTTTTCATTTTTTCCGATTATATAGCTCATAAGAATTGGAGCATGTCACCCTTGTTTATAACCAAGATACAGTTGCTTACAGACACCATCTAACTTAAAGGGATGTGCGGTGATTATTCATTAAATGTAAGATATATTCTGCATACTTTCCAAATATGTACTTGAACACAGTTTTAACATTGCACGACAACTGAGGGAAAACATTTTTTTCTTGCAGAAACAGCAGATGCTGGCTTCTGAATGTTTTTGGTGTACACACCTTTCAGTTTATGTAAAAATCAACAAATGCATTGATTATTGTAAGTGAACTGCAAGTCAACGACCGTCAGATAACTTGTACAGTACTTCAGGCTGAGCGCAACACCTAATAGCTGACCACAGCTGAGGTTTCCTCTGTTTAATGTGAAGATGTACTTTGTAAAACTAATTTCTGAAGAACAATATTGGCCACCACACAAAAATTATAACTTATTCCATTCATGCATTTGTACACGGAATTATGTAGTAACCAAAACCAAAACTGTGAAGTAAGTCAAAACATGCTTCATATTTTAGATTCTTCAAGATAGCCACCCTTTGCTTTGATTACTGCTTTGCTCACTCTTGGCATTCTCTCCATGAGCTTCATCAGGTAGTCACCTGAAATGGTTTTCACTTCACAGGTGTGCCTTGTCAAGTTTCATTTGAGGGATTTCTTGCCTTCTTAATGGGGTTGCGACCATCGGTTGTGTTGTGCAGAAGTCAGGTTGGCACAGTTGACAGCCCTATTTGACAACTGTTAGAATCCATATTATGCCAAGAACCAATCAGCAAAGTAAAGACAAACGACAGTCCATTACTTTAAGAACTGAAGGTCTGTCAGGCTGGAAAATTGCAAAAACTTTGAATGTGTCCCCAAACACAGTCACAAAAACCATTAAGCGCTACGACAAAACTATCTCATATGAGGACCGCCCCAGGAAAGGAAGACCAAAAGTCACCTCTGCTGCTGAAGATAAGTTCATCTGAGTCACCAGCCTCAGAAATGGCAAGTTAACAGCACCTCAGATTAGAGCCCAGATAAATGCCACAAAGAGTTCTAGTAGCAGACACATCTCTACATCAACTGTTCAGAGGAGACTGACCAATCAGGCCTTTAAGGTGAAAAGCTGCTAAGAAACCACTAATAAGGAAAAGCAACAAGCAGAATAGATTTTTTTGGTCCAAGGAACACAAGGGATGGACATTAGATTGGTGAAAATCTGTGTTTTGGTGTGATAAGTCCAAATTTGAGCTCTTTGGTTACACCCACTGTGTCTTTGTGTGATGCAGAAAATGTGATCGGATGGTCTCTACATGCATGGTTCTCACCGTGAAGCATGGAGGAGGAGGTGTGATGGTGTGGGTGTGGTTTGCTGGTGACACTGTTGGGGATTTATTCAAAACTGAAGACACACTGAACCAGCATGGCTACCACAACATCATGCAGTGACATGCCATCCGGTTAGCGTTTAGTTGGACCATCATTTATTTTTCAAGAGGACAATGACCCTAAACACAACTCCAGTCTGAGTAAGAGCTATTTGACCAAGAAGGAGAGTGATGGAGTTCTGTGTCAGATGACCTGGCCTCCACAGTCATCTGACTTAAACCCAATCGAGATGATTTGGGATGAGATGGAGCACAGAGTGAAGGTAAAAGGGTCAACAAGTGCTCAGCATCTCTGGGAACTCCTTCAGAGACTGCTGAAAATACATTTCAGGTGACTACCTCATCAAGCTCATGGAGAGAATGCCAAGAATCAAAGCAGTAATCAAAGCAAAGGGTGGCTATTTTGAAGAATCTAAAACATGTTTTGACTTATTTCATACTTTTACCACATAATTCCATGTGTTCATTCATAGTTTTGATGCCTTCAGTGAGAATCTACATTGTAACTAATCATGAAAATAAAGAAAAAACATTAAATGAGAAGATGTGTCCAAATTGTCGACTGGTAGTGTATATATTAAAACATACAATCAATATTGATTCAATCTGGTCTTGCTGTTTAAAAACCATTCCAATTTTAACTAAATTTTTAAAGAAAGAAAGAAAAGGGAAAGAAATAAATGAGTAAAGTTATTTCACACATTTTATATTGCAATTATGGTTAGGACATACATCTACAGTAGCCTGTAATTGTCTATAAGGTCAGCATATGAGGGGGGCAAACATGGAAAAGGATCACTTACAAGGTTATTTGGAAAAGTTTTGTTTAAAGGTGAACACAATTTTATCATGTAATGGAATGAACCTCCATTCTCATTTCCAAAGATAACAGAGTCAAAATGGCCTTGTATAAATCCTGCCGCTTAATAAAAAAGTGTCTTTTTCTCTGAATTACACATGCGTTATTTGAAATACTGCTTTTGGTGAACTTGATGGCATGGAGTCTCACTACCCTGTTAAAAGCACTTCAAATATTCAGTTTAATTTAATCTTCCATGCGCTTAAAATTTCTTACAGTGAATTAAGAGAATGGCAGGAAATTGCTCTTAACTTATGTAGCGACGTCTCTTCCAACCCTTAATTCTCCATGTTGAAACAGACCAAAAGGGTGGGCATCTCTAACTTATTTTTTTGGTAAAATTTATACATGTAAAAATGTTCAAGACATTTTGAGATAAAGCATAATTAGCAAATTCTTTAAATATCTTAAACAGGCTAATATTTTGCGCTTATCACACTCACTCAAATCAGCAATGCTTCTGTCTCTTGTGTCGCCACAGAAACTCTATCTAATCTCCATTGAAAAGAACAAGAACACCAAAAAACAACAGGACTGGCTGGGGCTGAGGCAAGAGTGAAGAGAAAATCAGCAGTAAAGATTTGAAACAGGAAGAGTGTGGCGTCAGTACAGGCGGGAGATAAGAGCACTGCGTTCCATACACAAACACAGGGTTTCTGTGGCTGAGTGACTCCCAGCTCTCTGGGCGCCCTCACAGTAGCTGTCCTCTCCCCCTGGCTGGCTCCGGACCACAGTCCGTCACCCAGCCCTGTACACAGCAGATCCAGGGGCCTGATACACCCTCAGTGACTCCAGGGGTTTTAAGGGGATTTGTGAGTCCAAAGGACTGACGGCCCCTTCAAACAGGCAACCCTGGAAAAAACTGAGGGGACTTCTCTCCCACGTTGGATTTCAAACAGGTCCCTTGAATAAATGTCATTACAGCTCAACTGACAGGTAACTAATTAATAACAGAAATGTTCTATTTCTACTAATGTGTCTCTTAAAAAATACTACAAACCTAAGAGAGAACTTCTCCAAACAACCACAGCAAAATTCTGTAACACAATCCTCCCAACTTATAAAAGATTGCCCTGACATGCTCTGTTGTTCCAGTTACAAAAGAAAAAACACAATCATCTTGGTAGCAGCAACAGAAAAAACAGATTAACACCGCTGTCAGAAATGGCTGCTGTATTTACATACAGAAGCAGGATCACATACTCCTTTCCTTCACCACAAAACCACTATCTGTTGCAAGCATGCTTCAAATCCTATTATCGGAAAATCCTGAGTCAAATATCCTCCCCTGTGAATCTCACTGGGCCATCATTCAGCAGGCTTGTGTGTGTTATGACAGAGAGGTAGAGAGAGAAAAGACAAACAGCAGAGCAGTCGGCAGAGCTTCTGCATGAGACAGAAAGTGCCAAAAGTGTAATAGCACTAAACCCTATCTTGTGCAACAGTATCATTCTCAATTAACTTCACTTGTGAAAGGAGCTTTGCTAATTTTCTCACAGTCGGGAGACAGAGGAGAGTCTCCAACACCTTCGGAGCTACAGTCAAACAGCTGCAGGTTCCACACTTCAATGTTGCAAATTTTATACCAGGCAGACATTGTGTGTGTGGATAAGAAGCAAGGAAGACTTTGGGAACAGGGTTAAAGGCTGGGAATCCTAGCTGGGTTAATAAAAGTAGCCCGTGGGGCACTGTTTTTCCAGGCGCTCTCTGTGATGTTTGAATGTGAACTCAAACAAGCCTTCATTATGTGGCCACAGCCCTGGAGCCCCTGGTGCTGGGAGAGAGGCCCTGCCACTGACAACCATGGCCTGCTGGCGGATGCAGACGCCTTCCCTTCTGCTATGTCTCTTTCTCTCTTTTCACTCCCCCCACCTCTGATCCCTTTCTTCACACTGCTCTTAGCCTCTAATCCTGCACTCCCCCTCTCTTTCTTCTCTAGGGCAATCCTTCCACCTCAATCCCTTTACCTCTCTCGCCGCTGCTCTTATTCCTCCTTCACCGCCGCTTCTCTGATTTCTTCCTTTCCACGCATTTTTCCAATCATTCTCCATGAAGGACAGCTTTTAAACTGACCCTTGTCGGACCTGGAAACCTGTAATCCAACATATTTGTCTGTGGGTTTAGTTTGGTATGAATGTAATTTTTTACCATACAGTGACAGCTGCCAGACATGTGTGGGTATGTGCCTCTGGACGTACTTCATCATGTTTGGTGGTCCACACAATGCTGACCCCTGCATGAAGTAACAGCAATTGATTTTTCATAACATACACTCATCCATCATAGTTAAGCACAGTACATCATAATCTCAAATTGACACTTGTGAAAACATCCATTATCGCTTAAACACAACATTATCATTGGCCTGGTGTGCCGCTGCAGATGTTTCATGGGTAGCTTGGAACTGAGAGCTGCACAGGACTCACTATCCTCTTCTGTTAGCCCATTTTTCCAAGAGTTAGTGTATAACATTACAGAACGCTCTTTAAAAAGGTTCTGTGTTTTGATATGCTGCACAAAAACGGAGAAGGGAACAATTCAGCTTCTTGAGGGGGAGATGAAAACACAGAAGACAAGTAGGTAGAGAAAGAGGACAAAAAGAATGAGAGACAGACACAGAGGGAACTAGAAGGAAGAGATCTGTAATTAGAACCATCTTTTCTCCCAGTGATTGCAGCCCAGTATTTCCCAAAGCGGTGGTAAAAATAAGCCCTCCTCCTCTCTTCAGTCTGATCCAAAGACACCCGCTGTGTCACTCAGGCCACATCCAGACAGAAATGATTAAGAGCACTGACAATATTAAACTTCTGGGAAGTCTGAAAGGCCAAAGATATGAGATGGTCAAGACCTGAAAACAGATCAGCGCATGGTGCTGGAGAAATAACACAAGCCCGACATCTGAATTCAGTTTCAAAGTATTCAACATGTATATTTGCGTCTTAATAACGTCTACCTATGCTGGGCAATAAACAGATGATACTGTCTAAGGCTTGAACCACTGGAAACAAAACCATAGCAACTCAAATTAGGAAACAGTCAGCTAGTAATTTGATAATGTGAATGTTTCTAACAGATTTTGGTATTCTCTAAAAGTTCTAAGCTGAAGAGGTCCACTGAGTGATGGCAACATAAAAAACAGCTGTGGTTTGCATGATGTTACTGCAGATAACTAAATATATGTAAGTAATGATAATGTAAATGTATGTAAATTATTTAGATCTATAATTTTGTGCCACGCAGTAACCCCTATGGCAAACCTAAATACAGGGGGTCCTCGGTTTACGACGTCCTTGACGTACGGTGTTTCGTCGTAATGTCGGAACTGGTTACGTGGAACTAGTTGGTGAGCGGACTGAACAATAAACATTGAAACCTCAACATGAACAACAATATCAGTTCGTTACAATATTCTGTTATCTTCTTGTGAAATGACTTATACATGCATGAAAGTCATTGGTATTCATGACTTATCTGAAGAACTGATCAATACCACGATGCACGTAATGGCTTTGTTTACATTTTCACCAGAGTTCTGATTTCCGGCAAAAATCGATCTACATCGATTTGTAAGAACAAAACTCTGATGCAAGTCAAGGACCCCCTCTATACACAGTCAGCAGGCACATGCAAACATCAAACTTGTCAGCAAACAAGGTGCAAAGGACCATTTTTCCACTGATATCTTTTAGACAATAATAGATAATAGACAATACTAGACGGCATTTTGTCCAACTGTGAGACAGCTCAGCCATTCTGTTAACATCCTTGAGACTTTGGCGTATGATGTTCTGTTGCCTTCACCAGAATCTGTCTGCAGCCACTGATTAGATCTCTATTTTGGGCCACGGTGACTTATGGAACTGGCCTGTTCCTGTTACTCCATGTATTTCCAAATGGACAAAATGATTCATTATCATAGAAACTACTAATGCAAAGGTACTGTATTGTAAAACAGTAAAATGTTCTGCCTGTAGTTCATATCTTTGTTGTTTTTGTGTTAAGGGACTAAAAAAAAATGTATTTATTCATAATATATTTTTAAAATTAACTGGCAAATGAATTGGTTATCGGAATTTTTTTCTGCCAAATTTCGGAATCGGCCTCAAAAAAATCTATATCGGTTGGGCCCTATTTGTTACTGATAAATAAATAAATAAATGACCACTTCACAGTTCTGGACAGGATGCCTTCTAAAAAATAAAAAAATATATAAAAAATAATAAACAGCAGAGCGTGTTTAATTCATAGCTATGCTGGAGCTGTGACACCTCCTGCAGCAAAGAAGCTGATTGACATGGAAACACTAAACACTCTCCAGGAATCCTAAATGCGTGTTTCATCAAGTGGTGTTGATAAGTCAGCATATTCTACCGCTAAGGATCCTCAGAGTATCAGTGTCGAAGAACTCCTACTGTGTTGGGTCTCGCACCAGGCTATTACGGGGTGTCTTGCTGATCTCTCCTGTGGTGAGCACTTGGAATAGGTCACCTAAAATGGAGGGTGAGAACCACTTCGGAGTTTGGGCAATTTGAAGTCAACACCACTGAACAGTTTGTCCTGTTGAGAGGTCAGCCGTCCTCACTTCCTTATAACCTCTGATCTCCGACTTCTCGCCTCCAGCATGGTGCTGTCTGCTCTGCCCTGACTGCCTGTCAGTCTGACCGCCTCATTCTGAAACACTATCATGATCTCAGCACCGTCTTACACAGAAGTGCATTTTAGTCTGAGTGGGTCCTTGCTAGAATAAAAAGTAACAAAGAATCATCATCCAGTGAAAAGTCAGAATAAAACACAAAAACAACACGTTTTATGCCAAAGTGGCATAGATCACACAAGAAACATTGTCCTTAGCATGCACAGGGGGATGAGAGGAATTTGTTCTAATATGTAAAGTCAAATGTGTTTTTATATTTAGTTTTGCTTTCTTTTTTCAACATAGTCTTGTGTTTGACTGGTCTAAAGCTGAATTAGTCATCCCTGAAATATCTGAAAAAGATTTCATTTCTTCATGTGGTGTGTGTGACTTCCTTTTGCATATAGAGACATGGCCTGGTATGAAAGCACTGTCAGCACGGACTGGAGTCAGGACTCCTTGGCCCACAGATGTGCGTTTGAAAACAGTGAGAGAGTCCTTGCAGATTCAGAGCATCTCAGCTGGTCTCTTAGCAGGCCCTACACTCTGAATAATGTGATAATACGGGGACTGAAAATAAGGACAGTACACCTAACGTGCTGCAGTGCAGGGTCTGCCTACCTGTTGATTACACTGGGTGTTGGGTTAGGCACTGAACAGCACCTCTGCTGCTGGCAGACAATTACAAATTAAATACTGTTTAAGCCAGAGGTACCCATTAGGTAAGTGTATCTCAAGAAAGAAATATCAAATCAAACTATGAATTTCCTGAATGTTCAGGTAATCAATTCTGATAAAAATCCAAAAACGAACTGGTAGTCAATGCAGCACACACACATGCATTAAATTTGATTCTAGTTAGCTTGTGAGGACTGTAAACGCTAAGCATCACGTAAAAAAAAACTACCTTGCAGCGTAATTGTACAATAGCATTATGACTATTCAGGTTGACGTCAGCATATGTTGAATCAAAGCTGTAAAATAATGTGTTCAGCTCTGGAACAATTGGCATGTCGGTTTGCTAAAGGAGTCTGAATGGTACTGAATTAGCCACAGTCATTTTGACTCAGGGTGATTTCAAATCATTCTGCAGCAATGCAGCACAACAAAAAATAACCTCAGAAGTTCTAATGTACAGAAGAATTTCCCTGTACCATGTTGAACTGGATAAGACATAGTTCGGGGGAGGCTGGCATGGAGAGTTGGGGTTGTTGGGTCTGCGGTGTCGGACAGAGCTGGGACACTGTCTCCTATTGATCTGCACCCACGGCACCTCTGTGCAGACTGTTGTTGAGAGCAGGTCTGCCGACCTTTTCTTTACAGAGCCGGGCAGATCTAAATGGTGCCGCAGCCCAGCGGCTGGGATGTGCAGTGAATACAGTCTGCACAGATAAACAGTGCCTTGTTTAGCCATTTCTTTGCCGCTGCTGAGCCAGCTGATAACAGCGGCGGGAGGGCAGACGGCCCTTGGCGGCATTGGACAAGGCCTGGGGAGGCAGACACTCTGGCAACAGCAACCTCCCTTCCCACATCCCTCACTCTCCCCCGGCGTGGCTAATCTCACTTCTTTTCTTTTTGTCTCTTTTACAGAGTGGGACTGTGCAAGTTAATTGCCAAAAGAGAAAAAACTAACAGTCAACATGTTAAGCAGAAAGAACAGAGAGAAGATAAGCAACCAGGAGACACTCATTGCAGTAGCAGTTAATACATAATGGCACAGTCATGAGCACGCACACATCACAAGCATGAATGATACTTCTCTTTAGTTTCTTAACAAAAATCTTTTCATTCCACAAAGGAGAAAAGATTTGATTGGATTATGATGGTCTGAAACCAACTGAGCTGAATACCAGATGAAATTACATTCATTTTGGACACTGCAGACCTCAGCGTAGAAACAAAGTTAGTGTGTAGATAGGTCTACTACAGGCCCACATTACAGAGAGCAGAGATGGGAGCTGAACTGCTCTCCCCCTCAACACCACAAGCTGTCGTCTCATTGTCTTGGCTCATCACCAGGCGCTGGAGTAATTGCAGCAGTGTGGCATTGTGGGGAATAGTTTGCATTCCTACTTTCACAAGGAAACTTTCCCTCCCTCACATTGCAACCTGCCACAGATAAAACATGTCTCAAACATAGTTGTTTCCATTGTGGCTCTGAGACAAACTGGCTATATGCATTTGTCTGGAGCAGAAGAGGGACAGAGTAGCCTCCTGCAATAATGAACTACCCTGTATGGTTTAAGGAAAGGTGGAGGGGATGATGTGTGTGTGTGTGTGCGTGTGCGCGTGTGCGTGTGTGTGGCTTAAGGTGGCAAAGGTTGTGGTGGGATTGCCATGAGTCACTAGTGATTAATAGAAAAAAGCCACAAAAGTGGTGTAGTGTGGTGTTTAAAATGTGTCAGTGTGTGGAGAGCCTGTTAATAGCCTTAACTGGCAACTTCAATGGAGCTAGTTCGATGTCAAATGCTATACAGAACTAGGACATTAGAAAGAAGCTGGATGTACTTTATCCAGCCACAGCTTTCCCCTAACCATTTCAAGTTATCATCTTAGGCTTTAGGACCCTGCTGATAGCCCAAGCATACCAAAGAATGAGCAATCAATAAAGTTGGAAGGTTTTGCCTAGACAGTCCCTCCAGAACCACCTCACCCCCCATATTCTTAACTTAAGAGGCCACATCTGTTTTTAATTTCCTTGCCGCCGTGCTACAGAGTTACACAATCATGATCAAGTGTGCTTTCTGAAAGGCAGAAACACTTACAAATACAGACAAGGACTCATGCCAATACCAACACAAACATACACCCTTTTATGGCACACCAAAGGAATGAAGAACAAGATGTCACTGTGATCACTGGTTCTAGTAGATATGTTTAATAACATGTTGCTGGGTTACACAAATACGCCTGAAGGTGTTGTGAAATCAATAATTGCAAGAGATAAGGTACTTTATCATAGAACTGCACACTATTAAAATGTTTAAATGGTGCAACTGGATCACATGAATCACTGTTTTTGTCCTTGACACCCATAACTGGATTTACCTTTCATTGTCACAAGTATGACTGTGAAGAACAGCAAATGATATAAATTCTGGTATCATATTTTTTTAGCCACAGATGTGTGGGCATCACAAATTACACCACACAAAAGCCTGGTCATTTTAAAATTTAATCTGGCTATTGTGGCTCTGTGGGTCGTGCTTTGGGAAATGAGGCATTACAAAACTGTGTATCAGGGCAACCGACAGAAGCTCCTTGTAGCTTTTCAAACCAAGAAATTAGCTGCATGGAAAGGCCATTTTGCATTCATGGATCTCCATTAAGGGCAACTTGCTAGCTGACCTATTCACCCTTCATATTCATCCAAACACACCAGTTTGTTTTTGTTTATTTCTGTGTAGACTGTGTTCGTGCTGGAGAGATGAAAGATGGCAGTGAGATGAAATTGTTTGTTTGCACACTTCCAGTGTGATGCCAGTGCCAGATGCCAATGCCAGAATCCAAGGTTTGCAACATTGTTCTGTTCTTGACCTGTAAGTGGTGAGTCATTTACACGTTAGCTTGAGTTACAATTGTTACAGTTTTCTATAATCTCTCACTACACTCACCATTGGCACTGGGCAGCCCCTATGAGGAATTACAGCCACGTGCCATCTATTATTTTTTTCTACATACGAAGCCAGGAGCCTTTTTTTTGCTGTTTTTATAGTAGAAAAGTATATCTCACATTATCTTGAACATCTATGGATGCAAGCTTGGGACACCATGAAATTGCACCTTTGCGTCATATGCAGAGGTATGAAGTTTGTCAGCAGATGGAGATCTCTAATGCAGTGAGCAAAATGTCTGTTGCAAGTGGCTAATTTCTTTGTGTACTTTCATTCAAACCGTTTTAGATATCATCCTTGCAACATCCTTGTTGTTTCCCACAGTGACTACATCTTGGGAGCACAACTAGAGTGAACCTCCTGAGAATTCCCTGGTAAGTTACACGACTGGAAGGAAGCCATTGGCTGGTTGGCTCCAGCACTAAGCTCCTCATGCAGACTATGACAGCCAATATGACTCAAGATCAACTTACACTGCACTTCTCAAGTAGCTCTGTGATTCCTGCAGTTACACTTAGATGTCCAGTCATGATCGCTGTGGAATCTTTCAAGAGCTTCTACATCTCACTGGGTTGTGATGGTAGGATTTTGACAAACAGCTGTAAAATTGTGAAAGAAGGTAGTTACTTATATCACAGCAACACAACATATTATGGAATCTTAAGTATCATCCATATCGAAATATTTATCCAGAGACACTTTCTTATTGACGTGTTTGTTTGTTTTTTTACCGCTCATGACAAAGCACTGTAGTGACCACATTTTTGTGAGTATTCCTTTCTTCCATTGTGATCTCATGCTGGCATTCCTTTGGCTTTTTTTCACAACTGTGCCAGTCCAGACCGGCTCCGCTCTGCCAAGCACCAACATAGCACGGTTGGTTTATGGCATTCTCTGATTCTGTCAAGCAACCCATTATAATTATCAGTGCAATTAGCTGATTCACGGCATTTTAACAATCTGTCTGAACATACTCAGACACCTTAACAGTCCAAGTTTATATTCCCACATATTTCAGAAAGCGCTCTTCTGTGCTGTACGGGTGCCGATAAAACAACGTTAAAATTTAGATAAACAAATTCATAAATTACACTGACATATATGGACATGTGCTAGGTACTTCTGTCACTGATGCAAGTCCAAGAAAATAAAGCCAGTTTTCCAGGAGCATACCATTGCGCCCTTCTCATTGCCTTGCCCCTACCTTATTGCACAACACCCAACAATAATTACATGGTAAAGGTGCACCGATGGCATCCATCAGAGTAGGAAATTAACTTTCAGCAACTTACAATGACCGACACAAAATTGTTTGAATTCAGCAGCCGCTCAATATTAATCATTACTTTGTATCTGAACAATAATAACCTCTTTCATATTTCACCTGATTTTGGCTGCTGCTAAATACCCCCTCCTGTTATTCAGCATTATGTTTTTTTTTTGTTTTTTTTCAAAATAAGATACTACTAAAAACTATACATGAATGACAAATCCAATAAGGCCTAAGACTGGTTCTTGGTATTGGCAGACGCCTAATGAAATACATGGAACATTGACAGGTGCTGAAAAAAATTATATTAGCACACCTCCTAAACATCTTTGTCACGAGAAAATATCTTTGTCTGCGGTCTAAAGCTAACAGAAGCTATACATTTAAGATTTCATTCAAATTTGCCTGTCCACCACCATCAATTACACACACTAGTCATGAGTTAGTGCCAGACAAAGCAAACAATGACCTGACCCCAGTGATGGAGATAGAGTTAGCATGTCACCAGAGGCCGAGTGATAGCATTTCTGACCTATGCCTCTGGCCAGCTTTGTGCCTGGCTGGCGCTCTGCTGGTGCCATTATGTCTTTCCCAACCAGCTGATTGAATGTTTCTTGTCTTTTTCTCACAGCAGATTGCAAACTGTCTAGCCATCCTTGAATACTCCCCCTCCGCACTCTCAACTCCACCCATATCGTCAAGCTCGACTGCACACAGTGAAGCAGTGAACGCTCCCAGTGCTATCTGCTTCATCACACCCTGATGATAGTGTGGAGACTGGCGTCTGAGCCGGCAGATAGCTGTCAGCCACTCTGTTCAGAAATAGAGATGTGCAAGAAGGGAAAAATATTACAGACAGTGTGGTTCTTTAGTTTCCATCTTTAAATTCTATTTGTAACACACGCAGGCATATACAGTACAATGTGCATCAAAATGCTATTTATGACTGCCTCTGACATAGAATTAAAACTTGCACTTCAGAATAGAAGGTAATACATGTTTTTTTTTTTCCTTTTTAAACACTGTTGTTGGACAATCACAGGTTTTAACAGTTGAATTCACCAATGTGTTATCACCTCAATTCTGGTTTGTTTCTGAGGTAATCTTTGTGGTTTTCTATAAAAAGATAGAGATACACAATAGATATTCTCTGTCTGTTGCACTTTATATCTCTAGCCAATGTTGAGCTCTATTAGAAACATAATATGCAGGAGAACGTGCCTCGCTACATGTCTTCTTCCTCTTGACTTTCTCTTTAGTTGAAAGGTGAAGTGACTGCAGTTCAGATGTTGAGTGCTGGTCTACTGTGTATGTGTGCTGCTGCTTCCTGTCGACTGTAAGTCTACTGGTCGTCTGGCGATGGGGTCACAGCACAGGACTTTGTATTCAAAGAAGAGAACAAACAAGGGAGACCTTGACCCTGCAGACCCTCCCCCACTGCCCAATCTCCGTCCAAATATCTAAAGACTCTGACAAAAACTTACATTCACACTAGGGATGTGCGTGGGCAGCTACTGGAGAGAAATACTCATTCTGTTCCCAAGTTAGGCTTGAAGATCAAAAGTCTGAATTATCCCTTCTTTCAACATTCTCATTAGTGAGAGACTACAACATAACATGGGTATGTTTTAAAACAAATCAACAGCAACTCTTCAAGGCAGTGAATCCTTAGCTTTTCCAGTTCACTGGCTGCTGTGACTGTACACATGCTAAGCGGGGTCAGTGGAGACTCCCAGTAAATGGCCGTGTCGCCAGTGCTCTCTGCTGCTGAGTTGACTGACGAAATAATGAACCGCACAGGCTTGTTTGATTTCCTCTGGAGACAGCTGAGCGGGAGTCTGATCCACATACAACCTTGGCTCCCACTAACACAATCTGCTTCAACCTTCTCTTTCTCTCTGTCTCTGACCAGGAGACAGTGTCTATGCAGACCTTTTTAGGTTACATCTATGCACTTTGATTTATTGTAAATTAAAAAGCTCGGGAGCTCAGTTGCACAGCTAAAATGCCCTCACTGACTGCCTCACCACGCTCCACAGTGTCTGAGATGGATATCATTTCCTCTCATGTCCATTTCAATGCTATTCCAGCAGACCAGACCAACAATTCACATGAAACTGTGTATTTCCAAGCAAAGTTTCATTTTTTTCACCCCTGAAGTTCGTGGTGCACAGTGATCATGCTAAAATTAGACAGCTGGCATGTGGGTAGTTTATGGACCACAATATTATGTAGCTGTACATATAGACTGTGCTGTCAGGTACAAAAGAGTGAAAACAGTGATTTTGGACAAACTGTACTGCATTATGGCAGTAACATAATTATGGGTCCATGATATTCCAGTGCAAAAGTCAGAGAGATGGTAAAGGCATAGTCATAAAGGAGCGCACCAAATTCAGTGTTTTTCTAGGAAAAGGAGGTTGGCTAGCATGCAGGCACTCAGTGGTGATGTGTCTTGGCAGGCACAGATAGGGGCAGTGCAGTCATGGACCCAGTCATCATCATCTGGCCGCACATTCCTACCCTATCTGTGCAGTAAACTGGATCTCCTTCTCCGTCTTATCAGCTGTCAGGAATTTTCTATCAGAGGCCCTCTTTCTCTCTCACTATCTCTTCTGCTCTCTTATTCGGACTCCCTTGGTCTTTTTTTTCTCTTCCTGTCCCTTCCTTGAAGCTGCAGAGCTGACACAGAGCAGAAACGGTTAATGCTCATTAAGATAAGGAAGCAAGGAGACGTCAGGCGGCTCCTAGGACAGGCTGGAACCTAAACAGCTTCGGTGCCTCCTGCGTCACCACAGCAGGAGGCCCTCTGCCCCCTGGATACACCACACACAAACCATACACAAACTAACACACTGAAACGTTCAATAACTATGATTAACCTGACGAACTATTCGGGCCCATTTCTCTAGATTTCTTTCTTGGTTGATGCTACGGGTATGGACCCGTACCTGTAGCATCTGTACTAGAGGTACGGACCCGTTAAGGTCACTGAAGAGCTGGCGCCAGTTAACTACTATTTGCTGCACATTACAGGCAGTTTATATGAATGACTTTGATGGCGAACATTGTATAATTTAACCAAAAATACACCGTTTCCTCTCACACTTTAGACATTTCAGTTTTTACGCTTTTAGACGCCGTGTCTAAATTGTTTGAAGTCCAGTTCCTATTAATTAGTTTACCGCGTTCAGTGGTGGAAGCGGCTGACGAACTCCATTGCAAATGTTCCCATTTAATTTCGGACGCTAATTTACAAGATAAAATTAAGGATGTCGAATATGAAACAAACACTGGCGAATGATGAGGAGCAGCTCTTTAATTCGGCATGAATTTAAAAAACCCACAAACTCGATTTACTGTGATATTGTGAGATTTGTTTGTGGTTATGTAACTTAGCCATTCAACAGAGTCCGCTAACATTAAAGTGACTGACGTGCAGTGTCTGTGTTGACAGACGTAGAAAATACGTCAGGGTTTTGTTTAGGTTGTTAATATGTAATAGTCTGTCGCTACTTTTGAAGGTAAAAAAAATACTTGTAGTTTGCTGGCTGTGAGTTCCGCCATTTGTTTTGTTTGCTGTTTGTGCTTTATTAGAACAGGGTCACGTGAATAAAAAGTTTTGCTATTTTTAATAGTAGTGCTGATTTCAACCCCCAAATCGCTGTTCGTGAAAAAGTCAGATAATGATATTTATAAGACATTATGCATGATAGAAAAGAGAACAGCAGATGACTGATATGACAGGCTCGGCACGCAGATTCACCTCGAATCACGGAAGCGCCTTCATCACTCGGATTACCAAGCCGGCTCATTAATATTTATGTACGTCGGATTACCAGCCAATCACAAAGCGTGTTCATCAGCCAGCTCATTAATATTCATATACGTCTCATTAATATTTATGATAAGGGAAAGTGCCGTATCCGTAGGCCACAGGCTACGGATACGGGTCCGTATCTGTAGACACTACCTTCTTTGGTTCTTGTTAGGCGTTTTACAAACAAAAAAATATCTCAATCTGGGAATGCAAAATTGTCTAAATTTTGCCTTCCCAAATTGAGGTATTTTCCATCAATACATGCATGTTTACAAAACATATTTTAGAGAAACTGCAAGTGAAACTACATTTCTTCCTAACTGTGTGGAAAATTATTTGATTTTTTTCTGATTTGAATTGATTTTATTTTCCACCTTCATTGTGTCTTTAAATGTTTCTCCAATGTTTTTCTTTGTCCTGCACAAAGTCACTGAGGCTGCAAATCAAAAAAAATGCTTCATTCAAACTGCATTTTTACCTGTTACACCACAAAATATTAATATTGACCCGAGAGGCCTGCACCTTATGTCCAATCTCCTTCTCTCATTTCTACCGTAGAAGGTCTGATAAAATGACCCTATTAATAAAGGCAGAATTAAGACAAAGTTTTACAATATAGTTTTCCTGAAGTTCATATCTCTTATAGCAATTTTTATGTATGCATACACTTGACCATGAAAATGAGGTTTTACAGTGCATTCTTTTATTTAGGATTATTCCCATTTGCATAATATTGGCATTAGAAATGAATATTCATGATTATGGTATATTATTGAAATCCATCTAAACTACAATGTCTAAAATGATTTGTGAACTTTTGACACAACTTAAATTCTCTTAAATTTAAAGTTACTATGATGAAATTTTATGGCATCTCTGCAGATGTCACATTAGATGAATCAGTCTTTTAAGGAATGAATGCCAGTACACTGCAGGTTCTCAGGTAGCGCCAGAGAACATGACTAAGTGTGGTTTGGGTGTTGTCTGTGCTACTATCACTAACTATCAGCACAGGTGCATACTTAGACAATGATTACCTTTTGTAGCGATTAAACTGGATTCCAGTAACAACTAGAGTCCTTCTCGATAAAATGATAGCAGTTCAAACTTTCCTTGAGGTCTCAGCATGCACAGAGAATCTGAAGCCAGCTGTCCTGCTGTGAAGCACAGTACTTCCCTGTAGGACGTTTACAGAACTGTTTGGGTTCACTGCAACACAGACTACCACATCCCAACTGTCTTGTCCTGCATGTCATTTTAACATCTGGCCTCCACACAGGGAAAGCTAAACTATGCTTACAATTCAAGCTACTGCACCTATAATCCTGTAGTATCAAAGCAAAGGCAGAGGGGTCTCTCTTTCCTCCTCTCCCTCCCATTCGACCCTGTGTGATGACAGACCCCTGAGAGGAGCCCTTTGTTGGTAATTGAGCTTACCTCATTTTCAAAATACCAGGAGCCCTGCAGGATAATAAAAATGTGCCTATACTGGGGTACATATTTCTGGCAGAATCCAAACACAGCTATACACAGAAAACAGAGCTGCACTTGTTGAATTAAACCCAAAAGAGGTGAAAGGTTTATTTTTTTCATTCCCTCACTTTTCTTTGGTCAAGCTTTTTTTCGTGCTGACTTAACTACAGTGGGAGAGTGGCCTTGTGTGGAGACTGGATTGCTGGGACCTTAGTAATATCCACCAGGAAGCCTGTAATTACTCAGACAGCACTGCTGCCATCAGGCCACGCCTCTAGCACTCTGCAGGCCCAGCGGCCTGTAAACGTGTCAGTGGCAGGATGTCTCTCCTCCGCTCATACACTTTCTACACACAACACGAATGTTGGACACGCTCTCTCAAAGCATATAAAGTAGAAAAGCAGCCTAGAGTCTTTGCCTATTTGCACTGGCTGATGACACAAGAATGCTCTTGGGCCTTTAACTGCAAAACACAGTTCTGCATGTTAGCATGACTCCTTCAATAAAAAAAGGGACATCATTTTAATTGAAAGTCACCACTAATTATCTCTCCAATAATAGTGCAAATTATTTGGAAGTTCTCTCACTAATTCGCATGCCATTATAGCAAAAGACAGGAATGTTCCTGATGGATTTCACATAACAGTGCAATGTGAACAATGTCTTCTATACAATTGTTGGAACGAGCATTACAGAGTTGCACGTGATCATACATAGGCACACAGGAATGCTTTTCTCCTAACAGTAAGTATCTGCTATCTTGCCATCAGCATGGAGGCTGGCAGACACAAGTCTTTGAAATGTGATCCCTGTCCCAGCCAAGTCTTGCCTCCCTTACCCTAATTGGATGATTATATCCAGAACAACATTATTTTAACTTGGAGTGAGAGGAGGAGTCCTTTAATGCCGAGTAAATTCCTCTTGATGCAAAGAGTTACCAACTTGACACTGTTACATGAGTGCCAGACTGGCTAAAAGTGTTAAAGCGTAAACATCTTCCAAATTCTTGGTGAATACAGTTTCTTGAGTTGAATGAAAAACACGATTTCAGCATGTCAAAACATAATGGATCTGTACCGTCAACATGGGCAATTGTATTTCACATAGGTATGTACGCTATGGCAGAGATTAGTACGACGCCGACTTGCAAAATTCTTGCTGAATCCCTGAGAATTTGTCAAGAAGAGCAACTGGAATAGTGACACAAAACTAGTCCAAATGAAACAAACCCATTTTACAAAGCAGAAGAATGTTTACTGTGTAAACTGTTCCCAGCTTAGCCTAAAGAACTGTAATATTGTCGATGCTGGTCAGAGTGCATTCCATCTCAACATAAGAGGGGTCTTCAGTGGTCTGGGGAGATGTCAGATTGCACGCCTACTTGGTTACTTAAACATCCATTTGAAGGCTATGTCAGGACAGGGAACAAAGGAGGGCTTGGATTGGTCTTGTCAGCGCTTCAGTCATTTCAGTGGTCATCTGTGTATCAAAAAAATCCTAAAAACAGACAAAGCCTCTAGAATATTTGCTTAAACTTTCAATGCCCCATAATCATGCCAGTAATGATAGTGTGTTTGCTTTGTCCAAACACCAGGGGCTCTGTTCTAGACACAGAAACATACACACATACAGCAAATACACACACACACAGGGCTCTGGGACGTTGACGGATGTGAAGAAATTATAAGGTACCGAGTCTCCTTCAAGTCAATTAAATGCACAAAGTACACAAACATAGGAGGACTATACTAAAATCATACTCAACTCATACTCAAGAAAAAAAAAAGTTTGCAAAATCACAATGTTCACAACATGAGCAACCAGTTGTTAGTAGTTTGACTCACTCAAAGTCAACTAGACACAAAGAAAGCAGAACAAGCAGCTGATTTTCTCCTCATGAGTGTTACATATTACTCAGGCTATGTTTTCCTACAAGTCAACAAATAACTTTATGTATCCGTAGTAATGAGAAACACCTGAATGCTCTATGATCCAGGGATGCAAATGCATTTGATTCAGTGGCAACATATTCCTGAGTAATTTTGCTGGGA
This sequence comes from Acanthochromis polyacanthus, assembly GCF_021347895.1. Lineage (NCBI taxonomy): Eukaryota > Metazoa > Chordata > Actinopteri > Pomacentridae > Acanthochromis > Acanthochromis polyacanthus. The sequence continues at coordinate 12,420,564 of NC_067120.1, read as the reverse complement.
GACATTAAAAGCTTGAATAAACATACATTTAAATATCAAAGGCTTGGGGTAAAAAAAAAAAACATCTACCCAGAAGGAAAAATTGTACAACTACCTTCAATGTGCCAAGCAGCTTGCCAGTTGAAAACCAGGTCATGGAAAATTTAAATATTCAACACAGAGACATGGCAAAACCACTGTTACATAAGGAGTCCGATACCATTGTCATTTTTCATTTTAAAAAGCCCTTTGTTTACCATAGCAAGAAATTCAGCAGGCAGTCGGTGTGTGTGTCTGAATTAGTGTGTCAAGTCACACAAGCACGCTTCAATTCATGCACAGTCATTTCCTCTCTGTTGACTGAAGTGAGTCAGAATAAATTACAGCGACACAAACGCAACACTAAATCAAATCCTGATGTATGCATCACTCTTGTCACCTCTGGCCTGTACACTGCATTAACAGTCTGCTGTGTGCCAAGTCATTACTGGAGCAGCAGTCTAAAACTATGCTATTACATCGTTTTCTAAATACAGTGCATCCTGTCACGACACTGAGCTAGTGTGAGCAAGAAAATAAGAACTCGTTTCCTGAATGCACCACAGAGGGAATTAGCATTAGCCTTTTCACAAGGTCAGGGTTCACATCAGGGGTATGGTGGTAGAGAAATCACATGACCACGTCACTGCTGACTGATGTTTGAGGTTAGGCAGGTGAACAAACACTTCACTCCACATTCTGAACAACATGCAGCAGCTTCTGGGGAGCTGATGCTTTCATCACCTGGAACACAGCTGGACATAATGTTCTCAGACTCTCTTCTTCTCTCACACTGAAAACTATTTTGTTTCTAATTAAGATTTCTATGCCTGATATTCCTGGCATCCTTACAGTACTTATCCAGTATTACTGTGTACATTTTGTGCCTTGTATGGATCATCATTGTTGTTGAGTTAGATAACCCCAGTTCAGTTTTTTTTAATTCCAAGTCTCATACAAGACTCTTCTATCTGGTGCAGGGGGGAAAAAAAAGCTTTTCAACTGTCTTCCATGGTACAGCCGTTTCCTAATCCAAACAAAAACAGCAGATAGAAATGGAATGTACTTGCTCAATTAGTTTGATGTAAACTCATTTTAAACACTTTTGATATTGTCACACTGATACTTTATATTATTTAAAATTTCCATTCAAAAAAATAGTAGAACCTACGGAAAACACTGAAAAGAATATGATTTCATAAAGAATTTGAACAGTCTGGAATTTCCTTCAGGATGAGGCAAATTGCTCACAAGCAAGCACAAGCAGCACATTTTTCAAAGATTATTTTCTCCGTTTCATATTATATTGAAAATAGGCACAAATTGGAGCCAAGTGAACAAGGATTCAAACATGTATACTATTATATGAATAAGAAACAAAGCCTTCAAGACTAATAGACACATTGCTGCGCTGCTGATGCTTTTTTCTTGTTGGTTGAGTCAGAACACACATGTATACTACAAAAATCACTTGGCATGTGTTTGCCAGACCTGGATGGCATTTCCTCTAAATGCAGCAGACAAAGACTAACCCAAAAAACACATGTCGCAGTACAAAAAAATAAATCATGACCAAGGGTGTATATAGACTAAAAGTGTCCGACAACCAAGGCTTTGGTTTGTTTGTTCCCTGTCACAGGCTGACTGGATTCATTAACATTTAGCCATTGGCAGCAGCTACTTTGGCATAGGCTTGAGCTGGAGGATGACCACAGCTGTGCAGAGATGAGGACATGTCTTCTCTACCCACCTATCCACACTCAACCTTACTCCACCCCACACAGCACCCTCCTCTGGCACATATCACTTCCCTCCACCCTTGCACTAGTGTCACCTGGCCCTGCCCTTAGTGTAAATGTATTGAAAATTTATGCTTAGGTTCAACAGAGGTTGTTAATTCAGGGTAAAGCTTGGGAAAGGTCATCAGAATTTATAAAACCACCATGGAGTTGAGTAAATGGGTGTATTTCAACAATCTAGTAGTTCCTAAATTAAGATAATTAAGTGCTTCCACTGCTGTCTCTTACACAAAACGGGCATCCGAGATGAGAAACAGTTTGAGTCACGACAATAATGTCAGTCATCTCGGTTTCATTTGAGATGCCTACATATGTGAACGTTTCAAACACACTTGAATAATGGCAGAGGCAACTGACAACAAAAGTATAAGACTGAAGAAAGATAGTCATATAACCTCACTGGTATGGAAAGTCCAGCATCAAACAGACCTTGCACAGCTTGCCTGGCCTGAATATATGGTGACCCTAATTAAAAAACTGTCACTTGCCATCCATTTACTTCATTGAGGAACTACCTGAAGGTTAAACTGACCTAATTAAACTAAAAAAAAAAAACTGAGGCTGAATAACTGACTAGCTATAATCAGACCTGAAAACATGAAACAACCTGTTATGCAACATTTTCTGTGGAGGACACTGAATATCTGGTACTCAATCCATGTTTGCTAACGGTGTTTAGCAACAGTCACTGTTGAAGACGTATGGTTACAAGGAAAGAAGAAAAAAAAATCTAATGAAATCACAAATTTTCCATAGAATTAGCAAAAAATGATTAAATTTGAACATATCATCCAGCTCTACTAAGGAGGCTTGTGTTTCCAGTCATTACCGCTTTGTTTTGTCTAAACTCCCTCAGCTCGCCAGGTACTCCCCCCTCCACTCCTCCTAACCCTCACTCTCACCCACAATGCACCTGGAGCAAGGCCAGGGCTGCTGTTAATTTGGCCTCATTATTAAGTTAAATGCAGCACGGGCGGCAGTACTAGAGCTAATGAGCAGTGTAGAGCTGGCTGTGCTGCTCCCAGCCTTCTGTCCCAGCCATTAGAAAAATTAGAGAGTGGAAAATGAGTCAAGGGTTGTGGAGACCTTAATTGAAGTCTTGAATGAAACTGTCTCTGATCTTAGTAAACCCTGCTCTGACTGGAAGCTCTCCATCCTCAAGAAAGTGTTTTAGACAGAACCAATACATGCTTAAGTGTCTCCATATTGCAGACCAAGAACTTAATCTCCAATATCTTCCAGCCGTTGTATTTGCATTTGTATGCATTCATTTCTATACATGTGTGCATTAGAAAGGCCTCTTGTGTTTATAAATGTCATGTGTTTATGCACTAGATTGTATCTGAGCTGTGTGGGTGGTAGGGTTTTTGCTCAGGTGGAGCTTTGGTTGGAGAAGAGAGACCCAGAGGATGTACACTACAAAAATCCACAGGAGTCAAACAACGTCATGTATCAAAAGGCAAAGCTGCACTTCAGAGTTTCAAAGAGTGGACAAAGTAACTGATTTGGCATAAACTGAGTTGTCCAGTACTCTGGAATTGTATCCCTTGTAAACCATCTCAGAAACTGTCCATCATCTAGCCCTAAGTCAAGACCGTGAGAGACTGGGAGGTTTAGGAGTCCCTATGTTTAGATGACTTTGAGGGTTTTTCCTCTGCAGCCTTGCTAAATTGTCCAAACACGACCACACTGGCATTCATTTGCACTTCATCCCAACACAGCTTATCCTGACCACACATTGACAATGTTTTTCTGGGAGATACTGAGAAGATAGCTGGCCAAATCTTTGAAACCAAATCAGTAGCTTACAGAGATCTGCAGGAGGCTCCATTTTGATATTAAAAGAGAGAAAGATCAGATCTCTGTTTAGGTTCGGCTGAACTCTGCTTGGAGGAGAGAATAGCCTGAAGGTAGCTGAACATGGGAGGCCGATGATGACCGTGATAGTGTGTGTGTGAGTGTATGTGTGTGTGTGTGTGTGTGTGTATATGTGTGTGTGTGTGTGTGTGTGTGTGTGTGTGTGTGTGTGTGTGTGTGTGTGTGTGTGTGTGTGTGTGTGTGTGTGTGTGTGTGTGTGTGTGTGTGTATACAAGCACACACAGGGCTGCAGGCTACAATTTACACTTGTAGCACTAGTGCCACTACATCTCTAATATGGTAACTCCACTGCAAAATGGCCAGATTTGTTAGCAACCCTTAAATTTTGGGTTGCAACACAAAAGAAAGAATGTCTATCATCCTACAAATGTTTAGCATTCTTTTACTATCAGGCAGGTACATATTTGTTATGAGAATGGGCAACAAACATATGAGAAAATGTGCAACACACTTAGCAGGGCTGAGCAATTACATAAGTAAACTGATTAAAGAATTTTAGTTTTTGAATTTCGACCTGTCCAGGGTGTCCCCTGCCTTCGCCTGAGTCAGCTGGGATAGGCTCCAGCACCCCCCCGCGATCCTAGTGAGGATAAAGCGGTGTATAGAGAATGGATAGATGGATGGATAGTTTCTGAATTTCAAAATTCACTCCTGTTTGTACTGAATACTGAGGTTTGCACCTCAATATTCAGGAGCCACCTTGACTTGACTGTAACTTTAACAAATCCAAGCGTACCTTTCTAACAGACAATCACTGCCAGTTAGTGTATGCCATTATTTTTAATGTTCACACACACATTTAGACACATCCGGCTGGAAGGCTCCCTGTTAGCTAGTTGGTACCAGTTTAAGCCAATATAACTCACTAATGGGGGACGACAAGAACAAGTACAGCAAAGATCCCCGTAATACTGGACAAACAGAACAGTCGTGGGTGCAGATGAAGAAGAGCCAATGCATTATGGTCATGTGGTCACACATTGGCTTCTATGACATAATACAGAACCAGCTAAGGCCATATCAAGTACTTCAATATTTTCAAAACGTGACTGATTTGTTTCAGCATATTATACACATCCATGCGTGGCAAGTTTGAATGCAAAGGCCAACAGTAGAAAATCACACACCTGCCATGGGGGACTTCAGTCACAGCAGTCAATTACACAGGTATTTTCTAATGCAAACTCAACCTTTCTTAGGAAATGAAAAGGTCTGCAGTATCTGTTTTTTTCTAAAGAGACAATGTGAGTCATCTGTTGATAAATTATTTGTATTTCTGAATCAGTAAAATCTCAAAACCAGTGTCAAAAATGCTACTCTCAGGCATACACTGCTTGATATATTTACTACAGCAGAGGACTAGAGTGCAGATTTTACTGTAATGAACCAAAACGATTAAACTGTCACTAAAAGCACAGTGCTCTTACTAGTGAATGTTAAATTGTTTCCTGGGAGCCAAACACATGAGTCTGTGTTTATTGCACAATGCAAACTGGTCTACTGTGAAGAAAGATTTCATGCATGTGTATCTAAAAAGCAGTTGTTAAAAAAAATCATTATCAAGGTAAACGTGACAGTAATGATATTGATTTTTTTAAGGTGATATGGCATAAAAACCTCAATAAGACAGATGGTCAAAACAGATAAACAGACACTATCCCTGGACTTTTTTTGGAGAACAATTTCTGATCTAAACTTTCTATAAGGCATCATTAGCAATGTAATATGTAAAGTTTTATTTTCACACAGCTTGGCTTTCTCACCCACCATGTTAGCACTCTCTTGAAAACTTGTGGGAAAGAAGAAGCTTTTTGAATATTGAAAGAGTCCTCCTTAGCCCCATACATACTGTTGTTCAGTTATTCCCAATTTGTTGAGGCTGTTGTAAATTTTGTTTTGCCAGTCCTAGCAACACCACATTCTGTACAGTTTACACAGTGCATTTTAAGATAAGACAATCCTTTATTGATCCCATAGCCAGTAAATCTGCAGTGATACAGCAGCAAACAGGATAGTGCAAAAACATATGGATCATTAGTTAAAATAAGAAAAATAATCAATATACATGAGTACTGTTGATATTGTACAGACTCTTCTAAATGCAGAAAATCGACACACACATATATATATATATATATATATATATATATATATATATATATATATATAAAACCTTTTAATACTAGTTGCTAGTAATGATTTACATGATGGTGTGACAATGTTGCAGAGAATTTTTCTAATTTCTAAACACCTGTTTTTTTAGTCATCTTTTTGTCCTTCTAAAAAGATCATTGACACTTTTACTGAAATTGTTCACAAAATGACACCAGTTACTCACATTGTGGAGTTCTGGTTTGTGTGTGTGCGTGTCCGTGTGCCTCATTCCTGTTTAGATTCGTCTCAGTGATCAAAATTTTTTGTAACTGAGCTGTATTCAAGTGCCTCGTCCAGTCTCTTGTCTCTCTCGTTTTTGCCCCGGTGCATGGCAGGGGACAGTGTACAGCAAATTCCTGTCACAGTATTGTCCTCCTGCAAGTCTGCTTCGGATGAAGAGCACTTAGCCATGTTTATAGCTGTACAGGTTCAAAGAGAGGCCAGCAGCACAATAGAGCAGGGCAAGTTGGCTGCAGCACCACTGTGTGGGAAACACCATCTCACACCAAGGAATCAAAACAGAGATAGAGAAGGGGAAAAAACTTTGCAAGGACTGAGGAAATCGCCACTTTTCCCCCCCATTCTATTTTGCCACATTGAATTCGACAGAAAACATTTCGTCGACACAACAGAGATATTAGCCAAAAGTATCTGTGGTGCAATAACAGAGCTTTAAGAAAACTGACAAAAGACATTCAGTTCAGTTTCTGAAAGGGGTCTCTTTTACGAAGCTGACCCTCTGATTGGAGAATGTCACTTTCTCTGCGAGTGACTGGCTAGATCAATGTGTGGGGCCATAAGGCCATCTATAGGGCAGGGTTGTCAAAATGATTACATCTAAGTGCATGACAGCACTGACTGGTTGTAACAGCTCTTACTTTATGCTGACATCCCGTCATTTAAACAGAATGCACACTTGCCGTCAGTGTAGGTAAAGGACAGGCATGAACTCCACATTAAAAAGGTATAAAACTGGAGTTTGGGTTCTGAGTAAATGTTTAGCTAACCCAGCTTCATCACATGTCTGGCATTTAACTACAGTAAACAGTGTTCTGACATTGACCATCACATACAATATAAGCAGCCAGTCTTCTCGCGGTGGCCTTCTCACCCTGAGCAGCCCCTGTGACCTGTCCTTCAGTCCCCTCCCCCCCGATGCTTTAATCCAGCTAACCTTGTCAAAACCACCAGACCTCATTCAGAACAAGCAGATGACTCTCTGCACGCCAGTAGCCTCTATAAATAGAAATTTCATTGAGGAGCAGCAGGCTGAAGGGGAGGTATTGTAAACAGCAGGCCGGCCTAAAGCCCTACACAGGGCTAACCTGGGAAAGTGATGGAAAGTGACATGCTGCAGCCATAAGGCATGCAGTACAATAACAAACTCACACTATTGTACCACTGTCCTTCACTGCAAACACCAAACTAAAAGCAATTTTAGGGTTAAGCAACAATGTGGTTTATGTTTATTTCAAAAATAAGAACACTGTTTCTGACCGATTTCAACTTTTAAACCCTTCAACAATAGAAAAATGTGATGTTTGTGGGAAGATGAAGTGAACTGCTTGCTCTGCATTTTAAGAAAAATCCCAGCATGCGACATTCTGTAACTGACCATGACACATACAACTTTGTCTTTCTTGTGCAGTATATAGTATGCCTGGTTCCTAAACAGATAATAAGTAAAGGGCTGTTTTTAGACACAAGTCCACATCCCTGTGTGCTGGGTACAGGCCCAGTTTGTCTATGAGCTGCTTAATTCACTGATCATTAACTCAGTTTACTTACCTCATTTCATACACAAGACAGCAGAACAAGCCCATTCTGCCATGGGTTAATAAATTTGGCATGGGACTTATGTATTCCTCAGGAGGGAAAAACGTGTGGGATAAATTTATGGACCATTGTGTGAACAATCTGAGCCATTTACTTTTGTCAAAAACCAGCTAACTTCTCATTCAGGCACTTCAGCTCCTTGCAGACTGACAGATGTTATTTGATGTAGTTTCACAGGCAAGGCAGTCGATCAGTGAGGCTAGACACACATCTAGTCTGTATGAGCCTTACCGTTGGTGCAGCAGAGCAGCAGGGGTCTGACTGACTGGGAAAGGATGAAGTGTTTTAGAAAACTGACGAGGCACTTCTGTAGATTACAGGTGGCTCTATCCACCTCTGGTTGCTTTATGTACTCAAAATCTGTAACACATGTACAAACTACAAAGAAGGCTAGACGGTCACCTATGAATCCACACAAAGAGAGAAGCGAAAGATGGAGAGAGATTGAACCATTCTTAAGGCACTGATCTGATTCACAATCCACACAGAGATCCCAGCCAGGGGGAGAGATTTTGAGGTGGAGAGATCAGTAGCCAGGCTTAACTTAAAATGTCAAATGTTTTACTTTGACTTCATGGAAAAAAAAAAAAAAAAAAAAAAAAAAAAAAGACAGTTCAGAGGACCCAACAGACCACATACTACTAAGCATTTCTCCCTCCTCACTTCAAAAACAGGTACAGAGTGGCTCTTTCATGGAGCTGCAGCAAAACAACGAGGTGCTTCAGCCCTGAAGGCCAGTGATACTTGATCATCAAACTGCCACCAATTAGAGCATTAGGAGAAGCCATTTATTTTGCCTATGTTAAAGAAGGTGCTAAACTCCATGAACCATTCGCTCATACCCCTGCTGAAATTTCATCCAGAGCAGCCGTGGCCCCACAGAGAGAAAGAGGGATATTGAGGGCTAAGTGAGACGAGGGCCCTGGAGACCAGGCTCACCAGAGTAGACCCTGCAAGTCCAGGGGCAGCCAGAGAAATGACAGCCCCCTTTCATCATTCCTCCCCTCTTCTCTTCATAGCCCGGCTGGGAACTGGGTACTACAAATTCATTGTTCACGACAGAATAAATCTGCATGTTCAGAATGCTCAGTCATGGAGGGGCTACTGGAGCACAGGCATTTGGAGATTTTGACTGACACCATTCCCTTTTTCAGCCTATGACCTAATGCAGGTAAAGAGTGAGGATTGGTGCTGCACTGCTCCCCTCTCTTCGGCCCCACACCCAAATCTCCCCATTTAGGTATTTGCTGAACCCCCTGCACTGAAGCCATTGCCTGTACAAGAACAGTCTGTGGCAGCACACAAGTTTCCATGCTTGCTAGAAAATGAAAGGAGAACTCGCAAAGTTTCAACATAAGTTTCACAACTTTTACTGAGGACAACAGCAGCAGACCAACTTTGCATATTTCAGGAGTTTAATCTGCCTCTCAAATCACTGCCATATTCATAAATGAAAACTTAGAAATTGAGATTTACATCAGTGAATAAAATGGCATGATGGAAAAAATGAACATTGGTTGAGTTTCAGAGGTACAGAAAATCCCTCGTTTGCATGGCGTCTTACTGTAGGGGCGTTTCTAGGTATCGCTCAGGAAGTTTCCTCTGATTTAGTCCCCTGAAGCCATTCAGTTAACACCTAAGCTGTCATGAGACTATCTAGTTTCAATTACACTGTCATCTGTCACGGTAAACACCTTAAAACCAATGTCTGGCATGCTAGCTTGAAGACAGATGTACCTTGACTGTAGAATTGCATCTCCAGTGAAAAGCAGTACTAATAGAGAAATACTGACTGTAGTAGTTGTAAACTGACATGCATCAGTACCTTTCTGTCACCTTTCTATAAGTTATAAGAGTTTGAAAACTAAAAATATCGATAAATAGGAGTGATAGAATTTTTTCATCACCAAAACACTGACACATGCTTTGTCATTTGAATCCACTGCCATCATCCTTTACAAGCATGTTGATAAGGGTTCACCCTGTCTGATGAACAGTGCCCCCTGCTGTTTAACCTCTGAATCATCAAACCTTCTGTTTCTACAAAGCTCCAACTGTTCAGGAAGGAGACCGTAGTCTATCCCAGCATGCACTGGGTGTGAGAACTCTAAACAAGACACCACTTTTTACCATGCTAAAACATATAAATAGCAAAATAAATTCCCATTCCTACCCATTTGCTGAACTGTTTAAGCCACAAGAATGAGAAAGAAAATCAACAGTGTGAAGATAGATTTTTGCAAACTAACAAAATAAGCGAACGACGACAATTATTTAAAAAAATTCTCTAATCTTTAACCAAATATACACTTATTACTTTTAAACTTGTCATAAAAAATGCTGTTGGCACTTTGTCCTCCATTGTGAATACTTAAAAATGAATAATTCGGGGAACAGAGCAGAATAAAACACCTAGAAAATACAGTCAGGCAGTTCTTTTAACGATCAAATGCCTAAAAGTACCAAAGGAGCCATTATGTCTCATTAATCAAAACATCCAGCTAAAGAAAGACTAGAAAATTGACCACTAGAGATCTTCATGACAACCTGTTTTGTTCTCCTTACAGATAACAAAATTCAATAACAATTGAATTTGTTTATGGTAGAAGTGATCTTTTAGCTTACATATGACATTTCAACATAAATCCGTCTGTATAATTTTGGTCTGAGCTACAAAAGACAGCTGATTCTCAACAATCAAGAGTGGTGGTCCTGTATCAAGAGTCAGTCCCTAACTGGGGAAGAGGATATTTCATCCAGCGGCTCTACACAGAGCTCCAACAATAACACCTCCCCACTGAAAGGAAATTCCTCTGCCTCCTCTGCTCTCGGCTGGAACACACAGGTCTCTTAATCCTGCTCTGATAATGAGGTCATTTCACACTATAATATTTTCCCTTCTTTTTTTTTTAAACAAATTAAAATCTGGCATCACCCAGTTACAGGAACAAAACGCTCTGATCTCGATCTTTCATAGGACACTTTACATAACAACGCATAATTAAATATAATCCGATAGATACATTTCCATATGGGCCTCTTTGATCCTTGTTTAGTGGCGTTTCTGCAACTATGATCACAGGCCTTCATTGAGGTGCGAGTGCAGGGGAAGGAGGTGCAACGGAACAGACAGAGATGTTGAGAGCTAAGCCTGCCAAAACCAACTCTGATCACTGCTCAGAAACCATCTGATCGCAGGAGCAGCCAGTCTGGCCTTAAGTGGAGGTGACAGTGTGTCTGAGAGACACGTTACAAGTCAGAGGAAATTGGAGATAAACAGATAAAAGAATGCAATCTCTGCTGGAAGTAGCAAGGCACAGGGGGCAGGAAATAAACCTGTATTTAAGCTGATTACCCGAGCAGAGTCCCAGCCCCTTTCAGCAGCTCTGTACTGCCCGGCCTCGCCACTGCCAATGTTGTTAATTAGAGATTTGCTAAGGGGAAAAAAGGCAGCCTTGTCAGACTTGCAGGAGTGTTAGTGATGGCTGGCTGGAGGGGGACATGCAGAGCTCTTAATTGGGTCTGTATGCTGTATCGGTGGCTGGCTGGAGCGCTGGTGATGATTGCTGTGAGCAGGTGGCCGTGGTGGCAGCTCCATACAGGCCGTCCCAGGCCAGCCTGTCTGTTCTTGTCAGGACCTGGAACACTGAGCAGACAGCTCCTGAGCCCCACACTCATTACGCCAAGTTGCCCACCCTGTTGCCTAGCGACACCCTCACAGCCCCTCCACAACACTTCCTCCCTGGCCCCACAATGTAACCCGCAGTTGTAGAGAACTGCTTCCTCACTGTCCAGCTATGGGAAAAACAATAATACACTGCTGCATCTGATCCTTCTCTTCAAACACAATATGTATTGCATTAAAATATTATTTCATTGTTTCCTGTTACAATTAACAATGTATATCTACTAGTATTGTGTCAGTGGAAGACCATAAATGCTGTTAAAGTAATCAGATTTATCAATCCCTCCCAAAAGATGTGTTTTATTTGAAGCCATCATTAACTCCATTACAGCGGCTGACTTAAGTAAAATAGGGCATCGATGACCTTACTGGGATTCAGTTTCCACTTTCTTTCCTTTAAAGGTATGTGTCTGGATTTTAGTCCGGCAAAGTCTCAGACATGCCACAGCTGGTCATACATGGTATTTGTGATTACAATCTGCTTCCGAGCAGTACTTGAAACACATGAGCACACAAATGCAGACATAGACGTGCACACTTCCACACATGCACAGGAGCAGTTAAGATCTTGGAAGCATTCTTGTTAAATCTGCTGCCGTCTGTTTCTGGTAATCATCTTTATTTGCACCAGAGTGTAGCAAAACTAGGAGTGGGGAAGAGGGTCAGCTTTATAACATTGCTTGTGACTTCAAGTACAATTTAGCAGCCTAATCCAAGACTGAGGAGAAACAAGCGCATCACACACTGATATTGTGCTTCCAGAGAGTCCTCCTGCCAAGGTATGAGTTGTTGGCAAATGAGATTTTTACAAACTTCTGAGTGATGCAACTGACTGAGGCAAACTTGGAAAGAAAAACCTGGAATTCAGGATTGTATGGGAGTAGAACACATTCATGGCAGCATTTTTGTGCTCTTTGAATTACCAAATGTCATCAGTTCATCTGGGAAATCAATGTCCCAGGAGGATGAAGCATTTCTTTTTTGCTGCGGTTAGGTTACTTTGGAGGGTACTCAGCAAAAGTTTCATGATTCAATGGAATTTTGATGAATGCTACAAATGAAGTGTAAAAGAATCAATCATGTCAAGATTTGACTGGACAGGCTTCGGAGAAGGGCATGTGGAACACTGCCTGCCTGGAAAATGACAGGAAACAGTAGAATGACATCAGTTATGGCACAGTGCAAGGCCTGTTTAATGAAATGGAGAAATCAATGGGCTTCTATTATGCCTTTTAAAACATGGAGCACACCTCGAGACTCCAGTTGTGAATTAAAAAAGGACATATTTCATGCAACCACTGAAGAAATTGGAGCAGAGTTGGAATCCAATCAAAACCAACATCACCCCCTAATATGCAGTGACTAATCTGGCAGTAATAAATGTTATTTTCACTGCTCTCTTCTCAAAGGGCTATGGCCTGAAACCATAATGAAACCAACTTCCAGCATTTTTTTGTGCTGTGCCTAGCGTCTGTATTATTAAAGTTGATTTAATCCAGTCAACAGCTCGCTAAATGACACAGACTTGTCACTGTTCTGAATGCAGGTTATCCAGTGTTAAAAACATAAAACCATATCCCCTCCCTAGAGGCTCTCTATAACACAGCAATCTACACCAGGACTCGTCCACATTCTGTCATGCTGTTCCAGTTACATGAAGATGGAGAGAGGGGAAAATTCTCAGCCCTAGACCCACTTTATCGTGCCAAGAAGCCCACAGCATGTGAAAACTGAAAACCCAAAGGGCGATCATTTGTCACGGGTAGTTCGCACGTCTGGAATGTCTCAGTTTGTCCACTCAGAATATCAAACAAGTTGGGTGGTGTTCCGAGTGATCAGGGACGCTCACACGTCGGCGGATCAAAGTGAACAGGGCTGTCCCTACAACATTCACATGCAGCTGTGTCCTTCCTGGGGTTGCACTTGGGCTGCGGGTGCAAGACCTCACTGTGGAAGTGCCTGTAAATAAATGGTTTTGTCACTGTGTTCACACATTCCTCCAACCATTGGGCCTGCTCAACCTTATACTGTACCTTCTTTAGTGTAGGCTGCCGTCCTTACAGCTGACTTCATCACATTAGATGCATTTGGACTTCAGAGGAAACTGAAGTGACACTTGCCTACACCATTATTTTGGTGTAATGGCCTACAGTCATTTCAGTAAATAAACATTTTTGATAAGGTTTGCTTAAATGAATTCTCTTAGAGAATTGTATAGTAACTGTAAGTAGTGAGCAATAAATTTTACAGTTCAAACGTGCACTTGTCACCACCGTCGCTGGTGACAGTTTGAACTTTGAAGACTTTAGTTTCTTTATATTTATTATTTGACATACATACTGATAATATATTTTCAACAAGTGGAAATCAGACAATATATTAGTCAGGCATTATATCTTACACTCGCCTTTGTGCTGATTAGACAACCAAAATGCCCTAAGCTGCTAAGTGACAGTGTAGATACCGGTAGACTAGAGTTTCACTGTTTCCATTCTGCATGCTAAGCTAAATGTATACATATGTCTTAGGTAGTGCAGGCATCTTATCAAGGTTGTGGGAAGAAAACCATTAGTTTTACCTCTAAACTCCTTCTTGCCAGTAGCTATTGGAAATGTAATATGTCACTGGATGCCTTTAAAATAAGAGCAGAGAGCTTGGTGAGGAAATCAGGATCCAACAAATCAGCAGTCTAGTACCTGTTGCATGATCTTTTCATGAAGAATGCAAAGAATGCCTCAACCTCTGTAGTCAATATTTGCTTTCGATGAAATGATAACAGTTCTGTCTCTCACCTACTACAAGTGGGATACCAGCCAAAAAAAAAACAAGGCCCAAGGAACACATTCTAACCTGCAGAGTAACCAGATAAATGTATGACTTGCATTGTCTTTATAATATGACACACAGTATGACACATAGAACTATTGATCACACTGGCTGCTGCCATGACATGATCACATATGATGGGAGTAATCAAAACTCATATTGTTATTTTACCTTTGTCTTTTGCATCAACATCTCACACTTCCCTTTGCCCAGTGCTGTACTGTGCCTTATTTTACAAATTTGCCACTTTTTACACTTTTGGGTTTGTAGTGAAAAGGGTCAAAAGGATTTATTTATTCTTACCACATCTGTGGCCAGGCAACTGGATATTTGAGATTGAGACGGCTCACAAAAGAAGAAAAATGAGCCTGCACACATACTAATAATGAATCATTGCGAAAAGAAAAAAGCGACAGCAGAAAAGGAAAACACAGTGGATTTCCTTCTGGCTGCTCTGACATTACAAGGATGTTTAACTTAGAGTACCAAGGGAGGTTAACTACTCAGACCAATGCACAAGGCTCAGGAGATTGAGAGAGTGAGCAAGAAAGAAAGAAAAAGAGAGGAAAAGGGAAAATGTAATTAATCACACGGGTCTGGTGGAGGTGTTCTTGAGTTCTGGGTTTGTTTGTCGGTCTCGAGAGAAAGGCCAGTAGAACAGGAATGCCGTGTATGGGTGGTCAATTAGTTTACAAATTTCAGCTGTAACAGAGGCATTCTCCTCAGCCCTGGCTTCAAACTCCCTCCCATCATCCCTGACCAAACCACATCATATCAGGGCCTAAACCTCATGTCGTGATCTGAGGAATTCCCTGGGCTGCAACATAAAGGAGCTCACTCCATTTAGCCCAACCTAAATCAACAGCCTTTTACTGTGGTTATACTGGATTGCCTTACATCCAGGGTCTGCCAGCAATTTCAGCCCCTTTTCAGTTCCATGCGTCCAACATACTTCTGAGAACCAGACCTCCATCACTCTGCTTTTTTACTTCCCTGGGATCAGTGTTTCACATCCTTTGCAGCCTGACTGACAGTAGTAGACACCTCTCTGGACAGATCAGCTTAACTATAAAAGCCGAACAAAGACAAAGTAACCAGGCTAAATTCAAATATGATCGTGAAAGAAATATGCTTGCCTAAACTTGTCAAGAATAGAGCGTTGAAGCAGCCGTCTCCTGGAATGTAAATGCCTCTCATAATAAAATGCTGACTGTAACAAAGATCAGGTTTTCCAGTGGGACGAGGGAATAACACTTGGCTTATACTACACTGGGTTGACAAATGAAGACAATGTCATACCTGCAGTGTGCACCCAGCTATACATGTACACATATAAGTGCTGATAGACAACAACCACACTGCTATGGTTAATCTAGTGATTAACAGTAATATCAATCATCCTCTCAGATTCAGTGACACAGTACCCTCTGGGAGGGAGATGACATAGTGTGAAAGGTTGCAGTGTGCAAAGAGCTAAGGCAAATCAGACCACTAATGTACATCGTCACTCACATATAGATGGCTGCTACTGGCTACAATGAACATATTTCATCTTCTGGCGCTGCGTTCTACATGTAAGGCTGGAAGCGATTATTTGAACCATGCAATGTGTATTTGTGCATACACGGCTACGTATCAGTGTACTTGCACATCCACATATTCATCTCCAAAGTATGCATCCATATCTTTCTGGTTCTGTGTATGTGCAGAATGTTGTGCTGATTACAATGAATGCACTCTGATACATTTGTCCCACTGCGTGCGTGCCAATTTGCATGAATACATGTGTGGGAGTTAAGGACAGGAAATGTAAAGGTGTAGGTAGTTCTTTAGAAACAAAGGCTCCAGCATCCCCACGTGAACCCTTTCCTTTCATAGGCGCCCAAAGGCTCCTGTCCATATCACTGCAGTGCTTAAGAGGAAGCATCCCGGAGGTGCCACCCCCAGATTTCCTTTCACCCTCACAGATTTGCCGGCCTCAAAGTCGAGCCACTTTATTCTACACAAAAACAATTTCAGAGTGAAGCTTTGTTCAACGAGGTGCCTTATTCCTGGACCAAAATCAAATGAAAAGCACAGCTGTAATTGTTAGACAATCTGTGATTCCCCAGTAACTCAAGACACTTTCTTTACTTCTATCTCTGGCCTCACCGTACAGTCTGCTTCCTTCTTTGCTTATCTTTCGTCCCTCCTCTATTTCAATGTTGTTGCTCTTGGTAAGGCCGTTCTTACTCATCCAGATTCCAGTAATGCATCATATGGTCGTTTCTCCCACTGAATACATGAGAAACAAGTCGTTGTTTAGAGTCTTTGTCCATATAAACACTGTCCAATGCTGATAAGGACGTATCCTGTTTCTATAAAATTATTTTCTTTGTTTAAACTAATCAACAAACACTTGCACATTTATTAAAAACTTGCACTTTGGCCATTTAAGAAAAATGCTTTGGGTTAATTTGTCAATCAGACCCAAAGGTGCAGCCTTGACGATGAAGAATCGACAAAATCTAACTCTTGGTGTTAATACTCTTCAGTTGGTTTGCAAAAACTAACCAAAGCGATACAATCTGAAATCCGTTTCAGAGTAGGCAGATCAGCTGTGGCCTCCAATCACCAACAAATTTCTGCTTAGTAAAAGCACGAAGACTTCTTCAAAGGCAGATTTCTAGTATTCTTGCTCAAGCCTCCCAAGGGATCCCACCTGATTGCTTGATCCCACTCAGAGGGGAACTAAAAGCTGTTTGAACAGCCCTCATGCTGGAGGACCAAACTTCAAGTTCAAGCAAAGAGCCAGGAGCAATCAGTTAAGAGAACTGGCATGTACCTTCTCTGTTTTAGTGCCCCAATTGAAAACTGAGTCATAATTTCCTGATGGCACTGTGCAAAGGTCACCTCCATCCTCTTTTGCTTTCTTTCTGGGTTCCCCACCCCTTTCCTCCTCTCCCTTTTAGAAGGCCCCTCATCCAAAACGCCCAGTGTTGCATTCCACAGACGGTGGGAGCACCTTCAAATGCTGCACAAGCATAGCAGACCACCACTGGCTACGGCATGCACGAAGACTGAGCCCTGGCCTCAGCTGCCACCAGGCCTCAGCACTAGGTTCAAACCCTGCCAAGTAGCGCTCTGACTGGGGAGAAATTGCAATGTAGCTGCAATACAGTCTGCATGATGACAAGGAGAAAACAACTGTGTCTGTAACAGAGCAGAGTGATAACTGTCCAGTATTAGCCACCTCCAAGCTGCTGAAACCGGCTCCAAGTAAAAGCCCCTGTGCCACCATGAGGCCTCTCATGTTGGTGCTGGGAGGTTGGCAGCTGCGATATTGGGGCGCACGCCTCAGAGCACCTTTTCATCTGACCCCGAAATCCTTGAGGTCTCTACTACATTGACACACAGCTCCAGTTTCAGCCTCCCAAGACTTACTATGTGCTTGACTGGCAAAACAATAATGTTCTTATGGATGGTCACATACCACAACATGGCAAATGTACAGTACTTTGATAAACAGTCAATTAATCCATTAGCTGACAACACAAATGAAATGAATTCCTACCTTCACTATCACTTGCAAATTTCCCTCATGAGCAGGAAAACAGTAAAAACAGAGACATCAGAAGCATCATCTTTTTCCCTTTTTCACTGCAAAGAACATGAGACAGTGCACTTGTGTTGGAAAATAATGGCATCTTTTTAAAGCAGAATATAATGGGATTCTGAACCAAAAGGCTGTTATTAAAATTAGTCTTGTAAGTCTAACGGATTGGATGCCTTTAACACATTTTTAGTATATACTTCAAGAATATTATTGCAGTGTATACGGTAAGGGCAAAAATAGGTGGACACATGTTGTTTATTTAGGAAAGCAAAGCCCAGAGCTATATTGTCAGAACTGCCTAATATCAAACTTACATCAGAGACGCATGGACACCCATCTGTTACTTCATAACCTGCTCTGCTGTGTGCTGTCTCAGAAAGCTGCTGGGTGTTCAGTGGTAGCTCTGTGGTGCTCTGGCCAGCAGCTGCTTTCAACCTGGAGCACAGAAAACACACAGTACTTTCAGAAAATGTAAAATATGGACATAAGGCAAAATACAGTAGCATATTTCACAGATGAGAGAAAAAGAGGAATATTGTCCAAAAAAGCCATGTAGGCTGACATTCATGTGTATAAGGAGGCATGTAGAGAACACAAAGAACATAATAATAATCACACAAGGCTGTCAGTGAGTGAGCTGATAAAATGTTAAATAGCATATGATTTTATTCTGCAAACATTGTTAGCATGTCGCTGACAAAATGATTGCTTTTCATACCAACGGAGAGGGCATCTGCTGTAGGAATTTTTGATCATTTGTATTGCTTGTTACCACATCCATTAAACACAGTGCATTTATGTATAAATATAATATTGGTCCAGTACAGTAATCTAGTATATCCATACATGGCTTAGATGTATGGAATGCAATCTCACATCAAACAGTGAGTCCTCAAACCCCTTTACTACACAGGGAACACTGCTGCCCATCCTGACAATCCAAAGAATGTAAGACCTCAAAATAAATTCATAAATGTTAAAAATTCAGAAACTGAAGGACCTATATCCCACAGCAGCCCTGTTTTATCTGCATGAACACAGACAGGTATGTCTTTCCTTTTGGCTGGGCTCCATTGCTAGTTTCCAGTCGTGCCTGTGCGCTGTGATTATCAACATACACATCTGGATGGACTTAGTCGAGAAATCCCATAAAGAACCTAATGGGCTCTTCAAACATTTTTGAAGACTGATTAAGAGCCGTTTCAGATCTCGTACACATCAATGAGTTCCATCTGCAATTTATTCAAGTTCTCACTGAATTTGTTATCTGCCTTACATGCTCCCTTTCAGTGTAAAAGGGGGTTTGGGGGGATTGGAGGGGGACCTGCATGTTCTGCAGAAAATGTGCAACACTGCAGAATATTTGCTTAAGGGGCAGATCAGATGCTTGGATAAATAAGGAGGCCTGTTTCATTACTGACAAACTCAGAATATATGGTAAACCTGTGTGCTATGCACCATGGCAACAATTCCAGTTTCCCAAAAATGTGAGACATGGTAGTCAGTTTTTTCATGCACTGGTCAATTTAGAGATTTTGGGATATTTACATTTCATACCATGTCTTCTTTCAGACTTATAAAAGGGACAAAAACATAAGTATTACATGTGTTCCTTTTATTACACATTGCGTATTTGGGTATGTAGATTTCAATTATAATACATAACTTTCAAGACCACCTTCTCAAAAAAAAAAAAAGTTATCTCATACTCTCAGACAGACATCCCCACTTCAGTAACAATCACTTTCACCCACATCCCAGTTTAATTCCTATCTGTATTGTAAAATTGTGTTACAAAGAGGTTTGTTCATACATGTTTCAAATACAGCTTGATTTAAAGAACATCTTATTCCTGAAAGTACAGCAAAAAGGATTATTTTCTAGCTCTTAACAGTATTTTCTTAAAAGAGATATTCAAGACCCCTTCTGTGAAAACTTTAACATGGCAGTAAAAATAAAAGTCTGATTTTGACGTTGGTTTTAAACTTTGTTTAGATGTCTGTTCTGGAAATGACTTCAGTTAAGTTTTTAGAACACCTGATCTACATTATTCAAACTTTTCAGAAAACTTCTAATACAAAGGCAAAATTCCTGCTGCAAGTAATCAGTGGTGGTTTCATTTGGTGTATCTACTTGGGTTTTTTTTTTTTTTTAAGTTTTTTATTCACCTTTAGTGTCTCTTCTTGTCTTCTCTTCTAGATACCGTCATAAATTTGGGCTTCTGGCAATTTTTTTTCCCAAAACGTAATTGCAAAATATTGTTCTTTGAGTGTCACTCCAAGTCTGGCTTCTCCTTCAGTAAAGCTATTATTTGGAGTCACGCCAGCATAAAAGGAAAATTTACACGCTGCATATTGGGCTGGTGAAGTAGCAAGTAGGCCTCGCTTTTAAGGCCTGTTCGTCTTCCACTAGTGTGACCCTTGTGTTTTATAAGGGAGACTAACACCGTGAACTACATTTGTTACAAATTAGGCTTCCTGGAGCCGTAAAGTTGACACCTGCCACTTCAAACCTTTCTTTGGAAAGGCGGACGGCCATTGATAGCTGACAACAAGGAACAGTTGCGTTGATAGACGTTAATGAGCTAGTTTAGTTAACTCAAGCCATGTAGTCAGACAGACTTGATTTCAAGCAGTTTGTTTACAGAATTTACCTTAGCTGCTTGAGAGACATTACAATGACACTGCACTGCTAGGTTTTCTTACCGTCTGAAACCTCATTTGGTTCAAAGAACCACCAGTCTCATCTGCACCAAAACGCAGAGCTCCAGCAATTAATGATACCTTACCGCAAGATGTCGCCATTTAAAGCAGTCCGCGGACATAATGCTGCATTTTAGTACTGACCATAAAGTCGTATTTCTGCCCTTCAAGTAAAGTTTTTAAGGAACCGAAACAGATTATTCTTTTAAAATGGACTCTGAATAATTATTAAGATGGACAGAAAAACAAAAACTATTATAAACGTCTTTATTCGGCACTTCCTCAAGCCATTCCCTTATAATTACTTGTTTAAAGGAATTTTAGAAACGTAAGGACCTTCGAATAACGAATTAGTTTGTCATTTGAAACTGTTACGGAGCCACTGGTTTCAAGTAAGTCACTGTATCGTGTAAACCTCTGGCACTAGTATTTATCAAATTACCAAAAACAAATCACAAAAAATAACGCATATCGTTCAACCCGAGAATGAAGGTGAGTTCTCCGCCACCACCTGAAGGCACATCAAGTCCGGTAATGACGGCATCATCTCCACAGGAACCAAACTTTAGCTAGTAGCCTTAGCTGTAGCATCACAGCTCGACTGTGTTACTACCTGAAATTTAAGCCTTGGGAGGCACGTTCTCCAGCATATCCTCAGTTTCAACGTTGGTATGGAGCTGTAGGCAGAATTTATAAACAAAGGTAATCGTCTCAAACTGAGTTGTTGTCCTGCATGTAAGCAGTTACCGCTATTTGTTTTCCGTAGCAGCGAGCTAGCAACAACAACACAAGCTAAAATGGCACGTTTTGAACTGCTGGGATGTTAAAAACTAGTCAGTTCGTGAATGGATGTGAGGAATGGACTACTGTTATGTACAGCATAATATTTAGTTTTATCAGGTGTGTCAAAAAGTGATCGTCTGCCAAAAACGGATTACTATTCGCGGATACAATTATTCACATGCCCTTGCATTATTTTACCTTCTCTGTATCCTACATTATAACCAGTCTAGTTGTGTTTCACAGGTTGAAATAGTCCTCAATGGAAATTTTCAACTTATATAATGCTGTTTTCCACCTGCCAAAAATGATTGCAGCTCTTGCATTGTGACTAAAATGTTATTAATGCATGAAACTGATATAAGGATAATCACAAAAGAGATCGTTTATTTATTTTATATGGAAAACCCATCTATAAATCATGTTAATAATGTTATCCAAATATAAATAAAAATGTTAGACATACCAAACACATACAGGCTAAACATCTGATACAATACTTCAGTATTGCTTATAATTGTAACTCTCATGCCTGAGTGTGCTATGAGCTATAAATATTTCTTTTGTCAGAATTATTTGGTTACACGAAATGTTTAAGTTTCAGAAAGACACTCTTTTATTGTTAACACAGACATAGTGTCATATGCATTTGTATGTTATGATTGACACAGATAAAAGCTGCTGGAGATATTTATAAGCTGAATGATACAGCTTTATCAAGAAGAGCACTATTAGTGTTTGGCAGACAAGCACTTTTTGGCACAGCACTTGCTAACGGCCTGGTGAATTGTCATATTGTAAAAATAAATCTTAATAAATGGAACAAGAACAAGGTGAAACATGTTGGACTTGAATACTTAGAAGTTGTGAGTTAATGAGGATACTTGATCTAGAACAATAGGCAGACCATTTAGGTCATCACATTTGTAATCCACCTTGTTTTTTTTTAAAACAGAAAATAGGCATCTCACTCTTTGACCCATGTACTTCTCTGTTTCAGTGCTGAGGAATGGTCTGACTGCAGCAGTAAACATGCACAGCCGTTTGCAGGAGCTGAAGAAGGAAGAGGAGACTCTGCTCAAAATCAAAGTCATGCTACAAGACCAATTAAACAGGTTGAAGGTAAATGCGAGTTCAAAAGACGAGTGCGTCTGTATTTGTACGTGTGGTTTATGTATTGTGTCCATTTTGTTTTTCAGTTTGAAGAAGGGGCCTTGAAGTCTATTATTAATGCTCAGACAGAAGAAGGTGCCTCTCAGTGCTCATCCCCAGAAGCTGAGGTAAATCGCTGTGCCACAGAGAACAATATGCATCTGTCATGTTAAGATAGTCTCAATAATAATATTATTGGTTATACCCAGATAACCACCCTGACTGCATTTCCATGCACACAAAAACCAGGTTACTCTGACTAATGAGGTTCAGACAGGAAATTGGTTAGCATATTTCTTTGTGTTGCAGTAAATCTAATTGCATTGTCTTAGTTTACACACAGTACGACTAAAGATATACAGTATGTAGCCAAGTAATCATGTTTCTCTACAGTCAACTGGCTAAGTTAAAGGAGTTGTTTTTAATTTATGGGGTATGATCAAATTTTTCGATGGCCCTGAGAGCACATTTTAGGCTGCTTTCGTTTTCATTGCTTGTTTTTTTCCAGACATCTAAGCTTGTAGACATGAAAGATTTTTGCGTCATTAAGCAATTCAGATACTGTATTACGTGAATAAGTCGAACTTATGTATTGATCACTACACCGAACTTCTTTTGCTCACATCCTTCCATAAGTAATTAATTCTCTTCTATCTCTCTCTCTCTCTCTCTCTCTCTCTCTCTCTCTATATATATATATATATATATATATATATATATATATATATATATATACACACACTGTCTCATCTAGAAAATTGTAGCATTTTTTTTTACTCCTCAGAGTCTGAAAAACTTCTCCTATTACTGTATTTCAAACATGAAACATGTATGTGTTAGCTAATACTAATGGCTAAACTGCCACTAATTACTTTAAAGAAGTGACCAGACATGCCTATGAAGCATTTACATGTGTACTGTCAGAAGTTACTGCTACAAGTGTCATATAGGTGCGATAGGTAGAAAAAAGAAGCAAAACATTGAAACGTACTACCACCAAGTTATGAAGAGATTGCGTGTTTTCAGCTCGAGACTCACTTGAGCTTTGTTTTGCATCATGTTCACTGCGTTACATAATATTTTCTAAAGTTTGCCTCCTCGGTTTTAAACTTGTCTCGCACATTTAGCGTTGCGCTTAGTGCCTTTTAACATTTCTTGTTTGTTTTTATTGTTTCAGGTTCACATTAATCTTGACGATGAGAGCGAGATCAATCGTACCAAACTCCTACTGAATGCTGCTGTAGATTATGACATGGAGGAGGAGGAGGAGGAAGAAGAGGAGGAGGAAGACGACGAGGAAGACGAAGAGGACGATGAAGGAGATGAAAATGAGCTTGAGTTTATGGCTGAGGAGGATGAGGAGGAGGATGATTACTGAGATTGACAGGATGTCAGTAATCGCACCACTGGGGAAGAACATGAACCACGTGTAAACGGACAGCTGTGTATGTGTTCACCTGTTTTGTATTATCAGTCAAGAAGTTTAATTTATTTGGATGGAGCGAGTAACAGTTACAGTGTAATGATGTGTGGTGCTAGCAGTATCTCTCTCTCCTTTGCCTGATTTGAGGCACATCACCAGAATTTCACACCATGTTAGTCGTGTCAATTTTTGTGAGAAATGCCTCACGTAAACGCAGTGCTGTTAGGTGCTTCTTATATTTTATTAGACATATTGTGCATTTTGGAGACACGACAGAGAGCAGCAGTTCACGTGAGAATCAAAAATCGGGTGTTGAGATGTGTGCGTTGATGAAACTGTATGGCTGGGCCATATAAGGAAATAGTGTGTATACATTACATGAGAAATAATTGTAAGCACAAAATAAATGTTTTGCAGAAGTTTCACCCGAGTGATTTTTGCATTATACACTTCTAGTTTTATGCCAGTATGCTTTCCAACATACAGTAATCTTTTCAGATGCAATGCATGTTTATATATGGGCAATGAGAGGACATTATTTTTGTGTTTCTTTCTGAAATGCTAAATTAAGGCAATACCTGTTTTAAATTTGTGTCCTGATCTGACCCATGAAAATGGGTAATGCAGTGCAAACACTTTCCACTAGAAAACCATTCAGCATTTTCTAAACAGTTAAAACAATACGATGAGCCTCACAATAAGGCCAGCTTTCACACTGACAGCAGGGACAGCTCTGGAGAAGGGTGGTGCTACAACAGGGAATGTACAATAGAGATTGCACCGATAGATATATACGGCTTTCTACGAGGTCTGCGGTTCCAGGAGAGCTCATATTCACCTTCAGACCTGGGCTCAGCGCACAGACGTGCTGCAAATGCATTCTTCATAAGGTTCACAGGTAAATGGACCCTTAATGGTTTGACAGAAATTACTCAAATTAGTATGTGCAGGCACATTGTTAGGATATATGTTAATGTTTTTGACATATTTGAAATTTTCAGTTACAGTGCAGCATCTTTTGTTTTCCGTTATGCAACAGTACTAATGTTGCACACTGTCAATTTATTAAACAATAAGATGAAAATTTAACACGGCGGTCCCTTATTTCTTGTTCAGTTGTTAGTTTTCTTAGGTAAGTGTGGACAAATACAGCAAATAATGCTAATTTCCTTGCAACTGTGAAACGATGAGCTTCTTATGTTCACATTTGTTAATGTGTGTGGAAAACGATCCATTGTCATGTGATTGTGCGCTGTAAATATATCAACCTCTCTAACATTAGCTTTGCTTACAGAGGTGAAACCATAGTTTGTATGGGATCTGTCTGCCTCAGCACGATGAGCTTACACTCCATTGAGTTTGAAAAGCGGCATTTGGCTTTGCGTTAGGGACTCGGGGACCCCCCAGAGTTCATCACATTGGATGCTTCCAGACTGCTTGATGGCAAATTATTGTGATCATATTAAAGTTTTCTTCTGTTACCAACTTAGACATTTTTCAAAAGACACATTTGCAAGCATGTGTGTGTCTCATTTTGGATACAGCAGCATGTTTGCTCCAGTTTATGCTGAATGGTTCTCATCTGTGTTCAGACATCAGTGAGGGACTGGAGCAGAACAAGACAGCGACTGTGCTGCAGGATCAGGAGTACCATGCTGCCCCGCTGTGCATTCAGTGTGTGCCATGTGCTTATGTTGGTGCTGTGTCTGTCTGCGGCTGAGGACTTCGACTGGACAAAGAACGACCACGGCTCCTTCTATTATGGCACTTTTCCAGCTGGTACACACAATTTGCTCTTTGGGATGAATAAAAAACATTTTAATCCAGTGAATCATTTAACTGGTTCCATTAATCTTCCTAAATGCTGGGGATGTAACTCAAAGTTGCTTCTTTTTAGGATTTTCGTGGGGTGCCGGAAGTTCAGCCTATCAAACAGAAGGAGCCTGGGACAAAGATGGAAAAGGACTAAGCATCTGGGATGTATTCAGCCATAAGAAAGGCAAAATCCAACAAAATGAAACTGGGGATTCCTCCTGTGAGGGCTACTACAAAGTCAAGGTGGGGTGATCAGGTGTAGTGTGGCTTAGAAGTGTGAGGAAAGCAGAATTTGGGGTTGGGTGAGGGCACAAAAAGTCTAAATATTTCAATCTACTGTGTGTGTTTTGTACAGGATGATGTTTCTCTGATGAAGGAGCTGAAGCTTAACCACTATCGTTTTTCCATCTCCTGGCCCAGACTCCTTCCTACTGGCATAAAGTGTGAGTAACTGCTGTTGATTCAATACTTTTGGAACTGAGCTGACAGAATTGATTTCATTTGTTAATAGTTATCCACACTGTAACACCATTTGCAGCCGACCATATAAACGAAAAGGGAATCCAGCACTATGATCAACTGATCGACCACCTTCTGGAGAACAAAATCACCCCCATTGTTACTCTGTACCACTGGGATCTTCCACAGGTTAGTATGCGGAATAGTGACCATTACGTAATGGTACCCTTAATAAATTGCCAAATAATGAACTGAATTATTTGTTTTTCAAGGTCTTACAAGAGAAATACGGCGGATGGCAGAATATAAGCATGGTGAATCATTTCAATGAATTTGCCAACCTGTGCTTTGAAAGATTTGGCAACCGAGTGAAGTACTGGATCACTTTCAACAACCCATGGGTATATTCTCAGTAGATAGATAGCTTTTTACAAGAAACTATTACACTAAATATGCACAGTATGTACTTGTAGTTAAATTAGTATTTTTGCATTTATATACAATGGCAGTCTGTGGCAGTGGAAGGCTATGAAACGGGTGAACATGCTCCTGGACTGAAGCTGAGGGGAACAGGTGCATACAGAGCTGCACATCACATAATCAAGGTACCACATTACAGTTGTATTTAATTTAAGTATCAAAGCCACATAGCAATTCGTGAACACTTTGAACCAAATGTTAATAGCGTCCTTTTTACAGGCGCATGCCAAAGTTTGGCACACTTATGATACACAGTGGAGGGCCAAGCAAAAAGGTAAGCAAGATAAAAGTTTGGAAATGAATGTACAGTGACTCAGTGTTGACTTCTTAATATTTCCTGCCCGAGTGTTAACAGCTGCTGTTCACATCTGCAGGTCTGGTTGGCATCTCTCTGTCGGGCGACTGGGGAGAGCCGGTGGATATCAGCAACCAGAAAGACATAGAAGCCGCTGAGAGATACGTCCAGTTCTACCTGGGCTGGTTTGCCACACCTATCTTTCATGGAGATTACCCTCAAGTGATGAAAGACTTCATTGGTAAGTTAAAATGTAATCTATGTATCATTCATCGGGGTGTTGACTGAGCACTATATGTGACTGTGTGCAGGAAGGAAGAGTGTCCAGCAGGGCCTCGGGACATCTCGACTGCCCACATTTTCCCCCCAGGAGAAGAGCTACATAAAAGGAACCTGCGACTTCCTTGGTGTCGGTCACTTCACCACCCGCTACATCACCCAGAAGAACAACCCGTCAGGCCGCAGCAGCAGCAGCAGCTACTTCAGTGATCGAGACCTGGCCGAGCTGGTTGACCCGCGGTGGCCTGACCCTGGATCAGAGTGGCTCTACTCTGTGCCCTGGGGGTTCAGACGGCTGCTCAATTTCGTCAAGGTGACTCACGGTTCTAGTAACACAGAGCACACTTGTTGACATTTGTGCTGCATTGAAAATGATCTCAGCACACTAATTAAATTGCAACTTATTGCACATCACATTGATTTGTTCCCCATTTAGACTCAGTATGGAAACCCAATGATTTATGTGACTGAGAACGGAGTCTCTGAGAAGATGCTGTGCACAGAGCTGTGTGATGACTGGAGGATACAATATTATAAAGACTACATTAATGAGATGCTCAAAGGTGAATGAGCTCATAATAATAAAATGAACGCGCACATTTATTCTCACCTAATCTTATCACATGTCTGTAGTTATGAAGCTCTCTGTTTTCTGTGTCACTCAGCTATCAAAGATGGAGTCAATGTGAAGGGCTACACAGCGTGGTCCCTGCTGGACAAGTTTGAGTGGGATGAAGGGTACTCTGAGAGGTTTGGTCTGTACTATGTGGACTTCAGGAACAAGAACAAGCCTCGCTATCCCAAAGCATCTGTTCAGTTTTACAAACGCGTTATCAGCTCCAACGGATTCCCCAACCAAAGAGAGGTGAGAGCCTGGACGGTGACCTCAAAGAGCTGCTTCTCTGAAGGGTTTTTAACTGAAACTGCACATATACACTACCAGTCAAAAGTTTGGACACACCTTCTCATTTAATGGTTTTTCTTTATTTTCATGATTACTTACAGATGAACTTATCTTCAGCAGCAGAGGAGACTCTTGGTCTTCCTTTCCTGGGGCAGTCCTCATATGAGATAGTTTTGTCGTAGCACTTAATGGTTTTTGTGACTGTGTTTGGGGATATATTTAAAGTTCTTGCAATTTTCCAGCCTGACAGACCTTCAGTTCTTAAAGTAATGATGGACTGTCGTTTGTCTTTACTTAGCTGATTGGTTCTTGCCATAATATGGATTCTAACAGTTGTCAAACAGGGCTGTCAACTGTGCCAACCTGACTTCTGCACAACACAACCGATGGTCCCAACCCCATTAAGAAGGCAAGAAATCCCACAAATGAACCTTGACAAGGCACACCTGTGAGGTGAAACCATTTCAGGTGACAACCTGATGAAGCTCATGGAGAGAATGGAAAGAGTGTGCAAAGCCTTAATCAAAGCAAAGGGTGGCTATCTAGAAGAATCTAAAATATAAAGCATGTTTTGACTTATTTTACAGTTTTTTGTGTAGTACATAATTCATGCGTTCATTCAGTTTTAATGCCGTCAGTGAGAATCTGCAATCTAAATAGCAAAAGAATAAAGAAAAACATTAATTGAGAAGGTGTGTCCAAACTTTTGACTGATAGTGAACGCACATTTCTTTTTTTCTGAAATGACAACATTTAGCTGTTGGCTGTGCCGTGTCTATAAAATATATAAAGACAATCTTTCTTGTGAACCTCCACAGGTTGAAAACTGGAGGAGGAAGGCTGTTGAGACCTGCTCTTCCAGCAACCAGCTTCTCGCTGCAGGTCAGTTTGTCTAAAACATCCCTCATCATGGTTCTCAGTGATAAGAGGCAGACAGCTAGTTGGGGTAAACAAATAAAGATTCTGATCCAAATACGGCAAAACAGTTCATGCAAAAATAATTATAATTTGACTATAATATGTGTTTCTGCTTATCAAGCACTTCAAAAACACATATAAACAAATTAGTAGTTGTAAAAAGAAGGATGGAAAATACAAAACCTGGTCAGAAAAATCTTGTACAGAATATCTGAGGTATCTTCTTTGTTTGCCCCTCCAGCTAGAAGAAAATCCAAGGAACATGCAGAATTGCCAAAGGTTTGGCCAGTGCATGATGAAGTTTAGGAGTTGAGGTTCCTGTTAATGTAATTTATTCATCTTTTGTTGCTTTGTGATTGTGTGGTTTAGAATCTGACTAACAGTTAGGCTTCTGCAGTTCAACATTAACACAATCAATGCTTGTACTCCTTGTTTACAGTATGCAACAGTTTCCTCATTTATCTTCATTTTAACCAGCGTGCTCAAATCTAATTTGCAAGAAACAGCCCTTTTGAATTCACAGCAGCTTCAGCAGAAACTCAATAAGCATAAAGCATATGAGTGGACTTTTGCCCTCAGGGTGTTTCACAAAGCAGGATTATAAACTCAACCAGATCACACAGTACCAGTGAGAATGTCTTATATAACTGAATCGAATTTAGAAATCAAAACTTCAACATAAGGCTCGGCCATGCCTGTTGACGGTTCGTAATGATGAATACATTTTCAGATGAGTGGATTTTGATAGTTATCTACAGTGAAAATGCTGCTTTCTGAAATGCTCCGCTGTAGTTGCATGCAGTTCTCAAAGGGTTAAACTGTCAACTCTAAGTACTTTTTCTTCTTTTATTAGAGGAACAGCGGAGTACTGCTGCCAATATTCTAAGACTTATACATGGTAAGGAAACCCTTGTGCTCACTATAAATCAGAGACAATATTTGATTTAGGAAAAAAATCGTAACCCTTTGAGTGCTGTGCTTAAGCATTATTCCCGCTTCATAAGCAGTGCTTGAATATGTGATTATGCGAGTGTGTTTTAATGAGTGTGTGTGTGTGTGTGTGTGCTTCGCAGACCCCCTGACCAGCCACATGGAGATGGTAACTGAGATCGTTGTTCCCACTGTGTGCACGCTCTCCATTTTGCTCAGTGCCATCTTCCTCATGTTCCTGCTGCGGAGGCGGAACTAGAAAGTGTGCACGTTTACCTTCACAAGCATCAACACACGAGCACACACAATCAGTACGCAGACACACACTCATAACATTAAGTGCATCATTTCTTTAATGGATTATGTGTGAGCATAAACACATTATTTGGACTGAGTTTAAAGAGATTTACTGGCTTCATTAATTTGATGTGAATACCATGTTGAAAGTAAAACCATTGGTTTAGCCTGTAATAATGAATTTAGTAACAGACACTAAAGCAGTGTGGATGCTCCTGCAATATGTTAGGTTTCCTTATTAAAATATTGCTGTGATATACTGCCATTGCAAACAGCCCATATGATCTACTGTACTTTGTGTTTTCATTTGGATAAAGCCGTTTGATGGAAAAACTCTTCAAAATCTCTTTCAGCTGCTATCGTGAGCAACAAACGTGATAATAAAGATGTGATAACCCAAAGATATATACAAAGAGCTTTTATTGGAAACATTTAACAAAAATACAGTATGTTAAAGGTATGCTGACCGACCACTTTATTAGGTACACCTGTGAAATCCAATGCAATAAATTCCCCTTTTACAAACGTTTTACATTGTTGCGTTCAAAAGGCTTATCATCAGGGTCATTGTAACTGGTGGTGACTGAAATACATCTACAAGTGTTTCTAATAATTTGCCCACCCTGATAACATACATGAGACGTGCTCAACATTAGAAAATATTAGATTTCTCAGGTGTACCTAACACAGTGGCTGGTGAGTCAAGGTAAGTCATGCATTTTAAGTCCATCTGATCAGTTTTTGTATTTAACAGATTAAATGCTAAGGAGAGCGCAAAATACAAAAACACCTCTTTTGTTGTTTTGGCTGCTTTGTAAATTCATGCAAAGTTGACGAGGCTGCAGCACACCATGGTGGAGAAGAAAGCTGGATCGTCGCCGTCCCCGTTTATGGTCTCATTTGGGTAATCTAAAAAAAAAAAAACAGTTAAAGAGGAAAACGTTATCTGAGCTTCACTGGGTAATTACTACTCATTTAATTGAAGCTATACATAAATCCCACCTGTTTCAAAGATGACATGATCAACCAGTGGTCTGTCACTGAGCTGTAAGGCTGTTCTGACCTCACGAGGACCATTACCACTGGACACCTCGACCCCCCACAGGACTGGATGCTCTCTGTGGAAAACACACAAACACAAGCATTACAGATGAGACAACAGCCCATTTTAGTACCGAGAGCAAATGCAAACATTTGGAATCAAAGAGATATCTTTGTGACATGAACAGAATGCATGTTTCCAAAAAACCCCATAAGCAAAAATATTCAACCCCTAAAGTCAATGTTGAGCAAAACTATCCTTTGACTTCCACTTTGGTTTCTCACAGGCTTCTGATGTCTCTCTTTGAGCATCAGCAGAACCCCAGAACTCTACAGGCTCTTCTGATTTTTTTTTCCCTCACATATTCAAGAAAACTTTCATGTTCTTTTTAGTTAAAATTCAAGTGCAGTGAGGTTTCCAGTCCTGAAATCATTGCTTGTTTAGTGTCTTTTTTAAATAGTACATACTGCTGCTTTAGTTCCTGCTTCTTCTTTTTTTTAATCAGGTCCTCCTGCAGGTTTCTGACAGTAATACAGGCAGAGATATTGCTCTTTCTTCTACCTCAAGGTGTGCTGTCATATCACGGGTTTTAAACTTGCATATGATACTGGCAGCAATGTCTCTTTCAACTTCAAGTGTCTTGGAAGTCTTTTTGAAAATCTTTCCTTTTGTGCTATAATTATTTTTTCTCTGAGCTTTAGAGAGAGCTTCTTTCCTTTTGCCATGTTCACTACCTAGCTTGAACACTTGCATTGGTTTTACATGTTGCAACATGGCTGAAGCATGAGCATCATTATTGAGTTACCAGAGGTTAAACAGTATTTTCCAATAATCTGTTTGTAAGTCGGGGCTGCACAGTGGAGTAGTGGTTAGCGCTTTAGCCTTGCAGCAAGAAGATCCCTGGTTCAAATCCCGGCCTGAGCCTGGGGTCTTTCTGCATGGAGTTTGCGTGTTCTCCCTGTGCATGCGTGGGTTTTCTCCGGGCACTCCGGCTTCCTCCCACAGTCCAAAAATACGCTGAGGTTAATTGGTGACTCTAAATTGCCTGCAGGTGTGAATGTGAGTGTGATTGTTCGTCTGTGTATGTAGCCCTGTGACAGACTGGCGACCTGTCCAGGGTGTCCCCTGCCTTCAGCTGAGATAGGCTCCAGCGACCCAAGTGAGGATAAAATGGTGTATAGAGAATGCATGGATGTTTGTAAGTGATAAGAAAAACAACAAAAGTAGAAAACGGTTTCAGCAATATGATGCAGCCGTATTAGAAAATAAGCTTCAAACTCAGATTCTGTTGCACATTTTCATGACTGGTTTGACTATGATGCCAGTACAAACTGTATTCAGACGAAAAATATTCAGCTTCCAACTCCTTGCATACTCAGCAAGACTAAACAATTTTGACTGCAGCTGTGTTAGATGATCTGATCACAAGAGGGCAGCACTAAATACTGTGTTTCTCTAACAGAAGTAGCCAGAGTTGTGACCCCATTAGAAAAGTGCATGAAAGAACCACAAACCTCATGAACACAGCTGAGTACAGATTCTGCCAGATTACCTGATGTGAGGCGACAATTATGCACTTGTTTCTCTAGCTTCAGTCAAACACAAATACATATTTCTCTGAATAACGGTGGATTTGACAACTAATGTAAAATCCAGTATAAGTGTGAAGAAGTGACACCTAATCACAAAAGTCCAAATTCTGCTTCACCTTTCCAATACTTTTGCAGGTTAAACAATTTACAAATGTGCATTAAAAGGTGAATAGAAGGACAAATGTTTCAGTTACAGCTTTGTTAATAAACCAATTAGCACACAAAGTAAAGCATGAATTCCTTACTTCTGGTAGAAATTGCTGATCAGGGCAGGTTTGATTTGGAGTTTAAATTCGTGCTCCTCATCGTATGGTGATGTTTTGTAGTGCTGCAAACACGATCTATGAGAAAGGAACAGATATGATAAAAAAGGTTACATTTTCTACTCTGATGTCAGCTCAAGACAAGAACATTTTGCACATTTTTACATCAATGAATAAAGTCTTAGATTTACTGTGTGAGAAGGAAGAGCTTGTCGTAGGGCAAAGCCAAGAATGTTCGGCAGGTCAAGATTATTTCCAGCAGATGGTGCAGTTTTCTGAGTCGGACCACTTGCTCCTGCAGATCAACCTCAGTGCTCAGGAAATAACACTGTGGAGGAGAAAATTACTCTCACTTACTACTTTGTTAACAGATGTTAGAAAATATCTGGCATTAAAATAGTGTCAACCTTACCAAGTGGTTTAGAGTTGTCAATTCTTCACCTGAGAAACAAACAAAAAAAGATTGCAAACTGTCTAATAAATGTTAAGTTGTGTCTTGATTGATGTGATATCAAGTATAACACTACAACACAACCATAACCATGTGTGAGTGACAGAGTTCTACGCAGAGATATAGAGGAATAACTAAAAAGTTACCAATGAGGTAGTTGATATAATCTTTCCTCATCTTGTCCAGACCCATCTCTAGCAGCATGTTGACAGGGGTGACACCTGTAAGAGACACGTGATCGATCTGCTGGTGGTAGGATTGCAGAATGAGTTTGCTGAGGGAGCTGCTGCTGTCTCTGTGAATCTGGCGGAAACAAACAAACAGCTCAAAGTCAATAATGTCCAATATTTTGTTGGCAATGCACAGATTTCAGAGGCTGCAACATTCCATACCCATGGTTTGATGTCACCGTATCTTAGAGCTTCAATGACCAACTTCAGACAGTCTCCAATGTCCTGATAAGAAGTCACGCCTGTAATGGAAAAGGAATCCGAGAAAAATGGTTGCCACAGTCTGTTTGTAATAGAAATTCAAAAAAATCACAGCTTCCTTAATAGAAAAACGTGCTCACTTTTTCTCATTCGAACCCACAGCTGCTCCACAAAATCCAAATCACCTCGTTCCAGGAAAGAGTTGAAAATGGGAGCATCTGTCTCAGACTTCAGCTTTGTGTGCTTTAATAAGAAATGGAGAGAAACGAAAAGCACCCAAAAAATCTTCCAGACGTATTCTGAAATTAATACATTTGTGAAAAGGCTGTTGCTGTTCTCACAATCATACCTCAGCTGTTTTTGTAGCCTGATCCTGGAGTGTTTTTGCAGTGTTCTGGAGCTCTGAAAGAAGGACCAAAAAAACATAAAATAATCTTAACACTTCACAGTACTAACTCATAATTAAAGTGTACCTGATTCAACAATGCAGATACCTTCTAGGTAGGCCTTAGTCAGATTTACAGCAGACGTGTTTTCCAAAGGTTCCATCCATTCAGTCTCACCAGTTCTCAAACCATCAGCAAGAGTCTGGAATAGCAGGAATCTGATATTTTTATTTATCCGAGTATTGATAGTTACAGTCATCTTAGAATACAGTGAGGATACAAACCTGAAGAAATTCCAGCTCCCTGTACATCTCAAACATTGGACTTCTCATCTCTCCACTGGCAACTTTGATATTCTGCATGGGAAGAAAGACAAACAAGGTTTGTGCAATATTGTACAACCTCTATTCTCTGACTGATCAGCTGTATGTAAATGCACGACTTTAATTTGTATTTTAGACTTGAAATTTTTTGAAAAGCATAAATAAAATGCTGCTGAATGATTCCTGCTTACTAGTGTTGCTGCAGAGGAAAGGGGTGGGACCTCAAAGATACTCTCCACATGGCTCCATTTGAAATCCACTGTCACACTACTGCGTGATTCAATTGCCGTGTTCTCAACAACAGTGGAGCCAAACAAGTTGAATCTGGCACTGCCTTTAACCCCCATCTGGAAGCAGGAGCAGATAGAAGTGAACAAAAATACATTCATACTGATTTGCAAGAGGGTGCATTCTCACTTACCGAGGATTGGTGATGCCTTTTCTTATGCTCTTGCTTCAGTTCCTCTAGGGTTATGAGAGACTTTTTGTCTACAGTCGAACCTAACAACATTAAGATCAGGAAAACACAAATGGTAAAATTGCACAAAATAGATTAACAAACAAATACTCAGTGTGCTGATTAAATTTCAGCAATGAAGTGTCCAAGTTATACCTTTGCAGGTAACGGAGTACAGTTTAACACCAGTTACTTTACTGCCCACGCAGACTGTTTCAGCTCCTAACCAGGTTGTTCCAGCAGCATCAGACATGTCACATCGCACCCACAGAGGGTGTAAGGCTGGGTTGTTGTCCAGAGCTGACACATTAGCATTCTGAGATAATGTATAAAAAGACAGCAACTGCCTGTACAAAAAGAAAAAAAACAACCATTTGATTGTCAGCTATGGTGGATTAAATACATACATTGTATAAATGTATTAGCATATGCTTCATTTGGATGAAATGTTAACTGTCGTTGCATTGGTCACCTTGCTTTCATGATTGTGAGTGGCTGTGGTCCTAATTCTGTCTGGAGCACACTGGCACTATCATTAGCATCACCACCACCATCACAGTTTGATGTCTCAGTTATTGGTTCATCATCTGACTCACATATTTTGGGAATCTAGAGAAATAAAAACATGAGCCAGTGGTCAGCACTTGATAGGGGTTAAAGTCAGTCAACTAAAAATCACAGCTAGAGTATTCTGATTCCTGTTAATCCTGAATGTGCAACATCACATGTCAACATTACTATATCAAAAAATCCGAAGCAGCTGATGTGTCCAAAAGAAACATTCACAAGGAAACTATTAGCATGTTTTTGTGCAGACTTTCTCGTTCTGTTTAATAAGTCACAGACAGGATTTAACATGACTCACAATTTTTTCACAGACAAAGATTGTCTGGTCGCCACAGTGCATACTGACAGCAGGAATTTTACGTCCATTAGTTTTTAAAATTTGGATGTCCTCCTGAAATCCAGAAAACATCCCCATCATTACAACAACACAGACAGATACACTGAATGTGACACATTTTTATCGGAAAAAGGAAAACTACCTCATATGTATGTGGATCACTGCCTTTCTCATCTTGAAGACATCTGGAAACGACACAACATAAATCAACTGTACCTCAGGAAGATAAGCAGTTAGTGGTGACCGAAGCAATAAGAAACTGAACACCAGGTAAAGGCTAATAAATGATATAATGATTGCCGTAATGACTTTCTAGCATTAACACGTTAGCTAAAAGAGCGAACGATAGAGACGCTTTGCATCCAAAAACTCACCGAAGAATGTTGAAAAAGTCCTTCGCACGACATATCACCTTTGAGCCCATCGTCAAACTACGCTACAGATCTCCTTTTAAAGAGCAAAGTACGTAAAATATACAAACGAAGTGAACAAAGTTTAACAGACTGAACAAACTCCAAGCTACTGTTGATATTTTTGACAGTCGCGCGCTCACTTAGACGGTGACGACATGAGTTCATAGGTCATCACACATTTCTATAAAATTGCACAAAATAAATTAATAATCACCGTTATAAAGTGTATAGCTAATATCTCACACATGGCCAATAAATATTAAAAAAACGAAAATTATTTTATTTTTTAAATGTTCAGGAAAAAAAGTAGTTCGGTTGTGAGCCTGCGCCAACTTGGAGTAAAGAAATAGTACCTCCGGAAGCAACCGATTTTAAAGTGAATTTGTTTACCCATGACAGTTGTATTAAGCCCATTAAACTATTTTGTATCATCCATTCACGCTTTATCGTGTGCGTTTCTATTAGGTTAAACGAAGAAATTGTCAAAATAATGTCGCTAACGGAAGTGGCAGAACTGAGGCGGAGGCATAAACTATCAGGGGTGACTTACCAACTTCCTTTTTACTGTGGCCGCCATACCGTGAGGAGCGTGGTTCCCGGCGAGCCGAAAAATAATTACCGAAAATGGTGAGAAATTGCACTCATATCATGCTTAACTTATTGTACAATACACGCATTGTTGTATCAATGAACGTTCTTACCAAATAAATGTATCTTTTCTGTCTCTGGAAAGCGCAAATTGAGATTTCATAGAGCAGTCAGTTGAAATGCTCTCAGCTAGCGAAGCTAACACGAGGAGCCATTTTGGGCGAGCAGCCTGAGTAGCTCAATCCAGTTACACGTGTAGCTGTCGCTTCACTGGTAGAGAATTTAGAAGGAGTCGTTTGGTTTAGTGGCGGCTACATTGTGCTCAGAATAGACTCAAATACAGAAATTTGAGTCTGGTAATGGTAAAAGAACTGTCGTCGTTAACAATGAGTGTTCAAGGTAATGCAAAGACCGGCTGTTAAGTCATATTAGCAGGAACGAGCTAAGCTAAGGCTAAATGCCTCAGATTTCACGATGGCCTAATTAACTGTTACTTTAATCGTGTGAGTTGATTTTGAAATTGACTTAATTCAAAGTAGTTTCACTGAATTGCATCATAGCGTCTTTAAAGTTAGCGGTTTATCTGCCATCACATGCAAGAAGTTGTAAAGACTTGAGATCCAGTCACTTATCTAAAGACCCCACATTCTTCCCCGGGGTATACAGCCTCTTGCATTGCATGTATTATCATCTCAAATATATTATTATGCGCTTCACTGACGGTTAATGTTCATTTTTGTCTTCTTAGGCCTGTGCCCGACCCCTCATCTCGGTGTATTCCGAGAAAGGAGAATCCTCAGGCAAAAATGTTGTGATGCCTGCCGTGTTCAAGGCACCAATTCGGCCTGATGTTGTTAATTTTGTGCACACCAACATGCGCAAGAACAGCCGTCAGCCATATGCAGTCAGTGAACTGGCAGGTGAGGGTCCATTTCAGTCATCAGCTGGAATGTAGAACAAGTTTTCTTTGTGATCGTGATTGCCTTCATGTGTACACAATTCAATTAATATGTACTGTAACTACATTGTGTAATTGTGTGTGCATATTTTAGGCCACCAGACCAGTGCAGAGTCCTGGGGTACTGGAAGAGCTGTGGCCCGTATCCCTCGTGTGAGAGGTGGTGGTACTCACCGCTCTGGCCAGGGTGCTTTTGGAAACGTATCCTTTTGATCTAAATTTAAGTGTTATAGTTTACCTTCTATTCTCTGTATGCCAAGTTAAACCTAAATGTATAGACTTGCTGTGATGGTGTAATTTGCGTCTGACTCTGTGACCAGTGACAGAATGCCTGCTGTCATATGCTGGCACGGATGGCTGATGACCATTGAATCTGAGCGGGTATGAAGCACTTCAGTACCTGTGTCACTTCATTCAGTGGGAAACCTCCTTGACTATGGTGTAGATGTGTCGTGGTGGTCGCATGTTTGCCCCCACTAAAACCTGGCGCCGCTGGCACCGCAGGATCAACACCCCCCAGAAGCGTTATGCCATCTGCTCTGCCCTGGCTGCTTCTGCCATTCCTGCTCTTGTGATGTCCAAAGGTAAGCTCTAAAAAAAACTGTAGGACAAATGTGGGTATAAAGACATTGATAAGTGTGCTTTTATACTGCAAGATTGTTAATAACTACCATGTTAAAATCTCAGACTTGCCGTGATGGTGTAATTTGCGTCTGATCCTGTGAACAGTGACAGTTGCCTGCTGTCTCTAAGCTGGCACAGAGTCTTGATGTGTGTTAAATTCTGAGCAAGGCTAAGCAACACTAAGTTTGACAGTTGCAACAAGTTTGTTGGTATATCTTTGGTTGACATAATGGTCTTGTTAATTAGGACACCGCATTGAGGAAATCCCAGAGGTCCCACTGGTGGTTGAAGACAAAGTTGAGGGCTACAAGAAGACCAAGGAGGCAGTGCTCCTGCTGAAGAAACTTAAGGCCTGGAATGACATCAAGAAGGTAAATGAAATGAACAATGGATTTCATTGAAAACTGCATTTTTGGGTGTTTGTGGATTGAAAGGCAAATCAGTGTGATTAAAAACATCAATATCAGATTCCCTCACTGACCTTAGAGCTTACAATACCCTCCATCCTCAGACCACAGAAACATCATGCTGTTAAAGCATTGACTTAAGGTGTTTATTGGATGGAGAGTATAGGAACTGTAGCTCCTGTACATAGTCTATTCAGTTTTGAGGAAGTCTGTAGAGCTTTTTTCACTCACCTGAGATCAGAACAATCTTAAGATAGATGCATCAATTGCTGAGCAAGGCATAAATAAAATCTCTTACCTGATTTAAGTTGTTCAGAGTGTAGCATTTGAAGTTCAAACTGAGCATGCTACTTTCATTGGTATTGGGAATGCTTCATTTGCCTGTGATCACAGCTTGCATGTAGCATGTGACTCATTTCTTGGTTAATTTTTAAAATTTAGCATATTAATATAGATGAATATACATCTTCTGTTCTCAGGTATACGCCTCTCAGCGCATGCGTGCTGGTAAGGGTAAGATGAGGAATCGCAGGCGGATCCAGCGCAGAGGGCCATGCATTATCTATGGACAAGATGCCGGTTTAACCAAAGCCTTCAGAAATATTCCAGGTAAATTACCTGTTCATTTTGGAAAAATTTGTAGAATTTATTATGAGTGACAAGAATGTCTGAACATTATCTTGAAGTGCTTTATATTTACTATTCAACATTGTCTAAAACGGTACTATCCTTTAGAACCTAGTCATTGCTTTGTTCTGTATTTATGGGGGTGTCAAAGTTTGTCATGAATGTTTCCGTGTTTTGAATGGTTTGGTTCAGTTTTGAATAAGTACATTTGAAAGAACTTAGTTATTTAAACTTTTAAAGGATGTACTTTTCAGCTTGCAAATATTTAACGGCTGTTGTATTATGCAGGCATCACTCTGCAGAACGTGAACAAACTTAACCTCCTGAGGCTCGCTCCTGGTGGTCACGTTGGACGGTTTTGCATCTGGACAGAGAGTGCTTTCCGCAAGCTGGATGAGCTGTACGGCACTTGGCGCAAACCTGCCTCCCTGAAGGTCGACTACAAGTGAGTATTTAAGAAGCACGCTCTGTAGCACAGTGTACATCTGAGTATATCACAGTGATGAGCTTCCACTTCATGGTCCGTGTTTTTGAACTATGTGATATTTACCGAAGTTCTGAGTTTGAGCAACACGAAAATTGTGAAGTTGTCAATTTTCATTCTATTTGTTTGGGACTTGAATTGTTGATGCTTCCTGTTTCAGCCTGCCAATGCACAAGATGACCAACACAGACCTGAGCAGAATTCTGAAGAGTGAGGAGATCCAGAGAGCACTCCGTGCACCTAAGTAAGCATAATTCATTTTAGCTCTTGAACTAGTTTCACCTCATCAACTATGATGATGTTCCACTTCAGGTCCGTGTTTCTGAACCCTGATTATTTGGAAGTCCTGAGTTATACAAAAAAAATTGCAACTGAAGGTGCAGTTGAGCAGACATCCTGTTAATACTGGGTTTATATTGTCATTACAGCAAGAAGATCAACCGCAGAGTCCTGAAGAAGAATCCTCTGAAGAACCTGAAGATCATGCTCAAACTGAACCCTTACGCCAAGACAGCAAGACGTCATGCCATCCTGAAGCATGACCCTGCGGTAAGAAACTAAGTGGTTGAAGCTGGAAGTAAAAATTATAGATTCAATTGCAGATGATGATTTTAAGCTTGTTTGGTTTCTTCATAGATCAAGGCCAAGATGCTGAAACCCAAGAAGAGGCCTGGCAAGAAGGGAGCTCCTAAGAAGGCAGCACCTGCAAAACCCCAGGCATAAATCCATACATACAGACTGGAGTTCAGAGATAAATAAAAATCAGTTGTTTGAAATGCACGAGTCAGGTCTGTCATTTAATATTTTAATTCACAAGACTAATTTTTCTCACATAAGCTAACAAAGATTTAATCCGTGGGCGCTGTAAGGACTTCAGTAAAGAGGAATATCAAGCACACAGGTTGAGCAGCATTTGTCATGATTAAATAATTTGATCATTAGAAAAAGATGGCTTTTCAAGCAGGCCTGCAAGGTAGCCCAAAGAATTGATACATAATTTCACTTGGCATGTAGGTTTGTACACTAAATATACAACTATTGATTGCACAACTTTTTAACTCAATACATATAAACATACATTTGTAATAATACAAATTGGTCATCAGAAGACCTTGTGATATGGGCTTTGTCATACACGTCTCACATTGCCGTGCCGTGGGTGGGCGTCACAGGCTGACTGAGTCCGATGGTGCTGCACAACCAGCCGGCAAAGTCAACCTCCTCTGCCTCAGACTGTTTGATGAAAGGATGCACCTGAGGAAAAGAAATGCAGTAGATGCTCAGATTATGCGAATTTAGACGATGAGAATTTTGTCAAATAAGTACACCTACCATCAGCTGTTTCAAGTCTGCCCTCTCTGCAGGATTCTTAATCAAACTGTAGGGGAAAGAAAACATCTTAGAACATGTAGTTCATTTAAGCACCACTGGGTGGCACAAAGCGGTTTCATGTGTACAAAAACTCTTGTACATACCATTTATTAACAAAGTCTTGGAAATCTGAGCTGAATATCCCAGGCAACTTTGGAGGAGGCTAAAAATTAGAAGATCAGTTAGCATTGAATAGGTCAAACATGGCATAAAAGTGCAGAGACAGCCCACTAATACCTGTGTGGTCATCGTGTCAGAATGTGTGAATTATTGCTGGAACACTTACCTCATTAACTATGTAATCAAGCAGCTCAAATATAGCCATTGGAGGTCTGCTGTCTGGGCCGTATGCTAGAGGAATGAAACAAAATATGACTCTTACAAACTCGTAAAACTTAATTATTAAACTATTTAAACATGTTTTGAAGTAACACCAAGATTAAAGCTGCTGTAATACCAAAAGCTATCCTGCAGAATGAACTGGTCCCAGCTTAGACTTACAGCTGCCAGGTCGCCCAGGAGGCCTTGGCTTTGGGGACGACTCACTGGAGGCTGCCTCTCCTTCCACAGGGAAGCCAAATATCTGTTCCAGCTCCTTCGAATCCGGTGGAGGGATAGGAAAGCGTCCAATGGCCATTTCAACCAGGGACAGACCCATACTCCAGATATCCGACTGAACAGAGTAGTGGGTTCCCTGTAGACGCTCCGGCTGTACAGCACACACAGTTTCAACAGAAAAACCATTACTAATTCATAAAACTATTGTAAAGGAGCAAATGAATGACAACCACTTGCTTAACAAAAATAAATGTTAGACCTAAATTGTTGCAGCAATCCAAATGCTTACTGTCTAAATGAGTACTGTGTGAAAGGCGAAGCGTGTCCACTTGAACTCACCGACATGTAGGAGCGAGTGCCCACAAAGGAGTTGGCCATGGAGTCTATGAGCTGTCCGCTCACTCCAAAGTCACACAGCTTGATCTCACCACGGGAATTCACGAGGATGTTAGAAGGCTTGACATCTGAAAGGGAGGGACATGCAGAGTTTAGCAGAACACAGTGAGCAAGTGTTGAACAGGGAACAGTAAGCAGCACAGAACAAACTGCTACAGGCATGTTGTGCTGCTCGTGATAGTCTGTTTGAACATTCCCTCACCTCATACTTTTGAACAACAGAAAGTGAAAAAAAATTATTTCGATATATGTGAAATATGGGATAACTTGAAGGTAGAGATCAAAACTCTGCCTCCAGTTATTTATGCAGAAATTGTTGTGAACATTGGGACATGCTTACTTGCTGTAATTCCTCAAGTTTAGATTGATGAGCCACAACATTAAAACCAATGACAGGTAAAGAGGATGACATTATTATCATCATGTTATTGAATGTAATGTTCTGCTGGGAAACCTTGGGTCCTGACATTCAGGTGGATGTTGCTTGTACACACACCGCACAGACAGGCAGGTGGTTTTAATGTTGTGGCTCATAAGTGTACACTTTCTGGTAATAGATCCCATCCAAATGCACTTTCAGTGTGAGTGTTGTGTGCAAAAGTGCATTTAAAAGCCTGTCTAGAGCTATTATCAGCTGGTTCCATTTGATAAATCAAATGGAGGTTTTCTCTTCCAAAAACATCCCTCCCTATTTTTGTTGCTATCCGTCCACTTCAGCTCAACAATAAAACACTGTCCAGGGAAACAAACAGATTTCACAAAGCCTGAACATTTGGAAGACATCCATTTGATTTGATTAAAATTCAGATTAACTCTGGATTTTGCCTCCCACCCTCCCTCCCATTACTCACATTAAAGCACAATACAAAGGTATCTTTTAATGGCCAGAATAGACATGATGTGATAGACACGAATGATTAGAGTGAGCAAAACCTGTTCCCATGTACATATGGGTATTTGAGAAAAACTCTAACCATTAAAAATCCCTCATAGATACATTTAAAAATACTGTACTTTGAGTAATTATTTGTCTGATGTTTTTTTCCTCGTAAAAATATGGATTATCTGATTACAAAATCACATCTACAACTTTTGTACAAAAATGAAGTGAAGCTAGGCTGTAAATATAGCATATCTAACTGCAAGCATTTATGTTTTTAAATGTCATGTGAGAAGGACAAATCTCCATTGAACTGTGACATATTTTAGCAAATGAAGCAGCGATTGACCTCTGTGCATGATCTTGTGCTTCTCCCGCAGGTAGGAAAGCCCTTTAATGACCTATGAAAACAAATAATGCATATCAGCACAGTAAGAACACAGATTACTCGGTGCTGCACAAACAAACATTCTCTCAGTACATATTAATCAGTGCTGAAACCAGTTCTATGTAAATGAAATATAGCTCTAGTGTGAGTGCATGAAATCGGCGCAGCTACCCACAGCGATGCTGACTTTGCCAAGGATCTGCTCTGGGATCTTGCCTGCTTTCTTTAGTGACTGATCCAGGGAGCCGCCATCCTACAGTCAGAAAGGCAGAAAAACATGGAGAGTATCTATTGATTTAAAATATCATTTGCATAACGCCACTCATATACGCCAAATTTGTTGCTTTTCTATCAACTGGGCTGTAAAAGAAAGAAAAAAATACTTGGCTCTTTGAGTACAGTCTGTTAAGGCGATACTCCGAGTTACTGCTATGGAAAAACACCGGCAGGCATGACATTTAAGAGCTGTACCATATGCTCCATGCAGATGCTGATTTCTCCATCGCTGTAAAAAGCTCCATAGAAGCCCACGATGTATGGGGAGTTACACTCATGTAGCACCTGCAGCTCCCTAATGATCTGGTTTCTGATGGCTGGTTTAATCTCCAGGTG
The DNA here is from genome assembly GCF_021347895.1 of Acanthochromis polyacanthus. NCBI lineage: Eukaryota > Metazoa > Chordata > Actinopteri > Pomacentridae > Acanthochromis > Acanthochromis polyacanthus. The sequence goes on along the minus strand of NC_067120.1, from coordinate 12,376,184 downwards.
GATCAGCTGGAACACAGGAGACTGAGGTTTATATTTATACTCTCATATCACACACAAGATAAATGCTACCATGCAACCTTGATTTGGGACATCTATGCACACATGCGCATACACAGAAACATTAGATACAATACATGCATGTTCAAACCAAACACTAGCACAAAGAAAAATGTTTTAGGATAGATGCTTGTTCAGATCAGCATTTCAAACTAAACTAGGCAAGTGAGGACATCTAACAAAAGCACTCGAATTCTAGGACAGACCGTTGTCCCAGTAACCCACATTTGATGCGGTGCACAAATCCTGGAAACTGAGAAACATTTGATTCTACACTCTTACGACTGTCTCTCTGACATACTGGAGAATAAAAGTCCATTATGGAAAGCGTGACTAATTCCAATAAACACATCTCTTCTAGATACGGTTAGTGTAACTGGCTTTCTACATATAAAAATAGCCTTTTCACACCGTCTTCATTACCACAGTACAGCTGCACCTTACCTTCCTCGCCATAATCAGACCAGAGGGTCGGTGGGAGACCTTAAAGACAACCCCTCCATTGCCTGCACCGAGCTCGCAGATCTTCTCAAAGTCATCGTCCTTCAGCTCTCCCACTTTCTGCTTCTGAGTCAGAAAGGCCTCCAGGCGTTTCCGCTGCTGCTCATCCAACTCAAGCTCCTCTAGTTTTTTCTGCAGTGCCTCCAAGTTTGTCCTGATAAAGCGCAGAGTAAGGAAAGACAGACAGAAAGAAAGGTATTTTTTGTGTTATTAATGTATTCTTCCTTAAATGAAGGGTACTCCAGTCCATTCAGACGGAACTTTTGCAGATGTTCTTTACTGAACTAGCAGCTCTCCTCTCAGGAGGCATGAGGCAGTCCACTGCATCCCAATCTACTGCTTGTATTATATTATTCTCAGAGGTAAGACAGAGCTCTCTGTGTGACAGCTACTACTGCACATGTCTCCAGGAACAATGAAAACCAAACAATGAGCCCGCAGGAAGACAAAATGCGTTGCTGGGTGTGTTTCGGTGTTCCTTTCCAGACACCAATGCGAGGAAGCTCGAGGTTCCTCCGAGTGCTGACAGCGTTCCCTTGGAGCTGTTGTCATGGTGATGCATTTCCTTGAGAAGTTAATTATGGCATGAACACTGTTGACCTGATGCTTTTTGACCTCCATCACTGTCCTCATTGTTACACAAAGCACATCTGAGCTTTTATCAGGAAATGATGAAATGAAAAGACCAGTGAGTGGTCATGCCAATTTAACCACACAGTTGCTCTGTGAAATTCCATTAATGAAAATGTCTGCATTTTTATGCTGCAAATCGTCAATGAATCACATACAAGCATGCATAATTTTTGGTTAAGGGCATTTCTTACTTTTGCTACGCTCTGCATGTGATCTTGCTTTGTCAGAACAACAAACTGGAAGCTCATCCATCTCCGGCTACTCTTGTAGTTACAAGCTTAAGCGCCAATCTGGTGATAAGATCATTTCCATCAAGCTTAGTGGTAATTATGATTTCTTTTATCTTTGCACTTAATCACGACTCACTGGAGAGCAGTCAGAGCAGGCCAGAACGCTCCTCTCTTTACACTACAGCACCACCGCAGCAAAGAGAGGGTTAAGTGGTTTTATTTTTGAAAGCAGGCCTGCATATCCATGGAGACGAGGTGCTGAGTTTGAGCTTCCTGTGGGTGGCGTGGGCGTTTTGTCGACAAGAGCTGGAGGTGGAGGAGGCTGGAGAAGAGGAGCAGCCTGAAACGCGCTACACACAACATGTGGGAGGGACTACAGTATCTGCACACTGCAGCCCTCCTCCCTACAGGTGCTGGAGGAAGTGAGCACGACGCTGGCCTTCTGAGCTCCATCCACACAATGTCCAAGGACATCCAGCACAACTTGTATGTAAGAAACACAGTATCTCTGCAGATTGCTATGAAGAAAGAAGACTGCGTTCGCTTTCAAGAATGCATTAGTGAGGCACACATTTATCAGAATCAGGAGCTACGTATGTCAACCATCTGCTTCAGCTTATACAGAAATTGAACTTAGATTTTTGCCATGAACAGTATATTACAGTGCTGGAAACAGAAAATTCTATTAAAGTACAAAAGTAAATATTAAAATCTAGCTAAGAAGCAGCACTTGTGAGGCCCTCAACCTTTTCATCTGTTTGAGACTAGAATAAATTTACAGTTTTCACTATGAAAAAACAGGAACATGAGGGTCAGATATTGAGGGTCTGTGGAAAAAGATCATTAACCCCTTGATGCATGAATTTACTTACAATTAAATTTAAAAAGTGTGTGTGTTTTTGCATTCCAGCTGATGTTAAAATAAGGTGAGATTGTTAATTTGTCTATTACACATAGAACAGATAAAATAATAATAATAATAATAATGTCCCACTCTGACCGGTCCTACAAGAAACCGATGCTTGCAAAAGGTTCCAAGGTGTGTATTGAATATGCACAAACCGGCATTGGGGGAATGGATACACTATCTCGGCTGCAGTGTGAATGAAAGTGGTATGTCGCGAATTTGTGACAACAGGCATGAAGAGGTTAATTGCTCCTTGTATTTTTCAAATCAGAGGCTTTGCATTTTAGTTGAATTTTTGTTCCCTCCACTGACTTCCAAACTCAAGCAAAAATGCACAAAAAGTACAACTTAAGTGTTGCACAGAAGGTTTGTTTTAAGTGAGAGGAAACGACTTCCTTTGCAATCCAGTGAGCATATCTTAGAACACAACAACACAAGACATTCCTTTGTGGAAAACAGGACACAGCAAGAGGGAAGTATAAACTGAGCCACAATCCACGGTTGCTTTGTAAAGTAATCACTAATTTCCTTTTCATACATTCAGAAGCACACTTCATTCCTTAGATATGTGAACATGTACGTCATAGGTGGAAATATAAAACAAAATCACTGTTTTCTAAGCACCACTAGCCTGTACAGAGGATCGATAACAGCTTGAATAATGAAGCTATAAAGATTCCTTAAAGCAGCACGGACAGATAAAACTGGACTTATGTGATGGCAGGACCTTATCCATGACTTCAGCCAGCAGCAAGTTGTTTGGACAGGTCTATCCAGAGCAGGTTGTTTTTATTTGTTCTCAGATCCCCTCTGATAATATTCCATGCTTGGCTGGCATTATGTGGGCCACTCAGTACAGCTCTCCGATGGCTGCCAGCCATTTCACGCTGAGAAAGCATTTGGCGGGTTGGGAAGGCAATTCTTTTTCACCAGAGTGCAATGGTCTGGTTTCAGTAAGAGGCTCATCGATTGGATTAAGCTCATCCACAGCCATTATGCAACACATTTGCTCGCTGGTGTCAGCATCCACTCATCCTCTGTCTTGGTGCAAATTACCCCAAATAATGTGCTAATTTAAATGTGTGTTGTGAAATGTGATCCTTTTTTGTTCTTTCTATTTAAAACAATTGGCGGCTTCTCTCTGTTTCAGCTACAGTATTGATGCTGTGTTATGACTCTGAATCACTGCAAACTAACATCCTGATATTGTAGATTTTCAGAACTTGTTTTAAATGAACACAGAAACTAAATCATCTCTATATATTTGAAATTAACGATGGCTGAATTTCCTTTAGCTGCTTGAGTTCAGGGCCTTGATATTGTGCATGCAGGCTCACTTTAACTGCTTATAAGGGCATTTAAACAGAACAAAGCCATCATTAAGGGTAACATATCAATAACAGCTGTGCTTTTTTTTTTTTTTTATTACTGTGACAATTCAAAATATCTACCAAATGCATAAAGCTTCACTGAGGAGCACAAGAGGTCATCAAAGTCTCTGCAGACATTTTTCATCATGAAGTGCAGCTGTATTAAAAATGGCTGGATTCCACTCAGGGAAAGGCTCTGTTATTGTGGCTTACTGGGACATTTTAAGGAGCCGAGCCATCATTAATGTTATTAATTCCACCTGTATGACAGAGCTGAAGGTCTAATCAGCCCCCAAAAAACAAAACAAAAGCAGACACTTCTGGAGATAAATCACTGCTGTGGGGGTCTCCTCTGATTCAAATCTTTTTTTTTTTTACCTTGTTAACATGTTCATATGGTGTTTTTTTTATATGCCCAAAGACAAATCATGAGTGAAATAAGCTGTCGGCATCATGGTGTGACAGTTTCACCTCAAAGCTACAGTGAACCGATGACCAAACCATACACCACAAACCTAAGGAATCAATCTTACTATTATTATTGTTCTTCAGAATCATTTTCAAGTTTGGCTCTGTTACTCCAGTGTTACAATTTGCCATTGTAAAGTGCTAAATAGCTTTACAGTGTTTGAGCTGGTGTGCTCAAGCTGCCATGAGTAGAGGCAGAGGCAGGAACTTTGTAGCGGAAGCAACAGTGTAGAGTTACAGTTCAGCAAATATAAAGGGAGGGAGGGAGGGATTATTTTTATGTAAATATATAAATATGTAACTTGACACACAATGGTGAGTTTTTAGGGGTTAAATCAATCACTAGGGAGGGACTTTAATTGTTTCACACCCGATCTGTCACAGCTATACCAAAAAATCTAATGCAGAACTCAAGAGACAAAAAGCTCTCCTTTATTAAAGGAAGAAATAGGTAGGGGAGACATGAGGGGTGAAGTCAGCATGCAAGGGAAAGTATCAGATAATAAAGAGCAAAAAGGAGGCGACAAAAGGTGGACTGCAAGAACAAGAAGGAGGTTGAATCAAAGGAGGATTTACAGCTGGTAAGACATAATAGACAGCATGGGAGAGGGAGAAGGGTGCTTTTCATTTTGCCAACTTATGCCTGCTCTCATCTAACTGAAATCGTCCTCTCCACCATTATGGAGGTTCTTCCAAACCCCCAAATGCACTTCATGGAGGCGAGGAGGCAGGTGACTACTGGAGGAGCTTAGAGCGAGAAAACACAGATGTATCCTACGTCTGACATGCTTGCTGAAAGGAGCAGGAAGACACGCGAGTGAGACGATACATTACCATAATGCAAAGCACCTGTGGTAGCTAATGAGGGCAGGGGGAACAGAACGGGGGACAGATGAGCAGGTGTTTGTGGGGAATCAGGTGGGAAGGAACAGTGTTAGAGCAGGGCAGATGGGAGTGACTGAATCTGAAATGACAGAACAGTCCGTGTAGATGGCAACAGGGAACAGAGGAAAAATGAATACCTGAATGCAATAATCCTTCTTCCACCACGAACTAGTGTAGACGACACACTCTTTCCACAACCAGACTGCATCCCTGTGATGCATGGCTCTTAGTGTGACACTTTAATGCGTGATACATCACCGCTGCATATGGCTGCAAGTACAACAGATGACACTTGACCATGCCCCAGCTATGATGCTGGATGGGGTCAGCGGAGAAACAGATAAACATCTTTCAAGCTATCGAGGCTGGTGCTGCTGTGCTTGTGAAAATCTGTGTCTTGTGTGGAGATATCCTTTTAAAAACACTGACACATATACATCTCAAAGTGCACAAAGAAAGCTAATCCTTTATTTTGATCTAGAAGACATTCATGCAGGCCTCTTCCTCTAATCTGCTAAATCACACACGTGATAACCCCAAATACACACACACTCATCCTCATATACCACATGTAGAGCAATTATAGCCTGGCTCTTCAAGTTCAATCCTCTCCTTCACTGGTCTGTAAAGATCTGGCAAAGTTCCAGCTCTCCAAAACAAATCACCCTTCCACCTTCTTGTTCCTTGAGGCCCTTCTAAAGTTAGGAGATGAGACTATACTAAAATCTTGGTTGAGATATATGACAAGTCTGATTTCTGAAAATGGCCAAGCAGATTCCTGTTGGTTTTAAAATGTAGCCAGAGAGCAGCATAAACATATTTTTCACCCTGGGTGGTTGATACTTCTGGACACTGAAGGTAATGTGATGAAGTGGGAACTTTGCTCCCTGCTCTGGAGTTACTTAAAACTTAATTTGTCTCGACAGTAACTTCTCACTTATCTCATGTATTCTCAGACAACCTGAAAGGTCAAAATAAACACACACATACTTCAATAAACCCTGACTTCAAGAAGGTTACAGTGTTTAGTTTCTGTTGTTTTAAGGGAGTATTGATGCATCTGTTGCAGCTTTTTGATCGCTGTGATTTGTGGTGCTTCACAGGATTGCACAAAGGAGTTTTTATGTCATTTAGTCAACCTTCACTGATGTAAGTGGGTTGCACAAAAAAAAAAAACAATAACACCTGCCAACATAATGCACTACAGCGTCTATAAAGACCTTACAGTTGAACCAAGTCTTCACTAAAACAATTGATACAGCTATAAACAGATACAACAGAGATTTGTATGGTTTAATTTTGTGATTACAGGTCTAATAGATTTGGCTGAATCTGATTTTAATGAATCCAGCTGCGTAAGGAATGATTTAGAAATCCTCCTTGGTACCCTTCACCTGTGGCATTCAACACATAGGCTCATTATTCACAAAATAACATTAATATTGCAATGCTGTAACTGTGTAATTACACCAAATTCTACCACATTTCCTTCTTCTATGTGGCTGTGCAATGAGTGAGAGCAAGAGGACAACAGATCTTTCATTTCCCATCACTGGACTGAAGCAGAATGAACTTTTCTTCAGCGCCTCAGACAGCTCAAAGTGTGCACACAGATACAACTTGACTTTATATGGAAAAGATGATGAAGTAACACCAGGCTGCACAGCTATCTGTCAGCAAAATGTCAGCCTGAGTGTCACAGTGCACAATACAGCAGCATTACTGGTCTCACAGAGACCCCTGATTCCAAATCTCTGATTCAGAGTCCCTGATTGTTGCTGCATCCCGTCGTGCTGCTCCTCGGACAGCCTGTCCAGCAGCAGCAGATGGAATGTGGTCGGCTCTCGCCAAACATTATGTCATCAACAATGACTTCTAATGGACAAAGCCAAGGCACGGCTCATCTGTTTAACATTGTTAGCATGCTGATCCAACATAAATGTCTTCAACATCAGCATCGAAAACAGAAAAGGTCCATAAATGTAAGTGGATTCATTATAATGGAATGCTGCAAAATGAAAGCTAAGATGTTTGTCAGTTAAAGTCAGCTAGAATTTATCTCGCAAAAAGCTCATTACCTGAAAAAATTAAGTCTTAGAAAATGAGTTTGCAGCTATTTTAAAGATCAGTTTAAAGATCAGCGTTCGATCCTTGCAGCTTCTCAGTGTGAGAATTTGTCTTACGTAGTAACAAACTGAAAGTCTTTGTGTTTAGAGCTGCAGTGAATGGACATTTCTCACTGTTTCCTGCAGTTCAAACCAATGCAGACACCTAAAAGCTTAGTGATGAATTATATTCAAATTTAAATGCAGTGTTAGATTTTAGTCCAATGCATTTTTTTCACGGCAAAACACACAGATGGCCTTCAGATGTACGATCTAACAATGAAACAATGAAATCTCCTGCCTCTCCAACACATCACAAATGCTGCCATCGCGACGGACGACACGTTATGTAATTCTCATCTCAGCCGATCCAGCTTGTTGCAGGACTGACTGGGCTTTTCTCTGCGAACTGAGAGCATTGTGTCACAACAATTTTACATCTCCATTACCGTGTTTTTGTCAAACGGTGGTGGGAGCAGGCCTACACGTAACTTCTCCAACACACAGGAACACCATTCTGCACGCTGTGTCGCTGCAAAGGTCAACCTCTGACTAATCACAGTTCACACAAAGGGGGCTGTGAGAGTAACGCAGAGACCTGCTCATCCATGACACCATGAAGGATCTAGAGAGCTGCACATTATAGACGGTTATCTTTAGATCACTTATGATGATAGGAAGCACTAAACTGTTGAAGTGACTAATGACTTTGGTATAAATAAATGTAAAGATGCAAAGAAATCAAAAGAAAAGATTGGCTATTGATTGTTGCCAATGATTTATCAATTAAAAATGTTAAAAATTTACTGATAATGGCTTATAAAAAGAGGATTTGCAGGTTTTCTCTGTTTTTTTTATATCACACCTTGTACCCTTTGGGATTTCTCGCTGCTGCTTAGTGGTAAAACAGTCAATTTATTGATTAGTCCATTCACAAAATTCATGATCAACTTATTTGATACCTGTTAAGCAAAAGCCCAAAACATGTGCTGCATCCAGCTTATGAAAAGCCAGAGTCTTGTGTTAATTCACAGCTTTATATCAAGGTGAACTGAACAGCTTTGTGTTTTGGAGGGTGTTTGATTCTGTCAGCCTGGGTTTAAGGAGGTTTCTTTACTATTTTCTGTCCTTTTACAGTCTAAACAAGCAATTAAACCAGAGAAAAAACAATAAATGATTCATCAATACTGGTATTAAATGTTAGATGCTCCTAGTCAGACAATGCAAGACATTTAATGAGATTATCTTTGGTTTTTGGAAACCTTTGAAGCACATTTTTTCCCCACATTTTAACGACAATGTTAGTTACTTAACACATTAATCGATAATAATAATGATTATTAGTTGCAGCCTCAGTAGGATCACAACAACACACACACACCTGGTGCAGAGTCTCCTATTAGAGTTTACACACACACACACATCGATGCTGCTGGCTGCTGCCATCAATCAGGTTATCGATCAGAGGGGTAGTTATCGATACACCACGATCACCAGTGTAAACATGAGCACCAGATGATTACTGAGACTCACTCTGTGGCTCCGGTGCCGTTGATCGTGTTTCCATCAGGGATCGGGTTGAGTTGGATCGGCTCTGGCTTCCTTCTCTTCTGCATGTTACACTCAAGAAGATAAAAACAGACGAGCTGCAGGAATATGGACGGAAACCCGCAGAAAGAAGCAGAGCTCAGGTGTGGAGAGACGCTGTCAGGTGAGAGGAAGGAGGCTGACGGAGGAGCAAACGGAGCAGAGCTGTCATGAGGTGCAGCCTGATTTTCTTCTTAATGGGTGGATGTGAATGAAACGTCACGAAAATATTTACATTGGTCTTCCGGACAGCATGGCTGGGCTTGTTGCAGAGCTCCCTCTGCTGATCACAGCCTGAAAAACACATTCATTCAGCCGGCAGCTGGGAGCTGAATCAAACACTGGGGGCACTGAGGTCATGTCCTCCATGTTTGTTTTCTTGAATTTTTAGGAGTTTATTGGCATGTACTTTTAAAATGGACCCGTCATCATAGTGATTGAAGAATACTCACTTACCTTTCATGCAATAATTTATTACAATCTAATTTTTTGAATAATATTCTTGAAATCTTATCGACCGCGTCTAATGTTTCTCTGCAATGTTTGCACTGTGTATATAATATAACTTTAAACTGCCTTTATACCTCTGTCTTTTGAGCTGCTGTAACAGTGAACCTTTCCAACTGTGGAATCAATAAAGTTTATCTTGTCTTAAGTAAAAATATCTAAACAACAATACAAAAATTGAATAATAACATTGGGTCAGTCAAAATCGCACTTAAGTTTTAAAAACAAAAGTTTTATCAGCAAAATGCATTTACTATGCAAGTGTTTAAAATATTTGTCACTCCTCTGGCAGAGTTATATGACGATCGGCGTAAGTTTGCCTCCTTGAGTCCATCTGTGCACAACATTACTCAAAAACGGAACAACGGATTTGGATGAAAGTTTCAGGTAAGATCAGACATGCCACAAGGACCAAGTGATTAGATTTTGGCAGTGATGCAGCTTACAGTTTGGATCCACGGATTTGTTAAAGATTTCTGTATCATTGCGAGATATCGGCACTGTAACTATGACAACAAGTGAACACTACGTCAGCTGCCTGCTGCTGATCACATGATTTCAATCCTACTACAAATCGACCAGGACTTATCCATCAGAAATGATACAAGGAACAACTGATTAAATTGTGGGGGTGTTTCTTGCTACATATTTAGGTCACGCTATTTAATATCCGCACATAACCTACACATGCATAACACACGCCTGTGGTCAGTGCAACATCATTTATTATTAAATATTTTATCCATCAGAAATGATACAAAGACTGAGCAGCCTTGGTGCAGTACTGCACTCTCTGAGTGCTTTTCTTGTTTGAAAAAAGTGATATATTATTATAAGTTAAACCAAGGTAAGACATTGCCCTTAGGAACTATGGTGTGTTCGTGATGATGTGCAGTGTTTGCTGTCTGTAAACCATATTGTATTGATGGCCAGAAGACTCAATTTTGGTCTCATCAGAACAAACAATCTTCTTCCAGTTGACTTCAAAGTCTCTCACAAGCCTACTGGTGAACTCTACTCATTCATTCATTCATTCAGAACAGTTGTACTGTTTCCATTCAATTGCTCAGATGTACCTAATAAAGTAGCCACCAAGTATATTAAAATAGCATCTCTCATGAATGATCTTTAAACGTTGTGTTTGCTTACATTTCCTCTTTCTCAGGTAATAGTACTTGTTTGTTTGTGTTAGAAATGAAGAAAATGTCTATTTTGTGTTCTTAAATAAGATATGAGGCTTGTCTGTTTGACTGAAAGTACCTCTCAACAGAACAAAGAGAAGATAAAGCAGCATTAATGAAACTAATCAGACCTTTATAATTAAGGCTCTTTCATCATGCCATTTAATCCTCACAGTAATTGTTATTATCCAAAAATAAGAATAACAATGATGCACCTGGGTCTAAATCTAATCTTCAAGCTGAAAAATTATTCTAATGATAGGGCTTCAGGTGCTTTACATTCTTACTAAATGTAAGCACAAGATGTATTCAAATCAAGAGCAAGCAAAGAATCAAAACTACATTCACATAAGCTGCACGTCATTATTATGCAAATTATGGTGTTTTATTTCAGGAAACTCGTGAACACATTTAAAAGACTTATGATTAATTGAATGTCATTAATTTCTAATTAGGATGGAATATGTTTTCAAACGGCTGAAATTAAGCAAATGCTCGTTAAGTCAAAAGAATTCTAACAAAGCAAGAAAAGACGTGAAAGCTGCTGAATCTGGGACATTTATTTGGTCAGCCTTTAATATTTATAGCCATTCTCAGTTTTTGTCTTGCTCCCATATTACTCTAAAAGTACAACAGCTTCCTCTTTAACAGACAGACAGAAGCATACATTGTCGCAGTTGAGGTCATCATCACCCTTTTAGCAAAACAATGAAAAACTGTGGAAATTTCTGTACATATTCTGCCTTTGTTCTACTTGTTTCTGTCCAAAATCACCAAGGATTCACTGTCTGATTTCATCCACAGCAATACCCTCCCCTCTTTAATACTTCCCTTTGTACATTTCGTATCTTTTATTATTGTTGACACTCTCTGTGGCTGTTCGGCGGATTAAAAGAAGCTGGTGATGATTCTTCTTATATTGTACAAAAAGGTCTGATTTTTGCAGGAGCTCGGAGTTCTGCTCAGCTGTCCCTTGGCTTTATTTTCTTTTTCCACTAATGCAAGCACTTGCTTACACTTTGTTGTATAAAAACATTCAGGGCCTAATGGATTTTAAACATGACAAAGCTATTTTACTAATACAAATGAATACTGGTTAAAATAGGCTTAATAAAAAATGTGCTTATTTATCCATAAATTTTTAAATGTGGCCTATTAGATCTGTGAATTTAACCTAGAATGGGACCCTGGGATGGCAGGAAGGTGCTAAAATAAGTTAATATGAAATTGAGAGCATGCTGCGGACTAATAATGTTACTTAAAGCCCAGTTCTAATTACTGATTTTTGCCTCTGTGCCTGTTTCTTTTCCTCCCCTCTCTTGTCTATTTTGTAGCTGAGCTGCTCAAACAACCACAACAACAACCACAGCTTGTCTAAACCTTACCCAAACTTCACAGTAAGTCCTCACCTTATAACATAATAATCTGCATTATGGGGACCAAATAAGGCCAGTGATATAGTTAGCAGTATGTGAGGTTATGCCAGGGTTTGATTGAAGTAAATTTTGTTATTGGAATGATGTGCTGTAGCTACAACCCAACAAGGACACCAACTGCACATATCATAGAAAACCAAAATGTGTCATTTTGATTTGATTCGTACTGTACACACACAGAATACTTAGATATGGATCTACTGCGTCTGCACAGAATGCCTCCGAAGTAGTACAACAATAACAGCCACGCAGATGTGCCAACAGTGCTAAGCTTTGATTACATTCTCTTTAAGATGGACACATGGACATTTTCTGTCGAGGGAAGATAACAAACTCACTGCTGGGTTGCTGGTAAACATAATATTATTCACAATATGGAGAATGAAAGTAGCTAAATCATTGCAATGAGAAAAAGACCTTCCTCAACATGGGGGCAGAGACCTCACTCTTCTCTCCCCCAAAGACAAAGGGCAGCTTTAATAGTGAACAGACAGTCAGAAATTTCCCTTCATATCTTCTGAGGTGTACATCAAGCCTCATCCTTTTGCTCCTTTATTCAACTCTTGCATAATTATGTTGAGCTAAATTAGACAGTTCCCCAACAACAAATATGCAGGAACAAGAAAAGAACAAACAGATAATAAATGATAACCTAAGAGCTTGTGAGGAATTGAGCTACCAAGCAAGAGGGTCAATATATAATTGTGGCACTTTCAGTAACATAGTTGACAGGTATCATAGTTGACACTTTTGTTTTCAGGACTAAAATCAACATGGCCTTCTAAAAACAAAAACAACATGGCATTTTAACAGAAAGATTCTTTTAAATATTATATGCACAACTGAGCAAAATTGAAATTGAAAGTTATTTATAAAGATATTGCTGTAAACCTGTTGATGTGATAAATCCACACTTGACTCACACACTACTTTATAATAAATACCTCGGAAAGCCTTGGAGTCTTGCCAGTCTTTTCTTCATTAGGAAATGACATCATGTGGAGCAGGTCATGTGATTTGGAATTAACACACTTCCTTGAGAGGTGTTTTTGTAATGGGTAACTTAGCTGAAAGTGATTTCTCAGATACAGATGCAATTGATTATTTTCTATATAAAATTTGATATATTGTCAAAAAAGAAACATCTGTCATGATTATCTCAACTTAATAAAAAGAACAAAATCAAACTATTTTTGAAAAAGCTCATTTTATTATTGTTTAGCTAATTAGAAGGTGATTGTTATTAAATTCAGATGATTATTTAGTTGACATTTTAGGGATATCCAGTCATTTTTTATTAATAAGTGATTGTTTCCACCATAAATAATTCAAAAATCTGTAAATACATGATCATAATGAACATAAAAACCATTTGCTTTTTTTTCTTTTAATAAAAATATATGCAAGGTATATCCCATGGACTTGAAAAGTCCCAGAGGACACACAGGTGAATTAAAAACAGGGTTTTTATTCCACCAAAAAATGACAAAACCAATATTAAATTCAGGCCCATCAAAGAGATCAAAAGAACAGAACTTAACTAAAGCTAAAAGCAACTGCACACAAAAAACTAACTCTGAACAGGCCTGAATAACACTCAACAATACTGGCTATATAGACACTGGTTGCTCAGAGCAGTTAAACACAATAGGGGAAATATAAAACACCTACACCTAAACTAACAACAAAAAGCACAAAACAGTAAAATTAGTCTGCTTAATGAAAAGAATAGTAATAAACAAGCCCAAAACATATCCAATTACCCAACACAAATCTAATCAATAAAATAATATTTAAATCATACAAACCTGGTCCACCCCTTGAAGTGGCAGCCACTTGGTATGATCTGATTGGAAGCTATGGTACACCTGATGCTCCCTTTGGCCATTTTTTTTTTTTTTTTTTGCCTGAATCCAGCCAGGTGATCACAGCTCCAGAAGACCAGACCCTCAGCAACGGTGAGATAAAGAAAAGGTTAGTACAACTGAAAATAAACAATGCTGAGCATAAAAACGTTAGCTAAATGTGCTCACTACAAATAGAACTTAAGCACTTTAGCAACGGCGAGATAAATTATGGGTGTGTGTTGTTTGAAATTATAAATTGTGTGTTGCTATTTATGTGTTTTTGTATGTGAAATGTGAGTGTTTCAACTGAAGCTGAAGTAGTTATTGGGGTTAGTGACTTTCATGGTTGAGATGGCTGCAGGGGTGGCCATCACAGAGCTCATGGCTGATTTTACTTTCACGCTGCAGACACTATGGATGGATAGTGTGCTTGTGAGTTATAGCATCGGCCTTATCTTCAGTTGTCTTTGTGCACGTTCCACAGCTTGAAAGTCCCACCAAATAACTAGGTTGGGTAAATATGTGTTTTTTCGTTTCATTTCAGTATAATCCCACCCTTAGGGAGATGGGCCCATGTGACTGAATAAACACATACCCACACATGGAGCCATTTCTGGCTATAACCAAGCAGACTATACAGGGGCAAGGCAATAAAGCAACTGACTGTTGACAGAGTTGGTCAGACTGTGATGCTACCAAAGTTGAAGTCATGGGTTAGATCCCTGTTTAAGCCAGTGGTTGTTTTCTCCACACTCTCTGTGCAACGTCTCCTTGACATCAATTAGAGTGCTTTTTTGCCCTCTCTTCCTGCCTCACTTGTCCCCCTTTTCACAGCATCAGGCATGTTGTTGTGTTCAAAGGTGTTGTTCAGACACAGCTTAAAGCAGAGAGGGCAACGGTTTCATTGCGCTGTTTATTGTGTACCAGATATGCTATTTCTGTTTCATATTTTACAATTTGCTAGTTCTCCAATTTAATTCAATCTTCGTGTGTAAAAAGTAGCATTCAGTCTCATTTATATGCAGGGTACACAAAGGAAGTGAACACATCTCTGTGCAATCACTTAAATATCAAATGATTCAAAACTGCACGACCTTACAGTAAATTGCATTACTCACGTAAAAATAAAAAACTGTTTAGATGTACTATATAAAATGTTCTGGTCCCTCGGTGGGACATAACAAAAGGCCACTACACTTTCCATGACTAAGATTCAAACCTTGTATTTTTTAATGCTTTGTGTCTAACTTTATTTCACTCTATCCTCCTCAGCAAGCACACAGCATTTCTGGAGAGATGTTTTTTGTTCTTTAGAGATGATTATTTTCTGCTGCTTTTTGCTGGAGGGGCTGTGTTCCTCTTCCATTTTCTATGAAATACCTCAAATATGTTCTACTGCATTTAGGCCTGCTGACATACTTGGCCAGGTCATGGCTTTTGCTTTTTTCTTTAGAAAATTTCTTGTGATTTTGGTGGTGTGCTTTTTATGACGATGGATTATTCCTCTTCTGCCAAGGTTCAGCAGACTGGCAGCCATCTTTTCAGCCAGTATTTTGGTATTTCCACAGCCATTCACGGTGTCATTACTCACCAAGGAATGCCGCAGAGTTATGTGATGATCAGTGTACGTTTGTCTGTTTATCTGTGCGCAACATTATTCAAAGAAGGAATGGATTTGGATGAAGTGTCCAGGGAAGGTCAGAAATAACCCAAGGATAGAAGTGATTAGATTTTGGCACTCATGCAGCAAGATATCACACTTCCACCTCCGTGCTTCACTGTCAGAATTGTGCATTCACTGTGGTAGTCCTGGCCTGGTTCATACCAAACATGCCGGATCCCATCTGAACCTAACAAATTAACATTGGTCTAATCTGATCAAAAAAATTATTCCCATTAATAATCAGATTTTTTTCTTGTAGTTTAGCAAAGTCTAATCTTGCTGTTTTGTGCTGGAAAGTAAGCGTTGTAGCATTAAGAGTTCGGCTGAAATTTGTTTAACGCTAAAAAAAATCTGAGGAGTGGTAGTCAGAATCAGTGGTGTTTGAAAGTGTGTGATGAAAGTGACTCAACAGGCAAACTTAAATACCATGAAACACTGGCCCAGTGTAACCAGTTAGTGAAATACTAATTCTAAGCTCCGCCTAGCTCGAGACCTACAAGAAAGAGAGAAAGCATGAAGGATGAAGACTCTGTGGTCACAACAGTGTTCACATTTTGTTAGACTGATCACATGTTTTTTAATGTGTGTGGGTGATCACAGGTGTATTCACTTTTGTTGCGCTGAAGCTGTACTTCTGGGTTTGGAATTTCAATGTAGTCTATCGAAATAATTTGTTTGCAATTGTGCATAAGTGGAATAATTACTTGTTAACTTAGAAATTATGCAGTTATAGAGAAGTGAAGCAACTTGACATTATCTGACGTTTAAGTGACTTTGAACAAAGGTGTACTCACTGTTTGCTGTACAAGCCATGTCAGTGTGAATAATGAGTGTTCCTGTGTGCTTGAAACAAAAGATTTTTCATAGAACCCTTCAAAATCTAAAAACGGTCCAGCACCCACGGCAAACAAGAACAAGCGGGATACAAACTTGCATAGATGCGATGTCCTCTCTGCTCTGCTTGTCGAGTTTTTGGCTAAGGTAAGTTCTAACTATAACAGTCTATAACTGTAAGCCAGTTCTATACACATACAGACTTATACTGTCTGTGGTCTCACATCAGCTGCAGAGGGAGAAGGACAGAAAAGAGGACAATGTCTGCCTGCTTTAATGTAAAAGGCTCACTCCCTTACTAAATTAAAATTTTAAATTGCTGACTAAGGCATTGTGGACTCCTTAACTTTGCTTTTTAAAAAATCTGCTCTTTCCAGGTGGGGGTGGGGTGTTCTGAATAATTTTCCTCCTTTATAAGAGGTTGACCCCCCTTAAAAGAATTATAAGAACCACCTTTATAGATTAAAAATAAAACTGAAACATTTTGATCTATTCTTTCCATTCTGGGGGAGTTGGGGGGGGGGGGTTACATAATGTATTACTCAGACTGTTTGACCTCTGTGGGGAAAAAAAATTAATCAGAACTACCAATAAATGGCTTCACCTGACAGGAGACCTTCCCCAGTGAATCATGTGTCAGTTGCCAGCCTAACTGTGCCATGCAGATTAGATATGAAGCAGAACTTGAAACTGGCTGCCATTTTTACATTCTGCTCTGAAGTCTCTACACATTGTCGTGACAGACACAAGGCCAGCGAGCCGTGCCTGGTTTACCAAAAGCATCTGGCTGCCAAAATCATCTTTTTCTTCATAAACCAGGACTGACAGAGAGGAAAGATTGGTTGTGTCCTATTTGGAGCCCATGGACAGAAACTCTGTGAATTGTAAGTTGCTTTTGACAAATTGGGTTGTGGGCACTTGAGCATATCAAGCCTGAGTACAGCGCTGGTCTCCCACATGGACCATAAAACATCTGCACCAGTAGATTTTCTTCCTGAGGGACTAGAAGCCCGTAAATTCTGCCTTGGAAAATTAAGTTTGTTTTTTGGATTGTTTTTCCTTTGCTTTTTTCATGTTTACAGAAAGCTCCAGCAATTATCCAATTAGCTAAAAATAACTCATGCATCCAGAGACATGTGGTTGCAAGTACTGTGGATGTTTTATATGAATATGTTTCAAAAGCAGAACATGTTGGGAACTCTGACTGCTGTGAGATTCCAAAGGTCTTCTAGTGGGATGGTGCTGCAGCAATTTGACAAAAGCATTGTACTTGATAAAATGCTTTTCTAACCTCCATCAAGAATAAAATATGCACAAAAAAAGTTTGTTTTGATCTCAAACGGTGCCTGCAGGAGGTGTTATATTTGAAATGCCATAAGGTCTTATATTCAACAAACCTATCCAAAAAAAAGTAATATTCCTCCGAGGAGACATACACCCTTGCCCTCAGAGGCCGAGCATTGCCTATTTTAGCAGAAATAATTCCTTTTAGGCATTTTGCATAATTGTCTACTGGTCTCTGACATTGACTTGCTGAAATTTTTGACCAGTCATCCATGCAAAATTCCTTCAGCTACAAGATATTTGAGAGTTTTCTTGCATGTAATGCGTGTTTCAAATTCCCCACACAACATTTAAGCAGGGTTCATTTCAGTTCAGTATTATTTGAATAGCACCAACTTACAACATATATTATTTCAGGGCACTTCGCTACAGTAAAGTCAGGATCTTCCAGTATTATATTATAGAGAGAAATGTAGCAAATCAAACGGCACCCTTTGAGCAGGGACTTTGGCAACAGTGGAAAGGAAAAAAAAAAATCATTTTTAACAGGAGAAAACCTCTAGTAGAACCAGGCTCTGGGAGGGCGTTTATCTGCCGTGACTGGTTGGGCTGACAGGAAAGGGGAGAGAGCAAAGAAGACAACGCTCAAGAGGACAATAAATACCAGGAGGCCATTAAACACAGATCAGAAATGTGCAGCCCTGGACTCAGAGATACTTCCAGAGAGGACAAAACAAAAACCACAGGACAGAGAAAACCTAAAAAAAAATGACTTGCATTAGTGCTATATAAATCTGGGCTTTTGTTGTCTGAACTAGTCATTTATATAAACCTCCATTTCTTCTTCTTTCATTCATTTGTGATATTGTCATTCAGATCTTTCTCCTCTTAAAAGATCCACTTCTAGTTCAAGACAACATGATTGAATCTGAAGCATATCTACGCTCTTGGTCCTAACCGCCTAACCCTCATGTGAAGGCCAGTTATACTGAGATCTGAACAGCTCTCAGGGTTAAAAACCTCTGAGTTTCCTATACAGCCCGCAAATACAGAGTGGATGAATGTGTTCTGCAGCTTCCTATAATAGGTGATATATGGAGAGGTGGACACATAAAAATGATTCCTTTCAATCATCTAGTTCAGTCTTTCTGGTTCCTGTGGGAAAAACAAAACATTTCAGTTTTTGTCAGTCTTTTCTGTTTTGTTTTGACAGATTCATGCGCTATTATTTATCTGTAAGCGGTGTTTCAATGAGGATCAAGTGTTTGCTTGTTCAACTATGTTAAAAAAAGTCAATTTCCACAGCATCTAATTATTTTTATTTTGTATTTACTCATGTTTTGAGATATCCACCACTTTCCTCCAGTCCAGGACAGCAGAGGTGAATGGAATTTGATTTGGGGTTAATTACATTTAAAGTACCCGACACTCCAATGTGTTTTCTTCCTAAATGTAACTGAATAATGTACGTGCACAATTTGACACTGTGAAAGACTGAAGTTTCTCCATAGTTACCTAAATGTGACTTTAGGACATGCATGTGGCGCCGAATCATGAAACCTCCACTGCACCTACATGAAGAATGGACTTTTCTGAAGTAGGAGTCATTTTATCTCCCGCAGCAAAAGCAGAATTTGAATATTTGAATATTTATAGATTCTTTATTTTTCATGGAGAGATAAGGAGATGTAATTTTAAAAGCAGTTTCTTAACAAAGTAATTGAACTATTTTGTGGAAAAACATATCCGACACAAATTATTATTCAAAGCAGAGTATTTGTGCATATCTTAAGACTGTCTGGAGGGCGTATTTAAAAAATTCATCAGTAACATTTTCTTCCAGAGTCAGTGGCCATGATACTCCGGACAATCCACAGACCTTGCTATCAACTTTTTTTCTTTTTACTAATGAGTCATATCTCCGTGTTGAATTAGTTAAAATTAATATTGTTGACAGAGGGGTCTGAAGTAACAGGGACACAAATTCTAATTGTAATGCAGCCTCATATTTTTAATGATCTGTGTTGCCAAACACCAAAGGAAAAAAATACTGATAGTCAAAGGGATGATTATTTAATTATCTGAATATTACTTGTTTTGTGTAATGATGTTATTTTTTAACTGTCAAAGTAGGGAAAAGGGTATCTAATGCACCAGTAGATACGTCAGAAAGCATACTGAGCACAGAGTTTGGATAGTAAAATCAGAGAGAAATGTTCGAAATGAAGGATTTGTCACAAAGTCCATAAACCTACATCCCTGATGTTGTCAGAACAAGCGACTTTACAGTATGACACTGTTTACTGTACTTTCCAGACACCGCTGTGCCACGAGGAGACAGCAGATGAGACATAAAAGGAACAAGCTCAGACGCGCTGATCGAGGACGAGCCGCAGTGTTGGAAGACCAGAATACGCTATGTCTTGTTTGATGCTGTGGATTTGTTGCCTCATCCACCACTACTTTGTTTGGGGAGTTTGGGATTTGCGGTCAGGGATTACAGCAGGCCACAAAGGCAGCTTCTGAAGCAGCCGATAACAGCAGCCAGTTGCTCCAGCTGAGAAGAAAGGCCAGTAGTCGAGGTCCCAAACATGCAAATCTGTCCAATGACAGGAAGGGGCAGCTGTGGTGGGACAAGTGGGTATTCGTGCACTGATTCTGGGTTTTGAAATAACTGTTTAACATAAATAAGAACACCCTTTGATTTATATTTGATGGTTGAATGTCATGTTGAGCATTTGAACATCCTCAATCCTCCCTCAAGGTAAATGCCCTCAACACATGGATTTAATTTTTAAGTAGTCGTGCGTTTGTGTTTACAGAATGAAATTCAAATCACTGTTTCCTTCGCCTTGAATGTCCTCCCTTTGGACAAAGGTCAGAGACTAAAGCTGACTTCTTAATTTGACTTTCCTAAATTTCTTTGCCGTTTAAATGCAGCCTTAGGTGGTATGTTTTCTTGGCTAAAATCTGTGTAGGTGGAGATTCTATAATAAGCTATGCATGAAAAGGGTCAAGAGAAAACAAAGGAAGTACAAAACAAATAATTTCAGCTTAAGATTTTTACATAAAACAATTTGTTTGCAGATCCTTGAGTGGTGCAATGGATTTTCATGTTGCATACAGAGCACAATGTCCATTAGCCGATGGCAGTGGGAAGGTGGAACTGTGTCCTTCTGTTTGGGTAAGATAACTCTGCCAGCTAATACGGAGGCAAAAAGCTACTTTTACTTTTGGGGAGATGTCAGTTCATCTGGAGCGGGGCCAAAGACGATCCACAGAAGACTGCATGCGCTGAATGTGACCGAGAACATAGTTGTGATAAAGTAGGAAAACAAAAGTCTGACGCTTAGCTAAACTCAGCCAAAATAAGTATTTGTAATTGACAAAACACAAGCACAAGTAGGGGGCACCACTGGGGACACTGTGGGCTTGCTTCAGCCGGACGGACTGTACAGGTTCATGATAAACACATGCAGACAGAATTAATCTGAGAGCCAACTTTACGTGGGGATGAAAAGTAATTAAGTACATTTACTCAGCTGCTGTATTCGAGTACAAGTTTGAGCCCTATGTGCTTTGTTTAGGTGATTCCATTTCACCTTCCTTCTTCTCTACTCCATTTGAGAAGGAAATATTGCACTTTTTACTTATGTTTTTCTCAAACATGCAAGAAGCCTATAAAGTATCACGCACTGCTACCAATTTAACTACCCAGCCCTAGATTGAATTAAAACCAAGACAATTAGCTCTTTAATTAATGATTAGTGATTCATCTTTAAAGCCATTTTTTCATACAATCACATTTCATACTTCCAGCTCCTTAAATGTCAGACAGTGTGTTGCATAATTTGTGCGTTCAAACCATTGGATGGGTCATTTTGAGCTATTTTATAATGATTACCATATAAATAAGGGTTGGTTAAGAGCCCCAACTCAAGACAACCAACCATCATAACCAACCAGAACACTGATGTTGCTTTCTTAATCTTTTGGTTTTGATTCTTGAAGAACATTTTATGAATAACACATACATGTCATATTTTCGAGATAATGTGATATGTATGCGCAAGAATCTGGAGTCAGCTGCATGAACATTGAGAACAAACACGTGTTAGACAAATGGAAAGGAAAGGAAAGCAAGATAGAAATACAGCAGGACTGAGAGTGATTCCCTGATATCTTGGAAACTAATGGGTTGTGAAAACTTTTTAAAAAGCGTACAGCTGTGTGACTCAGTGGTGCCAGCCGGATTTTATTGAGGGCAACAGTGAGAGGAGAGTGGATACATGCAGACGTGTTGATTGGTGGTGCAGGAGACTACAGATCTGTTCATTGCTGGGAGCTGAGTGCTGTTCTCAGGTCGTCGCCATTTAGAAATCCAACTATGGACCATTCCAGCTGCAATCCCTGTTGTGTCATGTTTTCAATCTCAGTTCTCTTGTTACCTGTTTTCTCCTGCTTGCCTTTAGCACATTCTGCATTGACATTTCACTGAAGGTTATAGAGTTGATGTTTCACTATATTTTTCTTCATAGTTTTTATCAATAAACTAACAATGTGGTGGTTTGTCTCTCGATATTTTTCAACCTCCATCGGTGACCCTCCGCTGCAGTTCCATTTGTTCCAGCAGGAGAAGTAAATCTTTGAAATGGCTTACAAATACTTTTTTTTTTTAAAGAACTGTTTTGTGCTGCAGATGGTGGTGGTCTGGACCGTACATATGGGATGGAATCAAAACAGCTCAAAAACAGTCATCTGGTGCAAAAATGAGCTTTAACAATTTTTGGAAATTACTTTTTTTTCATCACCAGATTTAGCAATTAAATGGGAACATTTACCTTAAAAGGTCTGCACTCAACACTGCCTGACCTCCCACTTAGAAACACATCCCTCTGCTAAATATCACCGTAGGAATCTAGATCCACTGCTCGGTTTCCAAAGCTTCCATGTGGAAAATCAAAAAGGTGAATCTCCAGATTGCGGTGTGATAGTACTCTATAAGACAGTGCACTGAATCCTCAAGTTTGGCTGGGGTTCACAGCCACAAAGACTTGGTGAACTTCCTTTCTAAACTTTAGCTCAAACCTGTCACAGGCAGGCGACGGCGTGTCAGCGCAGGTGGATTTGAACGATGATGTGAATACTGAAGAAAAGGCTCATTTTATCTGATGTGACTTTCCCCCCCCCCCTTCTGGTTCACGGGAGAACTGAGGTGTGCACTCTTGCAGAAAGATATAAGATCTAATTATTATAATTACGCTGTTCCAGGCAATTCAGCCACTTTCACCTTATAATCTTGAGCCATGTATAGAAAGCAGACTCATAATCCTGTATGGAATTGGATAAAGAAGATGCTCCCTTGAAAGTATGATGTGTCCTACAGGTTGTTGTTGCAGTTTGCTGTAGGAATATTAAAGATTGTTGGTATAAGGAGCAGACAGTGTGTGTTTGCATGTGTAGAATTGCAGGGCTGGGTGATGGGGAGTGGGTGGGTGCTTGGGTGGATGGATGGGTGGGTGGGGGGGCAGCATCAGCACCCATGACGTCAGCAGAGTTTAAAGTGGGCCGCGCTTCACCGGGTGGAGAGGAGAGAGGAGAGGGAGGAAGCGGCTTCGTCTCCTCTCACCTGCACAGTGTCAACCTCAACTCCACCAAAACTACCTGCTCTGCGTTTTGTTTCCCCCCCTCTCTTTTTATTTTTTGAGTTTCCCCTCTAACTCAAGACGGGAGATGCACTCTGGACCAGCTGAATTCTCTTCTCTCGAGGGCGATAACTTCCAGGTTTCCCCGGAGGGTGAGTTCAGATGCAATATTTTTGCTTCTTCCCACATAATCGGGCTTGATTTAATCATCAGAGGAGGTTTGTGATGATGCTGCAGCGACCGTATCAGCACCGGAGACGGCATCTGTGGCGATAAACAGCCCTGCAGATGTTTGTTTAAAAGAGATAAATTGGCTTTTTTTGTTGTTGTTGCATTTATTTCTCTGTTAGTTTTGTGTCGTGGAAGCGGGGCCCCGCAGTAAGTTGCGCGGTTTGGAGAGCGCTGCTGCTGCCGGTTGATGTGACAAATAGTGCTTTCTATTTAATTAGGCTATTGGCGAGTCTATCCCGTGGAAATGTGCGCGCTGTGCCAAAGAAAAGGGCTGTATCATCCCGGAGAGTTTTTCTTCCATCCGCTGCAGCCGTGTAGCCTGTTGTTTTTCAAGCCTCTCAGCCCTGCCGTTAAAAACTATTAGTTTGAGGATGGGGCGCTTTTTAAAAACCTTGCTGTTATGCGCTGGATGCTGAGGATTTCCATACATTTAAACTGCTTTACTTTCCATCTTGGCTTTATGTGCTGCTGGTTTTCCTGTTTCTGATAAGTTTAAAGGCTGATTCATGAACTGATTTAAGTGAGGCCATCTGAACTCCAGTCTCACAGCATCTGCCTCATTGTCAGATTAATTCCCCCAATGAGCATTTGAGATAATGTTTTGCCCTGCAAAGTCAAATGTTGGGAGGGATTCTGGCAGCTGTGATGAACATTATAACTGTGCAGAATGGAGGGGGACAAAAAAAAAAATCACATGCAGAATGTTATGTCATTTTTGAGCCACTAGATGACAACGGAGTGCAGGATAAAGCAGCTGATTAAACTTGCATTAGTCTATTAGTCAATGAGCAGATCTGCACCATGGTTTAATAATGAAATCATTACTGCTGCTGATTTCCTTTGTGGAGGGATAAACAGACCAAGAAGTCCTTTTATAAAATCAATAGTTTTTTATCACATCAGTGGCAGATCCATACCACACACACACACACACACACACACACACACACACACACACACACACACACACACACACACACACACACACACACACACACATACTCACATAAGCGGTATATGTGTAACAGCTCTTGAAACAGCTGGATCCCTGTGTAGCTGCTGTTGTTTTGCCCCGTTGGAGCTGCATACGTTGTCGGAGACACTCCGCATGGGTTCCCTGCATTATAGCAATTTGTCATAAAGTCATTTATCATAAATGCACCTTGGCACTACAGCAATGCAGGTTTTTGTTTGTGACCCTGAGACTGACACCTGGAGTGTACAGAGACATCATGTCCTCAGAAAGTAAGATCTGCTTCGGCTTTGTTGCCTTTTTCTGCTTTGTTGTCTCTTAAGTCTTGATTTTTGTGCCTTTGTCTGATACACATTTACAGTCGTGAACCACTTCATGGTTTCAATATTCTTCATTCTTTGCCCCCCCCCCCCCCCCCCCCCCCCCCCGAGATAACTACACAAACACAACACATCCGCATCAGCAAATGAATAATTCGCATCACCCAAACTCATGTTTAACTTACAAATACTCTTTGCTTTTGTATTAAGAAGGGAGACCATCAGTTTCATCATCAAAGCTATTTTTAATCCATTCAAGCGACACATTTGGGAAACAGAAAGAGTAGACTGCTATCCCTCTTGTATTTCTTTGTGTATTATTTCCATGTAGCTGTAATTTAGACTGTCAAACAAGTTGACAAAAAGCCCATATTCTTGTTTTATAATTGTGCTGTGAAAATTGAGTATCCAAAATGCAATGCTCACCCCGAGTGCAGAGAAATTACCTTGTTTTTCACCTTTTGTGACAATAAATCCTTGAAAAACTCAATGGATTTCTAAGTGATTGTTTTTAGTTGAAGAAGCAGGAGAATTTTCTTAATCCTTCAGATCGTTTGACAAATGGCCACCAAATTTAGAGATTAGAGAGGTTTTCTCTGAGGGCTTTTCCTGGACAGTGAGACGAGAGAGTGGAGATGGTCTCATAGCATTAATACGCACATTTTACGTGTGGAGAACGGTCTGAACAAAAATAACTAAGATCTGTTATGCAGGCAGATCATCTTTTTTGGACCCACATACAGTGTTTCATTTAGTTTGTCAGGGTGTAGCATGCACTTGATTATTTAGATTATTTTCCCCATCAAATGAAGCTGAGGGCTTTTCATTAAAGCACGTCATCTGCAGGTTGTGTACCATCTGCTGGTCCTCCAGGGTTAGAAGGCCGCTGTGATTTCAAGCAACTTTTTTTCCACCGCTGAGAGGTCACGCCGCCTGAAAACAAATTGATACTCTGTTCGGCTTCAGTGGCTCCAGCTCTCGGCAGAACCAAGGACGACATTTGCCACAGAGACGCCGTGAATTCTGACGTTATTTAATGAGAAATGAGCAGGCACTTCTTTGTCTTGTTTTCTGAGCTCCTCCAAAGCAACGGATCCTTCGAGGGTTCATAAGTGGCTTGTGCATTTGGTGGAGTTTTTTGTTGTGTGTGCTTTACAGTCTACTAAACCTTTTCAACTGGAAATCCTGATGTTTGGCTCAATCGATATGTTTAATTAGTGCTGATTAATGAAAGAGTGTGGCTGTGGAGGGCTGACAGCTTTCTCACTTTGCAAGGACACATTCTATTGGCAAACAGGGAAAAAAAATCGCTTTCCATGCTAGGAGTTTTATATTGCATAGCCATTCAACTTCTAAATTAGAAAGAATGTATAAGTGTGTGCATACAATTTGCATTTCTGTTTGATTTAGGGAGCACAATTCATTCTTTATTTTTTTCAACAAATGCAATTAACACTTGCTCAGCTGCTGTTCAGGACCCACGCAGGCTCAATAATCTCTTAATCACACATGAATTAAAGGCTCTGGGAACACTTATCAGCACATATGTTTAGACATAGTTTCCCCCTCAGGCCAGATGTGCTGTAGGCAGTGTGAAATGTCTCCAGCAGCGCATCAGGCTTTGCAGAACTCTGCTGTGTACTGTGGGATAATGAGTGGGTTGGGTCCGGTTCACAAGGGCAAATCAGAAAAGTCAGCTCAGCGCTACAGACTTGACACTGATTTTTAAAACTGCTCGTGTACCCTGTAATATTTCTGGTCAGAGTTTCTGTTCGAGTTTGTTGTTGTTGAACACTGTTCTCTGCCAGAGTCCCTCAAAAGTAGCAGCTAGAATGACCTTTATTCTGCAAATTAAGCTGTTTTTGCTTTGCGGTGACTGATAGATCTTATTATTTCAGCAAAAGTGCATTGAGCATTGAGCAAATACCCTGGAGCCATAGCAACTACATTAACAAAAGTTAATGAAATATATGGAGCCAGGACCTGGACTTTGCTTTACTTTTGAAAGCTCTGGCATTTACATTTTGCACTGTGGATAGGGAATGAAAGCAATATATACTACTGCATACACCCACTTCTTATCTGGCTTGTTTGTGTGAACACATTTCTGCTGCAGCATATACTCCAGTGTTAAACTGTTTGTTACGGTAAATATTTTTTAATGATCATGTGTCTTTTCTTGTGGGTGTGCATCATAAGGAAAAGTCATCGTCGTGCATGTCTTGCATCACAACAAAGTTTAATAAGTGCAAATTGATGCTAAATTTTAAAGGCCGCGAGATTTTCCTCCCAAAAACAGCAGAGCTGGCTGACATTGAAAAATAAGAAGACATCTGCAAGTTAGATTAATCTTCAATTCTATGTTAGCCGTCCCAAAGGTCTGACTATGTCTGCATCTGATTATGCTTGCATACATTTAATTAATAATTCGACAATGTGCTTCATTGATGCCGGTCAGCCAACGCTCTGCAGGGGAATAGATTGCCTGAGCTTGATATCCAGTCACAGCCTGGAAGCAAGGAGCAGAAACGATGAGCTCAGGCAGATTTCCGACAGGAGCTCCAGCGTGGAGCCGTGTTAATCCCCCCTCCCTCAGGTGCAGTCCTGGGGAGGAACGCCATGGACTACAGCTCTGCGCCGATGCTTGGCCGGGCTCTGATTAATGCACTCATCAGTTCTTTTCTTGTTTGTTTTAATGACAAGCATGTCCCTTATGGGGATTTGGTGACTTTTTGCAAATACTGCTGATGCATCTGCTTACATCTGCCACTTTTTCCCTTCTTGTCTTGTGAAAAGACCCCTTCCAGAAAGCCCCAGTATTCAGACATGACTAGGCTGTCAGTTACAGTGCGATGGGACCACACGACACATTTTCCACCAGAGATACAGGATACATAAGCTGAGGAAATGAGCAGTGATAACATCTCAGCATGTTGGGATGCGTTGTGCTTTGTTGATAAGGCTATTATTCATCATTATGCCTGAGACAGCAAAACTCTACTCTCCATCTCAGGCATAGGATTTTTACTCAGTTTACTCACTGCTTTACATTCGCAGATGAGTTGTACTGCCTTTTATTACTAATTACGATGGAATTTAAAAGTGATTTAATCACTTATTTGGGCTATAAAAAACACAGCTATTCAGTGAGCGACTGTGGCTCATCTTTTCTTCAGACAGCTGAGGATGTTGAACAGAAGGAGAGAATTGAAATATGGCCCTGTCAGAAACATGCACGAATTTAATATTTAATGCTAATTTGACGGCATCAAAAAGGTACTGAGAGGCGCTAAGAGTGTTTTAAACTGTTGAGAAAATGAGTTAAAATGGACGTGATTCATTTTCTAAAAGTCCCAAGAAATATTATGTAGAAGATGATTCATCAGTCTGATCAAAGAACGAGGCAATTTTTAATACTTGCCAAATAGAAAATCCCAGCAATACCCAGTCGTGTTAAACAGAGGTTAAACATTCCCCAGCATCTTGTGTCGTGAACGTTTCAGACTGTTTCCTCAGTCAAACAGATAAGATTTTAGTCAGAAATCTGAGGTGATAACATGAGAAAGATGTAGTGTGTGAGGTTTGACAGGTCAAATTCATTTTGAGAAGACTGATCCTGAGAAACGCGACCTGAACATGAACTCTTTAGACCATAAATTGTTACGTAGGCTCCACTGTTTTAGTACTGTATGTCTCAGCAGGCTAACTGATATGGTAATGATTATTTCTTATTATGCAGCAATTCTGCAGGATGATCAATGATGGATGATCATCCTGACAAATGCAGACAGGAGAGAGTTGTGGTCGTGCCACATTTGGCTGCCCATATGTGATTGATGATTAAAGTAGACAAATGATTCACTGTGCTCAACTGTCCATTAATAGTATGATGCCTATTAGAGTGTGATACCTTGCTTCTGGCACCTTTCACAGAGGGACCTCATCATAGTATTTTCTCTCTGCCTGTTGCTGGGGATGCATGTGCTGAGTGTGTATTTCTGGGTTGACTCGAAAACAGATAACGCTCTGCTCCGTTTCTACACTTCATCAATACCTCGCGTATAACACATTGCTGTCACACCCCAGCCACATGCTGCGCTATGTCTGTTTAACAAATGTTGTAGATGCGTCTCCTCTCAAGTTGTCTGATCAGTTCCTGCGAGAAAACTCTGGACCGTTTCCAATGTGTGGTGATGGATCTTTGTGCTATCAGTGAGGCGCTTTGAGCCCTATAACATAAAGCCCCTGCGCTTATTCAGCACCCGGGTACCTTGCTTGTGATCAATGGCCAGCAGTCAGGACACTGAATGGAGCACAGATTGAACCACATCTGGGATTTGGATGCTGAATAACAGCCCACTCAACAGGGGTGACTCATGAATAACACAGCAGCCAGCCAAGTGTCCCATCTCCTTTGCACTCAGACCTGTCCAGAGAGCCGAGGGCCAGGGCACAAACACTCGCCACCTCCGGCACCAGCGTCCGGCTGTCCTGCTGGCCGCAGCCGCATGATAGCAGGAAGAACAAAAGAGATGCAGCAAAATTTACAGCAAGGAGCATTTTTGTATACAGCACAAAGCGGTGCACATTGAGATGACAGAAAGCTGCATTTAAACAGCCTTGTGTTGTTTTTGTATTTTTTCCTGGCTGCGGAGAGAAAACAGGGCAGAACTATTTCACAGATATCATTAATTTGAAAGTACATCTAACAGGATGTATACATTGTTATTATAGTGTTTGAGTGCATGACATTTTTATTTGTACTGCACTGTGATATGCATAAAATTGTGATATATGACACAATTATATTGTTGTATTTTACACTGCAGGGTTAGTTTTAACAATGTGACCCTCTAATGAAGCCGATGATTTATACAGAAAACATTACAGCACATTGTTTGTAGTTGTTATTACTGCATAAGCAAATTAATGACGACTTCCGCTGGCTCCATGTATGGATGGATCTATGTTTGGATTTTCATTTTCAATTACGTTATGGTTTAATTGAAGTCTGTCATGTCAGGGATGAAAGCAGGCATCTTCTTTGTGTATTCATAAGGCGGGCTGAACACAGCCACATGCGCTCCTATCTTTTGTTCATTTTTTTTAATGCATTCAGTCTAAGTAAGCGTATTTTGCTCAATTGGATTCAAGGGCATTTAAAAGGTCATGGTGGTAAAAATTGGGCATACATCTTTAATGCAAATCCAGCTGATGGAACTCTCATTTCACCAAATTGAGATCACCTGGTTGCATCGTACAGGCTGCAGGAGCATATTTTCAGATTTAATAACCATGATGGTAAGTCATCCCTCTTTTTAGTGACTAGTGATCTGGAAGGTTAATGTGCTTCACTAGCAGAGGGAGTGCACTGCTGATCCGGAGAGCGATGTAGGAGGTGCAGCTTTTAGTCGAACATAAAGACTTGATGTTTTATTCTAATAGGTTTATTTTTAGAAAAGAAATTCCCCCTACATGTACACAGATTCTCCTTGAGAGAAATCCCACAGTCTCCTTAGTTTCTGTGAAGTTTGACCTGCACTTGACTGGTTGTTAAAACACCAGACTATATTGCGTCAGGGGTGGTGTATCAGCCAAGGTAATATATTTAAGTTCTGTACTTGTGTGCTGCTTTGAGATACTTGTAGTGTACTTGAGTATTCCTGCTACTTTATTCTTCCTATTCGCCATTTAGAGAAATATTCTACTTTTGTCTGCATTTATTTGACAGCTGCAATTGCTAGTTACTTCACAAATTAAGATTTTACTGTAAAAAAAAGTTGTAATTTTGCACTTTATGACAGGCCACCCCATCATAATCACTGTCAATTAGGGAATTCTCGCTATATTTCAGATGTCATTAGCAGTTCCACTAAAATAATTCTCCTCTTCTCACTTTTTTCAATAGCCTCTTCTGTTATGAAATACTGAGAACAAATCAAACTCCAAAAATATCTTTTTTACGTAATTTTTTTCTCTCTCTTGTCTTGCTAATCATATCAGTTACTCTGATTTGTCTTGTGACCCTTCGTAGAGGGCCTGACCCTTATGTTAGGATCACTCCTGAATGTCTGTAAAATATTTATCGCTACAGCTGACCAGCTACACTAGTGAAAGGCTGCTTGCTGAAAATGTAATTAAATGTATCAGTAACGTATATCAGGCATTTTATTGCAGAACCCCTTTAACTTGATTTACTTTTACATCGATGCGTTGACTACATTTGCCCTGCCGTTCTTTAACTTAAGAAGCATTCTGAACGCAGGACTTTTTGTTGTAACGAAGAAAACTTACAACAGCAGTAATTTCACGTAAAGTGTGTGCTTCTTCTAATGCGTAGCGCACACATCTTTGGAGATCTCGGAGGATCGTCTGCACTGAAAGCAAAGTGCATCCTCTCGCCGTGGCTTCTCTCTTCCTTGCTCCCCACGTCTGCTTCACACACCGCTTACCCTACGACATTTGGGACGAGTTTCTCACTGCTTGGCTTCTCACATCTTGGACACTGACACAAAATAAATGAAGACACAAAGAAGACACAAGGTTCAGAGTTGGAAGGGGTTGGTGGCTGAGGTGTGAAACTATTGGGGTGTAAAATTGCCCTGGCAGCCGTGCTGTTGTTTCAGCATTTCATGGCGAGCTGCTCAGCTAGACTCTACTTGCCTGTTCAGTGCCTCCTACCATCTAGTACCTCTTTTCATTTGTTTTTCTGTCCACACTGTACCTCCGCTGAGCTTGGCCTTTGCTCCGCAGAACTTGTAGAAATAAAGCACAGTAATAACTATCTTGGCTGCTAAGTGTTCACGATCGCGTGGTTGTGCTTCCTTGATCAGAGAGCTGTTGAGTAATAGAGTGGTCCACTTTCGTTCTCCACTAAAAACGATCCTGGTGGGAGAGAGCAGAAGGTTCAACAGGCTAATATTCTCACATTAATTTGTCCAAAGATGTCCAACTGTTCTCCAGAAGCTCTCATTACTTGTGATCAGTCACAGGGCGGCTAATTGTCTTCTGTGGGGAAGGAGAGCCTTAGTGGTGCATGCAGGAGCCTGACTGGTGCTTCCTCCTCGTGGCAGCAGGAGGCCGTGGTCAGGCCGTGGAGAGAACGCAGACGTAGTGCAGAGTACGCTGCAACGCATTTGGCTGTCAGTGTGATGCCTGGGGTTTGTTATTAAAAGCATGGGGTGAAACACAGTGACTATCCCAAGCAGCAGGCAGAGCTACGTGACATCAGTGGCTTTGTTATTTTGGTTCATTAAGTGGTGTTGTTTCACTAATTGGTTTTCTTACGGAAAATGTCTGCCTAAAGCTGGTAATTGGTGACATGTTTATGACTGCAGATTGTGCTCCTGTTATGTTACGAACCCAAATATAATTAATTGCAAAAAAGATTAGATCATTTTTGACAGTTAAAAGAGCAACAGAAAAACGAGGGCAAAGTTGCTCAATGCTCTGTTCTATTATCTATATTTGATGATCATGTTTACTCACATTAGTTTCACATTTTCTGCTCTTTCTTTGAACCGCTTCTGAACAGATGGCTGGACCAACTCCGCTGCTCTACTCCCCTGTGTGTCTGATTCTACATTCATAAAGCTAATGTTAGACTAGATTAGTTTCTCTGATGCCCATGAAGCAACTTCTCATTATTGCCTGTGGTTGAGAGTGGGCAGACTGGGAGTACACAGGACAGTGTTCGTCTGCTCCGACAGGCTCCAGAAAGTCTTTGTGCCCAGAGTGAAAGAAATAAAAGTATGAGGAGAGCCTCCCTCCAGTGGGCTGTGTCTGGTGTTGGCCTGCCCTGCGGTAAGGCAAGGTTATTCAGATGAAAGATGGTGTTGAGATTAGTGAGCCCTGCCTGAGCGTGTGGACGTCCAGCATGCCGCACTGCGTGATTTATGAGAGTCGTGATATCAGCGGTCGCCACATGAATAAACCATGTGGGCAGAATTAAGCTCCTGTTAAACGACGCACAGCATTTTCCCAGGTGCCTCAACGACCAAGTAGGAATCACAGTCATGAAAGTTGTGTTGTTGCTGTAGCAGTCACATGAGAGTGATTTCTGATGGTCCAGTGCAGCGGCTGAACAACTTTAAAATCTTCTCTGAGGATTTTCTTAACCGCTGATAGGTCCCTTGACTTTATCAACACGTTCACAGGATTAAGGTCATCTGTACTTTGTAGAGTCACTTTAAACATTGATTGTAATTAGGGACGCTGTGATATACTGATATTGACAACAATCATAATATTTGGGAAAGAAATTAATAATGAATTGACATCAAATTAATAATATTTCATTGGGTGTTCCAGCTTCCTCACACAGTCCAAAGACACTCTTAGGTTCATTGGTGATTCTAAACTGGCTGAAAGTGAGAATCTGCTGGGTTGTCTCTCTCTCTTCATGTCAGCCCTGTGATGGACTGGAGACCTGTCCAGGCTGTACCCTGCCTTTCACCCTCTGTCAGCTGTGATAGGCTCTAGCCCCAGGCTGACAGGATAAAGTGGTGTGGAGATAATGGATGGTTGGATATTAATAATACAAATATGATAGTATCATAAATAACCCATATGAGTAACTATCTGGCTGATACTCCAACATACAATTATAATACAGTTCTATTTATTTTTACAGACACTCTCTCCATCTCTCTAGATATGAATTTATAGTCTAATTCATTTGTCAATAAAGAGAAAAAAAACACACAATAAAGAAAGTGTTCAAAAATGAATTTAACGGATAATTTTATTTTTTCTGACTTTCATAAAGTATTGCAATCATATTGTTATATTGTTGTTGTGCACTATTTTTTAACCCAGTCTGATATTGTGATCTCCGAATTGTAATATTTCACCACAAAATACAAATATGCAAAGCTTGAAGGCTCAACACAAGACAATGTAACTCGACCAAATGATCTCTATCCCACCATATAATGGAAAGCCTGCAGCCTGCAGCTAATTAGTTTTCATTAGTGATGAATTATCTGATTATTTTCTCAATCAGTGAATCATTTGGTCATTGAAATAGGGAAATTATGACACTGAAAGAATGGTTTGTCTTCTTCTTCTGTGGTGCTTGACTGAGCGTTGTCAGCACTGAGGCAGTAACATCATACTGACTAGAGATTTAAAACAAAAAGCCCACATTGCAAACTGAGGATGCCATTTTTGCAAGATGTGGACATAATAATCTATCAAGGAATGAAATATTTTACTTTGCTGTATTACGGGAAATGTAAGAATGTACATGCCTGGCATTTGACCCATATCAGTGTTTGGGTTTTCTGTCTCTTTTCCAACTTTTTTGACATTCCACAGTAAATTTGCTGCAGTACCGATTTGAAATCCTGTTAATTGGTTAATTAATTATTAATTCAACTAACATACATTAAATATTTTAGATAGTTTTTTTATATATGTATCTGTGCAAGATTTTTTAAAAATATGTCTGAGCTAAAATAATGAGGGAAAAAAATGCTCATTTGACTTATTTGAAGATGTTACAGTAAATTAGGTTGATGTAATTAAAACTTCTTTGTGATTTTGTTAGTGTAGAACCAATCAGTCCTTTCACTCTACTGCATGCCTACAGTACACTGTTCTTATGAGAATATTTCAGCAGAGGCACAGTCTCCAGTGAGGTCTGTGATGGCTGAGTTTTAAGACTCTCTCTTAGGAAACTGCAACCTGCATACATATGAATGTTGTGCGTGCTAATAATATAAATATTACACGTCTGTCTTCTGTCCGTCTTGTCCATCTTCATTCTCTTGTTAGAAAATCTTATGCAAGAACCCACAACTAAAGCTGCCAAAAATTCTCTTACTGCTCTGTATAATGTATGTCCTCAAAAATGGGTTGAAATACTAATGTCCGTAACCATAACGAAGCAGCGTTTTAGCAGAAGTGTCCAGTCTGAGATTGAGAGATTGTGAGTTTAATCCTTCGCTGGATCTTGTCAACCTGGCATTCCTAATCATTGAAGTGTAATAAAAAGAAAAGTGCCCAGGAGACAGATCAGGTGTAAGACATTGCTGCCTTGGCTCCACTTCATGCTGTCAGCATTACTGAAATTCCCATAAATGCAGCGACAAACACCCTCTGGGGCTTTATGACTTCAGTACACTTGCCATGGCAGTGCATGTATTTGGTCTCTTTAAAGTGATGTGAATGCAGAGAGGAATAAAATGAGAAACCCAGAGAAAGTAAAGAAAAGACTGTTGAGTAAAGTGAAAATAATAATGTATAAAAGCATCTACATTCAAACATATATTCAATATAGATAAATGTATTTAAAGTATAAAAGCAAGTTATTGGTCCTATTATGAGGGAAACAATCACTACATTTTATGTTATCTCATTCTCAATATTGAGTTATGTACGAAGGTAAGTCATATTTTGAATCTTGCCGCTGGTTGAGATGGTATGGAGCCAAGGTCACAAGAAACTGTAAAATCTATGGCTATTTGTGCTGATCATTAAAACCACCTGGATCAGCTCTGATTTGTCGAGGCATGAACTCCACAGACTTCTGAAAATGTCCTCAAGCACCAGATCCTTGTCTTGTAAAGTGAGAGGTGGGGTCTCCATGGGTCAGACTTGTTCTGGTGAATTTGGAGGCCAAGTCAACATCTTGTGGTATGGCTGGTTGCATTTTCCCATCGTAATCAAGCAACACCATTACCATGATAGGGTGTATGAGGCATCTGGTCATTCACGTGATCAGAACACCTCCTTCCATTGCTCCATGGTCCAATTCTGATATTCGCATGTGTGTTTTAGACACTTTTAGCAGTGGGACAGGTGTCACGACAGACACTCTGACCCATCTGAAGCTGTACAGTCCCATATACAACCAGCTGCAATGCTCTGTGTGTCCTGACACTTTAGTCCGTGTCAGTGTTTTATAGCAGTTTGTGGTTCAGTTCCTCTTCTGTGGGATCGGACCACATGGACCCGCCTCAACTCCTCAGACGCATCAGTGAGTCCTGGAGGCCCACGACCCTGTCACTGGTTCACTGATTGTACTTCTTTGGGTAGTTTTTGTTAAATACTAACCACTGTATACTGGAAACACATGACAAGACCAGGAAATACTCTGATTCACTTGTTTAGTCATCAAAATCTCCCCTTGTCAAAGTCAGTCACGTTCTTGCACTTGACCATTTCCCTTGCTTCTAACACATTAGCTTCACAACTGACTACTCAATTGCTGCCTAATATGCCCCACCCTTGACACTGTAATTAAATAGTCAATGCTATTCGTTTTACCTGTCACTGGTTTTAATGTTGGGGCTGATCTGGGTGTATTTTTCACATGAGATGTTTTTTTTTTAAATCTTCTTCAGTAGATAAGCAATATTCTGTCATGATCAATA
Organism: Acanthochromis polyacanthus; assembly: GCF_021347895.1. Classification (NCBI taxonomy): domain Eukaryota; kingdom Metazoa; phylum Chordata; class Actinopteri; family Pomacentridae; genus Acanthochromis; species Acanthochromis polyacanthus. The sequence goes on along the minus strand of NC_067120.1, from coordinate 12,340,142 downwards.
CAGTTTCCTCTAATAGATAGATAGACAGATAGATACTTTATTAATCCCAAGGGAATTAAACATTCAACAGCTTACATGCAACATAAATAACAAAAAGACAGGACAGGCAGGTTAGTAACATTAAAATTAAAGGTTAGTATATACACTGACAAAAAACTTGCTGTACAATAAAATTAAAAGCACTTCTAATTTTAAAATCTATGGAACACTAAATGTAATTAAAATTCAGTAAATGATATTTACACATTTTAAGGCACAGTGATTTAAAGTGACTTTGACAGGTAGTAGGAAAGCAGTTGTATCAAACTACCGAAGGTGCAGAGTGGAGTCTAAGTATTAGGCTAAAAATTAATACTCAAATAGAGTACAAGTAACCTTTAATTGCATTTTGCACAATAGCCTACTTGTAAGCATAAAAAAATATAGTGGAGCTTTAACTTTTTCTTTCTTTCTTTCTTTTTTCTTTTCTCTTTTTTTAACCAGTAAGCACCAGCAATTCAGGATTTAGTTTTTGTGCTGTTGCTGTGCTTGTCAGAGAAGCAGCATGTCCCCTGGCACGCCGTTGTCCTCTCTTTCTGGCCTCCAACACATCAGACGCTCAGGTATGTGGCTGAAACCTGGGGAACCAGTGTCTGTGATGCGCCACACCATGGCCCCTCTAATGAGGCCTGACTCTTAATGACTCATAGCCTGCAGCAAGAGACAGCGATGGCCAGCAGTGGGGCTTATCTTATTGGCACTCTGTGCTGCGAGGCTACACCTGTAACCTTTAGATCACTCCAAATTAGGTTGCTGCGGGAATCCTTCAGTAGTGATTACAAAACAGATTGAGTGGCTGGAAGAATTCTCATAAAAATTGTATATGAGCCCTCCGCTTGAATTTAGAGGTGGGATAATAGGCTGATTGCGCAAAGACAAGTCACACTCTGACGCCCACAACTGATCAGGCATTCTCTCATGCTGCTCCAGACAAGATTGCAATACCAAGTGATGTTTCCGTTGACTGGTTTCGATTATGTAGATGTAAATTAACGGCAGCAAGATGAAACCAAGCATTGTGATAAACAGAGCACAGAGATGAGCCTGAAAAGCAGCCGGGGTCCATAGATGGGAGGTGAGCTAACTCGTGCTAGTCAGTCATGCCTGCTGAGCATCAATTCATGGAAGAGTGCAAGAGCTGGTCAGCCAGGGGACAGGGTGGTTAATTGCATTGCACTTTAATAAGTCACACACTGAAGACACACGACTTTAATCATGCAGATGTCTCCGCTGATAGGCAGCCCAGAGGACAAAGGTGGCTCTGTTTCATCAGTGTCAATGTTCCTGCAGGTAGGTGTTTGATGGTAGCTGTGGGTGTTCATGTCAAGATCCAGAAGTTCTTATAATCACATACACTACATCCTACATGCACCTTCGCTCTATACTCTGCCGCTCGTACTTTGCACTCACGTCTACATCAATACCGTAAACGATGTTGCTATTTCAGCTGTTTGTCAGCGGGATCAGATGCAGCGGCTCAGCGACTGGGAGGTTTTCTTAGGCCCAGTAATCAAAGTAGCAGCGAAACAGGAGAGAAATTCATTTAGGGTGAGTAAGGTCTCCAGAGAGCGTTTTGTTTGGTGTAAAGTGAGCGCGTTTGAAGTGAAAACAAAAAGGGACTGTTTTCAGGGATTTCAGTAGATGCAGGGAGGAGGCATACAGGAGAGCCCCGAGTGATAAGCGTCATTGATCCAGCTTGTCTGTCTTATGCAGTTCTCTTTGTTCAGACATGCTGTATACAGAATCAGCAATGAACAGAAGTTCCTTAGACCCAGTGTAACGTTACTAGAAGTGGATTTAGTTTGTCTTTAAAAAAAGCATTCAAATGTTAAAACCCACACTGAAGGAAATGGCAAGGATGCGTTCAGGCATGACAAAATATCAGCGAGCTTCTTTTGTCCTTGACATTCACATTTTTAAAGTCACTAAGCTGCCACTGACACATGCTGTGCTGCACACAGATATCTCACTGGAGGTAGATTGTGACCAGATCTAACAGTGACGGATTTGGCATTAAACCTTTACACAGGGTTTGATTTCAAATCCTAATTTGCAGCTGTGGTTTGTTGCTGGGAAAAACACTTTCCTCCCTGTCAGCACCACAGTTTCCTGATGTTTTACAACTGCCGCTCAGTGAATGCACCATCAGAGGATGAATGAGGACTTTGAATGGACCTAAATTGTGCTGATTGTGTTAGTTCATTCCATATAGTTAACTTAAAAAATAGATTTTAATTGAAAGCATAATCTTATAAATTAATTTGGAGCTTATATTTCATCAATTGCACATTTAGGTAAGACACTTCATTTTACTGTGGTTCATTTTGAGCAGGTCTGGATGTATGCATGCAAAAAAAGGAAAAAAAAAAACAATTTTGCTCAAGCCCTGTTCCAGTAATCCAGTGTTAATACTATTCAGCTGTCATTATAATAACAGTGGGAGTGCATTGTGGTGGAGCCAGCTGTATGATGATACCTCTGCAAATTTACCTTCAGTTCTGATTACCCAACAGAGATCTCTAAATGACCTTATTTGTAAGTACAATAGCTATGATGAGTCTACCTACAGCCCTTCTCCAGCGGTCCGTCTCATTGTCTAGTTGGGCTTTAGAAACAGATTATATGCAAAAGAAATTGTGTTGAATTATTTATTTAGCCAAGAACAAAACCAGACATGTTATTTTGTTGACCATGTGTTTACAGCTTAATTCAGGATTCTCAGCAAACGAAGGGCACAAGAATCTCCAAACTGCCCCCTGACCTCTTGGACGAATCATTAAGAACAGTGTAGTGAAAGCGATGATAAACACATCAATGTTCTCTTGCCTGCATTATCGTTGTAATACCCCTTGTGTAGGCTTTGTTAATGAGCACGGATAACATGATCTTGTCACACTGTGGACAAGCCACTCATAGTGTTTGAAGTGTGCACAGAGTTCATTGTATTTGCCCCTCTTGAGTTAATGTAGGCTTTTATTCCTGTGGGTAACCTAGTGTGTCTGATGATACCAGGTAGGTGGGGAACTAGAAAATAGAATGAGAACTGTGTGGTCGGATGTGGAGGCTGCGCAGAGTAAACTGGCCGTTCAAGAGCAGCTTTTGTGAACTATATGCCTGTTGAGATTCTTGATCCCATCAGAAATTTATGAGCATGTGTGCGTGCATCCATGTGAGCGCGAGCAGGGAACCATGTGTCTTCTGTGTGTCATCATAAGCTCATTATTTTTCTTCTCTCCCACAGATCTGTGACCTGTCATCACCTCTCCCAGCGAGTGTGTGTATCTGAGCACAGCGGCACTTCTGTCACTTCGTGCTTCGAGAGCCCCCTCAGCAGCCGCGAGAACCACCCAGGGACCACAGGCTGTAAGATTAGGTGAGCTTAAGGTCACGTGCCTCTGGCTATTAGATCTGTCACTGTCTCTTCCTTCAAGGGCTCCGTGGCGCTTAATTTGCTTGCAGCCATCACTCCAACAACCACTAAAAGCCATTGATTCATTTAATCTGGCCACATATTGGGGATAATCCTAATTTTGTCACCTCTCGGCCTCACGCTGCACCCTTGTGAATGAGAACTGAGATGAAAAATGTGACAAGTTAAGAAGTATTCCACTTGTCTAGAGTCATTCTGAAAAATGTGAAAGGGTGGTGGTCAAACTACAGAAACAATAAAAGCTTTCTAGTCCATCAAACAGTGTCCCTGTAGTATTTAACAGGACTGTTTCAGAGAAGAGCCTGAATATGAAAGCAGCTGCAGCTGGTAACAGGTGTGTATCTTGATTAATCATCCTGTTAAGGAAATGAACATGACTTTAACCTCTGCCTGTACAGATGAACTGCTACTTAGAGGAAGTGGAGGTCTGATTGATTTTCTTTCACTTGTGAGTGAACTACATGCGGCTATCAATGCAGAAGATTAGCTGAACATGTGAATGCCTGTGTTATTGGGTACAGTCACTCAGAAATATTGAGCACATCCTTATAACACACCGAGGTACATGCAGAGCACACTCGACACACTGTCACGTAAGTGTGCTATCACCACAAACTGAGACATACGAAGACACGCAGACTCGGATTCAGGAGTCAGATGTCTGCGTATTTATCCTCAGAATACGATGTCGGCTGTGTGTGCGTGTGGCGTTCAGGCCTTATAAGAAATGTATTGTGTCAGACATACATGCGTTATCCATTCACACTTCTGTAATGATTTGCTAAGGTGTGCATGTGAGGAGAATCCATCAGTGTCGCTTCTGTTGATCATATATGCTCTTGCATACACGTCTGATGAAATAACCTGCTGGGCTGAACAAATCAGCACTTCTGTCACTGTCACAGGGAGGTTTCATCTTTGTAGGTATTCACCAACCAGAGAACATGTGCCTCTTTGAAGGTCTTATCCAAGATGAAAAAAACACAGCAGCCAATTTTAAATATGTATCAACATCTTTTTTTTTTTTTTTGATCTATCACTATTTCTTTAAGGAGAGGTCTGACATTTTGGAAGACACGCTTATTTGCTTGCCTGGTATGCTTGCCATTTTTAAACTATAATACTATAACCAGCAATCGGTTAGCTTGACTTAGCACAAAGACTGGAAACAGGGTTCACGTGGCACCTCAAACTGTGTGTTCAGACAAATTTTTATGTGTGCAGTCTGTGTATTCACACTGAAAATCAAATGTACCGACTGTACAGACATTAGTAAGCCAGCAAGGGCCACTTAATGCTTTCTAGTTGTGTGTGCACAGACAGATGCAGACTTTTAAAGCAGATAGTGAACACTCTCGTAGTTCCATTCATACTACTACAGGTCCACTTTAGTCTGCTACCCTCATGGTCACATTGCCCCTCATATTGAAAACAGAAAAACACTCGAGATGCCCGTGAATGTTTCTGAAAGGCTGACTGCACTTTTGGATATAGTAGCTGGTTACAGATCAGGCTGTAGCACTTCATTAAGGTGTGACTAGCACATTGGACAGACATAGCACAGGACTTCCTACTTTGTTTGGGCTCTATTGATGGAAATCAAGGCCTCTCTGCAGTACGGCAGCGACCATTTTTATTACAACAGTTTCAGTGATTAATTGCACAGGTTGACGTGGATGATGGAGAACCTGCTTCTACAATTTCTCCTCTTAACAAACATTTGGTACAAGCACCACTTGCTTTCCTGATTCATGTGTAGTTCACGTGGTTACAAATTTTTGGCTGCACGCAGACGTCCGCTGAGGAGTCAGCACAGACTATCAGTGAACATTTACGCGTACTCTTTCAGACGTGGTCATATCTGGAGGAATCAAATACAGAGAGAACACCTGACAAGCAGGTTTGAACTTACAGTCTTCTTCTCATGAGGAGACAGTGGGAAAACAATTGTGTCAGTGCGACAGTGCCAAGAAAATCATTCCTTCTATTGTTGCTGAAGGTTTGTCACTAGTGGCCAACACTGGAAAACTTTTTTGGCACATTAAAGTCTTTGCTGCAGATCAGTCACAAATTAGCTGTAAATCTCCTGCCAGCATTTTGCTTTTAAGTAAGTAAGTAATAGTGAAGTTTATTAATTATCTATCAAGCTATTTTATATAGTTCTGTGCCGCACTGTTTCTACAGGTAGTACAAAGAAGATATAAAAACTCAATTAAGCATTTTTTTTTTTTTGCCATTTGGTCAGAGCCATGTTAGATGTTCACCCTTGTTTCTAGTCTTTATACTAAGCTAAGCTAACTACTGCCAATTGTAGCTTTATATTTAATGTGCAAACACGAGAGTGGGTAAGATTCTTTTATACAGCTCTCAAGTGTATTTCCCCAAATGTCAGGCTAATCCTGTAAATGTTATGAAATTACCAGAGGTGTGCTTCCAGAGACAAATACTTTCATATTTAAAAGGCCAGTCTGACAACTGATCCATCTTTCAAGCATGTGTCTTTCTCTCCTTCTCCCTTCTCAGAGTGAAGGATGAGGTCAACGGTGGTGCTGCTGGCCCTGTTTCACGTTCTGGGCTTCACCACAAGTGTGTTGAGTCTCAACCCGGATGACCCCAACGTCTGCAGCCACTGGGAGAGGTGAGCACACCCTCTAGTATTAACCACAGTGTTTAAGATTAGAACTTTGAATGTTAATTTTCATTCATTTGAGAACACAGACTCCAAGGACCGACTTGAACTTTTTCAGTGTATCTGCTCTTAACCAAAGTTCAAGATCTACTGTCGGAGTCCATACAGCAGTATCGATCTCGCACAGCTCAAATCACCGAGCTCTGAGAGATGGGAGGAGCTGCAGCTTCAAATGAAATGCGCAGGCAGATTGATCAATGTACTCTCATCCCAATCAATCGTGACAACCATAGAGCCTGAATAATTACTAGCTGTGCTGGCCAGTGTCACTTATGAGAAAAAAGCAGGAATAATTTCTATCCTCGATGCAAAGGGGAGGAAAGAAAGCTGTGAAGATATATTATCTGGATTATTGCCTGACCAAGGTGAGGGTACTTAGGAATCATGGTTCCACCTTGTTGGCATCGAAATGAATTCCCTAAGTGGGCCGCGTTCATGGCTCTGAGGCCCTCCAATATCACCGGACTTCTCTAGCTGCATATATCATAAACATATACTTTCTTCGCATATAAAAATTTATTGTATCATTTTTACTGGGACATTTTTTTTCCACTGACAGGCTCTCTGTGCTGTTGATTTTGTTTTTCCAAACAGCTCAAAAGGAGCATATCTTAACAGTGTCTTTCACTGGTGGAAAATTTTTTAGATCATTTGTTTAAGTAAAATTATCAATACAACACATTAAAAATAACCCATTACGGGTAAAAGTCTTGCTGTTACTCGAATAAAAGTACAGCAGTATTATGAATGAAATTCATAAAGCATCAAGAGGCGGGGCGGCATAGCTCAGTGGGTAGAGTAGGTTGCGGTTCGATCCCCCAGCCCGTCGTGCTCATGTCAAGGTGTCCCTGAGCAAGACACCTAACCCCTAATTGCTCCTGATGGGTCGTGGTTAGCACCTTGCATGGCAGCTCCTGCCATCAGTGTGTATCATGTAAAGCGCTTTGGATAAAAGCGCTATATAAATACAAATACATATCCAACATCCAACCATTTATCAAGATCAAAGCATCTGATCTGCAGAAAAAAGCACCTGGAAAAGATGTGTTATAGCCTATCATTCTTATTCTTACTAGATTTCTAATGTTCCTGTTGTAGCTGGTTGAGGTTGAGCTGTTTTTGGCTACTTTATATATATTTTCATAGTTTAGTACAGTGATTTCCAGCAAATGAAGGGGATGGGATTAATCTGAGTTTTGGATGATAAATTAGACAGAAAGGAAGCTGTACAAATTTTAAAAATGTTTTTGATGCTTATTTAATTTTTGTGAAATACTGGTTAATTTGCACAGTTGGACTTCAAACTGTTTAAATGAAACCATAGTAGACATTTAAAGGTGAAATGTCTGTTTGGTAGAGCAACTCTGACAAGACCTGACAAAGAACCCTCCTCTAAAGACTCCCTTTTTTCACATGGGTTAAATCCAAGTTTTTGTTTTCATGTGAGATTGAAGTAAAAACTTGGAACCATAGCTGTCAGATAGATGTAGCTGAGTTTCCTTCTGAAATGTAGTGGAACTTAAATAGTAGAAAATAGCAGAAGTGAAATGACCTCATAGTTGTATACAAGTCCTGTCCTCCTTTCTGTCACTGGTGTCTTTACATGTTTGTTTTTCAGCTACGCTGTGACTGTCCAGGAATCCTACGCTCACCCATTTGACCAGATCTATTACACCAGATGTACCGACATCCTCAACTGGTTTAAATGCACACGACACAGGTAAGTTTGTTAGAGGCTACTGCTTTGTTCCTTTTTTTTAATGGTTCAACCTCAACTGTCCCCCAAAATTAAGAACCAAGTCTGTAAAGGCCACAGTAAGTATCCTTGTTAATGTGGCTGATGGAGAAGTAGTCAGAGCCGGGACGCCTCTGACTGTAATCATCTTGTTTTGAAGATGTTAAATTTTAATCACTCCATTATAGTGCACATCAGACAGGATAAGTACACAGAGTCGCCTCCCAGATACTGACTTTCATGTAGGAGCCACAATTTCACTTTCTTTTCAATTTGTTTTTCTCGTTGTACTTTATAAAACTGGCAATAACAAAAACATATCAACTCACTTTACCCTCTACATGTTTTCCTGCCCTTCAGAAAGGGTCACTCTTTACATCACGTAGCTGTCTCTGTATGTCTTTTTTTCCAGGATCAGCTATAAGACGGCTTACCGGCGGGGAGTGAGGACCATGTATAGGCGTCGCTCGCAGTGTTGCCCTGGTTACTTTGAGAGCGGAGACTTGTGCGTTCGTGAGTATCCTTTTTTAAACTGCTTTGTCGACACTGATGACATTTTCCAGGTTATATTTACTGGACATTTAGAGAAAAAGGAGTAAATATTAGGATTGATCTTTACTGTGGGTGGTTTGTAGATAAAGCGACAACTCCCCACCGGGCCGCCGCTGCACCCCTGCGCTTCAGTCTGATCCTCTATATCATGAACGTCCAATAACACTGCGCCACTGCCTCCTCTGTTAGCATGCCGCCATCCATGTGAATTTATTCAGTTTAATATGATTGAGCATGATTTAACAAGATAGCACACTATTTTATGCCGTAGCCTGCTCCCAGCCTCACTCTCCCAGCCCCAGTCGGTTTAATTGAAGTTGTATAACAATGAGAAAAATTAACGAGCCAAGAGGGTGCTGGTTACAGACTGAAGAGGTAAAGCACCGCGCCATAAAATCGCACCAGAATTCAATAACTTAAAAAGAGCAGAAGCCTTGAAAATTGGACTGTAGCAATATGCTAATAACAATCCCTCACTGTCATTTTTATAGCTTCATTAATGGTCATTGATTTCTATTTTTACTCGCACACATCAAACTGAATATTTTTGCATTTTGGTCAAATAAAGACAGGACATATAGCTTCTGAGAGTTATGTTTCTGATACTCCTGCCTTACCTAATGTTTTATTCCCTTTAAATAAGACCAGAATTGCACTTTAATACTTTCCTACATCTTTTGCAACATGAAGGAGTTTCTGATACAATGACTGCTGCCGTGTGGGTTTGCTCTTTGACCACAGCTGAGCTCGTCCTTCTCTAGGCTTTACTAGCCTCAGGGCAGCAGATCCAGAGGAAGCCAGCCGGTGCAGAGTAAGAGCCCGTGTGATTATATGGGGGTCTTTGCAGAGTGAAGTTCAGACTGATCAATAATGTATTCATTAACCATTTAACTGACGATGGAGGCGTTTGCTCAATAATAGGCTCTTCAGAGGGTTAAACAGGTGAATGTGCAAACTGTGGGGGCGCCTCTCCGCATTGTCTTTGTATAATTTAGTTTGGTTTTCATACTAAATAAAGCGGAAAGAGAAAACAGTTGCCCCCCCGGCACCCCCTTTTGACCCGGCTGCCTTCAGGTGAAGCGGGGAGGCAGAGTTGATGAGGGCCGAGAGGGCAGTGTTTGCTTTCTGCTGCCTTTGCAAACTGTTCCCTTTTAATCCTAGCACTCTCACTACCAGGATTAAGAGATTTGTACTCCCCGAGCTGTTTTGCATGCAGTGACAAAAGGGGGCATTATGGAGTAAATCGACCCAAAATTAACTCAAGTCGTCTATTCCAGGACATTTTGTTGTTTACTGAATGTAAAATATCCCCCTCTTGTGTATTGTTAGTTTAGTGTAGCTTTCCCCATGAAGTCTGTTTCATTAAAAGTCAGAAATGCTTCAAGAGTGTTTGCCTTTTAATCCTGCTTGCTCTCTCTCTCTCTCTCTCTCTCTCTCTCTCTCTCTCTCTCTCTCTCTCTCTCTCTCTCTCTCTCTCTCTCCTTTTTTTTTTGTCATATGGCACACTCACATTAGCTCCAATGAGAGGCGGCTAAATGAATCTGGGGATGCAGAGACCTCGAATGAACCGAAGTTATCGCACAAACACACAAAGCCAGAGAACGCTTCCGACACTAAATCAGCAACATTATCTTTAAGGATGTTTTTTACTTTGCGTGTTATTTGGTTTCATTCCGTCACTGGCTCGTGATTGTTTTATTTTCTCGAGGCGCGCCACGATAAGTTGAACTTTGATCTGCTTCTCTTTAATTAGTGCTCCAAGTTTCCAACTAGAGGTCTTTATTATTTCTGTGACCTTTGATCTGTCGTAAGTCATTACCTTACGTAGAGGATGTGAGGAACTCATTTCCCTCCTAATAAGCATGATTATTACACTTGTGCATGAGGAAGTGAGAGGAACTCGCTAATGACAACAGTTCGTAATATCTTCAGAGGCTGACAGGCTCTGTAGGGCTATGAGTTCGTCTTTTCACCGAACATTTAGACCAGATGACTCTTGCCTGTCCGGCGCTGCGGTGTAATTTTAAAATGACTTTGGCTGCAGAATTACTTGGGATTTGATAAGTTTCACATTTGCGTTTTGATGATCGGAAAGATTAAGAGATTTCTCTCCACATCCAGATCCTGTGCCTTTGATTTCTTTTTCATTTGGGCTTTGTTGCAGGTTTTTTTTTTAATGCTTCAAAGACACAGTTTTAAAATAAATCATCTCTGTGCTAGATAGAGACATGTAGAAGAGGCTTTGCGGGAAGTTGCTTGATATATTCGGTATCTCTGAGATTGATTTAACCAGCAGCTACATTACAATCTTTCACCTATTTTTCCATTTAAAAACAAACAAAATTGTGCTAGTGGGTCTTTCTTTCCTTGACTGCAGCACAGCTCTCCAAAAACAGGGAGAAATTTGTGAGAGATCCATTTTGTGGGACATTTTAAAAGATTGTAGTTTGACTGGGCAAAAATATTAAATTTATTAACACTGCATGACAATCACCAATTAGCTCCATTGTTCTCCGTTCTGATAACACCTCTGCATAATGAGTTAGATTAGCCTTTTATCTAGATGAAAGACTCAATTTTCCAACAGATTCCTTAGACATGAGTTAGGCAGAGTGATTCATGAATTTCAATTAAAATGAAAGACCTACCTCCTACTTTATTATGCCATCCCTTCAGTACACCGGTTCAGATCTCAGGAGAAGGGTGCGCTTTATCCTTTCTCCCATATTCAAAACTTCATTTCCATATTTCTTTTTTTTTTTCTAAAGGATGTGACACATTTGCATTTCCCTGTTCTTGCTGATCAGAATTTGCTGATTGAAACTAAACGAAATCAACTCATCATGGTGACATTGAATTCGTCTTCTCGTCTCTTTGAATACTCTGCATACTGTGGACTCATTGATTACAGGTAGTCGATCTCACTCCCTTCGTCAGCACAAATGTGGAAGCTCTTCCCCCTTTTCTTTTCGCTGGCTTACTGTAATTAGACAGTTTTCTGCCAGAGTACTGATGTTCAGAAATCTGCCCCGAATTATCTTTCAATCTGTGGTTTACCTTTTTTGCCGTGGGAGCATTTCTGCGATTAGCACCGGCTTGTGGGTGTTTGGGATTCACTCCTTTCTCCTCTCCTGCTGCATCTCTCCCGCTGGTGGTGGATCCTAATCGAAGCCTGATTGAGTGATAATCTATAGTAGCTCTGTTCAGGCCTGCAGCCAGCTCCTGCTGACCTCTCTTGCCTGCAGGATGTGAGCCATAGTGTTACACACAGAGCTGCAGCATCACCACAGGGCTCGTATTGTTAGAAAAAAAAGCAAATAAATGCTTTGCTTCTGCCCCTTTTTTGACCAAAACAAAAAGTAAAGAACAAAAGAACTCGGGTAAAGTATTGGGTGAGGTGTGATCAGTTAAAAGGGACGGACTGTCTGCTCTGCTGCCCTTGGATTGTGTATCATCCCTCCACAGGCCATGTTAGTGGACTGCTGATTCCCATCAGGCGGGGTTTCTCGCTCGTCGTATTGGTCTGACTGTCTCCTTCCTCAGATAAGAGCCTGCCTGTCTTAACCCTGCTGGCCAGATGACCTTGGCTGCCATATATTTATTCATGCTAAGTGCCTATTTTTGAGATGCTTTTTCTTCTCGGTTTGAAACACAGTGGCATTAAAAAAAAAGTCCATGTAGGTCACTTTATTACCCGGCTCAAAAAACTTCCCACTCTTGTGAACGCGCTCCCAGGAATACTAATGCCGACCCAATCAATTGGGTGCTGTGTTGCTCAATATGAATGATCAAGAAAACTGCACACTTAGTAAACACTGCAGTGCCTGGCCTGCTACATTAAAGCATCACTATATGACAAAGCGCTGGCTGATCAAATTAGAGAGGATTTACAACTTGTTCCTCCATGGCTCAGCCTGCTGATAACAACTCATTGTGGAAAGTAAAGCTATGTGATAAACCAAGATGTTGACCAAGGACTCTGTCTCCTAAGAAATCATTCAGCCCAGTGTCAAGTTGCTGAGATGGATGTTGAATATGAGAGCCGTAGCTAAGATTTAGTCCCTTGATGGTATTACGGAGATATCGAGTGTTCAGTTTTATGGGCCATTTTCTTTCAGCTGTTATCTTGGTGGTTTTCATTATGCTGTTTATTGGTGGTTTAATGATCTTTGCCACTGTGTGTGTGCATGTGTGTTAACTCAATTATAAACGGCACTGATGAGGGAATGTCTGTGTGTCTCAGCTCTGTGTACAGAGGAGTGTTTCCACGGTCGCTGCGTGTCTCCTGATACATGCCAGTGCGAGCCTGGATGGGGAGGACTGGACTGCTCCAGTGGTGAGTGCACTTTACTTGTAAAACCTACAATTAGTCACTTAGACTCATTTATTCCTAAATGGCTTTCACAGCCAGTTAGTCCATAAGACTTTGCTGTGAATCTGTTTTGCCTCAATGTCCGTCTATCTCAAAGCTGCTCAGCTTTGTATCCTCTCTTCTTAGCAAACACAGCCAATGGAACAGGTAAGTCACAATGAATTCATTCTCATTTGCTGGAAGTGTAAGTGATTTGCCTGATGAATATAGCGGATGGATGGTTGGTTGCATCCCCCCTCCTCACCCCCCTGTGTCTACCAAACTCTCTGTTATGGTCTTAATCATGATTAGACTGATGCCTATGACTTGTTCAGCTAAATGATGAATCTGTGCCAAGCTGAGACACACCATTGTACTGGCCGTTCTGTTTACTGGGATTACCTTGGCTCCCAGAACTGGATGGGAGGGAGGAGTTAGGCATATCCATCCAGCAATCAGCAAAATGCTGGAGCGTCACTGAGGCCAGACAGGAGGAAAGAATGTATTTGCTCCTTTGTGAAATTTATGTCTGCAGAGAAATGTGCATCCAGGAGACTCTTGTTCTCAGGTCAGGACAGAGATAGCAATACCCGTGACCCAGTCCCCATTTCCTGCGTCAACATTTCTGACCTCGAATTTTTAACTTCAGCTGTTTCACCCCCAGGAGCATTTTACCGGTATTGCCAGTTGCATATTTAGGAATGAGTAATGGCAGATAAAATCATATCAGTAGTGTTATTGTATAGATCTATGAGTTTTCATTAGCAAGAGAGCCATTCCCTGATTAGCAACTGTGTGTAAATCAGCTGTGCTCGTTGCAGCTCTGGCTTATTGGAGGTGGATTCATGAGCATAAATGACAAGCCTGAGCTGTTTGCCGCTGCTCACTCCTACAGACTGGTGAGTGTCCAACAGGGAGGATGTGAGGTTCAGGGCCCTCAGGGACTCTTGTCCCACTCTTGGTTGGTTAGGAATGCAGCCGTGTGTGCCTTTCAGCCTGCAGGTGCTTGGCTAATCCACCTTGTTAAAACAGACTTGATGATTGAGACAGAGGCATTATTCATAACTTTAGATTTCCATACTAGGCAAGATTCCAGGCTTTTTCATTTACGAGCTTTCATCTGTAGAAATGAGGAATGCGTGCCAATTTTTAAATTAAATCTGCCCTCTTTTTTTCCTTCGTGTAAATGGTTCAGCATGTTTTTTTGTCTTTCACTGTAAATTTTACTTCTACCCAGCAGATAGATGATGCGGTTTAGGAGAAGTCTTTATGTTAAGTGGACGCAACTATCATATTATGGCTCTTGTGGGCTGAAAAGCACACATTAGCACTGAATCATTTCCAACACAATCGATGCCATGGTTTATTTCCCGCTTATTTCACCCCTATTGTCTTTGACTTGAGGTATTTGTGTGTCACATAAAAGCCAATTCCCTGGTGCGGTAGTTGGCCAGAGGGCAGAATGAGGTGGTCACATGACAAAGGATGTATGAATGTGATAAAAAGTGTGTCGCCCTGGCTTGGAGATGAAGAGCTGCCGTGGGATGCTGTGCGGCCTAAAGCTGAAGTGACAGCCTTTCAGCCAGTGATCTGGAGCTGGATCAAAGGCTTGGACCTCGTTTCTGGAGCAGCACCCACCAGGAAGCAGTTTTGTATATGGGTCAGGTGGTGAAAATAAAGAGTCGGACTGTTTGTTGCCAGAAAAGCGAAGGCGATAAGGTGGGAGAGATTCAGCAAATTGTGTTGGGCGCGGCAGTGAAGGCTGAACAGAGATATTGGCTGTTTTTTTCACCTGCTGGTGTCCACCCGCTGGAGCCAGAAAACATTTCATCCTCTTCCTCGGCCTGAAGCAGCAGTCCCACTGAGACCAGACCTGCCCCGTGACCCGCTTGGAGTCCTGGGGTGTCTCAGACTCATCTCAAGGACACACTGGTAGATGTGGACCACAGATATACCTGCAAAACAGGGTGTTTGCTGCTGTTTTTGGATGCTGTCTACATCTATCACGTGTGGATTTGGAGCATTCTGAGTAGCGGTTGTGTGTTTTGTTTTGTTTTCTGAAAGAGCGATGAAGTATTAATTGTTGCTGTTGGTTGGTGTGATTGCTCTGATGTCTGTGTACTGTGTTTGTGGAACGTGGTGTTGATCATGTCTCTCTAATCACGTCATGAATCAATTGTTATTTTTTAATTTCACATTTTTAGGGCATTAAACGAGTGCCCTGTACCTGTTAATGTTTGTTTTTGTCTCTATTTCTCTGTCGTGCTTGTTTTTGTATTTACTTTTGCTTTGCCTTCTCCACTTTTTCTATTGAAATGCACTCAGTGTTTGTAATGTTTGTCCTCTCTGTGCCACTGTGTACACTTTGTTTTGTCAGGAGGGTTCGTCTTGAAAAACAACAATGTTTTCAATAGAAAATTTCGGCATGTAAATAAAAAAACAGATGAAAAAATATGAAGCTCAATAAAACAGGGACAGCAGCGGTTTTTGCAAAGGCAATCCAGATAAATAGAGCTGTGCTTATGAGACAGTGTCTTTAGTCATTTTAGTCTCCTGATGTATAGTAGTGGCTTTTGAGAATGTAGTGATATTATTGGTTGTAGTTTGCAACAAATATAGTACGTGTTGGTGTAAAAAGAACTGCACAATATGAGATAAAACTGGAAATCAAATCTTTGTAGAATATTATGAGTTTATTGAATGAAAACTGTGTAAAGTTTTTTTCTCGACTTTTATGAGTTTCTTGGGTTTAGAAGTACACTTTGCTTTGCGACAATTGCAGAGAAATGACCTAGCCCCTTTTCTTTCATTGCTGTGTACTTTTCTGCACTTGTGATTTAATCTCCCTTGTTGAATCTGTCACACGGGGTCACTATAAGCTTCAGTAATAACAGCTTTCGAATAAAGAGAACGATAGAGATAGATGTTGTATGTACAAGGTATATTTAGCTGTGACTGCCATCACTTGTAAAATATTAGGTGCAATGAAGCACTATCATTGATTTCATGTGCTTCAGTCGGATAATGATATGTTCCCGGTGCAGAAGGAGAAGAAATGTACATGAATATGGAGCTTTTAGTGTTTCTTCTCTATGCCTTCTTGAAGTTTTCTTTCCTCTATTGTGGTGGAAATGTTCGCCCACTTGTGCAGAGATTCTAAAAATCAATGCTACCAAGATAAGTATCTGAAAAGTCCAAGGAGTATTTTAGCTTTGTTAACCACAAAGCATCCTTTGTGCTCCAAGAAGAAATCTATCACACTTAAGAGCCAAATCTAATGTGTCTGGTCAGCCATGGTCCGGGAGGTAACATATTCCTCCCCTACGTATTCAAACAGTGAAGCAGCCGGTGCGGTGGGTGCTGCACACATGGATAATTGATGAATGTGGCCCATGAATGCTTTTTTTAAATGGAATATTACACCAGATGAGATGCTACATAGTACTTATTTTTTGTTGAGTGGGCGCTGAAACAGTAAAATTAGTCATTTTTAGGGTTTAAACTTGCATTAGATTTAAAAAAATTGGGGGTTGTGATCACAACGGTCTGGGTCAAACAGAGAAATTGAGCGTAATTGCTTCAGCTTTATTAGCTCATTTCATTGCAGATGACGTTGCCCCCAACCAGTGCAGATGAAATATGAAAGAGCAACCAGACCAAAACCGCGCTGTTAAACTTCATTTTGCTTTGAAAAACACTCTTGTGAGGACTCCCTCTGGCACACGTCGACAGTATTTACACATTATTCTCAGAAGTGCATCTGAGCCAGATGGTTCCTCTCCGATCCCACAGCAGCAGGACATTGACATGCATCGCTGTCAAAGACCAAGAGGCGGAATTACATCGAATGTGACAGAGACACACAGATTTACTCTCACTTGACACATCACTCTGAATGTCACTTTACTTTGCTCTCAAAACTTCTCCCTTCATTAATCTTACAGATAGAGAATTCAGCATTTGTGTGTGACTTTTAACAGCATACAGGCAACAAGTCACTTTCCTTTGAGATGACGGCCCCCATATCAACAACAAAAAAAAAAAAAAAGAAGGAAAAGTTCTCCACATCAACTTTTGAAAAAGAAGTCTACATCGATTGACTTCCTCATTATGCGAGCATGTAAAGAGACATTTTGGAAGAACTATAAATATTCTAACTGTATCATTCTGAAGGGGGTTCCTTGCTGCTTGTAACAGTCGATGCCAACTGCCTCATTCATTTTGATAGATCAAAGCACCCAGGCAACGGTATTTCTCGAAGGGACAGAAGATGGACCGATCTATAAAGCCTTGTGCTTCTGTTCATGTGTCTGAGAGTGTGTATGTGTGTGTGTGTCAATGGATCTACTGCACTGACAGAGCTTTGTTTTTGTATACTGCACTGTGTTCCCCTGGAGCATTACAGCCAGTTTGTGTACAGCTGAGTCTGTGGCAGTGTTAACAGTTTTATTGACTCCACATTGCACTGATGAACATGCATCTTTTTTACCTGCTGTTCTCCATGCACCCATATCTAAATAACACTAAATCATGCTTACTTTTACAATTACAACTTGAAGCTACCACCTGTGGAACAATGCCTTCTATTTTTACATCCACCATTTCTTTATTTTGTACATGAACAACTCATCCTGCTGCTGGTTTCAATCTGTTCACTCCATTGATTGACAGCTGGTGGCAGTAACGAGCCAAGAAATGTGTCAACAAAGAGAGTGAAGAAGACAGCAAGTTATTAAATGTGGATGCAAACAATGCATGATTTATCGTATTTAAAAAATCAGTTTTGTAAAAGTTTAATCAGGGAGGAGCACTTCTAACAGTGTGACACATTGTTGGATCTTAAGGATACACACAGTGTGTCGGGGTGAGTGACACATTAAACTCCGCATGGTGCCTCCAAGTTTGACCTCTGAGAAAAGTTTATTTCTTTGCAAGTTATGTTGCAGCAAATGATGCTGCAGTGTTGGATCTGAATGAATAGATGTGTCCTATCAACTTGCAGGCACAGTGCTGGATTTAAGAAATTATTCTAAGTAAAGTGACCAAAATTAGTAAACCTGTACAACGACTATTAGCCCACTAATTGTTTCTGAACATTTAGGAACTGTCACACTATCAGTTTTGGTTCTGTGCACTTTAAAAACAGTGTCTGCTGTTGCACAGAGCAGACAGAACCGTGCGCACGTCGCTGCTCAGGCTGACAGAGAAGTTTCAGGATGTGACTCGGACAGCATGCCTCTCAGATCTCTCCCTGCATGTCTCGCAGTGACTCGTGGGACTTATGTGTGGTTTAAATCACTGTGCCGAGGCTTCGGCTGACTGATATTGAGCCCATCAAATGAATTGTGGCGCACACACACTGTAGCTGACAGCATTCTTTCCTGCCGACGGCACACACACACACAGACGCAGACACAGAATGAATTAAATGCTATGAAAATATTCTCACTGAACCCGACACCCGCGCTCTTTTGAAGAGGTTTTGCATGAGCATCGTGCATCAACTGCTCTGACACACATATGTCTCTATAACAGTTTCTGTACATATAAGCCTCATTGGCCAAGTATGCAGATTGACTTTGCCTGGCTCTGAAGATTTTTTTCTGTACCATCCCATTAAGCAGGATTTATTATTCCCCAAGAGCTCACTGCTCCATTACCTTTGAGAGAACGCCTAAAATGCGTGTGTGTGTGTGTATACATGCATGTGTGGTTTCTTTGCACATAACCTGAGCACAAAAAGCTGGTGGATATCACAGAATATCGTGGTGAGTGTTAGGATGATACAACATCCAGTCCTGCTGGTCATTATCACCATGATGCTTGTCGTTAGTCTCTAAGAGAGAGAGAGTTAAGAGATCCTGGAACACACGACGCGGCTCTGAGAGTCTGCATAGATGGCTTGATTTAATAAGGACATTAAAAAACCTTATCTCCTGTCCTTAAGAGAAGGTCAGTGTGTCTAAAATAGCTGAAATGCTATGATAACAGTTTAGAGAGATAAGATATATCCTGAATGCTAATGTAGAACAAAGCTGTTTTAAGCTCATTTCACAGTCTATAAGTCACACTTGATTTTGTGGTCTATTGCCATGTTTATGAGGTTTGTTTCCAAAGATGTCGTTGATTTTTATTAATCATTTCTTTTGATGACCTTTCACAGTTCAGGGTGTGGTAAACATAGTCACTGCACAGTCCTGTGTGGTTAAGTATCTCCAGCATTGATAAATCTTCATCTTTCAGTCCTCAATGTCGTCGTTTTACTGTTTTGACCGGTGACTTTCGAGGGCTGACAAGGTAAAACGCCTCAGCATTGTATAATGAATGAGAGGAAGATCAGAGAGAAGTCACAATTTGTGTAGCATAAATAGTTTATTTCCCCCATGTCATACCTTATTTCTCCTTATTTCTCCTTTGAGCACTTGGTTGAGTAGCAATGCTTGAAGTGCAGCCCTGTAAAACCCCTTATGTGTCTATCAGTTGTGGCAAGTGTCATCAAAGTGCGATTAGTTTGAGTAATGTTTTCAATGCTAATTTTGTTTAAAACTACCAAAAGAAGCAGAAACAAGAATGCAAAAAATGTGAATATTATTATATAATGCTGTATATGCAGTAGAAATATGTTTTTTCTGCTCTCACATTCTACTAGTCACTTCATAACGCATCAAATTAAAGTTGTTTTTCCCAGATTAGAAGCCACAGATTTTGCAAAGTCTCATGTCGTATTTTATTGACAAAGCAATATTTATAGACTTCCTGATCACTTCTCAGGACCTTGGGCTCATGATAATTTTGGTCAGAGTAATAACTTGAAATAACTCTGTTCTTGGGGATCACCACAGTCCTTTGGGTACTGTGTTGCAGTGTCCTTGGTTTGCTTTGGGAGATGGAGCATATTAGCAGTCTTTCTCAGATCCTCTGGCGCACCTGCAATCTCCTGATGTTTAACCCTGGACTTCATTGGAGTGTTGCAGTGATTACAGGCCGTCCTGAGGGACATCGATTGTCCTGCTCCTCCTAGGCAAGCCCCACACAATGCTGACGAATGAACTCGTGGCCCTGCCAAGTCCAATTAACTGTCAGTGCCGCATTGACGAGCTCCTCCGTTTGTTGAGAGTGAAGAAAAACAAACTTTTAATCAAATTTGCCTCCGGGCCCTAGGGTATTTGGGGTTGTATTTTGCATTCCACTGTGTTCTGCCTCGCCTGCAGTCGTGCCACCCTCACGGAAGGTTATATTGCATGTTGTTTGTGTGAGATAGCAGTTTTCTACCACCTCACTTTAATGGCAGCCCTATCTTTCTACTGTCTGCGGCTGATGAATCACCCAGTGCTAGCATCTTAAAATTATACACCCACAAAGCAGAATGACAGTAGTCTAGGAAATTAGTTCAGCTACACACTGGCATGGTTTTGTATAAAAGATGTTGACCTGTGAAGCAGAATCACAGTATTGAGTAGGCTGTAAGGTATGAGTTTGTCACTAGAAATGCCCTCTCCGTGGCGCCTGAGTGCACGTCTGTGTTGGGAATGTCTATGAGCATCTTTGACTAGTTGATCAATAAAAGCTCAGGTTACGATCTTGCAGAATAGTTTTTGCATTAACATCTGTACAAATACCCTCTGCTAATTCCACCAAGGTCGAGATAAACAAGTCTACTCTCCTCTTCTCTGATTAGAGTAATGCAGACATTAAAAGCCCAGAAATTCAATTAAATTGGTGGCTGTTGCCACAGAGGAAAAAGGAAAAGGACAAAACGCTAAGAGACGCTATCACATAGCTAGGACGTACTAAGTGGAACAAAGAGATGTAGCCTGGGATCTAAACATTGACAAAAGGGCATCTGGATGATAAGGATCAAAGGAAATTTTAGAGGAAATGTAATCATTACCAGACACAGGGATGCATTCATGAGGACCCAATCTGTATTCTGCAGAAACTGGTCCAAAATCAGTAAAGCAGAAAGAAAATGGCACAAAAAACAAGGTCAGTGGCACTGAAATAGTCTTTTTGCACAGATCAGCTGAACACACTTTCTGCAGCCAATACAATGCTAAGTCTGAGCAGAGAAGCAGACCTATAGGTGTTCATCGTGTCCTGTAGCATGCACTTCATTAAGACCTTTCAATTGAGTTTAGATGGATAAAAGACAGAAAATGCTGACTTACTGGTTCAGGCACCCGCATCCTCAAAGCGATGAATCTCCCCCTGAGAAATTAGATTTGCAAAGAAACTTGACACCATGTGGTTCTGTCAGCCTCACACTTTAAACATTAGCTTGTATTATAATTCCGGGACTCACTTCCATTTCAGGCATAGGCATACTGTAGTATGAATGACAAAATCGCCCTCCACCACAGAACAAAAAGAGGGTTAAGGTCCATAGATCAATATCACTGGTCCTTTCATTGACTCTGAAATAAGGTTTGGATGGAATTTTTTCCTCTTGTATCTTCTGTTTGTCCTTAACAACTTTTAATGAAAAGTGACCGATGATTAAATCTGTCAAGTTTCTTCACTCATAGTAAATGTCATGTGGACTGAGATTCAGGATTTATGCTCCCGTGCTGACCGTGCTATTCCCACACGACTTGATTCATTTCTTAGCTTCCTCTTTAATGTAACTACAGTATCTCTCCTCGGCTCCTCTGTCTCTCTGTCACTCGCTCGCACAATGCTCTCTAAGTTGCTGTTGTATACTTTTCACTTCACTTTGACTTTGAGAATCGGGGAGAATAATTCATGGGCCTAGCGAGTTTCAGAGACTGGGATAACAACGCTGCTTTCAGAGCCAGCAGTTCATTTGAGATGAACTCCAGGATTTCCTTTTTATTTTTTTTTTTATTTTTCTCAAGAAATCTCCAAAGGGTCTCTATTATCCTGGAGAAATGATGGTATAAAAGAAAAACTCTTAATCTACAGTTTTTCTGTGTTAATCAAAGGCTGGAGATGTTTTCCTGTTTCTGTCCTTTCATATTGCACCAGCCATCCATCTATCCAGCGCCGCTGCTCTTCTTACCTAATTGAGCATTACTTGTGAGAGTTAAAATGATGCTTTTCGGCTGTTTTTGGCTCCTTTCTTGACAATTTAAATGTACAGGAGAAAGCTATATGACGGATAAGTAGATGGAGGCCAGTAAAAATCGTTGCTTAATAACTTTCCTCGCACAATCTACGTCTGTTGGCATCACTGGTGGTCAGGCAGGTAGAAACTCTCTCCGAGATTTATGGCTTCATGATGAGCATTTGCATAATGTGAGATCATTAAAAAGCAATTATCCGTGTGTTTCCGCGTGCGTATGTGTTTCTGCATTGTTGGGATTAATTTGGGAGGTGGTACTGATTGTCCATCTTTAAGATAAATCCTGTCAAGTGTTTACAGTGAGGGACATAACCATATTTGTGACATGTCAGACGCATAAACAACTGACAAGTGTTGTTTGCTTACGCAGCACTACAAGGAATGAAATGGTCAAAGGTGCACAAACAGAATAAATAAACTCCGTCTAACAGAATTTTGTCGAATGGATTGGAGCATCACTCGGGACAAAGATACCGAAGGTCCTGGAAATGGATTTTCTCAATCAATCCCATTATTTTCTGCTTCTTTTAGGTATTTCTCACAAAGTTTTTCATCTTTTTTTGGCTCAATACTGTACTAGTTGGAAGTGTGCGTGGCATACATATAAGTAGGCGGAGTCTTTTAGAAGGAATCTCAGTCAACACATGAGTGGGGCATTTGACTCATTTCAAGCAACACAAACGGCATATTGTTCTGACATGTTTCCTACAAACACAACATGGTTACTCTTAATGTTAAATGTTAAATTCATGAATATCATAAATACACTTAGTACAACATGCATCCTTTGCTGGTATCATTTTTTCTCTGTGGCATCGTTATCTTGTCAAAAATTAATGACACAATTAACCTTGATCCCTCCGACTGATCCTTGTTTTGTTGACGCCTCCTCATCATCGCGTCTCGCTGCTTTGTGCCCCGACTGTAGGAAAAGAAGTGCACATACAAATACTTCCAAGCGCCTGTCAGGCTGTAACAACATCTGAATCAAAATCTAGTGACGGTTGCTTTTTTCTGATGATGCCGTCAGGTTCTTTAAAATCACATCTGGTCTCACAGTCCATATGAGCAAAATTCAACTGTTTTTTTTTTTTTTTTTAATAGTCATGAATATATAAGTTCACAAAGAATTCTTGAAATCAGGTTTCAGGGAATTTCAAATGGACTCACCGCCCATCTATTAAAGCTTAACAGCCTTAAGAGAGGCAATTACATTAATAACATTACTCACCTTTCAAAAATCTGTTTTTCTTTTGTATGTTTTCTCTGTCCTAAGTTTAAGTTTGACAGCTAATTATTAGAAATGAAATTATGCTGCAGGAGTGATGAAAGATATTTCCGTGGACGTTTTGAAACATTTTCCACTGTGAAACCTCGTTAACAATACACTAAAATTTAACCGTGGTAATTTAAACCAGACCACTGTCAACTTCTACCAAAGGATTAAAGTGCAAACATTTAACAGGCATGTTTCAAAGTATGTAGGGGAGAATTTTGTACTGATAACACTGTATTTAATATCGAGGTAAATTTGCCAGTAAACACAGTACATAGTGTAATCCTGTCAACAGCTAAGCTTTTATCTTTGACTTATATGTCATACAGCTTTGTTCAAGGTGGACCGATGCATTATTTGGAGCTGATTTATAGGATCATCTTTATAAAGGGTTTGCTGACTGAATGCTGTGTTGTTTTGAAGAGACCTTCACGGATAACTGGACTTGGACACCTGTGCTTTAGCCTTATGGCAATCCTGCTTGTTCTCAGAGCTTAAACTGTTAGTCAATTCATTGATCAGTCAGTGACAAAATCTACTCTGCAAGTATCTTAAGTTATTTTTCAAGCAAAAATGTGAAATATTCTCTGGTTACAGTGCAGATTATGGTGATTTTCTTTGATAATAAACTGAATTTCAGGGGATTTTGGACAAAACTCATCAAATAAAACAGCAATGTGACATCACATTAGGTCTCCAGGAAAGAGTGATGGTATCTTTTGTTATTTTCTAATGCTTTGTTAAACGAGGAGTAGATTAATGATTGACAGCAACTAATCAGCAGATTCATAAACACTGAAAATGTTCATTAGTTTCACCGTTATTCACATCAAAAGACGACAACAACACATGTTTTTCTGTGGTGTTACTTGGGTTTAAATAGAGTTCTAGATAGCATTTGCAAAATGTTATGTTCAGTTGCTAAAAACTGGACTGAATCCACTGGAAAAGAAGAAAATCACTCAGTCAAAATGTTGAATAAATAAAAGTGTTGGGTTAACTTTTCAAAATGATTTGTGATTAGATGCCATTCTGGCTGATTAGTATTGATAATTTGGGGCTAATGATCACCTCTGTCAACCACACTGGAATGAAAGCCTCTCTGTGGTGTGATATTGAATGTGTCATGGCGTGTGACTCTGTGGGGCTTGCCCTTACAGCTGCAGGCTGTTGTTTGTTCAGTCAGTGGCAGACTGTGGGGGTGATTTTTTTGTGGTTTTGTTTGGCGATGCACAAAACACAACCTGCTTTTATGATCTGCTATTTTTTGAGCACAGCAGCTTGGCGTACACATAGATAATTGATGTCATGTAGATTTTAAAACAGACTGGTTTAAAAAATCTCTTTCAAGCCTGCACCTCCTGATAGCAAGTCCTAAATTCACCCCTGCCTTCTCTGTTACAAACTTGTATACATATGTTTACATTATGCAGACAGGGGTACACTAATTAGCACCATACACACAAATTTAACAACTGCAACTTTCTCTACTTTAGCCCCTCATGTATTAGGATGATTTATGCAAATAAGTGTATTCACAAATCAGTAATTAGGATATCTGTGGCACAACAATAGCCACTCACACTGCAGCAAAATGCAAAATAGTGGTTCTTTTACTAAAAGAGCACCGTCTGATTCTAGTAAAGTAACCAAGCACACTAGTGGCTGTGAGGTGAAGAACTGCCATGTTTTCAAGTGTTGTCTCTTCATTTTTTATTTCATTTCCTTATAAAATTCTGAATCTGTAAGGTCGTTTTTACAAATCTTTGCATTCTTGCTCTTGTTTAATTCTATGTTTTTTTGTGCATACAAACAAGCTGCTGTGCCTTAAACTCTGAATCTGTCTTAGTAAAAATTGAATTAGGGTTACCCTGGTTACCTTTGATAAAATATTCAACCCCCACTTTAGAATACTCCATTGCAAGTGAAGGTTCTGCATCCTGATTTGTACTTTATTAAAGATGCAAAGAAAATTGCACATAATCGTCAGTGTATGATAGTATTAAATCACAATTACTGATGCGTTATTATGCAAATAGAACTTTATTACCCTATTATAGTTGATAATGTCACACTGGAAAGTAGCTGCCAGTGTCTGGCTTTGACATACATTTACTACAATTACACACTTTGCCTATGAAGCTTATGTGGAGCAGCAGTGATGGGGATGCCCTTATTGGCCTTCTATGAATGTCCATCAGTCTCCCCTCTGACTGAACCCCTTAACATTGACTGCTGTCGCCCCATGGCAGATTCTACTTCATTCTAATTAGAATTAATAATTGAAAATAGGAAATCAATGTGTGCAAATTAAGTGAGGTAACAGTTGGCTTTATCGGGTTGACATTGTTTTTGGAGCGGCCACGCCATGCCCAGTGACTGATTTACTACTGTGTGTTATGTCTGTGATGCCGCACAATCGGCAGCGGCTTTATTTATACTCCAGTCACTGTGTACGGTTGTGCACTGCAGATAAAACGTTCACCTCTGCTCTGATTGCTTTTTTCGCTGTTGTCCTGTGGCTAGAGAGCAAGAGGGTTTGTTTTCTGCAGGACAGGGTGAAGGGTAAATTATTAATTGGAAGGAGCAGTGGGCTGTGTAACCATTTGCTGATCCAGAAGCTTTCATGAGCCGTGTCAAGTTCTGTAGAACAAGTGACGGGTTTATTGCACGGAGGCAACGCATTTCTCACAGCCTGCTTGCGTTAGTGCTCAACACGGCCGGTTTTATTAGAAAGAGAGGGCCGCCCTTTTTTAAGTAGCCTTACTTTTAAGTGCTTGTTTAGTATAAAGCATGAGATGACCTGGCCTTGTCTGCCTCGGTCAACCACTGGACCTGTTAACCCCCTTAGCGTTCTGCTGCAGAGGAGCTGGCTGGCACCTGCAGTGCATGTATTGATCCGGGTTCACATCCTGAGTAGAACTCAGACAAATGATCAGATCCTTGGGATAAACAAGCAGGCTAGACTTTTTAATCAGTAATGCATAGTCCTAAAAGAATTAAGTTATTCACTCATTAGTTTTGTGGTTCCAAATAGGCAACAGTCAGATCTTGTTACTTCTTATCCAACTGCGAGGTGGTATCAGGAGGGAGCATATGGTGCATTTCAGTGAGCAGTAGAGAGGAGCTGTGGTGTGTTGTGTTGTGGACTTGGCCATGCAGCTCGTCCCCCCCAGGGAAATGTGAACACACAGGGGTTCAGCTAAGATGAATTAGGGCAGGACAAAAGACACGCCCAACAGCAGAAGCTGCAGCACGCTGTTATTCCAATTCAGCAGAACAGCCCCCATGACTATTGGCAGTTTCTTCTGTATATTTAGAAATTCATTTGTCAAGCTTTCATGGATGTATCTAAACTTTTTGCTTGTCGTGTCCGGATTTTCCAGGGGCTAATAAATAACCGTGTAATAGGTGTCAACAGAACATGGATGAGACAGTAGGGGCCCGTCTTGGAGCACATTGGCAGCTTTTACAGCCCCAAGTTTAACAAAGCTGAGAGACATTTATCACTCAGAGCAAATTTACCACTTTACACAACAATCATCACTTTCCCTGTAGACCCCGGTACGAGGCCTGCCTGCTTTTCACTCTATTAGTCTGCGTCATTGAGTCGGGGAGCTATGATGAATAGCTGAATGTTGAGTCGGGCTTTTATTGAATAACTCCTGTTACAAATAGTTCATATTGACTGAAGAGCGGAATATTACATATTCTTGTGTCAGCTAAATTGTGGAACGAATTGTTTCATTGTTCTTTAAAGAATATAATTTTAACATTTAAAATGTCCAAAGAAAGCCTGTCTCTTTATGCCATTTTTAAGTGGTGACTTGTCGGCATTAATTCCGGCCATGAAGTGTAATTTTAAAATTCAGATCTGTCAAAGAAAGGGAAAAAACAGAACAAAGCTGCTGGTACAAAATGTGAATCTGACAATGTGAAACTCAGATGTAATGCAGGAGGATCATCAAGACAATGACTGCTTTGCTACAATCTCTGCTAAAAAGTAAGAGAGGAGTAAAAGGCTTTCCACAGCCGGAGCACTTTGCCTTCTAATGTCTTCAGTAAAGTTATTCCTCGAGTGTCAACAGTGTGTGTTAATAATAGTGATGTGACAGTGAGTGACTCAGGCAGTGGGGAGTCGGGCTGCGTGCCAAAAGTTCCAATAGCTGTAATGTGGTTGTTCCCAGTTAATGTTGGCAAAGCAGCAAGTGTCCGTCTGCACTGACCACCTCGAGTGGCCGGCATTTATACCAGACTTGATTGTAATTGAAGTTTGCTTTTGCCCTGCACTCGGCGGAATAAATGAAGTATAGAAGTCGGGTGCTGTTTGACTGGGGAGAGATATTCAGTGTTTAAACAGCTTGACTCAGGCCCTCATTTTGAATTTAGCTTTCAGAAGCTTACGGCATCTTTCTGTGCCACAGACTTCTCCACATAGAGAACAGTGACGAACATTTTGCTGCAGAAGCCAAGTTCAGGAGAACATCTGAATGAAGTCAGCTGCTGAAAGCTGTTTGGTTTTAATCCTGTTGCAACCAGCCCCTGATTATGCAGACTCTTGAGCACACTTCAAAGCTCAGCACCACCATGATGGTTCTCTCAGCTCATTCTTTGGACATCACCTTCAAAAGTTTACTACCTGCCGGTAGCCCTCGCTGTGATCTGTTTTGTTCCAGCCAAGGGGATTTTACCCAGCATCTTGGGATTGGACCTTTCCCTGTGTGTGAGACTATCCACATTCTAACTGTTATGCATTATGAGCTCTGAGAGTCCCAGGCTGGCTGCTGTATGTGTCCTCTGGTTAGGCACACTGACCCAGGCCAGACCAGTTAATGGGTTGGACTGCAACTTCTCTGGTTTCAGACTTGTGTGGGTTTCGTTGCCTACACACCACAACCCACTGGGGTCCTCATCACTGCACACAATTTAACTGCACTGTCTAGAAACTGAAGCCTTCATGCTACATGCTACTTTCTTGTGCTCTTACTCTCTGTTTTTGCCCGCAGCTCATCATAACCTCTGACTCCTTAATCACAGTTAAATGCTGTCAGCGCTGGGAAGTGAGAGACTACTGGGTAAAGTTTGAGAACCTCTGTGTAGGAGAGAGACAGCGAGATAATGGGCTTTGCTCTCAATGTGCTGAGGCCTCTAACTGCAAGCTAAAGAAGGTTTAAAACTTCAAATGGTAACATTTGTTGAGCTCCTAAGCACCAGAAAAGTCTGCAAATTAAGCGCTGGATAGATTTTTGATTTATTTCTGTTTTTCTCTGCCTCCTTGGATTTTTTTTTATACTGACACCATATTTTGAGTTATACGTGTAAGAATACAAAATGCACTCTCTAATAATGTGGTCAAGGTTTTAGCTGCAACCAGAGGTGATGATGCCTCTAGTTATATAGACACTATTTTTCCTGCCGTGCTGAGGGAGCAGTGTTGAGCTGAGGGAGCTCTGATGAGTGCTTATAGACTGCTAAACCAAGTTCCAGCTAAACTGCTCATCCATTACCACCGCCGCCCGCACACACCTCAGATTTAATGTGCCAGGGTCGTTTGCGTGGCAGCAGCTCAACCTTCGGGGAACTCATTCATGCCAGACTGGAGGCCTGGTGCAGATTAGATCAAATCAATGTGAGCCCTGTAATGTGGCCTCTAGTCTGTCCAACCACAGAAGTAATACAGCGCTGGCCCAGTGTTTCGGGACCCCCTTCAGGGCAAACCTGTCTGCATCAGGGAAAGGCTGATCATCTCCCTGCTGTGTACCTGAAAAAACAGGCTTCAGTGCCGACCATGAAACAGGGTTCATTAAGTCCCCACTCTGGCTGATCACAGCTCTGGCAAAGCGAGCATACGAGGAGGGGGTGTGGCGTCTTTACATTTACTACTGAGTTTGCGGTGATGTGAGAATCAATAGTGGAATATTCACCGTCCCGGCGCCTGTGCCAGCCTGGATCTCAAGCTGGGCTTTTATGTGAGGCAATACAGCTGCTGCTGCTGGAGGAGAGGCACGATGCCTTACCAATCACTTAAATCATAGCACCTCAGAAGAACAATTACCCTGCTGGGAGTGAAGACTGACTACTACCCCAGCTCAGTACTGAATGTTCATCACGTTGACGCCGGTTGTTCATTTAACCTTGAAAATTAGCTGTTTGCATGCAGTTTATGGGACTTATTGAGTTTTTCTAAACAGACCAATTTCCTGAGGAATGTGGGAATTGCTTGTTTTACATCATCCCCTCAGGTACCACTTAATTATGTCACATCGCTCTACATTAACTTATGTAAAGCGGCTGGTTTATATAACTTTGCCAATTTGCAGCCGGAAAGACTATCTTTTCTGTCCATCGTCACTGCTGGAAGACATCTCAGGATATTTGCTTAGTCGACACAGAAAATGAACATTGTCTCATCCTGGAGTTATCCTAAATAAAACCTTTCTGCATTGTTATTCCCAATTCAATAGTCAGTTAATGCATTTAGCAGTTACAGCAGTTTGATAGTTTCACTGTCTGCAGCACCTTCAGATTTTTCCTCCACCAGCTATTTTGACAGCTAACTGCTGAAGTTGCACCTGAAAAAAGGTGTTAAAAACATTAAAGTAGCAAACTGTTATATATGAAAAAACAACTTGTTTCTCGTGCTCATCTTTGGGTCCTCTTTTGCTCTTCCCTGCAGTCACTGAGAGGTGTGAACAGCTTGCACATGTGCTTTCATTTTTGCCGATTAAATTCAGGGTGTTATTAGGACCTTTCTCTGTGACGGCTGCGGTATGTCAACATCACACATATATTCAGTCTGGTGTGTCGCCACCGATTTTCTTAGCAATAAATCTCCATCTTGCACCTGTTTGATCATTTCACTTTGCTTGTTGGTAATGCAGAGTTGTAGCCGCTCTAGAAGGAAGGGACCAGGAGTTTGAGTTAGAAGTATTTCTGATATTAACACTAAATGTAATGACTCATTATTATTCAGGATATAAAACGGTGTCTGCTTGTAGTAAAAAGAACGGTAGTGCCTGAACTGTCACACTTTCTTCATATGAGGCTATGGAGAACCAGAAATTAGAACTAAACTAACTAAAAAAAGGCAGTGAAAGTTAAACATACATGACGAGAAAATCTCCAATATTCAGAAACACTGAATGAATGCTAATCTTGTTCAGTGCCTGCAGTAAACTACGCACTCATTAGCCGCAAGAGCTTTTTATTAACTCAGCAGGAGATATTGTGCCGAATGTGTATCTGACAGTTTGTTTTGATGTCCTTCTTCCCGCTGCCATTGATTGATTAATGCAGCTTTAATGAGAAAAATTTAATTACAACTGTGACCTATTTAATAATTATGCTCTTAGCATTAGGAGAATTTCTGTAGGATGAAGACTGTGTTAGCAAAAACTTTTGTTTTGGAGGCATAGAGCTGTCAAGATGTGTTAATTGAAAGCTTTAGTTATGAAACTTCAAGCTTTGAAAGTTGCAGTATGTGTCACAATGAAGGCATTTAAATGTGAAGGTTTTGTTAATATTTAAAAGGTAAGAGACACCGTAGAAATACTGCTATGAAATCCATCTGAAAGAGAAGTCATCCACGGGTATCCTATATGAAATGCTAATACTTAAGTAGTTAAAATATGTTTATCAAGAGTAAATTATTTTATGCAGCCTGTTTGGAAAGTAACAGCAATATTTGAACAGAGTGAGAGACAGAGTGAGAAACATTCACTTGTTTTGGGCGCCAAATTATTATAACTTGATTCATATTTTGTAGGATATATTGACAGAAGACATGAATTTTGTTGTGCAGCATTTCTGGCTTCATATTTTTATTGTACAACCCTAGTTTGTTGTGAGCGTAATCCAGTAGATCAGTGGTCTTCTCTTGATTTCCAGCTAGATCTTATCTGCTCGGCGTTCTGCGTGTTCTTCTGTGTTTGTGGGTCCATTCCTGTCAGTATGTGTGAGTGAGTGAATGTCTGACGGTGTGATGGGCAGCGACCTGCGGAGGGTCTTCCTCTGCTTTTTGCCCAGGGCTTCCTTGGATGCATGCCTGCTCTCATATGACCTGAGCAGGAGCAGTGAAGACAGCGAATGAATTTAAAGGATATAGCTGGTGATATTGTATATTTTCCATTGCTGTAAAATCCATGAGAAGGCCAAAGTCATGTGATGCATTATTAAAGCACATCTAGCCTGCATTTGTACATTTGATATCTATGTTTCTTCGTCCTAAGCTCATTTATTCCTACTGAGGATGTGAATTAAGCCATGATTTTATTGCTTCAGTTTTTTAAAAACTATAAATATTTTCCTAAAACAGCATTTAACAAGTACTCAAACATAAGAATGTAGTGGTAGCTGTTAGCTGTTGATGGTTTATGTGGGATGAACTTATGAACTCCAGCGTAATGTTTTTGGAAATGAAGAAATATGTTACCAAGTGTAACAGTGAGGCTCATTTATGTGTTTTTAACTGAGCTCTTTGGCACAGAGGAATACTCCATATCAGCCTTTAGCTACACAGATATTCTAACTGCAACTCATTGCTCATTGTTTCATTCTGTTCTTGCGATTTGTCAACAGCAGAAGAAATATAACAAGTTTTGTGCTTTAAGATTAAAAAATAACACATTAGAACATTTAATTGAAGGGAAGAAAATGAGTAATATAGGCAGGAAGCTTACAAAGCACTGTAAGGCAGTAGTTTTAATACTATAACAATGAGAAGTAATTAGTTGGCAGAAATAATTCCCTTGAACATTTAATATTAATGATGAACTATTACATGAGTAATTTTATTACTTTATTGGCTTTTACATCACCATTAGGATTTGGGCGAATGCTGGTGCATATTCTCTTTGTTTTGTCGCTGTGGCCCGTTTGATTCCTCTTCTCTCTGTGCCTGCAGGCTGTGAGAGCGACTACTGGGGACCTCACTGCAGTAATCGGTGCCAATGCCAAAATGGGGCTAAGTGCAACCCCATCACAGGCGCCTGTGTCTGCACTGATGGCTACCAGGGATGGCGTTGTGAGGAGCCCTGTGAGCACGGTTACTATGGCAAGATGTGCCAGTTACCCTGCCAGTGTCTCAATGGTGCCACCTGCAACCACGAGACAGGAGAGTGCATCTGTGCACCGGGATACACAGGGGCTTTGTGAGTACCAGCAACATATTTACTCCTTTTGGCACTTTCTGTGAAAAAAAAAATACTGACGTGTGGTGATGCAAAGAGCTGCAGGCAGACGCAGGTTATAAGTGTGAGACTTTTGACTCTTGACAGCTGTGGAGAGCGATGCCCCTCCGGTAGTCACGGGCCTCAGTGTGAACAGCGCTGCCCCTGTCAGAACGGAGGAACGTGTCACCACATCACTGGAGATTGTTCCTGCCCTGCTGGGTGGACGGTAGGTCACCCAAGCAAAACAGCAAGGATGAAGAAAGACCTGAGAGAAGAAAAGCGGTCGTTGATGTTCCTACAAAAAACATCTGTGTTTAGATCTCTAGTGTAGTTTTACAGCAGAGAATGACATGTTGAGAACATAAAACTTAAAAGGAGAACGTTGGATTCTCTATCTAGGAGGGTTGACCACTTCAGTATGTAAATAAACTATGCTTAAGTTGAGCTTATAGTTGATAATGTGTGAAACTACGATATAACACATGTTGTTTTCAATAGCGTTCTGTATTTCTTGAATATCATATCTGCTGAAAGCACACAGGGACTAATGAATTGGCAGGTCCAAACATCAGTAAAGTTTTGAGAGTTTAGTCTCAGGCACTAAAGTTCTGGTGAGATTTAGTTGTGAGCAATGTGTCTCATATGGTGCTTTGTTGGCTGCTTTTCAAAGGGTTCAGTTTGTGCCCAGCCCTGCCCTCTTGGCAAGTACGGCATCAACTGCAGCAAAGACTGTTCCTGCCGTAACGGCGGACTGTGTGACCACATCACGGGGCAGTGCCAATGTGCAGCTGGCTTCAGTGGACGCAGGTACGCAGCTGACACCTCTGGCAAACACAGCGTCCAATTACCATGCACAAAAAGCCTTTTGTGAAGTACTCTGCGCAAAACTTTTGTACTCCTACTTTGAAAATAGGTCAGACAATGGCATGATTTATTGATATTAGTATTTAATGCAAAAGGATGGTTTCATGCCGTTACACATTAAACAGTCACTCATTGACCTATTCTCTTTGTTGACTTCTAAATGAGGAACAAACCTGGCTGTTCTTTTAAAAGATAAAGGAAAAGCTAGAGTAGTCTCACGCTCAAGAGAAAGAAGCATTTATAAATGCCCATTAGTCCATTTGAAGGTGGATTGGAAGCTTTTAATAGGGGTGTTCATGTTTAATTAATCTTGTACTTCATGCTGGCCAGCAAGGTTTCATGTCTTCAGCCTTCATCCTCATCCACTCCCAGCCTGTCCATTGATCTCACCATGGGCTACATGCTGTTTGGATTCTGCTCATTAATTATAAGTAATGGGCTTATATTAAGGTCTCATTGAAATCCACAGATCTTTTTAGCTCCCCATGCCTGCCAGAGCAGCCCAGAGCAGCCCGGGTTTATTAGTTCAGCTAAAGCAATTGTCTCTTGGATGGAAACACTTCCTTTACAAGACCTTTCCTTTACTTTATTATTTTGCAAAATTGCCCTCATTCATTTTGTCAGTGGCAGGTGAATTAACCTGCCAGGAATAATCTGAGATTGTGTTAGCCCTCACCCTCTCCTGTCTAGTATAATAATACCATTGTCCCTTGATAAAACTAAAGCTGGGGTAATTTAAACATGAAACATAACTGGACCATTTTATAATGTAATTGAGCTATTTGTAATAGCTTTGTTGGACTCTTGAGACATATCCTCCACCCGGATTGCATAGTTAAGTCAGTATATTTAAGTGAGGAAAAAAAAATCCATTTTCTGATCCACTTTAGTGCTTCATATAGAGAAACTCTTTAGAAATTTTAATTTCTGTAGTCAATGACAATTAGCAAGTCTCGTCTGACCCCTACAGAGAAACAACTCACAGCAGGGAAACACCCTGACATGAACTTGTTGCTGGTCTTTGGACTTTTCAAAGTAAATGCTCACTATTTAAAATGTAAAATTTAAAAACAGCATTAATAATAAATGGGTGCTTTATTGTACTAGAACTGCAGCTAAAGTACAGTTTATTGAAGTTTTATTTCATTATAAAATAGCCACTTTTTTCAAATACTTACACAAACTTCACGTTGTGCCAAATTAACACAGCATTATTATTGTGTGTTGCATTTCCAGTATTAAAGCGCACATTTTAGAAAAAATGCACTTCAGAAATGTTATACTATACTGTACTATAACTCCTGGTATGATGTAAGTGGTCCATAGGAAGAAGCAATAGATGAATGACAGTGTAGTAAAACCCAGCTATAATATTAGGAATAATAACTTCATAGTTGAAGCTAGAATTACTGGAAAATCCTATCTATTAGTAAACTCACTTACATCTGCTTATAGCTGCATAATAGATTTAATTTTCTCCTTTTAAATGCTAAATAGGTTAAAGGAAAGCAGCCTGTAATTTCTTTTCAAAATTCATTGCAGAGGTTAGAGCAGTTGTAGAAATACTTATTTACAGTGTCACCATAAACATTATAAAATAGACTTTTTAATAGACTTTTTAATGTGCATGAATCAAATGCCATTTGAGCATTTTTTTTAAAAAACTGCTGCAAGTGACTATTGTCATTCTTAAAACATTCGTCATTTACATAATTGATGAATTTGCATTTCATGAAAAATGCCTGTCGCAGTTTCCCAGAGCTGAAGGGGATGTTTTCAAATGACTCGTTTAAGTGGTTTAAAATCTAAAGATTTTCCATCTGTGTCACGAAACAGACAAATGAGCAAGTTTGAAAAGCTGGGACCCAAGAAGGTTTGAGGTTTTCACTTTAAAAGGATATAAACAGCCAATTATCAATATAGCCTTTCTTTCAGTCAATTAACTAATAAATTATTGCAGGTATTGGTATTAAATTTACAGAGCTGCTTTAACCTTTGCAACACATGAATTTTAAGTTACCAGTCTTGACTCAGTTGTTTTTTTCTCCCATGTACTTGACATTTTTTGAGCACCAATTTAAAAGACAGTGTCACTGCTCTGTAAATTCCCTCCAGATGTCAGGAGGACTGTCCCGTGGGCACCTATGGTCCGCAATGTAACCAGAGGTGTGAGTGTCAGAATGGAGCCAAGTGTCATCATATCAATGGAGCTTGCCTGTGTGAAACAGGGTTTAAAGGCCCTAATTGCCAAGAGAGATTCTGTCCACCCGGCCTGTACGGTCTCATCTGTGACAAGTACTGCCCCTGTAATGCCACCAACACCGTGAGGTAAGTGAGACATCAGCGCAGGGCCACCCACAGCCTCACTCCGACCAAGCCCTGAAGCAAAGCCCCTGTAGCTTCACATGAATAAAGACTTCTGCAACTCAATTTCGTCTCATCTTAGCTGTAAGCTAGCGCTCATTCTGAAGTCTGGGCACCTCTTAGCCATGTCATCCAGTTAGCTTTTAATCGCGACCTTTGCTTCATTCATAATTTCTCAGCGGCATTCATAGTTAATGCAATGTTAATGCTCTGATTCCGGCAGGAGTTGGGCATCGGCCATAGAAGTCATTACAGAACGAAGGAGAAAAGGGACACCTCATCTATCTGAAACAAGCACGTAGACACATAGATGGATGAATTGCTGTTGGCGCAGACTTCACGCTTTGATCCAGCTCAGGAATGAAGTGTTGATACTTTCAGTGCTAAAACTTCACCTCTCTCTTTTTCTTCCTGTTGTTGTCCCATATTTCTCTCTCATTATGTTGTAGCTGCCATCCGCTTTCTGGTGAATGCACCTGCTCGGCCGGATGGACAGGGCTTTACTGTAATGAGAGCTGCCCGCCTGGATACTACGGAGAGGGATGCATGCTGTCTTGCAGCTGTGCCAACGGAGCTGACTGTCATCCTGTCACAGGCGCCTGTATTTGTGCCCCTGGGTTCATGGTGAGTATTATGTTCCCTCCCTTTAATTGGATTCAAATTGGTGGCCCCTACCTTGGTAATATTTTACTGTAGGATAAGAATTCATCTGTTAAAATGCCATAGATTTTACTTTTGATTTGATCTTTACTTGGTCTCATGAATGAAAAATTCCAAGACACAAGTTAGCATTTGCCTGAGGAAAAACAGTAAATAAAGGAGAAAGAGGATTGCTTCAAATGCACTAAAGCACGTGCAAAAAGGAATTTGAAGTACAACAAAAATCAGTCCTTAGCATCAGTCTTTAAAATATTTGTGGCTTTGCAGTTAAAATTATTAAATATGTTAGCACTTCCGTTTTTATTGAATTTAAAGGCTGCTGTTATTAGTGTCAACTGTTATTAGCCACATACACTTCTCATAAAGCACTCATAGGTTAATATTCATTGTAATCTGTGCTGTACTTAAGGGAATCTCTGCTTCTACTCATTAATTATTATATATGAGTAACGATGTCTCATACCACATGCCGTAACTTACTTCATCCATCTACTGTCTTAGCCTTAGTTGTGAAGGTTGCTGCCAGGATTTATAATTCACGTTATTTGTGGCTGTTGTAAAATGTTTGTGTCATTGTGGTCATTGTGTTTTGGAAGTGGTCCCAGTTTTACTTTAGGAGCTTTTTTGTACTCAGGCCGTCAAGAGCAAGGTGAGACATTTTATTATTGCCTTATTATTGATGTGCTCTATAGCACCCCAAGAAATTCCCTCTAAATGATTCATTGTCTGGTGCGGCCCTGTGCAGACATTAATAATCAGTTGTGTGTATTTTACAAATGCATCTTGACTTGTAGCATCAGAGAGACAAGCAGAGAGCGAGCGCAGAGCAGTATCCCTGCACCGGTTGGGAGAAAATTGAATCTTTGACCTATATATGTTTCTGTTATAGTCGTTTTTGTGCAGCTGTATTGTCCCCTTTTACAACTGTCAAATTAGTTGGGTAACTTCAATCAGTTTTCCCATTGTATTCCTTGTCTTGCAATCTGAAGTTACAGAGCAACAGAGACCGAGAGGGTACATTTCTGCCAACATTACATTTCAGTGGAAATTGCCTGTGTCTTACAGCGGGCCACTGTGGTGAATTGAGCTACCGAGCGGGGCCGCAGACTGTGTCTTAATTTGCTCCACCTGTTCTCTTTGGCGGCTGCTGGGAAGGGCTGCCAGATCCATTAAACAGACCTAGAGGGCAGGAGCTGGATAGAAAAGGAGGCAGTCAGATGGGAACAGACACACCTCATATGGAGGATTGGTGTGTTTGTGTGTGTGTGGAAGGGGAAGAGGGAATGGGTTGGGGGTTGGGGGGCGGGGGCGGGGGGGGATCTGATGGTAGTTTTTTTTTGTACCTTTAACAAAGCTGCTGCCGTGCAAACAACACAAACACTTTGTCAGAAGGCAGGGCTGAATGGCTGCTACTTGCAAGTGTGTCACATGCGTAGTACATGATTATTATCAAGTGGATCTTTTAAAATGTGCTTGATAATGACGTTGAGGCAATGATTGCTGGTGAAGTCACTTCCCCGAGGGAGAGCTGATAAGACTAAGCCTCCCCGCTGCATCTTTGTTCTGCAGTCCCATCGGGGGGCAAACCAAGCAAAGTGCTGGAGCAGACTGAGCACCTGCACGCTTGATTTAGCCCTAGTAATTGGACATGCTCTTTTTGACTGGGACAAAGTGATTACATGTTACCTATTCAGGCATTGTCCCTTGCAATCTTCAGCATGTACTCTCGGTAACATTTCTTCCCCACGTCGAGAGTTTCTGCATATTCTGTTGATACTGCTGTATGCGAAATGTGAATGCATTAGAAATGGATTCTGGTCTGTCTTTGTAGGTGTTGAAAACAAATCATTTTCCTATCTCTCAGGGCGTTCTAGCCTCATCAGAAGGTTCAGAGGTTCATTTTCTGTCGTGCTGCATGAATTTTAAACTGCAGTCGCTCATCCAGCAGTTAGATGAACTGTTAAGGAGTGAGACTGATTGGTAATTAGTGGTGCCATTTGCATCTAGTCTCAATGGATACCAGCCTGATCAGTGGTGTGTCAGCTAGTGGCTTTCTGGAAAAAATGCACTTCAATTACATTAAGATACTAATAGGAATGAATTTAGTGCCTTGGCCAAGGACGACCTGGCTGCCTCTCAGCGGCTCAGGTCTGGGTTCTGCCTCCGTTGGCTGTGCAGTTATGTAAGGTCCTGCTGCTCTCGTGCAATGGACTGACAGCCCGTGTATTAATAATGATTCTCCACATACAGACTTCTATCCCTCCCAGCTCAGAAGGAATATGAATCAGTCGACTAATGAGAGCGCTGCCTTCCCACTCTTGAGAGCAGACCAACCACTGGTCCCCGCACCACGAGGGTGAAACCAAGTGGAATTTGACGCAGCCATGGATGCAGCAAAATCCATGTGGTCATTTGTGGCTGCGTGACGTTTTATCCATGAGTCCAGTCACCAGTAAATTGCCTGTGCTCTGAAGAAGGACCGAACCCCTCCCCCCCCCCCCATCCCCACCCGTCCAACCCCTCGGCCGGTCAAACTTCTCTCCGCTCTTAACAACTGTAACTGAACTGCTATTGTTAGCAGTCTTGAAGCTGTCGTTTTCAGCAGAACAAAGGTTATTGCAACCGATTGATAAAAATTTCATTCACAGGCAGCCGCTTTTATGTGGTGTACGGGGAGGAGAGATGTTTTAAGATGTGTGTTCTGCCCCTGGCGTCCACTGGCACATCTCCTCCTGCCTCCTGTTTAAACTGAGTTCAAAATGATAATGAGAGCAGTGAGCAGCCAGCAGTCCCCCAGCGCTCTGGTGAGCGAAGCAAGAACCACTCAGGACTCCTCTGGGCCTCTAATTGGAACTCTAAATCATTGTGTCACCTGTCACTCAAGGCAGGGTTTGAAAAGGAGGGTGTGGGAACCCGTAGATTGGCTGTGATCTCCGGCTGAGGGAGGGACGAGACTAGTGGAGGTGGGCTGTGCTCAGCCTTTAAAGCAGAGAAATTCTAATGACAGCAGGCTACAGAGGACATAGAAGGAGTACTCCATGTCCTTTAGCAGATAGTTCATTCTAATGCAATGTTAAGGGACTAAAAGGCTGCGCCAGCATGACTGCCGATCTCCTGTTGGGGTTCTCATTAACACAAGAGTGAGAGTTGGCAACAGTCGGGGATACCTTTGGGATCCCTGTCCATCTACTTCACTGTGGAATTTATTTGTTTGTTTTTTTACCCCTTTTTCTCCTTAGTTTGCCTTTGGCCAAATCCCCATGGACTGTCATCCTTGCCACTGCTAACTCCCCCTGTTTGCCTAATGAGGATGTACAAAATCGTGTGCGTCCTCTGAAACACACCCCGTCTTCACTATGAGCTTAACATTATACACTTCAGATCCCACCCATGTTGTGTGCAGGTAGGATCAGCAGCAGTTAGAGGACAAGAGCATGATCCTCAAAACTGTGTCAGTTATTTTCTAGGATGTAGTAGCATGACGGAGCATAGAAATTAAGAAAGACTTTTGAGCAATAAGCCACTCCATCCTGGAATTTAATCACTCGGGGTGATCCATCTCACTTGTGTCGACAGAATTAATTTATAGTTCATCAGAGGTTTTTAAAATTAAGAGCTGTGCATCATCACAGAGGTGAAGAAGAGGAAGCAATAATATTCTACTATGTTCAAAAAACAATAGAGAGCTAGTTATGGTAGTTTGGTTTGCTGATTTGGGCAGCGAAGCAACGTGGTCAACAGTTGGCGGTGCAGCTAATGCCTGAGACACACAGGAGGTGATGAAGGGGTTCTGACACATTGCTTCAAAAATCTCACTCCCTTTTTCTCTAAGCCATAACTCAATCTGAACAAACAGACGTCGTACACATTTTTGATTTTGCATGGCGTGTGAGTCCTGACAATCTCAGTATCTCCCATGTCAATTACCAATAAACATCCAGAACCAGCCATCACTGGGAATAAAAAGACTCTTTCTATAAATTCAGGATGTTTAAGTTTATGCAGTATACAGTTTAACAGATGACGTCCTCCACCAGTCATTTCACAAGACAAGCCCCACAGCCTAATGCTGAGAACAGAAATGGTTTTATTAATGACATCAAGATGGTTAGACAGAAGGGCAGATTTAGTCATCGCTTGGTTGCAGAAGGGTGGGTGAAAAGTCTGGTTTCCTGGGCTTTGGAGTCCTGCCAGTCTTTCTGCTGAAGCGGGAAGAGACTTTCTCTAAAGGGAGAGAGAGAGATGCAGAGAGCAGCTGAGAGATGGGGTGAAGCAGGGTTGCAAAAAGCAAAGCTTGGCTGGGAGTAGGCACTGTCAGAATATATAGAGTGCATAATTGGAAGCCAGGAAGCGATAGCTTGGGGTGATCAAGTGTGGTCCTCTGCTTGAACTTCAGTTACTATCATAAATCCATTCAATTTTACAGATGCTTTGCTTTCTTTCTGTGTACAGATATAGTATGACTTGTCTAAATAAACAGTTCATTCAGCTGTGGAGAAGTGCCGTGAACCTTTCTTGTCTCTCTGTCCGCAACTGTTCAGACTATATTATTCCTATTTTTGGTCTGCCAGAGTCAGCATTTATTGCCATGCTGAATCTTTGCCTCATGACTTTGCATTATTTGTTCCACAGGGTGAGGACTGTGCTACAGTGTGTCCCCCTGGTCTATTTGGACCAAGCTGTATGTCCACCTGCTCCTGCCATAATCACGCATCCTGCTCTGCTGTCGATGGCTCCTGCATCTGCAGGGAAGGTACAGAATAACTGACTCATGGTAGAGGTTCAGAGCCAGTCCTCCACATTATGAGATATGTTACACTGACTGTACTGTTTACTGTAAGATCTGACAAGTTGGATTCTTACATGGATGAACATGTGCAGTGTATACTGTACTTGTGGACTAAATCTTTGCACATTCTGTGCTGCTGGCTGTTATCCTGTGCATACTGTATCACACACAGCTGCCAGATGATCCCTGCCCTTAATTTATTCTTTGTCCAATTTTTAGATTAATGAATCACACACCACATTATTTAAAAAAAATATTTTCCTGAGAGAAAATGTTGTGCCACCAGAATGTTCTAACCATAAATGTGTTATGTGATTATTATCTAAACCTCGGCTTGTATTATAGACTCCACATCTCATGTTGTGAGCAGCTCACATAAAATTGTATTTTTCCTTCCCAGATTGTTTTATTTGAGGGCCCATGAAGATGTCAAACGTACTTCAGAAAAAAATGGAAGATAAACAGGAAGCACTCTGGGTGCCTGAGGTTAAAATGCCAGCCTTACAAACACGTCTTCATTTGGAGTGTAAACTGTACATCTAGTCTGTCTATAGCACTAAAAACAAGCTACAGCTGATATAAATGTTGCTCGTTTTGCAGGCATTTGTTCATTTAAGTAATTAATAATTCAATATTATGATCAAATGATGACATTTGAGGAAAGGTTAAGGGATCACTAGGGTTGTTATGATGCATCATTAGGGGGACATGAATGTGCGTACCAACCGTCCATCCATCCATCCTCTATACACCGCTTTATCCTCACTAGGGTCGCGGGGGGTGCTAGAGCCTATCTCAGCTGACTCGGGCGAAGGCAGGGGACACCCTGGACAGGTCGCCAGTCTGTCACAGGGCTACATACACAGACAAACAATCACACTCACATTCACACCTACGGGCAATTTAGAGTACTCAATTAACCTCAGCATATTTTTGGACTGTGGGAGGAAGCCGGAGTGCCCGGAGAAAACCCACACATGCTCATTGAGAACATGCAAACTCCATGCAGAAAGATCCCAGGCCCACCCCGGGATTTGAACCAGGGATCTTCTTGCTGCAAGACGAAAGTGCTAAC
Organism: Acanthochromis polyacanthus; assembly: GCF_021347895.1. Lineage (NCBI taxonomy): Eukaryota > Metazoa > Chordata > Actinopteri > Pomacentridae > Acanthochromis > Acanthochromis polyacanthus. The sequence goes on along the minus strand of NC_067120.1, from coordinate 12,298,066 downwards.
CACTACACCATTGTGCAACCCCGCGTACCAACCAACCAAATAGTTTTTGAGAAATTTTACACCAGAACACAAATGCCAACCTCAAGGTGGCATTAGTGGAATTGTTAATGGTGTCTGTCTTCTGGAAACAATGAATTCAGTATAAAAATTTTGTACCAATTCGTCTAGTGAATATTGAGTTCTGGATAACTAAAGACATGGACTTGTAGGCAACTACAGAAAAGAAAAAGATGTTACCAGAGTGAGGACAACATGAATGTACCAAATGTAAAACCTATCAATCTTCCAGTTGTCAGGAAACTAAAATCTGGAAGTCTCCCGGTGGCACGACAGAAACAATCAGAAAACCACTATAGTTAGTTGGATTCACCTTCTGTTCAGCCTGAATTACTGTACAAAACTTCATATGAATGCATCCAGTAGTTATTTACTTATTTCAGTGTAGACAAAGCGGTTTACCAGCTGACTGACAGACCAACATTACCATCCATAGAGCTGTGTCACTCGCAGGGACAGAAACAGAAATGATTTTTTTCACCTCATCCCCTGAATTATATCCCGAACATTCAGATTGATGTTGAAGTTTCACATTCAAGCTTATGAATCATTTTAGAAGCCTGTAGGGTTAATTTGTGAAAGTTGTAACTGTAATATGAAGTAACTGTGTCTATAAAACATTCCCTGCATGAAGGTGTACAGTTTGATGTATTTCTGTTCTCTCTCACCCGAGGCTGGCAGGGTGTTGACTGCTCCATCCTCTGCTCCAGCGGTATGTGGGGTCTGGGCTGTAATCAGACATGCTTATGTAGCAATGGAGCTGCATGTGACCCTATAGATGGCACCTGTACATGTTCTCCAGGATGGAGGGGAGAACATTGTGACGACTCCTGCCCTGTAAGTCTTTCACTGAACTGAGACGGTGCTGCAGAGATCCTTGGGGGCCTTCAACACCGTACCACTTGTCACGACTCAGTCTGCACAGGTATGTGGTTTCAAATGTGTAACAGCAAGTTTTTTACCATTATCAGGATGGCACCTACGGACTGGAGTGTCGGGAGCGCTGTGACTGCAGCCATGCTGACGGCTGTGATCCAGTGAGCGGCTACTGTCGCTGCTACCCTGGATGGACAGGTTAGTGACATTATAAGTAACCCTTGAGATATGAGATGCATTTATTAGCTGTTATATCAAACACATTGGTTGCTGGTTAGACTCCCTGATTTACCAAAACAGGAAAATATGCTGGAGCATTCACGCTTGTGTTGTACGCTGCGTTTCCAGAATGTCTGAGCTGTGTCTTGTTAATTAAATGTTCAATTTATTTTTCCACTGAGTCAGTAGCATAGTCAAATGAGAGATGTTGAGAACTGAGCTCTAAATTAATTATCTTGGCTGACACACTGGATGCTGGTATGCAATCATACTTATATTGCTTCTATTATTATTATTAACGACTGAAGTGACTCATCAGATACATATTTGGAGACGGAATCAAATAATTGGACCAGAATGCTCTGAAGACTTGCAGACACAGCCTGTGATATTTTTTTTACTCGTGTTTTCTGCTAATTATTTAATTTTCCAGGTTATTGTGAAATCTGACTGCCATTTTTATTCATGAGAGGCTTCGCCCTTTTAGCAGCCATCATACGCTTTCCATTTGAACTCAGCTTCTCTCTAGATCCAAATACTTCATTTTTCATGAACATATGCCCACTCTCTGTTTCTTGTCATTTAAACCATTTGCTTACAGGGGGAAAGAGCTGGAGGTAGAAAAGTGTGAATGTCACAGCAAGGGTGAGAATCATTACGCTCAAAAATGAAGCGTCGCATCTGAATGTCAAATGCGGGGGGCTAGCTGAGGACCTGGTCTCTGTGCTTGGGTAGAGAGGTGCAGTCAGGGAGGGAAAAGATTCAGCAGGAAAGGTCAAGCCTGTGAGCTCTCAGCAGCCCACTCCATTCAGCCTCCTGAGCTTAGGGCATTTATTCTGGGAAACAATGTGGGTTTTATTATCTGCTAGAACGGCGTTGGCAAAACGGGCTTCTCATGCTCTGAATCCTGCACAGGTCGGGACCATCTGTCAGCTTTAATTGAGTCACCAGGGTGCGGGGCTGGGGGCAGCGTGCAGCCCAGTGGGTCGGACAAACACACATACATACATACTTGAATCTTAGTGTCTTCACAATGGGCTCTCCGAAGGAAGGAGCACCTAGAGAGAGGACCTTGTGGGATTCGTCTCAGGACTAAGCCAGCGATGGGAAAAAATGGCTATTTGCAGACACTTCAGAGCTATTTTTTTCGTGTGTAAACACTGTCATGTCACTGAGCGCGCTACATCCAGAGCTGGTGTGGCCCTCTACTTCGCTGTCAACTTGCTGTTGGTTTTATCGTGAGGTTTTCGTAAATTGTCAAGTAGCTTGACTCGAGAAGTGTGCGCCAGTAAGTGGCTAAGCTGTCTGTGACCCACACGGTTGTTGCTGAACTGTCGTAAGCCTGACATCAGCCAACAAAGATTTAAAAGAGCGCTCTGAGTAGACACTTGATGCAGCCGCTTCATGCTAGTCCATGATAAATAGGACTTTGCCTTTTATTTCTGAAGACATGCTGGTCCATGTCACAGAGCAGGTAATGTGAGTGTGTGTTTACATGCACTGGGAGAGGGAGTTAAAAAGGGAGAGAGAGGTTTGCTTTACTCGGCTCACTCTGTACAAATTGGATAGTGGGACCTCTGGCACTTCTCAGTGAAAAGCCTCTTTTGAAGAGACTTCAGTTCTGGCTTCTCTCACTCTTTCTTCTTCTCCCTCACTAGGCATCCAAAGCCCCCTCTGTTTGTCACCATTAGACTGAAAAATGTGATGCTCTATCTGCATTCATTTTCTGACAGTAAAGGCAGTCACTGTTTTTTTTCTGCCTGGCCTAGCAGAACCTCAAACACACTTGCACAAGCCTTGCCCTCCTTTTGATGTCCATGGCTTGGCTTCTGACTAAATCACTGCTACCATTCTCCCCTCACCCCTCATCAGCACTAACATTTCCTCTCCTTTACTCCTCTGTGGCAGCCCTAAGGTGCCGCGGTTACTGTATAACATTAGTCCCCAGAGTTTAGTCCAGGTTTAATTCAAAGGTACTGCACTAATGCTGCTTTAATGGCCACACCATTCTCAGATATTCGCATTCAAAGGAAATTTCAAATGAGGCTTCGAACTAAGGGCTGGTGCTTGAAAGGTTACAGAGTTTGCATGTGTGTGAGTGTGGGAATCTAAGTGTGTATACGTGCAGCGACACGCAGTGCGTTCCATTTTATCAACCTGCGAGTATGTATGTTATACAGTACATGTGACTTTCCACCTTTTATCTGACTCTTTTGAAAGCATGGCTATGGCTGAGAGAAAACGTGGTGCTCGAGCAGGTGTGCTGCTGCGATTCTTGTATGGATGCAGTGTTTTGCGTTTGTGAGTTGCACAAAACACACTGTGACACTTCAAGACTGTGCGCTTGTAGCCTGAGTACTTCCCTTCAGCTCTGCACACTACCCCGGCTCTGCTGAAAGAGAATGGGAGACAAGCTCGGCCTCTCTGGAGACCCAACCCTGTTAATCAACACAGTGCACTGGCAGGGAGCCCCAGTCAGATCAAAAATAAAATACATCTGGAAAGGAAAAACAGAGGAGGAACGATGGGCTGAACTGAAAAAGAAAAACATCCTCCAAACTGTGGCTAGAATCAATAGAGTATCCATGCTTGATAAGTAATCCTGCATAGATCAGGCATTGTGAAAGCTGTCATTAAATGATATTTTTTAGCACCATTTAGTTCCAGCAAGCCAGTCTTTTGCCTTCTTAGCGTGCATTCACTGAATATTCGTTATGCTAATGCGCCTGCAGGAATCCACTGTGATAATGTGTGCCCACAAGGCTTCTGGGGACCCAACTGTTCAGTCAGCTGCTCCTGTCAGAACGGAGGATCCTGCTCTCCAGAGGACGGTACATGTGTGTGCGCACCTGGATACAGAGGAACCTCCTGCAAAAGAAGTGAGCTTCCTTCTCTTCCTCACAGCAAACCTGTCTTGATACAAACTTTAGAGAAACAACTAAATGACGCCGATACTCCATCGCAGCGCTGACCTTGCCGTGATCTTTAAAGAATTCTTAAAGGGTGAGCCAGCTGAGGAGATGCACTTAGCTGTCGGTCATAACTGCTTGAGTGTAAACCCTTCATCACTGCTATCACTTAATCACAGTGTCTTTATCCCTACGGCATCCCCCCAGACACACACACATAAACACACACACACATACACACACACACCCTCGCCGCACTACACTGTCCTTAACAACCAACTCACTGTGGGAGACTCAGAGTCCTCGCCGAAGGCTCATCAGAGGGCACGCTCACTGGGAGTGCCAGCTCTGGTTTCTGAATGGGGTCTGTCTGGAGCCGCTCTCAAGTGATGAGCTCACTGATTGGGAGTGAAACTCACAGACACAAACCTGTAAACATCAATTTGAGTGGAATGTAAGAGAGAGACTTAAACAGCTGTGTGTGCCTGAGAGCAAGAGAGAGGGGGGAAATGATTACTCCTCTAAATTCAATATTTACACAGATAATTTACTCGTCAGGTGAAAACCTCATAGCTGCACTTCGGCTGTTTTCTCTCCCCTCATCGAAATTTTAATTGAGGGATTACATGATTCTCCAGAGGCTGATAAAAATGTATCACACCTGGTGCTTTAAATAAAATCAAAACTCCACAGTGTGTGATTGTCAAGCTATAACTGAGGCTGTTCTGTCAGTTCCTAAAAAGGTTTCTGTTTTTTAAATGCCTTATTGTCCCCTGAGCATAGTGATATTAGAGTGGAAATCGCTGCTTAAAAATAGGAACATAACACGGATTCCTAAGGCTCTGAAAGTACTGAATATTAAATATGTTTTCAAAATAAACTGCAGGCTCTTATCACAGTTACACAGTTGATGGTCTTGGTATAAAGTGTGAACATAATTACCTTTACGCCACCTTTTGAATATCCATTGGCTCATTCTTTCAACTAACGCTGCATTTATTAACACACAGTTGTGGTCTTCCCAACATTTCCAGATCATCAAGCTGCTCTCTAGACTTGACATGAAACAGACTTTTACGATTCTCTCAACTCTTTCACTGTTCCAGCTCTGGGAGCAGATGAAATGGCAGTGATTACAATAAAGACTGACTTTTCTGCTTTCTCCCTCCCTTTGCTGTCTCCCCTCGTCGTTTCTGCTTTAATTCTTCTGGCCTTGATTTTTCCCTACTCCCCTGATCGCTCTTGTCATGCTTTGTTTCATTATTATATACCTCTTGTTCCATCCAACGTTGGTGACTGATTTCCCCCCCTCTGCTGACACGCTCTGCCGGCTCCAGCCTGCTCTCCAGGGTTCTACGGCCACCGTTGCAGCCAGTCGTGTCCCCAGTGCGTCCACAGCACCGGGCCCTGCCATCATATCACGGGCCACTGTGAGTGCCTGTCCGGCTTCTCTGGTTCCCTGTGCAACCAAGGCAAGTAGCCCTCTATGTCCTTTTGGCATTTTGCTGCTGTTTCCCTTACTCTAGAATTCATTCACTGTGACGTTTTACTTTTAGCTGCTTGAAAACTCAACGTACAGTTCATAGTTGAAAAGGCTCTCCAATTTTGCTTCGACACAAAATACAAAAATGATAAAGAAATAAATCTGTGAATCACTGAAGTTGAAATAGTACAGTGCTAAATGTTACCATATGTTGATTCTGACAGTATCTCATATAAATAGGTTCTAATACACCTTTGTTTCCTCTGTATTTGGTGGGAACACCTGTACACTTTCGTACAGTCCCATGACCTGCTGCCTCTCCCGCTGGCAGCCTTGAAACTTTCAATAATGCCTATTATCAGTGCATCCGATACCCAAAAAACAAAACAACCTTCAACAGAAGCTTGAAAATTGCTGAGACACACTTTTCAGACAAAGAATACATTAAGTGGATGTTGCTGTCCGTCTGCCTAATTCTGCTAAGAGAGCTGCATGCAAATTGCTTTTCACGAACACACAAAGATACAAAGAAACAACGGACGTGCGCATCTGTTCTTCTTGTTAAATTTAATTTCAAGGCGACCTTTCTTTTGTGTATTGCCTTAATTGGGGATGTTTTAATCACACAAGAAAACCTTGATGAGAATGCTGTGAGAAAACATCTGAATCTATTTTGCTGTCTTTGTCTTGCCTCTTTGCCATTCTCTATTGTAGCCCGAGGTGTGTTTGATTAAGAATCATGAGTTAATTCACAGATCTGTTTCTCTCTGAGACAACATATGTCAACAAATAATATGTTTAATTGTCATGCAGTGTGGTGAAACATGTGTTACAAGAGAGTTTTTTCTAAGACTATAGCTTGAAGCTGCAGGTATATTATAAGAAACTGATAAAGAGAATGCAGGTAAAATGTCAATTTCATGTAAACACTTTTCGTCTATATTAATATTTTACATTTGTTAGTATCATGATGGTGTTTTACCTCCATCTTTTGCCCTAAATGTACACGGCTGAATATTAACTTATTAGCTCATGTTTGTGACAATTTGTGGGACCAACGGTAACGGTATTGTCTTGTCAGCAGTTCCTAGTTAGCCGCAAAGTGCATTAGAAGTCTGCTCTCCATCACTGTGTAGAGAAAAGACACCGCATAAAAATGTACTGTAGATTCTTTACTTCTAATAATTTGCCATTTTTTATAAATTACAGAAAGGCAATGGGGAATTTTTAAAATTCTCTTTCATGACTTTGAGCAATGTCTTATAAATAAAGGTTTAATAGCATAGCTGAAAGAAGAAGAAGCAAAAATGAGAGCCGGTCCTAATTTGTCTGGACTGTAATTACTGAGCAGGCGTTAGGCGACGAGGGACGAAGGTGGCCGACAACATGCACATTCTCTTATTACTGAAGCCCACTGGTATCCTCACTTGTCCTCTGTCCAACACAAAGTCCCAGCCTAATGAAGCTCTCTCCTGGTGAGTCGAGGCTCGAATCCCCAGAAGCAGCAGTATGGGGGAGCCAGCGTCATGGCTTAATGACAACCTGCTTGAAGGAGCTTGAAAGAGCTCTGAAGAAGAGGGGAAAGCCAGTTGAAATGTAATCATTAAAATCACCCCACATGAAAATGAGGCAGACCCATCTCTTTCACAGCCAGCCACCTTATCAGATATTTCCAATGCTGGGCTATTCTCTTTATATGAGACCTTTAATGTATCTGCTGGCGCTGCAGCTCCCTGATCCTGATGGTTAGATACACCTTGGTTCAATTTGTCCCCTGGCTCAACGAGGAAAACACAATGGAGGTTTCATTGGAAATGATATCTTTTATTGAAGAGTGCCGGAGTGCATTGAAATATTAATTTCATAAAAAATTTACACAGTGGTCTGTGTACATGGTCTATTTTAATTCTGTGGTGCATCACTCATTCCACTCTAGTGAGTGGAAATAGGGCAGTTGTGCCACTGGAGGCAGTGATTGACTCCTCCTTTTGTCTAAACAGATCACTTCATGTCCACTCAAATTGAACAATATCATCCATTAGAGGAATCTGTTTATTCAACCTTTCATAGAATGAGTTTGTTTGCATAAATGTGCTTGCAGTAATTTGCCCAAGTCTGATGTCGTAATGTTAATGGATTTTGCTAATCTTTTCATGTAAGTGATAATACACACATCAAGGTTGTTTTGTAAAGTGATGTATTGTTTTTTTTTTTCTGTTTTGCAGTGTGTCCGAGCGGCCGGTATGGCAGAGCGTGCGCTGAGATCTGCCTCTGCACCAACAACGGCACCTGCAACCCCATTGACGGCTCCTGCCAGTGCTTCCCGGGCTGGATAGGAGATGATTGCTCTCAGGGTATGGCTTCTCTCCTTCATCCTGCATGCAATTTGCTCATTTTCCAATATTTCCCTCCGCCTCTCATTGTCTGTCTCCACTCCTAATTTCTCTCTCACTCTTACCTTCATACGCATTAATCACTTTCATGACCCGACACACTCCAAGAACCACCCTCACACCCAGCTGATGTAAAACACATAGCTTGCTTAAATGATTGTTGTAATGCATTATGCTCTTTGATTTACAACACTGTAGGCCAAAGATCATTAACAGAACTTGGAGCCGCCATGCCAAGGGAAATTGATGTGTGTTTTTTAAAATTGCATTAACTACTTAAAGTAAAAATAACTTATGATCAAATAGATAATCCTCGATAGATATGCACCCTGACACCCATGGCTCCTCTTTGAATACAAAACATGGACTTGTGGAGGGTGTTGATCACACACTTGTTCCTGCAACAAAGTACACGGTGTAATATGTTGCATAAATGTGTAGAGGCTGTCTGGACATTTGCTCAAACATCTGTGCTTCATGTGTGCATGTGTCGGGGTTTGTATGGGAGAGTAGTGTGTGACCCTGAGCTTGACTGTGTCTCTGGCGTCTGCAGCCTGTCCCTCTGGGCACTGGGGCCCTGATTGTCTCAACTCGTGTAACTGTCACAACGGAGCCCAGTGCAGTGCCTATGATGGGGAGTGCAGGTGCAGCCCAGGCTGGACCGGTCTCTACTGCACACAGCGTGAGTTTCTCCCATCCAGCTAACAGACACACAGTGTCATCTACTGGTAATCTAATAGAACTGCAGTAGATGATGAGAGAAGAACAATACATGTTTACAGACTACAGAGTAATAGGATGATGTTAACTTTTCATTTGCTGTTTTATAGAGAGAGAAACATCAAAATAAGACTAATGGTCACTTCATTGATTTGCTCATAATACATTCCAGTCATTTACTCGGAAATAGAGCAGATCATCAGCATCCATCCACTAATCTGAATTCCATTATCTATAACCTCAAGGGTTTATTCAGTATTGTTTGTAGTGTTGTTGTTGTGTATGAAAAAGAAATTTGTTTTAGCTGGTTTTGTTTATTTCTTCACATAGATTCTTATTATTTCCAGTTGTCCTGTTCTCTATATCCACCTCAGGGTTATGTTAACAGCATAACGGCATTTTCTGCTGAAGCAGGAAATCTTTCATTTCCCATTCATTCACATTGTCCCTTATTGAGTATGCAACGGAGACATTGAATTGTATTGATTTTCTTGTTCTCTTGGAATATGACCTTGACTCTTTACGTTGTCTTCCCATCTCTTTGTTTTCTCCACCCCTCCCGCCACAACGTTTGATACATCTCCGTCCCAGGCTGTCCTTCAGGGTTCTACGGCAGAGACTGCTCCGAAGTCTGTCGCTGTCAAAACGGGGCAGATTGTGATCACATCTCCGGCCAGTGTGCTTGCCGAACCGGCTTCACTGGAACGGGCTGCGAGCAGAGTTGAGTAGACCCCGCACATTTTAACTCTGAGCAAAATTACACCCTGTGGATGAGTGTGGTTATGGATGTGTGTTCTCTAAACACTTTGGCTCCCACTCTGTAAGTGCTTTAATTTTGATGGGTGCAGTAATGTGGCTCTCTGTCATGCAGAGTGTCCTGCTGGTACATTTGGATACGGCTGCCAGCAGCTGTGTGAGTGCCTGAACAATGCTACCTGTGACTATGTGACTGGAACATGCTACTGCAGCCCTGGATATAAAGGCATCCGTTGTGATCAAGGTGAGAGGTGACCGAGGTAGTGGAAGCTTTGTGGTGCGTTATCGCTTAAACACAGATGTGTACACGTTGTTTAAACAACGTGCTTGATGTGTTTTCTCTGTAGCAGCTCTGATGATGGAGGAGCTGAACCCGTACACTAAGATCAGTCCAGCGAGAGGGTCGGAGCGCCAGTCTGCAGGGGCTGTCATGGGCATCATCTTTCTCCTCCTCATCATCATGGCCATGCTAAGTCTCTTTGTGTGGTACAGACAGAGGCAGCGGACAAAGGCCATGAGATCCAGCCCAGTGTGTCCTACACACAGGCCATGCACATCACCAACACTGACTATTCTCTGTCTGGTAAGATATTATATACTCTTAACATTTGCCTACAGTGACTAAATAACTCTGCATTTATCCATTGATTACAATGCAATATCACAAAAATGTTAAAAAAAAAAAAAAAAGCATCCACAATGCAACAAATATATTACTTAAAGCTGAAGCTCAGGTTATTTTAACTCATGTGCAACTGAAAATAAGCAGTGAAGATAAACTAGATTGAAGTAAGGTATCCAAAGTATAACCTCAGTGAAGTGAGCACAGCAGCATCCACTGCAATAAAAGTGATTCCACATCTAATTCTCAGACTGCATGAACAGTGTTATACAACAAACTGTGAACACGACAGCTTTTTCAATTTTAGCCTAGGTTGTATCCCATGCAACCTGGCTCTGCTTTTGAAAAAGTAACTAGAAATTGCAAAGGCTTTACTCACTTTTGTTGCAGCTGGTTCCTAAATTGTGGACTTTTCACTTTTCTTTCTATTTGTCAAATGTTTCCGTTTTTTCATTGTCTTAATTCTTCAAGGGTTCTGGTTAAAATGTATAAAAATGCAGAATTTTTTGTGTTATTGTACTCAGTTTGTTGTATTCTGTAGATTTATATAGCTTTAATTAAATGTGATTCGTTGTGGGGTAAACACACATGACAACAGCAGATAAAATATTGCAAGCCCAAATGCATCCATTTAACTTTTGAACCTCTCACTCTGTAAACCCTCAGAGTGTGGCAGCACCGTTGCGATGAGGACCAGCGCTCCAGAGATCAGCCAGAGCCAGAACAGCAGCAGCAGCGGCCAGTGTTTCTCCAACCCCAGTTACCACACTGTGGCTCAGTGTAATGTTGTCTCAACCATTTCCAGCAACCTGGACGGCACTCTGACCCTCAAAGTATGACCATCCTCCGTGTGTGCTCAAACACAATGTAATTTCCCGGTAACAAACAGTAGTACAAAAGCAATAGCACATTGTTTTCTTCTTTTTCACAGTCAGGCACCCTGAAGAGCAGAAATGGCTCTGAATGGAGAGCTTACTGCAACCTCAATGACCTAGGTCAGTCCTCCTCTTATCATGTATCACCACACACAGGTGGAATTTGGGCTTTCCACAACCTTCGATTGAGGGTCAAAGTCGCACGTGTCATTAGTGCAGACCTTTTATTGTCAGTCGCCTGCTGTGAATGAAGATGAACCGGGGTCTCTTGTTAGACATAACCTTTGCTCTGATTGATTGATAAGATATGCGGGTGGGACAGAGAAAGCAGTGGTGTGAAGATGAATAGGGGTCACTGTGAGCTCATTAGTCCTCCTTCACTTCCACTGGTGGCACATTTTTCTATGATGGCTTACACTGCACTCTTAGGCTGTGAATTATAGAAATTAACTGTGGGAATTTTTAAACAGCATATTAGCACAAGGAATCACCTTATTACACTACTACTGTAGATTTAAGCATTTTAGAGGTGTTTATTTGTGTTTCTGGCAACTATTAGATTTGAACACAGTTGTAGCAGTATAAATCAGTCTTCATACTACAGCAGAAGATATAATTGGTTAAAAATATACCGTACTTCAATAAGCACCCACAAAATGCTGCTGTATCTGCCTTCAGCTACATAATTAAAGGTTAGTAGGAGTGTAAAATCTATTATGTTAAACAATAAATCATGTTCAGTCTGTTGTTGTGTACAACTGAAAAGACTGTAAATACATTATAGCCTCCTGAGAAAACATCATGTGAATCCCTGAATTCAAAAAGGACTTATTCTAATTTTACTCTCATTCTCGAGTAATCAACTCATATCAGCTCATCACGTGTTTTGTTTTCTTTCTGTCTTTGATATTTTGTCGCTGTGCAAATATCCCCTTTTTGACCACAGCTGATGTAAACTTGGACGCCCTGCGGTAATGTGAGAGCACGCAACAAGATCATATTCCTCAAAAAAATAGATGATAGCATACAGAGTACAGTGCAGCCTAATGAGACACTACCTGTCAACTTGCTCACAGCGGGAAAATGAAAATGTGATGTATGACTTTCATGTTTTGACATTTGTTCCAGATGTTCAGCAGGGTGAGGCACAGACACAAAGGGGCACCAGAAAAGGTAAATTATTAATTGCAATAACAGTTTCTGTGTGTAGCATGTGTGTGCAAACATACTATGCATGTGGAATCCTGTTCAGCTTCAAAAGCACCACAATTTTTTTTTCTAAATCCTTTTATGCTTAACAGCCGATGTATCAATTTTCGCAATTGGGCTCTCCTCTCCCCTGAGACTGCTATTTCTTTGACCTAAAATCCCATATCCGTATATTCTCTCTGATTTATGTGGAAACTCACTGCACTTTGGACAAGATCATGGTGGGCTGAGGTTTTATTCCAGCAGTAATTGCTCTCTATGGCTCAGTGCCTGATACGTCATTTTGTCTCCCACACTGTGCAGTTGGTGGTGAATGTGAGGGACCCAGGGGTGTGAAGAGTGGTCTGAAGGGGCTTTGCTGCGGTCTCTAATGAGCTCTCTTATCAGACTGATGAGACTGTTATGGATGAGATGAGGCTTCCACTCTCTCCCTTTGTACTCTGATTACTACCGCCATTAGTCACCTGCCAGAGACAAAAGAAGTTCAGCTTCTTCATGGCGACGAGTTCCCCGGGCCACGCTGATATCTGTTTAAATTTGACCGGTTTAATATCAGAGCCCAGGTTCACACCACTGTTATAAGTCAGTGACAATCGCTTCATCTTTAGTGATACTGAACATGTCCTTGTCTTGCCGCTGCTGTAGATTACATCAAGGGCTCCATGTGCAGCAACAGCTCCTGCTCCCTGAATAGTGAGAATCCATACGCCACCATTAGAGACCCACCAGGGCTGGCTTGCAAGCACACAGAGAGCAGCTATGTGGAGATGAAATCCCCCTCCCACCGTGAAGTGCCCTTTGGAGGCACTGCCACCCTCCTGGGCAGTGCGAGCAGGAATGTCTATGATGTTGGTGAGTGCGTTGTTGCTCTGGTGTTTGGAGCTCAGCAGGGTCCTACAGTTTGTGGCCTCTCTGGTCAAGTCCCACGCTGCGAGCCTGTACAGACTTTGTGAGCCTTGATAAGAGGAAATGTGAGCTGCCTCTCTATTGCATGCACCTCTCCTTTCTCTTTTTTCCTTCAGTGTGTTGCTTGCTTCTGTAGCCTCCGTGTTTCTTATGCACTCCCACTCTGTTTCCTTCCCTTCTTCCCTCGAACTACCACAGAGCCCACGGTGAGCGTCCTGCAGGGACCCAATGGAATGGCCACCGGCTTCTCCCAGAGCCCCTATGACCTTCCCCGCAGCAGCCACATCCCCAGCCACTATGACATACTGCCCATGCGCCACAGCCCCACACACACACCCCGCCACCCCCAGAAAGCCCCAGCTCCCTGCTCTAGAGGGCGCTCCCTCCGCCTGGCCCTGACAGCGTGCCGGCAACTTTGAGCCAACTTTCAATCGACGGCCCTCCCTTTGTCTCCGTGTGTGTTTGATTAGATACTGAGATGTTGAGATGGAGGGACAGCCGCAGCTCCTCTGGACACTGCTCTCACTCGCACTCTTTCTGTAGCCCCGAAGGAGGGAGGGGAAGAAAGAGTGCCTCACTCAACAGTGACCATTCACCCATTTTATTTTCTTATATAACTGATCACTCAAACTGCTGCCTGGCCTCTTAATGGACCTCCTGAAGTGGAATGTCGTGGTTCCAAACAGTGCTTAGGGGCAGTATATATGGGTTGGGTGGCCAGTTTATTTACAGGGAGAGAGCTATACTCGTGCTCATTTTTAGCCCATGATATAGGTTTACTATTCAAGAGCAGCCAAGTGTTCATAATGTACCCCTAAACAGAGGTGATTTTCCCCTCAAGAAGGAGCCATCATCATGTCAAAGCAGGACAAGGTTTACGACATCAGAGGTTCTGGATTTTCACTGTGTGCAGCAGCTGCAGATCACAGTACAGCTGACACGACGTACTTATGATCATCTACTCAGAACTGAGGAGAAAGTAGAGAATATTTAAAACATGGAAAGTGGGCCAAGTCTGAGAAAGCATGGATACATAGTAAAATATTGTAATGGTTCTTTATTCACTGTTATCCAGTAATGATCACACAGATAATGCTAATGTGATCCCTGTTTGTAACTAAAGAGCTTCTTTAAATTTTAGTGTTCATGAGGCCCAGTTTATCTGGGAATGTGTTCAGGTCACCAGTGTTCATGCATTTCTTGCATTACTGAGAGTTACACACATACAGTAAGTATAAAGTTTGGATTTTCCCCCACTCTAATGAAGTGATCTGATCTTGTGTTGTTTTCTATGTGAAAGCTTTTTTTTCTTGCAAATGTCTTAGTTTACATTTTTACAGTACTGGGTGTTAAGAAGGGATTGCTTTGACCTTATATGTTTTGTATTTATAAAGCTAATTACTTTATTATTTATTAATTTATATTAGTGATGGTGTTTTTTTTAATCAATGTGACTCTAGAATTAAAAAAAAGATGAGCATGATCAGATAATGGATACCCACTGTTGTAGATAACACACAATTTATCTTCTTGTGAGATTATCAGTGTCATTTTGTGAACTGTTTTTGAAGTCACTTAAAATGTTCTCTCTCTCTCTGTTAAATTGTAAATTGAAAATAAGATTTCATCTGACCAATTTAAGACCCACAAATATCCTGTGCAGTATTTATAAAGGAAACCATGTGTATAAAGTCCATTTCTAAAATATTTTATGTTTGTATCAGGCTAATTAACTTCTTTATTTATTGAACTGAATTTACTCATTCACTATGTGAATTCCATTTCACCCTCTGTAGAAGCAATAACATGTTGACAATCGATGCACAGACAGCGTTTCATTAGTGCTGGACATTATTCCATCTTTGACCAGTTTGGTGACAGTGGATCATACTTAATGTGACTTTGTCCTCTGAGGAAGGTTTTTCTAGTTGCTGTCATATCAAAGCTGGTTGTTGTTTTTGGTACATAAGTTTCAGATTAAACACTTATTCTGCCATCCGAAACCTGTTTCAGTCAGATTTATCCTGGGAAAGATGAATGTACATAATGAAGAATTCCAGTCAAACAAAGAAGAGATGGTATTGGGTTACTTTGTGTTAACAAATCCTAATTGTCTTCAAAGTGTCAAATTTTTGCCTAGAGTCTCTGGGTGTGGAAATGAATGGCCACACTTTATGTTCTGCATAAAAACATCAAAAATAATGAATAGAGATGTTTTGTCAAAGTGCTTTGAAGTTAAATATGTAATGTGCAAAGCAAGTACAGCGATGGCTTACTGTGTAGTCTGGTACTGTAGAGCCTGTGATTTTATCCACTCTCTTAAGTTCGGATCACTAATGCTACACATGAGGGAGACAGCAATACATAAATTAACAAGGTCAAATGTTGGAGGACCTGGACATCCTGAAGAGAAGTGAGCTACTCGAACAGGGCACAGTTGAACAAGCATTGAGAATACTAAATTGATGGAAGGCTACTAAACAACAGGCCCAAGGAGAGATGTTTAGTCCACTGTATGTACTTACTGGATAAGCAAAACATCCACATTGATTTAGAAGCAGCTGGTAGTCTGGTGGTGGAAAGCTACTGTCACAGGAGAACAGTGTTAAAAAACCAGGTGATACCCCACTGCAAGGCATGACAGCTCCATCCACTGACCTGAGGCTATCCCCGCTACCATCGTCCCTAAAAACAATGATTTTGTGGGTGCAGTTGCATCAGTAATCCATTGAAATACTTGGACTTAGGATCAAGAATGCAGCATTCAGAGAGTGCCCTCCACAGAGAAGGTTGGAAGCTAAGATCAAGAAAGCCCTCTGGCAAGAAATCCCAGAGGGATGCTAAGTGGGGCTCTTGAGACCACAGAACAAAGACGCAGCTCACAGCACAGCTTCTGGTCTAGTGAACTGCTAGGCTGAAGATACACACCAGGGAAGTGATGGCCAAGAGAATAAATAGTGTGTTCTGCAAAGATTCCTCCAGCGTGTACTCCCAGCTGCAAGGGAACAGCAGCACGAGGACAGACCCACCAACAGCACATGGGAGAGAAAGGCATCACAACACCATTGCCACAGCAGCTTCCTGTAGCAAGAACCAGTAATCGTCACAAAGGCAGACATCGGACCTCATGGCATCCTGGTGTCTAAAGAAGCTAACGGAGGTCCATTATCACCTGGCAGTACAAATGATTGAAATGCTTATAACAGGATTCACCCAGAATGGCTAACAATGACAGGACAATTGTAGTCATGGACTCCTTAAAATACTGACCAATACCCTGTCCCTTGACAACATGGAGGCTCCTTTCATGTTCATAGCAGCTAATTTGAGTAAACACAGTTTTGCAAATAGTACTACAGGATTAAAACACTACTGGTCGATAGATCAGTCACCGAAGACTCTTAAGACTACACAGACCAACAGACTGAACACTGCCTGGATTGATTACAAGAAAGCCTATGACTCAGTTTCCCACACATTGATACTGGTGTTTGGCACTATGCAAGACTACAGAGCCACTGATCAGCTTTCTCAAGAACTCAAGCAACTGTCAAAAATAATGCTGAAAGACAGTTTCAAGGTTGGCTTCCAGCACAAGTCATTATCAAATGTGCCAAATACCAAAGTGGTGCACCGGCCCCGGTCATCATCCATAAGCACATCATTACAATGAGTGGATATTGATATGGATTCAGAAATGAAGTCATTATCAGCCAGTGATATCAAGCTGTACACCAGAGCAAACAAGACATTAGCTCTCTTTCCACCTCACCAGAACCTGCAGGATGTCATTCAGACTGGATAGGTGTGGCCAGATTTATTTATTTATTTATTTTATTAGTTTTATTTTGAACAGGACAGTGCACAGTAATTAACATTTCTGTAAATGTATCAGTTTTAGCTATAAAGCTAATTTCCAACTGTAGTCCCTGGGCAGATGAAAATGCCAGCAACAACAGATGTTGGCAAAGATGGTGGCAAAGAGAGGAGAGATGATCAAAACTGAAGGGTTGTTAAGTTACCACAAGGCATATTAGCAGACATACAGAACAGCTGCATTACCTGGGTATCCGTACAGATCAATGGGAGTAATGATGAAGATATAAGGAGGTCAGCCGCAACCAAATAAATCTACAGAGTAAGACTGGTGCTGAGAAGGCAGTGGTAGGAATAAGATCTAAGTCATTACCATGTATCCCCTACCAGCCATTAGACACTCATCTGGAACAAGTAAGCTTGCTACAGGAGGAGATGAATGTGATTGATGTCAACACAGAAAGGACTTTTTACAGTGCCACTCGTGATTCCACCTGAAGTCCAGCATGCTGAGCTCTGTGAGTAACAGTAAGATGATGCACAGGGATTAGTGAATGTCAGAGCCACAATCCAAGATCAAATAAGGCCCAGCCATGAATACATCAGGAAGGTTGCCCCTGGGATCACCTGCTCATAGAGCGCCTCAGGCAGCAGAAGACAAAAGGTGATGAGGAACACAAAGGAAATACACAGGTAGACCAAACCGTTCCATGGGATGTATCGATGTCAGATAGAGGACATAACTAACATCAAGAAACCCTGCTGGTGGCTGGAAAAGGCTAGAAGAGAGGATCTCTACTATATACTGATATACAGTATATAGTACAGAATATATGTAGTCTATAGTGGCAACAATGGTGCACTTCTAAAAAAAAAAACTGTGCAAATGGTGTGCAGAAATTTTTCTTTTGCATAATTTATTAATTAACTGTCCACCAGATTACACAGCAGTATTTTACTGTATCCTCTGGTTGAAACCCTCCACAGGAGTGAAGCCTCAGGGTCCTTGAACTCAACATCACTGCAGCAGGATGAGACGTAAACCATTGGAGGCCAACAAATCCAAGATTTTTATGAGGTGTTTAGTTACTCTTTAATTTCCCTGTGCACTGGCCTGTACAGATGTACGTTTGACAACACAGATTCATGTATAAACAATTTTATATATTTAGCTGAATTTAATATATTCAGCACATTGTAAATACCAAACTGATAAAAACACAAGGACAACATATAGTATAAGCAGATTTATATTTCATTGATATTTAATATCCACCATATACACCCCCTGTCAAAAGTTGTAGGACTGGTTCTACTTTATTTGAATGAGACAGTGTCCTAAAACTTTTGACAGGGAGTGTATGTCCAGTCTGTGGCATTTATGAAAAATGTTAATTTAAATGGGGCAGTCTTGTATCTCATTGCACAGTAGCATTTAACTAACATTTCACAGCATGCTACAGCGCTGAAGCCTCTTCCAGGCACTAATTAACCTGCTGGTTCGGTGGTGACATCAGCCCATAGACTGTGAAATGAAAAAAGAAACCAAATAAATCATGAAAGCATGGAACAGTAAAAAGCCAGTGTCCTTTCAATGTAAAGTTAAATCCAAACCACTCTGTGTCTTCTTAAGAGACATTGAGGAACTGTGGCTAATTAGGTTTCTTATCATTAGTTTAATTATTAGAAGTGGGAGACAGTGCAGTGAGCCTGCTCATCACTATAGAGGAGCTCTAATTGTTCATCAGCTGTAAGGAGCGGATATCTTGATGGACAAGACCATCCAGCTGACAGTCACCCAGCCCAGAGTGATGCTCCACTGAAAGGAAAAGCAGCCAATGGGTCAAGGAGCTAATGGACCGAATACAAGCTGGTACTTTAGAGGGAGCTAGAAGAAAAACGAGGCGAAGCAAAGACGAGGTCACACTGCAGCGAGGTGAGCACTCAAGAGAGTTTGTAGCTTGTTGATACCGCCTCAGCACAGAAATAATTTATGTGACTTTCTCACAGAGCTCAGACAGGGCAGAGAGTCAAAGACACCTACAAAACAGAGACCTCAGTTAACTTAGACATCAGAATGAAAACTGGGACAATGTTGAACAGTGAACAGGAAAGTTCTGTGTGAGTGAAAACAGAATAAATCGATGCTTTCTGTAAAGGTGCTAACAATCCTGCTTTTGTTCAGGTGAAGCTACCATCACTGCTGCTGGGGAACTTGTGGAATCTAGATGTGACAATCCCCCTGTGTTGCTGTCTGTTACTTATTTTTAAATCCTCCGGTTAGTATGAATATTGTGTGACTCGTGTTTTTCAGCTTCAATTGACTTGTTTCCGTGGGAAGAGCAGCACACCTGTGTTCAATAAGACTGAGAGACAATCTAAGGAGGATCCTCATCAGCAGTATATTGAGGTTAACAGATGGTAACAGGCTACTGCTTGTCATAGTCTTTACAGGAGACCTTCAGCTTGTAGCAGGATGTTCTCAGTCTCTCAGCTCTTTTAGTGTTCTGCTACTTCTGTCTTACATTGAGAGTGATCACTTTTTTTGTACTAAACTGTGAATTCTGTTCCGCCTATCTCATGTCACTGAACTGAATTTCCATGCAAAATGTGTCATTAGATATGCTTTTTTAAACTTGTGTGTCCTTTCTCTTCTCTAAGGATTTCTGAATTGTCATTGACACATCCACATCTGTCCACAGCTGTACTCCATCATTTCTAATTTAACAGTGTCATCTGTCTCACAGGAGGCCATTGTTCTCCTTTCAAACACATTTACATTTCACATTAAACTTAAATCAGAGACAGAATGCATTCTTTCTCCTTCGTTCTTATTCATATTTCAGTGTGGTGTTTTAAATACTTAACTCAAAAAGTTAATTCCACATAGCCAGACATACCTCTACAGTGCTGTGTATGTGTTATACACACTTTTTGCATATTTCCTTGGAATTGATTCACTATTTGCATACACTACATTAATTGTGTTCAACAGACAAGTTTTAACATGTAATGATAAAACATACAGTGTAAATATTTAGTAGAAAGAAACGTGGATTACTTTTGCTATTGATGGCAATGTCACAACGGCTGTAGAAAAATTCACAATGGTGGCATGTTGTGTGGCTAATGTTAACATTAGTTTTTGACTGTATGTCCACCGGTCAGAGCTCTGTGAAAACTGCAATGCTGAGCGACAATCACAAATGGTGGAAACTTTGAGACTGTTTCGAAACCAATAAACAAGGACTGGATGTGGGTTCATGTGTTTTCAGGTCGCCTGTCATGCTTCTGCTTCAGCTAATGTTTACATGTTTTGTCTCCCTCCTGCTCTTTGTGCTCACATATACTTTATTTTAATACAGCCAAATCACAATAAAACTGTTCTCATTTACATAATTTTCTGTACCTGCTGACAACAGAATGAGTTTTAAATAGTGACCTAAAACAGCCCATTAAGACTGCATGTTAACCAGCAGTTACTTCCTAGCTACAGTGCTAAATCACTGATTCTACAAACTCAACATCATCAAACAGGCTCAACGTTTATGAGATAAAGACAACAGCTGTCATGTGAACTTAATTATATTGTCATGTTAAATGATCACTCAGAGAGAAGGTTAGAAGCAATTGAAAATCCTTGTCTTTCATGCACATCTGTGTCCACTGTGCTGTCAACTGTTTTGCCCTCTACTGTCAATCAGAGGCACAGAGAGAGTCTTCTTCCGGAGGTGTGCATGGACATCAGTCCTACAGAATTTAAAGCAACAAACACTGAAGCAACCCTATTTAAAATAGGGTTGTAACCAGAGGTTATGCATTCATGATATTATTAACTGTCTTTGCAGTATTTTGAGCTGAAAAAAAAGACGCACTGTAGGGACTTAAAGTAATTTGCTGAAAAGGGCAAAATATGGGACCTTCAAACTGCAAAGTAAGGATGCCAGATGATTTTAGTATTTTGTAAACAAGACTAAATATATCTTTCCCTGGGTTCATATGTGTGCAGAACATGGAGTAACAGAACTTTCACAATGTATGAATTTAGAGCAGGACTGTCTGCAGACTGATTATTAAAATGTTGTAAAATATTGCTGAACCAAAGAAGAACTGCGGGGACTTTCCCTGCTGATGCAGGCCTTAGGCATAATCCTTTCTGCTGCAGTTTGCCTGTCAGCTATATCTTTTTGCCAAAGCTGTTCCTCACAGAGGGTGTCACAGGGAAGAGGCATACGTCTACATGCTCTGACAGGCTGCACCTGGATGCTGACCACACTGCTGCTAGACAACCTGCCACTTTCACTTCAGCATCACATCGGCTGGAGAGATCAGGGTGGTACATTTATGTATGGTGAGGAAGAGTGAAGTGAACATAAAACATCTGAAATGACTGGCACATGACTGCCTCTGTTTAAGTTTGATTTTCCCAGTAAATTTCCACCAGCAGGATGAGCACCACAGTAACAGCGCTCTCTGTTAAACATGTACCATTTGACTGCACTCTGCTGTGGTTCAGTCCACTGCACAGCTCAGCTGCAGATCTTTATTGTGGTCACGTCCTGCTACAGGAACTGCGAAGATCCATCAGACCGGAGCTGGATCTTTACTTAGCCATTCTTAATGCACAATCAGTATTCATCCCAGTTGGACTGCTCATTTTCACTCCCTCTGTGTCTAAAGCTGCTCCCAAATTTAGATCAAAATGATATACGACACACATAACTCTGCACTATAACTAAATAAGTCGTTTAACAAAGTAGGGATGAAGCAGCAATTATATGGACAAATCTTCCAAAGAGTCTCAAGGACAAGCACTGAACAGAGACAGAGAAAGTCAATACTTCTACAAGCTGAACGCTCCGCTGTTGGCCACCAGGAGGCACCCGGGAGTCCATGAGCGTGAAACCAACCAAAAATGAATACAACAGTCTGTGGTGGGTACACAAGTTTCTGTCGCATAGATGCTCTATAAAGATTGCGTCCCAGCTACACATAGAAATAGTCAGATAACCACATCAAAGCTGTAGATAACTCCATAAGTACCATATTAGAAGTCCGTGATGTCACGTGGTTCCATGGTGTAATGGTTAGCACTCTGGACTCTGAATCCAGCGATCCGAGTTCAAATCTCGGTGGGACCTGCATTGTTTTTCAGCGTTAAGTCTTTATTTTCGATCTAATTATCCAGGGTTCCCACATTTATCACAGCTTCTTTAAAACAAATCATCATAAATTCTGAGTTATGGAAACATGTACCCCAGTTATACGATCCAAATAAGTCATTCAATTTTCTCTTAAAGCTTCAAAGGCTGCACTTCGACCAAAATATCTTCCTCAGGCAACTATCAAAGACTGGAAGGCCTTTCTTGTAGATGCAGTAATAAACTCATACCATAATCACCTTCAGGTCAGCAGGTAGCTGAGTAACATCTTTTAGATCGAAATGTTGCCTTTGAAGAGAAGGAAGACCTTAAAAATTTAATTACATATTTGTAGCCTCAAAGTGCGCAGACCTTTTTCTGACCAGTAAGCATTTTTTGTCTTGCACCTAGAACTTTTCTGTTTTAAGGCGCAGACCACAGTTATATGTAGTATAAGTATGATATACCGAACAACAATAAACTGTTGAAAAACACGCATAAGCACCAAAAAGCTGGGCAAACTAGTGCAGCTTGCATGGCCAGCTGGTGATGATCTCCTGCTAAGCTTATGAGCATTGATTTAAGATTTTGATTTTCTCATATATTTTTCTTATAATTAACTCAGAGTGGCTGATTTTTAGCCACCTAAAGAAAGAAAAATGTTTGCACCAGAGAAACAGCCTCATTAAGTGTTTAATTTTAAGAATTTTCTTTTTATTATTCTTCATGATGTATTAGTCAGTAAGCTCAAACATCCCGACTTTAGGAGAATTTAATTTTGACTTTTCAGGAAGGATACTAA
This sequence comes from Acanthochromis polyacanthus, assembly GCF_021347895.1. Classification (NCBI taxonomy): domain Eukaryota; kingdom Metazoa; phylum Chordata; class Actinopteri; family Pomacentridae; genus Acanthochromis; species Acanthochromis polyacanthus. Next base: position 12,275,282 of record NC_067120.1, on the reverse strand, counting down.
TAAAACTCACTCTAAGATTTACAATGCCTTTAACGACAGGCTGACATGTTTACATAAGACCGACCAAATTAAAGCTTCAAACTTTTGGCTGGATTTCAAAGCTCAGCAATAACCCAAAACACAAATGTTGCTGTTTTTCATTGCAGCACAGAAAATTTTGGTCTAGTAAAAATGACTTCTCTGAATTTCCCATGCAATGCGAAGTAATAGCAATAGTAGGGTCCACATTGCCTTTTTGAACTTTAGTTCCTTCATTCCTTTGGCAATTAACAATCTAGCTTTCACAAAAACTCACTGGTGTGCAGGTTGTTGCCACAGATGCTCTGTTTCCTCCTTTTTATAGCAGCAGTATTTCACTTACGCTACCGGTCAAATGTTTGGAGTCACCCAGACAATTTCATGTTTTCATGAAAACTCACACTTTTGTTCATGTGCTAACATAATTAACAAGGGTTTTATAATTATCATTAGCCTTTCAACACCATTAGCTAACACAATGTAGCATTAGAACACAGGAGTGATGGTTGCTGGAAATGTTCCTCTGTACCCCTATGGAGATATTCCATTAAAAATCTACTGTTTCCAGCTACAATAGTCATTTATTACGTTAACAATGCCTAGACTGCATTTCAGATTAATTTATTGCTGTATCGATTGAAAAAAGCTGCTTTCTTTCAAAAATAAGGACCTTTCTAAGCACTTTCTAAGTGACCCCAAACTTTTGAACGGCTGTGTACTGTCATCTTTAGATCCTCCGTGTTATTTTATGGGGAGTAACACATACAGACATTTACTGATCTGTTTCTAATCTAAAGCTCCTGAACTCATACTGAGCAATCCACTCTGATCAAAACATCTTGTGATGTCAGTGCTATGGATTAATGTTTCTGCAGAGGCAATATGCCTCCGCTGTCTCATCTTTTAGATATCAAGGAGTATAGAAGAAATAGAAGAAGATCATGGCTTCTTTCTTGATGATGAGCCTACCAGTAACAGCAAATGAGATCTTTGGCTACGCAGCAAAATAATTATTTTGTCATTGTGAATAATGGATGAGAAGGAAGCTACATTTAAATGTGGCTGCTGTCCAAGATGAACCTGTTTCACCACACAAATACAATTCAAACTGATTTGGGTGGGCAAACATTTTAAAAATCCAAACAAATATTTCCTCAAGACTCCAAGATGTCGACAAAATATGTCAGTTAAATTAGCTAAAGTCAAAGTCCAACCATCATGTAGTATACTGAGGCAAGGGGGTTAAGCATGTGATATATAATATCCTCAGACAGTGTGGGAAAAATTAACATTTCTAAATTTCTTTCTCTGTTGGAGTTGCCTTCCCTGTATCAGGCCCTCAGGCTTTTAAAAGTTTTTTATTGATTTATTTTCAGGACAGCACTGTCATGATATATGTGGAGAACTCTGATGAAACAGCCATTAAAACTGGATGGAAGTGAGCAAGTTTGCTGTTGAGGCGTTTCAGTAAAATACTACAAATTGGATTCACGTGTCATTGTTGTGTCTGAATCCTGATTTTATTATTAAATAAAACAAAGTTCTTTAAATGTCTGTATTCAGTAAAACCAATTGAACAGTTGTTCTTTTATAACTACACAATAAGTTCCACTCTAAACTGCAGAGAAATAACAAATTGTATAGGCTAGTATAAGTTTTAATTTTTCAGTATTTGGACCTGCATGTACTGAGAAACCTGAGCACCTTTGCTTCACTTTAAATGGCTGTCAATGTGAAATATCAGGCAGCATCTCTGTGTGATGAAAGCCTTACAGGAAGGCAGGCGATGGTTTTTGTTTCTGTGCCGACATCCTGCGCTGCAGTAAGCGACTTCCAGTCTGTGTGTGATTCAATCTCTCAGAGACAAATGAAAACTCAGCCACTGTCTGCTGCCGCTGAGCACGCAATCCACTTTGAGCATTCAAGCTGTTATTCACATTCTCCCTGCAGATTCATTTCTCCCCTTTTCTATCCAAATACAGCTGCTTCAATCAAATTGGACAAAGGGAGCAATCCAACATGTGATAGGATTATTCAAATATTTGTTCCGCTCCACCTGTCTTACATCTTATCTTTTTATTTGTTTTCAACCTTTTATGTAAAGGTAACACCATGTTGAACATTTTTTATTTCATAGCTGTCATAGTGTGTTTTACCACAAACTGCAGCATCAGTATAGTGCTGCTATCATTGTCATTCAGACATTTACAATCAAAGATGACGCAGCAAGATAAATGAAAATGGAGTCCATCCAAAGCAGCCTGCGATCTTCTAGCATTAAGATATGCTCATTCGTAAATTTCCACAGAACTGTATGTCTTGACAATCACCACACAAGGGCAGTAGAGGGCAGGACAATAGGCCATGTTGTCTGAGCTCTCAGGTCCTGTCAGTTCTCTGCATCACTTCAGTCTTTCCAAGCATGAGACCTTCTGAAAGTCTGTATCGACTGTGGTTGCGGATAGAAAAGTTGATTCTCTGGAGCCATCTTAAACTAATTATGTTAATTTATGATCTGCACCCACTTCAGGTCAGTTTAGCTGAAAGTTTTTCCGACACTGGCTGACTAAGTATAAAAATACTTGGACTATCAAGTATTCTACCACGTCCTAGTTTAGCTCAGTGTAAAGTCAGTGATAGTGGAGTGATTTCACAATTCTGCAGCACCAAACTTGGGTGCAAGTGTATGTAGAATTTAGATATTTGTTATTCTTTTGTGTCTTCAAGGTGGATTTTGATTTGCAGCCAAGTGACCTCAACTACCCACAGCAGGTAAGTTAATAGTCAGTGTTGGCAGAGAGGTGTTTTCACACACAGATTAGATATTTGATCATAAACAAACACAATTTATGCTTTGTTGACAGTGGAGACAGAAAATGTGCTTTTGTTATCAAGCAGGGTCTTAAATTTGGTGATGTTTTAGTTTATGGTCACAAGGGGCTGGAGCTAAAAAAGACAGACGCCCCTGTTCGCCCATACTCACAGCCAGTTTGGAATCGCACATTAACATTGCATGATGCTGAATTTGTGTCTTTTGGACTGCGGGAGGAGAAAACCCACACAGGAAGAGGAAGAAGACACAAACTCTACACAGAAAGATCTGAGCTGACCAGGTGGGTTGAACTCATTTGGTTGTTACTGCATCATCGGTGCCAAAATACATGGTGGGTGTTTTGTAGGCCAAATACATTATTTAGACTTAGTAGATTTAAGTGTAGCTAATTTTAGACCCCGCAGAAAAAAGGCTTTTTATTCCTGTCAGCATGCTGCATTGTGGTGTTAAAATGAAACACACTCAGTTGCCTATATATCAGGTAAATAAAACTGTCTGATACAACAGGTGTGCTACAAATCCCAGCTTCCTGGATGCTGTAATGCCCATAGAGAGCTGCTGGTTTAGGGTTGGGATCATTTTTTTTAAAGGGACGCAACTTCCGGTGCTGTGGAACTTCTGACTTCTAATATTTTACCCAGCCTGTTGAAATCAATGAAGCTCGTCCTGAGCTTTGAAATGTCAGACAGCAATGACAACATCTGATCTTGCCCCATCCTGTGCAGTTAAGTCGCACATGCTCCGCCAAATGTTTGCCCACAGCTCAGACGCGCTTCTTCGCTCACAGCTGCCAGCAGTGTCACCAGTGACGTAGGTGAGGGTTGTAATGAGTCACGTGGGCCGCGCAGGTCTGAATAAAGCGCTGCTGTGGACTCCACCGTCTATTCGGATCTGTCCAACCCACTGTGAATTATTGCTGTTTTTCTTGTTGTTGTTTTTTATGGTAACAATTTTAGATTGAAGCCGAAAATAAAATATATATATTTCTACCGCCGAACCAAAACACTGAGGATTAAATATTTATTCTCTGAGTTGTATTTCGACGTGCACTCATATTCGACAGATCACCTTTCAGTCGTCGTGATGTGAGTAGATTCTTTCTTTTATTGGGGATAATAACAAACAACGCTAGCGTTTCTTTTAATTAGATCGTTGTTGTGTTATTTTTGTATGTATTCCAATTCTGGGATTTCGTTTGTGATGATGTCTGATTGCGATCGCTTGAATTATTATTTTAATTTTAGATTGTTTTTTTCGGTAAATATGTTAGATTAATGTGCTTGGGAAGGGTAATTTAATGCTCTATGGTGTGCATCGCTGCCTGTGTGTGATTTGCTGTATATCCAGTTCGCCCATTGGTTACAATGAAGTCATATGGAGGCTTATTTCATTGCATCCCGTATAGATGCTCCATAAGATGGCTTCTTCTGTTGTGGCCATATGAGGAATACCCCTCTGTTATTGTGGCCGCTCTGGTCAGTGATTTATTTATTTATTTATTTATTTGGCTTGCAATTCACCAGATTCTCCCTCTGCACGTGATGCAAGCTTTGCAGGCTTATCACCACGCGCTCTTTAGAATTTTCTTCTGTTTCCAGCTGCACCTCAGAGTATTTTCTCCCTCATCTTTCTGCTCTGTTTATCCTGGGCGTGAGTGGTTTCCTCATCAGGCAGCCAGGGTTCCCCCCCTGTCAGACATAAGGAACACAAATGGCTGAGGGTTGTCTTCACGGTGCTAAGAGGGAGCAGATGCTGAGTGAAATGTTGTGGTGGTTCCTTCTTGGATCAGGCTGCCCATCCTCCCTGGCCCCCTGCTGCTAACACAGCCCTGTAATCCCTGCACAGCCTGGGACTGACCAGCCAGCAGCCTGCCTCTGTCTCTGGGGCCGTAATTACAACAACACTGGGATACTCAGAGCAAAAGTCACAGCACAAAGCCTGTTTCACGGCAAAGCGGATCGATTTTTAAGGGTTCTGTGTCAAATCTGGGGGGAAAAAACAAAATGTTCCTGACACGAAACATCAAAAGATGCCGTACACAACCAATTATACTGTTTCAAATGAAAAACATCCAACTTCAGCCTTAATGGGATTCTGATCGCCATTTAGAAATATTTCCTTCTGTTGTAAAGCAAAAACATGTTGAATATTTGTTGTTTTGAGCCTATTTCACCTGTACACCCACTGAAAGTTTATTTTTTACAAACTGCTGCTGGGATAACTGTTAAAAAGTAAGTGTAACAGTTCAGTAGCTTAAATCACAACGTCATAGATCTGAAATACTTCAAGTAAGAATCAGTGTTTAAAGTGGTGCTTGCAACATTCAGAAATGTAAATGTACAGCAGTGATGCAAACTGCATAAGACATCTCAGAGTGTGTTAAATGAAGCTCTGGGAGAAGAGGATGCAGAAGATGTGATGTGCTCAGACAGTGTGGGAAAATTTTTCAGTTTGCATCTCTATTTCAAGGGAAATTGCACTAAATCTTGGGAAAGCTGTGGCTCAAGTGGTTCACAAATTACTGTGAAGCTGATGGTTTGGTGTGAGTCATTAAAACAGTAGTGGATGTGAATAGGGAAGTCGGTTCTTAGCTGACAAGAAGAGGAAATCCGCCATGTCCTTATTTGTGCTGTTATGATGGAAAAAAAACGGTGGTGAATGAAAAGATTGCAGTTTCTGGGGAGACCATGAGTCACTGACTTGCCGGGCCTGAGGTAACACAGGACTGCCTGCAATAAGTGACACAATCAGAAGATGTTTGGAAATGATATTGAAATAAAATACCATGTCTGATCGAGTTATTTATAGTTTTGTTTGTCGCCAAAGCAGGTCTCAAGGGATTTTTAGAAAACAAGTCTCTCTAGATTGATGGACTGAATGAAATACTGCGCAACACAAAGTACATTACAGCAGAAGGCTAATAATGTTCTCTAATCTAGCACAGTCCACCCAGCACTGTGATGGAAATTACAGAAAACATTTCTAGGAAAACACAGAACAGGTCTGTTCACTTAAAGGTGAGATGAGTGCCTTCCAATTTCCAGATCAAAACAAAGACAGCATGATCAATTAGAATGACCTAAACAGACCCTAACTATTATTATGGATGTATTGATACCTCCTAATATTTAAAACATGCATCTCAGAGATCTATTTTAGTTGACTAGTCTTCACTGTTCTGCATCAGAGGCAGAAATATTCAGTCCTCAATTATCTGTTCAGTTTTATGTTGTTGCTATGGAGAGGATTAGATATAATTTTAGGCCTGCGCTTCCTGTCGAGGGGGAGGAATAGACGCAGTGGATGTCAGGGTAGTTGGAACTGGAGATTACATCTATATTTAATCCTGAACCTTCGAAGTATTACACGACACATCTGTCATGCTATCAGCTGCATATTTGGAAGCATTCATGCGGTAACTCCTGAGAGCAGGTATTTTAGAGACTGGCTCAAAGGTTGTGTCGGATTAAAGAAGAGGCTGACCAGCGGAGTAGAATAACTTGGGTCTGTATCATTAGATGACAGTGATTGTAAACATGTATTATTGAGGATTTTTGTCTCCCTACATTTTGTATTTACTAGTTTCTCCATCATGCACAGCTTTTATAGTGATGATGCAAAGTTAGGCAACCTTTAGCAAACTGTTTGAATAGTGTAGTGCTCCAAATAATGCTTGATCATCCTGTGTCTGTGGAGGACAGCCGTGTGATGTTTGCAGACATTTTCCGATATCAGAAAAACATGAAATTATATATATATATATATATATATATATATATATATATATATATATATATATATATATATATATATATATAATATCTAATACAGAAAAAATGGGCCATCATATATATCTTCTTTCATAGGCAAATGAGATTAGAAAATGAAAGATTTTACATTATAATGCTTTGGTGCCACTTGTCAAACAGGTACACTTGTGAAATCTAATGTAGTCCAATGCAACTGCTCTTCTATGAATTCTGTTTTCAGAATTTTAAGCATCAAAATGGTGGTAATTCTGTCTTGTGTTTATTGTTGAGATCATAATGGACATGTAAAAATATTCCCTTTATTTTGCCCCTCTCATGTTTCTTAATGACGTTGACACTTATATGTAATACAGTCCAGTGCACCACCACCATTGTAACGCTCTAAGGCTTCAATGATGAATGGAAAACACATTATCCCCTTTTTGGTATCAAGAAAAACTGAAAGCGCAAAAGCTTTAAAAAATAGAATTTCTGGCAGAGCTGTTTTGTTGGACAGCATTATATTTCAAATCCGTATCTAATAAAATGGCTGGTGAGTGTAGAACCAGTGCACTAAAATGTAAATGATGCTAGAACGTATAGGACAATTTGTGAAAGTCATAATGAGTCATATTCTGGATCTTGACTGTACGGCTCATGTTACTTTATGCATCATTTTCGAGAACCTGAGTGAAAATTAGAATTACTGTAATGAATATTTACATGTTTTGCAGTTTCAATATTGACAATGGTTTCCTGTGGTGAGGGATTTCAGAAAAATCTGAAAACTTTTTTACTGCTTGCCTTGCTGAGTCATCAGTCATACCCAAAAGGCTCCTCTGTCGAGCACAAATAACTTCCTTCAAAACAGCGTTCAGCTGCAAAGGGAACATAAGACATAAACAAATGTAGATTAAAAGACTGAGAGGCTATGAACAACCCTGTGAGGATGAGTCACGATTAGCTCCTACCGATGTGCAGAGCAAACAAGCTTATGAAACAGTGAATGTATTGACCTGAATTTTGTTGGTAAATATTTTTAGGATTTCTAGCCAATTGAGAAATCAGTCAAATAGAAATCAATCAAATCGATCTCTGACTCTCTGACTCCGACTCTTCCTCACCCCTCAGCACTACTGCTGAAATGATGCTGGCTTCCATAGATTATCTTTATTTTTCCATGTTCTTGTGTTAGCGGTCAGTTTCACACACTAAGCCTGTAAGCGGCGCTTGGCTGTCTGTCCCATCACACAGCCACAGCGAGCAACAACGTGCAGCTTCAAAGCCAAAGTCCTAAGTAGGTGAGATATGGTCGGGCTTCGTGTGTGCCATGTTTCCTAACAGTGACACATCCAGCGTAGCGGAGGGGGATAACTTCAGGCTAACTCCCACATATACCAGCGGGGGAAATATTAGGCATCTGTTTATCAGTTTGCTAGTGAGTGTGGAGCAACTGCTGAGAGAGCTAAAGCAGGCTCTTCAGCTGAAGCACAATAAGCTGGCCCAGTGCTGAGAGGGCTTCCAGGGCTCCATGCTTTGTGATAAAGCCATAACAAGCTGATTCACAGGCGCTCCCTGTACCCCTTTCCTTTTTTCGTGATGTTGTTGAGCCCAGAATAAACGCTGTCTGAATAATACCTCCCTAAAAGCTCAGTATGCTGCACTACAATGCCCTACCCTCTCTTCATTTCCGAATGCAGTTATAGTTCTGTTTTTTTTTCTCCTTACTTTCCACACATGCTTTTTTCTTTCTTTCTTTCTCTACGGAGGCATGTTTTTTATTTTACATAATCAGTCATGGCACATAGCAAGGTCAGTGGTCTGGAGCCCTCCTATATTCCTTGTTGAAATATTGTGTTTTTGTAGGCAGGAATGCATGTTGAATGTTTCCAGATGGCCTCATTACATGTTGTTATTTCTTCAGCGTAATATGTATTTATAATGTAGGTGAAGGATGTGTTTTTCTTGCTGTGCTTTATCTCTATGTACTTGTTTCGTGCAACAATTGGAGCACCAGCACAGCTAATACAGTGCGCTTAAAGAGGGAATTTAAGGGTGGCGCAGTTTTAGCCAACCGTGGCTGCTCAGCCGGGCTGTTTCCTCATGGCAAAAGCCCATTTTCCACTCATTTTAAGCTAGAGTACATTTTTCAGTATGATTATAAATGTATAAAGAATAATCCCCCTTCTTACACCCTCCCTCCTCTCTGCTCTCCAGTCCACAGTGTGGGAATGGGAAATGATGGAGGATAAAGGGCCTCGTGTAGCCGACTACTTCGTGGTTGCTGGCCTCACCGACTCATCCAAGCCTCTGGAGGAGGATCTGCACTTTGATGACGCCGGTCCCAAATCTGTGAAGCCCAAAGCTCCCATTACCGATGTCGCCGTAGTGATCCGCTCCCTGGGTGAAGAGGTACCCCCAGGGTTCACCTGTGTGGAGAGCACCCCTTCAGGCCTCTCCGCAGAGCTCAATGGAGCCAGCCTCAGGGGCCCACAGATCTTCTTGTGCTTCAAGCGAGGCCGAGATAAGCCTCCACTCACAGATCTTGGGTAAGAAGTAATCCTCACTCGCTGACCCTTTACTCACCCAGCACCACTAATCACTGCTCCGCCTAGGGTCACTGTAATCTGCTTTTATACATATCCTCTAGTCGCTCATCTCTTCAATGCATGTTTTATCAAAGCTCTCCCCATTTCAAAAGCACTGTGTAAAAAGTCGACCTGTCACCGCTTTGTGTTTCAGCGTTCTGTACGAGTGGAAGGAGAAGCTAAAGCCTGGATGTCACATTGTCCAGACCACGCCCTCAGGTCGACCTGCCAACATCAGCAGCTCATCCTCCCAACGCATCTACATCACCTACCGCCGCGCTCCAAAGAGTCAGCCACACACTTCACTGGCCGTCACCGATGTCTGCATCATCATTCCTGGGAAGGGGGAGGTGCCTCCTCACACCTTCTGCAAGGTGGACAAGAACCTCAACAGCAGCATGGTGGGTCAGAGCTCCAAGACTGTTCACATTTGTCTAGTGTGTATGCAAATAATCCAGGTTTTCACTGATCTGTGATTTCTTTCTTCACATTCCAGTGGGGATCCTCAGTCTACCTTTGTTATAAGAAGTCTCTGGCTAAAGCAAATGCAGTTGCATATAAAGCAGGTAAACTATTGTGTAGATGTCTGTCAGTATTCATAAGTATCCTTAAGAAGATAGTGTTTGACTCAATGTTGTGTGCATTTGTGTCTAGGTCTGTTGTGTCGGTACCCTGAAGAGGACTACGAGTCCTTCCCACTGCCTGAGTCAGTGCCTATGTTCTGCCTGCCCATGGGGGCCATGATCGAGTGCTGGCCTGCACACACCAAACACTCCCTGCCTGTTTTTTCCACATTTGTACTAACCGGGGCCTCTGGAGAAAAGGTAGAACCACCTACTTTCACTGGTGTTACCTTGTACCATGTTGTATTTCTTTTTTTTACTATCTTTTACTCCTACTGTACTTTTGTCACATACGAAACACAGAATTACAAACTTGCATACTGATATTGCCAAGAAAACCATTTCTCCCTTCAGTCATTTACAACATCTTAAATGAAGGACTTCCCCCAGAATTCGCATCAATTTTTTGCCCCTTAAAACACAAATTCTCCCTTAATTGCTTCATTTCAGCCAGCCTCTCCGTCTTCATCTCGCCGTCCGTCTCTCACTGTGCATTAGGATCCCTTATGGATTAGTCTGTTGATGAACCACAGTAGTATTTCTAAGAATACCAGACAATCTTAATCAACTTCTAAACTCTGACTGGAATCAACAATGGTCTGAAGGCTATCCATGGAATACTAAAAGGCTGTTAGCCTTTGAAAGCAATGCAGCATAAAAGATTTTTTTTTTTTTGCAGCTCATCTTTTGAATAATGGATGGCTCATGCGCCACTTGGGCTTGTGCGCACGTTCTAAATGCTGAATGCCTCAGTGCTTATTCGTTCTTCCCTGCAACCTCTAGTCTCCAGGCTAGTCTCCTTTCTCTGCATGCCTGGAATGATTTGTTTATTTATTTGGGAGAAAGAACTTCAAAAGGCTGAGCATTATTTATGAGATTTATTATGATAAACTCTCCGGTGATGCTGCTGCAGCGTCTTACCTGATTGTGTTCTTTCAAAGAACCTCTTCCCACTTTGTGGCTTGTCTTTGTTGAGTTTGCATCAGGATGTTAATACGTATGTGCATCCTTGAGCATGTATTGGATGTTCTTTGTGCTGATTGTCACACTCACACTGTGATCTCTTTCTGTGAAGGTGTACGGAGCAGCTATCCAGTTCTATGAGCCTTACTCGGAGGAGAAACTGTCGGAGCGTCAGCGCTCCCAGCTTGGCCTGCCAAGCTCTGATTTTGGACCTGATGGGACCAGAAATGTTTACAGCAACAAGAGCATCTGCTTACTCTCCCACTGGCCCTTCTTCCAGTCCTTCAGGAGCTTTCTCACTTTCCTCTACCGATATTCCATCTCTGGACCACATGCCGTGCCTATTGAAAAGTTAGCAAATTTTACAGTTTTTGTCCTTTTGTTAAAGTTTATCAGAAACACCTGAATATTTTAAATAGAAATGTATGTCCTGACCTCTTTATTAACATATTTTTTTCTTTTACTCACAGGCACATCTCTCACTTCATGCAAAATGTGCCATTTCCCTCCACTCAGAGGCCGCGCATCCTCGTGCAGGTGAGCCGAACATTTGATGAGCGCAGAAATGACTTCCATTCTGTACAGCTGCTTCATTTGATTTGACATGAATGCCTTTTAAAAACGCAGTAGCACAAACTAAATCATCCACCCACTGACGCACAAACCCACTAATACTCTTCTGTTTGTCTTCCACAGCTGTCGCCACATGACAGCCTGATACTGAGCCAACCTGTGTCCTCTCCGCTGCCTCTCAGGTAGAGAAACATCAATAAATCGCGACATTATATCATGACAGCACCCTGTACTTGCAGCTAGTCTGTTACCACCAGGTTTCATTTGTGTGTGTGTGTGTGTTTGTGTGTGTGTGTGTGTGTGTGTGTGTTTGTGCGGCAGCGGTGGAAGCCTCTCCACGTTACTACTGAATCTGGGACCCAAAAATGCAGCCACTCTGCTGGTGCTGGCTGTCACAGAGCACAAGATCCTGGTTCATTCCCTGCGTCCAGCTGTGCTCACCAGTGTTACTGAAGCCCTTGTGTCTGTAAGTCTTATGATCTTTTTAGCCTTCTCCACTTTTGTGGGTAAAGCAGGGTGGTCTTTAACGTGATTGAAAGTTCAGTGGTGGATGAAGCAGGGCTGCAGCTTCCATGAATTACCTGTAATCACATCAAAGGAGACCTGCTGTGGGATTGTGGCTCAATAACTTTTCTTTCTGAAAAACGTTCTTCAAAGAATGAAATCCTCAAATAAGAGCAGGCAATAAGAACAATGCAAAAACTGAAAATCTTACCAAGTTTATGTCTTGTTTTTAGTCAAAATGTCTCATCCCACTTGATTTAAGATAAAATCACTTAACAAGTGACTTTTTCAGCAAGATGGAAGGACTTGTTTTAATCCCCGTGTCATCCTGCGGGTCAAAATTGACCCGTTTTAAAGTTAGAAAATGTGGAAAATATTTATTTTCACAGTGAAACTTCTGATTTCCACATTTTTGGGAAATCACTGAAAATTTTTTGGTGGAAAAAAAAATGTTTAAGAACATTCACAAAAAAATCAACCAAAATCCAGCGAATTTTGCTGGTTTTGGTTGATTTTTTTATTTATTTTTTGAATGTTCTGAAGAGAATATCAGAAGTTTTACTGATATATATATATATATATATAATCACTTTAGATATTATTAGGATTTTTTGGAAGATTTTTACTCAGTTTTTAAAAATATTTCCAAGAATTTTCTTGCCAGATTTGGAGGATTTTTTAAAATAGGACTTCTTAGGGAAACTTTTAATTAATTATTGGAATTTTCTTCCTGAAGGTTTTGCAAATTTTCATAAATTTGGGGAATATTTTTGCTGATTTTTTGTGGTTTTTTTCAGATAAGGAAACAATATTTTTTGGTACCCGTAAATGAGGACAAGAAGAGGTTTAATACATGTCAAATTAGGAGGCTACATGAAAGCAAAAATCTATTTTTTTTTAGCATGTCTGGCTTATTTTAAGACACCTAAGCTTGACAATCCTGGTAAAATATAGCTTAACATAAATTTTCCCAGCTAATAAGATCTCAATATTCTAAATGTATCTTATTTCAAGAAAGCATTCCAAGCCATTTTTCACTTGTTCTATTGGCAGATTTTTTTTTTCACTTATTTCAAGGTAAAAATTCCTTGAAATAAGTTTGTTTTTCTTGTTTTGAGAGGGGCATTTTTTCCAGTGAAAGACTACAGACTAACTCAATGTTTAAACCTCATCTTATGTCCATGTGATGTATCTATTGATAATATTGATACATTGTACCGATTGGTGTGTGTCTTCGCTTTCAGATGATCTTTCCCTTCCACTGGCCGTGTCCTTACATCCCTCTGTGCCCGTTGGCCCTGGCAGATGTTCTCAGTGCTCCGTGTCCTTTCATCGTTGGTGTAGACTCCAGATACTTTGACCTCTACGTGCCCCCGGCTGACATCAGCTGTGTGGATCTGGACACAAACACCATCTCCCAGTAAGTGACCTCTGACCCCAGCCAGCCTGTGATAGATGTCCACCTTCAACTTGTAAGACATCCAGCAAAACAATCAATTGTTCCACAGTCCAGGTTTTCATTAGTCCAGTCTGAAAGTTATTGCTATCTGTCAGTGAGAGCCCCTCTTATGTAATGATAGTTGGAATGTGAAATGTTCTTACTGTACACAAAAGCACATTTGTTCACTGCTGGTCTCTCACATCAATCCAAAAGCTGTTTTGTGAAAAGATTAAGCTGTCAGTGCTGATGTCAGTGAATCTGCCTCCCTTCTTGTGTCTTTTTGAAATGTTTCTCGACTGTCCTCCCTCGTAATGAAAACCATATGGTGTGCTTTCAGAAAAGACGACAAGAAGGCTTTAACGTGGAAAATCTTGCCCAGGAGGGCCTGCAAGCATCTCCTGAATACCCTGAATAAGCTCCATCAGCAGCTCACTGAGGGTGAGTCCGGTTTGATGCTGTCATCCTTTAAGTGGTTTCATGAATAATTTAGGTTGAGTCTGTTGTTGAGTCAGCTTGCACTGTCAACTTTACAGGAAAGCTCAGAGGATGTTACACAAAAACAACTTGTGATTCTTAGTACATCTTGTGGAGAACGTGTCATTTACGGTATACACACTTCTCCTCACTCTGCCTCCAATACTTCTTCAATTTGACATTTACCCAGATATTCCCAGAACTACTTTTGCCTCTTACTCAGGTTTCAATATGTCATGTGGCTGAACAGATGAAGATTTATTGTGGTAAAACCCAGACAATGGATTTCTTTCTTTGTGACGCTTGAACGTCAATATAAAACTAATTCTGGCCTGGAAAGTAGCTGTTTGATTGTGACAGGTTAACCTTCACCTTTTATGTTTTGTGCTGGAAATGTAACAACAGAGCATCAAGTGGTCTATTTTTGACCAGTTTTAACAGCATTTTCGTATTTTGGTTCTATTGATTGGTTGGTCATTTGGTCTCTCCACCGCTTTGATCCAGACGGAAATATCTCAAGAACTATTGATCAGATTGCTGAGAAAATGTGTACAGGCTTTTACTGTCTTCTGAAAATTACTTTTAATGGTTTTGGTGACCCCTAGTTTCTCCTCTTTCAAAGTGCTGTGTCTAAGTCTTTTTAAGTGCACACATCATTGTCGGAAAAGTGCTAATAATTTCACTGCAAGAGCAGAAAAAGCACTTCTGTATTGATATTCATTGTGGTATTTGACTTAATTGTGCTGTATCATCATTTTGCTGTGCATTTAAATGTAATATTAACTACCAGATTAAACAGCTTTTCTCTCTGTCTTTCTATTTATTGATAAACTGTTGCAGTTTTTAATAACCAACTCTTTGTTGTCAACTTGTTTATGCGCCTATGGACTCTAAATCATGCACCTTTTTGTCCTCTCAGGGGGTCAGTTAAACCGTGAAGATGTGCAGATGGACCACACAGTGACTGACTGTGAGCTTAATGGTGGAAAAAGCCTCCACACTCTGGAGCTGGAGATCCAGGAGGCCTTCCTGCGGTTCATGGCCGCTATCCTACGAGGCTACCGCTCCTATCTGCAGCCCATCACCCAAGCTCCATCTGAGAAGACCACCGATGCCAACTCCCTCTTTGACCTCCAAGGTATGTTTTACACCTCATATACTTTACTCTTTATAATCACAAACCATGCTGACAAGCCAGCGTTTCCCTGCCCCTGGGATTCAGCACTGTTGTAGGTTAGGAGGTTATGGACTGAGAACTGCTGCATCAAACTTTGCCCTAAATCGCTGCTGTAATGACTCTGGTGATTTAACTTAAGCCTCAGTGGAAATTAGGCTCCGAGAAGCCTCCATGAATAATAGCACAATGTCCCAGCACATCTGTGTGCTCTTATGCAAGCAGAGCAAGGGAGAACAACTTGTTTCATAATACAGTATTTTATTTCCTGTAAATGCTGGTTAAGTCTGCATCTTAAGCCCATAAATACCCTTCCGCGGCTTTAGAAGTAAATCTCTGAAGTTATAGCCACGACACTGGTATCAATGCCCACTTTTCAGCTTTGTCACTGAATAATGTGTTTTGCTTCATAGGCTTCCTGAAGAGCAGAGACCGCTCCAATCAGAGGTTTTACTCCCTCATGACCAAGACTCAAATGTTCAGTCGTTTCATAGAGGAGTGCTCCTTTGTCAGCGATAAAGACGCCAGCTTGGCTTTCTTTGATGAGTGCGTTGATAAGGTGAGATTTGCAGCTAATCTTTATTATGGATTTCAGTGTCACAGACAGTTCATCATGATCAGTCTGCAGTGTAGGAACAAATTCTCCGTGAATAATATTTAGTCTGGCCTCCGCCCTTTTGCAGATAAAGATTAATCGCATGCTGTCCTCCCAATTAAAATCTTATTGTGGCCTTTATTTAATTTGAAGGAGTTAATAAGTAAGGTAACACAAACTAATAGAAATAAACAAAAGATAATTAAAACACTGCCATATCCCTTGAGCCTCTTATTAACATCAGCTTTAAGCTTTTCTCAGCTATAATTTCTAACTGTGTTCTTTCCCGCTTTTAAAAAAATGTGCTGTTCTCTCATTTTCTGCCTTTAATCTTCTATTTCTGCTCCTTTTTTTCTGCCATCATGGCTCCTGCCTGTTAGTTATTCACCACTGGAGGCAAGGTAAGCTGCTAGAATTTGTGTTGTTGATTAAACCGTCTTTGTTTTTGAGGATAAATGATTTTTACCCAATTTTAGTGGGGGTTTCCATCGTGTATATTTGATTAAATCAAAGTGAGACTGTGAAGATGTGCATTAACTGTCAGAAATCTGCATTAGTCAACTGGGTGTCCTCAAAACGAAATGAGAACTGCTCGGCTCTCTTTCTTCCAAACCTGAGAAAATGCGTTAATTATATTTTCTTGCCAATTGCTGACATTCCTCTGTGTTTTCCTGACTTTCCTCTATGAAATATAATAATGCTAGGAAAGCAAAAGCAAGTTTGCTGAAATCCTGTTTGATGTGGGAAGTTGTGCTCATTGTTAGTTTGTCCTAATTATTTGCAGATTTGACAGTTTTCATGGCACAACATGCCCACATGTTTTGTTACACACACACAAAAAAATGACAAAACATCCGCCTCTGCTCCAAAATGTCTATCTCTGTCTCTCTGTTCTTGCAAACTTGTGCAATCAGGAAGTCACACATACATCCTGCAAGAACAGTTAGAACTCCTGTATTGATGGTCATTGCGGTTTTTATTGAGAAGTGGAAGCGTTGGTTCATTCAGCGTCAGTGCTGCTGAGGTTGACAACAACTGCGTGATTGAGAAAGACCTCTCGGGTGTAAGAGGAAGGGCAACAAGCGGAGAAACACTGAGCAGAATTGAAGCGAGGGCAGTCAGGTCAGTTGACTGAATCATCCACTCAACTGAGTGGAACAAACCCTGTAATGCAGCACCACTGGGGAACTATTCAACTACTGCCATAATATTAGCGTTTTTGTGAAACTCATGCCGGAGATAAGCTGGTAATCGATTCAGATAAGCCAAGTGGCTGCGCATCAGCATAGCAGGCTTTTTATGATCTCCCAGACAGCTATTTGGTGCTGATCTTCTCCAAAAAGGAATGTGTGCTGTTGCTTTGGTACTTTGTGTTGCTGTCAGACAGGCTGTGGGGCTTTGTACACTTAAATCCAAACAGCAGATCAGTCAGTTAAGAGCTGAAACAAATGTGGCAGTTTAGTATCAAGTAGCGCTGCCAGAGCGCTACATTTAAATAGTTTCATGTCCCTAGAGCAACATGGCATCAATTTTGTCCAGGTCACTGCAGCTGAGATTAATTTATTCTTGGAGGATTCAAAGGATCGAGACTGTGCCTTAGCAGTGCCCTTTAGATAAATGGAATTGGGGCAGAGGCCGTATTTCTCATGTACGAGTGCATGAGCTCATTACAGACATCTGTTTGTCGTCACTGATGCTCATACTAGATCAGATCTGAGGGTCCACACAGTGTCAGACGCTGTGAGCCTCCAGGCAGGATTAGCACCCATAGATTTGTGTTTAACCTAAAAAGAAAAAAGAAAAACAACCATGATTGTGTGTGTCTCTTGCAAACCAGATGGACAGCGAGCGGCCAGAGGACACCAGACTGATCGAACTGGATGAATCCCACCGCAGTGAGCACACGGTGTACATCAACCCTCCAGAGCTGCCTCCTCTACCGCTGGGAGAAGAGCATCCTCTGTGCTATAGGTACCACACTGATCTCTAAATCACACATACCAGACAGACTGTCTCTCTCTTTTTTTTTATTCAGTCTTACACCGGTGCACACAAATGCTGCTCCCAAAGGACAGACTGAGTGTAAATTGCTTCTGTTGTTAAAGACTTTGTCACAGCTGCAGGGCTTTGTGATTACTTTGAGCTGGAACACATTGCTTTCGGATTCTTATGCCTGTGCTCAAGCTTGAGGCGTGTCAGAGCCAAGTTACCGTGCATGTCGCTTGGCTTGCCAGTGTTTATGTGGGATTGATGTCTATTTCAGTTTATGTCGTGATATATGAGAGGCGGTATGCATCTTTCTGCAGCTACTCTGGGTTTCCTGTGCTGAATGCCGAGCTCCTGGAGCCGCTGGAGGGACCAAATCCTTCCTCAGCTGGCGTCGCCTCACGTCACAGCAGCCCAGCCAGTCCTACCGCCATCTTTAGACGCTCTAAGCAGGTCAGTCATATGAGTAGTGAAGCTTAGAAATGCCATTACTGTTTACTTATGTGATATAGCTGAATGAGGACCTGTTGTTATAGCAACAGAATACAAACCGATCAGCGACAACATTATGACCGCTGACAGGTGAAGTGAATAACATCGATCATCCTTAAGTCCTGACATTAAACCCTCCTGTTGTCGTGTTCAAATTGACCCGTTTTAAAGTTTGAAATTGTGGGGGGAAAAAATGTTTTCACAGTGAAACTTCTGATGTCCACATTTTTAACATTTTTGGGAATTTTTATTTTAATTTTTTGGTGGGGAAAGAAAAGACATTAGAGAAAGTTTCTTAAGAACATTCACACAAAAAATCAACCAAAATCCAGTGAATTTCGCTGGATTCACATTTCTTAAGGGAAACGTTTAAGGAATTATTGGAATCTTCTTCCTGAAGGTTTTGCAAATTTTCAGAAATATGGGGAATCTTTTTGCTGAATTTTTTCCTTTTTTTCAGACAAGGAAGCTATAGTTTTTGGTGCCCATAAATGAAGACAACAGGAGGGTTAATGTGGATGTTTAACATGTACCATTGCAGGTCAAGCCAGAGGCGTTTTAGCAGCATAAAAGGGACCAACACAATTTTAGGAAGGTGGTCGTAATGTTTTGCCTGATCCATGTATATAAATAGGGGTTTTCTCTGATCACTTAAGCTTTTTTCTACTGTGGAACCGATAAACATGAGCATGTGTTGGATTTAATGGCAGATTTTACCCCTGTGTGAGCCTTTTTATTTCTCCTTATGTTGAAGCCTATTTTACTTCTGTACTTATTATACATAATGATACACGAGGGTATTAAAATGAATGCAAAATGCTAATCCGGTTGCTACAGGACAATGATTCATCTCTGCACGTGATCTTTTTTTATTGCAGGAGATCAAATCAGCTCAAAGGATGGCCAAAACCTATTCATCTATGCCTCAGATGTGGTCCAAGTGTCTGCTGCGGCACTGTTACGGCCTGTGGTTCATCTGCTTGCCAGGATTTGTGGGCAACTGCCACTCTAAGGTGCGAGCCCTGCGCACGGCTTATGATGTGCTGAGGAAGATGCAGGACAAGAAGCTGCAGGCTCCAGATGAGGTAAGAAAGGGTGAAAGAAACGATAATCAGATATGTATCGATGAAATGCTGTCTGTAATGAATTCAGTGAACATTTTTCATCTTAAAATTATGCTGGTTTACTGTTCAAGGTGTGCTACCGCGTGCTGCTGCAGCTGTGTGGTCAGTACAGTCAGCCGGTGTTGGCAGTCCGGGTGCTGTTTGAGATGAAGAAGGCTGGAGTTCAACCCAACGCTATCACCTATGGCTACTACAACAAGGTATGTGCCATTGGTATTAACATAGGCGTAGAAACGATAAGCATTCTCTGCATCTACCAGCTTAGTTTTGATATTGAAATGCACCGTGTCTGTATCAGGCGGTGTTGGAGAGCACTTGGCCTTCCACCACCAGAGGAGGCTACTTTCTGTGGGGAAAGCTGAGGAACGTTGTCCTCGCAGTGCTCCACTTCAAGCAAGCAGGGAGAAAACAGCAAACTCTGCACAGAGATCCTCAGCTTTCAGGTAAGAAGGTTATCCTCCTGGCACAGTAACAAATTATATCAGCTTCCATCTGATATCTGACGTCTGATACACCCCTGCTCCAAAAATATTTCAGCTGATAAAGATTTCTTTTCATTTCTTCGCAATGCTTTCCCAAACATCCGGTCAAACGTCTTGCTAGAAAGCAGTGATTCTCTATGAATCATAAATTTTCCCAGCACAGAAGTCACGCTCCTATATAAAAACATTTTTTTCTCTGTTTTTTTAAAAGTTTTTATTAGAACTGTGCAATACGCTCCCTTCAGTCAAAAACTTGATGAATTTTTGATACATGACTGTTGGTTGCAAATGAATTCACAGTTCCACAGAGAAGTGCAGAAATTTAGTCGTTTATTTTTATTTTTTTTTGTTTTTGCAGAATCTGATGACAGCAGTCTGTTCTTTTCAAATAATTAAATGAAACATGTGAACAGTGGTGTCCAACATAAGGCCCGCTGGACAAAACCAGCTGCAAAGGGTCTTTGCAAAGTGTAACAATTACAGAGATAAAAATTAATACTTCCAGTGGAAAATATTTAAAGACATTGAACATTGTGCAATATAATACCAGTCAGCAGCTTCAGTATGACTGAGTTTGGTTTGGTTGAACCTTATTGCTGATGCACTGCCAAAACTTTTATGCATTTTTTTAGGTATAAATTTTCTACATTTACAAGGCAGGGGGATAACTTAACCTCCCACTTTTGTTTGTGTGTCGTGGTGTGTCAGGATTACTACACAGATGTGGAAATAAATGGGAATTTAGATAACTTCTAGATCTTGAAAAGTTGTAAAATACGATATTGTTCAGTTCCAGATACCTGCAACTAAATGTTTTGTGCCTTTGTAGACACACACTGATCTGTAAGTTGTGATACACAAATGATAAACTGTGGCTTAATATTGCTGAAATTTCACTTACCTAAGAAATTTCAGGTTGTTCATGTTTTGTAAAAAGATAGTTTATTAAATGTGAACACTGTCAGAATGTACTTTTTTTTTTTAACATGAAAACATTGAAAAAAATTTGGCTTATTTTTCTAGTGGAAGGGTGGTGACAGATGAGTGGTTCAAGGACTATCAGGAAAGATGAAAATCTGATGATTCATTCTGTGTTTACAGTTTCTATCTCTGATTAATAGAATCATTTTGGTGATTTAAAAAAAAAACAAACATGTTTTCCAAACCCACTGGTTGATTTTGGGGTTCAGAGGGTTCATTCATTTAAAATGGTTAAATAATCAAATATTACACAAATCGCACAATGAAAGGAATCATCCACATATAAAATCACTTTGATTTGTCAGTCATATGTTATTCAGCAGTTATTGCCCAATCTCAGTACACTCCCACAGTGCCTGCTTGCACATAATGAAACATACATCAGTAGTCATTGCTTCTTTTCCAAGAATAAGTCTGTCGTAAGATGCTTGAGATTGTATAACTTCAGCAGTGATTACTTTCCACTTGCTGAGGAATTAAGTAAATGATAGATTGCTCATGTCGATTTATTTTCTTTAGTGGCTGCAGTTCTTAATGAATCCATGGAAATGAGCGGGATCCTGGGGGAGCAGTCGGTTCTTAAAGGCAGTTTCCTGATCTCATAACAAGCTTTATTCTGACCCCAGCCTCCTCCAGCACATATTGTTCCCAGTCCGCGTTTCTTTAATGACTCTAATTAAACAGAGTGAGGAGGTTTTCCTCCCCAGCAGTCACAGCGCACAGGTTGCTCTTGATGTCGGTCCCTAATTCCCACAACATCCCGAAGAGACTCTCATTACCATAATGACATGTTGTGTGAGGGGTTCTAATGAAAACATTGTGCTTTACACCAGATACTATGTTGTAGTTGTGTTCATTTTCAATTGATTTGCTTTTTTAAGTGAAAATTTCAGAAATGGAAACACGATCATGCCAAGTACTGTGATCCTTTAGTAGTTTCAGTGAATTTTAAGTTGGTGAAATGTTAATGTGTAATTTAATGCAATTCAGTCATCCCTCCTTTTGAGTGAAAAAGGAGATAGAATTCTTTTTATGTTGGGTGACATCCAATCATGACAGCTGGGTGGCATTCGGAACATTCCAGCGTCATCGCAGTGGAAGATAATGATTACACCACAGTTCAGTGTGTGTTTATACATTGCTCTTATATAAGCTGGGCTCATAATCCTGTCGGTTCTCTGTCATTCGCTCGGCCTCTCATCCCCTCTCTCCTCTGTTATCTCCCCTCAGACGGCAGTGATCTTGACACCGTCAGTCATGGCAGTTTGGACTCTGCTAATGATTCTGCTGAGCGCACCTCCATCGACACCGACTTCACTAAAATGGACTCCAGTGATGATGGTTTTAGCACAGGTAGGAGAAGACAGCACTGCTTCTTTTTTCTTCCATCTGCTTCACACTGAGCCTGTAATTGTTCCTGGTTTCTCAGCTTGTCCCAGATTGATTTGATTTAATTTACTGCCTTATAAGAGGCTAGACCCAATGATTCATAAACCTTAGTTTCACATTTCTCTGTTCAAATGGCACTTGACTCAAATGAACTGATTTGCTTTGACATTGTACTCTACACATTCTGCTTTCTGTCATGCTCACAGAAAGAAATGAAAGACTCCGGTACCAAAGAACACCTCAAAAGTCAAAAACGCATGTTAAAACAATTCAATCGGTTCTGTCAAAAGCATAAATAAATACCCAAATAACCACACAAAGTAAATATGCTAAAATAAAAACTATGTTCCTGTGGTATTTATGTTGTATAAACATACATAAAGTCTTTGAATGTACAATACTGAAGAAGAAAACAGGATTATCTCAATACAGAATAACTGCAAGGTGGACATGATAGCATTATGTAGGTATTTCTGTAAATGACATTTTAGCAGCTAATGAAGCATTTATGTTGGTGACTGTTAATTCTTTATGTGCATTTTACCTCATGTTATGACTGTCTGTAGATAAAAGACAGTAGAAACCTCAGGACTTCTACTGGTACATCACCAGGCTCTCTCTCTAACAAGATTATCAGCTTGAATCTGGCACAATTTGTCTCATCAAACTATTGAATAAATCTGAATTTCTCTGAGAATAATACAGACTGCAGTGAAGCAGGTTTTTGCCTCCTCTTGCAGTTTGACCTTGTGAATATGATGCAAATTTTTAAAAAGACTCCCTTCCCTTTCTGCTGCTCTTGCTTTTCTATTCTGGGAGTGTTGTGTGGTATAAGCTGTAGGGAATGTCACTACGCTCTTTTGAAGAAAAACTCCTCAGATCAGTCGACTCTTATAAAACGTCCGTGGAGACTAATAACACAGATTCAATTCACTCAGCTCCTTCTGAACGAAGAAACAAAACAGAGGGGGTGAAATTTGGAAAAAATAACTCGCAGACGAGTAAAGCTTCGTATCTCTTTCAGGTGGACAGTCAGACCAAGGCTACGACTCTTTGTCTAAAGAGGAGGAGAGGCTGTGCGGCAGGGAGAGCGATAATGCGGCGCTGATAGAAGACAAAGGACTGAGGCAGCCCAGTAAGTTATGGATCTCTAATCTCTGACACTGACCGTTTCTGCAACAGTGAATCCTAGCTTGCAGCAAAATGAAGCCTCTGTCTTTAAAATCTGGGGTATTGTATCGCTGTGTGGGTGTCAGGCATTCTCCACCCATCCATTTGCTGTTATATTTAGGTGTTTTTTAGAAAAAAGGTTCTACTGATGGCTGAATGTGTTATGCAAGCAAGTTATTGTTTGCATGACAAGATTTGTCTAAAAATTTTAATTGAAATAACGACATGCTGTGCTTGATGCAATCTCTGTCCCAGTCCTCACTAATTGGTGTGGAATCAGAGGCGTAATTGCTTATTATTATTTTTTGGCTGAAAACACAAGGCAGCTATATTTAAGATAAATACTCATCCCTTAAGGAACGCCACAGCTGCCAGGTTTCCCTCCTCCTCTTCACTGCAATAGTTTCATGTTGGCATCAACAGCATCACACCAGCAGCGTCTAGCAGTTCATCACAGGAAATCCTTTTTAACTGAAGAGAAATGTGTTATGTTAGAATTATGTAAATTTAGGGCATTTGATTGACTGGCAAAATGCACAACATTGTCAAGTGTTTGCGGAGTCTAACAGTTTGTCATTTATATCTTCAGCACCTGAAATCGAGGTTCCGATGAGCAGCACATCTCTCTCTGCCAGAGGCTGCAAATCCACAGATCTCAACACAGGTATGTTTTACTGTCAAGAAGAAATTTTAACCCTCCTGTTGTCTTCATTTACAGGCATCAAACAATATAGTTTCCTTGTCTAAAAAAAAATGTAAAAATTCAGCAAAAAAATCCCCAAATTTATGAAAATTTGCAAAACCTTTAGGAAGAAAATTCCAATAATTCCTTAAAAGTTTCCTTTAAAAAATTACCTTATAAAAATCCCTCAAATTTGGCAAGAAAATTCTTGTAAATATTTTTTTTAAAAAGTAAAAATCTTCCAAAAGAATTCCTTAAAATGTCTAAAGTGATTACACACACACACACACACACACACACACATATATATATATATCAGTAAATCTTCGAATTTTCTTTTTAAGAACATTCACACAAAAAATCAACCAAAATCCAGCAAATTTTGCTGGATTTTGGTTGTTTTTTTTGTGTGAATGTTCTGAAGAAACCTTGTTTTTTTTTTAACATTTCTTTTTTTCCCACCAAAAAAATATTCAAAGATTACCCAAAAATTTTGAAAATGTGGACATCAGAAGTTTCACAGTGAAAACAGTTGTGTTTTTGTCTACATTTTCAAACTTTGGAACAGGTCAATTCGACCCACAGGATGACATGAGGGTTAACTGTGTATAAACGCCTCACATGTCTAAGCTGAATGTCTTGCTACATGTGTTTTGGTCACAGGAAGTGGCAACAAGCTGGCCTCCAGTGCATCCAGTGACACTCTTCTGTGTGGAGTTTTGCCAAAGACAGAGAGGCCAAAATCTCTCGACTTGTCTGGAGCACAGGGAACTCTGAGGATCTCCGTCCCTCTGCTCAACTCAGCCAAACAGCATCATCCTGCTGTTGACAGACTGCACGGAGTCGAGGAGGAGGACTCAGAGGCTGATAAACAGAAACCTCTTCTGGAGAGGAGCGCCAGCTGCAGTGCCGGGACGGCGAGGAGGACAGGCATTGAGACGGGATTCGATCCCTTGTCACTGATGGTAACAGCACCATTACAAGAGTGTGACCAGGACAGTGGCGGCACACCCACCGCCCGCCGCAACCTCGCCGAAGAAATTGAGTCGTACATGAATAATGGTAACAGCCCCCTGAGCAGCCGCACTCCCAGCATGGACCTGCAGAACCCCTCGAGCCCTTTGTTTCGCTCCACCTCGTCTCCTCATGCCTCCCCACAGTCCTCCACCCTGACACGCTCAAATACACACCTCCCACTGCCTGTCAAATCCAAGGAGAGGCTGAGGCAGTCGCCGTCGCTTCCTCTGGGTGTCTGTAGCAAAGACAGGGAGAGGCCCTCCTCCCTGGTTTCACCATCCTCACCCACTCCCTCCGCGTCATCGTTCTCTATGGACTCACTGTTCACCCCAACTCTGGACATCTTCAAAAGCAGCGTCATATCAGCAGGGAAGGGTGTGGCTGAGAAGGCCAGCCGCCTCTACTCCCGCTTGTCCTCCCAGACTTCATTAACACAGGTCAGCAATTTAATATTGTTCCACAGACAACATTTCCAACACAATGCTGATAGCTGTTCTTATATAAACCCCAGTCATGTGACAGTATTTCTCCATTGTTGTTCCCTGTAGGACACAAACTGTGACCGCATGAGTGTGTCCTCGCTGACCTCAGGAGAGGCAGACTGCTCCTCGCTGCTCGATAATGACTCCTGTCTGGATCCTGATGGCTTTACCTCCCCCCAGCATGGCAACGTGTCCCGTGTCAGGAGAAGCCCTGTTGGAGCTTATAATATGAGCCTGGGCAGCCCCAGCACCCCCAACAGAGTGTTCAGACACAACTCCTTCTCTGGTTTGTTGCACATCCTTTAACAAGTCTGCACATGATGTTGTCAGAATAAATCTGCTAGATTCGGTTAAAAATTTTTAATGCTTTGACTCTCCAATGTGGAAAATCACTGCTCTAACTGCAGCGTTGTATCGGCTTAAGCAAAAACACTTCTTGACAATCTAAATTTAGAATAAGAGAAGGGCTCACTAATGGAAAGAGTTGGGTGTTGTTCTGTGGGAAACTAGGCCATCAGGCGTGCGGGCTGAGTCAGTGTGTAGGCTTTTCTGCACCCAGCCACAGGCCCTATGCTAAACATAAACACGTGAACGTGCACACGTGCATTCACACTCACATGCGCACACTTAGAGACCCCAATGGGCGACACAGATTCACTCAACCTGCCCGACAAACAAAATGTCCACCGATCGAAGACTTTGATCATGAGGTTACATTTGTCCACTTTAGCTTCATTTTATCCAGATTTGTGTAGCTTTGATATACGTGTTAAATCTTGGCTTGGCCTTGCATGTCTGATTGTATAATCCTCCATCGTATCCAGGTGGTTTGGCGCTTCCCTCCAAAGCTCCTAACACTCCAGATTCCACCCCCGACACCAGCCGCTTTCAACCCACTCCAAATTACACCATAGAGGTAAAGTACTTAAATATGGAATCCCAGATCACACACTTGTCTTTAGACTGACTCAGACTATAATAATTCATCATTTCTCGATGGTTCTGATGCTTTCTGTTGTAGGTGCTGATGTCCAGTTGTTCACTTTGTAAGACATGTGACTGTCTGGTGTACGATGAGGAGATAATGGCAGGATGGACAGCGAATGACTCAAACCTCAACAGCACCTGTCCTTTCTGCGGCACGGCCTTCCTGCCTTTCCTCAACGTGGAAATCAAAGATCTGAGACCACAGAGCAGGTGAATGGACACACTGTATGATGCTCACATACAGAACAAAAATGCTTTGAATGATTAATCGGGTGTTTCCATCGTTCAAAGCTTGACTGGATTTGTGACTTTGATCTTATTTTTGTAGTGTGCCGCTGTATGTCTGGCACTCTTTTTTAAAAAAGCCCTGACACACTCAGACACATGCACAGAAACACAGACAAAGCGTCTTTTATCCCCGTGTCCTCTTTAAACAGATCTACTCTGTGTCTCCCTTCAGGTCGGCTAAGAGAAGTAATCCTGTTAAAGAGGAAGACACGTCTGAGGCGCTCACTCCTGAGGCCAAAATGTCTGCAGCAGACTGTGCTGCTCAGTCATCTGCAGCTCCCCAGGAGAGCAGCAGGAGTCCAGACATGCCTGCACTGTCCTCAGCCTCCACCTCCACCTCCACCTCCGCTCCAGTGACGGTGCCCTACCTGAGCCCTCTGGTCCTGTGGAAGGAGCTGGAGAGTCTGCTGGTGAACGAGGGTGACCAGGCCCTCTCCTCCCCGAGTGTTGTCGACCAACACCCCATCGTCTTCTGGAACCTCGTGTGGTACTTCAGGAGGCTGGAGCTGCCGAGTAACCTGCCGGCTCTCATCCTGGCCTCCCAACACTGTAGCCATGGAGACCAGGTAAAGATGTCTGTCAAGTTAACCCACATACACAATATAGTCGCAATACTTGCATTCACACTGATCGATGAACAATAAAAACATACAAAGATACATATATTTTACACTAAACATTAAACAGTTGGCTGGTTAATTTAGCCTTGCATAAAAAGCTGGAAATATGTTAAGATAAATAACTTCTGTCTGTCCAAAGGCAGCAAATTCTGATTACCGCTCAAAAATTAACATATGAGTTGTTTAATCCATTTATTGTGGTTTAACATGGATATTATGAACATACCTTTCCCTGACAAGGCCAACTGTGACTTGGGCGACACCTAGTGTTGGTTTCAAAAACAACACTGCCAGAACTTCACGCATGAAAGCGCCACACATTTGCACAAAGAGCATCCGTTTTTTAAATAAATTAAATCGAAATACTTTAAAATTCTACTCACAGCAGCTGATGCAAGAACGTATTAATCTTTCACATTTTTTTGTCTCCTTTAGACGCCTCAGATCGTTTCATCTGAGGACAGTAAGCAGGTGCTCGTGAGGATAATGTGGGACAACCTGAAGTTGCACCAAGACAAAGTTCAACCCTGCTATGTCCTGTGGAACACACACTGTAAGTTATTACTGCTTTTAACTTCACAGACTGCACTACATTGTATTACAAAAGGTGACATTATTCTGCTGTTAAGGTCGGTTATTTACATGCAAATTAAATAATGCATATTAAGGAACCAGAGCATCATGCATTATTCAGTTCAGGATTCCTATTAGTCGTGCCACCTTTATCGGAGCTATATGCTTCCAGAGTTTATAAGGAATGATGGAGATGAATCAGCCTTTGATCAGGGTGACTTCTAACGCTCTTTCTTCACAGGTGCCAACTCCTTGGTTCGCTCTGGGCTGTGTGAAGAAGGCCAGCTCTTCACTGTGGAGCTGCTGCAGGGTTTTGTTAGGAGCATTAAAAAGAGTGATGTCTACCAGCCCATGAGCCAAATCATACAGCTGCTGGGACCGGAGTTGGGTTTTAAGAGACAGAGGTGAGGAAATATAGATATTTGTAACATGTGTAAAGTGACACAGTGGAGGTGATATGAAAGTCTAATTGCCTCTCTCTTTTTTTCTTCTGAAAAGGAGCCTCTACAGAGATTTATTGTTCCTTGCACTGGTGGCTTTGGGGAAGAACAACATTAATATTAGTAAGTTCACAACCCTGATATTTTTGGTCATGTTAGCAGTGTAGAAGAGCGATGTCAGTTGTTTGTTTTGGCACTCCACCACAATGGTTCACGTAGATATGCAGACGGGTGACAAATTAAAGGAAAAACCAACATGTAGTGTCTTAATAAGGTGCTGGGCCAGAACAGCTTCAGTGCACCTTGTTATTATTAATGATCCAGATCTTTGAACTCTACTGCAGGAATGAACACCAAGATGTTCCCCCATTTGGTGTTTTAGTGATGGTGGCAAAGAAAGCTGTGTAGCATGTCAGCCCAATATCTCCCAGTTCAATTAGGTTAAGGTCTAATGACTGCAAAAGGCCAAAACATGTGATTCTCATCATTTTCATCAGACCATTCAGTGACCCCCTCATATCCCATAGATGTGATATTGTCATCCCATAGATGTGATATTGTCATCATGCATAAGATCACTCCCATCAGGATAGGAATGTTTCATCTAGGGATAAAGGTGATTAATCAGAACAACATTGTATTGATCTGCAGTGACCCTTCATTCTAGGGGCACAACTGGGCCTAAATCATACCAGCAAAATTAAAATGCCACTGGATCCCCTCACTGTGGGAGTCAAGGTTTGAGGTTTTTCCTTTAATTTTTTACCCATCTGTCTCTCTATCTGTCATAAGTCCTTAGGACAGGACTTTAACTCCACCAGGTGACCCTTCTTTTTCTTACATGCATTACATCTCAACATTTATCTGATGGTATGGCACAGAATGTTCTGTATTTATGTAGTTTTATGATCCCATAACTTTTTATGTGGCACTTTCACTTAAGTTATGGCAAAATACCTTCAAAAAAACTACACATCAGCCTCAGTTATGATCTGTGTTTTTGGGTATGTAGAGATTTTATAGTAGCAATACAAAGGTCAACGTGTTAAAATGTTCATAACTATTTTCGCTTAATGCTAATATTTGCAAATTACCACAAAACACAGACTACATGATAGCAATAATATTACCATCTAATTCATAGCATTGCGTCACAGAGCTGTCAGCATGACTGCAAACGTCTTGTTTATACGAACTCTAAAACTGATTTTTTTGCAATCGTGTTTGAAGAAAGTGTCCTGACACATATTTGGCCAACCATTATCTCATTGCAGATGCTTTTGATCGAGAGTACAAGCTGGCGTACGACCGCCTCACCCCCAACCAGGTTAAACTGACACACAACTGTGACCGGCCCCCTGGAGCAGGGGTCATGGAGTGCAGGAGGACTTTTGGAGAGCCCTGTTTGTGAACTTCTTGTCTTCTTCAGTCTCAGTATGTTTTTTTTTTTTCTTTCCTTCAACCACAGTCACTGCTGCTGTTTTTTCAGACTGCTCTTCAGACTCAGGACCAGCTCACCTGACTGGAGCATGGAGCTCTTTAAAGCACAATGGGAAATTACACTTAATGTAAAGCAACTGCCATGAGTTTCTTGTACACTGTCAGAGGTGGTAGGCATGAAGTGACAGATTTTGTGTTTGTAAAAATTTAGAAAGTTGACCGTATTTTCAGTATAACTATCGTAAAATGTTTGTACAGTTATTATACAGTCTATTTTATGCCTTTGTTTCTGTTGATGCTGTGAATAAGTATGTAAAAGTAAGTGTACGATCACGTTGTCGAAATTCCTCAGTGGTCCTGGCGACCTTGTTAAGACTGTTGTTAAGTGTGTGTATAATGCATACTTGCTTTTAGACGTTCATGTTTTTACAAAGCACTTTCACAAGATGAGTTCTTGCCATTTATTCTCGTTTATGTAACTCTGTGGCCCTGGAGCCTACACTTGAGTCACCTCTTATTTGCAGCTGCAGGACATATTGTACTGTCTGATATTTCCATTAGATTCAGTTAGCAAAAAAAGTAAATATGTGCGCCCTGTAAAACATGACAGGGTGATGCTCATAAGCCTAAATACACTAAATATAATTATATAACAGGATATTATTTCTGACTCAAGAAGGGAACACTGATTTCATTCATAGTATATATGCACAATGTTTATTTTCTTTCCGTTTTTGTACAATGTACCAAAAGAACCCAAAAGGGAATGTTACTTCTGTAATTTATTTACAGTTTTTTAAGCAATACCTTTTTTAAAGTGAAGATTGAATAATTTATGTGTTATATGTGACCACCAAGGATAGATTTCCTTAAAAACAGTACAATCAGACTACAAATAGAGAAATAAAAACTGAAAATTAATGTAATCTGTTGGTTTAATCAACACTTTTTTTAAATAAAGAATTTACGGACACAGTAATGGATCCATAAAAGTGTACAGAGTATTTGGCTCTAGTATTTTGTATATTTTGATCTTCACTGTATGGTGTAGATGTCAGTTTTAGATATTTGGACAACAGTGCACTGTTAAATGTGACATACAGACATTTAATCACTTATTCTATCTGACTGTCTCTTTGAGCGGATCGCAGTGCAGGTGTCTTGGTACTGAGCATATTAAAAGACTTATAAATGTGAAAGGTGTTAGGTTTGAACAAAAGCTCTGACCTGCCCCAATTTAAAATCACCTTAGAAATGAGTGTGACAGTTCACTGTGTTGATATTGTCTTTCACTATTAACTGACAACAACCTGCCTAGATTCTGCTGGTAATGTGGCGCAGCTCCACGGCTTATTACTGGACTTCACAGTAACTTACGATGACACAATGCTGGATTAGATAAAGCTGTGTGCTTGGAAGAAACACCAATCTCACAGCATGTAAATTTGCATTTTAACCACCTTGTAACCTGTGACTTAAAAAAAAAAAAGCACACAAAAAAAAACACTGATGACCAAAACATAATTTTATGTCTACGTGTTGTTTACACTATTTGTCAATTTGAACAATGTTTTATGAAGTATTATTTATCATTTGTAACACAGATACTAATTTGTATGATTTTTACATAAAGAAAAGAAATCAAATTTCTTCCCTGGCTGGATCTATAGTTTGCCTTCATTTATGAATAAACACGTTTATTCTATGGATGTCAAGTTTCATTTTTTTTTTTCAAACTGAGTGCTATGCCTGACTGTTTTGATAAAAACTAAGATCAAGCAAGCTCAGGTTCTCTATAAAGAATGTTGTGAAACATTTTATTCATGCATTTGTATGCTTACATATTGTACAAAATTCACATTTAGAAAGCTAGTTTTCCAAAATGTACACATATTCTAGACTTCTAGTTTAATACCATAGATAATGTTGTGTAAACAGTGAAAAATGTTAATGTCCCCGTTAGTGGACAATCTACACAGTATTAAATAGTAGTTCTGCATTTCCTGGTATTATGAAAAATAAGTAAAAAAGCTGCCATTGTTGCTAAAAGTGAGTATGTATCAGGTTCTACAAAATGTTGTCATATGTGTATTGCTGCTGACATACCAGCCACGATGCAGAGCAACTATAGTAGCATTCCGAATGGTTTCTACAGATATCCTGATCCATGCTCATGTAATCCGTACATTTAAGGGTTAACAGTTCTGCTTCAGCTCACAAGTGGAGAGAACATTTGCTGTTGACAAGGCCTCTGTTCACACTTTCAGATAGAAACAGGGCAGATGATGATCCGATCCTCCAGCATAACACTGAGCACCAGGAAGATGAAGTAGAGGAGAAACATGGTGAAACCCAGCACCTTGTTCATCTTCCATTTACATGTTGCAATGGAGATGATGACAAAGAGGAGCATGAGGAAGAGCAGCACGATGGCACAGAAGAGCCCGTTGCTGCTGACGGCCACTGGAGCAAAACCGTGGAAGGATGAGTACAAGAGCCACGGGACTGGTAGACTTTTGTAGAAACATAAAAATCGGAGACAAAGAAATTAGCTAAATGTGTGTTCAGTTGCTTTTTATTTCGAATCATGATGGATCAAGCTAAAGAGGCTCACCCCACAGTGATGTCAAAGATGTTGCTGCCCACAGAGCTGGATACAGCCATGTCCCCCAGGCCTTTGCGAGCCACAATGACACTGGTAATGAGGTCAGGGATGGAAGTCCCTGCAGCCAGAATAGTCAGGCCCATAATCTCCTCTGAGATGCCGATAGTCTCACCCACCTGAAGGGACAGATCAGAGTTCAAAATGGGTAGAAGCCACAAAAATGGTGCATGCTTTAAGATGACTGAGGCAGGACATTAACTTAGTCTCACTTTTTCACACTGATTCAGGGAGATTTAAAGGTCCCACGCCATGCCCCTTTTTAAAAAATGACATTTTTACATATCCCCAGCATGCATCTTTCATTTTTTCAGCTCAAAATACTGCATTGATGGTTCATTTTACTATGACAGTGTAACTCCTGCTATTAGCCACATTATAATGAGCTGTGTCAAATAGTTAAAGTCAAAGAGTACTGCTCCTTGAAAAGGTATAATATAAGATATAAAGTCAGGATGTCAAGCTGTACTTCATTTAAAAACCAAAGGAAAGATGTGGGTCTTGACAGCGACTTTATGTTTTTTTAAAGTCTAAGCAGTTCTAACATGAAAAGGTAAACTATTTTAGAGAATAAATGCAGCCACCACAAAGGCTCAATCACCTTTATTTTCAAGTTTGGATCTTAAAACATCCAGGAGCATTGGTTGATCGAATTTAGAACCCTGACTGATTACTGATAAATACAGCTGATCTGTCACTGCCAATGTCCCCTTCAGGAAGAAAACTCTCCTTGTGCCTGTGACTGACAGGGCAGAGCAAAACAGTTGACCACACAGCAGCCAACTCAGATGTGAATCAATTTATGAGATCAGGATTTTTTTTTATCCCCACTAACTTTCTCTTTGAACTATGAGGTAATATTGCCAAATTTACAGCACAGCCATTTTTAAAAAACTCATATGTGCAGTAAGTTTGTTAGATGATGTCTGAGGTTATAAATTGCAGGGCAGCTGCTTGGAAATGCCGACTGCTGGTAAACATGTGATCTTAATGGTGACTGTTCATTCTTGCTCCGCTGTTGACAACAGAAACAGACAAATATGTAAATGAGAACAACTTATTTTGGAATTTGGGTGTATTTAATCGTAGTATATGAGAGCACAGAGAGCAGGAGAGAAACAAGCAGATGTGAACATAGACTAAGTTTAGGCTTCACTAGAGCATGACAGGTGACATTAAATCACATTATCACACCCAGTCTTTCGGAAATGATCAAAGCTAATGGTAATGTTAGCTACAATATCCACAATCCGTGCTAACACAAAGGATTTTCCTATTGTTTTGGGGATATTGCCATTAAAATCTAAAGTAATCCGCTGGGTTTTCAGTTCCTTAGATACTAGGAGTGTGTGAAGGCTCTTGTGCTCACTCTTGTAGCCAACAGCAGAACATTTGGTGAGCTTTAGACATTTCAGAGTTAGCAGACATAGCTTCATAAAGCACAGAAACCTGGTACAGATTCATCAGCTCATTCAGAATGGCTCACTTCAAAAGCAGCGAACTGGAGTCAGTAAGAGGGCAGGATTATGAAGATAAACTATATTGCCAAAAGTATTCGCTCACCCATCCGAATAATCAGAATCAGGTGTTCCAGTCACTTCCATTGCCACAGGTGCATCAAATCAAGCACCGAGGCATGCAGACTGCTTTTACAAACATTTGTGAAAGAAATCCAGTCGTGACATTTCCTCACTCCTAAATATTCCACAGTCAACTGTCAGCTGTATTATCAGAAAGTGGAAGTGTGTGGGAACGACAGCAACTCAGCCACCAAGTGGTCGGCCACGTAAACATGTGGCCTTCAGATTAGCTCAAGAACAGTGCTTCAGCAGAGAGCTTCATGGAATGGGTTTCCATGGCTGAGCAGCTGCATCCAAGCCATACATCACCAAGTGCGATGCAAAGCGTCAGATGCAGTGGTGTAAAGTGCGCCGTCTCTGGAGTGACGAATTGCGCTTCTCCATCTGGCAATCTGATGGACCTGGGTTTGGCAGTTGCCAGGAGAACGATACTTGTCGGACTGCATTGTGCCAAGTGTAAAGTTTGGTGGAGGGGGGATTATGGTGTGGGCTTGTTTTTCAGGAGCTGGGCTTGGCCCCTTAGTTCCAGTGAAAGGAACTCTGAATGCTTCAGCATACCAAGACATTTTGGACAATTCCTTGCTCCCAACTTTGTGGGAACAGTTTGGAGCTGGCCCCTTCCTCTTCCAACATGACTGTGCACCAGTGCACAAAGCAAGGTCCATAAACACATGGATGACAGAGTCTGGTGTGGATGAACTTGACTGGCCTGCACAGAGTCCTGACCTCAACCCAATAGAAAACCTTTGGGATGAATTAAAGTGCAGACTGAAAGCCAGGCCTTCTCATCCAACATCAGTGTGTGACCTCACAAATGTGCTTCTGGAAGAATGGTCAAAAATTCCCATAAACACACTCCTAAACCTTGTGGACAGCCTTCCCAGAAGAGTTGAAGCTGTTCTAGCTGCAAAGGGTGGACCGACATCATATTGAACCCTATGGATTAGGAATGGGACGTCACTTACATTCATATGCGAGTCAAGACAGGTGAGCGAATACTTTTGGGAATATAGTGTAATTAGCTTAATTACTATTGGTTCCTCAATTCCTTTTAAATAGATATGTTTTTTTAAACTATTAATACCTGGATTTATGGGTACTTGACATTTAATTTATATTCTTTGTGATTTTTTTTCCATGTTCACAAAAAGGAAGCAAAGTAAAGGATTTCTCTGCAGTCACTGACCTGATGGGCCCACCACACCATGAGGTAGGAGAAGACAGCAATCCACATAATGGAGCCCAAGAAGGTGAGGACAAAGAATTTTCTGGATTTCTGTTGGACAGAGTAAATGATGTAAAAGTAAAATGTAGTGCAATTGAAGGTGGCACTGCTGATCTCAGAAATGTGTTTGTATCTCTCACCTGATTGCGAACATCAGGGACTGTGAGCCACAGAGGGAAAACTATAGGCAGCAGGAAGAGGTAGGTGGCTTGCTTACGTCGTGTGCCAGGCCACTCCAAAGAGAGAGGCTCATCTTCTTTTTCATCTTCTTCATCGTCTGTGTCATCTTCATCCTCATCATCCTCATCTTCACTGGACTCGTCACTGTCGTCGTCGCTGTCCTCTTCATCACTGTCAGAGTCTTCTGAGCCTCCTGACCCATCCTGTTTTGCTGGTACATCCTCCTGAAGTGAGAAAGACACCATGATGGACAGAAGCAGAGGAGAGAGAACAAGATGAAAGCAGTGACTAAATTAGCCTAAAGACAAGGCTGGTTGTCAAAAATTATAGTTCTCTTACATAGACAGGTATCAAAGACTGACTTCTGGGCTTTTTGTTAAGGACCTGGACATGGTAGAAGAGTACCTTCTCGTCCTCTGTCTGCTCCTTCTTCTCTGTTTCTGCAGCTGGGGCAGCCTCAGGTGCTTTAGTCTTCTCGGTTTTCTCCTCACCATCTGCTAAAGGAATCCCAAATATTTTGATCATTTCCCTTGCGTCTCTGACTCATTCAGCTATCTGAAGAATTCCCATATCATTTTAGACTTCAGCACTGGCTCTATGGAGAAATGCAGTGAATGTTTTGCTGGAACTTACATAATGTATGAGATTATCCTCAGGGCTACTGCACTGAATATGTCTCTCTCTTCATAGCTGTATGCATTTGGATTTTATTGCATGGCCTTTAATGCACTTTATCTAGTTATCGGTACTGATTATGTGTTGTTTTTTTTACAGTATATAACAGACAAATTGATATATTTGTTGTGGTTTATTTATGCTGTGTACACTTAATGCTCTGCTATTGGTCACACACACACAGATTATCATAAGTGAGGCCATGTATCATTGAAGACGAAGCAGCCACAGAAACTGTTTGACTCACTGATTTTTCAAGCAGAGACAGTGATTTACAGCCCAGACAATGAGAAGCTTTCAGTCTGTGTTCGTGACCAGACTCTGAAAGCGTCCATATTACCTTCACCTTTGTCTTGAGGTTTGCTCTCTGCCTTCCGTCTAGCCACATTATTCAGAGTCTCAGCCTTATCCTTAAATTTTCCTACGAACAATCAAACAACAACAAACAACAAAACAAAACAAAACAAAAAAAAACTTAGAATATTGTGTGGATCTACATAATGGTGTGGCTAAAATCATTTTACAGTGATATATGGAAGATAAAGACGTCTTCATGAGCTTGTAAGTGTTGTCAGCAGTGCACCAAAAGCAGCAACAGCTGCATCATCTTCAACACCAGTGTTCAGCGTCATGTCAGAAAGAATGAGGATATCAAAAGAGCAAGACAGGATCATGCTTGTGCTAACTAGGGAGCTACAATTAGGGCTTATCAAGCCGTGTTTCTTTAATCAGCTCTCTCAAACATCAGAAATATGTTTAATTGTCAGAAAAAAAATAGAATTAGGCAAATAAAACCACACATGTTTGAATAATGTCTGTTGATGCATCTCCGTGTGACCAGATGGCTTAAAGAGCATGAACTGATTGACTGAACAAAGAAAAAGAGTGGGTTGATAAAGTGGCTGCTAGCTGTTATCCTGATTTTCTCGCCCCATTCAAAATCTCATTATTGAGCTGGTAATGGATTGTTTTTTTGCCCTGAGGCCTGAAAGACAAGCAAACTGGGAGCCTGTATCACAGGTACACAGATTGGGTTGTACTGTACAACATTCTGGCTGCAGGCAACCAGAGAAAACAAAACAAATGCTGAGATTAGTCTGGCATGACATCCTTAGAATGGTACATTAAGTTAACTTTCTAACCTATTAGGAAAACCTGTTTTTCTTTAAGTGAAAGCTGAACATCACCATCCTACAGCAGTATTGTTTAACCAGCTATCAGAAAATGCAGCAGGTCTAAAAATGCATTTTGCACAATAATAGAAAAGGGAATATTTTTCTTATGTAGTGTGGAACAATGTGTGTGTTGGCTGCAGTCATATCTTAGTGAGTCAGTTTTCTGCTTCACTGTGGGCCTACAAATGGATCCCTCTATAGACTGAGGTAGGTATTTATCTGCTTAGTATCAATCTGGACTTAGTGCTGCCTTCATATGGGACACTTTGCTAATCCATTTTACAATGAGAAGGACATAGTCCCCAGACAGTCATGATAAAAGCACTTTTCAAGGTTCACATCGAGGCAGTCATTGCAGTGATATGTAACTCACCCTGTCCTATGGGGTCTAATGTGTGAATCATGAGTTGGAAGATGGTGTTCCTCATGGTGCTGTTGTGTAAAGAAGCGGAGCTCCCCCCTCGTTGAAGGGATGGCTTCAACTGGGGAATGAAATGAAAGAAATGGCTGACGTCACGACAGCCACTCACTTGAGACAATCATGCTGCAGTGAACGTCGGGCTGTTTGTTTGGTTTTTTTCACAAGATAATGTCATGATGAACAGGACTGCAGAAAGACATATAGGATGCAAATAAACACAGATAAATGCTCAAAATTTAATAAAAGATGTTGTTTTCTCCTTCTATTTGCAGTCAACAAGTGATTTTTACCTTTAACCGATTCTTGTCCTCCGGAGCAGGAGGGGCATTATCTTCACCGTCTCCGTTTGTCTGTGTGCAACAGTGTTTGATTTCAGTGATAATCATTCTTTGGTAGAAATAGACATAGTACAGACTGTATACCATAATCATTTATGTTGTTGTTTCACACATTGCACACACTGGGGGTCTCGTTAGTGTACATATCAGAAAAAACATGCACAGAATAATACATTTGTAATTGTGTCACCTGCCATATACATTTCAAACATTAAAGACTGATTGTTTATGGTGTCAAGTAGCATTTTTAACAATGAAAAATTACATTTGTTCATTGTTATACATCCAGCTCAACAAAATCCCTGCGTGTGGACAAATACATTAGCATTATTCTGTGTAAAGTAAGGCTCAATCACACTTGTTGTGAAACACACTACATGTTGATGCTACACTTTGTACAGAGCAATAGCTCCTCAAAGGATTAGTCTGCTCCAGCTGATCAGCTTTGGCTCACCAAGGCCTATATGAATATCTAGCACTGGTATCATTCACTCTTTAGGCATGATTGTTGTGTAACAATACAGGCGATATCACAAGTGATGAGAAATGTGACTTTCTGTTTCAGTGATAAGCCACACTGCATGTGAAGAGTCTGACAGAATGAGGGACAAAAATCAATTTTGTAAAGAATATATTATGTGACTCTGCTTCCAGGTTAACAAGATTAAACACCATTAAATGAGTGGCTGTAAGCAATTTGTCAAGTATCATCTTAAGAGTTGCCTGTTTTTAACTCCATAAAAGGAATACATTTGTTTTCTATAGTGACATATGTTGTTCTTTAAAGTGCCATAGTTTTGCTTCCAGTGACAGTACAGTGGTGCCAGGTAGAGATACTAATATATTTAGGAGCATTTTGGAAACTTTGTTTGAATGCCTGTAAATGGATAAAACTGTGTGATGTCTAACAACACACTCATTATGTGGTCAACTGACGACAGGAGGAAAAGACTGATTTTGTAGACTCTCTGTAGAGGTCTGTCAGTGCTTACCTTTTCAGGTTCTTCCACAGCAATAACTTTGACAATGCTCTTATGTTTGTGGAGCTGTGTCTTGAATGCTTTCTCTAGTTGCACATTGAACTTCATGAAAATGACATAGGTAGTGTAACCGGCCACCAGCATCATGCTCTCCCACCACATTATGACATTATCCAGGAAGAAGATAATCAGTAGGATGAGGCCAAGTATGTAGAATGATACATCTCTGAAAAGGGGCCACCAGGTCAGATGAAGAACCTCCCGAGAAAACAAAGCGCACATTCCAATCACAAACAAAATGTTGAAAACCGCTGAACCAACAATCGTGCCGATGCCAACATTGCTGTGGGCGATGAAGACTCCTATCAAGGAGGTGAAAAGCTCCGGAGCAGAACCTCCAGCAGCCATGAAGGTAGCTCCAGCAACATCATCTGAGATGGCTAACTTGTCTGTGATTACCCCCAGTGCAGGAACAAAGAACTCATCACACACAATGGCAAGGGACACAAACATGTACATCATCCCAATAACGTGGAGGATCACCCAGCCTCGTCTGCGGTCTTCAATAGAAAAGATATCTTCTGGGTATTCACCCTTTATATGTGGAGCTTCACCAGGTGTAGCTGGGGTTATGGTGGTTACAGGAGGAGCTGGAGCTGCTGTGGGTGTCTCTGGTGGAGGTTCAGGGGCTACATAGATGCAGTGCACAATAGTCCGATTTGTGGTTGGCAACAATGGAGATTCAGTAGTGGTGGATGCTTTGAAATCTGAAGTTGTGTCTGTCTGATGCACCATCTCTGGTGTTGTTTGATCTGTGGGCTCCAATTCATGTGTTGCAGTTAGAGGTTCTTCCAGGCCTCCAGGCTCTACTGTAGCCTCCTCAACCCCTTCTGTTGAACCTTCTCCAAAGTCCTCTCCAATCTGAGGCATTGGCAAAGGCTCATACAGTCTGGCACTAATTGTCAACTGGTAGAGGGTACAGAGGAAAACCCCAGAGAGGAGAAACAGGACCCGGCTCAGCTGCAGTCGCTTCCTTCTTGTACAATACATTTTTCCTCCAAAGCAGTGTTGCTACAGGCTAGGCTGACTTATGCTGCATAAATGGCCTTTGGCAGAGTCCAGCTGTCTCCCCAACAGACCATAGTTTGACAGAATTCACAACTTCAGCAACGTTATTCATGTTACATCCTCGACTCCTTGGAAAACCCAGCCTGTTGCAAATTAAAGAAAGCACAGAGAGAGAGAGCGTGTGGCATTATTCTTCATGCACTTTATACATAATTGTCTGACATGGCATTATTCATAAGCCCATTTAGAAAGTGTCATCTAGGTGCATAATAGGAGTTTTCCGAGAGCATGATAAAGTTGACAGTAAAGACTAACACCAAACAACGGCAAAACATCAACATAGACAGCCAAAACTGTATAATACTTTACATGAATCGAAAATATTATGTGGTAATGGGCGAGGCTAATTTCCTCATCAAATCCAGAGAGAACATACAAAACAATGTATTTAATCACAAATACAGACTTACCATAGAATTAATGTCTTGCAAAGTCAGAAGTGCTAAAATCTCAAAAGCAGATTTCCACCGTTGGGTGTTGTGGCACAAACAAAAACTGTTGGCAATGACCAAAGGCTTATGTAGGACGCAGAGCAAGTCTTCATAATGGATCAGCATAATACCTAACACCTGAAGTCTCCTAAGAGGATTACATGCATTGTCTCACTCTCAGTTTGTCAGTAATATTCCTTTTAATGTTAAACAAAGGGTTTATTTAGCCTAATAGTAAAATGTTAAAACATCTTCCTGTGTGGAACAATGATACAAATAAAGTGGATATAACTCATGTAACATTTTTTTGAATGAAGTACAGTATGCTGCATCCAGGTGGATGGAAGTCGTGGTGCACATCGCACCAAGAGCTGATGACCAATCCGATGCTGGAGTATTTGGATAACTGAGCATGGGTATGTTGCAAAAGCACATAAGTCTCAGCAATTCACCAATAACTCTGACATTTATCAGCTGGTTTAAAGAAAGTTAGCATAACACTAAGTGAGTCAGACAACTAGCAGTCAGATTGTAAGTCGCTTTCAGTGGTGATTTGATTAGTACGTCCACGTTACCTTTTAATGCTTGAAACAAACTTCAGAGTAATCCTTACTGTCCGAATTCTTTCCCCTCTTCCTTCTTCAATGCTGGATAATTACTACTCAGTGGATATAAGAGTCATTTTTACCATTACAGATAACGACACAAAATAACACAACATAACTGTTAGCCTTGGACGTAACAGGGGGTTACAGGGCTGCCAACTTATGACTAGACCTTAGAGTGAGATTTGGTTTGTGTGGGATGCTGACAGGGGGTCTGTGGGTCCACCCCCCGAAAATTTTGAAAAGTATTGATCCTATTTCCTGCATTCTGGTACAATTTAAGAGCATTTTGCCTGTTATAATCTTATTATAGAGATAACATGAAAGGATAATTTAAAAAAAAGTGCTGAGCTAAAAAAAAATCACAGAAAGTAAAAACAGAGCAAGGGCAGGAAATATGGAGTTAGAACAGTCTCATAATTCAGTCTCATAATTCACAAATGCACACAGAAGAATTCACAAATGTAAACTGCAATCCACAAATGCACACAGAAGAATTCACACATGTGAACTGGGGTTCACAAATGTAAACTGCAATCCACAAATAAATTAAGAAAGTTCACAAATGTATTTCTGCATTCACAAACTGCTTTTGTGTGTGAATCTTTTTTGAGACTGCTCTGCCGTCAGCTCGATCCACAAATGCATTTTTTTCAACACGGAAGTTTCTGTAGCCAATCAGATGTCTCCCTCCTTTCAGCCAATCACAAAAACTCACCCCACGTGGGGGTGGGTGTACTGTTCAGCCAATCATATGAACGCGTTATACTTGACCGTGTCATTGGGCTGAAGAGTGATGGGGACAATAGACCCTTTATTTGTTTACAAACATTGTGACGTTTTTTGTGGCCGGGGCTTATGCTGGAGGCAAAAGCTGAGCGAGAAGTCAAGCGGGACTGGGAGTATATAGTTTGCGCTGGGAGTTTGCGGCTCAAACTCGAGCATTTTTAACCCGTTAAACTTCAGTGTACCGCCGGCGGTACACTTACTAATTTGCATAGGAATTTAAAGAATGTCCGAAGACTGCAAACGCGAATATATAAATATTATACGCCGATGGAAAGCTTAGATTCTCATGAATCCGCCGGTATAAACCACTTTCAGATGTGATTACCACAGCGGGTAATATAAACACACTTGTCCGACAAACAATGAATATCCATCCATCCTTTCTCTGTACAAATAAAAAAAATATGACGAGAAATACAGGGAATATTGGACGCGCATCGCGAGGTGCATTTCCTTTAAAACGACCGATTCGTGGATTATATACCGACTTCAAGACATGTTTTGGACAAAATAGTTTACTGGCTTGTGTCATCTGGATGTCCAAGGTTGGATTATGGCCGTTTTTAGTGGAATCTTTTTTTTGTGTGTGTAATAATGAACCCGGAAATGTGAGTCGCGCTGTGTTCGTTGAAGCCGTGTATAGAGAACGGATGGATGAATATTTGTTGTTTGTCGGACAAATGTGTTTATATTATCCGCTGTGGTAATCACATCTGAAACTTCACTCTTCAGCCCAATGACACGGTCAAGTATAACGCGTTCATATGATTGGCTGAACAGTACACCCACCCCCACGTGGGGTGAGTTTTTGTGATTGGCTGAAAGGAGGGAGACATCTGATTGGTTACAGAAACTTCCGTGTTGAAAAAAATGCATTTGTGGATCGAGCTGACAGCAGAGCAGTCTCAAAAAAGATTCACACACAAAAGCAGTTTGTGAATGCAGAAATACATTTGTGAACTTTCTTAATTTATTTGTGGATTGCAGTTTACATTTGTGAACCCCAGTTCACATGTGTGAATTCTTCTGTGTGCATTTGTGGATTGCAGTTTACATTTGTGAATTCTTCTGTGTGCATTTGTGAATTATGAGACTGTTCTAACTCCATAATGAAATATTGAAAATGGTTCTTCATGTAAAATATAGATGAAAGTTCTGTGGCTGCATGTGCACAACACATTTCAGTATTTTCCATAAATATATGCATAATTGAAAGAACTCCAGCAACCACTTTGTAACATTTGTCTTGGAGGATTCTAATGCACACACTCAGCAGCTTCAAGTTGACCACATCAGTATACTCAACAACAAAAAGTTCTTAAGCAAAAACAAAACATATCTTCATAACTTAAATTATCCATTCACTGAACAGAATGACAATCAGACACTAAATTCTCTATTAAATGTCAAAACCATCCATGTGGCTCTAAAAACTCAACAGCTTGACAAACTCTAAGATTAAACTCTCCACAAGGATCCAAAATAAGTTGGACTTCTACATGACAGCTTTAATTATTCTTCATCTACTTCCTGAAAAGTTTGGTCAATAAAAAAACAATATTTTCAGCTGAACTAAAGACAGACTTTGTGATTTTTCTGTTCACATGTTGTGTTGTTGTAAACTTTTTCAAATAAATAGCCGCCTAACCATCTGGAAACCAGTGTTTGTCCTGTTTATGTGTTGCTCTTCGGCGACCCTAGACAGCTGGTCATAATGTTTTTT
The DNA here is from genome assembly GCF_021347895.1 of Acanthochromis polyacanthus. NCBI lineage: Eukaryota > Metazoa > Chordata > Actinopteri > Pomacentridae > Acanthochromis > Acanthochromis polyacanthus. The sequence continues at coordinate 12,231,682 of NC_067120.1, read as the reverse complement.
GAACAACATACCATACTTTGACGTTTTTACAGTGAAGGTTCTACTATGAAACCAGTTTGACATGTTCAGGTGTTCTTTGTGTGAAAACTCAGAGATTTCAGGTATCAGAAGGTGGTTTTCAACTTTCTTTGTTTACTTTCTGCTTCAACTACTAGTAGTACTATGACAGTAGTTTACCTGAAAAGCAAAATCATTTCTAGCTTCCTTCAGTACCTGCATGGATAAACTACCTGTAATGCAACAGTTTATGCCAGTTTATGGCATTCATATTTTCAAATATGTTGTCAGGGACATCCCCAAACATAAACTGAAACATAAGTATTGGTCAGATGTATTGTTCATAATGTCAGATTTTGCACGATACTTCTCTTGAAGGTCAATCAGACATAATTTAGGTTTTTACAGTGAAAATTAGTGGCTCACATCGTGCTCCACTACCTCAATTTCAGCAATTTTCTTTTCAAAACAAAGAAAAAAATTATGTTCACCACAATATACATGAAATTTAGACATTAAAATAATTTTTACATCATTTAATATACAATTCATCAATCAGATCAAATGTTTTAAATGATTTCCTTCTCAGCTTTTATTGGCATTTGATAAAACTACAAAAAACGTATGCTACATAAAATACATGTTCTAGAGAAAGAAAAGAAACAAATCACTAAGAAAAAGGTCGTGACCTGGGATTATGAAAAATAAAATATCTTTGTGTAAGTTAAAAATATTATAATATCTATCATATTATTACAACAATATCAAACAAGAAATAAGATTAAAAAATATTTTGACAAACCAGAACACAGTTAGTACATGTGCTTATATGTCTTTAAGAAGAGTTTGAGGCTTCTAAGCAATTCTTAAAATCAAGGAGAAATATATGCTATAAGTAAATGCTTGTCTGCATATAATTGCAGACGTAATACATAAGTAGATATTAATGGTGTTGTCTAAGCAGATATAATGATGAATGTTGGAGTTTGAATGGTCACATTTGGGTCCACAGTTCAGAAATAAAGACGTAAAATGAGATTGCATATACTTGAATTTATTAAAAGTCATATGCATCTTTATCACCATATGCATACAAATACACCAGACTTAAATTTTAACCATTGTTGCCAATGCTAACAGGGCACACAATAATACCGTACTGCAGAGTAACACAAATGACCACGAAGATCATGTAGAACAGCAACATGGTGAAACCCAGCACTTTATTCATCTTTCACTTACATGATGCAATGGAGATGATGAAACAGAGGAGCATGAAGAAGAGCAGCGTGATGGCACAGAAGAGCCCATTGCTGCTGACGGCCACTGGAGCAAAACCGTGGATGGATGAGTACAAGAGCCACGGGACTGGTAGACTGAATAAAGCAACAAATTGTTGCATGGGGAAAAATAGGAGACAGAGAAATCACTTAAATGTGTGTTCAGCTGCTTTGTCCACCAACCATAACTGATCAAGCTAAAGAGGCTCACCCCACAGTGATGTCAAAGATGTTTTTGCCCACAGAGCTGGATACAGCCATGTCCCCCAGGCCTTTGCGAGTCACAGTCACACTGATAATGAGGTCAGGGATGGAGGTCCCTGCAGCCAGAATAGTCAGGCCCAAAATCTCCTCTGGGATTCTGATGGTCTCACCCACCTGAGGGGACAGATCAGAGTTCAAAGTGGGTAGAAGCCTCAAAAATTATGCATGTGGGCACCCAGATAACTCAGCTGGCTGAGTGGGCGACCCATAAACAAGGACTATAGTCCCTGATGCAGCAATCATGGGTTCAAATCCAGCCCATAGCCATTTACTGCATGTGATTCCCCAACTCTTCGACCCATGTTTCCTGTCTCTCTCTCCACTGTCCTATATGTATAAAAGACCAAAACAATAAAATAAAAATGGTGCATGTTTTCTCAAGATGATTGAATCCCCAGATAGCAAACTATGGGTGAATCAATGCTGCATCTATGTTGAGACCTAACATAGAAATTATACAGAAAGCAAAATGTTTTCTGTATAAGCCAGTCCGTCACCGCAACACGAAACTCGCGCGGTCGGCTTCTGTCGGGCATTTCCGCGTTTGCGCTACTGGTCGGACACGGTTGTACCCATAGATTTACGGTTGTACCAGCCAGATTTCACTGAGCAACAGTGTGTGCAAAACGTGTGTGTGTCTCGGGAGTCATTTTTAATACATCTGTGATCAGAATTGAGACGTGTGTCCCAAGCAGCAGGGATCAGCTGTAGAAGCTCCGCTGCTCGCGGGGGGGCGATACCGCGAGCAGCGGAGTAGGCCCTACTCCCATACAAAATGTGTTTACCAAGCAAAGTAGATCCAACGTGAATATTTTGTGTTTTGTTAACACAATGGGCCTCATTCATGAAGCGTTCTTAAGAACAAATCTGTTCTTAGAGCCTTTTTAAGAAGATTTTTGGCATTCACGAATGTGTTCTTAACTGACCTGTTCTTAAAAGTAAGAACAAATTCTAAGAACACTCAGGAGGACTCTTATGCACAAAAAATCTGCTCTTTTAGAATTTTGTTACAGTCAAAACTGATCCAAAAATTTGAATTTCTTTCTTAAAATGATTCAAATATTACCACAAATTATTTAATTTAAAACTAGATTTATTCAAGTGAATTTTAGTGATCAGTGGTTTTATAGTTTAGTGCCAGTTAAACTCAAAATCAGATTTTAGATCTGAAGCTGCACTTGGTCACATTAACATGTTTGGAGGTCTGTGGGAGGTACAAGCGCAATGACCACTACGACATGCACGCGCGATGACCGCCGCCACGTGCACGCGCCCCGGTGTGCACGCGCGCGCTGACCGGGGAGACAAGGCGGACATGGCCTGGGCAGTTTTACCTGTCACTGCAGCAGAGGCAGAGGGTGTTTTATTACGACACACACCCTTTCTGAGTATAAAAGTTTAGCTGTCTCAGGTCAGACTTTATTGGCTGTTTGAAGCTCTGCCATCTGCAGAAATGACCATCACTCTGGTGGGCGGAGTTTCACCTGCACTCCAGTGCTCACGTGTCTCAAACACGCTCTTGCTGCTGCCTTATAAGGAAGTTTAGAGGGTGTACCTTTTACATTTACAAGTCAATACAATGTAAATGTCATGTTAATGAGAGGGGAGGGTGTTCGTAGAGACTGTTCTTGAATCCGGCGCATCTCCCTCCTAAGAACAGATTTGGCTTGTGAAGAACGCTTCGTGAATCCGACGTACTTTTCTCTTGGGAGTTCTTAAAGCCGTTCTTACGAACGCTTTTCTACGAACGTCTCGCCCAAACAGTTGCATTAACCGTGGCACCGCGGCGGTGCCACAGAAAGTGTCACTGCTCGCTGCCAGTGCCACAAATCGGACCTGCTGTCTCTCACTTAATCTCATTTTTTAAATGTGTTAAGAAGTGAGATTAAGTTGGTAAATTTTAAGCAAATTAATCAAATTCTTACATGTCCGCAGAATGCATCTTTCATTTTTTCATCTCAAAATAGTGCAAAGATTGTTCATTTTATTATGACAATATAAGCCCTGTTTTTAGACCTCTGTAGCTCTAAATAGTCAAAGTCACATTTAAAGCACATTTAAAACAGGAGTGGGACCAAAGCGTTCTACAGACAGCCAGGATAATCATAAACTGATCTGAGACGCCAAAAGTTTCTCCCACCTACTTAAGATAAAAACCAATATTCAGTGTGACCAAATAGAAGCTGCAGGATTACTCTCATGTTTACCTTAACCTAACTAATTAGTGGCACAATCTAAATCTTTCTTTATGATACACAACCATTGTTTAATGAAGAATTTGACAGAATAAAATAAAAACTGAAGAAAATGAAAATTACTTTTTCCTAAGAACTCATCTCTGCATCAAAGTTGCATACGGATCTACACAGTAACTGCCACTCTAACTACTTCTCCCCAATTAATAGAGCTAGAGCACACCAGCTCAAATATAACTCAGCTACAGCTCTCACTGTAAAGCTTCTACATTATGCAATGGTAACTTATAATGTTGGAGTGATTCAACCATACATGTTTGACCTGGAAGAAGAATGATGATACAGAAAATCCCACCATGCAATTCAGTGAGATTGGTTTCGATACACTGCAGTTTCAAGGTGAGAATACTTAACTATGATGTTGACATCCTTTTTTTGCTCATGAAGAGTCAGGTAGTATATAAAGAAACACCATATGGTCATTAACAAGGTAAACTCACTTTCCCTGGAGGAAGTCTTTCAAGATTTATCATAGCGTAATTTTAAAAATCCTTCTTTTGTGTGCTCACCTTCGAGCCAATTTCCACCAACCTTTATGAAAGCTGTTTTGTGCCTGTGTGCAAAATAACAAAGCAAAGCATTTCAAACACACCTCTAAATGTATTACATTTACTGACCTGATGGGCCCACCACACCATGAAGTAGAAGAAGACATTAATCCACAAAATAGAGGCTAGGAAGGTTACCACATAGAATTTTCTAGATTTCTGTCAGACAAAAGAAAAAAACACAAACATGTAAATGCACAAAAGCAGCAATTTAAAGAATAGCCGATGCAAAACATGCGCCCGAGTCTCACCTGACTGCGAACATCAGGAACTGTGAGCCACAAAGGGAAGACTATGAGCAACAGGAAGAGATAGGTGACTTGTTTACATCATGTAACAGGCCACTCCAAAGACAAAGGCTTGTCTTTTTTTCCCTCTTCTTCCTGATTCACTTCATTCTCATCTTCATTTTTACCGGAGTCACTCCTCCTTTTCTTGCTGTTATCTTCATCATTGTCAGGATCTTCCTGGCCCATCCACTCCTGCAGATACATACTCTAAGAGGTAATCATGTTGATCACAATTGGCCGTAGTAAAAAGTATCTGTTGGAAATCCCTTTATAGTCTGTGGTTGATCTCTCTCCCTCCTCTGCAGCTTTGTACATACTTATGTTGTAACATATAAGTATACAGATGTAGATAGATAGATAGATAGATAGATAGATAGATAGATAGATAGATAGATAGATAGATAGATAGATAGATAGATAGATAGATAGATAGATAGATAGATAGATAGATAGATAGATAGATAGATACTTTATTAATCTCCAAAGAGAAATTCACACAGATTTGCTTAGACATATGAAATAATCTTTGGTCAATTCCTGCAAGCAGTTCCACAGTAACCATTTGTGTATTTTCTGCTTCACAAGAAGATGTTAAGAAATTGACTCTTGGAAAGCAATGTTGTCTGTGACCCCTGACTCCTCCAGACTCCTGATATTGTCAGTTAAAGAGATGTGTGGGGACAAAACAAAATCCTTCAATTGTTTATACAACTACTTTTCACACAAATGTGTTTACATAGGAGCTTACCTTTTCAGTTTCTTCCAAAGCAACAACTTCCACAGTGCCTTTGTCTTTGTGGAGCTGAGTCCTGAATGCTCGCACTATATGTGTATTAAACTTCATGAAAACAACATAGGTAGTGTAACTGGCCACCAGCATCATGCTCTCCCACCACGTTATGACATTATCCAGGAAGAAGATAATTAGTAAGATGAGGTGAAGTATGTAGAATGATACATCTCTGAAAAGTGGCCACCAGGTCAGATGAAGAACCGCCCAAGAAAATAAAGCACAGATTCCAATCACAAACAAAATGTTGTAAACTGCTGAACCAATGATGTTGCCGATACCCACATTGCTGTGGTTGATGAAGGCCCCTATCAAGGCTGTAAAAAACTTAGGGCTGGATCTTCCAGCAGCCATGACAATGGCTCCAGCTACATCATTAGAAATGGCTAACTTGTCTGTGATGACCCACAGTGCAGGAACAAAAAACTCATTGCACGCAATCCCAAGTGACACAAACATGTACATTATCCCAATAATGTGGAGGATCACCCAGCCTCGTCTGCGGTCTTCAATAGAAAAGATATCTTTAGGGTATCCACCATTTACATGTGGAGCTTCATCAGGTTCAGTTGGAGCTGCTGTGGGTGTCTCTGGTGGAGGCTCAGTGGTGGTGGATGCTTTGAAATCAGAATTTGTGCCCGTATGATATAACACATACATCTCTGTTGTTGTCTGAACTGTGCGCTCCAATTCACTTGTTGCAGTTAGAAGTTCCTTCAGGCCTCCAGGCTCTACTATAGTCTCCTCAATTCCTCTGTTGAATCTTCTCCAAAATTCTCTCCAATCTGAGACATAGGCAAAGGCCCATATCTGGCACTGGTGGTCAGCTGATAGAAGGAACAGAGGAAAACTCCAGAGAGGAGAAACAGGACCCAGCCCAGCTTCAGTTGCTTCCCTTTTGAATTAATTTTGTTCTAAAGAAGCAATAGTGGTGGCAATGAAACATCCAAAATGTATTGATGGGGAATGGAAAACAAGTTCAATATTCAATCTAGCAGACCATGGAATGACAGAATCCAAAATATTAGCAGCATGATTCATCTTATCTCATTGGAATACCTGTTGTAGAAAAAAAGGAAGCATCAGAGCTGAAATAAAATGACAATTAGACATAGCATCCGTTTCTATTCAAATAATGTATCTTTTAAACCACGGAAACAGGATTAAAAACCTCCAAACACAGTTATAGGACAAGTCCTCACCATAAACATTATATCATCTTTCAAGAGGACTACCTGCAGTGTCTCAAACTGATCATCAAAAGTTTGATGATAGATCCTGTAAGAGATTGGAAATATTCGTAAAAATACATTAACTGTGAGCTGTTGTACCTTAAAATGGGAGTTAACTTCTCCATCGTTTTCTGCTCAAATTGATTTGCTAAATAATTAATTTCCAAACCGTTACCCGAATCCGTAGCTAAAAGCTACTTGTGTGCAGTCTGAAAGAAGGGTTTCTTCTTGAATCACCGAGAATTTTCCTCTTAATAGTTTACAATTCATGCAATGTAGAGTACAAAAAACGTCCCACAAAGACCACCCATTCCCCCCACCACTACCCCACCCCCACCCCTGTGGATCTGTCAAAACACAATTTAAACTGGTATCCCAACCAAACACTTAATTTTGAATAAGTCAATATAATTAATACTTTCTACATTGTTTTTTATCTTTCATGTTTATTTTTGTTTTGATTTTCTTTGTGGCATCCGTATAAAAATTCTTTAAAATCACACAGGAACCATCTATTCAGTACTCGATACTCTACCCGGACGGAAGTACTGGTGCACATTACACCACAAACAACACTGAATGGCGACCTAAGTAGTCAATGGCACGTACATTTTCATTTATTTTTGTAATTAAAATATTACTTTACTTGAGAGTTTAGCATGATTGTAATTATTTTGTCATATTCTTTAAACAGTAATCGGAACCTTTGTTCCGTTGAGTGTTTTATCGTTATGTCTCACAATGCTAACGTGGTTTAGCCCAACAGCTAGCCAACATTAGCTTCTTTTAGTCTTTAACGCCGTTGATAGTAGTAGTTTGACACAGCTAGAGAAACCTGAGTAACAACACTAAGTAGTGACACTGGCACTAAATGTTAATTATAGCAAAATCAGCTTTATGCATAACTGAAAAACATGTTAACATGATCTGAAAAAGAAAGGACTGAACGCTGAGTTGGGCGACTTATTTATGAGCAGGTTTTCTTATAAACAGTCTTTTTCTCTTTCATGTCCTTCAGTGAGAGCACGTCGGGGGGCTCGTTTAAGTCCATTTTGTTACTGGGAGTCTAAATAAGGAGGGAGCCATGCCTACTGTGATCTTAATGGACGTGTCTCTGTCCATGACACGGCCAGTGTCACTGGATGGCAGCGAAGAGTTTCAGAGGAAGAACCTGGCTGTCCACGGACTCAATATGTTGTTTGAACACATGGCCTCAAACTACCGCCTGGAGTTCACAGCACTGATGGCCTTCTCCTCTCTCTGGGAGCTTCTTGTGCCTTTCACCAGGGATTATAATGCATTGCAGGTAAAGTGTGATCCATTAAAGAAGTCATAGCATGTATTCCTATAATAATGATGTGCTCCTAATATATGTTCTGATAAGTAACCGACTTAAGTAACTTACTCATTCTATAGGGATCTACATCAGAAATAAAAACAAATTAAAATGAAGCTGAACAAAAACACTTGGAGCTTTTTCTTATATCGTACAACACAGCAAAGGCATCTGAAACAGTTTTCTGCTTTGGATGGTATTCAGATTTGAATTTTGTCCCTTTTCGTGCAGAGCTTTGTGCCATCATCCTTTCTGCAGCCAAAATGTTTTCATACAAACTGGTGTGGCATTCTTTTTGCAGCCACGTGTTTCTTTTCAGTGTTTCTTTTCTGTTTCTCACTCATTTTGCTGTGTGCATGTGGAATCTGCAGTTCAGCGGTTTGTGTTTTGTGAATAAAGAGGGAAAAAGTGAATCCAAGAACCCGTAAATTATATGAGAATCATCTGATATCAGACAGACTTTTATTGTAGGTCAGTCAAGGAAAGTGAGAGCTATACAGGATTTATTTTTCTAACCATGAGTGAAAGAAGTTGTAGCAGAATGTGTTAAAGAATCTGAGTTATATTGCCTTTCTTCACATTGCACTTCCTGTGATGTGACGATTGCACACGCACACACACACACACACACACATGGCATTGTTGATGCTGAAAAGACATGTCATGCAGCCCTAATAAAATGTTTATTTTGTCTGTGCAGGAAGCTCTCAGCAGCTTGGAAGACTATGACAAGACCTGTGTTGAATCAGCTCTTAATGGAGTTAATAACTTAGTTCAGCAGGAGTGGGGCAGTGCCTGTCCCTGTCAGGTATTAGCTCAGTCCTTCATCCACCATCATCACACATTTGAATTAACAATTGAATATTAAAGCCGATGTTTGGTCAAACAATTTTCCTATAGTGACTTCACTTACCTGTGCATATTTATCATTACGCAGGCTCATGTTTATGTATTTCCTTGTTCTCATGTTCTATAGCTGGTGCTGGTTACTGATGGATCTCTTGGTATTGGAAAGGTTCCCTACGTCACTCCCTTCAACACTGAAGCATCGTGGAGAAGACAAGAAGTTCCCACTCCCGTTCCCTTTCCCTACCAAACTGTTCATCATGTGTGTAGCCAATGCAGAGGAGGTACTGAAACACTTTTTTAAAAAAGAATTCTGTTCCGCAGTCAATTTCTATTTGCCTGTATCTTGATGTGAATACGATTATTTGCTGATTCATGGAGGTATTTGGTCAGATGACATGAATAGAATGGGAGTAGAATAGAATAGCTTTACTGTCATCATACATATGGGCATGACGAAAATATACATAGCTGCCATTGGTCGGTGTATTGATAACAACCAATAAGAAATAAAATAACATTAAATAATAAAATGTAATGTACAAATAAACACAACTATATTAAAAATGATAACATATGCAAATGAGACAAGATATATACAATGTGGGAGGTAAATGACATGAAATAAAAACCTAGAATAAATATGGTCAGGAGATTGCATGTAAGCAGCATCAGAACATTAAAAGTGAAACTGTGCATTCAGGTTTTCAGATGTTTTGAGTTCAGGAGTCTGATGGATCATGGGTAAAGCTGCTTCTCTGCCTGTTTGTCCTGCATTTTGAGGATGTGCAACCATGACATGCAACCAGAAGCAATCGCTCATAACCCAACCTAAGGTCAACAGACTTTGTTAGGCCTGTTTTTATCCTAGCAATTGTTGAATATATGTTAGACTGGCAGTTTGCGGCTGTTTCTCTACACAGCAAAAAGAGACCGAAATTGGAGGTCTGTATTGATGAGTATGAAACAATTAAAGATGGAGGCACGTATGTGAGGTTAGTAAGATTTTGAAAATGTGGTCTGTTCAATGAGTACTTCTGTATGGAACACAAAAAGTCAGAAGGCCATATGAACCCTCACGAGAGTTGTCAAGCGCAACATTCTGTGTCATTTTTATCACTCCATCTATGCAAAATTTCACTACATTTGCTGCTTGCATCAGATTTGCTAACTTTGTAAATTCGGTTCCTCTGTCTTGTGTATTGCAGTTCAGATGACGGATGCCATGGATAACTTGGAGGAGCTTCTTCGTCTGAGTGGAGAGTCGGACAGATTTTCACTATGGATGGACCCCTTGCATGAAGAGCGTACAGGCATGTTTGGGTATAACACAAGCAGAAAATGTACTTTTTCATCTTTTGTGTGTTTGATAAAGCACTTTTGGCCACATTGTGTATTTGTCCTCCAGGAGGTTGATTGACTACGCCTACTCTCCCTTCATGCGGTCCTGCACTGTGGAATCTTTCCTCGGACGTTCAAGTGTTTCCTCGACCTGAGCCTGTCGTCATGGATGAAGAGGTGGAGCCGATGCCACCGAACAGTTAGTGCAGGTACTCATTTGGCTTCAAACGTAACGATTAGAGTTTAATTTAAAGGGCTTATTCTTTAAAGCAATCTTCATTGTGTCGTATGTCTTTCAGATTTGGAAATTGTGGGTTTCATTGAAATTGCTGACATTTCCAGTCCTCCTGTCATATCCAGACATTTGGTGCTCCCGATTGCTGTAAACAAAGGTTGTTTTAGTATTTTTGCTTTAGAATTAAAATATGAATAGAAAAAAATGAGCTGTGCAGCAAGTCTAGGGCATTGCTTTAACCCTCCACATGTACAGATTTCTGATGTCAACATATTTTATTTCTACCTGATTACAGATGTGGATGAAGTTGGCACAGGCAGCCCAGACGAGCTTGAAGAGGAACCTTCTGCAGTCAAATGGCAGGAAAAAGTCCCATTTTGTGTACTTCTGCATGGAAGTCTGAAAGTTGAGGGCATGGTGGCGCTGGTCCAGCTGGGGTGAGATGCAACAAAGCTGTTAATAGTTAACATGCATGAATTGTGCTATTCACCTGCAGATTGTGATGGAAGTTTCCAGTTTTGAATAAACACTTGCAAACAGAAGAACGTACAAAAGAGAGGCACTGCTCTCTCAACAGCTCAATTCTATTTCCACATATGAATTATGTGTCTCCTTAACTCTTCCTCTGATCCTCCGAGACAATAAGCTCACGTAATATTTCCCCTAAGAGCACATTTACCTGGATATATACTGGTCATGCCCCCACCAGATGCAGTTAAAGAGTCGGCTTCATGTCATTTTCCACCCACATAACAATCTTCTTTACTGAGTAATTGTCCGGCTTCATCTTATCATCATGTTAACGTTTCCTTCACTTGACAATTTAATTAACTTAGAAGTACAGATCATGCTTCTGTCTAAAGTCTTTGTCATCGCCGTGCTGCAAGTACGACAAGAGGTTAAAGTGCAGATTTTATACACTGGCCTATTTGTTAATATCAGCAAGACACGAGTAATTAAAACCCACATGAGCCTTGAACTAAATAAGTAAATGATAAGATAATCCTTTATTACATGAAACATGTCCTCCACCCAAGTATTCGTTGGTAGATTCCACAAACAAATGTCTAAATCTAGTTTGCTTTTATTGCCCCAGGCCAGAGTGGTACGGTATGCTGTACTCTCAAGCAGACAGCAAGAAGAAGTCAAACCTGATGATGTCTCTGTTTGAGCCTGGTCCAGAGCCTCTGCCTTGGCTGGGCAAGATTTCATATTTGGGACCAATTTCAGGTAAACATTTATCTGCCTGTCATGTCAGGTTTCTCTGCAGACACAGGCCAAACAAACAAATAACAAGCTTTCTGTGCATTCACAATCAACTTCTAAAGTTCCGGCTACTTTCTTATCAATGAGGACACGTTTTTTTGTAACTTTTGACACACTAACCCATGCACAGGTAAATGACTGTTTATCCCTGAAGGGCAAAGGACTCTGCACGTGTACACAGTCACACAGTTAATAATTTACCCAGCCTTCTTGCAGTTGCTTTTATCTTGATGCCCAACTGACTCCACGCTGATGTTTTATGAAATGTCTGGTATTTCAGAGGCAGCTGAAAATCCTTATGGAGAGGATGACAGTAAAAGTCCTTTCCCGGTGCAGCCACAGGTCAAACGAAGCTACGCCCAGAATGTCACTGTGTGGATTAAGGCCAGCGGATTACAGGTGCAGTAAAATCACTGTAGTAGTGCACGGTTGTTTTCAGAGGTTCATGGAGTAAAAACTAAAATAGGATAGTGTTTAATAAGTGTCTGACAAAATACCCACTCAGAAAACAGTCAATGGGAGACAACTCGTGTCCAACATCCATCTTGACAACAAAATGTAGGTTCCAGTGTGAAAGCCAGTGTCATCATTCAGGGACATGAATCAAAATTGTTAATGAATATGGTGTAATATTCGTAAAAGCATCGTTTTATCCTGTAGATGCTTTTCAAGTCATGGCCATTCCCATCTCTACCATCCAATCTGGTGATGTAAGCACACATGTGACTAAGTGGTTAATGAGATGTACAGTCAGAACTTTAGTCATGTGTTTAGCTTGAAGAATTTCTTGATTATTTTCTCATTGTGGAAGTGTGACTGTGATGAGTCCATTCAGTCCTCATTGATTTGAGTCTGATTTATGCTCTTATTGTACAGACTGATGTCCAGAAATCCTGAGAAACGCAAGGAAATTACCAGATAAAACTCAGACCTTCTATAAGGTAAGTTTAGCTAAAACAGCTCTTGAGCTAAGAATGTCAACTTTCATATTTTCAATGTTCATCGCTGCTTTGTATAATAATTTGGCAGGAGCTGAACGTCTGCGGAAGGCTGCGTTGGCATTCGGTTTCTGGGAGCTCCTGAAGGGAGTGGCCGACCTGCTGGAGAGAGAGTGCACCATGCTGCCAGATCGGCCCATCCTGACGGCCGCTTTCCAGCTCTCCCACGCCGCACAGCAGCTCAAGTAGCCAGCACTGGAGACTCTCAGTATGCTGCTTTCGATCACAACATCGTTCCCATGCACACTGACTTCTCAAGCTGAGTTTGTACGAACAGACTGAAACACAGCAGCTCAGCTCACGTGGACCAATATGGGACGGAACCTGGTGACTTCCAGAACTCATTTGTGGAAAGGAGTCAGATGAATAACTGAAATGTTAGCGTGTACATATGTTTGTTTTTTTACAATTTTTCTTGTAGGATCTTTTTCAAAGATTGACCAGATTCAAATTCAATTTTTATTCAGTGTTAAAGAACTTCCACATTTACAGGAAACAGCTGTTAGTGTTTGCTGTCAAAATTCAAGTGAACTTTAAAATAATAAAACAGCAAAGTAAGAGGAATACACATGAATATTGCCAATAACGGGTGTTGTTGAGCATAAGAGACACTGTTGGGGAATTCTAGATGTTGAGAGAAGAATCAGGAGGCAAACTCAGAGACACTCTGCAGACTCGGATGCCTTGTGTCGAGAGTAGTTTACTGACGTCAGGAGAAGTGATACAGCAAGCAGCATTCATGCCAGCATTGTCCAATTCTCAGGAGTCTCTGCCTTGTGTATATATACTGTTTGGAAGGCATGCCATGTTTATGTTACAATCCTAATATGGGGACAGGATTGTTAGTTCAGCAGCCATCTGGACAAGAATATAACCATATAACCTTGCTTTCCTTCAAACAGTTGTCTACGGTATCTCTAGCCAGGGTCTGTCTGTCTCAGGGTCATATTAGGGACAGAGAGAGCATAAACATGTTTGCGTCCTTAATTTAGGAGAAACGGAAGTCAAGGGTGACATCCTGTAGAGTAATTTGGGGTGACTTGGTACCTACACTCGATTTAGGGTGACTGCAGTTAGCAGACACATTTGGGATGTCATAAACTAACAGCAGTGAGGCGCCATCTCACTCATGAGAAAGTGAGTAATTTTTCCTTCACAGACACAAAATGCTTTCAGTTTTTAACCAGTCAGTTTCTCCCTGAGCTTTGTGGGACGGTTCAGAAATGTGAAATAAGTATTTGTTCAGGATATTGTTGCTTCTGTCATTCATACACCAATAACTGTATAACAGATGGTAACAGCAGGGTTTCCTCATCAGTGCTTCTTGCATTTGGTCAATAATACAAAACAAATAGATCAAAAGGAAGAACACACAATCACACAAGATATAAAGTTCGCTAGGTTACGATAGCTCTTTAGTAATTACAACATCTGAGTGTATGAGAAATCAGTCACTAGCATGTGGGCTCATCCACGTAGTGATGAAAATACTGTATCATCTGTAGGGTTTTCATAATAACTATAAGGAAGTGACTGACAGCATAAAACGTACAACTGATTTTGTTTGGAGCAGGGTTTGGATCATGACCATCATTACAAAAAATTCCAGAATAGGCAACACAGGTGTTTGAGGAATGTTGTCGGTGCTGAACCTCAGTTTGCTTTCCTCTTTTTGGTACGGAAACGCCTCGTCCTCTGCTTGTAAGATGCCGCAAATTGAGAGAAAATCCTGAAGAGGGTGAGAAAAAACAAGGGTGAAATAAGAAAAAACAATGGTGACAATGGAACTTAATGTTAGGCCAAACTGTTTTTAATCTGGTAACTTACCCAAAAACAGCAGAGCAAGATAGACGTACAAGAAGTAAGAGAAAGCTGACGGAGGTACCGATGGCTTTCGGAAGAGGAATGCTCAAGAGTTTTGTTTTGTCAAAGATGGGAATGGATTGTATCACCGCAACAGCTACAGTGGAATGAGAAAATAGAGTTTAGCACTTGTATGCGAATAAAATGAATGCAGAATGAAGTAAACAGGCTCACCTTCAGATAAAGCACCTAACGGATACAGGGGCATCCAGATGGTGTACCGCAGCCAAGTGAGGGGTTTCCACTCTGTATTAAAACAGCCCAGCATGTAAAATGAATACCTATAAATGGAGCAGCATGTTAGTTTTACACAAGAAACAGGTTGTGCTGCAAATAACAAATCCCCAACAATACATCTTCCTAACTTTGTAGCCTAAATAATCTGCTTGTATGCCGATTCTTTTTTTTAAAAAGGAAAGGAATAATCTTAAATCTATAAAGCTGAATCTGTAGTTAGCCTTGATGTGAAGATGCCACAGCGATTGCATTTACATTGTGCATAGAAATGACATGTTTTTGTGTGAACAAGCTGCTTTAACTGCTAAAATAAATTTATTTTAAGCAGTAAATGTTCAGTACTGAAGTGTACAGAATTTAGCCTAGCCGCGCTAGACCCATGCTCTGAAGACGCAAGGGTCTAGGCACGCTCGACAGGGAGGGAGGCGGGCTAAAAGGTTGTCTATCAAATCACTCTGCAGCAATTGGGTAGGTATACAACCAATCAGCGCAACGAATAGGCTCCTAGAGCGCCGGAAATCAAGAGGATGCGGTAGTTTGGTGAAGCCTTATTTATACAGTCAATGGTGAAGCTCAAGTATATTACAGACATGTTAACAGAAAGATTATTCAGAGTCGGTGCTAATGGAGCTCAACGACTGTTGTCGTTTTTGTTGTCGACCCTGGCAGAGAATTAAATTCGTTGCCGTGGGTTGTCTAGCGCGGCTAGGCTAGTTGTTTCCGGTTGTTTCTGTCAGAATCGTCACGCCTCTGTCGTCACTTAGTTACGCCCGCCTTCTGACTCTACACTTCATGGTGATTCGTCCGGCCAGTTTTAGGAGCATCCAACCTTGAGCCTTATGGAGGGTAACTAGACCCACCCTGGCAGAGAATTAAATTCGTTGCCGTGGGTTGGCTAGCGCGGCTAGGCTATACAGAATTGTTTGAAGGCCTAAATTCTATAAAATTGTGTAAAAATAAGTCAAAAATCCACCAGAAAGTTATGTGCATTAGGCAAAGTTTTTGATTTAATCTGAAGAATTCTGGCTGAATATAAAAGACGTCCGTTTACATTAGTGTTTACTATGAACACACGGCAGATGCACACTTACCTAAAAATCTCGATGATGCTCCACAGATAGAAAACAAAGAACACAACTGGCCGATTGTGCATTTCCTCCAGACTACCAAAAATGATGAAGAGGACGAAATTCCTTGCAACCACCTAGTACACAAACAAATGCCACAAAAACTCAACAAATCAATGCTTGCATAGGAAATTTACTTGCCACTGCATCAAACTGGACCTCAAAAAAAGGACCGTCCCATACCTGGATAAGAGTTGGAAAACACTTGTCTGGACCACACCAAAAGCAGCATGGAGGACCTCTAATACAGCCAGGGTCTGGCAGAAGAACATCACGTCCGACATTGTGTGATACGTGTCGTAGAGGGAATCTAAAATGAGTTTTAGAAACGACACTTCTCAACAAGGTTTCTGTGAAGCAACATGAAGCTTTAAAGTACATCAGCGTCACAATTTCTCACCTTGTCCGAAGATAAAGAGGCGCACAGTCATGTTGACAAACATCCATGAAAACCAAGAAACTGCACCAGATTATACGTGAACAAATATCCTGTTTTCAGGCTGACAAATCCTGAAACATGTCAGAGAAGCAGAAAATATTACACAGTTAATCCATGGTGTCAGAAAAGCTGCAAAAACAGAGGGATGCATCTAAAAGTCAAGATTTTTAATGTCTGGAATGTCCAGTAATAATCATTTAGTGCGCAAAACAATTTGAAACAACCTCGTAAAATAGAAATTTTTATTTTTCACTCACCCTCTTCTTTTGCCTTGAAGTCTTCAGCCTGTTCTTTTTCTCCTCCTTTTCAAAATGAACAAAAACAGTCTCCATGTTCTTGAGTTTGGCATCAGTAGTACAATGTTTAATCGAATGTTTTCGTAGTACTGACATCTGGCAAGCTTATGTCTATGTTATTCAATAACGCTGTTAAATGTGCATGGAAATGTCCCACTGATGTAAAAACACAAGTTTAAGCTCACCTTTTCCCGGATCTCCATCTCAGCGTCTGACTCGTCCAGCCAGCGGTCAAAGTCAGGTGCCAGGAAAACAGGTTTGCGCTCCTGTGTGGTCAGTCTTTCCCACCAGCCTCGCTGCTCTTTCTGCACTGTGATGTTTACCTGCCGCTGTGTGGACTTGTGGCTCACCTGAACGCACGAGTTCATGTGAAAGAAAACTTAAAAGGCATCATAAAGAAAGGAGATGCAGATATCTACGACCAAATTCTAAAATGAATACATACCCCTGGCTTTACTGGTAAGTAGAACTCCAAGCTGAAGTTGTAATCATTTTGTCCTTTCGCACCATGCCCCTGGGCTACACACAAAACCAAATATCACAAATTTTGCACTTTTTGAAATATTGTCACAACCAGCATGAGGTGCATGAAATCAATGAATGCATTTCACCTCTAAAATGAAGGACATTTTCATGCGCATGGACGTCAATATTCTGCAAAAGAAAAACAGGCAGATGATGAGCCAACTTCCTCATACATTCTGAGAATTCAAGCATCATTTTACTTCCTGTGCACAATACTGCTGAACAGAGATATTAATAAAACATTTAAATGACTGGTAAATTATACCTAAACAACCATTAAAATACAACTACCATAATGATATATAATCCAAAATAACAATGATATTGAAGTACCAACTGGAATAATTTTCTTCTTTGCAGAAACCCTCGAGGAAATGAGACAGATTTCACACCCTCTCCAATCTGCTCTTGTTCATGCCACTATACTTAATAAGAGCTATGCGTTACGACTGCGGTCATATGAGTAGTTTCCTGTGCGCTGTGTGTGTCCTTTTTGTGTGCCTATCGCGTATGCAAATAGGCTGCGCCGCACCACCACCAGGGTTGGACGACAGGATGACATTGTCAGATTAGCTGAGGAAACCAGGAAGGCCGCGATAAAAAGGCAGAGTAGTGGCATCATCTCTGGGTCAGAGGGCGTGGCAATCATGTCTGATTTTGAGAATGTAGAATAATAGCAGTGAGCAGCCACCTTGTGTCTGTTTTTTCCTCATGTTTAAGTCAGGATAGGGAGGTAAGACTTTGCTGTTCTTTTTACTATTTGTTTTGGCACATCAGTTTTGGTTAATAGATTAGTGGCATTTTGTGTGTTGTTGTGGTTTTGCTCACTGTCACTTTTAGTTACCAATCACCATTGTTTCAGTTTGCACATTTATTGTTAGTAAAAACCTAAATTATTTGAGAAAACGTGTGTTGTAGATGCTTGGGACCCAGTGACCCCTAGGCTGGGCATAACAATGACTATGACGCCTAAAGTCAGACAGAGAGTGGTGGATAAGGTGCTGTTTGCAGCCTGGTGTTTGGAACAAAGTTACATTTTCATCTGTGACATTTGTAAATGTCCCCACACTCATAGTTTCCCTCTTCATACCTTTATGACTTCTCTTTATGACAATGAATTCTCCAAACCTCAGAATAAATCCTGATAACTTCTGTTTTGGCCTCTACTTTCTAAATGTTAGCCAATGGTTAAAAATGTTTCTATACAGAATTGAACTGTGATAAACAAAGGCAAACTTTGGGCAACATTTCTGCAAAGACATGTGGTCATATAATGAATTCCTTTGCTGTATACATTATATCTGTCTACAAAATTGCCATATCTGGGATAGATTTGTTTGCTGTTGTGCTGAAACATACAGTACATAACATACAGTCTTTTTCTGGTTAAAGCGCATCTCTGTGTTGATGACACAATTTCAGACTGTAGCAGGGATTCCACAATTCCACAATTTCATTTAGCAGATGATTTTATCCAAAGTGACGTACATCTGGGAGTAGATGCAACACTATTGTACATTTTGTCAAAGGCTTTCAGGACTGCTTTGCTCAGTTAAAGGTTGCACTCAATAAGCATAAATTTGTTTTCAGTGAAGAGAAAACCATATACATGATCTTCGTCAGAGACAGAAATACTGCTTAGAAAATCTGCTCTCCTCTACTCTCATAGAGAGATATTCAAAGATTTACAGAGTAGAAATATTTACGAATTTGGATGGATGAGAAGCTGACTCTGAAAAGTTTTGTATCTTCTACAGGAATAAATCATGTTCCCACTGAATAGATCTTTATTGTCACTGTTACAGAAAACAATGAAAATCATTTTAATACTCTCCGTACAGCAGCATTAAAAATAAACTAAATGTCTGCAGTGTAGAGAAAAGTTTATTGAGTATATGGTGACATTTTATATCCACAAGCATCAGCAGTGATTCTTAAACCACTGGACACCATTTATTACACTCCATTAAAATGCATCAGTGGTGACAGTTATAATACTCATCACTTTGAGCTGTATTCTAAGGTTGGCTCACTCTGTAAGGGATGACAGTCACTGGGTGTAGAGAAAATGCTCCACTGTCATGTTTTGGTTATCATTTACTCATATTCCTGACATAGACATTAAACACATCAGTGATGACTAACACAAGACATAAACCTAAGTACCTGACCAGCTTTCACCTGTGTCGATTATAGAAATTCATGAGTTTATATTTATTCAGATTCCTATTTCCTACCACATGATGTCTTGCCAAGTCTCCAAGATTTCATTGCACTGATGAAGCAATTATGGTACATGAAAGAAAATCCACTTAGCACAATGCTCTGTAGTATCTGATCTGAGATATATGTTGGGATATATGTTGCTTATTAGAATAGATGTGGTTTTTTGCTGAAGGAAGTCATTTCTGTGATTAGATTGGGGATCATAATATCCAGGAAATGATAATTGTTCATTGGGGCCCAAATGACTCTTTGGGTGTCTTAATGATAGGGGGTTGTTCTGTAGGGTCTTGTTCCATGACCAGATGTCTTCTAATTAGGAAACATATGTTGTGACCTCATACTTGTCCAAAACATATAAATATGATCTCTGATTGCTGTTCGGGGAGATTCATTGGGCTGGATTCTCCCAGACAGTCTCTCTGTCTGATCGATGCTGTTCTTCCTTATAATAAACTTATTATTAAGCAAGTCAGTGTCAACGGACGTTTCTTCTCCACCTGCACTTCACGAACATCAGAGAAACTACGACAGCTCCCACAAGAAGAATCTTATATAAGAAGACACTGAATAAGTAGAGTGTCACTTGAACTGTCTGCAACCTGAACAGGACACGGAGAGAGCTGCTGTCATTGGACGATACATGCAGGCAACCACGTGGCTTAAAATCAACTGTAATAATTCATGTTACATAAGGGTCATTGCTCTTTCTTGAGGAAGACTATAACAAAGAACCATGCAGCCTTCATTTGCATCAGAAACTATTTATCCCCAGAGACATAAACTGGCCAAAGAGGAAGTATTGGTAAAGCATTCCCCTGATGAAAAGTGACGGCAGGAAGCAGCTTACACTCACCTGTGCGTCAGTCAGCTCCACTCGCAGGTAGATTTCTTCGTGGCGCTGAGCCCAGTAAACGAGAGGTGTGAGTGTCATTGTTACGGTTTTTAACAGAACTTAGCTTCAAACAGAGATATCAGGCTGAACAGGACATCACGAGACGTCAGCTTAGCCTCAGAGGCTTCAGTAATACAGGCTGCCCAGAATATTCTACAGAGGCGCGCACTCGCCATCCGTAAGCGTAGCGACGTGCTCGTGCCGGACAAGTAGCCGTTGGTGGTGCTCTTCGCTGATTGGCTGGTGACGAATATTTACGGAAGTGGGAGAAATTCACAGGAAGACGGTACGACAGCGGTTTGCAGACCTCAGCTTGATGATATGCGAACATGCAGACGGACGACCCTGTTTCATGTCTGAAAGCGGATTTATTGGAATCTTCCGGCACATTTCGCGTTCTTGTCGGAGTAACAGGGAGCGTCGCAGCTTTGAAACTGCCTCTTTTGGTCTCACAGCTTCTTCAGCTCCCTGGGGTGAGCTGCGTGGCGTTCAATACGTTTTATTTTTACTTCTGTTTATTTTGTCTGATGCTTTTTTATCGAGTATAATCCATACGCCTGCACACCTTCATTGTTTTTCTTAATTTTATAGAGCGCAGGAGCTCACCTTTACCACAAGATGGAGACGTTAGATAGCAACATAAAATCCACAGCAGTATAGTTATTACATTCAAGTCAAGTCAATTTTGTCTATGAAGCACATTAAAAACAACAGGACTTGAACCAAGATGCTGTACAATAATAAACAGGAAGTCATAAGACATAAGCACAATGATTAAAAAGACAAATCTAAATAAAAACCTGATGAAAAAAATAAGTTATGTATAGTTCTAATACTAAGCTTAAGTAGTTTTGTTATTTTGATTACTTCAATATATATTCTTGTTTATTTAAAGCCCTCAAAATGCAATCAAAGAGAGTGTGACAATTGTGTTTTTGTTTGTTTGCTTGTTTGTTTTGGGATTAGTCTAACAAAACAGTGGCTCCAGTTTAGTCAGTCAGTTTGAACGAGCAAATGCATAATGAAACCGTTAATAATTTTAACATCTATTACACTGAAAATGGCATTTTTTCATTGGTAATTTTCTTCATTATACTCAATTTCAATTTTACAAGAATTATTGTATTATGGAAGTTATATTAATAAACGAATCCACCTAAGCAAAACAGTGTGCTCTCTAGGTCTTTAGTTAACACACCTGCCCAAGACCCAGTTAGCCATCAATCGGTGTTTCTGGTTGACTGAATGCTGCAATTTTCTCTACAGACCTCTTCATATTTTCCTTTCAGAGAAGACAATGGTGCCCTTGTCATATATATCAAATTAGTTGTTGGGATGGAAGAGTTATATGGCTCTCTGCCTATTACTGAACCTCTAATGGCAAAAAATTGTCTTTGAGATTCCCTATATGTTGCTTTTCCATTTTGATAACAATCTTACTGCAGTCTTGCTCATACAGGAGTTGCTTGGCATACAATTTTTACATTAAAGTGGTCCCAACAGGAAGAATTCTATAATATTGTCCCTAAGAGAAAAATAATAGTTTTCTAACTCGTAGTGCTTAAAATTGACCCAGTGGAGACCACTGTTGGAGCAGTTTCATGTATTGTTCTTGCTAATATTGGCTGTAAATTCAAAAAATGTTTTTTTTTTCTTCTCAGAAATGATGCATCCTAATGGTAACACATTTTTAAAACTCCTATTGGTGCCAGTCAGAGGAAAAAAATCAGCCTCTTAGGGTTTACAATAATTGCTTCATGGTTGGTGAAATATCAGAAAAGACTGAAAGATTGACCATCATATTAATAGTTTGTATTATTCTATCAATGCAGGATTGTACCATTGGGGATCATATGTTCATATCGGTGAACCTACAAAATTTCAGGACTCTACCTACTTTATTTATTAAGTTATGGCACTTTAAACACTGGTCCATAGATTGGTGCAAAAATCGACATGACCCCACTCCTCTTGAAGAATTTTTAACATAAATACTAATGTTACCTAAAATCCCAGATTTTATACATAATGAACTCAATCAGTATTTGATACTTTAAATAAATCTTTCAACATGAAGATGATCAGGCACGGGGCATTCTGTGAACTGAGGCGAAATGACCTTGTTGCACTAAACAGGGAAATGAAGCTACATCTCATTTGCATATCGATGCAAATACACTCTGAAATGTATTTGTAATAGCTAACGCCTCACACTCAGCACAAACAACCAAATTTGATCTGACTGCCGTGCCAAACTAAAAATAGATGTTCCACCTGAATTAGTGAAAATGTGCATATATATCAAAACTGGATTTAATATGAAATCCTACATTGAATTGAATATCGTGCTCCAGGGAGCAAGCGGGCATAATGATCCAGTTAATCAATGTAATCTCCATCAAAATACTGTGATCAGTCATGGCACTGGCAGTAGTAGCGTCAAGTAAAATTGTAAAACAAAAAAAAGAAAAATGTATACATACATACACGCATAAGTGGCGACTCTTCAGTTCTTGGACACTATCACTTTGTATTAGTCTTTATTACTGGTTATAGCTGTAATACTAAATGAGTAGATTGTTACTTGATGTGCACTTAAACTGTCTACAACCTAAACAGACAGAGAGCTGCTGTCAACGGGAGATCAGAGACCATGAAGGCAACCACATGGCCCATGTATGACAGTACAGTCAACTGTAAAAATGAATGTAACATAAGAGTCATTGTTTTCTCTTGAAGAGGAATAGAGAGAGGAATGTTGGAGCTGTGAAATTACAGTGGGCCATTTACCTGTATTTTACAGTAACGTACAGGCTGTTCATTTTTACATTTAAAAAAGGGATTGAAAAAGGGAACAACTACTTTACAATATTGAGCTCTAGTCATCTATAATATATGCAAGGATAATTCAGAGTGCAAATAGTGAGAGCTTTTCACATTGTAGCTGTTGAGCCAGTAAACTCGAACTATTAAATGCATCTGACCATGACAATGAGTAACGAAGACCTCACCATTTGATTTTTTTCAAAAATTCTTGCTGGATACAGGCCATAACAAGAATATGTGCTATCAACACATCACAACAACACGATTCTGTCAGAGTTACTACTGTCTATGGAAGAATGTATCATTCTAAGAGTTGATGCTCATGTGCTAATATGACTAACATTATAAACATATTATTTGTTCAGCAACATGATGCCTTTCCAGAGACTTTATTGTGCCTGTGAAACAAGTATGTGACACAGTGCATGTAAGGAAATTCCCTGAATGAGCAGATAGTTATCTAGGTAAGAGAACAACGGTGCCACACTTAAACTCTCTGCTGACCCTTTTATTGGGGATTTGAACTTTTGCCACTTTTGAACTGTCCACGACCTATCAGATGTTCTCAGAGGTGACAAAGAGAGCCGCTGTTCTTGGAGAAGAACAGAAAGACAGGCAAGCGACCACATGACCAAAGTGTGAAAGCATGCCCGATTGCATTACCAGATGTAGCAAGTATGTAACATAAGAATCATTGTCCTGTCTTCGTCAAGGGAGCGTAAAGAAAAATGTTAAGAAAGACACGATGCTTACATAGCCAGGAAAACGGATTGGTGGGATTTTTGGTGAGATGTAATATAAAATTTGCTCAAAGCTACCAAAGTACAGCAACTATTGTTTGAAAGTATCTTTTCTTGCACTGTGGCAAAATGACTATGCACATCTAAAAAATCTCTGTGAACATCAATGTCTTGTTTTAGGTGGATGTAAGAGTGGTAACTACAGAGAAGGCCAAACACTTCTACAATGCAGCAGACGTCTCTGTAAAAATCTACACCGACAAGGATGAGTGGGAGGTAACAATTATTTTGACTTACAAGCTCTAGTAAAGTCATTAATAACCGACAGTGCATAGCAGAGTTTCTCGAACCTGGTACCAACAGTATTATAACAATACTGTGGAAGATACTGTATCTAAAATACATATTTTAATAATTTGCATTTTTACTAAAATGTTAAATACATGCACAATATCAGTTTTTTCTACAGTCTATGTGGAAGTGTTTTTGCTCTCTTGAAATGAAATGTATAAAAGAATGCCACAGTCACAATTATACTAAGTAAAGTGGCATGAGTTGTCAGTTTGACAGCTTTCCATTTACTTGTGACAAGTTTGAGACATGAAAACATGGCCATGGGCCAGAAAAAAAATTGAGAAACACTGGCCTAAAGTGTCATACATTTAAGGAAGTGAAAAAGTGAGTGTGTCATTTTTCCAAACGGCATGTCATTTATGTAGCTGTGGACAAAGAGATCTGACCCTGTGCTACACATTGAGCTAAGACGCTGGGCAGACCTACTTGTCATCGCCCCCCTTGATGCCAACACTCTTGGAAAGATTGCTAGTGGCATTTGTGACAATCTGCTGGTGAGAAAATAAAATTATAGCGATTTATTCCACACTTTCTCTGAAATTGTGTCCTGGTTGATTAGTTTTTGTCCCTTGCAGACATGCGTGGTAAGAGCCTGGGATACCAGCCGTCCTCTCCTCTTCTGCCCTGCTATGAATACAGCTATGTGGCTGCATCCCATTACAGCCCAGCAGGTATCCAAGCTGAAAGAGTTTGGATATGTGGAAATCCCCTGCATTGCCAAGAAGCTTGTGTGTGGAGATGAAGGTGGGTTTTCATACCAGGGAAAAGTCAAATGTTGCATTTGCAGTGATGTAATACCAAGAAAAGCAACAGCAACAACCAGCATCTCGTCTGCATTTTACTTGAAAAATGGCCAAAGTAATTTCTTAGAATAAATGATGAGTCAGTTAGTAATTGCAGCACTAAGTTAGATTTTTTTTTCACCAGTTTTAACGTGAGGAAAGACCACGATGCAGATAGAGTTCATTGTTGCTTAATCCGTTTTATTGTGTATGAAGAATTCTTACTGAGTTAATTTACTGTCATAAATGTCCTGCCTGAAAGAGTTGTAATTGCAAAATAAGCATGAAGACTGGCAAAATGCAAGACAGAACAGAGACAGATGGATGTGCAACAGATGTAGGTATGATACTGAAAGTGAGTAGAAAAGTAATGTGTAACAGTAGTGGGTAAATCATGTGTCATCGGTAGGTTTAAAAATGAGTAAGTTTGTACAAGAGACACAACAGCAATGACAAGACACACCTCATCTGGATAAATATATATTTTCCCACATTGTGTTATTTTAAAAAAGCAGAACCTTTTATGTGGAAAGTTTCAGAGACCACTTTTACTGTTGTGCATATTTCACCCTGCTGTAGTCAGGTAAGTGTGTTTTAGGGTGTGTTAGTACACTGTGGCTGTTAGGTGTGGTTGCAGGTGAATAGGTCTCATTTCCAACCACATGCTCCAGGAGATGGCTCAGCTGTCCTTAATCCTGGTAAAGTGACTTTACCGCATGATGTCGGTCTATTAGAGCCCTTAAACTGCTCCTAATGTGATCATGTGCATGACCGATGTTCCACCCAACCAGGATCTGTCACTGGATTGATTGATTCATTCAACCTTTAGAGCAAATAAGGGAAAAAAAAATGTAGGCATGCAAGTCAAAAATGTAACAATATTAAAAAGCAAATGAGTAAAATAGTAATTTCAGTGAGAATGAGTGAAGCAATTGTTACTGAAGACAAAATGAATCAACAAAAACAAGAACAGGTAGAAATGAGAAAAAAGTGAAACCTAATTTGCCCTAAAAATGAAAATGAGTCGAGCATCAGATTGATCTGCATGTTATTTCAGGTTAAAGGTGCACAGTGAATAAAATTAGATTTTCTCTAAAAACTGTTGGTATCCTTCAGCATAATCCCATCATTTGAGTGTGTTCAGTAAGAGTCCATATTAAAAGACAACAGCTACGTTATGTAATGGGCTGAAAAAGTAAGAGTCTTATAAATAAATAAAATAAAATAAAACCCAGTGCTGACAAGACACTTCCCACGGTCACACAGAAAACCTCCATGTATGACCAGATAGCTGCTAATTGAAGAATATCTAGGATGACCTTGGTTTACAACCACTGGACCTTACTTCAGACACATTTAAGTGAGTGGAAACGCTGAAATGGACCCAGAACTGACTGGCAGGATTTTAGACGAATAGCCAAAATTAGTGATGACTTCCTGCTTCACTAAAGCTGATGGAAAGGTGACACAACAAATGATAATGGCTTGGAGAACAATATTGGGACAGTCCAATATTTTCCTTTATTTGTTCATGGGTGTTTTGGAATGTATGTCATGGATCTTAATCCTGTTGGAGGAGCGATGACTTGCAGCTGAGACGGGACTCTGACACTGGGTGGTTTGCTTCCCTCCACACTGCCTGGATAATCTTCTGACTTCTTTGCACTCTACACACATTCAAGAAACCCTGTGATAGACTCAGCACAACAGTCCCATGACATAACAGAGCCGCTTTCATGTTTCTCACTGGAGATGGTGTTCTTTTCCATGAAAGCTTTTTTTTTCATCCTGTGACCATACAGCTGATGTAACTTACCAAAAAGCCCTAATTTTGTTGTTATCTGTCCAAACAGCCTTCTACCAGAAGCATTGTGACTTTCTAATATCTAATTTTAGAAAATTCCGGTCTGTTTAATTTATGTTTCTCTTTTAAACCCGCAATCTTGTTTCATTTAGCTAACTTTCATTCTTATGATATACTGTGCCAGACACCAGACAGTGTTGTATTTTTATCTTAAAGTGAGGCTGTATGTGTTCATATAGCAAGTTTTCTTTGGCATGTTTTTCATCATTCAGATATTTTTCTACTTAATCTAGAGTGAATTTTCCTCTTGAGAAAGCATCCAAGGAGGCAGGCTACGGTTCCATGGACCTGAAACTTGCTAACGATACTGGCAGCTGTGGTCACACAAACATCAAACTATTTGGAGATAGCCTTGCAGACCATGTCTGCCAGTTATTTTCTTTTTTATTTCCCAAGAACACTCCATGAAATTTGCCAAGAATTCTCTCTTGACACTCCTCAACTCCCTTCCTCAGAACCTGTACTTAAGAGGCAAGTGGGCTTCAAAGTACTTGTTCAACCGTCAAACAGTGTCTGAAACCTCCTACGCCCACAACAGCAGAGCAGTTTTGTTACTTTTGTGAAGCGATAAGCGTTCCCACTTCAGGCAGCGCATAGTGTAAGGAGGCGAGTAGGCAGAGTTGTAACTTCTTACTCAAGCACTCCTTTCATTTTGTCACACTTTTGTAACATTTTACAAACAAGGCCAAACCATTTGAACAACTGTCGCGTCTCACCAGCGTCTATTACTGTCAAATATTTGGCTCAGCCTTCAAGTGTTCGGAGTCTTCTGATGAGCTCAGAGGACACACCAAAGTAGTTCATTTGAAGCATAAGCTACCTTTACACTCACGAGAAGACCACAACGAGGTGGTCTTGACGGAAGTGGTACACTACAAGACCTTCCACTTAGGACTATTAGATGACAATTTTTAACTTCTAATGTCATCTACAACCATTCCCTCCAACAAAGTAGACATTTATTAGCATATATTACTGGACCACTCAGGCTTTTTCCTTCATAGAGGAATTTTTGGCTTCCATCACAGCGGTTTTAGCCACCACTAAAGGAAAAACCAACAGCACCAAAAAGATAAGAAATTAAAACAAATACATTTTTTAGCCAGTTTTGTTCATTAGGGTTTCATTTACTCTAGTATTAGATACATTTTTGTTCAGCAAATGGGCAGAAATAACAGTGAACTGCATTGGTGTCTGTCAGATAAGGTGACACACACACACACTCATTGCCTTTACTGCTCTGACATCGGTACACTGTGACCTCCTTCCAAATATGGTACAGGCAGTTCTAATGTCACAATGTCTGACAGTGTAGAGTCTACATACAGTGCACTTTGTACTTGCCAACAAGTGTGATATGTGGCCTGTTAAGATTCCACAGTATAGGGTGTTACTATTTCATCTCGTCATCCTTATTGCACCTTCCACTCATTCCATTCAGTCATTTCATTTGTTGCTACGGCTATATATTCCAACGGGAATATTGGCTTAAAAAAAAAAAGCCTTGACAGTTATCTTGCTCCAGTACTGAGTTGTTTATCTTATACTTTCAATAAACCTAAATGATGTTGCCCCAAGGGACAGGTACAGGAACTTACCCCTGATGACAACCATTAACAGGGTATGGTTGTTTGCTTAGAGGCGGAAGCTACTAATCTGGTTTTAAAACTCAGTCTTTTATGCAGGCAGAAAACAAATTTCTGTTACAAATATTGCTTCAGGGCTGCGAGGCAACCATCAACCGGATGGTGAACATGGAGATGTTTGCTTCTTTCACCGGAGGGAAAGGGAGCAGGGAGCATACACTTTTATGCAGTTGCGCTGTTATTGAAGGATATCAACAGACTAGACAATTAGAAGTCATGTTCAATTCCTCGTCTTGGTATGATGCTTACTTTGTCATAGTGGTGACGGGATGAGGGCCAGGAAAATGAAACCTACATCTGCATGATCCAGTGTAAGACATTGTACTGTATCAATGACCTCGGTATGTTTCTTTTTTACTTGCATAAACTAAGTGAAGGGCAGCTGCATTCTTCTGATGAAAATCTGCAAAGACATCCGCATAAAGCTTAAAAATAATGTAGTAATGCTGCAACATCAAGGGTTAAATAAATGAAATGTTGAATACATCTTTTACTTTTATTATTACATAATCAGCGCTTCTATCAGGGAGCAGTGTCTTTTTGATGCAGTGGGATCTGAACAAATCATTTAGCATTTCAGATGCAAAGTATGTGACTGCACAAGAAAATCTGTGCGTTCATGTGTATTTATAAGCATGGAGAATGTGCACAAAGATTTGCATTGCAGTCGCATGTGTTTCCTTTGTGTTGTTGCCGTCAAGCCACTGACAGATAATGGTTATTCCTTCCTGCAGGAGGTATTTTTATACTCTGTGATTCTTTACTTTGCTGCAGGTAAAGGTGCCATGGCGGAGGTGTCGAATATTGTCAGCACTGTAAAGCAGTATCTGCAGAAACCAGATGAGTCATCTCAGAAAACATGAACGTCACGTCATATTGTGGATTCCAGCGACACCAAAAACCAATAACAGACCACCATGATCGCTTGTCTTCAGTTTTACATCGGGACTTTCAAAATCACCACACACCGATGCTAAACGCTCACAGCTGCTTTTACCTGTTTCATCTGAGAAGTCCTCTTTTTAGGATAGTGTTGTGGGTGTGTGTAGACATTGGCTTCTGCCCGACTCATCTGTTATTCCTGTTGCACCTGTTAGGGCAGGGAACATTTATCGTTTGTATTAGGACATGGACAATGAAGGCCTTGTGTAGTTTCTTGCACAGACTGATCAAACTGCAACATCTGGAACAGGCTTGCTCCTGAGCTGGTTTTTAATATCACCTATTCATCATGGCAGAATGATTGATGAGCTGTTGGAGAGAGATTTACAATCAGATAATAAAAATTGCCTTTTAAACCGCCCAACTTTAGTAGGACTTTATTAATGCCATAGCATAGCACAGCATATAGGATGAAAAATGCTTTCATGCCTGAACACTTTTCTGTTGTAGTATCTGACCAGCTACTTGTGGGAAAACCTACATTTCCTTTTTGCCTATGTAAGCAGGTGGTCTCTGACCTAAGATGTGTGTTTCTGTCTGGGAATGTTTATGTTAAAGTGGCTTCTGTGCCTGGGAGATCGTAAAGTGAAGTGGTGCCTGTCGTTGAAGGGAAGCCATATGTTAGGTTTCCATGCATGGACCTATATCAGTGAGTGACTTCTGTCATCCTAGAAGAGAATCCCTCTGCTATGTTGATTTAGGGGTGCATCCTGTTTTTACCAAAGTCGTCAGATGTTGAGCTCATATCCTTAACAGAAGGGTATAAAACTGACCACTAGCCCATTGTTCGAGAAGGAATCAGTCGGCGGGCTCCTTCTGTCTGTATTGATGCTGTTCTTTTAATAAAAAACCTATAAAGAAAGTCAGTGTCACGGACGTTTCTCCTTCACCTGCACATCACGGACATCTGAGAAACTACGACACTGTCTACAGAAAAGTGTGTGTACAGTCTGGCATTCTTCACGCTGACGGTTCTAACAGCATTGTACACCTTTTCCTTCTCCTTTTCTTTGGAAGTAGCTGGCAGAGAAATGCTGTATCACTGCCAGCCTGTTGATGTTGACTGAACAGTTTGACAAACCTGTTTAATTATATGCTCCTCTTGGCCTTCAAAGGCGTCCTCTGACTTTCTCTGTTGTTGTTTATTTTGTCCTTATTATTAGCTCAATAAACAATACAGATGTTGTCTTATGGGTAATATGTCTAATGCAGGCATATTGTTGCTTGTCAAATACCGGTACAAATACCAAGTCGGATAAAGGTGAAATATTGTAGGTGAATGTAAACCCTGCGCAAGCTTTTGAATTTTGAATTAAAAGCACACCTAATGAAAAGTTTAACATCCAATGTTTCACTTTATTTATTTGATTAAATGACAAAATACCTCATGATGGTCCAAAAAGTGGGTTTGTATTTGACTGTGAGATTTGGTTTAATCAGCAATAGCAGTTACACACATTTTGTAGTTTTAAGAGAAAACTTGTCATAAAATCGTGTTAAAAGCAGCACAGATGTACATCAACAAAGTGTGTCTTTATAAAGTAATGGTTTTTAGTCTCCACAACGTTCCTCTTTTTTGAGTTACCAATGCAGTCATTTATGTGACACGAAGCAGCAGAAAAACTTTCTCCACAAGCCAGTGTAACAGAGTGATTTTACTGCAGCAACACATAACATAAGGCTGTTAACGTGAGTTATGGATGTCTCAGACTCCACAGTCATTTGCACTATAGTCATTACAAAGATCCACACTTGTTTTTTTTTTTTGGTTTGGTTTTTTTTTTTTTACACACAAGCTTTTCTGTTATTCTTGGAAAACATTTTTATTGGGATTTTAAAATGGCTTTAATGATTCACAAGTGCTTTTTTACCACAACTCCAAGTGCCAAAGGTCAGAAGTGAAGAAACCCACGGAGCACTTAGTGTTGGACATGTTTATCTTTGTGAAAACCCTCCATCTCCCGACAAAGCAAAATGAACCAGCCTGGATTGTGTTCAAAGACAGACAACAGAAGAACAAATTTAACCAGCGGAGCAGGTTTGTGTATATTAGTGAGCTGAAGCAGATAGCAAAAACTGTCTCCTTGCTTGTAAAAAAAAATGAAAGGAATGTAACCTTCCAGGTCACCATCTTGGAGGTCTGTCTTCTCTGTAATATTACTACAGCCCATTTTAGGCTAGCTGTGTTGTTGATTTTCCATAGCGTGGGTGCACTTTGCACAAGAAGACCTTCAGAAGCTGATTCTTGGCAAGCATTGTGGATTCTGACCTCTTTCTAGCCATTGATAGCAGTGCTATTTCAGCAGTTTCACTTCTCTCGGTGTACTACAGTGGCAAATCAGCACAACTCATTCTACAGCAAACCATTTGTTTGTTCATGTGGGAGCCGAAGTCTGGTGGGGAGTCTAGTGGTGTGTTTCTTTGTCATCTTACAGTATGCAGTGTGGAATTGTCACCCTATAACAAGTGTAATCACCTGTGTTTTTGTTTGATGTGTGGGCCGAGAATGAGCATTGATCAAGCTAAAAAAAAAAAGAGGTTGCCTCAGGAATAATAAAGTAAAGAGAAATCTGCAATGACACCCTTTCAACCTAGAGTCAGTGTCTGTGTTTATGAACCAGCTTCGGTTTGCTGTATTTTGTCAAACTGACAGTAAATCTAAAATAAATGAACAAATAAATTTACATCAGTAGTGTCTGAGCTGGGACATGTGTTACTTGTATACTTTTAATAGAATGGAATGTGTGTTCTCTTCCCTTGACTGTTTAGAGCTCGATGGTGTTGTATAGAAAGGGGTCCTTCTGTCCAGGAGGCTGATTGATAGACCTCTTTGTTTTGACCTTTGGCTTCTAATAGGAACCATATGTTAAGGCTTCATACGCAAGCAAACCTATATAAGTGAGTGCATGTTGTTATTCTAAGAGGTTCATATTGGCTGAATCCTTCCAGGCAGTCTCTGTCTGATCGACGCTGTTCTTTATAATAAACTCATTATTAAGCAAATCAGTGTCAACGGACATTTCTTCTTCACCTTTACATCATGGATGTCTGAGAAACTACAAAACACCTACTTCTGAATGTCTCATTGTTTAATTTATAGTTTTGGTTTCGATCGGGTTCATTCATCCAAATATTTTCAGATAGTTCAAAGTGAAAATTCAAAGATCTCCAAAGTCAGTGACGGTGTTTTCCGAGAGACCAAGTTACAGTTACTTGTAATGCAATCTCAAACTTCACACTGCAGGTATAAAGTTCATTATTGTTTTCTTTTCTTCACTGAAAGGATTCATTGTTTTGGAGTGCAAACCTAAAAGTATTTTGTGATCACACTCATGACTAGTGAATCATGAATTGTACTTCCTTCCCTTCAGATGTTTCACTTTCCTGCTAGGTGGAATCTTTCCTTTACAACAGACACACAGGCACGTGTGCTGCCTGTGTTTTTTTCTCTGTGCTGTCTAGATAGTTTTGTTTTATCTTGATTTATCTCTGTTCTCACCGATTCCGGTAGGGCGGGAGGAAATTTGATTTGCAAATAACCGGAGGTATTGTTACTGTTGAGCTGTCGAGGTTGCAGCACATTGTGCACTGTGAATGGCTCTGCAAATGAGAAGCATCTTTCCACGAGCCATAACCTGTCCTGCTGCTATTGGCTGCTGTGACACTGTTAATGAGGCCGGAGAAACATTACATCAGCCGGGCTGATGAGGGGAGTGTCATCGTGGCCTTGAGCACACTGCAGAGGAGTTGGCAGCCTGCTGGTACACCTAATGGGAATGAACATCATGTTCTCACAACGAGGGGACGAATCAGAAAAACTTGAGATAGGCCATGAGAAATAATCAAAGGTGCACTCTTCAAGACAAAGCAGACTGATTTTCCACTGCTGGCCTTTTAATACATACTTTTCGAGATGTCTCACAAATAGCAGAATCAGACTTTTCTCTGGCCAGAATACACAGGAGCAAACCCATCCCCACATGTAACTGTGTATGATTAAGTCTGCCTGAGACTGACCCTGCAACATATCAGCTCATCACACTTTACTTTCAGTTGTAATTATCAGCCAAGCAATCGTTTGTATGTCGTTCACTAATTAGGAAAAAAAATTGTCACCAGTTTTTCGTTAATATTATTATTATCATTGTTATTATTACTATTGTTGTTTCTGTCATCGTCATCATTATTATTCGTATTATTATTACTTTTGAAATCCATTTCTACTTCATACTTGCTACCTTTTGATATTAGTCACTTTATTTAATCTGATAGAGAAACTTTCATGGTCAAACAGCCACACAACCAGCACATCTTAAGCTACAAAGTATAAATGATTGAAATCAGGGGCAGGAGGCATAAAAAACATCAGATAGCAACATTTTAAAATCTCCAGGGCTTGAGGAGGAATCAAGCCCTGCAATACTAAATAGTCCACCCACCTTAAAAGAGACATTGTGCCTGAAACTAGTTCTGCCACGACTGGTATGTAGGCTACATATGCGACTAATACTGTCAGCTGAATTAGGTATTGCATTGTGTGGTTTAAAGGAGAGAAGGCATGTAAAGATTGCTTGGAAGCTTGAGCAGATAAAATAATTTAGAAACTGAGGTATCCTAATTTAACTTGAATCCCATCCAACGTGATATGACAGCTGTACATAACAGTGAATTTGGGTTTGTTATTCTTTCAAAAAGTGTTCTTTTGCCTTGTTGAACTAACTTGTGAGGAAACCTATGGATCACCTTACTGTTGGATATGTTTATCTTTGTGAAAGCCCTCCGTCTCCTAACAAAGTGAAATGTATCAGTCTGGATTGTGTCCAGAGAAGACAGGCGACAGAAGGGCAAATCCAGCCAGAGAACCTTTGTGTACATCAGTGAGCCAGAGCAGATGGTAACAGCTGTCTTCTTGCTTGTAATAAAATGAAAGGAACTGAGCTTTGTTGGTCACAATCGTGCAGGTATGTCTGCGCTGCAATATTGTTACAAACTATTTTTAAACTGCCTGCTTTATAAGAGATCAGGATAAAATTGCTTTTAATCGCACTCTAAATCAGAATCTGTACATTGCAGGAATAAATTTGAGCACTGAAATGCTTTTTGTTTTTCTTAAAATCACACATCGTAAAGATTTATTCTTTTACAGTGCACTTAAAAACAGCCTTGTTGATCACACTCATCATGGTGAATCATGACTTTTACTTCCTTGATGTCAAACTGTAATTCATTTACCAGCATTCATTTTTTTAGACAGTCTTCTTTTGTAACATGCAGACACTTGTTCTGTCGTGTTTTCTGTGCAGTCTACGTGGTTATTTTTCATACTGATTTATCTGTGTTCTGTCTGAGATCTCATCAAATCCAGTAGAGCCGGAGGATATTTGTCTTGCAAATAACCAGACGCATTGTTACTGTTGAGCTGTTGAGGTTGCAGCACATGGAGTCATGTGAATGGAAGCATCCTTCCATGAGCCATAACCTGTCCTGCTGCTATTGGCTGCCGTGTGATGCTGATAATGAGGACACAGGAACCTTGTTTTTACAACCCAGCGGTTAATTTGCAACGACAATTGAGTCTATATGCACAGAAACAACATCATTAAGCAAAAATAAGAATATTAAAAGATCGCTTGAACATTCTACGACACCTGCGCCATGACTGTTAACTTGCTGTAGTGTAAATGATGTGTCAATATGTGAGCACTCTCAGGAACATGTGCAGCTTGTGTGTCTGATGCAACTCAGGCAGTCCCTCGGCTCAGCGTGTAGTCGCCGGCCTCTGGGAACGTTCAAGAGTGTTTCATCAGAAACTACATCCTGAGAGATCACCTGCTCTGCTCCCTCTGTCACCACAACTCACCGTATTGTCTCTGAGATGTTTCAAAGTGGTAAACACCCTGTGGTTTCACTCAGAGGCAAAAAATAAAATGTAAAAAACGCATTGCATTTGTCTTTTACAGTTTTTGGCATATTTTAATTGAGATTATGTATGTAATATACATCTTTTTCTTACATATAGATTTTTGCCAAACAGAAATTCAATGTTAACTACAAACATGAGACCATATTATTTGTTGTGCTCTTTTGAAAAGATTAAATTTTAATCAAGAAGCAACAGTACAAATATAATGGTACACACCCTTTTGTGCTCCTCCTCAACTTTGAACTGTTTATTACTTTCTTTGTCTATATTACCATAACATCCTTATCTCCACACAGGATATGAACCTTTTGACTAGTTACCCACATCGACAGCCTCTTCTTTAGTTGCTTACCTTAAAAATAGCTCAGATTGTCTGCTAAATATTTAGATCATAATGTATTTATGTATATTCAGTCTATAAAGCTTTATCACATACCACAAGTCATGCACTGAATGTAATTTCAACTGTTGAACATAATAAGGAATAGAATAGAATAGAATCACTCTATTCATCCCCAAAGGGAAATTCAGTTTCAAATGTTTCAAATTCAAGAGTTAAAAAGAGTATAAATTTGATCAAAAATAAAGTTTAAAATGATCAGAACAATAATTAAATACATAAAAAATAAGACATGACTGTGTATTCACACATATCCAGTAAACAAAAATACTTGCGAGTTTTAAATTTTCTTTCAAAGACGTTTATTCCCTGATCTGTGGCCTTAAAGGAGAGAGTTCTAAAGTGGAAAATGATACAGATCTGCCAGTAAAATATATATTAAAAAAAAAAAAAACAAATTAAAGAGGCAGCAGATCACTTTTGAAAAAAAAGGAGGATCAAATCAATCCAGTGGCTTCATTCTGTGTAATCATTCACAGACCTGACTACCACAAACAGTCCTGCGAAGGGAATTCATGGTGTTTGACAATCTCTGATCCTTTTCCTGAAAACCTCTGTCCTTCAGAGCTGCACCACCTGTCTCACAGCTGCTCTGTGTGTTTCATACTTAATTTTCGCTTTCCAGATTTGTGTTGCCCCTCGATGCCTTTTGTTGGCTGGCCTCGAGCCGTAACGCCATGGTAACTGGAAATAGGGGACATGTGAGAGCGCTCCGCAGGGAAAAAACCTCTGCCTCCCCTCCTATGTCAACCCCCCCCCCCCCCCGCTGACGAGCATCTCTTTACCTGTGAAGGCCCCTGAGACTAATGGAAGCCACCAACTTGTCTAGACTGAGCAGTGGCAGCCACACTGGGACACATAAATGAGACTCCAGCTCACAGGTGAAGAGGGACAGGCATGATGCAAGTGCAACAAGAAATGAACTCATTCAGGATGAGTGTGGTGAGAGTGGAAGAATTTAGGATTACGATAAGCATCTCACCGTAATGGTTTTACTCTAATGCAGGGAGCTGAATCAGACTTGACTGGTGCTATTATAGGGTTGAAACCCATAGACAAATATGAAAGGCAGGACATGATTCGTGTTAAGAGATGAAACCCAGGCTGACTGCAGGTAATGACTGACCTGATTTTAACTTTGCTCAGCTCAAGTCAACCATTAACTTTATTAGGATGAAGTCAACAAACAGCAATCCAGTGCTGTGGCGGTTTCTTTCATAGCAGCAGTTTCTCTGTTGAAGCTGCTTTCTCTGCATTTTACTTTTCTTGGAGGGCATGCATCCATCCTTCGTCTCCGTACCCGTCATGTGAAGAGACTAACCATTAACACACTTGGCCAGTCTGTCACCAGGATGTTGTTAAGTTGTTTTTCTTGTGGCAAATAAAGTTTTATTACAGAGGAGTGCTCCCAATCATTGACTTATATTTGATCCAATTCAGAGGCCAACCATGCAGAAGTCCCTAGTGAGTAGTTTACAAGATTATGGAGAGGTGCATTAGGATAAATTAGGTCATGGGTGCAGTGACCTTTAAGAAACACGAAGGTGAAGGGAGGGAAGTTGTGGATTCACGAAAAAAAAAAACAGTTTGAAGCCTGATTTTTATTTTAATGTCCATGTAATGATTCAATATCCGATTCTTTTACGCCCTGAAGGATAAGAGAGAGATCAGGTTTGGGAACCAGAAAAGAAGTGAAACCGAGAGACAGTAAAGCTCACACTGGTGCTGTCAGTCAGTGAGGGCATAAACATGAGTTAGTAGATTTGAGGTGGCAGCAGCAGCAGCAGCAGCAGCAGCCAGCTGGCAGCCGGACATTATGGATACAGCCAATAAAAGCGAGAGAGTCACCAGCGGGAAAACATCACATGTGTAGAAAAGAAGCCGTGGATAGACGGAGGGTGTGACTCCGCCTATTGATCAAAGACCATCCTCCTCCCTTTTGTCTTTCCTTCAGCTTGTGAACTTCTCCAAAAAACCTCGTGGACTCCGGGCGAGCCGCGCCAAACCTTTTTTGGGCAGGCCCTCGTTTCGTTTTGTGGGATTTCGGCGCATCCGGGCTGAACGACTCCGCAAGCAAGAGGCAAACAATTTCCACGTCTTCTCTCACAACTTGTGTTTCATGGAGTCCTTGTGGAGAACATTTATCACAGCGGCGAGGTAAGAAAACTTATCAACGACTCGGTATCCGTTCATTAAAAGACGACTCTGACCGAGATTGCGAAAAGCAGACAGAAAAGACGCATCTGATCTGAGCACAAACAAACTGCGTCCCCCTCAGAGAGCATCAACGAATGTGAAACTATTTCACACAGCCTCATAGTAGCCTTATTGCATCCCCGGTGTTCGAAACGGTGTCCGTTGCCACACTGTGGTTTTCGTTTTACCGACGCGTTCGCAGCCTGTGTGGAAATGACTCGCACTGCGATCGAAAGTCGAGCTTTTACGCGTACAATATTTTGACATGGTTTGCTTGCTATTGATCTGAGCAAGGCTGTTCATATAGGCGCAACAACACAAACATTCCCCCTGAACAGCAAATTTAATGCGAATCAGTAAGTACAAGTTTCCAGCAGGATGACAAAAGAGGACAAGAAGAAACTTTTACGCGCTGAAGTTCCGTTTTTATGTTTGGGCATGAATCATTTTCATTGAAGGATATAACAGCAACTGGGAAGGAAATGATTTTTTTTTTTTGCATGTCATGTGAGCTTGCTGACATCTTACAACATATCTTGGCCCGACGCACTAATTGGTGAACAGTTACATGATTAATGATTGTTGGACGGACTGGAGAGAAGCGAAGGTTTTTTTTTTCTTTCTTTTTTTCTGGCACTTTCTCGCGTGGCTTGGTTTGAGGCCTGTCAGTTTGCTTTCGGAAGTATCCATCACCCTTGCCCTACACACACACACACACACACACACACACACACACACACACACACACACACACACACACACACACACACACACACACACACACACACACACACACACACACACCAGATTGCGGCTTGGAGTCCGTTGCAAACTGCTCTCGGATAAAAAGCCATCACTCTGTACTGTTGAGGAAGGTGTCAACAGGATGAGCTGATAACATCTGTGCGCTCTGCAGGCCTGTGCGCTGCCATGTGCCTGGATTCGGTCCTAAAGAGGCCAGCTAGAGTTAGAATTAGGTGGGTTTTTTTTTTTTTTTTACTAAAACCCTCACCATAGCCTGCAGATATGTCCCCGATGTTATTTTCATTTCATGTATGTACAACGTCCTGACATGGGCACAGCTGTTTCAACATATAGCCCACTGCCAGATGTTCTAGTGTGAATTTAGCAGCTTTTCAGAAAGACAGCGGGGATGCCAATAATACATTTTTAGAAAACAAAAGCATTTTTTTTAATCCTCTGTGGCCTCACTGCTTCATGCACTTACTTGTAATGCAGGGAAACAATCACAAGCTGAGTCAGTGCTCAAGTTGTTGCATTACACTGCCTTCAGGTACCTCTTGGAAACAGCAGTTTTATATTCACCAGCCTTAGTTTGACATGATGAGTTTGTCATGTGATCAGTTTGCTATAAGTGCTGTCTTGGATCATGACAGTCCCAGTAATCATTGTCACAAAACACATGCTGCAATATTTGACATGGAACTTTAGGGGCAAAAAAGGGAGCAGAGAGGAGGCATTTCTGTAATATTCCATGCTTGGTAGATCTTTAGACTTGCTGTATGTGGCTGTACTGCAGAAATATTGAACAATTAGTCTATCACCAGGATGAAACTAGCAAATTTTGATCACTAGTTATATCCAGCTGCTGAAATGCAGGAAAAATGCTGTTATTTCTTGTCATGTGTGATACTTAACAGGACTTTTTTGGACTGTTGGTCAGGCCTTTTTAGGCAAAACATAGTGACTTCTGTGATAAAATAATCAGCAGACGAACTGAAAATGAAAAAAAATGTAGGTTGCTGCTCTACACTGAAGAAGAAGTGTATGAAAAAGGAACTAGGTTTGGACTGACGGGCTGTGGCAAGAGAATGCAGAATAGAAAACCTTAAGTTCACTCCTCTGCTGTTTTGTGTCAGGATGTAAATACAAGATGAGAAGTGCATGTTAGATCATGTGATGCACGGTTCTCAATATGACTGTGCAGACACGTCGAAGATGAGCCACATTAAAATGTTAGCGCGCCGAATATGACTCAGACATAGCTATTATTTCAATCTCACTGTAACTCTCACATTTGCAGTCGCAGCCTTCACGTGAGCGCTGCCTTTAATCACATGTGCGTTTGTTGCCACCACCTAAACCAGTTGGGCTGGAGGTGGCACAGTCAGAGCTGATCTGTTTTTTGCAACACAGGCCAACTTTCACATCGGCTGTCTGTGGGGAAATGTTCTCATTGTTTAATTTCCTCATTCACTGATGCCCATTACATAAGCGCTAAATTATAAATCAACCTCACACCTGCGCCTCGTGATAACCTCTTTGACGTGTCACGTTTGCTTTACAGCCTTCATGAGCATCAGCTGATGAGGGTGTATGTGAAATATGTGCTTCTTAAAGTTTGCCAGAATGCTTCAGGCTAGTACTTATCTAATGATAACTCTGTTATTTGTGCAATTTATGTGCTATCTGCTATAAATCGTACTTTTCTGTCTGTTGTCTGAGTTTATTCATGATAATGACTTAACTTTCCTGAGCTAACTGTTGTTTTTATACTTTCAGGTCTGGAGCCACATCAGTGCAGCATCCTTGCAAAGTTTCCACATGATGAGCAGCGAGTCGTTGCAGAACCTCACTGACCCGTCGCTTCGGAACAAGATGCCATTACTTGAGGGGACAGTTGCATCCACAGGACTGTCAAAACCACAAAATACGCCCGGCTTCCTGGGGAAGCAGACCCTGCAGTACAATGGGGCCTATTTTACCTATGACCCCAGAGCAAAAGACGGAGCAGGGTTCAGTCCCCCATGGAGTGTCTCAAAGACATCTCTGCTGGACGGCAGAAGTCCTGTGAGTCACCTCTACAGCATGGAGGGACAAAGCCACATAATTTACAGGAAAGACAGCAGCTCTTCAGAAGAAGGCCATTCTTCCTCTTTGCGCCATGCCCCTGTGCAACAGGGCTTCATGTTATACACTAAAAGTCCTGAGATCAGCAGTCCTACAGCCACCACTTCAAAGCAAAAAACTGGAGGAGAGAATTTACCCTCCCCCTCTGAAAACTCAGTTTACTTGGCAATTCCTAAGCCAGTTTACGGACACAACCCCTGCTGTAATGAACTGGGCTGTATGATAGGACGACGATACAGTACGGAACACGGCTCTCCGAGGATACCAAACGCTGTGTATGAGCACGACTGGACGCAAACTGATGCTCACTACACCGAGAGGCCACAGAGGAAAGCTCAAGACACAGTGCTGCAGCAGAGGGGCTTACAGCTCGAGTCCAGTGCAGAACCGCTGAAGAGGATGACTGTGGAGGCTTACAGCCCAGGTAGAGCGAGGCCTGTGATTGAGCCAAGCTTCAGTAGTTACCCCTGCACCCCCACTCGCTCACTGTTTGGTTCTTTAAGTGAGCATAGCCAGCCTCCACAGACTTCCCCCAGAGGCTACCCTGGCCTATACCCCTCCCATCCAACATATGAGCATATGACCTCAGAGGTTTATCAGGACCGTTCTCTCATGTCCAAATATGGCCAACTAGCACAGCACCCAGTGTTTTACTACCCCCAGGCAAACGGTGAGGTAGAAAACAGGACACAGTGTAAAGATAGTGGCAATAAGCAGAGAGAAGATGGCCCTGTTATTCATAAACACATAATCTCAAACCCTCGGGAGCAATACATAGTGCCTCAGCCACTTCATGCTGAAATTCCTTTGCTTAGCCCTGAGATGTTGCCAAGTCATCCCTTTATGCATGGTTTTGACTATCCATGTTATGCAGTGCCAAGATTACATTTCAAAGCAAACCAGATTGGGTCCCCCCTAAAAAGGCAACATGCATCACCTACTTTTCACCCCAGTCGCATAAATGTTTCCCCTTCCAGTCAACATGTGGATCACCCCATGGCCTCTGCAGCCAGTCTACATAAAGACAAACTCAACACTAGCCGGCATGTTGACCAGTTATATGGTTCCTCTGCGTTCCTACATGTGGGCCAAACCAGCCCAGTCAGACGTGTCAGCCAAACGTCCCCATCCAGCATACAAATTGACAGATTTTTCTCCCCCTTCACCAGCCTGCACATAGACCCAACCCCAGTCCTTCCGCCAGCTGGCTTGAGCATGGACAGAGTCCTGGACTATTCTTCTCGTGAAGCTCAAAGGCCTTGCTCAAAACCACCAAAAAGTCTTCCTGTTTCCCCAGCAACATGGCTCCCCCAGTCGCCCAATCACAGCTCAGATCGAGTCCGCACAGATGGACCCAGCAGTGCAAATGTCCGAAAAATAATTCATTACCCTGCTGGTGCAACAGGAAGTAAACACAACGACTCTGTGTCCAGTTCAGAAACCAGTCCTCACAAACGGTGCCTGAAGAGGAGCATTTCTCATTCATCCCAGCATATCAAAATAAAAGAAGAGGACGAGGATTTATACAAAGTAGAACTCACCAAGAAACTGCAAAAAGTAGAAAAGGAAAATATCCATGTAGGAAATCAAATGGACTCTCCTCCTATGCCAGTTATTGATAGGGTTTTCAGTTTGGCACCTTACCAAACATACCTGCAGGCCTCTGGAGTGTTATTTCCAGGCAGGTTACCTCAGAGAGCCATCGAATCTGAGCAACATGAAGTCAAACCCAAGATAGACATCAAAGAAAAGAGGCCAGATCGAGATCAACAGCAGTCTGTTGTCCGTCAAGGTTCCAAAGAAGTCTGTCCGGAGACCCCAAGAGAGAACACTGCTGTGGAAGACTTTGAAACCAAAAAGATTAAAGTAGAAAAAGTAGATCCGTCAGATATAAACCACTCTGTTCAGGCTCATATTGGTCAAAACGACTGCAGGAAAGTGACAATCAAAAAAGAGCGCGAAGAGTGTGGTTTAAGTGACGCTGGACCCGCGTTGCTGAAACAGAAATGCGAGCCTGATGAACTTGAAAGGAAGCCCTCATTAACGGATAAAAATGAGACTTCTGAAGAGTGTAAACCTGCTCAGCTGACTGCACAGATGAACTCCTCTCCTCAGGGTGACACACACGTACTGCACAAACACACCAACGTCCTTCAACCCAAATCTAGTTCTCCACTTCAGCCGTCGGAGAGCAAAATAGGTTTCAAAAACATTCCACCCCATTGTCTTAAACTGTCCAAATACAAAATTATCATCCCTGATGGCAAGCATAGCAGCCCTGCTCCACCTCCAGAGATGCCACCTGCACCGCCGCCGGCCGAATTAATTAAACTAAAGCTCCAAATGCCGGTCCGCAAGCACTTCTTTGAACTGCACCATTCTCTCTGCAAGCTGGTATCCAAATCTGTTTTGGCCTCTGTGGAGCAGGAGCTCAAAGACTGGTTGTCTCAGTTGGAAATGACTGAACCTGCGCCTCCGTCCTCCAAAGGGCAAAAAGTGTCGTGCTTGTTGGGGGTAAAAGCCAGAGAGGTGTGGCTCAACGAGGAGATGAAATCTGCACTCCACAAGGTCCTCGAGAGGTTGAGAGAGTACACCATGCAGGAACGCTGCCCTTTTCCGCACGTCATGCGGACGGGAGCTGTGTTTCTCCCCATGCTGGTGGTGAAGGAGCTTCTGTTTCCGATGGTCCAGGGCAGCTTCATCGATCAGGTCCTGCAGGAGCACAAAGTGGAGCTGCGACCCACCACGCTCTCCGAGGAGAAGATCCTCATCCAGCTTCACAAACGAGCCTGCTCCTCCCGGCTCAGGAGGCTGATGTCCCTCAAACACCTGCCTGACATCTACACTGATGCAGTCAACCTTTTGTATTACACCTGCGTCTGCAAACAGCTGGGTGAGTACCTAATCACCTCAGATGTACCGAGGTGCAGGAGAAAGTGGAAAAAAAACTGGGTAGTGCAGACATATTATGTTGGTTACAGACACTTTATTGGGGTATTTTCTAACTTAATTCCAAATGTGGGATTATATTGTGATAATTAGTGTCTTTATTACTTGAATACCAGACTGTAGAAGCTGCAGATGTTGCACTGAGCAACTCTTTGCTAATTACCCCTCATGAGGCAATACTGGACACAACTATGTATTTGACTAATAGTGAAGGGAAGAAAATATTCATGAAGGTGATAATAAATTAAAAGTAATTTTATTTTAAGGCTGTGCAATCACATGCACACATAAACTAAAGGCTTTTACAGTATTTTACAGGTGTAGCACCAGCAACCCTCGGCATTAAAACTGTAATCCATGTCATCAGTGACTTGCAGTTTATTGGTCAGGCTGCTGTGAAAATAGAATTAAAAAGACAAAAAATACGGCCTGTATTTTGTTTTTAGTGTTAATTCTCGTCTATCACAAGTCGTCGTTTCAGAGAGACGTTCACCAGATCTTTATTTCCTTATAAATACTTTGAGAGATCACATATCTACTTTGATAATTTGACCACATGATGTACACAGCATGACAACCAAAGACTACTTCCTGCCCTAGTTTGCAGATTTCTGGAAATCCCCTTTTGGTACACAGTGTTATTTCATGATTCTTCTAGATTTTATTATCGAGCTTTATAATTTGACTGGTGTCTCTAGCGTGGTCTTATAGTGATCATATTTTCTGCATTATTGGCCCTTTTTTGTAAAGA
The DNA here is from genome assembly GCF_021347895.1 of Acanthochromis polyacanthus. Lineage (NCBI taxonomy): Eukaryota > Metazoa > Chordata > Actinopteri > Pomacentridae > Acanthochromis > Acanthochromis polyacanthus. The sequence goes on along the minus strand of NC_067120.1, from coordinate 12,187,155 downwards.
ACTAATCGCAGTAAAGAAGAAATTTTCAATATAAAATCCATTTATTTTTTACAGAATCAACCTCACCTGATGTCCAAAAGAAAGTCCAGGTATATTTGTCTTTTATGTTGTCCCTCAATCTCACTACTCTTTGCTTTTTCTGATTAGAAAGTGAGAAACCTTTCTGCTAACCTTCAATAACCAATCACAAGAAGCTGCATGATTACATTTTACTTGTTGTTTGCGGGGCAGGGGGCACTGAGTTGGGCTGGGCTGCTTATGGATAAATCAAACTTTCCCTTCTGAATTTAATATCTAACAGAACTTAAAGACAGTGATGCAGGCTGTGGGATGGCATTAACAGAGGAAGGAAGTGGCAGGCTGCTACACACACAGGGCTCATCGGTGCTGTGTTATTGGGTTGGAGTGAAGTTTCCAGAAAGATGGTGCATCGCTGCTGTTTAACGGACCAGTTCCGGCAAAAAAACCCACATCTGTGCTGTTTAGTGTTAGAGAGAGACGTGGTATTAAACTACTGTTGCATGAATGTTGATTTGTATTTAAAGTTCAGGGTTGTATATTGTGGGTGATAAACAGTCCAACTCTCAAAACAAGGATCTTGAAGTCAGCGTGTCTTTATTCAGGCTGTGCACAGGATCTCACACAACACCAGGTTATGGGAGACGAGTTCCCCAAACAAGTGGGATGACAATATTTATACGTTTGTACCACATTCTTTAGCTACTTTAAGTTCTGTCTGTTCTCAGTAGTTAGTCTTTTGCTCTGTCATGGGGGAGAAGTACAAATCTCCTTATCTATCACAAGAGTGTAACTCTTCCTGCCCAAGATTCTGGGAGTGTAGCTCTCTCCTCTCAGGCCACTCGTACACATTCCTTTTCTGTGCCGTCACACTGATCTTTAACCTCTCATAAAACAGGAAATACGATCCTCAATATTTTTCCATAGTATTTTTTACACAGTCAAAACGAGAAGTTTACATACACTGTATAAAAAGACTTTTTTTTTTTTTCTCGCCGTCTGATATTAAATCATTTTCCTGTTTTAGGTCAGTTAGGATTACCAAAATGATTTCTGTTTGCCCAATGCCAGAAAAAAGAGAGAATTTTAACTTTGCCAAGGAACACGGTGGAGTTATGTGACGATTGGCGTACATTTGTCTGTCTGTGCACAACATTACTCAAAAACGGAGTAACAGATTTGGATGAAATTTTCAGGGAAGCTCAGAAATGACACAAGGACAACCCGATTAGATTTTGGCAGTGATGCAGCTTTTAGTCTGGATCCACGGATTTGTGAAGGATTTCCGTATCATTAGGAGATATCAGCATGACGTCACTGTAACTATGACGAGCAAATAAGATAAGATAAGATAGACTTTATTGATCTCACAAAGGAGAAATTTACTGTTACGGGGCTCTTAGGAACAAAAACAGAGGAGTGCAAAAAGTCACGAAGGTGCAAGTACAAGATAATAAATATTGCACATAACAACTACACAGTAGTGTTATACAGTCTGAATGCTCACGCGATTACGATCCTACTACAAATCAAAAATTCCGACTTATTGGGACTTAGCCGTTAGAAATCATACAAGGAACAATTGAGTAAATTGTGGGGCTGTTTCCGAGGCCTATCATTTCCGCTACATATTTAGGTCACCCGTTTCGATATCCGTACACAACGCACACATGCATAACACAAGCCTGTGCACAACGTAAGGTCATTTTTTTTAAATTAAAGATTTCATCCGTTAGAAATGGCGACTGAGCAGCCTTGGCGGAGTACCGAATTACTGTCTTCAAAGTCAGAAGCTTGCATACGCTAAGATTGCGATGCCTTCAAACTATCTGCTGAGGTCCAAATGATGATGTCATGACCTTGAAGGCTTTTGATAACATTTGAATTCATTGGAGCCACACCTGTGGGTGTATTTTATTTCACTGGCTTTAAACTCTATGACTTGGGTCAAACGTTTTGGGTATCCTTCCACAAACTTCTCACAATAGTTTGCTGTAATTTTGGCTCATTCCTCCTGACAGAACTCATGTAACGGAGTCAGGTTTGTAGGCCGCCTTGCTCGTACATGCCTTTTCAGCCCTGCCCTCAAATTTTCGACAGGATTGAGGTCCGGGCTTATTGATGGCCACTCCAAAACATCGACTTTGTTGTCTGTAAGCCACTTTGTAATTATTTTGGAGGTATTCTTGGGGTCATTGTCCATTTGGAAGACCCATTTGCGCCCAAGCTTTAACATCCTGGCTGATGGCTCAAGATGTTGCTTTAATTTTTCCACATAATGTTCTTTCCTCAGTGTGCCATCTATTTTGTGAAATGCACCAGTCCCTCCTGCAGCAAAACACACCCACGACATGATGCTGCCACCCCCGTACTTCACAGTTGGGATGGTGTACTCACATTGCAAGCTTCCCCCTTTTTCCTCCACATGTGACTGTTGTCATTCAATTTTAGTTTCTTCAGACCACAGGACATGTCTCCAAAAATTAAGGTCTTTGTCCCTGTGTGCATTTGCAAACTGTAATCTGGATTTTTTAAGTTGCTTTTGGAGTAATGGCTTCTCCTTTGCTGAGTAGACTTTCAGTCCATGACAGTCCAGGACTTGTTTCACTGTGGAGAATGACACTTTTGATACCAGCTTCAGCCAGCATCTTCACAAGGTCCTTTGCTTTCGTTCTGGGGTGGATACCCACATTTCACACCAAAACACGTTCATCTCTGGAATACAGATCCCATGTCCTTCCTGAGCGATATGATGTCTGGACATTCTGACAAAGTGTAAACTGAGTTACAAATCAAAGCCAGATTCTATGACTTGACCGTGTTCAAACGTCTGAAAGTTTCTTTAAAGATCTTCTAAAAAATCACCATGAGAAGTCAGCTTTCGAGGGATTTATTTGTTGACAAGAATCCAGGAGTAATTCTTAGCAGTGATAACACCCCGAGAAGAACTGAAGATACTGAGCTGTGCTTCGTCTTTTGTGCTGTGAGTGTTGGTCATTTTTCCACGCCTATAGGCCGTCTGATAGGAGTGAGAGTTTTGACAGCATTATACTTTTCCAAATCTATTAGTCAGATCATGATGTCAGATTATCATATTTCATCCTGGATCTCAAGACATGCGCATTAAGTTGTCATTAGGTCATCTTTTACGGAGAACATGCCCAGACATGTTCAAATTTTTTGCTCCGCATCTTACCCTTATTATTTTGTGATAGATTTCATGGATATTATTCCAACATATGTTACATGTCTCAATACTTTACGTTTACACCATTATGTCTTGAGTACATATGTTTTACTTTTGGTTTTTAGTCTAATAGCATTTGCCATAATTATATCATCTCTTATTTTTAGCACATTGTACTCAAAAATATTACACTACAATTCCCATGCTGTTTATACTTGCATATACACACGTGGACAAAATTGTTGGTACCCCTCAGTTAAAGAAGGAAAAACCCACAATTCTCACTGAAATCACTTGAAACTCACAAAAGTAACAATAAATAAAAATTTATTGAAAATTAAATAATCAAAATCAGCCATCACTTTTGAATTGTTGATTAACATAATTATTTAAAAAAACAAACTAATGAAATAGGGCTGGACAAAAATGATGGTACCCATAACTTAATATTTTGTTGCACAACCTTTTGAGGCAATCGCTGCAATTAAACGATTTCTGTATTTGTCAATGAGCGTTCTGCAGCTGTCAACAGGTATTTTGGCCCACTCCTCATGAGCAAACAGCTCCAGTTGTCTCAGGTTTGATGGGTGTCTTCTCCAAATGGCATGTTTCAGCTCCTTCCACATATGTTCAATGGGATTCAGATCTGGGCTCATAGAAGGCTACTTTAGAATAGTCCAACGCTTTTCTCTCAGCCATTCTTGGGTGTTTTTGGCTGTGTGTTTTGGATCGTTGTCCTGTTGGAAGACCCATGACCTGCGACTGAGACCAAGCTTTCTGACACTAGGCAGCACATTTCTCTCCAGAATGCCTTGATAGTCTTCAGATTTCATCGTACCTTGCACACTTTCAAGACACCCTGTGCCAGATGCAGCAAAGCAGCCCCAAAACATTACTGAGCCTCCTCCATGTTTCACCGTAGGGACAGTGTTCTTTTCTTCGTATGCTTGGTTTTTGAGTCTATGAACATAGAGTTGATGTGCCTTACCAAAAAGCTCCAGTTTGGTCTCATCTGTCCAAAGGACATTCTCCCAGAAGCTTTGTGGCTTGTCAACATGCATTTTTGCAAATTCCAGTCTGGCTTTTTTATGAGTTTTTTTCAGCAGTGGTGTCCTCCTTGGTCGTCTCCCATGAAGTCCACTTTGGCTCAAACAACGACGAATGGTGCGATCTGACACTGATGTACCTTGGCCTTGGAGTTCACCTTTAATTTCTTTGGAGGTTGCTCTGGGCTCTTTGGATACAATTCCAACGATCCGTCTCTTCAATTTGTCATCAATTTTCCTCTTGCGGCCACGTCCAGGGAGGTTGGCTACTGTCCCGTGGGTCTTGAACTTCTGAATAATATGAGCCACTGTTGTCACAGGAACTTCAAGCTGTTTAGAGATGGTCTTATAGCCTTTACCTTTAAGATGTTTGTCTATCATTTTTTTTCGGATGTCCTGGGACAATTCTCTCCTTCGCTTTCTGTTGTCCATGTTCAGTGTGGTACACACCTTTTCACCAAACAGCAGGGTGACTACTTGTCTCCCTTTAAATAGGCAGACTGACTGATTATGAGTTTGGAAACACCTGTGATGTCAATTAAATGACACACCTGAGTTAATCATGTCACTCTGGTCAAATAGTTTTCAATCTTTTATAGAGGTACCATCATTTTTGTCCAGGCCTGTTTCATTAGTTTGTTTTTTAAAATAATTATGTTAATCAACAATTCAAAAGTGATGGCTGTTTTTGATTATTTAATTTTCAATAAATTTTTATTTATTGTTACTTTTGTGAGTTTCAAGTGATTTCAGTGAGAATTGTGGGTTTTTCCTTCTTTAACTGAGGGGTACCAACAATTTTGTCCACGTGTGTAACTGTTTGAACAGATAAACGTGGAACCTTCAGGAAACGTGGAAATTTTACCTGAGGATGAATCGGACGTGAAGGTCCACAATTGTCTTTGTGATATCTTGGCTGATTTCTTTCGATTTTCCTATGATGTCATGCAAGGAAACGATGTGTTTGTGCCTTAAAGTACATCCACAGGTGTGCCTCCAATTAACTCAGATGTTATCAAAAGCTGTCAATGCCATGACATCATCATCTGGGCCTTCCCAAATAGTTTGAAGGCATAGTAATCTTAGTACACTTTGAACAAACTGTCCTATCTGACCTAAAACAGGAAAGGTTTAGTCTGATTTAATGTCATACAGTGAGGGAAAAAAAAGCTGTGTGTCATTTTATACAGTGTATGTAAACTTCTGGTTTAACTGTGTATAAAATGCCAATCTATGTTTTTGGTAAGATAAATGAATCCCCTGAAAAAATAAAAATAAAAAAGCCAAAATATGTTCATCTGTGACTTCCTCCTCTGCCTGTCTGTAGGTCTCAACCCTTTTGCTGCTACTGAAGGCTTAAATCACGAAAAAGGGTCACGGAACCATTTTTTATTTTTGTTAAACGGACTCAGTGAAAGCAGTCAGATTTCTTAAAACTTTGATTCCCAACATGGTTCAAAAGTGATCCACATTCAGTGGAAAATGGATATCTCTTGAGCCATGTTGTGCATCAAAGGGTTAAAAAAAGCTTGAACATTCAGCAAATGTTGCTCAAACTAAGTAGCCGTAGCTAGTGCGTTTGTTTTCGCCTATTTTTAGTCGCATATTTGGTGCTAGTGTGTAATCTTGGCCGTGCAAAGGAGTGTCTAAGGATGACTCGCGCTAAACTACAGTGACCTTCTTTATCTTGATGAAGAACTTATCACCTACTTTAGTCGTTTGGCTGCAGAGGACTGACTTGGGAGAAAGATCAGTTGTTGATTTTAGTCTTTTCATGGGATTTGATGCCACTAAAGAAGATATGACTCCACTTTACATTTCAGTATTTGATTTGCTTGATTAAATGTCTGTTCCCTGCTGACCTTATTATTGGTTCACATTGTTTGGGAGCACCTGACTTTTGGTATCTGAACGTTTTTCCTGTCCCAGTCTTACCTCATTGCTGTTTTATTCCCGACCGATAGCACCCCTCGTAGCAGCTGACTTTTTCCCCCCAGCCTTCGTGTTTACTCCCACAGCCTTTTCTTCCGTCTCTGCTCAAACGCTGTTTGATGGTGGAGGATCATGCTGCCCAATCACCATGTGCCAGCTGATATTAATAGAATAGTTTCTCCTTCTTCCTGTGTGCTGAGTAAGAAGTGCTCTGGGAGAATTGGTTTGTCGACCTGTATGGAGGTGTCGGGTGCTGTGGCAGCCAGCTTTCGTTTTAGAAATCATCAGATGGGGGGAAAAGTGAATATATGTATATCTTTTTTTTCTTGGGTCAGAAATCTATGAAAGCCCTTTTCTGATTTGCACTTCACTTGAATCTAATGTTTGCCTGAGCACCGAATAACATCTATAAACTCTTCCCATCTAGCCAACAACCTGATTCATATGTCGTATACATGCATATATATTTATTTTGACCTCTCTTAATTGCTGTATTCCTTGTGTTGCAGGATTAGATGGGGATCGAGATTGCAGAGAACAAGATGGAGGCTCTGAGGCGTCTAGCAGCATGCAGGCTCCTGTATTTCCAGACATCGCTGCATCGCCACCATCGCCCTCAGAGTCACACCCACAGAGATACATGAAGAACCAGGAAACTCCACCACAGTGGAGCAGGAACAGGACAAAACACAGAGTAAAGAGCAGTTCGAGGCGCTTGTTTTTAGACAACAGTTTGTCAGATGCAGAAGACGCAGGAGACATAGAAAAGATAGTGGTTGGAGGTGATCCGGATACATTTAGAAAGGAAGACGGGGGTGCTCATGAGCCCCAAAGCATTGGGGATAGTGGAACTGATCATATGGTCGCACAGGAAGATTCTTCACTCGTTCAAGAAAGCACAGAGAATTCCTGGACGTGTCCTTTAACGCCGGACCAGCTGTGTCTGTCTCCCAGAGACACAGAGGAATCCTCTGCTCCGTGGTCTGTAAGTCAGTCCTCAGGTCCAGCCACAGCTCAGGTCAGGTCCAAGAACCGCTCAGGCATGATCCTAAAACTGAGAAGGATGCTCGGTGAAGGGATAAAGAGAAAAAGGGCTCGATACCAAGCAGTGTCCGAATCCCAGGCTGATGATGTGGAGGGAGCGAGCAGCGAGAGGGACCTTCACAGGAGAACGCACAGGTGGAAGCGAACAGGCGGCTTCTCCCACCACGCATTGAGGCCCCTTAGCAGCTCCTCTAAAAGAAAAGCCAGATCCCTCCTGAAGATCAAATACTGTCCCTATTTGTCGGCCTGCCACAGTGCCGAACACAGGAGGCGGTGGGTGCTGCGGTCGGCCGTCCAGACGGCTCGTAGGGCCATGAGGTTCTACTACCCAGACCTGGTGGGGAAGAGAATCCGCCATCTGTACGAGGAAGACGACAAATCAGAGGTGTGGTACAGAGGAGAGGTGCTGCGTGTCCACGAGGCTCATAAAGACCCTCTTAAGACTATATTTGAGGTCAGGTACGACAGCGAGCCAGAGTGGAAGTACTATCTAGAGCTGATGATGGACTACAAAAAAGGCTGGCTCAAAATCGAAGACTAATTTTAAATGGTTCCATTTCTTATTCTCTCTTAACCTGCCAACAACAGGCTGATATCCGCCTGGCCTCCTCAAGAATGAAGCTGGACTTGATATGTTTTGTAATGAGGCCACTGAAAACATTCCTTGTCACTTGAGAGCGCTGCGTTGCTTTCTTCAGGGATGGGCTCTATATCCAGTGTGCATGTCTATAAGCTTTTGCCATCCTTGAAGCCCAGTAGCGCTTTAACTTTATTCACAAATTACACCCTCGCTGTGCTTGATTGAATAAAAGACTATAAATTGAGTTGTTACTATGAATATTTATTTTTTTCCCACCTGTGTTGAGAAATTAATCATTCTGAGTGCAGTGCATGTTCTTTTTTTGCAGCAATTGACATGAAGTCGTTTTTGTAAGGCTTTCACTGTCAAATGGTGCCAGACTCATGTATGTAGGTTTACAGTGATGCAGTGCCAGTCATGTGTGCCTTTTTCAGAGTGGAGTTTTGACCCTGATGACTGCAGTTGTTTTGGTTTTTATGTATGTGTGTGTGTGTGTAACTGAGGCTGGCATTAGTGTAGTCATGTACCAAGCTGAGGTCTTTAAGTGACACAGACTAGGATGCTCCCATGTCGTAGTGTATTTAATCACTGTGAGCCTTAAGACTGAACCTCAAATCATACTAAGATTTTGTATAATTTCTGACTTCTGCGGATTGTGTTGAATATTTGTAATACTCTTGTTTTGTCATGTTACTATATAAATACTCAAGCTAAACTTCACATTGCTAAATCGTTGTCGCTCATTATTACCAGCTACATCTTCTCAACTCACCATGTAGAAATGAAAATCAATGTAAATTTTAATGCAATCTGGGAAAAATGTTGGCATCACCGCTATTGTAATCTTTCATCCTAGAGTGAATGAATCTGGCTTAGTGTCAAAAATAATGTGCTTTTCACCCAATATCAGAGTGGGTGTCAAGTTGCAACTGATGAAACAAAATTCTCGAACTAGCATTTTTGTAATTTTTCAGAACAGAGCTCAAGTGTGTACCTTCAAATTACAATTAGTGTCTTTGTCCCCATCCAGTGGCAGAATGTCTAGCTGCAAAAGTGCCTCTTATACTTTCCTAAGTCCCGTTTTGTTGGACGTTCCAAAGCTGGGTTTTGCTACAAGTGACAGTACACAGTGGTAGTCTCTAAGGACACAGTTGAGCAACACATCACATAGTTATTGTGGCAGCTGAATGAAAATGGATGCTGCCACAGCAGAGACATTGTGTCCGTTATCAAACAACCACCCATGCCAGAACCATGTTTGCAACATTTTGCACTTTAATATTTTCTCCAAAACAGACATCTAATTTTTCCCACATTTTTACACTAATAGGAAATAAAACACCTTTGATAGCATAAAGAAAAGATATGTAGAAAAGTATTAAAAGTTTTTGGATGTCTCAATTTAATGTAAGTAGCTGCTTCCGTTACTTCAAACGTTAAGTTGAAATGTTCATGAACTACTAGCAGACACAATGAAAACAGAGTGAGCCCTGGAGAGCATGTTAGCCTAATGATCACAGCTAGAGCTGGTGTTACTGCAAGACAACTTAGAAAGAAATAACCCATCTCTTATCCATTCACTTTGTGTCATCATTGGTTTGTGACTTAGGAGACAAAATTAATTCAAAAGTGACATCATACAAACAACCACCTGATCTTTATCGTACAATCTGTAAGTAAACGTGGTGCAAAAAAAGCTAACATTTTTACCTAAAATCAAAGTTATTCAATGAAATTAAGTCCACGCTATTCTGGAAGACACAGCTCTGCCAAGGTCTGTAGTACACTACATTGCAAAATACATAGCGCAGAAATGCATCATGGATGTTTGGGTAATTAATATGCTTGAGACAAACCTACTCTAATGACTCACACAGTACTCCCAAAAATGAGATTTCTCATGACATTTATTCAAATAAACAATACAGTTTATAATTTGCTAGGATAAAATAATAAGTTTGAACACATAAGAAGCATTTGGGAGAGAATTCCCCAAAGATCTGAATCTGGGGCAAAGGATGTGTTTTAATGATGGCTGACACTTTGGTGTCATCTTCTGACTTGCATCAGTGCCTGTATAATCATGTCCCCTCCAGTCAATCTTGTGAAGATTGCCACATTGCAGAGACATGAACGAGCATTTACAAGCAGAGAGCTTGACAACCAGAGCAACCACCACACAGAACAATGCAAAACCTGGAGGGGCATTGACATTTCAATGCTGCAACCTCAACCCATGTGCGAAAAATACAGTCTTTAATGCAAAAGCATAACAGCGTTACAAAACACTCCTACAACCTTTAGAAGTTTGCCCTATATTCCTCATCTGCTTAAGGATCACACAAGTTCATCTGTGTAGCTTGATTTAAAGCAATGCTCAGACTCACTGCAAGGCAAGAGATCTCTTCAAAGAGGCGCGGCAGCCATCAGCCTCATGCCATCCAAATAGTCCCTGCAAGAGTGATGCAAATGCCTGACCCTGTTTGACAGTGATCGAGCCCAATTAGCAGCACTACAAAGCCGTGCTGTCAGTACATTCTATTACCCTCATTCAATCCCCAAAGTGCAAGCGGAGCTCTAAGAGGGCTACCTCAAGCCACGTCAGGAAAGAGAGAAAAAAAGAAAAGAAAAAAAAAAAAGAGTGAATGTCACTCAGTTTGGCTCTTGCAAATAATTAGTAATGTTCTTAAATGTTTAACAGCTCTAAAAACAACTAAGAGGGTACGGCAAAAGGTTAGCATAGAGGGACACAGGGCCGGTGCATTCTACCTTACCTTTGACTTGTAAAACTTTTTTCTTGGTTTTATAACTCGACTGTGCACTTTCATGGAGTCCTTTATCTGATGCTCGGCAGCTAAGATAAATTCTTTCTACTGTATCAGTCCCCTTTTAGAGTTACTGATAAGGTGTGACTTGTGCACTGCTCTGAAGAGACTGAGGATGACAGGACGAATGCCTTATTGCCAAACACCTCCGAACTCCCCCAGTCAATGGAGGGAGTAAACAGACTCAACCTACATGGCAAAAGTACACCTTTTTCAATATTGGTAAAGAATAAATATTTCAAAATTTCAAAATTATGCAAACACGTGCCACTCTTGCTCTTTAACTTCCATGCATATGGACTATTTACAAATTGAAAAATACAGACTTACTATTTTGTTCTTTTTATGTTTTTTTTTCTTCTTTTCCCCCCTGAAATGTCTTTGCCCCTTTGCAATCAGCCTATCAACATTCAGCCACCAAGGATCTCACCACATATTGCAGACATGGCCAGGACAATTAAAGCTGTGTTGAAAACATTTTCACACTAATGGGAAAACAAAAGTCAAAATCAAAACAGAAAAGATTCACAAGCAAAAAACAGAGGAAAATAAGATAGTTCAGGGGAGGTATTACAATACAAGCCAAAAGGATGTATTTGTTTAAGATGGATTTTCTGCGTTCAAGACTCCACTCTGCTGCTAACAATACTGTAGTACACTTTCTTTATTACTCTACCTTTTATTTAAATATAATTTACTTTGAAGATTTTGTTAAACAAATCCAGGGAAAATGATGCAAAAGTGGTTGGTTTGCCAAAGGAGAGGCGGCAGAAGGCCCGTGCTGCCCTGTTAAATTGCATCAGCGCTCTAGTTTGTCAAGATACTCAAGAGTCCGTTGCATTGGGACGTGTCCTCAATCCTCAATGTACTCCCACAGGTCCTTCTCATAGCCTTCATGCACGTGCTGTAGCAGCACTCTTCGCCTGCTCTCACAGTATCTACAAACACAAGATAGGTTTTTTTTTTTTTTTTTTCAGTTCAAGAACCCACAGACTTGACCGTGGCAGACAGTGGTACAATCCTTTTACTGACCTGTACTTATCTTGTACTTTCTGCTTGATGTCCTGCAAGGAATCCTGGGAGATGTCCCGCTCTAGGTAGCCTGAGAGCACCTCAGTGGCATTTTCCAGATCCGCCTGGTTGTTCTGATGAGCAAACATTTCACAGGTAAGCCACTCAGTGCCACTGGATAGATTAAAAGACAGAAATGTCAGCTATGTGTGATAATGTTCCCCAAACTGCTGACCATTCTGCTTCAAGCCAAGCTCAGATTAGAGACATGATTTGACCCCTTCACCCTCAAGAAAACAATGAAAAAACAAATGAATTTAAAAACTAAAACTATTTTTCCACCACTTCATTAGTTTCTCTCCTTTCTGTTTCACTGTGTGTGTGGGGAGAGACAGGTGAAGTAAAAACCAACATTACCTGGATTGATGACAACTTGTCAGCTTAAAAGCTTCTCAACAATTGCTCATCTGTCTAAAACCAAAGATGGACACACATCCACTCCTAATGCATGAAGTCAGGCCAAAATATCTGCTTTTGAAATGAACCTACTCTCGCAGAGAACTCCAAAGTGTTATGTCTGCAGAGGACTAATGCTCTGGCACGTTTGTATTTCTTTTAACCAATCAAATGACCAATCAATTATTTTGGGCTGCAGTAAATTCAAGATCCTGCAATGGTGCCTCTACAAAATAGTGGCAGGGGAAACCTGTGGTGGAAAATGAATCTTTTTTTATAGCTGATCGGCAAACATGCAAACACATCCCTGCTGGATCGCAAATGTTGTAATATGTTCTTTGAAGACCTTCGCCACCATTCACTAGAAGAACCAAGCAGGCTTTTCTTGATGCATGAATCAAAACTTGCCATTGGCTTCCTCAAAAACAGCCGAGAACTGGGAGGAGGCGCTGAAGACAGAGAGGTGTTGTACTGAGAAAGATAAATGTGTTTCAGAGAGAGAATGCTAAAACTGTTACATGGGGGTGCCCGATTCTGTTGTTAGATTCTGTGTTGCATTCATGTAGCAATACAAACACTGACACTAAACACCATGACATTTATGCCAAACATTCCCTTTGATCATACCTCAAAAATAATGGACTGGTTGTTCTTCTTGAGGTAGAAGGCAAAGACGTAAGTGAACATGAGCGTGGAACGGCACTGGCACAGCACATCCACAGCCTTCTTCAGAAACTGCACCTCAATCCAAGACATGTTGTGCTGTTGCATCTCCTCCATTTTCTGCTTGACCTGAGCATAGAGCTTGTGCTCAAAGCGCAGACTCTGCATGTGGTTCATGTAGCGGTTGCAGTAGAACAGGTACCTCTGCAAGGCTGCCCGGGAGCGCTGCACACACATCACGGAACAGGTTGTAGCTCGTGCACGTTCATCTCTTCGTGTACTAGACTGTAAATCCTTAAAATCATGGCACACTTAACCACTGGCAATATGTACTGAAAATTTAAAATTACACTTTGTGGATGTTTTAGACAATACACCATTCTTCACGGTGCAGGAATCATTTATGTTGGTCAGAGGTGTAAAATAGCATGTAAGTTTATCAATTTGTTGTATATTTATTTACATTTTGCAACATGTTAAATCAAACCATCATTTGTTTAATTAGCTGGAATTGATTACATTTTCATGAAATTTTGCAGATACTTTTGTTGGAGGCTATAAAACCGCCACATTATAATTTTTCAGGATTAATTGTATGAATTTGTAAATGTCATTAAAATTTGTGGGAGAGAAACAATACCTAGGATGCTGTTGTCTCTGCATGATTAAAAAAGCCAGTTGAACATATGGCGAATAGGACTGCACACTGAAAAATGGTGTCTTGACTAAAAAGTGAACACATAACTCGTGTGCCATTATCTAGTATATCAAGCAAAATAAAACAGCATGCTACAATTCTGAAAACATCAATTCAACTTATTACCTCTTGAGCATCTCTGGCTGCCTTGGCATCATCTTCATTGTAGCGATTGCAGTTGTACCTGAAATGTCACAAACAGTAATAACGTTTCCAGAATATTATAACACCCATTATTGCTGGAAATATGACTTAGCATGGCAAAATAGTTGAGCCCATAAGCCACAATGTCTCCAGCAAGTAGCTGCAATGCATTCTGGTTGAGCTGTATCTGCTGTGTCCCCACCGGGTCACGTTTACTGTACACAGTAAGTCTGTGCCTGCCAACTTAAGCAGCGAGTGGGACACAAATATAGAGAAGGAAAGGTATGAGACAAGGTGGGATGAAAACCATAATATTCTGGCCTGTCTTGCTCTCTGTGATTGTCGATAACGTTTTAATGCATTAGTATCCAATTCGATTTTTCAACAACCTTTTCTGTTTCTAGATGTCCTGAACTAATGTGACGTATGTTCATGGCTCATCAATAGCCTAGATTATTATGTAAAGCAGGAGTCACTATAAATTAAAATTTTATTATTGAACAAGAAAGTTTATTACTCCACCAAGGCTGTTCATTCCCTCATATGGCATGGTCAGAAATGCAGCATATTTTTGTACGAATGCAGAATTTCTTTACTACTTCTTGATGATCAGAAATCATGACAACATAGAATTTGGCCATTTAATATACAGCCATGGCCATAAGTTTGGACACAAGTAACATGAAGCTTGTGAATCTTAAAAATACCACAAAATTGTCACTTACAATACAGTACACAACTCCTGAGAACTATATTAAGTTTCATATTTAAAAAAAACATCAAAAGAGTTTGGTGTCATGTTGTTATTCTTACCAAATTCAGTTGTGAAAGTACTGCATTTTTTTGTTATTTTCTTCTAATATTATGTTTTGGGAACAAAGTTGTTCCAATTGTTGGAATTTATTGATAATATTATATCCCTTGTTGATTTGTTGACTAATTAAACTGGTGCTGTCAAAAAATATTAGTTATGTTCTGTAATAGACATCAAAACAGACATAGTAAGTCATGCTGTGTCCAAACTTATGGCCATGGCTGTAGATGTACCCACAAACAAAATGACCTCACACTGAGGACAGGCATGTTATGCATGTGTATGTTATGTATGGATACCAAATCACATGCCCTAAATATATAGCGGGCGAGGGGAATTGATGAGACTCAGAAATACAGATAAGTCCGCAGCATTGGATTTGTATTAGGATCGCAATTACGTGGTCGTTAGCAGGCAGCTGATGTAGTGTTCGCTTGTTGTCATAGCTACGGTGATGCTGTGCCGCTATCTCGCAATGATGCAGAAATTCTTAACAAATCAGTGAATCCAGACTATAAGCCACATCACTGCCAAAATCTAACGAGGTGGGGTCCTTTCCTGAAAATTTCATCCAAGTCTGTTATTCTGTTTTTGAGTAATGTTGTGCACAGACAGACAAACGTACGCCGATCGTCACATAACTCCGCTGCATTCCTTGGCAAAGTAATAAGCCATTATTTCTTACCAGGCAGAGCCATGAGGTTCCCATGGACCCAGACAGACCCAGCAAAACTCAGCTTTGCAGTTCTGGTTCCGACAAACCATGTGATTGCAGCCACCATCCTTCTCAATGGTCACATGGCATTTTGGACACTCCTGTCAGGGAGGGGAGAGTGATATTAAGTAAACAGTCAAGGTAGACTGATTTGAAACAAACAAAAAATTATTAAATGCAAAAGTCAAGAACGGTTCAGGTAAATAAGAATCATAACAGAGAAAAACACCTTTAGAAAAACCTACAGTCAGTAACGAAGGTAAGTTAGCTGCCTTGGACCCAGCAAAATGTCAAACAGATGAGTAGTTTTGATTGGATCAGCACTCAGCACAGCTTCAAGTAAATTTCACAAATCACAAATTGTCAGCCCACAAATATATGATAAAATTTCGGTACATAATGACTGTGCAATTCTGTAGAACTTTCAGCTCTCTTTCAAACATTCATTTCAATGTATCACTATGGACAATGCTTTCTCAGTGTTATCCTCAAAGGCCTCTATATTAATACTGCAGTCAGTATTGGCTGGCATTGGTGTTAAGTGCGTCAAAGCCGAGCCACGCTCCCTCTCTAAAAAAAGGACTAACATGCCGTCACCAATCATTTAACTTTCTCTTCTTGCTCTACTCAGAAAGCTTCTCTACAGTCAGGTTGGAGAGTGCCACTGGTCACCATGCATCTTTCACAGCAATTAGATGACCAATCTAACTGCGCTCGCTACATGGCCACAAAGCACAGCCGCACATGCTAGTCACCATACTAGCTAGGTCACCATAGCTCACTGATCCAGATTTTATTTAGTGTTAGCCCTCTCACCTGATCAGGCAAGGTATAGCAGGCGAAGCTCTAACATGGCTGACAGCAAAACACCATGCAGCATGTGACCCTGACTGTTCAGGTTTAAACACTTGTGAGGCGTGTGTGATTTGCCTCAGGCCACTGCAAGCCCAAGTGATAATATCCACATCGGGCTTGTGTGAACACTGGGTTTGCTTGATCTTGAACAGTCTGTACTGCAGGCGAACCAAGCGAGCTGGATCAGCAAGGACCCAGTGATGGGTCCCATTCAGACGTGTACTGTATCTGTTGTCTTCCTGGGCGGAACACCTCATCACTCATCCTAGTCTATTCAGTGGGGCTCCAGAGGCCAGCAGATGTGAGCCATAGCACCAGTGACACTCCAATTTATCCCCCTCACAGACAATATTTATGATGATGAATACTTGGTTCTACCTGTAGACCAGTCCCTGAGTGTTTATCAAATGCACAGAAGTGGCCATGGCCCCTGTTTTAAGAAACAGGGTATTGGCATTGCGAAGTTCATAGACGACTGGCTAGCCTTCACACTAGGACAGGGGTTGGCAACCCGCGGCTCCAGAGCCGCATGTGGCTCTTTCAGTCCTCTGTTGTGGCTCCCTGTAACTTTGGAAAATAAATTGTTCTGCCTTTCAGGCGCGTTTCAATGCATTTTAATAGAGTTTTATTGTGAAATTACCGCTCTTATTTTGACGTGTCACTCCACCGAATGTGCTGAGAAGCAATGCCTGTAGTCTCACATCGTTTTGTACTCAAGAATGGCAAGCCTGTATATTAAAGCTCCACTCCAAGAAAGGCACGTCTTGTCTTTGAGTCAAAAGTACTCGTGAGTACTAAGGTAAACTACGGATAATTGTCTTGCTCAGCATCTACTCTTTGATAGGGTAATACACGTTACTCGCAAGAACACGTCCATCATCAAGGCAGCAGGTCAGAGAGTCAGAGGAGTGTCGTCTTGGAAAATAGGGCAGCGACTTACCGGAGAAAAGTTATTAGCTCAAGATAAATAGACTTTACAAGTTAAATAGACATTTGCAAAATATTGATTTCCAGCTAACATTACGTAACATATGAGGTCCAAGAGCAAAAATGACATTAACCAAGTAAGACAAATATTAGTGGTAGGACACAATTAAAAAAATGAATCTATCTAATTAGAAGCTTTGTAATTAATTAATCACGACTGATTAACACCTGTTGCGGCTGAGAGCCACTCATACCTGAAAGGTCCTAAACTTGGGAGGAGATCTGTATGTTGAGGGAAAATCCACAGTATGGGGACTGGACTTTCCACCAAGAGGTGGAGGCCCAAACCTGCATCTGTGTTGGCCAGTCACAGGTGGACATGTTTGCCTGTAGCAGTAGTTCTCTCCCTCCTTTTGTAACTGCTGGACAAAGGAAAGGCCTTTTCGACTATCAGGATAGTGAATAATCTTTTGGCCAGCACCCAGTGTCTAAACCTTTTTTCCTTTAATGGGATTTTTTCCCAGGTACTAGACAAGGTTTCCCATCCACCATTTAACCCACTGGATCAGGTGAACATGAAGACACTATGTCTGAATATGGCTTTATCGCTGGCTCCTGCATCAGTAAAAAGCGTTAGTGACAGTCATGGACAATCAGTGCATTCACAATGCAAGGTAGTCTTAGGGTCATATTCAGCCCAAATCCTGCCTTCATGCCCAAACATCCATCACTGGGAACCTTTGGAGATAGGGACATTTTATCGCCCCTACACGCTCTATGTCTAGTGAGAGCTTTGCATGTTTATATTGAAAGAACAAAAGCATTTAGGAGGTCTGATCAGTTGTTTGTTGAATGGACTAAACTCCAAATGGACAAGCCCATTAGTAAGTAATGCCTATCCCATTGGACTGCAAGAGAAATTGAGAGTTTCTGAGTGATTAGTTAAGACATTGATCATACGTTGGGGACAACTGGCCCTCCTCAACATTACGAGATGAGCAACCTCAAGTTTTTATCTTCTTAAAGACTGTATCTAATGGAAGCCTAGTTGATCTGTATTTTCACAACTTAAATTTCTATTTGGGCATGACAACATTTCTCTACCAGCACAAACCCAGCAACGAGGGGATAAAATGAATTCTGATAACACACCTTGGTATTTGCTGCAATCCAGTTTGAAGTTTCACTGTCATCATCGCATTTTTTAATCCATTTTCTCAGCCACTACAAACATTAAAATACGAGGAAGAATTAATTATGTTGACAATGAATGTTCATCTTAATAGAATTTTACTAAATAAACTGGAAGATTAGCTAAATATTTCTGCATGGTAATAAAGTAAACTCCATTCAACTTACCTTACACTTCACAGGATCATGCCAATTCTCTCCACAGTTGAAGCTGCAATAACAGGAGTCATATCAAACCAAACTCATGTTACATTCAATAACTGCAATTAAAATTATAGTCAATATTTGCTGTCAACCCTATGATTGTCTAAACAAGCTCTCTTACCAGAACTGACGGCCACACTTGCACCTCACAGGCTTGGCATCTGGGTACTGGACTTTGACAACATGATGGCAGTCTGGTGCAGGGCACCACTTTAACAGTCGATTGCACTTTAAGGAATGATGAGAGATACATTTTAAACTCAGTTTCATAGGCATTTAGGTATGAAGGTTTTTGGTTTTAAAGGCAGCACACACAGGATAACCTAATAGTTCATTAATATAAATAAAGGGTTTTATATTCCATTTCAAAACATTGTTAAGGAAAAACAAAACTCAAAGCTTACCTCTACAAAACTATTCGTAATTAAATGCTGGTACTTCAACTTCACTTTTGAATCTGTTATGAGGCGCCTATGGGGAAAGTCAAATCACTGGTAAGCCATCATCACATAAAATGGGTAACTTTGGTTAAAAGAAGAAAAGAAATGAGAAAAAAAAGCCTTCCAGGCAAAAATAAATAAATAAATACAAGAGAGTTTTCTGACATAACAA
The DNA here is from genome assembly GCF_021347895.1 of Acanthochromis polyacanthus. Classification (NCBI taxonomy): domain Eukaryota; kingdom Metazoa; phylum Chordata; class Actinopteri; family Pomacentridae; genus Acanthochromis; species Acanthochromis polyacanthus. Next base: position 12,168,234 of record NC_067120.1, on the reverse strand, counting down.
TTTACTAAGAACGCATTTCATAATTCCATAAGTAAGAGTCAAAGTGTGGGTCACTACCAAGGAGACATCAAATACAGTTCATGAAATTAAATAGTGATGTGTGGAGCATATGTTCATATGTACGTGTGCCACAAACTCATCAGTGAAAACACTTGGGTCTCTTGCTAGTTGGTATCAGAATGTAGGTTAAGACAATTACTGTCAGCTTAGAAGCTGGTGCAAGAGATTAGTGTTCAACCTTGTGAAGGTATATTTCTTTACACAACAAGCTGAACAATAACTTTGAAATGCAGTAAAGAAGTGGTCTAACTTGAAAGTTCTGTACCTACTTTTTGGACATAAAATGTCAGTACAAATTCTTTGAGTTTATAGTTTCTATTCCTGCTAGACACACTGAAAATCAAAGGTTTCCTGAAAGCATGCCTAACTTTAGTGTAATGGTTTTAATTTTCTTTTGATTTATATGTGAATAAATTAGAATGACATGCATGATCAAGTTACATAGCATAGGTTTATTTCTGATGTTAACAAAGGGTGTAATAGTGTATGTATTTGACTTGAACTGGTTGGTATGCAGCATTTGGTTTCATATAAAAACCAAACATTATTGCCAAGTGGTTTAGGTATGTCTGCAGAAAAGAATTCCACCTGGAACATGTTGGCAGTGCACCAATTATTATCAATCAGCTATAGCATTCTAGCCTTAAAAGGAGGACAGACACTGTGTCAGTTTCATAAAGCATGTATGATGTGTTAACTCAGAAAGCACACTGAGGTTTAACTGGCCTTCCAGTGCAGCCAGAACCTGCCACTTTTTCTGCTCACACGTGTGCGTCTGAATTTGACCAGTCAACATGAAGACCTCACTCTGAGCAAAAACCAGACCAATGGTTGCATTTGTCTTTCTGCAATTTCTATAAAGTTCTTTCAAACAAGAGGACAGTGCTCTCAGTGTTGACCGAGAAGGATACAGCAACATCGAGTATGTTTGAAAAGCCTAGGAAGTGTAAAAGAAAACTATGAAATGTTCCAGATTAAAGCGAAAATTGTCAATCAGAAGTGGGATATTAATAAAACCAATGCAATTGACGCCAAAGCATAAGTCATAAGCATGTGTTTGTTCAATTATTCTCACTGCCAGAGGGGGGAGACCAAAGTTCTGCACAGCAGGTTTAATATAGCTATAAATATGTTGCAGGTCAGTCTCTTTTCATACTGACGATATGCAGCATTTAAGTGCTCTAAATATTACACTAAGAATTATGGCAAACAAGGCATATTTTCACTCTTGAAAAGGAAAGTTGCTTTTTGTCTCTCTTCGTTGTCCATAAATACTTCATACTGAACCATGACCATATTGAGGCAAGATTTAAGTACTGTTAAACCCTCAGTTTAGCTCCACATGTAACAATGTTTGTTACAAAAATTTTGACAAAATGAAAGAAGCTGTTTTGTTTTCTGCAAGAATGGGTCAATCACATCTTTGGTCATTTATGCTGATCACTGCTGACCAATACTTAACAACATAAAACAAATATATGCACAAACAGATACTCACATGACTGTGTTGTCATCAACCAAAATGTCACAACTATGAGCGGGACAAGAAATGGTCTGAGAAGACAACACAGAGGGCAAATCATTAGTCAGACAGCTATTAAGAAACTATAGGTGCTTTCAGACGGCGAGTGGTGGCCACTACTGCCTGCATTGTTTTTTCTTGTCAGTAGTGGCAAAGAGAGGCAGAGGACAGCTGCTGCTTTTGTGAATGATAGAGTTCATGGTGGCTCAACCTCTAGTTGCTATCATAGCTCACTGTGATCACGGAAACAGCAGAAACTACATGGGTGAAACGATACAGGAGCTGATTTTATATGTACTCCGTTAGCTGAACTGTTCACCTCTTTACCAGCAAAGACAGATTAATGAAAATGCTACTGGGGCAACATCTGCTCCAAAGAATGATCATCTGGTCTGGGACAATAAACAAGTTCATGATACTAGTCAGCAAAACTTGCCATATTAGTCCAATTATAGTACTAACCATTTCCCCTATTTTAGGCTACAAGCTACTCCATCTATGAGTGTAATGACTTTATAGAGGTTGGGCAGTGGGGCGTGTGGTGTATCAGCTGGTAAGTCTGGAGGTAGCCAGAAGTGCTGGGACATCTGTGTGCCCTGCTCATGCTGATTAAAAACAAAAGACACAGCCGCTTGCTGTCTGAAAGCAGCTCAACACTGATCGGTAATACATCTCCTAAAGAACTTTTCATAGGTACCTGTCCCATTCCTTCCTCTATGATTTTGGTGGTCAAATAATCTCCCCAGCACTGCATGCAAAACTTGTGTCCACACTCCAGGCCTGTAAAATACTATAGGAGAGAAGCATCCAGTTAGATTTGAAATAAGACAAACAAAGCATCAACAATTATATACATATGCACAAGGCCTTCAAAGCAAAGCGATTCTCAGCAAAAACATGGTCCACATTTGACAAAACAATGCTGACTGCTGAACTCATGTATGAGTTTGTCTGCCATTTTGATAATATCGGCTCTTCATTTAGATCATTTGTTGGTCATCTGTTTCACCTTGACATTTAAGTTCTTTCTGTTGATACAAGTGGCATTCACAGGTTTATAGCTGTACTTATAGCAGTTATGAGAAAATACAGTGTTTCCCCTCCTATATGACTGACGAGGCGGGCCGCCTCGCTGGTATAGGCCACCGCCTCATTACAATTTTGCCGACATTGCCACCTCACTGGTCCGCGCCAAACAAAAAAAAGTAATGCTAAATATTAGAAATCATTGACACATAAGTCCGGTATATTTGCCGCTGAAATCAACAAGCCAGAATGGTAGCCTTTTCTCGCCGTGGCTGAAGACAGCAAGGCACATCCCCATTGCGGACAAGAAGCGGCAGCGTTCCATTGTTTCGTTTTTCGGGGCTAAAAGCAGGTGTGTATCACAGACATATGTCAAATTAAGTATCAAAACTATCGCATGTCATCAAAATAAAGTGAGCAACACGGTGTAGGCATCGATCTCGCTTCCTTTACTGAGTTTGCTTACTGTTTTGTTGTCCGCGGCGATACAAATTGACAGTGACTGCAAAAATGGCTCCCGTTAAAACATTTAGGCACGACAAAACCTGTTCTCACGAACGAGACACATGATTTCAACGGAATATAAAGTTCCTAGTTTCTTTTGATAAAATGATTTATAGAGTGCCCGAAATTATATCATTCAAAGGCAAAACAAATTCTGTAATTTCAACGGTTCAGCGGCCCGCAGGCAGGCTGTTTTCATATCTGCCTAAGTATTTTTCAAAATAGAACCACAGCGAACGCGATTATAGAAACACTATACACCCATGGAAAGCTTAGATTGATCAACATTAATCCCCACTTATATTTGATTTGCCTCATGTAATAAAGAGAGCATGTGTTCAAATTTGGAGTTTGTGTTTTCAAGAATGTTTACTTAAAGTCTTTAATTCAGCTGCCTGACACATATCACAGTGCAAAATTATGTATTCTAACTCAAGGTTAACAACTGGTAGTCTAAAGAAGTTATTTCTTTGTTCAAAAAGGTAACAGTTTTGAAAACAGAACTAACTCCTTCAGAAAACCAGTTGTTAACCCAGAGTTGAAGTTTTCTTTCACATTTTTAAGTAAAATGAAGGTCATGACATAACCTTTTTATTATAAACAAAAATGAAGTGGGAATTTAGTACCCAACATGTAGTTGTTTTTAGAAAAAAAAAAGTAAAAGTCACCACTTGATTCCAGATTCAAGTCCTTTGTCATCTTTTTCAAATTTGTAATAAGAACTGATGTGGCATTTTGGAATGGCTTGTGGAAATCTGACCAGAATATAATAGACTGGACTAGTTGACATGTTTTGATTGCAAGGACAAGTGGGTTTATATTTGTCATATTTTCTCCCTATCACTAATTTTTAGAAAAGAAACATGAAAATTTTATTTAATTTAGTTTTAGGAAATGGCTACAAATACAACAAAATGTGCTCCAAATTGTGCCAGAATGCCCCATTTTGCATCTTGATTTTCAAAATCAAGTTGTTTAGTTGCTTTGCGCCTGCAGCGCTCGCCAATGCCTACACCCCACCACCTCACAGCCATTTCAACCCAGGGGAAACAGTGAAATATTTATCCTAGTACTATTAGTGTGATTACATTATGTGTTGCCAAATTAATCAAACTCATTTTATGCTTCTGTTATAATTATGTTAGCCATTACTGTCAGCTATGTTGGCAAAAAGAATCTGGGCTTACACATTTTGACAGCATAGTATTAAAATGCCTATGACAAGGTTTCAGTTGGATTCCACTTGCATTGTTCAAGTTAAAATGTGCCTAAATTCTCCATTGTACTATTAGGTCAAGCTTTTGTGTCTAACAATTACCAGAAAAAAAACCTATTAGTTTCAACACAACTGAGTACATATTCTGTCAGTACAATGTTGGTGTCATTATATGACTTACAGAGTTCGGGAAGTTCAGATAGCAGATCTGACATGGCATGTCCTGCGCAGATGATCTAGTGTTGATTGGAGGACGGATCCGGGGCTTCTTACTTGGGTTAATGACATGACACTCAGAGAAAAGCTTGTCGAGATTACCATCAAAATACCTGTATGGATTGAAACAAATGAACAATACAGAAATGAGTGTGTAAAAAATTAATTTAGACATCAATTCTCCCATGAGCTTAACAACTAACACAACTGGTTAGCTGGGAAGTTAAAAGTGGCAAATAAAGTACACAATTCAGAAATTCTTACCTTTCCATAAGCTTTTCTTTGTCCCAGTTGAAGTGACTGAGAAGGATGCGGGTTATTGTCGCAGGATTCTAGAGGAAAACGAAAGGGTTGGTTAGAAAAAAGAAAAACTACAATTTTACATTTAACTACTGCTTACTTTCAACGTTTACTGCAGCAACTGAATACAAGTTAAAATGTCTTGTGTGAAACAACACACAGCTATATGGCCAAGGTATTCAGAAATGGATTAAGACTAGTTTTAGATCAGAAGACCACCTGCAGTAAGATCGAATTATTTGCATAATGTCAAATTGGTGTAGTTTCAATAGTGCTTACATTTTAATATACAGTCCATTCTGTATGAAAGTATCTGCAGTAAGACTATTCACTGTAGGTCTGCTCAACTGAATTAAAGTTTCAGAAGAAGTCTGTTGCCTTTTGAGCTTATATGATGCAACTGACCAGGATACAACATACATATCTTTAAAACAATTAAACTACTGGCCAGTTTGGGCAAACTGTAGTAATTAAAACCAAATGTGGTGTTCATGTTCAAAAAAAATGCTAATTCATGCTTTCTGCATCCATGCGATAGAAATCTTGTCATCCACTCAAATCTGTGGGGTGTGCGTACTTTACTTTTAGGGACAAAATATGTTCATTGCACTTTTACATATAATTAAAGAGAGCACTGTTTTACTATATTCCTGCTAATGTAAAAACCAATGCACCAAAATCAAACTTAAAATATGGTGATTCTTCAGTGGAATTCAGTGCTTCTCCTTGAGGCAAAATATATCTAAAATCGTACTCAAAATGCCTCACTGGCTGAATATTGACTTACTGAAACACCGTAAAATTCACTATTGTCCCCATGCAAGACATGTGAGATACTAGCTTAGTATCTGTGCACATGGAAGTCTCTAGCTCCCTCACTCAGTTACTGTAGCGCAGCAACTCAAATATGTGACCAAAACATTACTTTGAAAAGAGTGAAATAGTTCACAGAACAGTGTTCAGTGACAGATTTAACCTAGCTGAAATCAAGCGATTGTATCTTCAGTCGTTGTTTAATAGAGTTTTCTATATGCACAGTTTTCTATGAACAAAAAGCTTTGTTAAATTAACTGTAGAAGCCAAAATCATGATTAATATTCCATTAAATGTGCAGGTCTAATACAAATAGATTTTCTACAGCTGTTTTCAAACTATTAACATTTCATATTGCCTTGTCGCTATTGGCTACACTTGTAAAGCTAACTTAGCCGCAAATAAGAAACAAGTCCCTAATGAAACTAGTGACTTTGGACATTCAGCTAGCACTGCACCAGACTAGCTCTGGCCATGTCATTAAATTCACAGAGCTATTTAATACACAGATAGTTAACAAAGTAAAAGGAAAATTTTCGAAGAAGTGTCTTGGTAAATTGCTCAGTTACCAAGAACTACCAGATTAGCTTTGCAGAGATAGAACAATCTCTACTACTAGTTTCGTACAGTAAAAACAAGACAAATCCTGCAATTCTTGCTAAATTCTTTATTTAAAGCCACTACATGCCTATTTTAAAAGCGCGTGGCTTTTGCTTTCAATAATAACTTATGAGCCACTCCAGATTTTCTACGTGCTGCCTTCGATTTGTTCTCTGTTCCTGCTGAGACAAAACCTGCTCCGGTTTACTATGTTCCACAAGTGATGTTGCCCTGCAGTTAGATATGAATCAAAGCAAATTTTACAGGTGGAATACAAAGTAAACAGAAAGATGCAAATGAAAAAAGGCTGGCCATAAGTGGCTTCTACAAGAACAGACACCACTCAAGTCAACAAGAGTTGAAAATGTTTCAGAATGAGAAACATCAGACTGCAGTTATCCTGAACTGAATTATATGATTCTGTGATTCCAGCATAACATGTGAAGGATTAAAATAAAGTTGCCATATATTCTAAAAATCACACTGCACTGCTAACCATAAACATATTCTAAAGGCCCGTGCAGCCCTACCCGACATAGACATTAGCAAGGCAGAACATCCATCGGTTGTTTCTGGGCACAAGACTACATTCCAGAAATGAACTTCCACAAAAAAAATTGCATTGCATTTCGACACATCTTACTTGTGAGTGCAGAAGAGGGAGCACTGGTGCCCCAATTTTTCAAACAGTAGTCCACACTATAAGCAAGAATCACAAAAAAGTCACTCCCCCTCTGAACTGCTAACAAATCAATTCTATTCATGAAAGTACTAAAAGTTGCTGGTGTCTTGTTATATTTCTGACAACCTAATTTACAACTTTTGCCATATCAGCAATAATCTGTGATAAAAATAAGTTTCTGCCACTATGGTTACAGTTATAGAATCTACGCACCAGAACAATACCTGGATCTGATAATGCAGGTCCGACTCAGAGTTGTGCAAACATATTTTGCTAAAGGAATGGTTAAATGCATTAAGTAAATATTTTGCAGGGTATTTTGAAATGGGAATGATGTGGCAGTTGTAGCATACAGTAGAGTACCTTAAAGTCTATGGCCACAGTTAAACTGCTTAAAGAAAGCACTTCTTGGTCGTTCACAGCTAGTACATTTGGTAAAGGAAATGTCTCACGACTGCAGACTGTTAAAATGCAGTTTTCAGTGAGGTGTTTAGTAATAATGATGAATCCTGATGCAAGAGATCACACTGTACTGTAAGTTATATTATCCATCTACCTGAGGTTTATTAGTAGTTTTGAGGACATCTGTGAGAGACTGTATTTACCACATGTACATATGTGCTGTCACTCAAAGGTCACACAGACATAAACAGGCAAAGGACTTAAGTGCCATAAAATGTAATGGGTCCCAAATAAAACCACGTACAATTAAGACCGGTTACACCTTCAGATGACAAATCAACGCACTGATAACATATGACCACATAGTATATTTAACGTTTATTAGGTATACTTAGCTAAAACGAACACACACTACAACAACCCTGAAATATAGCCCTTCTTCAAGAAGGTTAAAAAGTTCAGTAAATGTTTTAGTGAGGTGCTGACTGAATTAGTTAGTAGTTTGTGGTGTTGTTAAACTCTACTGAGTTACACTGAGAGGTGTTCTTAATACATGAGCTAGCCCCACAAACAAATGAAGTCAGCAAGATAAGAAATACATTTTCATAATGTCAAGAAACAAGTTAATACAAGCTTTGTCCGTTATCTTTTCTGAGGTTTATTGCTTGCTTTGGCAGTCTGCGAAGTCTCTACAGATGAAAAACATCCATCAGTCACTGCTAACTTTACACCTGAAGCATCTTCAGAGGCCAGGAAAAACTGTCACTCTTGACATGTGAAAGCACAGTCAGTAGAAACATTTACAAGTACATTCAAGTGAAGGTAACTGCTCGACTACCACATGCTCCACATTAAAAACTTCAGATCAGAAAACAGATGTATGAGTATATTTATAAAAGACGGTTGGTGCTGCAATGACATAAAAATTAGGTCGCTACTAGATCTACATACTATTTTTTGAAAGAATCACCATGTCAGTTGTTTTTGCAGGAGAAACGTCTGCCATGTAGCTTTACTGAATCCACAAAACTGATATTTTACTTTATAGGCTTTTGTATGCTGAAAAAGAAAACATCTGAAAAAATACGACGCCTATTCTCAGAAACCCCAAAGAGTGGCAGGTCTATCAAGACCACTTTCCATTTTATTCTGAGCCCAAGTACGTGAAAGGAAATGGAGGCCCAAGTTAACGCTTGGTTAAGACGATGAGCTCCGTCGTGTTTCCCCCAATTTTAATCTATAACCATTGGCAATTTAGAACATCTGAGTGTGCTCCATCCAAACTTTTTTAGAATTCATGATTAAAAAAAAAAGCTTGTTAATATTTTCGCAACTAACCTAGCATGCAACTTGCTAATCAACTCGATGGCCAAGCCTTTGGTCTGATATTAAAATAACGTTAATGGTAATATTATTTTACATTTTATGTAACATTAAGCTTTAACAGATCAGCTAACGCAACCCAAGTGTAGTCTAATACGAGCTGGCACCTAACGTTATCGAAATCCAAAGCCATAGACGTTGTGCTTTTCCATTAACGTTAGCTAACGGTTACAGTTGGCTAGGAAGCCAGCTAGCTAACTTGCAAGCTAACGTTAGCTTAGCAAGCATTGCTGCCAACTTCTCAATCGGGATGGGACTACTTCCTGGAACAAAACTCGTATGGAAATAGTTATTTTGACATTTATATTGAACGTTGCCCCTATCTTCATTTCAAACTCTGTGCAACAGAAGAGAACGGTGTTGAAAATAAACGAATTTAGCCTTGGATAAATCTTAATACTCTCGTATAACTGTCAACTTCCAGTAAGTAAACTACTCCTACACGGCTAGCATTTGAGCTAACGTCCACGGCCTGTTAACGCTCCTCACAAGCCCGGACCCCGGTCTTTCCTGACACTGGCACACCAAAATACCTACCTGGATGACCTCGTTGACCTCCCTGATACACTCCACCATATGCTGGAGGATCTGCTCGGCAGTCAAAACCTCGAAGCGGTAGTCCTCCTCCTCCTCCTCGCCAGGACCGTGGCCACCTCCGCCAGTCTCGCCGCACTCGTCTCGCTCCCCACCGGCCACCACGGGATCGACCAACTCCACCTCTTCGAGCTCCAGGTTGTCGTCCTCGGGCTCCTCTTCGGCGCTGTCCTCGCTACATTCCTCCTCTTCGTCGTCGTATTCATAGTTATAACCCTCGTCTGAGTCCATTCCTAGGGTGGTTATCAGCTTGTGACAAGCACACCTAAAGGTCTACGGCGTGTGAGACGTTGATTGCGGAACAATACGAAAACCCAAATTATCCGAGCCTGTTTTTCAGCTGCAGCGAAAATAACAACAAAACGTCGCCGCTGCTAAGCCAACAAAGAGACACAGCGTCACCAACTGACGACGCCTTACGTCAGATGGACCGAACAAGAAATGTAAAAACACTATTACATGACAAACTTCACTTTCCAGCCGAGTGTTTCTAAACATATAGGTTTTTAAATAAACATGATACGTCAGGTTTTAGCTCGTAGCAAAGGTTGTTAGCAAGTTACAAAACTACTACTGCCCCTTTACAGAATGTAGGCCAATGGCGAGTGGGCGAACTACACAACTGTGGCATTTGAGTTTTTAAGTCAGTGTCTCATTGAAGCAATGCTTTATTTTTGTTCTCATTTGTCACATTTATATTTTAACATTTGAGTCAAATGCCGGATCAAATATGGATGCAGTAGTTTTTTCTTCATAGATAGATAGATAGATAGATAGATAGATAGATAGATAGATAGATAGATAGATAGATAGATAGATAGACTGACAGTATGGGCCATGTGGCCTCTCTTGTAGGCTAACTGCTGCTAGCTGGCTTACAATAAATTAAATATAAATGTGAATTTAAAGCTCTGCTTATTGTCTAAATGGCTTGGGCTCAAAATATATTGGAGACATGTTTGCTGAAAACTGGTTGTTCTTCAGTTTTTATGCCCCCATCTCTTCTATATTTTTATTTTGAAATTTTATTGTATGTATAATCTTTTGTGTGTTTTTACTTTTCATAATTTTGGTCTTTTTCCCCCTCTGTATCAGTCAGTTCAATCAGTTTTATTTATTCTCTAAAATCTGTGTGCACTTTATTTAACTTGTCAGTGTTTTTTTAAAAGAAGAATTTAATTTTATTTTATTCTGATGAATTTTGTCTTTTCTCTTTTGCATGTTTTGTTTTCTTACCTTTGCCTGCTGAGCACTTAAAGTGACATCTATGAATTATTTGGTGTTACAAAATAAACATGCTTATTTACTTGCTTTGTAACAAGTAAATAAACTTAAAATGATATATACTGATAATATATAAAATAATAACAAAATTACCACTAGTAGTTTTGACTGCAGTGTAAATGATCCTATCAGTGTCCTGTGGCCTCTGTCATGTGACGCCTGCACCTGACAGGAACAGTTGTCCGACCGTCAGTGCTGGTGAGAAGGCTGAAATTGGAGTCATGTCTGCTGTTAGATCTGGACAACACACTCGTCCGATGTGTTATCTGCTGCTACTGATGATCCTCCAGCTTGGCCTCCACACAGCGGAGGGAGTGTGGCCGCTACCCCAGACTCTGATCTCCTCCACGGAGCGCTTCCCTCTGAGCCCTCAGGCTTTCTACTTTGGCTACGGAAGTCAGTCAGCCGCCCGGCAGGGCTGCTCTGTTCTCGATGCTGCTTTCAAGAGATACTTTTCTCTGATTTTCCCTGACTACACTTCTGGTCGGTGGAATTTATTCAGCGACAAAAACGAAAGTAAGATTTTACTCCAGATATGTCTGTCCTGTTTGTACAAACTACAGACTTCATAATGTAAGATAAAAACGTCACTGTAAATGCATAAAAATGGAGAGCAAAGTGTCCTCTGTGGTTTTGTTTTGAATGCTCTGTTTGTCATGTTGGCCTTTAAAGAAGATCAATGGGCTTTGTATAGGCAGCAGTTCAGCCCACCTACTCTAAAAACCCACAGTGACAATGGAGCAGAGTAGCACAGCTTCATGCTTGTGTTTTCAAAAATACCATTGCTTGTAGAATAATGGCAGTTTGTTTGTGACGTGGTGACAATGAAAGTACACACGGGAAAACTTTATGACTCTTGCTCTAGTTAATTCAACTTTCCTGACCCACAGAGGATGGTACTCTGCGATTCAGTGTGGACAAACAATTTACCGTTGAAGTCAGTGTCGACCACGATGACTGTGACGGTTACCCGAATGAAAGCTCATCTGAGAGATGTAAGCATAAACGCACACAGGTTGAAGTGTGTAATGTTGTGTTGTAACGACATATATATGACTGGATGCATTACCTAACCTGCTGCTATTTGTGTTCCAGACAATCTGAGTGTCTTTTCTGGTCGAGCATCTCTGAAAGCAGTAACTGTGTGGGGTGCACTCAGAGGTGACTGTAGCCACTTCATTTTTAAAGAACATGTGTAAACTAAAGTACAGTAATGATGCAACCATGTTTACAATAATTTAAAGCTTGTATTTCTTGTTCAATTGCACATTAGAACAATTGCTGATTATATATCCTCTGATTAAGCACAGGTCTGGAAACCTTCAGTCAGTTGGTGTATCAGGACGATTTTGGCTCAGTAAGTGAGAGTCGTCCAAAATGCTCAAACTCGCGATGTCTTAGTTCTTTAATAAATATTTTCATCTTGTAATAGTAGCTGATTAGTAGATTTTTTCTTGTTGTTTTTCAGTATTTTGTGAACAAGACTGACATTGAAGACTTCCCCCGGTTCCAGTTCAGGGGGATTTTATTGGACACTTCACGTCACTATTTACCAGTGCAGGCCATTTTAAAGACTCTGGTAAAAATCACATGACCATGATCCAAACCTTAGTTGTTCTATTTCAAAACCTGTATCACTTATTATCACTGGTATTCAAATGTCTGTTTCTTGTCAGGATGCAATGGCCTACAGCAAGTTCAATGTGTTTCACTGGCACATTGTTGATGACCCCTCCTTTCCTTACCAGAGCTGCACCTTTCCAGACCTTTCCAGTAAGGTATGTAATGTGGTATAAAAATACACAGTAGGTCTTAATGTCCACTATGACTCTGCACAGTTATCATTTGCTCTCCAAAAATAGTAATCTGCATTTTGAGATGTGCTCTTCGATTTTGTATTCAAGAATTTTAAGTGTTCCCACTGCTTTGGATTCATGAGGTAGGAAAACGCTAACAAGTAGGCCTGAACACAGACTTCTGGCTTTGATTCAGGGGGCTTTCCATCCGATGACTCACATCTACACACAGTCGGATGTGAGAAGGGTGATCTCACATGCCAGGATGCGGGGAATAAGGGTCCTTCCTGAGTTTGATTCACCAGGCCACACTAAATCTTGGGGAAAAGGTAAAAGACCAACAGTTTTATCTTAATGATTTCAGGGTTTTGGTTTTTAACATATAAAGTTCTTGGCATGATGCCTGGTTTGGCTCAATGGGGATTCTTCCTGCCAAATCTTTAAGTTTAGACTATAAATGGCAATATGACATGCTGAAGAGTGACTCACTTCTTATCTGACTTTCATGGTCTATCAGTGATAGCAAATGTAAGAGAATATATTAAAGGAAAATGCTAAATTAAATCTAACTGATTACCATTTATTTCTCAGGGCAGCCTGACCTGTTGACTCCCTGTTACAAAGGGGACATACCTTCAGGCACCTTTGGTCCAGTTAATCCAGCTTTACCGTCCACCTACCAGTTCATGGCAACACTGTTCAAGGAAGTATCAGTGGTGTTTCCTGATTCCTTTATTCACTTAGGAGGGGATGAAGTCAACTTTTCCTGCTGGTAGGCTGATCATTTAAATGCCCGCTGACTATTAATGATATCAACCAGAATTTGCTGGTTTTGTCTGTAATGTGTAGTCCTGCTGTTTTGAACCTTTTATGCCAGAAACTACAGTGCAACATACATATGTGTGTGCATTTTGTTTTTATCAATATAATATTTCTTTGAAAAAACATGAAGCTTCTGAAAAAAATGGATAAACAATCAGTGCAATTTCATGCAGGTAATTGATGCCCTCTGCTTGTTTTTGCAGGAAATCCAACCCTTATGTTCGAGCGTTCATGCAGAAGATGGGCTTCGGATCAGACTTCACCAAACTGGAAGCATTCTACATGGAGAAGTAGGTTGTAAAGGAGGACAAACTATGCATCATAGAAGGCTCAGAGAAATACATTGACTCACACAACTGTGCTGATCTATTTCCAGCATTATAAACATCACTTCAGCTCTCAACAAGACATCCATCGTATGGCAGGATGTTTTTGACTACCATGAGCGAGTAAGTACACCCCAACAAAAAACACACATCAACTATGAAATACCTTTTTTTGTGCATGTGAGTGGATTTCATATAAACTGATGAGTCATGATGATAACTACTTATCTTGTTTTTTTTATTTCGGTACAGCACCACCATGTATTTAGTCTACATCTTTGTGCTTTAACTACTGGGTTTTAGTACAGAGTGGAGATATAAATCTAAAACAAAAAGCACCGTTTCATTAGTACCAGTCCTGATTTGATTTTAGTCCATTTTTTTCTAGCTGTTTTAGACTCTGTCCAAGTATCTGCATTCAGTCAAGAATGTATTTTTGCTTATATGCAGAAAAATGCAGCATTTGTTCTGACATAATATATGAAAATATCGTTGTTCTTGGAATCTTACTGCTCCAAGAGCAGCACTGAGAGGTTTCCTGTATGTGTGGACTGACACACTGGTGACTCAAAAGAGAATAAAGAGCTTTTTTGTGCCCCACAGTTCAACACAGTCTAGTAATTTCCATGATAATTAGCAGAATTAGCCTGTTAGGGCTGAAATAAATTGCAGACTCATACTCCACCTAATATGTTTAGTTTTGCAGGAACTCCTTTTTGATAGTATAATTTTAACCTCAGCAGGTTTAGTGGTTTGGACCAACTGACCAACAATATGCAGCAGTTTGTCGTCTCTTAACATCAAGCTGATGTATCACATGACCAGTTCCTGTAAGTCTGATAGACTGTAGCCTTGTGTTGCAGCGCAGTTCTCTGTCAGTGGTGGAGGTGTGGAAGGAGGGTTGCTACCTGTGTGAGGTACGCAGGGTGGCTAAAGCAGGGCTCAGGGTCATTCTGGCCTCTCCATGGTATCTGGACCTGCCAGGACCAACACACAACTGGGCCCGTTACTATACTGTGTGGCCTCTCGCCTTCAAGGGTCAGAACAAAACCTGTGTGCTGTGATGGGCTGAAGTCGTACTAACTGCTGTGTTGGTTTGTCTCTAATAATAACTGACATGTATCATATGGTTTCCTGTATAATACATGAGAAATATGTGCAGAATTTTTTGAGTACCACAAAAATAGTAATGCAACACAAAGTTTTCCATTTGTAGCAGTACCACTAGGTGGCAGAGCGGTGCCATTTATGCAATAACAACTATTGTGTCCCACTTCCACGTATACTAATTTAAAGACTTATTTAACAATCTTATGATACCATAGACTGTGTACTTAAGATTAGTGTGTCGAGGGAAAGTGGGGCACAGCTACACAGTGGCATGACTGTTGTGGTGAAAGCACACAATGCTGTCTAGTGTAAAGCTTTAATGGCTAACATGCACAATCTTTCCCCTGGACAAAAAATATTGACATTGATGAGCAATTTTGCACAATTCATTGTGTCAAATTACACTGCAAAAGAAAAGACCGACCAGAGATGGCTTATCGGATAAACATTCCAGTGATCATTCATCATTTGTGTTGACTTACTAAATATTTCAGCTGAAAACAGTTTCCAGCAGAAGTGAGTTTTTGATGGTATTTCGCATGCATTCGTCTGACCTCATCTGGAGCTGGTCTTTCACATGTTTCCACTGCTGCTGCTGTCAGACCAGCCTTGTATTAACATTATGCAGTCATTCCCAAAACTGCACAGCTTAGAGGAAGTTGTTTGCAAGTTATTGATGGATTTTGTCTGTACAATAGTGAACATTACCGCGATAATGATCAGTTTTGAGACTTAGTTTAGTGTCATTCTTGTTGGTGGTTTCAGTGAGAAAATCTGTAGAGCTTAGCAAAACTAAAGTTGGCAATGATGTAGAGAAGCAATATGCTGACTTTTAGTTTATTAGCAACCAGCAGCACAACAACTAATGTCAGGACTGCACTAAAGCTGAGTTCGATGCTTTCCAAGATAGAAAAATAATTCTTTTCCACATCTTTCTCTTTCATCTGGCCCACATACCAAAAGGAATGATGTCCCACTCCTGACTGCCAAATGTTGGCCACATGTGGACTGCCCTCTGGCAATCATTCTGGTCATGTGGTGTGTTTGAGCCAAATGAATAATCTGCTATCTGGGTTGCCCCATAGGAGGGCTACAAATTCTTTGAAGCATGCCTTAGCAGCAACTTGAATTTGCTGATAAAAGCTCATCAAAGATTTTTTTAATGTGACTGTTTTCTGACACATAAAATAATTACTGTAAAGAGATAAATAGATACAAATATTCATAAACCAGATCAGTGGCAGCATGTTGTTTGTCACCCTGCTCAGATTCCTAAGGACACAGTGCTGCACATCTGGAAGGGTACCCCAGCTAGCTATTATGCGGAGCTCAGTAGAATGACCAAAGCTGGCATGAGGGTCGTGCTGGCTGCTCCTTGGTACATCAACCACATTTCCTATGGCCAGGACTGGCACAACTACTACACTGTGCAGCCACTGAACTTCTCTGGTGTGTGCATGGCCAAGTAATATCACATACTATAATAATCTGACTCATTTGTGTGTGTTAATGGTGTTTATCTGGTGATGGGAGCTACCAGTGGAGATTGACAATTACAGATATCCATTTAAACATTGACTTGCACAGTTTTTGTTTGCAATGGTGTGATGAATTTGAAGTGAAGATTGTGATTGGTTGTAAAGTCATCCTTAAACCCATTATGTTTGTAAAGCAGAGCTTTTCCTTGCCCCCTCGCAGGAACTGAGGAACAGAAGAAGCTGGTGATAGGTGGTGAAGTCTGCATGTGGGGCGAATATGTAGATGCCACCAATCTCACTCCACGTCTTTGGTAGGGGATTAAAAAAAGGGCTCTGAAGCAGTAATTCATATTTGGTAAATGCTGCAACAATGTTGTGAAATTATTCCAAATAATCATTAGTTGCACTCAAAATCACAGGCCAAGGGCAAGTGCTGCTGCAGAGAGACTGTGGAGTGATGAGAAGCAGACGTCCAACGTGGACAAGGCATTTCCCCGACTGCAAGACTTTCGCTGCAAGCTTGTGAGGTAATTTAACTTTTATAATAAGTCTCTAAAGACTTTGGTGCCATCTCACTTCCGCAAGATGTGGAAAATGTGGAGCTCTATCTCATAATGTTTGCTAGTTATACACTAATTCCACCACTTCACTTTCCGTACAGGCGTGGTATCCAGGCAGAGCCTCTCTATGTGGGACACTGCAAACAAGAGTACCAAGGCGTTTGAAGATGGATGGATGGATGGATAGATATGGAGATTTAAGACTGGAGCATTGGAATGAATTAAGTTCATTTGCAGTCTTATTTACTTCTGAATTAAATCTTGTTTGGGGCATTTAAAGAGATGTAAAATCTTTTATAAAAAAAGGTACTTGTTTTTCCATTTTTCAGTAAAATCTGTACACACTTACTGTAAATGCTTTCTCAGGGACTTATTACCAATGTTTTTCTTTTTTACATTTTTTGTGGTAGCTATTTGAGTAATTCTCTTTTTATTTTACATTTTAATTATATTGTAGTAATAATATAAGGTAGAAATGTAATGCAATGTTGAATTTTCTTTAAGGGCTGCAATAAGAGTTTCAATTTCAGGTGAACACTGGCAGTGGGCTTACACTCTTGCGCTGAAATCTAATAAAAATCATGAGCACTTCTTTGTTATTTATTTTGAATGAACTATGACAGGTTGCTAGCTAAAGAATGCTACTGAAATAGAAAAACAAGAAGGCTGATGTACAGTTTTAAGCCTTTTATGTTTTAAACCCATATTGACAAATACTAGCAAATTTTCCATTTTCAAAGTATAAGTTTTTAGAAAGGAAACATTCATACAGAAGAAAATGAAAGCATATGCAGTGCCTATCATAAGTATTCACCCCCTTTGATGTTTTACCCTTTTATTGCTTTCATAAATCAATCATGGTCAATAAAATTTAGCTTTTTTAACAAAAAGATTTATTGGAAAAAACTCTTTAATGTCAAAGTGAAAACAGATTTATGAAAGCAATAAAAGGGTAAAACATCAAAGTGGGTGAATACTTATGATAGGCACTGTATGACAAAATTATATGCAGCACACAAAAAAATCCAGTCAAATTAGTTTTATTTATTTACCATAATCTGCAGTTTGTGTACAGGCCTTATCAACATAATATAAGATAATTTTCAGATGCTTTCTTGAGTTTCCTTTGTTGTTTCAAAGCCTTACAACTTGAGCAACATTTACAAAACAAATGAACTTTGGGAATTGTTAAAAGGTTTTCAGATCTTCATTCTTTGATATAACCAAAAGAGGCACTAGCTGACATCATGCACCCTCTAGTGACCTAAGAAAAAAAGCAAAAAATCGCTATGACCTTAACAGAATAAAACACCATTTCTCCTTTAATAATATAGATAAAAGCAAGTAGCTACCTCCACACTGCCCTCTGGTGATCAAATAAAAAAAGTCCTGTGCAGAAGAATTGAGGGATTCCATGTGAAGATTTACACTCAAAAGGGTGTCTTGAGCTGAAACAGTGACAATAAAACACAATGAAAGACACTTGCTAATTGAACACCACAATACAACATACAGAACAGACATGCAATGCAAAACCTGGATCACCTGATACAATCCCACATCCCTATACATACTGAAGGTGTGTCCTTAAAGCTACCAGTGGATTAATCTCCAGTTAAACCGAACCATATGATGATGCTTTGAAATGATCGTTATTGTTTCAACAATTTAGAAGAAACTATTTCAACACCGCCCTCAAGCAAATAAAGACAATTTTCAAAAAATAGTATAGTTGTAGTATAATTGGTGGATTCACTGAACAGAAACACACCACTGACACACATGAGAGATACTGTCTTTTAAGTGTTTTGACAAACATCATCACAAATGCTGCCTGTTATCCTGACAATATAGCACACAAGAAAACATAGCAGCTGGCCTTTTTGACACCACTTCACTTAACCCTAATCCAGTGACACAAATACAAACTATGCTACAATTATTTTTATCAATATAATAAATGCACAAACAAAGAAAAACTACAAATAAACAGGGCTGACACCTAATGAAAGCTAATTTTAGAAACTGCAGAAAAGATTTTAATGAGATACTGTTGAGGGATTCCTTGCATAAGGCAACAAACAAAAGAGCAAAAGCAAACAGCACAGCCCAGTGGTTTAATAACAGCTCTGGGAATTGCAATGAACTGATTTTCCAAGAATTTTGCTGTGGGTTTACTCAGCGCTGATTAGCCACATTGCCTGTAACCACATTTTTATGACTCAGTCAAATGGCATCTGTCTCCCTCTACAGACCAGCCAGCCAGTGGCTGTGTTGGGGATTATTGTTTAAGAGCTTTGGTTTGGTTTATGTGCCATTATGACCTAATAAGGGCTGCTAGCAGTCCTTATGAAATGTTTGAGTCAAGTTATTTGAAGTATTTTATTGTTACTGTGAAACTTTTAATTTTATTGTGCTGGAGTTTTAGAAGACCTTCTTTAAAGTGTTTAATGAGAGCATCATGAGCCAAAGCAAAAGTCAAAGTACCTGGATAATACTATGACAAAATGACCAGTTCACTTTGGAGGAAAAAAATCACTTCACACTTCATTTTTAAATTTAATTAAATAAAAAAATGTTTTTTAAAAAAAAAAAAAAACTGTTGATACATTTTCTTACTATGCTTCATCTCTGCCAAAGAATCTGAGCTTTTTAGTAAGTGGGCAAATGACTGTCTTGATTTTTTTTTTGTCAGCAGTAACATGGATTTTACACTGACTGATGTTAATTCACCTGTGGAGCTGAGCTGACATGACTTTGATATGGACTAAGACAACTGATTTTCTCATTGTGCGGATTACAGTAATGGCAGCAGATGGCAAGGCGGGGCAATCCCTGGTGGCCATAGTGCTGACACCTCAATCCTTGTGCTTCATCTGACTTGGGGAGGCGGGGGGACCACAGGAAATGCTGAACTGAACATAACAAAGCTTAACCAAGCCAGCCTGGTATCACTTGGAATCAATCAGACGTGCTGAGTGAGGTGTAACCGGGCAGGAATATGACCTATTTACTCTCAGCATTTGAGATAATTGTTTAAAATTTTAGGTTAGTACAAAAACTGTGTATTTCAATGAGACTTGTCCAATTTTATCTGTTTTTTTTTTTTAATTCCAAAAGTTGTCTTCAGTTTTTAAACTTCTGCTCTAAAATTACAATTTGGATTTTGCACCCAAAGCTTATGATTCAGCTTTTTTTTTTTTTTTTTTTTTAAAAAGTGAATATTGTCAGCTATGGCATATTTTTCTGCTTTAGCAAACTTCAAGCATCTACTCTCTGTGCATAGAGAAAACGGTAACAACTTTAAAAGTTAATCTCACTCTTTGACAATAGCTGACATTCAAGGAGATTATATCAAAAAGCTGCTTAGACTGATGCAAAGATTTGTGAACTAGCATGCAAGGACATCTTCTGAAGGACAATAAAATTATGTCTTGCACGTACGTGGCTGCTGCATTGCATGTGCCTCCTGTGTTTTACACCGTAACTGTAATGACAAGAATCTGATCCGCACAGTCTGCACAAATGTTCTAAAGTCCGAGTGTGAACAATAAGCCATGCATTTGAGGGTTAAAGTAATGAATAGCTGATCTGTTTGATCTGACAAGCAACTCAGACAGGGTTTTACTAGTGACGCGTGTTCAATCACCTGCAGGGCTTTGTCATCATTAAAGCTTCCACTAAATACATAATCATCCAGTTGGCTCATGGCAGTGTGCTGCTAAAGATTGTATCTGCACAACAATCACAGGGCTGGCGGGTGAAGAAACGTGACACTTATCCCTGCCAGGTAAAACCTCAAAGTAGCACTTTGCTGATGGCTGCAGCATCTTAGCCGTGTCAACAGCTGGAGAGTGAGGCATCCAGAAAAAGACAAGAAAATGCAAGAATGAGAACTGTTATGAGTCACAGTTATGGACAGCTTAATTTCTGCGTAGCTTACTTAGACGGCAGACAGAAAATCTTCAGTAGCATGGTTCAGACATTTTACACGGTCTGAAATTACATTTTTTTCAAAGATGACTTTTGAGCATGCATGTAAAGTTAGTGATGTGTGAAGGATAAAATTATCAGCTCCCTTCGAGATGTGAACATATCTGTTACATGTTCTGACATAGGATTATCATACTAGTCGGTCTAGACATTGTTTTCAGTATAAATACACCCTGCCACCAATTATACAGTGCAAATGTAGCCCAGTTCATAATATACTCAAAAATATAAGCGCAACACATCTGTGGCATTGTGCTGTGTGATAAAACTGCACCTTTCAGAGTGACCTTTTATTGTGGGCAGTCTAAGGCACACCTGTGAACTAATCATGGTGTCTAATCAGCATCTTGATATGGCACACCTGTGAGGTGGGATGGATCATCTCAGCAAAGGAGAAGTGCTCAGTATCCCAGATTTAAGACAGATTTGTGAACAATATTTGTGAGAAATTGTAATATTATGTATGTGGAAAAAGTTTTAGATCTTTGAGGTCATCTCATAAAAAATGCGAGCAAAAACAAAAGTGTTGTGTTTATATTTTTGTTGAGTGTACATAACATCATGTAATGTAGTTTAATTTGTATAAACTTCCCAAAACCTGTTTATTGTATCCAGTGCAACATTTTCTCTTTATTAGCTGACAATAAGTGCCACAAAATGCATCAGAATAACTTTAACTCTAAAAATTCTAAAAATATCAGACATGGGGCAGTAATAGCAAGCAATGCTATAGCCTAATACAGACAACTTTAATGTGTTCATACTGGTGATGCTAACTGACAATTATTCTGTATTGCTAAACTAGCAACAGCATTTAGGTGTAAGTCAGTGTGTGAAGATACAAGATTTACTGTCAGTTTTTCCACATGACATACTGTATTAGTGAGATGCATAAAATATAGCCAATAAATCATGTACATTATGTATACATCTACTTTTTTGCTGTCAAGATGCGGGGGGTGAACCCGTGCAGAGAGCAAACAGGAGACAATGCTGAGGCAGAAAAGGTGATTTAATTAATTAAAGAGCGGGCAGGAGGTTCCGATTCCAGGGGGGAAGCACGGACCGGTTGTACTGGGTGGTGGACAGGATGAGCACAGGCTTGGTGGAGCAGGGGGCAGAGAGAGACAGACAGGTGGGGGCTGAGGCAGGGGCGGAGGAGGGGACCCTGACAGTTACAACTTTCGAAGCCTTTAAAATCTGATAGTTTTTGTTCTCATTCCAGGACTTTAAAACTGATTCAGACAGCATAGGTTCTGCGTTCCACTGGTCCTATGTGAACAACAACCAGATGCAGACTTCCCCCCGTTTGTAATCCTTTTATACACCAGTTTTGGTCAACAGAAAGAGTTCTGTTTTTAATACTAAAGTGGCCTCTCAAAATCAAGAGCGACTTAAGGATTACAGACATTTGTAAACAGAAAAGACAAGTGCAAGTAGCAAGTGCATTTGGGGGGGCTTTGCCATTTCTTTGCACTCGCCAGTTCCAGGGACAGAGAAGACAGAACTTAAATTACTCTGGTTTAAGTTTTATGGACAGTAAAGTGCACTTTAGGTCATTAATT
Source organism: Acanthochromis polyacanthus (assembly GCF_021347895.1). Taxonomy (NCBI): domain Eukaryota; kingdom Metazoa; phylum Chordata; class Actinopteri; family Pomacentridae; genus Acanthochromis; species Acanthochromis polyacanthus. The sequence goes on along the minus strand of NC_067120.1, from coordinate 12,145,982 downwards.
AGTTAGGTGGAGGTTTCAGAGAGAAGCCACCATATGGCAGAGGAATGGAATTAAGGGTCAACTTGTTGCTGCTCTTTCAATCTCTGTCCTAATTGTTTTTGTTCTCATCGCTCTCTCTTGTGATCCACCTCCAAGAAGTTGACCACATTTCATGGAGGGTTAAGCTACTTTGCTGATTTGGTGTGGCTCTGTTCTCCTGAGGCCTTTAGTGTCACTGACAGGGCCGATATGGCACAGAGGGAACCACTCCACTATGGTCTCAGATAACCCTAACCTGGCTACATATAATATAAATATGTGTACAAGGACTAGGACAAATAACTAATAAGGCATTTTTTCTCTGTTAACAGCAGTCAACGTCTAAAAACTAAAGTCAGTGCATTTGATTGTGCTCATATCTTTCTTTTTATTTTGCAACATCAAAAATAAATATAAAAAATGCAAATATATATTTTAAGTTAACTTACATTAAATTCTAACAATGTTTTGTAACACTGCAGAATGCCATTTATGCACAGAGATAAGAAACATAAAAGCAGAATGGCTCACCATTTTTTTGCTATCTTCTTTGACAACCAGTTAAGTTGTAAATGAATGTTTAAGTAAATCTTGTGACTTACCAACAGCTGGAGTAATATTCCTTATGTACTGGTGTCAGTTAGATGCAGAGACACTGCATAGCTGTAAGACATGTTTGTAATGATGCTGACACAAGACTGTTGCTGTTACATTTACCACAATAAATAACTGCACCGCTGTTAAAGTAAAGCCCCGTTGATGGATTTCAGCATTCTGTAAAAGAACAGGTTGGATACGCCAAAGCTAAAAGTAAAAATGGGAAATGCTTTTGGAAAATTGCAGAAATGACAAACTGCACTAACTGCGTAAATAAAGAGAGAAAGTACTGAATGAGGCTATGACTTGATGTGTATATGAGAATGAATAGATGATCAACAAAGACAACTGGGATTGACATGATAAACAAAGACTGACACTAATTGGAAAATAAACAAAGTTGATTACAGGACAGTTTGGGAACCTTGGTGATATTATAAAGCTTCTACTGACTAATTCATGATGAGTAAGTCTGACAGAATAATATCCAGTAGTACTGTGGCTAAGAGCCAAGAGAGATGACGGACGCTTTTGCTTTTTTTCCCCTTGTTGAATATTATTAGTGCCCGTAAGGGGTGTGACTGATTGATTTACCCTTATAGGCAGTAAAGATTAAGAGGATGACAAATCAGCATTTGCTTACACAGCGCCTGGTACTAATCTCCTTGTCTTCTTCCAGAAAGCCCCCGGACGACTCAAGCTCTCACACTCATTCTGGCTGAGAGGAAGAAAGAAGAAGCTGTAACTCTACTGAAACCACATTACAGCAGAAGAACGAAGGACATCAGCACTGGATCCATCAATGAGCATCACAGATGTCATCGTGAAGGATTTTTGAAGAAACCGTGTGGGAATTAGTGGAGAGAACTACAAGTTAGATCATGTTTTTGTGTTTTGAGGACAACTGTCATGTGTAAATACTTTGATGCAGGAAGACAACTAAACATAAAACAGTTACTATAAAAGAGAAACTACTTCCGGGAGTCAACTTCTATTTGTCTGAAATGGTTTATTGAGATAGACCACATGCTCAAAATGAATGCATTTTCATCGGACAACTCTACTGACTTCACTCAACAGAGCACAGATGGAACTCAAGCAGGTGCATCATTTGTTATAATGTTTAAGTTATTATAGAGTTCTATATAATGACATAACAAACAAAAATGCTTTTCTGTAATGCAGATTATACGCTGGGATTAACAATTTGTATAAAAGAGTAAATGTGTTCATACACTACCTTTCAAAACAATCTCCCATTGAACAGACTAGAATGAAAAAAAATCAGCACACAGAGTGATGGGCTGAAAAATGGCATGAACACAAACTAAGCTCAAAATTCTGAAATGGGCAAGTTTATGAAACTGACTTAAGTAAATGTGTACAGTTAAGTCAAGGTTGATGTTCAAAAGACTATACAATGGAAGTATTTGTTTCTGTCATTTGTGCTCTACAGAAAGGAGTCCACGTAAAGCTCTTGTCCATGGCCTGCTTTGTAAAGTGTGTTCTGATGCAAGCAGCGGTAAACACTATGGAATATACGCCTGCAATGGCTGCAGCGGCTTCTTCAAGCGTAGCGTGAGACGAAGACTCATCTACAGGTGAGCTTGAGGCTTAATGCCTAAGATATTATCAGAGGAACTTTACTCTTTTCTTTCCTCAAATTTAACTTAACTCAGATGACATTTACATTTTCACATTCTACTTGTCTTTTGTTGATATCATAGGTGTCAGGCTGGAACTGGCAGGTGTCCTGTTGACAAGGCTCATCGTAACCAGTGTCAAGCCTGTCGACTAAAGAAGTGTCTCCAAGCTGGCATGAACAAAGATGGTGGGAAACAATCTGACTATGTAGATTACATTCTCTGTGCATGTGCCATTTATGCAATAATCGCATATTATTCATTCTTTTGCAGCTGTGCAGAATGAGAGGCAGCCTCGAAGCACAGCTCATGTCAGTCTGGACTCTATAGACATGGACAGTAAAAAGGAGCACTTGGCCACCACACAGGAGCTCACCTCCTCTGATTCCTACTCATCGCTCATCTGCAGACCTCTGGTCACTTCATCTGTCACCGCTTTGGCCACCATGCAAACCTGCGGCAACCCAAGTAACAACCACCGCTTTATGGTCAGCCTTCTGACTGCAGAGACCTGTGCAAAACTGGAGCCTGAAGATGGTAAGAACACATGAAGGAGAGTTGAGTTATTTACAACTTAGACAAAAAACACATTTCTATTCAGCTTAGACTAAATTATTTTGAAAATAAACTTCATGATTTACTATTTGGGTTGGTGTTTAGATTGTAATACCATGTCTTAATATTTGCCTGAATCTCTTTTTTTAATGCACAGTGGAGGAAAACATTGACGTGACAACAAATGACTCAGAGAGGGATCAGACTCCCTTTGACAGTCGCATGTCCCCATACACCTCCAGCTGTTCAGAGAGTGTATATGAGACATCGGCACGACTCCTCTTCATGTCAGTCAAGTGGGCTAAAAATTTGCCTCTCTTTGCTCACTTGCCATTTCGAGACCAGGTGAGGCTGAGTGATATCGAGTTTTGCTTATATTTCCTGAACTAGTTCAGACATGAATCATGTGACAGACTAACAATAGATATTTCTTTGGCCTCTGCAGGTGATTCTTCTTGAAGAAGCATGGAGTGAGATGTTCCTCCTCTGTGCCATTCAGTGGTCACTACCTATGGACAGCTGTCCTCTTCTGTCTCTGCCAGATCTTTCTCCCACACAGACGGCCAAGACCAGCCTTCCCACAGCCGACCTGCAGAACCTGGAGGATGTCTTCAGCCGCTTCAAAGCCCTCGCTGTTGATCCTACTGAGTTTGCCTGCCTGAAGGCCATTGTGCTCTTCAAGCCAGGTAGGAACTATTCATCCAGCACTGGTACTGACTCTTCACTGGATCGTGTGACTCATGTTTGCTGTTTGATTCTCCGGTGCAGAGGTCCGCAGCCTCAAAGACCCGGAGCAGGTTGAGAATCTGCAGGACCAGTCACAGGTGCTGTTGGGTCAACACATCCACTCAGTCTACCCCAACCAGAGTGCCAGGTGACCCCGCTCTCTTTTCTGACAGAATACAAAGATTTTCAAACAGAACAATAGCGTAATAGTGTCAAGTCTGACAGTATAGAAACAATAAGTTCACTCTTATTTATTCTTGTTCATCAAGGTTTGGGAGACTGTTACTTCTGCTGCCATCCCTCCACTTCGTGAGTTCAGAGAAAATAGAGCAGCTGTTCTTTCACCGGACCATTGGCAGCACACCCATGGAGAAACTGCTGTGTGACATGTTCAAAAACTGAACAAGAACAGAAGCTTCCCTCAAGCAACATGTTTTCTATTTTTCTCGTATATTATAGTCTGCTTATAACCTGTCTCATATTCAACATGAAAGGTGTTTGTTTAATGCAAAGACATGTTGAAATGTTCCTGTAGGCAAAGCACAGATATAAATTATGAAATTTTATAGAACTATAATAAAATAAAATACAATTTCTTCTTTTTTACATTTTTGTTAACTACAACCTTACCTAATCATTTTGTACAGCATAGGTATTGAGTGGAGAACCGCTTTTTTTTTTTTTGTAAAAAAAATCCACAGTATGTGAGGACTGTTACCGTATATGTGTGAATGTGCCCTGAATAAATTTGGAAATTTTGTACTTTTTGAATTTAAGTGTTATCATTTCTAGTAATTTGTTTCTTTTTTTTTATTGATGACAGAAACTGAACAAAAAAACACAACAATACATATTACCAACAATGGAACAACCATATAGTATACAGCATATAGTCATTTTTCTCAGATGGCTAATTATGATAAAGGATTTGCTCATTATATGACTGATACAGCATGCAATTTTACTGTAATACAAGTATGTCAGAGGTAAGAAGGTAGATAGTATGCAATCAGAAATTGCAAAACATCAATAACAAAGAAATGATTGTGATAACTAAGAAACTATGGTTCTCTGACAAGTTCAGTTTTCAGCCATCCTACTCCATATTTGGTTTGAATAACAAATTCCTGAGATTCTAATCAAAAACGTTCACTTTGTGTTTGTCATAAAGCTCTCACATTCTTTGTAAGAAATCTGGATTCAACAAAACATAACTGTTTTCTTTAATGGAGGAGAATAAAAAGCTATTGTTAATGTCCCATGCACTCTTCTGGAAGGGCTCTGTGAAGTTTGAGGACATTTTGGATAGGATAGGCTCATGCTGCTGTGCACATCTATCTAGAACACAGTGTGGCAGATTGTCTGTCATACCACATTGTCTAAAGAGATGACAAATTGTGGAGTTGTGGAGTGGCGATGGCCTTACCTGACATGACAACATCCAGCAGGCCAACAACCTGATCTTGTCTTCTTCTTGTCCTTGTGGCATTGTGCCATTTGAATAAAACTGCATTTTAAGGTGGACAGTGTGCTGTTCACACAACTGATCATTGTACTTCAAAATCACACCCGACGAGGCTGTTGATCATCTCAGTGGCTGAGAATTGGTCACTGGTTGAACAGCTCAAAAGTATTTTGTGCAGAAGTGGCTGAATTGACTCCTCTTCTAACTATAACAGTAAAAAAAGAAAAAGAATAATTTGTAACTTTTTTCCCATAGTGAGTCAGAAAAGTAGCACTGAAAATACAACAATTTTTTTGTTACATTATGCATACATATGAATGTGTTTGTTTTTATTCAGCACACTTTCAGTTGGGACAAACAAAATCTGTCTGCTGCGCAATAGGGCAGTATTTACTATAACTAAGGAACTTGCAAATTTTTTTATGCTTTTTTGACAATGCAGAAACATTTGGCCAAAATTTTTGAAATTAGGAATCATGACAGATCAGCTTGTTTTGTGCTCTGTGCTGAAGAGGAAACTGCAGTTGCGCTACATGGACGTGGGGTGGCGGTCATGAGCGGCAGCAGGAACCTCCATGAAGAAGAACAGCAACAAAACACGGAAGTAGCATGTTAGTGAAATAGCAAAAAGAGCTACAGTAAAGCGTCTCGAAACTATTTTTTGCACCTCGGTCAGGCAGTTGTGTCCTGACACCTGCACGGTAGACTGATAGAGAATGCGAATTTGCTTAAAGTAGGAAATTACGGCTATTTTACACAGCAATGTTTAGCAAGTCGTATCAGCTGCTGCCTCAGAGGGATTCCGCCGCTCCCAGGACTCCTGGTTTGTTTGTGGACTCTGACAGCTTCACACAGCACAGCTACCAAAAGGGATTTTCGTTTGACTACATCCCCAATGTTTCTGAAAACAACTTTACTGGTAGGTCACTAGCTACTATTAAAGGTAGGGTGTGTTAGGGGGTCGTGACTTGGGAGTTTATATAATAAATTACAACAACAAGATGTGAAACAGCAACATAATTCAAACAAATCAGCCTCAAATACCAAAACAACTTTTCTCCAAACCATATTAGTCTTGCAGCCAGATGAGATACTATACACACTCACTAACTTGAACATAAGTAATAATAAAACACATACTGTAATGAGTATAATATAACGCAAAACAAGTGTACTCAGCATTGCATTTAATAGATGTTGGAGTTTGTGAAACATATTTAGAAAAAAACTAAACCTACACAAAACAAAAAACAGTTGCAGTTCAGTTTCTTGAGTTTAGTTAGACCACATATTTCAATCCTTCAAGATCTTTAGCGAGTTCACCCTGTCAAAGAAGTGTTAAAAAGCTTTAAGCTAAATATAAACAATATTTCATTTTTTTTTCGCTACTAATGTGCAGGTCAATGTGTTTGAATTGCTGTTATATAGTATGTTCACTGGGATGAATAATTTCAGCGGCATAATTCATTCATGGCAAATTCCACACCCATAACTCTTCAGATTTTGTTAAAAAAGTTTGCCATAAATGATGGGGCCAAATACATGGATGACATAAAAGCTTTCAAACAGACAACAACAACAAAGGACTCAATGTTTTAAATTAAAGTACATTTTATTTTAGGTTTAAAAGGACTCACACTTCTCTATCCTGTACAAAGCTGCTCTTTACTGTGTTGCTCTGTTTGTGTGAAAATGAATATATTTGCTGTAAATAGAGAATATTTTGGGGCGAACAACAACAACACATCTTTCCAAATCCACACTTGAGCAATTCGTAGTTTGGGTAAACATTCTGCTGTCTCCTCTTAAAGCCTGGGAAAACATCATAAAACTACCTTTACAGATGAGACACGTTCCTCATGACTGGATTACAGAAAACCCCCATTTCTGTTTTCTATTTTCCTGCAGACACCTCCCAAGGATGGCTGTCATGGATTTGCAATCTGATTGTCATCTTCCTCGTTTACATCTGCACTTTTCTAATGTTTCCAATAACAGGATGGTTCGTATTGAAAGTAAGAAGAAATCGTCTGTCGTTATTTAAACTTACAGCATCCACACTCACTTAAAAATACAAACAGCCGACTCTGAGTAATTTTTATACAGTGGGGCAAAAAAAGTATTTATTCAGCCACCAATTGTGCAAGTTCTCCCACTTAAAATGATGACAGAGGTCTGTAATTTTCATCATAGGTACACTTCAACTGTGAGAGACAGAATATGGAAAAAAAAGTCCAGGAAATCACATTGTAGGATTTTTAAAGAATTTATTTGTAAATTATGGTGGAAAATAAGTATTTGGTCACCTACAAACAAGTAAGATCTCTGGCTCTCACAGACCTGTAACTTCTTCCTTAAGAAGCTCTTCTGTCCTCCGCTCGTTAGCTGTATTAATGGCACCTGTTTGAACTCGTTATCTGTATAACAGACACCTGTCCACAGCCTCAAACAGTCACAGTCCAAACTCCACCATGACCAAAAGCAAAGAGCTGTCTAAGGACACCAGGAACAAAATTGTAGACCTGCACCAGGCTGGAAAGAGTGAATCTATAATAGACAAGCAGCTTGGTGTGAATAAATCAACTGTGGGAGCAATTATTAGAAAATGGAAGATGTACAAGACCACTGATAATCTCCCTCGATCTGGGGCTCCACACAAGATCTCATTCCGTGGGGCCAAAATGATCATGAGAACGGTGAGCAAAAATCCCAGAACTACACGGGGAGTCCTGGTGAATGGCCTGCAGAGAGCTGGGACCAAAGTAACAAAGGCTACCATCAGTAACACACTACGCTGACAGGGAATCAAATCCTGCAGTGCCAGACTTGTCCCCCTGCTTAAGCCAGTACATGTCCAGGCCCGTCTGAAGTTTGCCAGAGAGCATATGGATGATCCAGAAGAGGATTGGGAGAATGTCATGTGGTCAGATGAAACCAAAATAGAACTTTTTGGTATAAACTTAACTTGTCGAGTTTGGAGGAAGAAGAATGCTGAGTTGCATCCCAAGAACACCATACCTACTGTGAAGCATGGGGGCGGAAACATCATGCTTTGGGGCTGTTTTTCTGCAAAGGGGACATACGAGTGATCCGTGTTAAGGAAAGAATGAATGGGGCCATGTATCCGGAGATTTTGAGCCAAAACCTCCTTCCGTCAGTGAGAGCACTGAAGATGAAATGTGGCTGGGTCTTCCAGCATGACAATGATCCCAAACATACGGCCTGGGCAACAAAGGAGTGGCTCCGTAAGAAGCATTTCAAAGTCATGGAGTGGTCTATCCAGTTTCCAGACCTCAACCCCATAGACAATCTGTGGAGGGAGTTGAAAGTCCGTGTTGCCCGGCGACAGCCCCAAAACATCACTGCTCTGAGGAGATCTGCATGGAGGAATGGGCCAAAACACCAGCTACAGTGTGTGCAAACCTGGTGAAGAACTGCCATAAACGTTTGACCTCTGTCATTGACAACAAAGGTTATATTACAAAGTATTGAGTTGGACTTTTCTTATTGACCAAATACTTATTTTCCACCATAATTTACAAATAAATTCTTTAAAAATCCTACAATGTGATTTCCTGGATTTTTTCCTCCATATTCTGTCTCTGACAGTTGAAGTGTACCTATGATGAAAATTACAGACCTCTGTCATCATTTTAAGTGGGAGAACTTGCACAATTGATGGCTTACTAAATACTTTTTTGCCCCACTGTATGTAGACGGTGCCAAACTACCAGAGGATAGTTGTGTTCCGTCTGGGTCGAGTTTGTCCTCCAAAGGGTCCTGGTATCGTCCTGGTGCTGCCCCTCATTGACCAGTGGCAGAGAGTCGACCTGCGTACCCGTGCGTTCAACATACCTCCCTGCCAGGTAAACCTCCACATTTACTACTGAGAGGGACAAACTGTTGTGGTCCTTAATTGAAACTTTTACATTTGCAAAGTCCTTACTCTATCAAATTTAAAATGTTCTTAAACACAAAACAGCTCTATTTAAAACCATTTATTGGTTAGAATACATAAAGGTTTGTGTTTATTTAAGATTCCTTTGATGCCCAGAGATCCTCATGTAAGAGATCCACCTTAATATTCAAGGACTGAAGAAGTCACTTTACATTTTCTGTGGATGTAGAACTGTTTTTCCAGATAGTACATCACTGCTAAAAGTTAAAGAATTATTACTGTATGCTCGTATATTAGTCAGACACAGTATAGCTAAAGTTGGTTTGCTTATTTCATGATCTTGGTCTCAACATGAGCACGGGGCAAGCAGTTTCTTTTGTCCCTGTGTCATAGTGGCTCATTAACCATATTGGATATAAAGATAATTTGTTAGTTGTGTATGCTTTACTTTGTCCTACAGGTGGCAGTATTGATGCACTATTGATCAGTGTGAAACTGGAGGTAGTAATCTGATACTGGGGGATCCTTGAGTACTGTGTGACATCATGTGTACATATGTTTTTTTTTTATTCGTTCTGAAAATGTTTTAATACAGACAGCCAACTTTAGATATATGGAGCTTGTTTTCTATGCTGAATATTATATATCTCTTCTCGTATTCACATTTTTCTTTTTAGATTATAAAGATTTGTCTCAGATTTTTCCTAATTTCTTGATATTTCCATATTCAACCATACGCTGCGAATATTCTTCTTGTCAGTGTTTAGTCAAAGTAAATGCAGAAATCACGTTAAATTTAAATTGCAACCCTGCTGCTGTAGGTGACTACTCAGGATGGCGGTGTGTTGTTGGTGGGAGCAGACATCCAGTTCAGGATTTGGAACCCAGTCATGTCAGTGGTGTCTGTCCAGGACCTGAATGCCTCCACCAGGATGACGGCTCAGAATGCTTTGACCCACAGCCTGGCCAAGAAGACCGTCAGAGAAATCCAAACTGAGAGAGTGAAATTAGGAGAATATCTCGGGGTAAGACCACACCGCAGCGCCTCTTTGCTGGTTTTTCACTATCATTTTGTATTTACATTTATTCCTCTTCTCAACAGATGGACATTAATGAGATGACTCGTCCTTGGGGGCTGGAGGTGGACAGGGTAGAACTTACGCTCGGTTCTCTACTGAAAGCTCCAGAGGGAGTTCCCTCTGGATCCCTCATCATGCCTCCATCTGTGCCTGGACTTGAAGGCCTCACTGGTCCCATTCAGCAGTTGGCCATGCACTTTCTGAGCCACGGCAGCAGTTCTCAGCATCGTAAGATCAAACGCTCAGGACCACTTTTGTGCATCGTACACTGATTACAAAATGTTACAATGTGTGCTTTTTTTCTCTTCAGAGGACAGCATAACATTTTCAGATGAGCTCAGCAGTGCTTCTGAGGCTGTCGTCACCACACCAGGTTCTGTTGAAGAGCTGCTCAGTGGGGTGAAGCTGCTGCTCTCAGAGTCATTAGTTCAACAGGTTGGAGCCTGTTTCCAGTTTGACATCAGCTCAGGAGATGGACAACAGCACAGTTACTATGTGGATTTGAGCCAAGGTGATGAATGCCGGAATTATAGGAGATAAATCGCAGTATCTAAATGCATGCTGTGGTAAATCTAACTATCAACACTTAAATGTTTGTGATGAATGGAAAGAAGTTGGCAGTTACATTATTATTAAATCACTCTGTTGCTTTTTGTGTGCTCTGTAGGTTGTGGTTCAGCTGGAGCAGGGTCCTTGAGTCGGGAGCCAGATGTCACTCTGAGTATGAGCGATTGTGACCTTCTGGCCATGTTTCAAGGCGAGCTGCGACCATTTTCTGCGTACACCAGTGGCAGACTGAAAGTACAAGGAGACATTAAGACAGCCATGAAGTTGGAAGAACTCATAAAGCTACTCAAAAAATAGCATACACTGTAGATTTGGCTTGGTATTTATTAAATCTTTAACTTTACCTGTAAATTGCATGTTTTTAAAGTATGCACTGAATGCATTTGACTGAGTTTCTGTTATGGAATTTCTGTTTTCTCCACAAATTAAAGCAAACGCTTGTTTACAAAGACAACATGCCTTCTGAAGGTCATCAAACCCAAATTCTGATATTAACTACTTCTGGAAATATTTTTGTGTGATGCTGTGAAACATGATAAAGTATTTACCAACATAGCTCAACAGTGCCATTGACAGACGTGTGCTATGGCATATTTTGTCAGACTGTTAAGTTCAACTAGAAAGCCTTGATCAACACAGCAAAGGGGGCTGACTCTAGACCAGCCTCCTGCCTCCTCCTTTTGGAGCAGATGTCCCTGGGAGAGCCAGAGTAGCTGTGGAAGGTACGTAGAGCAGAGTGAGCATTTTTGTAGCTGTGATGGCCAGGTGGAGTGTGTGGCGCAGCCCCGTGATGCTGCCTCGGTCCAGGATGGAGGAGCTGACGGCATCGAGTATACGCTGCAGCAGCAGTATGCCAGTGATCAGACAGGTGTACTCGGAGAGCAGCAGCATCGTTAGACCTTTCAATGAGATTCCTGGGCTGTGGAAAAACGGTTTGGCAAACTTGTACAATTTCTGGAAACTGGATGGCTTTAGAAACCTTCACCGCATCATGTTGCAGAACTTCAACACTTTTGGACCCATTTACAGGTACAGGATGCGCTTTGATATGTCTTAAATAGGATGATACAAGTGCCACGTGAGGCTAGTCTTAAGACAAAACACTAATAACGTCACCAGTTTTAATCTTCTGTGGTCTAAATATAAACATTTTTGTTGATGAAATCCTACACTGCACAAGGTCACATATTCAAAAAGAAAAGAACAGCAGCTGATTGCATTTTCACTCCTCTTGCTGTCTGTTCGTCAGAGAAAAAATAGGTTATTATGAGAGTGTAAATATCATCAACCCTGAGGACGCTGCCATCCTGTTCAAAGCAGAGGGCCATTATCCTAAAAGACTGAAAGTTGAAGCGTGGACATCCTACAGGGACTACAGAAATCGCAAATATGGAGTTTTACTGAAGTATGAAGTTAATTGTTCTTTTCTACCTGCATGAATTCAGTTTTATTCATGTTTAAATGTTTTGACGGAACTGGTTGTCTCATCAAATGTCAGACAGTTTGTGCCTACTGGGTGTCTAAGTAGCTGTGCATCAAAATCTTCCAGGAATGGAGAAGACTGGAGATCAAACCGTGTGATTCTTAACAAGGAGGTGATTTCCCTGAAGATGCTGGAAAATTTCGTTCCTTTACTTGATGACGTGGGCCAAGATTTTGTGGCCAGAGTTCACAAAAAAATACAGCGAAGTGGCCAGAACAAATGGACCACTGACCTCTCTCAGGAACTCTTCAAATATGCACTGGAATGTAAGACGGACTTTCATTTTCTAAATCTTAGTTTATTCCACTCACGGTGCAGACAGTTTCCCCTTTTCTGTGTCTCATTTTCACTCCATCCTTTGCAGCGGTGAGCTCGGTGCTGTATGGGGAGCGTCTGGGTCTGATGTTGGACTACATTGACCCTGAAGCTCAACATTTCATTGACTGCATTACCCTCATGTTTAAGACTACCTCACCCATGCTCTACATACCTCCTAGCCTGTTGAGGCAGGTTGGAGCCAAAGTGTGGCGGGACCATGTGGAAGCTTGGGATGGGATATTCAACCAAGGTGCAACACAAAAGAGAACTAAAACACACATTTACAGTAGAGATTTTATTTCTGTCAGTTGAAAACCACATTTACATTTCAAACCTGCTCCTTCAGCGGATCGTTGCATCCAGAACATCTACAGGCAGCTGCGTCAGGAGACAGGCTCTCCAAAGAGATACCCGGGAATCCTCGCCAGCCTGCTCATGCTGGACAAACTGTCTATCGAAGACATCAAGGCCAGTGTCACTGAGCTGATGGCTGGAGGGGTAGATACAGTAAGGGAACAAATTGCAAAAACAATTCTTTTCCAGTATGCAACTTCCTATTGGAGCTAGAAGTTTCCTGGTTTGCCTGGGATCTTTCTGCATGAAGTTTGCATGTTCTTTTTGTGCATGTGTGGGTTTTCTCTGGGTGCTCCACCTTCTCCCCACAGTCCAAAAACATGCTGAGGTTAATTGGTAACTCTAAATTGTGTGTAGATGTGAATGTAAGTGTGCTTCGTTGTCTCTAAGTGTAGGCTTGTGATAGACTGGCGACCTGTCCTGGATGTCCCCTGCCTTCATCCTAAGTCAGCTGGGATAGACTCCAGGCCCCAGTGACCCTAATGAGGATCAAGAGGTGTATAAATAATGGATTGATGGACTTCCTATTGGGCTTTTTCATGCTGGCTATTTCTGTTTGTGTGTTGTAGACTTCTATAACGCTGCTGTGGACGTTGTATGAATTAGCCAGACACCCAGCCCTCCAGGAGGAGTTGAGGGCAGAGGTGGCTGCAGCTCGGGCTGAAAGCCAGGGAGACATGCAGGAGATGCTGAAGCGAATTCCTTTAGTCAAAGGTGCTCTGAAGGAAACACTGAGGTGAAGGAAATGCTTATGTAACATGTTATTTTGTAAATGATGCTGCAGTGTGGAACAACAACAGATTATCAGCCCTCCCTCTGACCATCTGGAGTACAAAATGCAGCTTGTGTTGCAATAAATATAAAATAATCTGAAGATTTTTATACGTCAGTCACAGACATTTGACATAATCTTTTTATTCTTTTGTTCAAAAATGTACATTTCATGATTACTTTGGAAGTTTTGCACTTTACCTTTTACATTTAGATTTTCATTAAAAGATGCTGTAATCTTTGTGCTACTGACCTCTCAATTCATCCACAAAGTTCATGTTTCCTGTAATAAAGAATTTTCACTTTCATACCTCAGGTTACACCCAGTTGCAGTGAGCCTACAAAGATACATAGCAGAAGACATAATTATTCAAAACTACCACATCCCAGCTGGGGTAAGAGGCAGCTACACATATTCATAATCAAATCAGGTTTTTGAACTTGAGCATTTACTTTGAAACTGAGGAGTTGCTGCCAACTTTAATGCATTTTTTGTGTGTATGTGTTTAGACTCTGGTCCAGTTAGGACTGCATGCGATGGGCAGAGACCCCAAAGTGTTTTTCCGTCCGGAGCAGTATCAGCCTTCTCGCTGGCTGAGGACAGAGACTCACTACTTCAGGAGTTTGGGCTTTGGCTTCGGCCCTCGCCAGTGTTTAGGACGCAGAATAGCTGAAGCAGAGATGCAAATCTTCCTTATCCATGTGAGATATACAGACTATAAAGATCAGTTTCACCATAATATGTTACATATTACACTTACAGTATTTTTGTCTTTTGCAGATGCTTGAGAACTTCCGAGTGGAGAAACAGCGCCATGTGGAGGTGCAGAGTACCTTTGAGCTCATTCTCTTGCCAGACAAGCCTATACTATTGACTCTGAAACCTCTACAAGCTAGTCGGTAACTTCAAGTTTGGGAAAAAAAATTTGGTGCATGGTAAGGGAAGCTCATGTCTATGGACTTTTATCACTGTTAATTGTGGTAAAGGGCTTCACGAAGCACCACAATATAAACCCTAAATAAAATCTTCCAACTTTAGAGGCTGACAGAGTAAGATAAAAACATTTGGGAAAAAAAAGCTAAAAAATGTGGTTGAAAAATTACCTCGGCAATTCCACGACTAGTAAAGAATGTATCTGTATGTACTGTGTATTACTTGATGAGTAATTTGATTAATGATGGAAATGTAGTTTGCAATATCTCGGAAAACTGGAATGTATTTTATTCCACTTGTATATGGCATAAATATTTTAATATCTGTACAAACCAGTGATAAACAATAAAACTGATACAAAGTATGTGTCTTTATATGTAATTGTACTCCATATTTAAATCTGTAAGCATATTTCTTAGATTAAATGTCTTTTGTAACATGAAAGAGAAAGTTTGTGCGTCTCTTTTGGTTTGGGTAAAGTTATTTGCAGTCATTTTACAGGTTTTTGCTTCTTCTGTCTTCTTTGCTGATGTAAAGAATCTGGTACAGCCTTCTGTAAGAAGTAGAGAGCAGTATGAGGAACACACCCAAGGTTAAATCCTTTGTGAAATAGTTACTTGCAATACATTTTGCCAAATGAAGGCTTACTGACCAAAGAATCATTATGAAGGATTGCGGTGGAGGTTCCATCAAAGCCGTGCCTGTGCTCACTCAGCTTGGTCAACATTTCTTGTTTCTGTCTCCCCCATAATTTAGCATTCTCCTCCAGCTATGTAGATATAAACAAGGGAAAAACATGCACTTAACCATAAATGAAACACTGATTAACTAAGTCTATGAAACACAGCAGCAGCAAGAGTATCTAAATATTTAATTTTTTACCTGAGCCTCCAGTGTTTTAATTCTTGCCTCGGCCCTCTCCAGTTTATTTAGTAAACTCAGTTTCTCCTTGTGTGGTAATGTGTGTTTCCCCTGAAGGGGACCCTGCACAAGTCAGAACAGTAATATTTTAGAATGTATCCCTCAAGAAGAGTGGAATCTGTAGTCTAAGCTGTAGTCAGTCTGAAGAGTTTTACACCATATCCAAGTGTTTGAAAAGCAGTGATGTTAAGTAACTCAGTACATTTACTCCAGTTGTTACGGGGAGTGGGAATTTTGGAACCCTAAGTGAGAGAGCGACACAGAGCAGACACGAGGTAGACCGGCAATCACAGGCTTTTTATTCACAAAAAAGACACAGGCTGCTCTGTTGACTCTGTCTAGGGCTTGGAGATGGGGAGAGGAGGTGGACATGAACCAATGCTCAGCTGTTGGGCACAACACCTGTGCTCTGTGTAGTGCAGCGCCAGCCTTTATGAGAGGAGGATGAGCAATTAGCTGCAGCTGCAGCAAGTCCAGCAGCTGCTGCTCATCCTCTAATCAGCACTGTGACACAAGTATCCTGCTTTGCTTAGGTATAATTGTAAGGTAAGCTACTTGTACTTTACTTCATAATGTCCATTGTTTTTCCTACTGTCCACTTTCATTCAACATTTCAGAGTGAAATATTATACTGGCTACTCCACTACATTTATCTGACAGCTTTAGAAAATTTTAAGAGGAAGAGTTTTAACAACGGATACTATAGATAGATAGAGCTCTTTATTGTCCCGAAGGAAATTTGTTTTCACAAGCTGTCATGTCACAACATCATAACATACATACAAAGACAAAATTCACAATATTCACAATATGACACACAAAAATAAAGTTCAAGTTCAGCGCGGTGGCTTATTGAGGATGATGATAGCTGATGGAACAAAACTTCTGTTGTAACGGACATAATGCCATCTTAGTGCTTGAAATCTGCGTCCAGAGGGGAGGAGCTGGAACATGTGGTGAAGAGGGTGTTCAGTGTCCGAAATTATAAATCTGGCGAGACGGGCTATTGCCTTATCATTAAGTTCAGATATGTTAGGTGTGGGTTGATGTATAATTTTAGATGCAATACGTGTAATTTTAACAAGTCGGTTTCTGTCTGAAACTGATAACAAAGTATAGAAACAGGAAGAACAATACAGCAGAATAGACTGGATTATAACAGGCTGTTAAAAAATACAAAACATTGTCAAAAAGTAAACCAGTGGTTTCCAAGCTGTTTTGGTTTTTACAGAACTTGGTGTGTAGCTGGGATCATATTTCAGAGGTCTATGAGTTGTTGTTGATAGTAGTGCCCAAACTAGCACTTTTGCTACTTGTGCGCTTTTACTCAAATAGGATTGTTTTATGCATGACTTTTGCTTGTAATTGAGTATTTTTAGACTGCTATATTGCTTTCCTTATTTACTGTTGAGTATCGTGCTGAATGTATCAGTTTATAGTTTACCTGTTCTGACTGCTGTGTAATGACTGAAGCAGGCGGCTGGCGAATCCTGTCCAGCTCTATTCTCAGACGGGCGTTCTCTGCTGCCAAGGTCGACTCTGTCTCTTCCTTTTTTCGGTCAGCCTCATCTACACAAAATGGAAATTGTCTAAAATGAGTCGGAATTCATCCAGAATGAATCAAAAGTAATCCAGAATGGCTGAAAGTTTGTCCAGGATGCTTCGAAAATGATCCATTATAAATCTAAATTTGTTCAAAATGACTAGAAAATGATCCAAAAATAATTAATAATGAAACCTTGCTGAACAATAACTGGATTGTCTTTAAGGCTGTGACACCTGGAGTGCATGCAGAACTGATTTGATTGTAGTTTTTAACCTCCATGCAGCAATAAAAGAAGTCTGATGTTCCAGCCAATGTCAGCGTTTTTGTGATTATTCATTGCTCCCCACGCTTCAGGGCATCCACTTACCTCTTTGCACTTTCAATAGCAGCTTTTTGTCACCAATTTGTCTTTTCTGCTCTCTGAATTTGCCGTCTAAAGCCTTCCCCATCTTCTCTATCACCTAAAAATCAATGCAATTATAAAGGATATTGGATACATTACAAGCTGTTGTCAATAATAAGAATGCACCTCTGTTGTGAAATGGGTGCAGAACAGATAGCGTTGCTGTTTGCTCACCTTTTCCTGCTGTTTTACTGTGATCTCCAAAGTAGCCATCTTTGTCATGTGAGTCTGGTGATTCTGCAGATCTTCCTGTTGTTGATGGTGGATTCTCTGGAGCTTCAGCAGCTCCTTCTCACTGTCGTTCTTCTGCACATACGACAAGACAGAAACCATATAAATAGGACAGGAACAATTGCTTTAATTGTTTAAATTTTGCCTGTATAATGCATGTTTGTGTATCTTCTAACCCTGATTAGCTCATTCTGGAGCTCCTGGATCCTGTTCCTTTGTGAGGCGGTGTTACTGGTTTCACTGGCCAGCTTGAATTTCAGAGTAGCTTCAAAAGAAGAGAGCAATCGGCAAACATTCAGGTAATGGCAGACTTTTTTCTCCACTTTTTTGCCCCCCTAAGAAATGTATTTTTACACTGCATGTTAAATGAGGAAAAGGAAGTCAACAGTAACTCATATCTTAGACGTGAGTTAGAAGTAGATCCATTAAGTTCAACACTGGTTTTACTGATTGTACAAGTCAAATTTAGAATGATTAGCATGTCACTGTTGAGGCATGAGCACTGGAACAGTAATGATGAAAAGATCCATCACTAAAGCTTTTGAAATTGAATACATTTTCAGCGGGACAGAACTTAAATCTAGTCCCTTTGCTTTGATGCCAGCAGTGAGACCTTCGGAGACATCCTCTCACTGAGGGTCACAAACTGTCCTTCAGGAGATAAGGCTTGTAGTGTCCAAAGAGCTTATCAGGGTCCCTGGCCTAAATGAGCTGCCTTATCACAAAAAGCACAGTCTGCTTGGAAATAGACACTCACAAGGATTAACAAACACACAGTGAGCCACCTTCTACATTATGGCTTCATCTGCCAATGAAATGACCTGAAGTGCAACACAGCATGGAGGGAGCTGACTGGATAGGAAAGTGTCTGACGCCCATGAATCGGCACAATTTGTCTGCACGTGAGAACTTTTTAAGCTTTACTTTTGCACAATTTGCTTCAGTCTTTTTGTACTAGTAGAGTAACTGGTTCTGCTGTGGTTTACCTATCCGGTCAGCGATCTCAGCCTTGGTCATGACGTCGATGTCCGTGTCACTCAGCAGATCCCGACCAAGGTCCTGGTGCAGAGAGAGATCGCCGCGGAGTTTGCTGTTTTCTGCCTCCAGCTTCCCCACCTGTGTCCTCAGTGTAATGATGTCGTCTGCCATCTTAGTCATGGCTGAACGATAGTTTTCCACCTCCTGATGAAGAAATGTCACCTGTAAGTGTCACGCTAGAAGTTTGATGTGGGATATTTTTACAGGTACTTCTCTTTTAAACCCTGAGCTATGACTTTGAATGTGCCTCGCTTTGAACAAAAGCATTGCCATAATGCATTTAAATGTAATCCTTTATGTATTCACAGTTGCAGTTTGAATGTCATGATCAGAGTTGGTATGAAGTTCAAAGCAGACTAAAACCTGCTGAAATACCTCAATTTAACTTGTCACAAACAGCTGGTGACTTTATCTTCTAGTCACTTATTTTGCACCAGTGTTACACAAGCTGTAAACAATCAGCCCAGCAGAATAGTTGGGACAATTTAATATTAAGTGGTTCTACATGACCACCACCACTAGATGTCTCCTCAACCCCATCTCTGGATGGAGTCTTTACAGATGCATGCTGCTCGTCTTTATTGAGAGAATTTAAAAACATCCCAGCAGCAAATGCGTACTGCATGAACCTTGCTCACAAGGCTTGGTGTCTTGGTGTTTGATTTCTCTTGGTTTCAGATAAGTGCATGGGAAATGACTGGAAGCCAAAGCAGGAGCATTATGCCATAAAGTGGGATGCTCCTGTAATTGATTTACAGTATGAGCATGATGCATTCATGACTCCCGACTCCTCATGATTCAAAAGGACAAAACAGCCCATCCTGTAACGGTCTTTTGTTATGGAAGATTCAAACCAGGCAATCTGGACGAATCCTTGTTGTGTGTTCACTTATCGCCCCGCTATGAAAGCCCATTTGCTGAACTGTAGAGGCAAAACTCTTGCTAAATTTGATATCCCAGCAAAGCAGACCCAAAAAAGTGTTACATTAATATTCTTGGCTTCTTATTCACATTTTCTTGCTGTCATTCTTTTTTTCTAAGATGCAAAGTTCTCCAGCGTCTAGTCAAAGCTGCTTCCAGGATCTGTGTGATTGCTGATGCCTGTTATCAAGACATTTCCCTCTAAAAGGCGTGCGCGTGTTGTCTAGCAGCATGTATGCGCTCATTGTTCTCTCGCTCCTGTCACATGCTCCTCCATCAAGTTGAATAGTCAGACCTGAATGGAGACTAAGAGCTCGGTCCAGCTGCATGTATGAGGGAGGTGACGATTGGGGGATTCCAATCTTGGGTGGTGTGGCTGTGGCTCCCGTGGGACACAGGAGTGAAATTGAGCATCTAATTGAAAGGGCAGGGATGAGGTGACAATCATGACTGCAGATGAGATGGTGTCTCTGCTGGGGGCCCCTGGGTGTGATGGGAAGGATGGCTCCCCTGTGATGAGTCTGGAAAGTCCTTTTATGTGTCAAAAATAAAAGGAGAGTGCCTGTTTCTGCATGTGTGAATACTACAGGTTCCCTCCAATCTGCATGATTTGAAGACAGGAAAGTGGGCTCCTTGTCAGACATACGGTCTCACCAGAACAACTGCATGACAGAAGACAGCTGGACAGAGTGTGTGAGGATGTGATTTTTAATTATGCTTTTCCAATCCCTTATTATTAAGTCCTATGCACTGCCACCATAAAATCATCCAGGTGATCCCCAAATCTCTTCATTTCCATCAAATAATTGCTCAAAATCTGCATGCGCAAACATAAAGGATTTCAGCCAATCCGCAGACATAACAGCCCGAAGATAAATGATACTCTAAAACAATCTCACAAATGGGGGGAAATGTCAAGATATGCATAAATGACATCCTCAGACCAAGTTTCAGCCTCATCAGCTCCATCCTCCTTGAGTGCAATCACACTGAAAAATGTTAATCTATTCCACTCGCCACCATTTTCTCTTCAAAGTGTGTGTGTCTAGTTCAGCACAAAGCCCCTCGTCGCTGCTCGCTAACTAAACGTGACACTGCGGATTGCCTCACTGATTGATTGAACAGTTAAGATATTGATTGTGTCCGTTCACCTTAGTTTGGAGGTCGGTGATCTCTGTCATGTTTGGATCATCCTCAAAGTCATGCAGAGGAGACCTAAAGCATGAGCACACATGAAAATAATGGTCTGAATTGAATTCCTTCAAGTGCTGTCACAGTAAATCCATGTTTCTCGTTTGTAGTTGTGCATCGTACCGCTTGTGTGGATGATGTATGTGATATGTGTAGTTTATGTTGGGTTTTCTGCCCTGTGCAGCTTCTGCCCTCTCAGCTGGTGTCTCCTGTTCGTGCTGAGTTGTGCTCTGAAGCTCCGTCCTCACTCTGTTGAGGAGCGACCGGTAATCTGGTAGGATCTGTGCCAGGGCATCATGGGATGGGAGATTGTATACATCCTTCTGAAGCTGCAAAGCACATAATGTTTTTCACTGGCAAACTGATTTCAGAAACGTCTCATTTCAAAATCGGCACAGATATCAAGCAAACACGCTGGTGTTCCGTTTGTCCTTCCTTAACCACACAAGAAATGTACATGTGATACCTCATTACTTTCCCAAAGTGAATGAGGATGGCTTATTTGCCAGTAAATATGATTTTAAACTGAAGACATGTTTCATCAGTGTAAGTAAAACATGGTTAAAAAAAATAGATTTTCCTTAAATTTGTGATTGATATGCTGTGTTTAGAGCACTGTCCCTCCTAAATCCTAAATTATTCGATTTAAATTGATCTCATTAGCATTTCATTCATTCATTGGAGGCGGAACAGAAGTGTAATCAGACTGTCTCCTTTCATATTTATATATTTTTTGCACTTATTATAATAATTATACCACAAGTGGGTCTGTGGGGCCCCAAATGATTATATATAGTGAAGTCAATTTCAAGAAAACAAGCGTTAAATACTCAACACACCATAAGCAAGATAAATGCTGACTACTAATTTCTATAAAAGACACTGTAGGAAAGCTTAATGACTTCTGCAATGGTAGCCTTAAATGTAACAGTTGTGGAAGCTTTTATCAAAATGCATTGCAGCTACGACCTCCCAGTACTCGATGTGCAGTGAGGTAGGCTGATTCTACCTCCTCAGCTCTTGAATATAAATGTGTTACATCACTATGCATACACAACCCACTCCTTAACAGGAGAGCTCTCAGTCAACAGCCCTGAAGTCCTTCACGTATGAGCGTTTGCATAGACAATGTACATTTCCAATGGTTGCCAGGCAGCACAAAGTTCAAGAAATGACATTAGAGTCATTATCTTCCTACAGACTCTCCCTCCAACACAAACCTCCACAGTCAGAACCTACCTGTACAGCTGCAGAAGAGCTGAGTGATTTTGTTCTTTTTGAAGGCTTCATCCAACAGATTAAATCAGAGTTTTCCTCAGAACAGTATGAAAGTGGCTGAGGAAGTTGGAGCTTTGACATCAATCAGCCTGTAACCACAACACAATCCTTGGCAACTTTCCAGTGAGAGAGAGAGAGAGAGAGAGCGAGAGAGAGATTCCTGTTATACAAAAAAATGCTGTGTATCATGTTTCAGCTCACAGCAAAACAATATTATATAATCTATTTGCATCTGGCATCTCCTAAGTATTTGCAATGCAGTTTTGAGGGATTTGTATTGATGTTAATTTCATATTATGCTAGTTTGTATTTCTACCCCACTGCTTTTTCAAAAGCCAAATCTTGTACTTTTTACTCTACTTTGTTTCATTTACTGTAATATTTTACTAGCCTGAATCCCTAGTTTAAGATTATATACATGTTATGTTTAATATGTGCTTTTGAGACATCACAGTTTCACAAAAATCCTATTTAAAGGCTCCAATAACAAGTAAAGATCTTGACTTCCTTTTAACAAGATAAGTTTGTCTCCAAAACAAAACAGAGCGTACGTTCCAATCACAGAAATCCTGCAGCTTTGGACTTTCACATAAATAATGGATCACTGTACTGTTCATCAACAAACCTTGAGGTGTTATTGTAGCTACAAAACATATAAACTAATTTAAAAAGGTCAACCTTTGTCAGCTCCAACATTAAAATGAACACATTAAAGTGTCAATAACAGTCCAATATAATTATATTATTATTATGGATAATGAGTCTTTTCACTTTTAATTTAAGTGTATTTTGATGATGATATGTCTGTACTTTCACTTCTAAACATTCACTGTAGAAAACTGCTGAATGCAGGAACAAGTTTTGTTTGTATTTCCACACTGTGATGCTTCACTTTATCAGCCATCTTTGCTCTTTTGTATTATAGAATTTATATAAACAACATCAGGCCTTGTGTTTATGCCAGAGAGCAGCGTGTAACAATCAATAGAATCAAAAGGAGGTTCCTGCTCAGTAAATGCCAGCCCCCTGATGGATTCTGTCTCTGCCCAGAAAAACAGATTGATGAGGACTGACTAATTATTTCTAAGTAAGGTGCTGTGCAGCACCTGTGGCACCCGCAGATCATTTATTTCCACTCAGTGTATTGAGTTTGTCAAATCACCAAGAGTGTGTAAAAGCAATATTTCATTTCAGCAAGAGAGAAGCTGAATTTAGACAGTACAATGATAGACACACAAAACAATAAGATGTATTTTTGATCAACAAAACAAATATAAACAAACTACAGGTGTAAATAAATGATAATTTGCCCTGCCTTTAAGGTTAAACTAACCATTCAAAAGCCTGATCTGATTTTGTGCTGGCATAAGCTCCATTACAAACAAAAACATGTTGTGAGAAGGTGACATTATGGAGACTAAATCTAAAAGGCTGACATTTTAGTCATAAATGTCAGCTCACAGTAACTGAATAAATGTGCCTGTACTTCTTTTAAGCTTCAATTGGGGAGGAAATTTGTTGTATATAAAGTGTAACTAGATGATTAAAGTGTGTATTAAAACACATAGGTACATGCTAATGTAGGTGATGCCATCAATAGCTGTGGATCAATAACTCTCTTGCTCAGGCAGCTCATTAACGGTGAAGGCTGTGATGGACAATCATTGATGGCATGAGATCTGATGTGGACTAAATTAAAATAGTGTGGCCAGGAGCTACTATGAGATAAGTCTGTGCACCACCAAAAGCACTCATTCACTCACTATATCTGTATATCTACTCGGTGTACATCCTGTTGAATACATATGGGAGGCACAACAAACAATATACCTCTTAAACCTGACAGTAATGCAGCACTTTAAGCGAAGTGTTCTGCACTTTGGCTTTTGTTTTCAGCAGGAAATGAATTGTGTTGTGCTCAGACAACCTTAACAAAAGAGCTACGTGCAAAGCAAGGCAATGAAAATGCCTGAAATTTTCAAATGAGGCTACTACTGTCCAGGAATTCTTGACAGAATCTTTATTTAAACCTGTTGTGTCAGTGTCAATAGCAGCCTTCAAGATAAACAGGTAATTAAATTCAATTTCATACACGTGCATACCAAATGGTCTTACAATAACCACGTGCATGGATGTCTCTGCTGCAGCTTACCATCTAAAATCCTACTCTGTTCAGATTTAGATAAATATTTTGCTTAAATGACTGCTTTAATTCGCGATGAATAATTCACCAGATGCTTGCAGCTATGTGCTCTGCAAGAAGACATAATCTCTCCTAATCCAACAAGGGAAAACCTGTACACGTGAAAACACTTCCAGCAGAGTCTAATATCACATTATCATGTATGAGATTGCTCGACAAATTTACAAAATCCTAAATAATTCATATTCGCATGTTGTGCTTTGCTCGTGTTCAGAATGCCGGTGACCTTGTTGCATATAATCTGTGGAGAGCTGCCAAGGGGCCGTGCGCTGTGCAGGAGACGGGGGGGGGGGGGGTCTCAGTGGCACGGTGTCGGCCTGTGGTCTGGGCTTTCTGTAGCATCATCAGAATTCAGCCCACAAAGTGCAGCAAATGGGGTCTTCATTGGAGTGACAGCTCTGAGTCTGCTGCCACACAGAGCTTCAATTAGCCTGCCAGAGCAAGGCGCTTCCCAGGAGCTTACTCAGCCTCCCTCCCCTGCACAGATTCCACCTTTCCTAGCCACTACCTTTTATATTTTTCCTTCACCTGACCCAGACTTTTACTATTTTTGCCTCTTTTTTTTTTTTTTTTTCCCCCCCTCACACACAAGTCACAAACCTCCTGCTGCTTCTCATGGCGCCATCTACACGTGACAGGCTGAGCGGAAAGACTTTTTTTTAAATTTAAGTTTTTATTAATTTTAAATGAACAAAAACAAACAGTGTTAATAAATAAATACATAAACAACAAAAATGACACATTGCTCAAAATGATGTAGACAAGATACATGGTGACCATGAGTCAAAGAAAAAGCAAACAAAAACAAACAGAAAAGGGCAGCAATCACATATCAGTTTTACATCTCAAGAATATCATAGATTTTGTACAGCTGTTGTGCATCACTAATGCGAGCCAGAAAAACCTGCCACATTTGGCTGATTTTACTCGGGACATTGTTTACCCTGGCGATCATATTCTCAAAAGCAACTGTCTCTGTCATAAGCTCAAGCCGTTTTGCAAATTCTGGCTTACATGTGCTCTTCCAGGTCCGTAAGATGATTCCGGCCCCTACCATACAGCCTGTCAAAATCAATCTAAGCTCTGCCTTACACAGGCTTGTTGGTAAAAGAGCCT
Organism: Acanthochromis polyacanthus; assembly: GCF_021347895.1. Lineage (NCBI taxonomy): Eukaryota > Metazoa > Chordata > Actinopteri > Pomacentridae > Acanthochromis > Acanthochromis polyacanthus. The sequence continues at coordinate 12,120,726 of NC_067120.1, read as the reverse complement.
TATCTCCTAATAGACATAGCTGTGGTGATTCTGGTAGAGCAGCTCTCTCAGCTTCCCTCCCCTCCACAGAATCCACCTTTCCTATCCACTACCTTTTTATATTTTTTGCTCTTTTTTTTCACACATTTGACCTCACCATCTTCCTTGTCACAAACCTCCTTCTGCTTTCCGTGCCGCCATCTACACGTGACAGGCCGAGTGGAAAGACTTGTAGTGTGCTAATGGACACAGAAGTAAAAGGTTTGTTGGAGAATTGAATTCAATTGAAGCAGAAAGTGGGAAAAAAAATATACTGAGGAGAGAGGATGTGTGGGTTTACATGTCTGGCCTCTCAGTCTACAGGAATTCAGACTTCTCTTTTATGTATGTGTAGCTGCAGTGATCTTACACAACAAATAATGTGATCAGGAGGAGATCTAATGGCAGCGTAGTTTCCATTCTTGTTAAGTATCACAATTATAGTACGGTTTTGACCGTGTCACCTGGTGGTGGGAGATGACTGTAGGAATAAAAATGGATAGTTATTATAGATTATTGTTGAGATGAACAATGCAAAGATCAAAGATGAACATTTAACATCAAAAATGCAAGTTTTAAAATGCAAACAATTTACCTGAGTTATAATCTATACATGACATAGATTGTGTTCTACTGACATTATTGTGTGTAATTTACATACAAAACAATAAAAGCCTTATTGTACTACTAAATTACATGTGGTAAATTCACATTAAAATTCCAATTCAGTCAAATTAATAATAATTGATCTGCATTTAGGCTCCACGAGCGATAACATAACATTAAATTAGGTCAAATTTAATCTAAACAAATTGTTGTTTCAACCAGCTGTGTCTAAAACGTGTGGCACCAAAAAATTTAATTATGGAGCACCCCAGAGAAAATTACATTTTGCCCCATATGTAATCATATCTGTGCCCTGTCAGCGAAATAAAATCACATCTGCAGTGAGCCGTTATCAGGGCATAAAGGTTTTTAAAATATGGCAATATGGAGGCAGTGGGAAGAGGGATGGAGAGTGAGGTGTGTGTCAAGGACAACATGGAGCTTTGACTCAAGGACATGCGAGGCTGACAGCCAAAGACACTCCCCACGAGGTCCACACTGGAAGCAGAGCCAAGGATTATCTGCAAATCAACTTCTGTCAATTACGGTTATGGTGCCGTGAAACCACAGCGTTCCATAAACAAACAGGGCACGCACGTGAAAGCAGAGTCGACCCCGAGCTTAATGAAGAGTGCGAGCGAAAAACGGAATAGAAAAAATAAGGTATAATATGACACCCAGATTTTGATAACCAAGCTTAATGATTTTATTGAACTGTTGATCGGAGCAGTGAGTGAGTTTTTGTTTGAACTCCTTGACTTGATCATTCAGTTCTCTTGACTTTAACTGCAGCCAGAAGGGAGCTGACGCAGCACCTGATATACACACGTGGACAAAATTGTTGGTACCCCTCAATTAAAGAAGGAAAAACCCACAATTCTCACTGAAATCACTTGAAACTCACAAAAGTAACAATAAATAAAAATTTATTGAAAATTAAATAATCAAAATCAGCCATCACTTTTGAATTGTTGATTAACATAATTATTTAAAAAAAACAAACTAATGAAATAGGGCTGGACAAAAATGATGGTACCCATAACTTAATATTTTGTTGCACAACCTTTTGAGGCAATCACTGCAATTAAACGATTTCTGTATTTGTCAATGAGCGTTCTGCAGCTGTCAACAGGTATTTTGGCCCACTCCTCATGAGCAAACAGTTCCAGTTGTCTCAGGTTTGATGGGTGTCTTCTCCAAATGGCATGTTTCAGCTCCTTCCACATATGTTCAATGGGATTCAGATCTGGGCTCATAGAAGGCCACTTTAGAATAGTCCAACGCTTTTCTCTCAGCCATTCTTGGGTGTTTTTGGCTGTGTGTTTTGGATCGTTGTCCTGTTGGAAGACCCATGACTTGCGACTGAGACCAAGCTTTCTGACACTAGGCAGCACATTTCTCTCCAGAATGCCTTGATAGTCTTCAGATTTCATCGTACCTTGCACACTTTCAAGACACCCTGTGCCAGATGCAGCAAAGCAGCCCCAAAACATTACTGAGCCTCCTCCATGTTTCACCGTAGGGACAGTGTTCTTTTCTTCGTATGCTTGGTTTTTGAGTCTATGAACATAAAGTTGATGTGCCTTACCAAAAAGCTCCAGTTTGGTCTCATCTGTCCAAAGGACATTCTCCCAGAAGCTTTGTGGCTTGTCAACATGCATTTTTGCAAATTCCAGTCTCGCTTTTTTAAGGGTTTTTTTCAGCAGTGGTGTCCTCCTTGGTCGTCTCCCATGAAGTCCACTTTGGCTCAAACAACGACGAATGGTGCGATCTGACACTGATGTACCTTGGCCTTGGAGTTCACCTTTAATTTCTTTGGAGGTTGCTCTGGGCTCTTTGGATACAATTCCAACGATCCGTCTCTTCAATTTGTCATCAATTTTCCTCTTGCGGCCACGTCCAGGGAGGTTGGCTACTGTCCCGTGGGTCTTGAACTTCTGAATAATATGAGCCACTGTTGTCACAGGAACTTCAAGCTGTTTAGAGATGGTCTTATAGCCTTTACCTTTAAGATGTTTGTCTATAATTTTTTTTTCGGATGTCCTGGGACAATTCTCTCCTTCGCTTTCTGTTGTCCATGTTCAGTGTGGTACACACCTTTTCACCAAACAGCAGGGTGACTACTTGTCTCCCTTTAAATAGGCAGACTGACTGATTATGAGTTTGGAAACACCTGTGATGTCAATTAAATGACACACCTGAGTTAATCATGTCACTCTGGTCAAATAGTTTTCAATCTTTTATAGAGGTACCATCATTTTTGTCCAGGCCTATTTCATTAGTTTGTTTTTTTAAATAATTATGTTAATCAACAATTCAAAAGTAATGGCTGTTTTTGATTGTTTAATTTTCAATAAATTTTTATTTATTGTTACTTTTGTGAGTTTCAAGTGATTTCAGTGAGAATTGTGGGTTTTTCCTTCTTTAACTGAGGGGTACCAACAATTTTGTCCACGTGTGTAGTTATGTCTGAAATGTGTGCAGTAGAGTGAAAAAGTAGTAGAAAATGGAAATACTATAGTAAAAAACAAGCACTTGAAATGTGTAGAACAGTACAGTATTTGAGTAAATATGCTGTTTTACATTCCACTACTCCAAGAAATTATGTTTATTATGTTGGGAGGACAAGACAACTCACAGTTCAACACAGATTTTAGATTTATTTCAGTTTCGAAGGACAACAAAACATATGGACGCCCATAAAGTTTCAGTGTTTACTGACAATTCCACACTCTTCCTCTGAATTTCCTGACATGCACACAAAGTATGACTCAGACTGTGGGGAGAAAGAAGCAATTTAAACCAGCCCTAAAGCTTTCCCCACAGCAGGCTGGTATCCAGGCGGCAGGCAGCCACAGCACAGTGAGTATCAGTGGCTGCTTTTCCCCGCTGGCTCGACATGACCTTTTCCAAAATGCTATACAACTGAAGCTTAATGACGAACACAACGCCTGACATTTACTGAAGCCAGCCCGCTGTCGAACAGTTCAGAGGAACATCACAACGCTAATGTTGCACGCACCCAAAAGGAAGTGATGGGGGGGTAAACATGCATGAAACTTGCATAATTTGTCAATATCTGGAACTGACTTCAGGAACAAACTTCATAGAAGCTTTTTCATAAGAAATAAGTAAGAAAAAAATGGGTGTCTTGCTCGAAAACATGTGAGTAGAAAGGAGCAAATTTCCTCAGAAAACAAACAAATCCAAATGAATTAAGCATCTTTGTTTAGAAGTGAAAGCACGGCACATCATGTCTGCTGCTGTGAAAAGGGCATCAAGATTGAAAGAGCTGCAGGCGTGCCTGTTGTGTAATGCATCAATCACTTTTTGGCAGGACTGTCAGTAGGATTGAATTTATATCAGAGGGCAAGTGATGCAATGGTGTTAACACCCAGATGCACACCCCTTCCTGAAAACAGGGTATGAGGTCAGCCTGATGTGATTATGAAGCTCAGAGGGAAACAAAAACTCCCGGCCCAGATCCGGTCAGGAGATGAATGTCCTTAAAACACTCCAAAAGCCAGCGCCCTGCATCTCATGAAGGAACAAGCCAGTGCAGTAAGTGCCATAGAAGACAGGGTCAGTGGAGCCAAATGATAACCACATAAATTCCAGTGTGTACATTAGTGTCGAGAGGAAAGCTGTTCAGAGTGCTGTGTGTGTGTGTGTGTGTGTGTGTGTGTGTGTGTGTGTGTGTGGCATGCATTCATCAGTCATGGCGTCTATGCAAGGCCGGAAATGACCATTTATCATGTGTAGAGGAATTAATGGCATTAGCTTGGGGTCCATCAGAAGGTTAAAGACCTACATTAGCTTCATATTGACCAAGGGGAATAAAGGCATGGAGCGTAATCTGTGCTCTGGGTGCAACATTTACATTTCTAAAATCAGATAAGAGCATAGAATAGACATGTTAACCCCTCAATTGTGTGTTTTTGTGTGCAGGAGGGAGCTCTGATCTTTAATGAGTGAGCTGGGCCATTGATGGACAGCGCTGCATAGACGGACCGATGATGGGCCATTAGCTGGAGCTGAGCTGATACAAGACAAGCCAGACAATAGCTGACACCGCTGGAACAGCTCCATTGTGAAGCAGCAGCAGCAAATCTGTATTCAGAGGTGATTGCGAGGTTACACATTTAGCTGAGGTGGGAATATGAGAATAGCTCCAAATCTGCTCTCCACAGTCTACTCCAGCTGTGGCGTACAGATACAGACGCTTCAAACAGAGCAGCCCAGCCCAACCTGCTCGCCAGACAGAAGCCGAGGAGCTCCCTGCATCCCGACTCCAACCTTATCAGAGAACGCCAGGAGAACGAGGTAAACAGCAGAGGAATTAGCAATAAATAAGACCGGTACGCTTTGTTTTAATGACTGTGCTGTCTGTTAAAAGTACTATCAAGACGCAGTCTGCAGGGTTTGGTCAGTACAATTCCCAATAAACACCCACGAGGCATGTCTGGAAATAATTATGCAAATGATTTATTTTTTATGTTTTGGTACTGGATTTCATTTTAGAAATTTAAAGGCTTTCAATGTGGTGTTTTCTTGTCCACTCCAAGTGCTAATAATACGCCCCGAGCAGAGCCTTGGCTTGTGATGACCCTCAGTGTTCAAGGTCTCTAAAGCACTCAGCTCTTGTATTTAGAGTCAGACTAAACCACCCACATTCAGGATCCACCTTCCCACACACATGCGTTGATTGCTTCGCAGCCTTTCTTTCCTCTTTTGTCTGTCAAGGCCAGCTTGTCTCACATCAGCTTTGCCTGCATTTCACTCTAAGACTTAAAAAAACTGAACTGTGTCCAAAGGATGTTGGCCTTGTTCTTTACATTATGTCTTCAATTTCTCTGACACATGAAATAGTCACTGTGTCTGCAATCCACTGTAGACAAAACAGAGAAGAGAAATCACAATAGTTCTGCAGAAAAGCACTATTTAAAAGAAATGCAAGAAGCCAGACAGTCAAGGATGGAGTCATACAAGAGAATATACTTTATGTAAATTTGAGTTAAAGTAGCTGACAAAATGTAGAAAGTGTCACAATAATCAAAACAAAAACAATCAAGCAGTCTTCATTCAGCCTCACAGTAACGATACAAAGACACTAGATGTCACTGTGGCCCCACTCGGCCTCCTGTCAGCTGATCTGCGACACTAACCTCAGTGTGTTCCAAGTAGTGAGAGGCCGCCTCTGTAATGGGATGCTCACTCTGCTATGTCTAAACTGCACAGCTGCAATGTGTGAGAAGTGTCTGTGAAGCTATTACTATTCACCACCAGCTCCACGCTTCCCGTCCCCTTTCCTCCTCGCAATACTCTCAAAACACAACAGTGCCCAGCGGCAGGGGGCTCAGAAATTACTGTACACACTGCAGCTCTGCGGGTGTAGGACTGCATACATTACGCTGCATCTGAACCCGGGATCCTGACTGTGGGGACTATCACAGCCCTGCCAATAAAAAATACATAAACATTTCACACATGCCTACTGTTATTGTTGAAATAATTGCAGCGGTGATAATGCTGGGAAAAAAGTATGAAAATCAAACACACAACAGACATTCATTTCAGCCAGCAATAGATGATTAAAAGGTGAAAAATCAAATTAAAGCAACACTCTGTATCATTTTCTTCTCTGTGTTGTCTCTGTTGCATTCCTAGTTTTAATTTTTCACTGAAATACCCCAAAAAGGCAGAGTGGAGATATTAAATCACAGCAGATCTACCTGACGCTGCACCAGGCTTCTGTTTGTCCTGACTGATGGGGGAAAAAGTAATCCGATTCTTTTCAGAGCAGCCACTGCTGCAAAATCAATACTATATAAGGAACCCTGATGAATTTGAAATTTGTACTCAGAGTGGATATTGATCAGCCTCAGTCAAAAGAGTTTTGAAAGTCCATGTAGATATGCAATCAATATGCAATTTAAAAACAGTAAATCTACCTACAATAAAGAATGTATGTAAAGAATGTATGTAGCATTAACAGCTCCACTGGTGACATACTTGATCATAGCGTTGTGTGTAATAAGCAGGATTGCTGTTACTTTCATGTTCATCAGTACAGTTTATGCAGCAGGGCGAACAGACAGCTGGACTGGGCGTGGTGCTCTTACTGGAGAGAATGGGACAGTCAGTGGGAGACTGAATGTTGCAGTTAATAGACGTTCAGGATGCCACCATGCAGTCAAAGCATTACTAGTGGAATTAAAGCTACCAGCATTTTCTTTACTGATATTACACAAATTAAAAAGAAAATCTAGTGTGATTAAGAAAGAGCAATCCCATATCTGTTTGCAGTGGTTGTCTAACCTTGATATCCTCGAAGTCTCACAGAGTCCTGCATCGTGTGAGATTGAAAGCATCTCGACCCAGTCTTCCTCTGGCTCGTCAGAATGAGAGCTGTGTGGTGGAAGGTATTCTCCAGACTCCCATCTAATATCATTAGGAGCGGAAATACACCGCCTGGACTAATCCAGCTGTTCCCCACAATTACATTTTAGCCTCTTAGACAGAGCTGACCCAAGTTCATCGCAATAGCGCTTTCCAGGCAGGACTTGATCACTGAATTATACAGGCCAGAAAAGGAGTTTAGGGAATATATCTATGAGACTAATCATCACCTCTTCAGCTACTAAAAATGATTTTAGTTAATTCAAGACAGATCTGGTCCATATTTTAAGGAAGTCAAGAGACATAAAAATGTTCCTGTTCGCAGAGCTCATAGCTTTTCCTGTCATATAGGCTCATCACACCGCAAAAATATTTGGTCACAAAGCTGCCTAAATATGACCAGCAGCTATATTTCTGAATTCTAAGCAACTCAGAAGTACTATTATGTCTTGTATTATGCCCTGTGAATATCAGATCAAAGTTTAAAAGTTCAACTCCAGCATAAGAGACATGTTTATGTAAATAAAAATACAACATGACATTTATAGAAATCAGGCTGCATGCTTCTCAGAGGCAAGCCCCAGCCAGACTCTGCTCTGCTCTGGATCTCGCAATTTGAACGCTGGCTCACAAATGGATCCTTCATTAACCTGGCATCTGGAGGCCATCTAATAAGCAGACTTTTCCTTCAAGCACAGCTCCAATCTGTCTTTTTGAATTGAACTGCGATGAGCACCCAGAACATGTAGTCCATGTCTGGGCGTGTTTGAGGAAGAAAAGAGAGATAGCCACTGAGGTAATATATAAGCCCTAAGCGATGCACAGTCACACTCTCCTGCCTTTGTCTTCTTATCATTTGTTTGTTCTGCTTCCCCGGTCCACCTGCTCACTGACACATTAATAATACTGCTGGGATGCTACTTTGTGTTCTGTCAAATACAGATTAAATGAGCTATTTAACTTTTTGATCTCTCTAGTTAGGCCAGCTCTCTCCTTTTAAAGTCAACTAGTAATTTATGTCGCTGCAGACACATCTTTGGCCTCATCACGTGATTGTAGCAAGAATAGCTGCACAGAAATGCTGCAGTGATGATGTGCTTTCTCCATCCAGCAGCAGGCAACCAGTTGCAGCAAAGCTCCCCTCAGTGCTGTCCATGGTGCTGAAGAGAACAAAAGCATCAAAGCTGAAGCTCTCCTCCTCTCTTATGGGGAGGGGCCGAGCTGTGAAGGGGGAGGCACCATGTGTACTTGATTCAATTAGGCAGTCTGTGAGGCCTCCCCTGGGAGCTGACTGCAAAGAAGGGGGCTGCAGGCCTGTCTAACAAAGACGTTCAGCCCTCCCCTTTGCCCGCTCAGAATCCACCTCATTAGTCAGCTGAGTGAGTGTTGATCATCTCGTACAGTGTCCTCACCACGACGAGGAGGAGCTGATCTTCTTCAGACTCTGTGAAAACATGATGCAAAAAAAAAAACGTAGCCTTGTTTAGATTTTCAGTGTGCTTATTTATTTCCATTGCAGACAAAAATCATATCTGCTGCTTTTTGTGTCCATTCCATGTGTGTTTGCTTGCTGCATGCGCATAGCAGCTACATTCAATTTCTGAGAAAGTTATTATATGCTTCTGTGTGTCCATAGTTGAACCTCTGGAGCACAAATAGACACAGAGATTCAGAATGAGAAAAATGAGAAAATACACCGGTTGCCCTATCTCTGACAGTCCAAGCTGTGCGAGAGCATCAAAAATAGAGACCTATCTCTTGGCAAACATCTGTTATATCCACCGTCTGACTCACATCACTGAAAGTCCGGCATGTTTCAAAGTTTCCTCTGTATCACAGAGAATAAGCAGAGCAGTTTGAATGTCACACAGATAAATGCAGTCCAGCGACATTAGTATTCATTTTCCGTCTGGCTGATCCTTTGAAATGCAGCAGATGTCTGTGTTTCTGCATTTGCACGTTGTCAGAGTTGCTTAGAAGCTGCGGTGAAATTTTAAAGGAGAAGAAATGGAAACATCTGCGTGGCCTCTGTCGACACCAATCTGTTCAAAATATTTTCCAGATCATTATGGAGGGAGAGAACACACAGCTTCCTCTGATGGTTTAGGAGTTAAACAGAGCAGATAGGAGGCTGAGTGTATTGGATGGGACCTCTGTGTGATTAATGGTGTTTGGTCTCTTGGGAGACTTTTGGCTTTTGTGACTTGTTAACCACCATGTCATAAATTTCCTTTTAATCAATCCAATTCTTTTGATTTGCACAAGTAACTACCGGTGCTCCATTGTCATCACAGAGAAACTTGGGCACTGCTCTGTTGAGTTGCAGCCACCTGAACCGCTCATGTGCGTTCACATCCACTGACAGGCCCACCAGCCTGCAGTCTGACAGTCACACCTGCTGTGCTCTGGGAGCACTTGGCTGTTTTAGCAATCATTGCCATCATAGGAACCAGAGATAATTGCACAGCTTCCACCCACCAGGCTGGCCTGCTTCGCTAAAACCGTATTGCTCCAGTGCAGCAATAACACTTGTCTAAATGAATGCACAGCACTTTACTGCACGACTGACAGCGCCCATTTATTCTGCCGTCCAACTGGAAAGAAAAAACAAATTAATTTGGCACTTAAGGCCCCCACCCCTGTGAATAATGTATCACCGCTCCCTCAAATTGCAACCCCCACCCTCCCAAATTATCACCATCATTCAACCCCCTTTTAATTATTTCCAGTTTCAGGTAACACAACTGTTCCATCAAAACCTTTTACATTAATACAGAAAGATAAATCTCTAGCATTTGATCTCGGACCGTTCTCATCAGAATTGCAATTTATCTTGTGCAATTATTCCATTTGTTTAAAACAAGCATGTGTTTATGGTGTCCTCACTGGACAAAATCTGTCAACTAAAAAAATATTTAAATTGCAGATTTTTACAAATCAAGCTGCTGCACCGACGGCTTCATCTTTCAGCTGAATCCGTATCAGGTTCATGTTGTATTTGTTTGTACACCAGAATCTCTTTGTTCACTTCACACTGTTTAGTTTATGTTCTGGGCATCAACAGCTCTCTTACAATTATCACTTGTGCACCCAGATCCCAGTAACACCTCTCTTCCTCCCCTTGGGGAGGACAGACGTTGGGCTTTACACTCTCTTGTGCCCCATTATATTTATGCAAATCAGAGTAAAATCAGGGGAAATCAGGGGGCATCTTTTCCTGTTAGCGCTAATTAGCAATGAATACGACATTATATACATTATGTATGAAGCCCTGCTTTATGCAGCTGTACATTGTGACCTTGAGCACACGGCCAGGTTTGGATCATAACTCCAAGAATTTTTGATTGTGACAAATTCTGAGCACATTCACAGTCATTTACAATCTGACTCTAACATGACCATCAGGAGAATATCTTTTTGAAAGTTATTGTCCAGTAACATAATAGTTATGAGCAAAACACGCAAGAGAGTCATTCTGGCTGCATGAGAGATCTATTAATATCACATTGCTACAGCCTGCCGATGAATCAGGCCTCATAAAGAAGCCAAACAGCAGGAGGAAGGCAGACTGGGCACACAGGTGGAGACACATCACATCCAAGATTGCCACTCTGCTCCTGAGAGCTAGTAAATGGTATTTTCTCAAATCCCATAAAAGAGGCCGCATTAAGACAACAATGTTGAAAAGGCAATTATTAAAGAGCAATAAAGTATGTTTAATACCCTCTCCAGGCAAGTGGCAGGCATTTATATTTTAGTAACTGAGCTGAGAAGTGTGGCCTGAGGCCCCACAACCACCTGATGTCAGGAAAAATTTAAATGACAATTCACTTGTGACAAAATATGGAGAATGTTTGAAATGTAGTTGTTTATCCAGGAGCTACAATGTTGTAAACCCCTTGATGCCTATTGTCACGAATTCACATCATATCACTTTCATTCAGATTGCATCCAAGATAGCGTATCCATTCCTCCAGTGTCGGTTTGTATATATTCAATATGTACCTCGGAACCTTTTGGAAGCACTGCTTTCTTGTAGGACTGGTCTGAGTAGGACCTAATTATGAAATATCTGTTATTATTATATATCTGTTCTATGTGTAATGGATAAAGCAACAATCTCTACTTATTTTAGCATCAGCTGGAAAGCAAAAACACGCAAATGTTTTTATTTAATTGTAAATAAATTCAGGCATCAAGGGGTTAATGTTCATGATATTTGAAAATATCATTAGTGTGGAAGAAAGGAAAAGATATCACAGTGTTTTGATTGACTTTGAATGGACATAGCGCCATAGATATATTTAGATATCTGTCACAACCAAGGGGAACATGAAACATGAAGAACAGCGGTTGTCATGGCAATAGGTTGGAAGCAACACTTTTCAGAGAACCTATAATTAAATGCAGAACAGTTTTGAAAAACAGAGTAGTTAAGTTAAGCGTAAGCGTAAATATCTCACCCACCTTTAGGAGTAACTTCATCCTCTGTTCAGCTCCTGGTGGTGGAGCGACGTGAATACATCAATAACATACAGACAAAAGCAACCCTTATCTCTGCCAGAAGGATTTACATCTCCAAAACTGTGTAAATATTCCTGATTATGCAACAGTTTTGTTTCACTTCCCTCCTTGTGCATGTTTGACTTTAGTCCCCATGTTAGCAGTGATTAATTCAGTAGTACAGCATCAGAGCAGCAGCTCCAGTAAACATGGCAGTGCCATCTTGTTCCTGAAAAAGAAAGCTGTGCATCCACACAGGCTGCGTCTCGAGGGAAACAACCTGCAGCAAACGCAGAGGAGGAGCACAGCAACAAACACAAAAACATGACTCAATGTGGGAGTGTGTTCAGGAAATTCTCTGCAATCATCAAAAATTAAACTCAACTCAGAATCCATCTTTGGTCTACTGTGAATCTATTCGAAGCTCAGCCCGTCAATGGGTTAATGGAGAGTCTCTGGGCGGGAATGAGAGGACATGATGATCAACAGTTGGCACAGTCAGACTGATCCCAGCAGGCAGTGCTGTTGTGGCATAGCTGGGGTGAGAGCATGCCCAGCACCTGGCTGGTGCCCCGAGGGGAGCTGGCAGATGGTATTGACGCTAGGGTGTGCATCTTCCTATACGAGCGCATCTAAGCCTTCCTTCCTGGTTGAAAGAGTGGTGAAAGACGGAGGCTGTCTGCACTTGAGGAAAGCAGGCAGCGACAAACAGGTCGGGCAAAGGGACTCCAACGAACTGGGCAGCAGAGGGGCTACAGGGGTCACAAAATGCCCCGGGCAGACAGATGTTTCAGCTCATTATTTTTAAAGCTGTTTAGAAAGCTGGTCAGCATACCGAGCAACTGAATTATTTATGTTTGCCATGTCCGCATCTTTCTCTAACCTATCTACTGTATAACCCTCTTTCAACACATCCTGACTCTGTGTGGTTATGTACACAGAAGTAGCCATCAGTACACTTCCATTTAACAAAGAAAAAACACTTTTTTTGTCTCAGATAAATATAAGGCTTCCACTATTTTCTTTTTCGCATTTGTTGCTTTGATTTTTTATGTGACGTTTTATAATACAAATAATGAGAATGTCATGCATAAAAATAGCACACTCATTCACCTAATATTTTGTAGCACACCCTTAGGAGGGCAATCACTGCAATCAAGGGCTTGTTGTAGATCTTCTTGAGACTTCTACACCTTCCTAACTCTGAGTCTTTTTAAAGATGTTCATTTGAATGAAGCTCAGGACTTCTCATTCATTCTTGACTGCTTTTAGATGTATGTTTTGGGTCATATATCCTATTAGTGGCTCTATAACCTGCACAGATTTAAAGCATTTGGTGCAAGATGCAGGAAATTAGTCCCACGGCGTAACCGAGGGAGCCTCCTCCATTTTTCACAGTGGGGATGATGTTCTTTGTGAATGTTATTTTTTCTTTTTTAAACAAAGGGCTAAAGTGCTGATGTTGTCAGAAAGTTCTCGTTTTGTTTGATATGTTAAAAGGATACTCTTTGATTGTATTCTGACTTACCAGCATGCAATTTAGCAAACTCTAGTCTTTTTGAAATATAACAATAATAATAATACCCCTTTTCATCACCAGTTCTAAGGGGTATCAAAAACTCTGTTTACGCCATTTTCAAAGATCTTTGAAGAATAAGCCGCTCTTTTTCACAGTTGCTTTGTTTTTATCTATCACAAACATCCAGGTGCACATGATGAAAGAGGTTTTAATCTTAACCCTTTTCAGGAAGAATGGGACTTTGTTTCAATGATGCATGTAGGTACCAACAGTTTTGGTTACATCTGTAGTTGCAGCTCATGTCGAACGCACACTACAGGCTGCCTCGGTGCATTTATATGTTCTGCCAGGCTGAGCACTGTTTAGAAACACACAGAGATTGCCAAGAGTGTCATTTACACACCGCCTGATGAGCGTTTATCCACGGGGACCTTTGAGCTTAAAATGTCATTGGCTGGAGCTCCTCAGAGCCTCACAAAGGTCACCAGTGACACTGAGTCCAGAGCTCCTTATTGATTCCCAATCTACCGCCATTATGCCTGGCAATTACAGATGCACCTGAAATTTTAATCATGAAAATCCATTCAGCGTAAGGATGTATCCAGAATCATAATGTGGTACCAACACATGTATAATTCAGTCTAAGGTCAGAGATTCCTCTGTGAGCTGGTGAGCATTTCAGCATTTTCTCACTGGTGCATTAAAATGTGTTGGCATTTCGTGATGAAGTCAATCATAATATGTTGATATGAAACTCAAACTATCAAAACAGTTTGAGTTTAATTCAGGCCATATTTGAAGGCAATTTGGAGTAAACGGTCAGGAAGTAGCTACGATTACAATGACTTCAATAACCTTATGTCACAAACCATATTCTTTTATTGGTTCTGATACAAAGATTTGTTTCTGTGATTTGTCACCAGGAAGCACGCTGACGAAAAAATATTGAGCAAACACTACTCTGGAGGCAGACAGAAGCAAAAGCAAAGTTTAAATGGCAGCACTAATTGCAGTATGACTTTCCAATATTTACCAGATACAATAACGTAATGAAATAATGTTGGCATTAGCTCAGAAAAACCTAATCATTCAGTCTGCCTCAGACCATCAATACAGCACTTTAGCTACTATTATTTCATTACTACTATACCTATTTACTGTACATAGTTGTTGTTAATTAAGACATTTTCATGTTAAAACAAGCCAAAAAAAAAAAAAACAGAGCTATGTGACTATATGGAGAGGACAAGAGTGTATGAGGTGGCCTGATGCCTGCCTGAGCACAGATGGTGGCAGAGCAGGATGTACCAACCTGTACTTTTGCCCACATGCTCGTGCACACGTACACACTCGCATACACATACATACATACATAATGATCACATATGCATGAATGCATGTGTAAATATTGCCCTGACACATACACACCCACACACTGGTGCTGACTGGCCAAATCAAGAGCTCATTTTATGTCAACGGCTACCGACAGTCAGACAGGTCGTTTGAAAAGGTGGCTCCTTTTGTTCAAACAAAGATTATGAGCCATACACCTAATTCCACAATTACACCAATTTCTTTTCCTTTTTAACACCACTGCAAGACATGCAGACGTGTCGATCAAAGGCTGACTGTGGTTCACAGAGACATCCAAGGCCAAGCGGGATAATTAGTGCACTGGAACGATCAATATGCCTCATGTGGGGGGTTGGCTGCAGAGGAAAAAGCAATCTAAGGAAGAGTTGGGAGAGAACTGCAAGGAAAAGCAAAATCCAAACAGGAGGCATACATTACAAAGTGAGAGATTTACATCAGTGGGAGGGATTCCACTCACTGTGTGTACTGAGTACATACCGGGTGCAGGATGTCCACTTTTTGGATCTATATGAAAACCACTAATACTTATTATTTATGCTCTCAACAGAGAGGTCCACAACATATTGATCACTGACAAAAGCTATTGAGATATTCTCAATGAGCAAGTGGTAAAGATTCAAGACAAACGGCCTGGCATAAAGACAGGAAGACAGATAGACAGGTCGATGAATGAAGGCGAGAGTTCAACTGATCGATCGGTAGAGGAAGAGCAGAGGTGCCTCAGGGGATGTGAGGCCTTTTTAGCACTATGTGAAGAGGGAGAGATGACATGTTTCTTCTTCGAAGTGTTGAGTGTGTGTGAGAGGCTTGTGTCACGGTGGCCAGGATGGAAAAATGCATGAAAAGAGAGAGTGTGTCCATGGCGCTCTGTGGCGTGACAGACGGTGATAGCGAGCAGCAAACAGAGCTCTCTGAGAGAGGAGAGGAAGACATGCCGGCTCTCCAGACTCCAGTTCCCCGCCATGACTCTGGGACAGCAGCCATGCCCTGCCCATCCTCACTCACTTGCAGCCGTCACCAGAAACACAGAGCTTTTGATTTGATCTGGAGGCTTTTGGACACATCGTCCTGCCGTCTTTCTGGAAGTATTTCAGAGGGAAACCCAATTAAAATAGGTCAAAAAGAGCACTAGAAGCATACCTGAAGTCAGCCCTGTGCAGAGAGGTGTGGAAGGTGGAAGCAAGACAGTGGAAAATATATTTCGGTCACAGACAGTCTTGCTGCTTGTGAGGTGGAAAAGCATCTCTTAACCTAAATGACACTGAAAAAACATATTCCAATATTATTTTTAAGCAACGGGTTCTTACTGATGAACAAATTTCAGCCTTTTCAAATTAAAAAAAAAAATTCTAACATGAAAACAGTTCAGCTGTCACCATCCTGAATGTGCCATTTCTGTTACATTGAGTGATGGAAACATGGCTTCTGTGGAAATAAGAGAATTGCTCTCCATTTTCCAGAATAATATGAATGTGTAATGGCTACCCCCACTCACAATGGGCATAAATGAAAACATGATGTGGGTGTCGACGGCCGTCCCTGCTACAGATTAAGGTTCTGACACTCTGCTAGGAATTCCATTTGAGCGAACAAAATAAATAAAACATTGAGTTGCACCATTTGCACCTCCGCAACAGCTTTGCTATTATTAGAAGACCAGTAGGTGCAGGAGAGACAGAAAAGGAAAAGCTCCTATAGGTCCAGACTCTTATGCATAAATGAGTCTCAAAACAACATTGTGATGCAAAAGATTCTACCAGGACTCTACAAACACACTTCATTAACTTTAACTTTTACTAGATATTAGGAAAATTACACAAAACAGATTTATTAATGTGAAATAATAATGATTGCTTATTACAATTACGTTTCTGTTTGAGAAGACTCTCGGAATCATAGTATGATCGTTAAAAGAAAAGTTCATCCATCCACTATCTATATACCACTTAATCCTCATTAGGAATGTTTGGGGAGGGAGTCTATCCCATCTGACTTAGGGTGAAGGTAGGGGACACCCTGGACAGGTCACCAGTCTATCGCAGGGCCATACATAAAGAAAAACAATCACATTCACACCTATAGACAATTTCCAATTACCACCTAACCTCAGCACGTTTCTGGGCTGTGGGAGGAAGTCAGAGTACCTGGAGAAAATCCACACATGCACAGGGAGAAAGGAAAAGTTCAGCATTTCAGAAAATACACTGGCTTTCAAGCCAAGGGTAAAGGAAGGAGGACTGATACCATTCACATATCTGTCCACAAAATGTAAAACTACTGCCTGGAACCAGCCGCTGTAGCTTAGCATAAACTACTGGCCTGGCTGTTCCAAAGGTAATAAAATCCACCTACAACACCTGTAAAGCTCATTCAGTGGCTCTTCATATTTAGTATTTTTAGTCTATATAAAAAGTTAGTATAAAAACATCTTGTTGTGGTCATACTGGGGTTATGTGCTGGACTGTGGCTTAAGGGGAATAATTGAAAAAAAAAAAGTTAAGCTAAGCTAGGTGAGGCTACACTAGGCTAAGATAAGGTAACATAAAACTTTAATAATTCCAAAGGGAAATCTTTTGCAAGATAGTGCACAGGAAAATGGCATACCATGAGAAATGCAATGCCAAATAGAAAAGCAATAAGATGTATGTATGGTACATTACTGACAATAACATTTCTGTTTAATTATTCAATAATTTTTTAATTATTGTTTTATTATTTATTATGACGGAATTCTCAACTTATAAATGTATCCACAATGGGAAAAAAAAGCTGTTTAATTTGTGCTGCACTTTTGCTTGACAAATTTACCACTGCACGGCTCAATAGCTCTCAGCAGTGAAAGGATCCGAAATTATAATTTTCTGCTCACTACTTAGTATTGAGTGTCAATAAATAGAAAAATACAGAACAGGTGCCATCAAGCAGTCACTGCTCCCAGCCAAGAAAAATTCTGTCACATAATTGTTTTCCCTCCTCAGTCTTTATGCTAAGCTAACCAGTGGCTGAATATAGATTAATGTACAGTACAGATATGACAGATATAGTAATCTTCAGAGATAATTTTGAGCAAAAAAATGTTCCCCAAAATGTCAAAATATTTGCATGAAACCATGAGCAGAATTGATTTGGCATTAATGATGGACCTTGATGACAAAATATCACGAGCAGAGGCCTAATGATGATGGCAGGTCCTGTCACAACATATTCACACTCATTTGCTTCACAGATTCCAGCTGTAAGCAATGTGTCGAGCATCTGATGCAGGACAGTTGTCCATTGTCTTTCCTAATTGCAGTCGAGGCCCTGAGGTGCATTAGTGTGTTGTGGGATGAGCCCATGCTGGAGAGCATTTGCCCTCTCTGCAAGGAGCAGCCGGCCTCGCCCACCAGCTGCACAATACAGCCTGAGCATATTGATTAAACTGCTCATGGAGGCAGAATAAGGGGAGGGGGATACTTTCCCTGTCTGACCTGTTTGAGTGGTAGTTAGGGACAAAATGGGCCACGGTGGGTAGAAGACCAACTGTACAGGGGTCTTCAGTGGGCATTTCCACAGCCTGCAGGATCACCTAAAAGCAAGATTGATTAATTATGCTGGAGGGGAAACAGAGGGAGGCAGAGAGCATACGCACCACAGATCCCTCACACTGCCTAATCTGCAAACAGAGCACATCTCTGCTGGTCAGTTTAAGTTATGCAGTATCACATGCCAACATTTAAACCCATGCTATGCAATACCACCTGCCGGGCAGAAGATCAATGGAATGATTCAGGCAAAATCAAATTCTCACTTTGCTTGATTGAGTTAGCGTCTTTTTTTCATCTCGCTTGCACGGAGACGTGAAAAAGGAAAAGTGAGATGAGGTATCTTATCAGATATTCCAAGATCTAATTAAAGCAAAATGATTTGCCGACATTCTAATTGCTTGAATCCAGAGCCCGTAAACCCCTCCTCACATCTCAGTGGATATTCATCACCGCCAGACGACTTAATCCATTTATCTACTAAATAGAGGGGAAAGTGGGGATGTTCATAAATATATGAAATACTTCATGTAGGAAGGGGAAAGGTGTGTTCACCTCAAACCTAGTGAAGGATAGGTGAGATTCATGAGAAAGGACAGAAGACTTCAGCTGGCTCAGAGCGGTAAAAGAGAGAAATCAGGCAGAATGTGGCACTTGGGCACAACAATATTACTGCCACAGTGGGGCAGTAGTCCATTAAACTACATTATAGCCCAGTACAGTAGAATGAGATCTCCCCAGAAGCAGCATCCCCCGTATCATTCACCTGGCAGGAAATAGTGTTGACGGCTAAGATAAGGCTAACAGATGTCTTAAGGGTATTAAAAAAAAAAAACAGGACTTCACAAACAGTGATTAAAGCTCGGCTCTCTCAGGAGGGCCTTCCATTAATAATTCTGCACAAATCAATGTTTATGACTGTCATAAAAAAAAAAAAAACGAAAACTGGAAAGCCCCCAAAGCCCGATTCATCCATAAAATCTGTTCCCTACACATCAGATTCAGTCGGATTCAGACTGATTTAACCTGAAGCCCGTCCAGCCTCCTTCTCTCTGCTTTAACTGATTCCATTTATTGTTGAGAACTTCAGGTGAAAGAAGATGAAATGTGAATATTGCTGCCTTGAGCCAGTGATGTATTATAAGCTTCATTAAGATGTTCACAATGGCAGCTGGAAACAGAATATAGGGGAGAGTAGGTCAAAGGTGAAGTAGTGAGTAAAGAGGCTCCTAGATAATTAGCTTTTTACCATGTGGTTTATTTGGATAATATTATAGTTCAGCGTGTGAAGGTCCGTCCCATTAAGAAATTAAACTGTCTATACAGTACATGCATTTAGTTCCAATAAATTACATAAACAAAATGAAGCAAAGAAATGCATTTCAGGATCAAAGGAAAAACTGAAGTAATATTAGTTCTGTCTGCACAAAACTTAATGAGCCTCAAAACCATTTTATACCGCAGTACATACTACAGTTGCCCTTTACCCTTACTTTATATTTCACAGCGGGAATGATACTGGTGGTGATCTTTTCCTTTTTATTACACTCCATTTATTCCAAATACTTTTTTAGCAGGTAATATCGATGGGATTTTTAACTCAGTAAGAGAAAAAAAAAATTCAGTTAAGTTGACACACTACACTGTACAATAAAAGTTCAAACACTGTAAAAAAAATTCTAATAATATTCTGACAACTAAGGTTAACTAAAATACTCCAAAATAACTCTCAGAATTAAAATACATTTTCTAGCCTGAATCTTTTACATGAGATAATATATATTTTTTAGCTGTTTAATGCTTAACAAGGAATATTTCCAGCATAAAAAGAACAATGTTACCTGTAAACATTTCTTAGAGAATAAGGAATGGAAAGACAAGGAAATTACGCTAAATTTGCAAATGAAACAAATAAAATGTTATTTTCTTTTTAAAAATGGCAAATGTTATGGTAACGCAAAGTTCAAAGTTTTTAATGTTACCTTACATTAGACATGTAAAGTGAATGGTAAATTTTTGTCATTGCAACAGTATTTTTCTGTATTTCAAACATATAGAAAAAAACTACACAATAAAGAGAAAGAAATCCCCATTTTTTACAGTGTATCTTTTTTGTCTTCTGTTTTTTATCATGTGGTACAAAATACGTTAAATCCACCAGTAATAAATCTATAGATAAAGTCTAGATGTTTTAAAATCATTAATGAGTACAGTATCATTTTTTCACACAAGCACAGTGGCTGGATATTTGAAGAAACGGCAACCGAGAATGTAATGGGATACGCATAGTTACACAAGAAAGGGTAAAGAAAGCATGGATTATTCATGTCTATTCCCACAGTGCAAGCAGCTCCTTTTTTGATGGATTGTGCCCGGGGCGCTCCTCCCTGCTCAATACCAACAGTCCCATGCAGCCCTGCCTCATCCTGCTCTACACAGCCGGGATGATGAGCTCCCCCAGAATCACAGACAGGGCCAGCGGCTCTCATCTCCTCGCTACATTCAGACATAATGATGGTGTGTGGTCTGAGGTGAACCTAAATTTAAACCGGAGTAGCAGTAGGAGGGTAGCAGAGCAGAGAGGGAGCGGGAGAACAAGTGCTGATGGCGTTTGACTGAAGCAGAGGAGGGAACATAGATGGAGCGTATTGGTTTGTCAAACCAGTCAGCTGACAGGTGCAGGGAGGCGGTGAAAGATAAACACTGTGACCTTCAGTACAGAGCAGTATTCAGTATTACATGCTCCTGTTTGTTATGCAGACAGAAACTTTGGAGTGTCTCCTCGTGTGGATAGGTGGATTTACCTGGATCGGCTCCAAACGGTATCTGCAAAGGCTGCAGGGGTGTTCAGGGACCAAGAATGTGAAGCTGAAAATGTCAGCCACAGTAAATAGCATCACTGAGGAAATACAGTGAGTGGTTTAGTAACATTCTGGGTATTTCTGACACATGTTGTGTATTTGTGTGTTGTGTGTAACTTGGTGTTGATATTGTTTACAAATATATTTGTATTGTCAATTAGGCTTTAATAGTTTAAATAATAGAGAGGACATTGGTCTCATTCATTGCCTTTTTAATTACATATAGGCAAATAAACTAATTGAATACATAGGCAGTATTTAAACAAACAACAGCTTTAACAAACACAGTATCTTAGTGAATACATGAAGATATAGCTGAGTTTAAAAGAAGCTCCTCTGACTCCTTCCTTCAATGATGTGTTCAGTCTGCAGCCCTGAAATAGCTTTCCCTCTACATGAGCTCTGAACTGAGGGTGAACCTAAGGTTTTTTTCCCAACTCCATTTATCAGAGGCCTTTCTGTAGACAGCATGAATCTTTGCCAAATTTCTCCTGGCAGAGGATTTAAAAGACACTGAATATAAAGAAATCCAACACGATGTGGGTCAAATCTCAACAACAAATGTTGCCTGAAGCCATCAGCAGCTCAGACAGCAACTGATAGAGAGGACTGTCTGGCTCGCTGATGAGACACTGAGTAATCCTGAGATTTCACACTTTCCACACATTCCGCAGCACCTCTGAGCATTCAGCAGGTGAAAATGGACGGCGGATGAACTTGTCTAATGGTCAACTAACCATTCAAAACACCTTAGCAACAGTTAGAATCCGTCACGCTGCCGTCCTGATCGTCAACCCGTGACTCTGCCGTCCTCCAATGAGCTCGCTTCGCCGCGGAGAGGAGGAGGCAGCCATAGGCAAATAAAGCAGGGACTCGAACAAAGGGAAGGGGCTTCAGACAGACTGCGCTGCCTCTGTTCGACCATCAGTATTCCCTCCACATCCACTGCCATCACTCTCCACACTCATTGAGAGCACTTTTTAACCTCCTGTGTAATTATTGTGTCACTTAACAGGCAGAAACCATGCTCCATGAATGAGCAGACCCATGCTCGACAATCACCATCAGCAGCCAGGTCTTTTCCTGACCTGCAGGGCAGATCAATGCAAAGTAACTTATCTACATAGATATGCATTATCCTGCCAATATTTTAAAATTTGGATATTTGCTGGTCTAGTTTTTCGCCCTCAAATTAATGTTTTTGTCCTCGGTGGCAGAGGGGCTTCAGAGACACATGCAGATCAATGCGCTTTTCCTCTCTTGATGTTGGAGTTCAGTCAGCGCTTGAAAGGTTAGCAGCACCAGTGAGGCAGTAATGGAATTCCACATCTCCTGAAGACAAATCTGCATCATCACACTTTAAGAGAACTCTGCATTTCGTTTAGGAGCCAGTGAGTGTGGGGGAAAATGAAAAAAATGACTCCACAAAATGCATTAGAGCCGAATCATTCACACCTGAGCATTGACAAGAAAATGTGCAAAACTGGCCAAAAGCAGCTTCATGATTTCAAGAATGAGTGCATAGTTATGATCTCAATCAGCTGTTGCATCTCATACCAGCAAAATATTTCATATTCGTCCCGTCCTGGTAGAAACAGCATGACCAACATGCAGGAGATGCCAAAAATGTTACGCACAGAGCTCTGCATTTGAAACAGCTTAACAAACATTTGACCATAAATACTCAGAGTCCACTCCTCCCTGTTGCTTATGTACCACACCCAATTACAGGATTAAAAGATCAATATACTCTGCAGCAACAGACACGGTACGACTGCCAGAGAATATTTCGCATGCTGCATTGAAACTCAGTTCAACAAGCTGGTGAAACTTGACCCAGACAGATCATGTTCTATGTTCTTAGCTCTTTGTATTGTAATGTGCAATCTAAAGCCAAGCCCACACTGCATTACCCAATATCTTTATCCTATTTGGTGATGTTGTACTCTTGGACTGCTCATGCTCCCTGCAGGCCTGCAGCTCCAGGAACTCAACAGAGAGGGTCTCTGTGTGGGCTGGGGGGTGCAGCAGGTCACATCCTGACTCCTCCACCCACAGGATTCATCCGCTGCACTTTTGCTGTAAATGCTGAGATGCAAGTACATGCAATATGCTGACGAGATGAGATTCAGTGGGACTGTTGGGTTTAAATGATGCCAGGAATTGTTCTGATGAACCCTTTCCTTCGCCGGGTCATAAATTAACAACTGAGTGTCGAGATTTGATTTGATGTTTTGTTTGGTTTTGTACTTCAGGGTCCGTCCAGCTGCTTTACGCTTCCAGAGAAAGTCGATGGTCAAGCAAAGCGACCACTTCCACTGTTTTGCAAGACGTTGCAAAACACACTTACAGAGAAATGAGAAAATGCAGCTCAAAATGCCTGGCTAATCACATGAACAGTCCTCCATGCTCGCGAACCTTTGAACTGCCTAATCAAATGTGCTCCCTCTAGCTTCAGAGGCCTAATCCCTCTTAGCGAGGACGTAAGAAACGTGCCACCTGCTTCCAGTCATACAGCTCGAGGCCTAACTGCCCTTGTGACACCACACTGGCTTTAATCTCTTGAACAAATGCATAGCTTCAGATACCACTGCTCAGTCTGGACTCGCCACTGCATACATATTCTGTCACTCGGCTAGCTCATGACCCTTTGAATTACTTTTCGGAATGGGATTATGGGACCCAAAATATCCATGAGAGTGAAGTGTTGTGAGAGCAGGAAGCAAAAAAACCTCCTACCTATACTACTGACTCAACTGTCAAACCTCATGAATTCTGTGAAATGACGCCAGACTGTCCTGTAGTTTGTTAACATACACAGAGCTCATTTGCTCTGATCAGCTGCAACAAAGACACAACTCCTAATTCCATTTGTTTTGATCTCATGAAATGCGGCATCTCCCAAGAGATGTGGTGATAATTTATCCACACATCTGTGGCATTTTCCAAACAGGATTTCTGTTCCAGGATAAACTGGCGAGATTAAACACGCAGAGGCACCGGAGTTACAAGCCACGTGAACTGGCTTCTGTCTGTGTCACAGGTGAAATAACATCACAAGTCTGTAGTTAAGCATATAAACCTTTCAGAACGATGCTTGTAAAGAGAGATGCTGAGTTTCTCAGAATTTCCTCTGAGCTTATGTCACTGTTCTCAGCTCAGAGGACGACATAAATGTAGCATGTCTGAAGATGCATTTTGCATGAAGCGTCAAACTCGGCTGAACTCTATTTGACGTGTGTAATTCTCGGCAGCATAAAACTTGCATACATTCAACAGTGTTTAATAGTGAATGAGTTCAAATCTACTTTGAATTTGTGCCTAAGAGAGCACAGCGCTGTCATCTTCCACAAACTGCCCACACAATGTTTTCAGGATCTAATCAGACCAGACTTGAACTGGAATACTCTGAAAAAGTAGCACAGTAGTGTTCAGATGGTTTTCTGTATTAAAGTTACCTTTAATTTGTTGTTGCAGTATCCCACTCAGGATAACATGGGCTGTTTCAACAAGGATGGAGATGTCAGGCTGCGTTAGCATCGAGGCAGACGCTGCACCCAGAGGATTTTGCAGCGCCGAGAAAGTCAGTCATTAAATTTGCAGCCGTTCTGCAGAGCTGCACCGTCTGCTTCTGGGATGAGGGGCAGCGCTTCATGGCCACGGATTCTTCTACCAGAAGGTTCATATTTCTGATACAGATCAAGAGTCAGACGTAACATATGACAGAAAGGCCAAGGATGGTTTCTGTAAAGTTCAGTCATTGAAAAATGTTATTGTTTGTTTGTGAACTGTGGATATGATAACATGAGCAGGAGGGCTGTGAAAATGCCCGTTCGATATTTACTGAATTATTCTGCTATAAGGCTAAGAACTGTGCTAAAAATACTTTGCCTGTCGTCCCTTTATAGTCATGCATTATTATTTTCTCATAGTTGAAAATGAAAATTAGAGTGCAATATTATGATCTTTATGCGTAAACATTAATGAATTTTTGCAATTCAAAGGTTTTTTTAATCCAATATTCATTCAAAAACATACAAAAAATAAACGCTTGTATAAAAGATTACATGACAACAACTAACTAGAATTATAAAGTTTATTAAAAATTCATTTCCATTATAAGGCCTTAGAAAAAAAAATCTATTTGTTTCATTTCCACTCTAGAGAAAGGTGAAAAATGACAAACATGTGCAACAAATTGCATGTTTCGCAGTTTTTGAATCCATTCAACTTTTGTTCTTGTGTCAGCCATGATTGTAAGGCTCAGCGCTGCTCTGCCTTTGTCTTTTTGACTGCTGTCGTGATATTTGCCACTCTTGCTGGCAGATTCTCTCGCCTAAACACTGACTTTATTTACAGCGCTTTGTTCATCTATTGTAAACAAAGGATTTTTGTTGTTTCTCATTTCAAGTGCCCTTCCCCCAGCTACCTTTTGTCTCTGAAAGCCCTGGTTTGTTGTTAGAAGCCTTCAATTGGAGCCTAGCTGGCCTGCCCCCTCTCCCGCCTCAAAGCCGGTTGTAGATGAAAAATTTATGACTGTATGCCTATTTCATTTGAAGTGCTGCTGTTCTTCTGATGCTGCCCCCACTGATGGCGACTGCGTCTGCCGCCTTCATTCGACTGGCGCTTTTCCTCACAGCGGGAGTGCAAATCAGGGAGAGAGGGTGGGATTGTCCACGGTTTCACGCTCTTTCACTGGTAGTCACTAATCAAGAACATATTTTTCTTGCCTGCAGGCAATTAAAACACATTGATTGATTGCTTTTAAAAGCCCTTGACTGCACAACTGTGTCACAGCACAGAAACGTGTTGCAATATTTTCGCCATTCTTACGAAGAAGAATGTTTTATCATTGTTGCTTTTAGTAATCTCAGGAAATGCCTGTCATTTTTGGGCTAATATTCTTAAGGTCATGGATATCTGCAGGATGCCCTTTGACGTCAGTGGAAGATGTGCAGAAATGATCCAGGAATTACCCACTTATGTCACACACTCAGCTAAATGTGCTCTCTGGGAATCCATCTGTTTTATTCTCTGTGATACAAGCTTTTAAAAGCTCAGTAAAAAAGTGATGAAACTCGATAATATTCGCTTTTCCCACATTGCAGTGGTAGCTTCACCAATAAAAACACCAGGATTTTTACAAAAGAGGCAGCTTACTTTTAACAGTTCCAATTCATTTTTACTTTAGTGTTAATTTCTTTAAAAAAAAAAAGATTTGAAAAGAAAAAAAAGACACATTTTAATTAAAGTTAGCTTGTTTTACCCCTGAACATGGCTATAAATAGATATGTCAAAACAAAGTTAAAGGTAAAAGGAGAACACTGTTGAGTTTTTTGGAGATATGTACATATTTTTGAAGCCTTTCGCTGTCAGAAAGAGGGGAAAAAAAGTCCTTCAAAACACAATCATTAGGATGATTATTTTTGCTATTTAACAACTGAAAGATAAAGCATGTTGTATGTTGTGTAATCTAGTGTGCAGCTACCATGTAAGGCCTTAGGTATGACACTCACAGTGTTGCAAATGACTGAACCAAGTGTTTCATTTAACGAGTGAAGATTTAATCACCACACAGTAACAATGAGCCAGAGCTGAACATGTGGGCGTCTTCTCCCAAAACCTCTCCACCCCTTCAGATCCTCAGTGACCTGAAAATATGTTTTCACACATCCCTTTGAACAGTTGTGAAATTTGCAAGTGGAGGAAAGGATAATAGGAGTGAATGAGTAACGCCTTGTATCGTGATTGTGGCATTTTCATTCACAGTCATATTAACAAAACAAGAATCATCCTCTTGAGACTTAAAATACACACAGGGGCAAGTTTAGAAATTTGCAAAATAATAAAAGAGGGAACTCCTCAGCAGGATGAGAAGAAGATTAAAAAGGTTGCTTTTAAAACTGAACCACGCATTCTGCACAAAAAAAAATCATTAGTAAATTCACATTTGACTTAACATTAGACTGTAGAGAAATTCTTGTGTTCAAAGACCTTGGCAGAATCGTCTCTCATGCATCAAGTCACACCGGTTCCTAAGCAACAGGTAATTTCACAAAACACACTGGCGTACGGGCAGCAGCAGCTTTTCATAGCAGGGTTTCAGGCCAATTTAAAGTCACATCAGATGGCAACCTTGAGCTACACAATACCGTTCAAAGCTCTGGTCAAAGCTGGGGGGCAACGTCACACTTGTCACTGGAATAATTAGTTCGGCACAATGAAGCAGTATTCATCTTCAGCAGCGATGTCTTCTTCAGCGCCGCATGAATCTACATTCCCCTGTGCAGCCTGCGGTTTCCAGGCTCAGGTTACTGACTTTAAAGAGATAAGATGGAAACCAAGCCATCGAAAAGTGGCTTCCAAGAAGAACCCATCAGCTTTTAGTGTTAACGAAATAATCAGCCAAAATCTACACTGGGATTTGAATTCAGCTAAACTGACAATATATATGTCGCACAATTTTTCGAAGCTTTTATACCAATTAGCGATTAAGTCTGGACTGGATTTATTATGAACAAATACAGACCAAAATTATTATTTTTTCTATAACGCTAACAGGTACTTTTGATAAAGGCTGAACTCTTCTACATCCTTTTACCTCCACTGTTCTCCAGTAACACTGAGTCTGTCTTTTATTTTAAGCATGCTCATTACTTAATCAGATTCACTCAAATCTATTGTTTCCACTTGTTTAATCATTTATTGCAAAAAAAAACACAACAACAACATAAACACACACTGTCCAGGGGTTTTACTAAATAACTGAACTATTTTTAAAAGCTTTTTTTTTTTTAATCTTTGGCCAAAGTACAGTAAAATGTTAATGTAAACTGGAAACATTTTGCAAGTTGGACAGGCATTTTGGTCTTTTTAAGTATTTTGTTGACTGTTCTAAACACTAGGAAGGTGTTATGTCCATCTCTGCTGTTTATCTTGACATTGTTCAGCCACGTTTCTCAACATTTGTCTGTCAGAACTCACTGAAAAGTCTATTTTCCACAAAGGATTGACCCTGCAAAGGCAGTTTTGAAAACACAAACAACACAATCGATGCATACCTTGAAAGAGACAGAGTAGACCCCATTCGGACATCTTTCATAAGAAATATTTTAGTGAATCTCACAATTTAAAAAACTAAAACTGAATATTTTCGGGACAAAGAAAGCACCTCATGACATTTTATGGAAACATTTCTTTTACAGTATAAAGCATAACGTTTAGCCATCTAAAGCTGACACTAGAATGAATCTTTAAAAACTGGGCCATGTGTTTATTTTGAGCTCCACCAAAAAAGAAAAAGCTCTGAGCTGCTGCTGCTG
Source organism: Acanthochromis polyacanthus (assembly GCF_021347895.1). Lineage (NCBI taxonomy): Eukaryota > Metazoa > Chordata > Actinopteri > Pomacentridae > Acanthochromis > Acanthochromis polyacanthus. Next base: position 12,092,600 of record NC_067120.1, on the reverse strand, counting down.
CTGCTGCTGACGGACAACAACCCATCACTAGCTCAGTCTCACGGGACTCCAGACAAGTCAATAATTCAGAGCAGGGAGAACAATTTTATAAGGAGGCAGGAAGATAGTGGACAGGGAAAAAAACAACGCGGCAAAGAGTAGATATGGGGGAGTGTGGAGGCTAACTCCTGTTTGCCTGCCTCTGACCCAGAGCAATAACATGTCAGCAGAGGCTTTTAGGGATTCTACCTGTCAATCAGCGAGACACTCGGAACAAGGGAACAGTCGATATGGAGTACAGGAAAAAGAGCCACTTTTCTTCCATTTTCTGTGGCTGGGGTGTTATCAGAGGAACATGTGAGACAATGTATGAGGGAGAACAGGTATAAACTGCAGAGACTGGTGCGAACAATAGAGCTGTGGAGCATTGATCGGTGTCTGGAGCGGAGATGCAAATCACTGCAGAGAACATTTGCATGAGCCGTAGTTAGCAGCTAATGACAGCATGAGGGATGATGTGTGATATTAAACCGGCCAGTAGCACGAGCCCAACTGACATCAACAAATGATGAAGATGATGAACTGAAAATCTAAATTCAACACGTGTTTCGACAAATTGTTTTCTCAGTACAAGTAAAAAAAGACACATCTGAATGCAGTAAGAACAACAAAAAGTGTTCTTATTATGAAGAAAATACTATAAATAGAGGATAAAACACGTTTCATTATGTTGTTTGAGAAATAATCCCTTAGATGATGATTATTTTTCTAATCTCAGGGATCTAGCATTTAGTAGAAATACAAAATAATGCCTTACAGCTTCCATTTCAGTCTGATGATTTATAAAATACCCGATACCACAGCATAGATGTTGTACCAAAGTGAGAACAAAGCTGCATCTCTGCAGCAGACGAAGCCTTTTTCTTTCTTTTTCTTTTCTACATTAAAGCAAACAGCCAAAGGCATACAATGTCTAAATGTTGCTGCCTGCTAAATGAAAGGAGGAGTCTTACAGCGCCGTGCAGCTCTGCTCTCCTGAGGTAGAAATTCCCAGCAGGTATAAAGCAGATCTTTTGTCAGGATCAGGGGAAAAATAATGATGCTTTGTAGAGTTTCCTTTTCTGCCGTGTGCATACAAAATGGAAAAGAAACTGAGAAATGAATGAAAGGAAAAATACACAAAGCGATTTGGAAAATTAAAATCAGTTTTTGTCTTAAATGTCCGCCTAATATTTCTTTTCCTGCACCTGTATCCTACACCGCATACAAATTATTCTACTTTTTTTTAAAGTCATCCAGTGTTATAATTGGCTACAATAACAACACTTCTGAATTGGCTGTACCTTCAGGGTCTGTTAGGCAAACTGGCCCTGAAGTGCTGCTATCCTTCCCCCACAGTACATCACCTCCCGTCTACTCGCTGGGGCACGTACATGCAAATGACAATCTGTTGCCATACTAATTAAGGTCTAGGTCACGTGAAAGTGAGCAGTGTGACTCCATCAGCTCAAGGAGGGGTTTTTATGATCCAGTCACACGCTGAGCATCCCACTGAGGAAGGTAGGGTCTGTGATGTTATGAAAAGTGTTTCAGAAATCAGCTTTGAAGAAGGATTGCAGAAGCTTGCAATGAGAAAAAGAAAAGAGGTGACAAACCAGAAGCGATGTGATGCGTTGTGCCCGGCCTGTACGATGCCCACAGGGGTTTCCTTTACTGGCTTATCGTCAACCCTTTCCGGGAAACATGACTCAGTTCCAAGTGGCACTCATCTGGGGAATCAATGCCATGATGTCACTGCGACAGCAGGTGGATTTCAAAAGCAATACTGATAATACATCGAGGGAATCGTAATAGCAAATCCAGTAACTTAATACTTATGGTGCAGCTGGTCCCAAAAAACTCTATTACTGCATGATTGCAATATTTCTTTCTGTGTGGCGAATTCAATTGTGCATTTTATAGGCTGAGCTGCAGAAACCACTCCTGAATCCAAAACAAATCAGTTTAAATTATCTCAAAAATATCAGTGAACACAACATCGTCATTTGGAAAATTACACAAGCTTTTTGTAGTGTCAGTTTACAGTATGTTTACCAAAGCCTTATTTACGGTTCCTGGCATTCCTCCTTCAGTGTCTTTGTTCACTCGGTGACATGTGGAGATCAGTCAACGAGGTCGAGGAGGAGTGATCTTTGCAGGGGGACTCACTGTGGGACGGCACCACACTCTCCCAGGGAATTACCGGCAGCTTCAGAAAACACACAGATTCCCGCTCGTCTGGCCATTTGTACTGAAGTGACTTTTACAAATCATCTCGCTGACCACTCCCCTGTCTTCAAAGCAACCACTGCAATCCATTAACTGTGATGGGAGTGATATCACAGGAGAAATCTCACTTTACTCATCAGCTGAGCCTTTTGTACTATGAAGCTTTTTACAAATCACGTCAGGAGGTCAGAAATATACTGTCGAAGCTGTGGTTAAATCAAACCGTAAAAAGGCTTTTAACTGCAGCATCACTCCTTTCTCCGTTCAACCTTTATATTGGTGCTCAAACAACAACCACTGACATGAGGTAAAACCTTAAGCTGTTAAGAAACCTTCCACTCGATGTCACAATAACTTTTCATATAAAAAGGCAAACAGATCTAATTGCTTTTGTGCCCAATGGAAGCAACGTGATCCTCAGTATTGATCCTCTGCAGCTACAGCACCATAGTCTCAGACTTCATAGTAAATGCTGAAGTTTCATGCAGTTTCACTCACATTGCAAGAAAAGAAATCATCTGATGTTGACGAAACTAGCAGAATTTTAACATCTCAGAAATACAGCTGTATTTGGATTTACTTCATCAAAAATATTGAGAATTAACACTCAACAACCTGGAATATCAGATTCATAATACAGGATTTTTGAATATGGATACACTCAAAAGATAAAGCTACCAGAATTCAACCTGTGTGTTCATATAGTCAGCACGATAAGGCCTCAAACGCCAACATGTAGCCTGAGAAATATCCCAACATGGCAGATATTTCTCTTTGTGCCTTTCGCACATAGCAGGATATTCTGCACAGCTGTTGATAGCCGAGACAAGCTCTTGATTCAGCCTCATTCCAGCAGAGACGTGTGAAAGTCAAGCATCTCTGAACACACAGTGAGACGCGTCTGCAGCTTCAGACTATGAATACATTATTCATCAGAAAAATCTAACGCTTTGCAGACCAGGAGGCGTCCTCTCTTATGAAAAGTGGTCAAACTGAGTCCCTGTGGCACAAATGATGCTCTGCCGAAATGAAGAATGTCCAAATATTAGCTTTACAAACCCTGTGGAATAAGAACCACTTGATATTTTCTGTTTTTAAAATCAAATATTACTTTAAGTGTTTCTGAATAAAGACTGGATGGTTTCCATTTATGCTACACATATACAATCAGAGAACCATTGAAAGCCTTTTTTTATTTGTCGAGAATCAAACACAACAAATCAAAACATGCTACACATCTCTAAACTGCCTACACAATCTCCCACACATTCAAAATCCTGTGGGCTTTTTTTTGAGAATCAAACCTTCTCTGCCCTCAATTAGCTCTTGTGGGAGCGCTTGGCGAACCTCTCATTTTGATAGCAATTATGTTCGGCATGCTGGGGCGATTTTTTTCATTTCACAATTATACTCTGAGATGTGAGAAATGCAAATCTTTCATCAGACCAAGACAGTGTTGCTTTAGTGGGAAATCCATATTCATAAAGGTTCACAGTAGTTTTTTTTCTGATACTGTGCGGGAATCTTTTTTGTTACAACAGATGACATTGTCTTCATTTTCTATTAGTATTTGGAATATTTTGCAATGCATTTTGCAGTTTATTGACCTTTTACACACAGTTACATAATGAAATATCGCTTTTAATCCGCAAAGTACAAGATAAAAGCAAACAAAGAAAGGAAATCCTGCTTCTGATTGCAGGAAAATGTCATGAAAACAACATATCAACATGACTGAACTTTCTCCCTTCCAGTTTTACAGGTCATGAGATAAGACCGCAGCATCTGAAATTCAACAACAAAACAATAACCCACCGCACACATGACCCACATCAGCAAAGCCTTTAAATTTATGCTCACACGGACCACCCAAACAACACACACCCATGATGACAAACTAGAGGCCACGGCAAGGACATCATTTATCACGCTGACACGCACAACACCCCAGCTAAAACAGACATCAGCACACAAACACACACTGAGGGAATCCTTCCTCTGTATGTTCAGCCTTTTTATCTATTAGCTCTCCTTTAACAGAACACACACACAACATTTATTAGGTACAGCAACACAGCATTGCATCAAATGACCTTTATTGGCAAAGCATAAATTGTTCAGATTCACCCTGTCTAAGAAGTAACTTAAATGACAATTCACTCGTTATATTATGAAGTAATATTTTGCCCATTTCTATTTGCTCACACGAGAAGATCTAGTAAAGTTGTACTTAATAAACTATCAAGTGCACCTGAACACGGTTACAGTCTCCATTTAAACGTCAAGTGTGAGCTGGCATTCAAGATAAACAGATCATGAAATTCAAATCAAATTCTTGAGTGTGTGCAGCGTGTTTTCCAAGGTGTTCACCAAACGGTTATATAAAGAGGATTATTACGCGGCGGCTCAGACACGACCCTGCCTCCCTTCCATAAATTCAAGGTGTTTGTCAGGCAATCGCAGCAGGAACGTGACAGACTGAGGGTTGCACACCAGTGTCTGCGGTGGCAAAGTGTTCATGACCACTTTAATAACTATCAGGAAGATTTGTACTTGTCACAGGCTCCTTAGATACAACATCCCATTCTCAGTGCTCATAGACGGGGAAATAAATCTTTCCCTCCCGGCCTACAGCAATAACAGTGATAGATCAAAACAGAAATGAGCTGTGTGACTGAAATAGATTTGTGTTTTTTTGTTTAACATTGGATGTCAGAATGTGATATAGAAGCTGATACAACACAAAACAACCTTATTAAAAACCATTGTATGACTGGAAAGTGTTTCAGATCAACTCCTAAGAGAAAAACAGATCTCACTAATCACTTTTTAAATAACCGAATCTGCAGTTTGTTAGTTATTGATGAAAACTGAAATGACCACAAAGAAGAAATGTAAGTGGAATAATTTTCTAAGATTTCATGGATGGGTTTGAAGAGTCTATCACAGTCCGTTTTTTGTTTTCTTTGTATGACCTCTTCCACCCACCAGATGTCCACCCAGGTCTCCATTCATCTCCTTATTTTGTAACTAGCTTCCTGGTTGTGGTCTGAATTCGGATCCTCTACTGTTGCAGAAAATTGCTCTGCCAGCTCTTTTTTTTTATTATTTATTTATTTGGCTCCATCTTCCAATTTTTGACAGCATTGCACAACATTAAGAATATCTCAAAAACACACAGTACAGACTGTGGAAAAGCTGCTGCTGACTCAGCCGGTGTTGAACAAAAAAACCCAAAAATGTAGAACTGAAACCAGCGATGGATGTCTTAATTCTTTGCTCTCAACGCAAAAGAATTCCTTTCAGCTGAACAAGCATATCTCAAATATGCTGCCACAATAAACAAAACGGGATATCCGAAAGTGCAAACAAGGTCAATTATCACTTTGTATGTTGTGAATTTTGTGAAACCCTTAAGTTTTTTTATGTTTAACACTCCACCAAAGCCTAGAGAAGGGATTGTTATGTGTGTGCTGTCATCTGAATGTAAAGCTAATATTGTGGGAACATGCAGGGATTAAAACTGATGCACATTCAAGTGAATTAAGTGCCATATTCAGTTCTTATGATATATCCCAGAAATCACCATCAATAAGCTAGGCTGACTAGCTTCTAATAACAAAATGTGTTTGCTACATAGCATAGCGTGATAGTTTTCTGAATGGAAAACAATTTTCGCAATAGGCCCTGAAAATGTTAAGTCTTGTGAAGGGCTGAATGTGTTTAATCTCTAACAATACATAGGAAATGTTAGGTGGGTTTGATTTTTGTATGTAACCTATCAGCTTTTGCAGATTCAGCCACCATGTGCTCCAGTCAGTGGTGCAAACCAGCGCATCTGAAGCATTAACGCTATTGTGACAACTGTTTTATGTTTTATTTATTTATATAATCTAAAAATGGAGAAGCATGCTCAAAAGCTTAGATTTATATTTCCTCTTTTGACCCTAAATGATCTGTCTTTTTACTTGTTCCTTCCTAACTATGTGAACCAATCGACTCCTTTCATCATCTTACTTCACCTCAGCTAGTTTGACGGTACACGAGGCTCCGTCTAGCTACGTGCCCATGTGTAAATGACTAATCAAACACTATAATGTAAAGCTGCTTGAACTGAGCCAAATGTAAGGTGTCTGGGGGTAGAGTGGGAGGGGATGTGCTGGAATATGCCTGCACCGACTTCATTTTCATGAAATTTACAATTGCCCAACCCAATTCAGCCTCATTGCAGCTGTCAACAGAGATAAGCAGCTCTTTCATGTCCGCTCAAATGTACGTTTTTCCACCTCGGACATGCACAAATCCAATTATGTTCTAATTGAGTGTTACAAGGCTCATTGATTGTGACAGAGGCAGCGCAGCAGACTGAGCAGGAGAAAAATATCCCCAGTAATTAGCTTCCTGCACCCAGGAGGCCTTCAGGAGCCATGATTTAATATTGAGGCAATATTTCTCATTATTACTCAATTTGAATTGATTTTAGCAACAATGAAATGTTAATATTTACAGAGAAAAAAAGGAAGATTAAAAGAAAATACATCTAGTATAATATTAGACACTCTAATTCACTGATACGTATATGTGCTTGTGTTTAAGGACAGCTGTCAGAGCAGATTGCTGACTATGTTGCATGTTTCCTGAAGAAAAACTGGAGTCAGCAAGTTAATAATTCTGATGGTATGTTTTTGCACATGGCGTGATCACTTTGTTTCCTCTAGAACTGTCCTGGAACTGAATTATTAGGAAACACCAGGAAGAGTATTCGCTTGTATGGAAAGGTCACAAGAAGGTCATCTTTGCCTGGTGTGTGATGAACACGTCTGTTCACTTCAGGAAGCGTAGAAAGTTTACACATTTCAGCAAGTGGCAGCCAGGGGAAAAAGAGAAGGTGAGATGTGTCTCTGGTGTTGTCGGATGTCCAGAATTGGTGTTTCCCTTAATAGTCAACATGCAATCTTCTCCACAAAACCTGAGTTAAAGCTGCTCTTCACTAAGGCTCTGACTTCATGAATAGAGGCAGTGTACAGCAGCTGCCCTCAGTGCATCAAAAGAAAGCACAGTGAGAAAGACATGAAAGCTACAGCTGTGACAGATATCTAGTGTTGTTGTTGACAGGTTTGATATCAGCCTTTTTTTTTATATCTGGGCTTAACACAAGCACAGCCTTGATCCTTCTGAAGTAATAAATGTGACCCCGATTGTACACCGCAGGCTGATTTTACTTAAAGTACAGACAATTATAAACAGGATGCACACTGTATTTTTGACAAGTGCATGCCCTTTAACTCACACATTAAACGTCCCTCCAGGATGGCCTTCTCTCACTTGTGCGATAACATCATAATCAGGAACATTCTGTCTCAGAGGGATGCTGAATACTGTGTTCCGGCCTGGACAACTGTATTTCCTCATTATCAGGATGCCCCAATAACCTCCAGTTGATCCAAAAACGCTGCAGTGGGAGCACCTCCAGGAAACAGCAAGAGGGATCGTATTTCTCCTATATTAGCTTCTGCCTCCCTGTAAAATCCAAAATTAAATTTAGAATCCTTCTACTAATAGATAAAACTCTTGATGACCAGGTTCCATCATATCCTAAAGACCTTACAGTGCCATATTATCCCAACAAAGCACTTCTCTCTCAGAGTGCAGGTTTACTTGTGGTCCCTAGAGTTTCCTAAAGTAGAATGGGAGGCAGATCTTTCAGCTTTCTGGCTCTTCTGCTATGAAACCAGCCTCCACTTTAGGTTCAGGAGGAAGACACCCTCGCTACTTTTAAGATTAGTCTTCAAACTTTCTGTTTTGATAAAGCTTATAGTTAGGGCTCACTCTGGTGGTCCTCAGCTATCACCTAGTTCAGCTTAGGCCACTGGGGGGATTTCCCATGATGCACTAATCTTCTCTACTCTCGCTTTCTGTCTCCAGGCATGCATAAGACACCATTGCATGTCACTTACTTTGTGTCTTTTCTCCCCTGTAGTTTGTGTTTTGTCTTCTCTGAAAACATCTCAGACTACAGAATTACATGTTTTTGGTCTGTAATTATTGGCCTCACTAGCCTCCTTAGTGCTTTTTGTTCTTTTATTCATTATGTGTTTCTTTGCTCTCTTTTCTTTCTCATCTTCACCCTCACCCAGACCGGTTGAGGCAGATGGCTGCTCTCCCTGAGCCTGCTTCTGCCAGAGGTTTCTTTTTGTTAAAACTGTGTTTTTCTTGCTACTGTTGCCAGAGCTTGCTCAAATGAAATCTTTAGATTTGTTGGGTATAATTTAGTAAGGTCTTGATGATTTATGTTGCACTATAAAAATAAAAATGAATTAAACCTGAACCAAACTGGTCTTCATGTTGTATTGACAGCATCCAGAACCAGTCTGAAAGATGTCTCTATCACCAGGTTGCACAGTTAGAACAAACACTAGCATTACTGATGAACTTCACATCTGCTCCGCCTCATTCCCATCCAGCTCACTGGGACCATAGACTGTCAGCGGTTACAACTCCTCCGCACTGTGACGAAACTATAAAATTTCTGTTCAGCTTTTTCAGAACTCGCTGATGCAACTAACGGGAATAATTCCCTTTTTGGCCTAAAATGTCAACAGAGCAAAAAACCCCAGCAGGCTGCCACAAAGGTCACTGAGTATACATGACATGAAGATGCAGCTAAAACACAAACAATATCTGAGGATGAAAACTTTAAATATTTGTTGCAACCAAGAGGCACTCACATGGCAACAGCTTTGTTCACCTGTAACTGCACTGAACAATTCATATTAGAAAATGCACCTTAAACGTGACTGCATTGTTCACCTAATCAGTCACCTCTATATGTTTCACAACAGTTTAGCATGCAGTTTGCATGCAGCAGCACTTTTATGATGCTTTCATCACAACAAGATAGAGACAGTTCAAAGTCTCACCTTAGCGCCGCAAGAAGGGTCTAAAAAAGGGAATAGTTGCTCTTGAGGATTGTTTTTGTTGTTTTTTGCAATAAATCTCTAAGGTGGGTGTGTGGTGAAGAGACATGAAGATTTGGTCATTTGAACCACTTCAAACCCAGAGACAGACAGACAGACAGACAGCAGTACAAGACTAACACAAGGTAAGATTTTGATTTGAGTTTTAGTGGACTAGTCTGGGCTCGTCTGGTGTGATGTTTTGAGGATATTAGGAGTCTAATACAGTCAGATGATGCCCAAAGTCCACCTTATTCGAAAATGTATAAATGGGTGTCGGCGATGAGGTCAGTCGCCAGTCTCTCCACGCCTACCTGGCTCTGTCGCACTCCCACATGTGGTCGGTAAGTACCCAACACGGCGGAGTTTATAAAACTGTCGCAGGTGATATAAAAATAATACACTCACAATAAACATCCACCGGCTGCGAACCTTTACAGTCACTGTTTCCACTGAGAGGCGCAAGTCTGGGTCAGTGATCGTGAACGCACCAGAACGAAACGCAGATTTCAATCGTCATGGAAAAGTTACTGGAAAGTCCGACGCATATGCGGAACAACAGAAGCTCAGGTGACTGAGATACGTGTTGAGGCTGGAAGTTTCTTTGTCCCGAGGACCAAACTCCACTTCAAAGGCATGAAATTTGTCCGTGATGTCTTTTTGAAACCCGAATCCAGCCTGATTCCTGCAGCTGAGCTCCACAGACAGCAGCAGACAGGCTGCTCAGCTGTGGGATAATCTGGCTGCTTTGTTGCTCTGTGTTGTTTTAAATGGAAACAGTTTGAGTTAATTAATTTGAGTCCCTGACTGATAATATTATGGGCAGTAATGTCATAGTGAGGAGATATCAACACCATCTTCTTCAAATGGACATTTTCAGCAGCACTAATGGTCATGATGGGCTCAGAAAAATTCAGGATGAGGCCAGAAATATCAAAAGTCAGTCAGTGCTGAAAACAAATAGCATCTTTACATTTTTTTGTATTTATTTGACTAGTGAAGGATTGTAGCACATCTCTTTTAAGCTCTGTTTTTTTTTTTTTTTGTGATGAACTGAGCCTCTGGTTTAATTAGTCAGTGAACACATGGCTTGTCTCTGTTGATGATGCTGCTGTTTACATCATTAAAAACGGCTTAAATCGGTAATTCAATTATGTTTGTTTTCACAAGGCTCATGCTTAACATAGTTCCTACCAAAAAGGCTTTTGAGACGACTTCCTAAACCTGATACAAGTGAACTGTCTGGCTCAATCAAACCGCCTCTCTGTGATGTAACTGTTCAAAGCATTCTTTGTTCAGTGACCCCTTTATTTGCTGGGCTGCTGTTTCTTTGGGAGCACATTTGACTTGTTGGCTTACTATGCTTGAGAAACTGTGTTTTCTCAAGAGTGCATGAAGGGAAATTTGGTGACGTTTTAAAGTTGTGTGACCATAATCTTGGAATAATGAGCGTATGCTGACATGGAGGCAGTGTTGCAGAACCGACTTAGTCTCAGCCACCTGCAGCTAAATACAGCAGTGGAGCTCTACAGACACACTGCAGAGGAAACATGCAGCTTTTTACGTATGAAATGGTGCACCTAAACATAGAAATGTGAGTGCAATTCAGCATTGCATTGCTGAACTTGTTGCAGAAAGAAAATAATTGGTGCAAGGGTCCAGTAGATGTGTTTCCATGACCCTTGACCTCAGTCTGTTTTTATGACACTCACATGCTTGTGCTGTTCTTCCTTAGGAGGTCACTTGCGATTATTAATTGACTTCAATAAATCAGAAAGACCTACTGGCCAAATCATCACCTAAGAAATGATTTAACTCCCGAGAACTTATATTAAAGGGGAAGTGTAGAAAGTGTGGTAAGAACAAAAGCAAACAAAAACGGATAAAAATGGTGAAAACTATGATGTAGCTACAATAAACTCCAGTGAATCTGGTGTTGCAGACAACTGCAAGAAGGTCTAATATGTAACAGTGAACCAGGAGTCGTGTATCACTGAGGCCAAGATCCAACCTGGTCTGATGAGATAAACAAGGACATGTTGTCCTACTAAACATAAGTCATATAAACAAGCCATGTGGATTTTTTTTTGTGACTTCAGGTACATGCTGTATTGATGTTTGGATAGTTTGTTGATTTTTTTTTTTTTGATTATTCAGTTGATTAAGCATTTAGCCATAAAATGGTTGGGTGATGTAAAAATGCCCACCACAGTGAGATCCTCAGATGTCTTGCTTTGTCTAACAGAAATCCCAAAGACATTCAGTCTATAATCGTAAAAGTGGAGAGGCTGGAAGTAGCAAATGTTAGGAGAGTGGGAGCTGTCTGTAACAACGTTTGCTTTTCTGTCAATGATGCAACTGTTTTTTGGAAAAGACATTCTTTTGACAGTTTTAACAGATTACAAAAGGTGTGACCACATCTTTTGTACTCTGTTTCATTCATTTATCATGTGCTCTGTTGAAAACATAGATTTTTCCTCTTTTTCTCATACTATCTCTACACCTCTAGTTTACAGGATGTCTTTCTTTGCTGATTGGCCATTATTTTTAACCAACAAGATACCTGTGTAGCCCAGTAGAGATGAAGGAATCTGATTTAGAAATCTATTTTCATACGAATATGTACTAGGACACTGCTATCTTAATTCATCTGCACAAGACAAAGTACTGAGTTGAATGAACTCTTCCTTGATCCTTATCAAGCTGAAGGTGCAAAGTTATGAGGTGATGTGAGGATCTGTCCAACTGGTTTTACTGAATGCTTCCATCGTGCGCTGTTTGACTCCATATGCAATGGTGATTTCCCTGGATTTAGTTTGGGTAACCTTTCACGAGTGTAACTGAACCATGACTGAAGGGAACAACATGAAAATTTCCCTGTTATCAACGAGGAACTCCCATATCTCTGATAGGAAAGGCTCATTGCTGCCAGCTGCCCACACAGTCCAAGCTGGAGTTTTATAACTCTGCACACCTGACCACCGCCAGCCACAGGTCCAATAACAAAACTCCAAAAGTAGATGTAATCCCTGTAAGCTGCAGGTGGCCTTGAAGATTGGCTACCCAGATCTCCACATTTTTCCCTCCTTTCCACACTGCCCCCCTCTCACTCTCTTCCCCAGGCTCCTGGTGTGGTGGTAACCCTCAGCTGAAATAGGGCCTTTGCAGGGTGGAGGCAGCAGGCTGCAGCCAGGACCTGTCACATTACTCTCAGCTCCGCAGAGGGACCAGGGCACCTGAATACAGACTGAGGGAGGGTAGCAGAGTGCGAGTGAGAGCAGACCGAACACAGACAGACGAGGACGCCTCTGCAGCAGTAACAGAGTCCAAAGTGGGACTTGGGAGACACCTTTTCCCCTCGAGACAAGGGGATCACAGCTGTGTGTCGCCAGAGACTTCGGCTGAAAGTACTCCAGCTCCTTTCTAAGACGAGGGATCTGTTTAAAAAGAGGAAGCACAATGGACAAGGATGCTTTTCAGGACTATGAGTATCCAGACCTGGATCCTCCGCCAACCAAAATTGAAGCAGAGTAAGTACATACTTAGAATCTTTCTGAAGACTCAAGTTTACGTGTTTCACTTTAAATCTTGTAATATAATGTCAGTTTGGTTTTGTATACTTTGTCGGTGCATCTAGAAATCACTACTATACAATGTGTTTATTCATTTAACATTATATATTAGCAGTTCTTGAAACTTTTCTGAACAGTTTTACTGTGAAATGCAACTCTCATTGAGCTATTGGGTGACACTTGGCAGACTTCTCCTCTGCCAGCGTCAGTCTGTGGTCTTGTTTCAGTTCATATTATTTGTCATGTTGAAACTATATCATTTTCATGTTCCAGGGTGCAGCTTGTTCTGGAAACTGGTTGATTTTTCAGCCAGTAGAACTCCTTAGGGTATAATATGAAAGTACGAACAAAACTTTAGTGCGATCTACCCCAAAATTTTGTTAACGGTATGTTATTGTGCACATTTTCAACCACAGAATCTGAAAGTGCAGCACGTTGGAGCATGCTTGAAGCATCTTTCTTTGCTTCCTGTCCCATGACGCAGCTACTTCCTATTAGTTTATTATAAGGATGTTCTAAATTGCTTTTCCATCACGTTCCCACTAATACAGAGTGCTTAATGGACCAGTATTGATATTTAATAAGGGTCTCAGATGAACAATATGACAGAAATATGATGGAAAAAGCCGCCATGTTTAGCTAATCAACTGCCTGACTCTGGTGAGTTGTGGCTTCTCTGTGGCCGCTGTTGTAGCTCGGTTTCAGTTTTAACTAACTGGTTTGTAAACACTAAAATGTCCCGCTGTACATCCTCATCAGCCAGCTCTCCCTCTGCAAATGGGAATTTAGACATTTCCTTGAATTAATAATGATCTTCTCTTAGAGAGCCGAGTTACAAATCTGCACACTGTTTGGACAACTAAGAGGCATTAAAACATTTGTTCTGGAAGCTGCCGTCTTTTCACTCACAGATGATACTGTGTATATATAGGACAATAATAAATGAGTCTTCCAACCTGGAGCTGATGCATGAAGCCTTCTCTGAATTGTAATTACAACCCCATGACCAAGCATTCCTGCTCTTTTCGTGCACAGAAATGTGAACATAGGCATTTGTTGTTTTCCTGTGTCACGCTGATACCAATCCGTTTAAATGCAAATCTCTGCTGCGGGATTTCAGCTACAAAGTTTCCAGCCACAAACGGTCCTGACAGTGACGTGTGAAAAGTTTAGTGAAATACGCTAAAGGTCAGCTCAGTGACTCAGAGAATTAAGTTTTAAGACTCTGATTATTTTACTTATGTGCAAATGTTTTTTCTTCTCTTTTCTTTAGAGTAATCCCTCCATGTGACCCTACTGCTGATGACAGGCTCTATCACATATGCATCACTGCGATATCTGTAAGTCCATCTTCCTGCTGGATTAATGTGATGCCACATTACACTGTCCTGCTATTCACCGTCCTTTAGGTATATGATTTCACAAGTGTGTCGAATGATGTGCTGCTTTGAGATATCACAGTTCTCACTTCCTCGATAAAGTCAGCCTTCACCCAGGAACATATTTGTATCCCTTTGTGTTTCAGTTATGGAGAAGAACATCTGAAAAAGTTGTGCACAGGTTTTAATGAAATTTGATGAAATGTTGGGCCATGAGCCAAAGAACAAATAATCCTGGTGTAGATCTGAGCCTGAGGAGCAATTGCAGGATTCATATTGTAACACGGAGGGCTTTTGAGTGCGCTGACTTAATATGTCAGATTTAGAAAATGGTGCAACTTTGTCTGAGCATTTCACTCAAATCACACAAATTGAGTAATACAAATCCAAACTTAATGTATAATAATCCAGCACAGGCTTAGTATTTACTCCTAAGTACAATTTGGTCAATCTTATCAGCATTTTAACAAGTATACCTCAGTACTGGTTACTGTTACACTAATTATTGCTCATAATGCTGGACATGTGCATGGATCTCTCCTGCACTGTTTACACGATGCTGCTTTATTTTCACTTCCTCTTGCCCGTTTAAAGATGGTCTTAGCTGCTTCAGACTGACCCAACATAAAGCAAGGCATTCCTCCCAGCCCTGCGTTTCCTGAATGTGTCGCAGGTCATGACAGGTCATTGAACTCTCGCTGGTCAGTGATCCTGACTGATGACAATTCATTCAGAGCGCATCCACAGGGAGCACTCATGAGACCTTTTGTGGCTTAGACTCCCCTCATTTTTAGTCTGAAGCCGGGTGAGGCCTGAGCCCTGGGGAATCCATCGCTGCATTGTGCGCTACAGACGACACTAACTGAGGTGTCTTCTCCTTTAGCTCGTTGTCATGCTGATCCTAGCGATCTTAGCGAGGCGCATGAAGGTGGGCGACAGACAGAAAGGACTCCCAGGTTTACTCAGGTGAGGCTCATTTTAGTGTCGTAAAGTTGCATAAACGGTGTGGTTAATGTGATCTTGAATAGCCTGCACCTACAGAACCACATAGCACATCAAACTACATATTTACCCTGCTGCTACCATTTTCCAAAACAAGGCATGGATTTTCTATCCACCTGGCAGTTATTGGCTTCCATTCACTTCACTATTATATTAAGTTTTCATGTCTTTCATATTAACCGCTGGCCAGATTGAAATGAATACTTAATTTAGCCCACTATCTTCATTTGGTCAGTTGTCGTATCATAAATCAACAGCATACATGGATGTTTAAGATTATGCCAAAAGGTTGGTTGTCATTTTATTTGCTTATAAAGGTTTTAGGTAGCTAATTCTGAAGTCAAGCTCCTCGCAGTTTCCCATAAGCACAAGAAAACATCAGCAGGGAAGAAATCTTCTGCACTGTTTTAATCTTTTGACTGGCTGATTTGCAATTAACTCACAAACGAACATCCAAATCTTCTTCAATTGAGCTGCTCGTTGGCCAAATGATAAAGCTGTGGTCACTCAACTTGTGTGTAATATTTTGTTTTTGGATCTTTGTGCTGATGAAAGCTTTCATGCTCACTGACTGAATTAATAGAGATTGAAAATTGAAAGATTTTTCTGTTTCAAGCAAGGTTACAGAGTTGATTTCCATGCAACAATGACATGAATGGAAGCCAAGGGCAGCCTGTAAAGTAGAAAATGCAAAATGTCTGATATACTTTTAGTTAGTAGTCATTTTAGTTAGTAACATCTGGTAGAAATAGAAATATGGTCCATTTTAGGTTTGATCCTTTCTCATTCGATCAATAATTTGAGTCTGGTTACATGTGAGCTCTAAATGTTTGCTGCTCTATTTCACAGTCCGGTCAACTTCCTGGACCATACGCAGCACAAGGGCCTGGCAGTGGCTGTATTTGGAGTGCTCCTGTGCAAACTGTGGGGCATGATCATCTCGCCGCATCCCCTCCCCTTCACCGCAGACTCCCAGAACAAACGTGAGGTCATCTCGGTTCTTGCAGCACTGGCATCAGCCTGTCTGAGTCACTCTTTACACACTGTAAACCTTCTAACGCCACTTCAAATGTTTGTTTTCAATAAATTACAGTAAGTTTGACTTCTACTTTAGAACTGAAAATTGGAGAAAAAAAGTAGCAAAGTGTCTATAAACATTGTTTGTTAAATACTGTATCTGCATTACATAACTGGATTATTTTGTTTCCATGTATCTGTTACTTTGGAGTTTGATGGTAAGCGTTACAAGAAGCTTTGAGTCTGAAATTACATAAGAAATGACTGTAAGGAGTCGGCCTCCTGCTACTTTACACAATCCCCAAACAGTGGAGGAGGAAATACAGCAGACGCTGAGCACTGTGTGATCCTAATCAAATAGTTTCAGCAAGAGTTTTGAGGAAGTGTTAGTGTGGAGTGAAATTAAATCGTGTAGTTTGTCAGGTCTCATATCTCAGGGTTCAGTAAATCACAAATGAGTGTATATTCCTTTTGATGTCCTGGGTCTTCACACACTTGTGTTGTATTTGCAGAGAACTGGGTGATCCTGGGAGTCTTCTACTACCCCGCACTGTACTACCCTCTCCTGGCATGTGGCACTTTACATAATAAAGTTGGCTACGTACTCGGTAGCCTCCTGTCATGGACGCACTTTGGAGTTCTGGTCTGGCAGAAAATTGACTGTCCAAAGACACCTCTGGTAAGCGAAGATCACTTTCAAAGCCCAAATGATTGCTGGAGAGAACAGACATGCAGAAACAGTTCCAGGATTTTTACCATTCAGTCACTTTCTCTGCTGTATGTCTGTCAGAGTATTAAGGATTATTTCAAAAACAAAGCTAGTTTGTTCTGCTCTGGAAACCCTTTGACGACCAAACAAAGCCGGTCTGTGGCAAATGTAAGAGATGGGATTTGAAAAGGTGAATATTAAGCTTTCAAGACAGATCCACAGATCCGCGGTTGGGGTTTTTAAACCCAATCCTAGATTTTGTGCCACATCCAAGTTGTTTTCTGTACTATGAATGGCTATGACTCAAAACAATTAGTTCCACTGTCTGCTAGTCTTAATCAAAAGGCTTTGTCCCAGTTAATCAGTTTAGTGTGTGTGTCAGTTGAAGAGACATCCAGGCTGCACTTTGTGTAATGGCTGTCTTTATTTAATTTTTTTAATGGTGGTGAGGCTTCAGGAGGTTAATCACATAAAGACAAAAAAATACATTACAGGATATTATATTTAGTAGTTAAACTATTAAGTCCCAGCATTTTGTTAATAACTAAACCGAAATATTCAGAATAGATTTGCATTTTGTCCAAAACAATATATACAGTCAATGAAGGTCTCAGGTCTTTGTGTTTTGATGATAGTCCCATTTGGCCAACATGCAGACTCTACACACAAAGCTATTTTTTGTCAACTTTTTGTGTCATTTTAAAACAATAACTCCCACGGCAAGTTGCTCGGTGATTTAAAGTCTTCTTTTATTCCTTTGCAGATACACAAACACTACTCCCTTTTCTCCAGCCTGCCTCAGATCGCTTGCCTGGCATTCCTTAGTTTCCAGTATCCCCTGCTCCTATTCAAGGGCTTAAAGGGCACTGAAAAGAACAATGCCACAGAGGTAAGTTTTGATCTGACAGAAACTCTCCTGACATGCCTGCTTCAGGACGGCTGCACGGCTCTTATGCCGCTGCTTACGTAACAAACCCATGCAAGTGTACATGTTGATTAATAGTGCCTTTTTGTAAGCCTGAACTATTTTAAAAACTAGGACGCACATTTAATCTGAATATTTGCACATGAGAAACCTTTTTATAAGCTGCTTGCTAATCAGTGGACTTAGCATGCTCGTCCAGTCTAGGCTGCAGGAAAATGTGAAGTCCGACGCAGCACACCGGTGGCCTAATCATTTTAAGTAGATTTGACGTAATTGGTTTATGCTATGCTCTTGATCAGATTATGAAAAGGTTGCCTTGTTTTTTTCACCGCGGAGACACAATGCTGTGTTTATTTGATGCTAATCTTGGTATGGGTGTGACAAAGCTGGGTGAAGCGATTACCTGGAGTTTGACTCACCCCCTGAACCCCCCAGCTTCCTGCACAGCAACGTACCTGACACCATAAACCTGACTGTTAGGAGCACGGAGGCTTTCCTCATATGTTATGAATTATGAAATGCATTTTACATTTAACCTGCACAGTGGATGGTGGTTAGCACTGTCGCCTTGCAGCTAGAAGATCCCCAGCTTGTGTCCCCGACTTCCCGGGATCTTTCTGCATGGAGTTTGCATGCTCTGCCTGTGCATGTGTGGATTTTCTCCAGCCTCCTCCCAAAGCCCAAAAACATGCTGAGGTTAACTGGTAATTCTAAATTGTCTGTAGATTCTGTAGATGTGAATTTGAGTGATTACCTGTATATGTAGCCCTATGATGGACTAGTGACCTGTCCAGGGTGTCCCCTGCCTTGGCCTTAAGTCAGCTGATAGACTCCAGCTATCCCCGACTCTAATGAGGATTAAGCGGTGTATAGAGAATGGATGAATGGATTTTAAATTTAAATATTACTTAATGGCACAAACTTTCAAAGGGATTTAGGAATATGAGGGCCTTAGAGAAGCATTTATGACCCCTGACATCATACTAGTTTTTCACCTCTTTATGTAAGCACTTTCTCCTACTATCATTTGGTTCATTGCATTTTTGCTGTTTCTTCAGGATCTCAGCAGCAGCTACTATAGAGATTATGTGAAGAAAGTTTTCAGTAAAAAGAAGGCCTCCAAAATCAGGTGAGAATCGGAGCCTACTGGTTTGCTGTGTTGCCTACATCTCCACTTTTCTGTTTTTCTTCTTATCTTTTGCCAAAATGTAGTGTAGTACTACAAACAACTTGAGCCATATTTCATTTTTAATGTAATTCTGAGGTTAAACATAGCTGGAGCTAGTGGCCTGGAGCTGTTTTACTTTTCAGATTTGAGTCCAACTTACAGAAAGAGGCTGTGTAGACTCATATCAATGGTTGTGTATTTTCCAAATTTGGAATCACTGTTAAAGATGGATAACTACAGGACAGTCACATGAGATAGTAGAGACAACATTCATAAGAGTGTGGCAGATAGTTGTATTAGATCTAATAAATCATCTGATGATTTGTTTTGCTGTATTTGTTAGAATACATGAATGCCTTGTTGCACAGAAGAAATGCAGTGAATGAGAGGAAGTCAACAAGAAATAGCAGCTCTCAAACGTTCAAGAGGGATTTCCAAGAAACTTTATCCAGAGGAAATGGGTTGAGGGCTCCTTGACATTGGATCTTGATGAAAGAGAATTCAGCTGACCGGCTAGTCACCTTACTGAGAGAGAGTCAAACCTATTTTTAGAGTTTTTTGGTCTAAAAAAGAGAAAAAAGCAACATGCAGAGTGTTACGACCCCTCCCTTTCTGCTCATGCAGGTGATCAGCTGCTGCAGGAGCTGGCAGAAAAGGAGGGTCGTTAGACTAATATCTGGCACCTGGTAGAGATTTAGGTGGCTACAAAAGCTCACCTCTCACTTATTCTCTCTCTCCTAGCTTGGTTTGGTTTTGGTTCGGTTGGTGATTACTTTTGCACTTAACACCAACACACACATCTTCACTCACTCATGCACTCCACGCATTACCGATGTAAACATTTGTCACATCTCATTCCTTTTGTCTTTAATTACTTCAGATATATTAAAATATTGTGTTTGTATTTGAAAACCTGACTGGTCTCCCTTCCTTTGTCACATTCACTGATCCGGTTTGTGACACAGAGGCTGTTCCTTTTCCATTTGAACAGAAAGTTCACCTCCTTTTCAAGTCAACATATTTCCTTCTAATTGATGTGCTTCCAGATGCTTGCCAAAAATGCTTCACTGGTTGTGGTGTGTAATGCAGTGATTAACTGCAACTATGTTTATCTTTCACCCCAGCACGTCGAGCGCAGACAAGCCCAAACTCCCTCAAAGAATAATTGATGCTGTGAAGTCATACATTTATACACCAGAGGACGGTAAATATGTTGTCTTGTTTTATACTTGGTCACACCTTCAAGTGTTATTATCAGGACCCGATAATAACAGAAAGTTTGAGTCCTTAATGTACATACAAGGAGGCAGAAAAGGTTAATTATATAACTACATACGTAAACAGCAGCACTAAACAGCAGCTTGTCAGTAAAGTTCTTTCTGCAAGCTGCAAATACCCAAAGAGTGCCAGACTGTAACAGGGCAGGAAGTGCTGGCATAAATAATGAATGGGTTGTTGCTTTATATTTATACACAAGGCAGCTATGTACAATACTTGCATAAATACACATCTGTACACAATGCAAACATGCTTATTCTTATCTTAGTTTCACTATTTTTATTGCCAGTAACGCATTGTACTTATATTTTATTGCTCTTTCTCTTATGTAATTTGTTTTCTGAACAATACCGGGCAAAAAAAAATTCCTGCGTGACGAATAAAGTCCAATCTTGTGTTATCTTAGATTTATGTCTGACGAATTAAGCAGTGATTAGATATGTACTTCTTTTATCTTCAGCCAGTGTTGTTTTTAACACTTAATTGTTTTTCTTCAAGCAGCTTTCCGCTTTCCACTGAAGTTGGCTATATCTGGTGTGGTGTCTTTTATAACCGTGTATCAGGTAACCGCCATATCTACTGTTAGACTTTAAAATCCATGTATATTATGGAAACTATAACACAATACATAAGGATGCAGTAATAATTGTACACTTAATGTGATATGGCACCACTGGGTGTTGATTGTCAGTAATCTCTCGTGTTGAAAAATTGAATACACTATAGTATCTCTTAAATTTTGATTATAATGAGCCAGTCCTTACTTTAACTTCAGTCAGCCTTTTAACCCTCATGCTGTCCTGCGGATCAAAACTGACCCGTTTTAGTTTGAAAATGTGAAAAAAAAAAAAAAAGTATTTTCACAGTGAAATTTCCGATGTCCACATTTTCAACATTTTGGGAAATCCAGCCAAATTTGTCAGACTTTGGTTGATTTTTTTAATTTAATTTTTTTTTTGTGAATGTTCTTAAAAAAAGTAGAAGTTTTACTGATGTGCATGTAATCACTTAAGATATTTTTAGGAATTTTTTTGGAAGATGTTTACTCATTTTTTGCCAATGTTTACAAGAATTTTCTAGCCAAATTTGGGGGATTTTTTTTAAAAATAAAACTTTTAAGGAATTGTTGGAATTTTCTTCCTGAAGGTTTTTGCAAATTTTCGGAAATTTGGGGAATTTTTTCGCTGAATTTTTGGATTGTTTTCAGACAAGGAAACAATATTTTTTGGTGTCCGTAAATGAGGACAACAGGAGGGTTAATATCATCAGATTGCATTTAATGCTATTGTACCACTTCAATGGCAGTGTACATTCTGTATTTACCCGATAATAAGTTGATTGTCAGTAATGGCGGATTCAAATACAGGTTTAATTTCAAACTCTGTAAAAGCAATTTCATTATTTTTCTATAGTGCAGTTCTGGTAATAAATAAAGTTCCTGGCTTGTTTTTCTTCAGGTGGGCCTCCTGTTGATCTCAGCAGTGGTGCCGTCTCTCCAGATTGCTCGTATGGGAGTCGATGAAGACGTCGCAAACCTTTTAGCTGGTTTCAAGATCATGCTGTCCCCAGACAAACATGAAGTGGTCCGAATAGTGGTTTATTACATGTGGTGTGTAGAAGGTGAGTGAAAACAGAGCCGCTATTAAGTGATATTTCACAAGTTGCTGGTACATTAACGCATTCTTTCTCTTATGCTTGTTGCACATGTTTCATAATACTAACTGTACTGTGAGCCGTCAATGAACGACATCCCTCCACGGTAAACAACATGAATGTCATGTGCTCGTTTCCCTGCAGTTTGCTACATCTCAGCTATGACTCTGTCTGCTTTGGTCAACCTGGCTATGCTCATGAGGTCAATGGTTCTGCATCGGTAGGTCTGAGAATTAAACAGTGTAGTAGCTCTCTTTCTCGATTTTTTTTTTCTTTTCTTTTTCTTGGCAAAGTTCCCCAGAATTGTGAATGTGCTTTGCATTCCAGTTCCTTCATTATCATGTCATGCTTATTATAACGTAATAGAGTACTAATCATCCAGACAGAGAAGCGCCCACTCCGTGTTAACTGCTGCTACAATTGAAAATGGCTATTAGGATGAGAAATGAAATACTGTGCCATTACCATAAATTACATCGCACCAAAAGAAATGGGTTTTCCGAGTTGAGTATTGAAATGCATTTCGGCAGCATCCCGCACTAAATTACCTCTTCAATTTACTATGTAATTGGTGCATTTAGTAATGAATCGACTTATGTATTGCACAGCGCTGCATTGTCTTGATTGTGTTTTTCTTTCTGTAGGTCAAATCTGAAGGGTCTGTACCGAGGAGATATCTATAATGTTTACAACTGCCAGAGAAGCATCAGGGCTTCCAGGCCAGCATTGGTCTGCTGGATGGGATACACCAGCTTCACGGCAGCTCACATCTTCATCGGTACAAACACACACCGATAGACACTTAGTGAAGCCAGAATTATTACTTGACTTTTTTATTCTCCTCCAAAATGCAGCTATATCTCAGATTTTGTGCATCCTGTGTTTTGTTTTTTGCTGAATACAGAATACTTCCCCTTAAATAGAGGTCTGTGCATCATATCATACATGCTCTAAGGATAAAACATTAATGACTTTACCAGTCCAAGCTTTCAGCATATCCTCCTATATTACCTGTAGGTTTTCTGTTCAGATGCATAATTGTATCTAAATGGATCTTTCTAGCCAACGACTGGGGTTTCCAATAAATCCTCCCTTCACTATTATATAAGAGAGTGGGTGTAGATCTGTTGGATGCTGGACAGGCTCTAAGTGGTGAAGCCCTGAAGCTCTGATCTTCCCCCCACAGGCATGATCATCCAGACCATGGTGTTCTTCCTTTGCCTTCTGGTCGCTGTCTTCCTCATAATCATCCCTGTGCTGCACAGACAGAATCTGTTTCTCTTCCAGATGCTATGGAGCATGTGGTGAGCATTGTCATAACTCCAAAGTTTGGCCATGCCAGAATTCCCTTCTGTGACGGCACAGTCATGTGAAATGCCTGAAATATTTTCTTTATTCTTCTGCTTTGGCACATGGAGCAGTTTTCAGTCAGCATCGTGGTTCATTTACATTGTACAAACATAGCACTTGCTCTGATAAGTTCTTGTTTTAAACCTTGTTTGTGGCTTTTGTCTCTCTTGTACCAATAAACCAAATGCTTGATTGATGATTTTGTTTCAGGCCCTTCTGGCTGATGATTCTCCTGGCCGTGTTGATTCAACACATCACCGCCAGGTTTTGCTTCATCAAAAAAACAGCAGGCACACGAGACCTCGACAACAGGTGAGTTACAGTATTTACTGTACTACTTCACTGTGCTTTACTCCCTGTCTTGTGTGATTGATGCGCTCCAACTTCTCTTACAGGGGTAATCTGTTCCTGCTAACATACCTGCTGTTTCCAGTCAATGTTCTGATCGGGGTGCTACTGGCAGTGTGGCGGCTGATCATCACAGCCCTGTTCAACATTGTCCACATGGGACGTGTTGATATCAGCCTTCTGAACCGCAATGTGGAGGCGTTTGACCCTGGTGAGCCACATATTCTGCACCGTGTAGTGACAGTGATCAGCGCAGCCATACTGTCATGGTCTGGTATACATGAACATGTTACAACATCAGGCCAAATCTAATGTCATGGATGGCTAGCTTGTACTTTGGCTGTCTCAGCAACAAAAACATGTTCTGCATCAACTATGTGTTTACCTAAATAAAAAAAACAGCAAAGCATTGCTAGGCAGTTCAATTATATTTTACATTTCCCCTTTTTTTTCTCCTGTTAGTCTCAGACACACAGTGTTAACATGCTGATGAGTGCTAACAGCATCCTTTTACATTTAAATAAACTGTCTTCTTTTTTCATATTGGCTTCAAGGGGAAGCAATTTTCCATGAGAAAATGCACTTTTTGTGATCCCACTTAGAGGCTGGAAATTTGCGCCCTATCCACTTTACCCTTCTGCCAGCTCAATGCATCTCCTACGATATCTGTATTCTGTGAGGTGCAGGGACTCTAATTGCCCGGCGGTCTCTGAAATGGCTTCAGATTTAAGGCATCTGTTGTCCGGAAAAGCAGGTGGTTTACAAAAAAAAGAAGTGTGATTGTACAGCCATTATGTGTGATTGCCTCAAAGCCAACATGGGGTGCAGTCTTGTGTGTTTATTGCTTTTGCCCAGTCAGAGTGATTCCCCCCCTCCCTGTGTCTGTCTGTAGCCTACCGCTGCTATGCTCATTATCTGAAGATTGAGGTGAGCCAATCTCACCCTGTGATGAAGGCCTTCTGCGGGATGCTGCTGCAGTCTGTGGGCCAGGACGGCAAAGCTGGACAGAGGTCACGGGATGCTGAAGAGGGTTTGTAGCACAAAACTCAGTGTTCATCACAGACACTCATTCACACAGTCCTTCAGTAGTGCACAATGATTCTAAGTAAGCAGTGCATGTGTTGGGTCTGTTTTCAGTCACAATTAATGCACATGATTGTAAGGAGTTACAGCAGCAGGAATGTATATGTGGAATTTATTCATAACAAGTGCTGCAGGGTGTTTTTGTTAGTTTTTAGACAATAATGGAGCTCTAAAGCACAGAGTAATGACCTCGGCCTTACTTTTAAGCTCAGTCAGTTTATTATTGGTTGTGGCCTTTTCATGACTATAACAAAAATATGGAGCATCACCAGAATATCTGTAAAGCTAAATACTAGTTTAATATCTACATTAAAGGCACAGTCAGATCTTTAATTTCTCCAGAGCTGCTTAGAATTTAATGGCAGGTCACCATAACACATAATCGGATCGTAACACTGCCATGCACGCTCGGGAGAAATGAAAGCTTTGCATTTCTGATTTAATATACCAAGAACAAATTGAGTCTCATTGTGGAACAATTTACAGCCCTGCTGCTGGTCTCAGTCATTTCTGTCATGACACTGAGCCTTCAAAAGACAATGCAGTCGCTACAGAACAACTATTCCACATGTTGTCTTACTAATATGGACCAAACCGTGCATCTTTTCCATGCATTAAATTACCCAAACAGCTGCTTTAAGGCTGGCTGTCCATCTGCAGTGATGCTATTGACACAAATAAGACGTGAGTGATGGCCGCCTACCCGTGTGGTGACACAAGAACATGCATTATAGTGAGAAATTAGCAGCAAAATCCATCAGGACACACGGGTAGTTGTGGAATCCAGGCACAGCTGAGTCCAATTACACATGTGCCGTGGAGATGTTGCTTGTTTCCATCTAGAAAACAATGCATTATCAGGACTAATCTATTGTATTACAGATATTACTCTCGAGTAGCTGATTACACAGATGAGCTACGCTAATTGCCTGTTACATATTCATGCAGCCCAAGGGGCTTAAGCTTTCAGTGTGTTAATGGCAAGCCCAATATGCTCCACCATGCTTGGAGGATTAGAATATGATTGCTTTCTATTATTACTCTTTCTGTAGTATCTAGACAGTCCTGGGTGGCCTACAAAAGAGGCTTTTCCCATTCCAGTTTAGAAAGAAAAAGGTTATCTTTTTATGTAGCTACATATGTGTGTGTATATATGACATACCTTGGGTGCTATCGCTGTGTCTGAACGTCCTCAGGGATCCAGCTGGTCCAGCAGGAGAAGAAACAGCACAAAGTGTCCAGTGCCAAGAGGGCCCGCGGGCACTGGCAGCTCCTCTACACCCTGGTCAACAACCCGTCCCTGGTGGGCACCAGGAAGCACTTCCAGCGTCAGACCGCAGAGAGCTTTCTGAATGGAAGCCTCAACCGCAGCACCAAGGACGAGAGCAAAAAGGAGGCAGCAACCAAGGAGGCCGGGGCCGCCGCTGGCAACTGAACAAAAATGTGACCCTAACTGGCTGCAGAGTCTCTTTTGGTTTGGGTCAAATACCATTGTCATACTATTTGTCCAGACCTGCTGTTTGCATCTGCATTTGGTGAATAAGTGCATTGCTATAACTCAGTGCCTCGTGTAGAGATATTCAGCAAAACTTACCGTTTGGCTGGAGACTCAGAATCCTTCCTGCTCTTCATGTTCTCCTTTCTGTGAGGACCTGAGTCTCCTGTCTGATATGTGGCACTCATTACCCATCTAAACACACTCGTTCAATATCTTTTCCAACACATGTATGTGCTTATTTTGGGATGGAACTCATTTGCACCAGATTTCAACCATGAGGTTAATCACAGTGTACAGTGCAAATTTATAGTTACCCAAAGTAAACACACAGATGTACAAAACACCTTATTAAGAATATATAATATAAATATTCTAGTGAGAGAGAAAGCAAGAACGAGAGCATTTGACTATTTATGAATACACAGAATGAACTGTTCTCATAGACTTGAGTAATACATTTCCTTTCTTTTATTTCTCCTGTTGTATACATTTTGTGTAATGAACCTGTGGAATACCGACTAGAGAAATTAAACTGGATGCATTTTCTGATTCATTTGTAGACTGTTTAGTCAAAACCACTTGCTGCCACCAGCATCATTTTCTATTTTCTAAACTTCTATCCCGGTTTTTTTTTTATTGTTCTCCAACATTTCATCGTTTTTTCCCCCTGCAGTGACACTTAACATTCCGAAGTGAAAATATCAACACTCAATTTTTTCCCCTCTAACTGTGAAAATAAATCTATGAAAGGTTTTCTCTCTTTCCCCCCAGTTATTATCATTCCAAATATTAATTCAGGTCCACAAACGTGTGATTGTTTCCTGTTGAGCCAAATGAGGTGGACATAAGGAAGAATAAAGACAAAGGGAGGCTTCGTGTTGATCGGCGCTTTCAGACGCAACAGTTTCTTTATTTACAATCTGCATGAACACACGTATAGCCCCCAGATTTGACCAGTTTTGTTAGAAAATATGAAAAAGACTTTAAATCAAGCTCCCGTATGAACTTTTCGGAAAAAAAGAGAAGTAAAAACCCATAACAAAAGGCGTAAGAAATACTGAGCTGATTTTTTTTAAATCGATTTCATCACCTGAACCGCTGAATTGTATTTTTTTCTTCAGATGAATTCAGAAAATAACAGCTGGTTTCTCCATTTCTTCCGAAAAGGATCAGTTAAATCCAAACAAATCCAACAATCTGTATAGCTTTATATATTTTATTAATTCCACTTACATAAAATTATATCAAAAAATCTTGAAAGAGCACTGGGTTTTTTTTTTTTGTTTTACAACATGGTTCACAAAAAGTCACTATATGCATCGAAAGTACAAGACAGTGAAGCCGCAGGACGCACGCTGCGCCTTTTTGTTGAGGCTTCGTTGAAATTTTACCGTCGTACAAAAAGAATAATTTCAACTCACATGGCTTTACATCACAGGTAGACAGTCACATCTACAGTCCTATAGACTACACTAAGAAAAAACACACAAGGAAATACGTGTGACATGCCATGGACACGTTCATTGTAAAAAGCGAGAGTACAGCAAGCACCCGTTGATTAAGAGGTTAAAGTCGCACATTATTTTTAAAGCCTTACATCACGTGAAACAACATTTTGTTGGTTAAATTATCCGGAATTCCCCGTCAAGCACAACACAGCCAAACGCTCAATTTCCCTTTTTTTGGACACCCAGGACAGCGGGCGAGGCGTTGCTCTGTGCGTAACGGCACCAGCACAAGTCCAGATATCCGCAGCTCGTATCATTTCATCAAATAGTAATTATTTGAATCCTAATCTGTGACTAGTTTCGCGGAGCCAGAGTGCCGACACCTGAGTGGATGTTAACTGGCAGTTTGGAGATAATTCTTCCACAGCCTGGAGCAGACAGCTCAGAAACTGGTCCCTGATGTCAGTTTGTTTAAAATGGCTTTTTAAATTTTTTTAAAAAAAGATATGGCACTTTTTTTTTTTTGCTTGTTTTGGTGCTCCTAAAATTAAAAATGTAACGCAATTTATTGTTGCCTTTAATTACGCACAACTGTCCACGCCTTGCTGTTTGCACAATTTACGCGTCTGTGTCCGTCCTTTAGAAAGGGAACATTGTGCTGAAAACCTGTTGGTTTCGAGGTTTTGGTAAACTGTGTAAATCTGTGCTTGCATTGTAAACGTTTTTACTGATTTTAACCTTACAGTAGACGACAAATGTCACATGAATCAATTCACAATCTCGGTGATTGTAGGAGAACTTTCTGAGGTAAAAAGGAAATTAATGAGCCACCTGATTTTTTTTTTCAATAATCAAACGCCGCCATCGATTTTTCACGCGTAGTAATGATGTGTGAGTTACCTGCTTGACTGTAGGCTACTTAAAAAGTAAAATATTTTACAATATACCCGCAGACACCAGCGCAGCTCAGCGGCTCGGCTGCTTGTAGTTGCCGTTGATTTCCTCCGAGATGTTGACGGCCTCAGCGCCCAGCGGTAATCTGTCACTGTACTCCGAGCCCACCTCGAACTCCTCCGGGTTGGTTTTGGACGAGGATCCCGGGATAGACTCGGTCACCACGCTCCCCTCGGCTTCCCCTCTCCGTCTCCTTCCTCTCCCTCGCCCTCTCCCTCCCCCTCCCCTTCCTCCCCCTCGCCCAGCTCGCTGGGGTTGAAGGTTTTCTCGGACTCCACGAAAGACGCCCTGGGATCGAAGTCTCGCGTCGTTTGTTTCTCCATCTGATCCGGATTCTGAGCCTTCATGATCAGCTTGTAGGTCTTCCCTTGGTACTTGTATAATAAATGGCAGCAGGTGGCTCCCAGTAAGGGAACGGTGGCCAGACCCAATAGGAAGATGCTCACAACCACGATGATAAGCAGGGAGGGGATCTTCTTTCTCGTGGTGAAGACCACTTGGACTTGGCAGTCCTGCCCCCCATAGGTGAGACAAAGTGTGTAATTGGTGCCTGGCTGCAAGCCGTGGAAGTGGTAGGAATTAACCCCTTCCTCTATGTTGGACCACTGAACCATGGAGTGTCCATTTCCTGTATTCACGCAGAGGTAGAGCATGTCCAGGGTGGTCTTACTGGATGAGGACTGGTACAGACCCACTGGTTCTTTATTCACCGTCTCCTCCTGGTTGTCACTTTGACTGAGATGAAGGTTGGATTTGCTGCTGGGAAGCTGCAGCGGATTTAGCTGCACTTTGGCCTCCGTCTCTGACACCTCCAATGCAATCACGCCAAAATCAAAGGTGTACTGCTTCAGGTCCTCTAAGCTCATGTTGAAGGCATGGTTGGAGATGTATTCACTGCTGTCTCTCACACCACACTTGCTTGCAAACGTGGGGCCCTTGGAAGCACCACTGGCTTGCTCTGTACCCTCACTTTTGTCTGTTGAACCCTCAGGACTGCCTTTTGTCTTTTCTTCCGGTTTAGTCCAGTTGATCACATTGTTTTTGGAGGTCTTGGAGTCTGTAGGCTTTTTACTGGACGGACGGATCTTATCCACGGTGGAGTCGATGATGGAGTTGCTGCCCTGTTTCTGGGTGCCTGCTAGAGCCACTTTAACACTGCTCTCTGCCTTCCCTAAATCATTCACCGCAGAGCAGCTGTAATTTCCATCCTCCTTTTTGCTCATTCTGGGGATGATGAGAGTGCCATTTGAAAAAACAAGGAATCTATTATTGGTTGTTTTGTCATTAATTGGCAAATCATTTATTTCTCCAGTGGAGGGCAAAGGGAACAGATAATTCTGATTCCCTGAAATCACCTCCCAGCTGACCTGTGGCTTGGGGCTGCCTTTTGTCTCACAGTCTAAGATGACCATGAGACCCTCGTAGAGGTCAGTGTTCTCTAGGTTTGGCTGGTATATGATAGTAACAGTAGGGGCCTCACATTCCAGCTTGGGAATCTTTGTGACCATCACACCCTGCAGAAGTTCGGGGGCCTCACATACTATTAAATTTGGCTGCGGAACAGAAATTTTCGTGTTTGCGATCCAATCCCTCAGCCACTCCATGTTGCAGGAGCATGTGAAGGGGTTACTAAAAATCTGCAGGTGGGACATGGAGGTGAGAGCGCTGAAGGTGCCCTCCACAATGGTGGTGAACTTGTTGTTGTTGATGCGAAGCGACCTCAGGTCTTTAAGGGTGTCGAAGGCGTCCTTCGGAAGGTTCACCATCTCGTTGTTGTTCATTTTCAGAAGCTGCAGGGCTGTGAGGTTGTGCAGATCTTCCCATGGAAAGTTCACAATTTTGTTGTAGCTGATGTCCAGGTTGCGGAGCTGAACCAGGGGGGCCAAGGTGTCCGTCTCTATGGTGACTATCTCATTGTGGGCCAGCCAGAGAGAGGTGACCTGAGTGATGTTGAGGAAGCTTTTGCTTTTCAGAAGTTTGATCTTATTGGCAGAAAGGCTCACAGTGGTGACATTGGATGGGAGACCAACAGGTACCACCAGAAGCTCTTTATAAGCGCAGTCAGCGAACTGGTGAGCAAATTTGTCCTGGCAGCTGCAGAGCTCTGGACAGCACTGCACTACGCCAATCACAATAGTCCACAAGGCAAGGAGCTGGAGCAGCCTTTGTGCCATTTTCTGCACCTGCAACCACCAATTACCAGACATTAGACCAAGATTTTTATCCGACACTAATATAACATCCATTAAGTCCCTTATAAGCCTGAAAATGCACTGTGGTTGCTTTTACATCTCACATATATTCAAATGTGTTTCACTGAGTGGCTTTTAAAAAGGCTATCAGAGCTCTTTAACACAATTCAAAATGCATTACAAACTCATAAAAACAATGAGACAAGTGGACATTACAGATGTTTCAGCTGCAGTTATGGATCACACTGAAAACATTAGAGCAAAGTTTGTTTTTGCACACTGCAGTGGAGCTTTGGACAGCCGTGGTTTAACAAAAGCATATATGAGCATATGCTGGATGTATCAGGGTCAGATGGTCTCCTGTTCTGAGAGCCTCCAGACAAACTGGCGCTGTCTATGGTGTTGAAAGAATTTCTTCCTCCTGCAGCTAATCAAAAGGTTTAACTTAAAGCAAGAGTTACATATTTCCATTAGGCCTTTCAATCTGCACATCACTATGGCTTTTTGCACTCAGCCACAAATGCCCTTGTGATTGATCCGAGTTGTAATTGATCAGCAGGGCGATTTCTTCCATCTTATCTTTTATCTGGATGCTGCTCAAGGTGTGCATTTTGCATCTTTCATTTACAATAAACTACCTCATTAACTACTAAATCATCTTACCTGTCAAATGTTAACTTCAATTCCTGTGTGTTCTAAATCACTCCCGGAGTTTACAATCCTGCAGAAACAAGTTTACTAGCCGGAAAAACTCGAGTCCTCATCCGTTGCAGATCCGTTCACATGCTTTTTGCAGACCTGGACAGCGCTGGTGAAGGACGGTGGAGGGAACATTTTCCCGGTGAGTCGCTGTTGCGGTCCGTCGGCGCTTTTTTCCTTCTCAGCGAATGTAGGATCCACTGCGCGCTCCCGCCGCTGCGGAGCGAGAAAAGGAGCCATGAGCGCGCAGCCTCTCCCATCTCTCTCCTCACCATTAAAGATACAGAAGCTCCTCCGCCCTCAAAGGAAATTCATAATTTAGGATCCGATGTTTAATTTATTACTCCGACCCAGAGCCTAATCTTTGACCTCAATCGGTTTGGCTGCAGACTATTGTCCTTAATTAAAGGACTCACTCAGGAGTTTCCAAACGCACTCACAGATTTAAAGTGCAGTTCTGCTCCAGACAGAATTTCCACGAGTGATGCATTTGAAGGGGGCATTAATAATGAAAAAAAGAACAAAAAAGGATGAAAAGAGGTTGAATTCAGAGCAATCCAAAGAAAGAAAATACTCCAAATCTTGGCGTGTAATATTCAGATCATTTGATGACATTTCATTGCAGCAGAGTTATGTTATGCCAAAGTCAACCTGCAATCTTTGGTAAAATGTCAACTCAAAGTGTTACGGAAAACTATTAGAAAGCATTTAAAGGTAAAAGAAAAATAGTTTTTTTTCCTCAATCTCCTCTACCTTAAATGCTGTCACAGATTCACATGATTTTTATGTAACTAATCTGCTGTTGATTCTTTATAAATGTTTTGTAGCCAATGACTTCAAGCCTAATATTTTTCAATAAACATTATTAGTCATTATAGTTCTTTAAATGTTTGTGATTGATGTGAATTTGTATTTAAGGACATCTGTTTCCTGCTCAAACACTGCCATCTTCTGGTGAGCTGCGGTATGGACTCTGCTTCTATCAACACAGTTCCATAACAACTGCAACTGGCAACTATAAACTTGGCAAAACATACACCATCACAGTAGCAAGGAAAAAACGCGTAATCAGATAGATAGATCATGTTTGAATGTTTAAATGGATGCATGAGTGTTAAATTCAGCCCATGTTTCATTTTGGGATGTAGTTCAGCAGATGAGTTTGTTTTTACTGACAGCGACCATTCAGCCTGAGATATTAAGATTAAATAAATGTGCATAATGTGGAAATGAACAGATTTTATTTCTATTTATCCCTACAGCCAGAATGTGGAGGAATTTAGTCTCACAATCACAGACAATAAATATTATCTGAAAGTGGGGTTATTGTTGTTTATCAGCACAATACAAAAAGATCCATGCTAGACATATTCCAGTTAAGACTCTAGAATATCATGATTTATGTAAATTTACCTCAATAATATGAATGTTCAGGTTAAGATTGTGCAGTGATATTTATTATGTAAGTTTAGCCGATTAAAGTTTAGGACTATGCACTACAATATTATTTATTATTTAAATTTACATCATTATTATAATACTTGGGGTCAGACCCAACAGTATTGAGATTAAGAAATCAAATATTCTATAAAACGTAAATACACTGAACTAATTTGTATATATTTAAGTGAAACTCTATAAGAATATTTGACACAAATCTATCAATTAAAATTTTAATCATTTTTACTCCAAACATTTACTGGACCGATTTAAATATTAAAATCACTCCTTTCTAATCCTCTGCTGTACGTTCAAACCTGAAGCCTTAAATAGAAACACACAAGTATCTGTCTGAAGAAACTTCTGCAGAGTCCTGGTTCCAGAACATGATGAGAGAATTATAGACAAACTTTAACAAAAGCTGCCTGAGAGTTTACAAGTTTTTCTGTTAGATTTCTTCAGTAATTTAATGACAGTTACCAGCAAAAATCAAGTGTTCATTTGATCAACTTCATTTCCTAAAACATCCAGAATTGGAGCTCATATCTTTGGCAGCTGTAAAGTTTCTGCTCCTTTAAAGTTCACGACACAATGAATGAATTCCTAAAACACTCTCACTGCTGGAGAGCGTTTGTGATGCTGAAGCAGTGACCAGTTTTTCTGTTTCTTCTCTGGAGATGCACAACGAGGGACGTCTGCAGCCACTGAGAAAGAGTCTCACCACATCCTGACATGAGGAAAAAGACTTTATTGAAGACGACAATGAGAAAAACTATCAGACAGCAGACGGCACGCATTCAAGGTGAGCTCTGAACATTTGACCTGGAACAGGAATTCAGTAACGGCAGCATGAGCTTCATTTCAGTCTGTAGCTGCTGAATTCATGGATGACTCATCTGGCACTAGAGAGGAAGACTATCAAACATCCACATCAGCTGATGGAGGTCCAAGAGTCTCACTGAACAAACAACCTACAGAGTGAAGACCTCTAACCTGATTGGACGGCCTCCTATTCAGCCACGTCTGTGAACAAATGCCTCTAAGTTGATTTGTTTTCTAAAATAAATCTAGTTTGAGTCCTGATCTATGTCTGTGTGTTTGCTTCTTTACACCGCTGTTAACAGTTTAGGCTGTTAGACTGTTCCAGATAAGACAAGTACAAGATACTTCAGAGCCCTTCTACCACGAGCCTGACAGGAAGAACTGCTTCAACTTTAGATTAAATTTACTTCACTATCCCAGCCCTCTGGACTTCCAGTAAGCTGTGTTCCTATTGGGGGAGCTAGAGAGGGACTTTTGAATTGTTCAGAAAGGAAAACAGGGAACCCATTGGTAGTTCTAGTTTAGGATGCTACTGCAGTGTGTTTTTGGGTTTTAAGAGGTGAACATGAAGAGGTTTTTTTTGTACTGATGATCTTTTACTTTGTTCCTTGTTGGAATGCCCATCAATGTCAACGTGAAGTTCACTTCTAGTTCTGTTTATTTTATTTTACTAACATCCATTTGCTTTGAACCCCTCACATGTTGTGTTGTTGTAAACTTACTCTTTCAAATAAATACTCGTCTAACCCTCTGGAAACCAGCGTTTGGACTGTTTTTGTGTTACTCCTCACCTACTTCAGACAGCCGGGACAGAACAACGTTTTGTGGACCAAAGACTAAACTCTGACGTTTTTAGAGCAACCTGCTATACTACAGGCTTTTTTAATTGACATATTACTATGACTTTTTTTGTTTTAGTTTTTTTTTTTTAGCAACATATTGTAAGAATTTGAACAGTTTTCAAAATTACTATACTTTTACTTGTGCAATGAAATATTATTCTATGGCATTTTTTTAGACAACATATTATACTCTGATGTTTTCTTGAATAGTACACTATTTTAACAATATACTGCACTAGGACATTTTTTTGAACCACATATCATACATGACAATTTTAGGTAACATCCTGTCATTTTGCACTTTTTGAACCCCATAATAATCTATGTTTTGTTTTGTTTTTTTGCTGACATGCTATACTATGAACTACAGGCCATACTATGTTATTCTTGAATTTTTTTTACTGTTTTCTCCAGTTTAACTTCAGAGACTGAGGAGATATTCAGGACTACTGACAACACAGAACCTTAAACTTACTCTTTTAATTACATTTAGGTTTTCTAAACGTTACATTAATGTGAACCAGCGACTCCACTGACAGTTCTATTTACTAAATGCACCACATTACAGTAACACAACACACTTCGGCTCTTCACATGAAACACAACGCAAACATCATTAGCATAATGCTACGTTAGCTTTAATCAGGCTACGACTGCGCAGCTAGCTCGGTTAGCATCGCTAACATTAATAAAGCTAATATTTACTGGATGCTAACTCTCTTCTCTGGTCAACACACAGAGATATAAACTCCACCAACATCTGGAATGGATGGCAAACATTATATCTGACACTAAAGCAGCATATAAAGTGCATGAAAAGCGGCAACGGTAAGAAAATAAACACTTACCTTACTATCAGAGTCCTTTCAGTGTCTTTTGGTAGAATCAGTCAAAGGTAGAAAACTGGTTAAAACAAGCCAACAGGCAGAAAAACTGTCTGTGGAAAAGATTCTGCTGCTCCACCAATAGATAAACCAACAGTTATTATATCAGAATTAATTCAAAGGAGGAGAGCAGAGTCTCTACTGCCTTGTCCATAGGACCTGTCCATCATTCCAGACCAGACAATCAATCAAGTAGCCCCGGCCCCTGGCTTCGCAAAACTTTAAAGCTCTATAAAAAATTCAATGACCCTTTATTTGTTTACAAACGTCGTGACGTTTTTTTGTGGGCGGGGCTTATGCTGGAGGCTAAAGCGGAGCGAGAAGTCAAGCGGGACTGGGAGTATATAGTTTGCGCTGCAAACTCGAGCATTTTTAACCCGATAAACTTCAGTGTACCATCGGCGGTACACTTACTAATTTGCACAGGAATTTAAAGAATGTCCGAAGGCTGCAAACGCGATTATATAAACACTATACGCCGATGGAAAGCTTAGATTCTCATGAATCCGCCGGTATAAACCACTTTCAGATGTGATTACCACAGCGGGTAATATAAACACATTTGTCCGACAAACAACGAATATCCATCCATCCTTTCTCTGTACACGGCTTCAACGTACACAGCGCGACTCACATTTCCGGGTTCATTATTACACACAGATGAAAATATTCCACAAAAAACGGCCATAATCCAACCTTGGACATCCAGACGACACAAGCCAGTAAACTATTTTGTCCAAAACATGTCTTGAAGTCGGTATATAATCCACGAATCGGTCGTTTTCAAGGAAATGCACCTCGCGATGCGCGTCCCTGTATTTCTCGTCATATTTAACTGGTTATTGTTTTTGATTGTATTTTTTTCTGTGTCTTCTTGTGTCCTTGTTCTTATGATGTGTGTATTTGGACCCAGTGTCTGGAATAAAGCTGAACTGAATTCAATTCAATTCAATATTTTTTATTTACAAATAGAATATTAGCGGGTTTTTTTGTACTGAAAATGGCTGGAATTGGCTACAGCTGATCGTCTCTGTCCAGTCTTTTCGCCTCAGTGCATTTAACCACAACTTCGTTCCCTCTGAGCACGAGTGTTCGGTGGAATCCTATAAAACTTTAATTTGCGTTCGCCAATGTCATTCCTCCTATTATGGCATCCAAAAACACAGCAGGACGACATTTTAGAAAAGTTGATAGAGCCTAGTCCCTCAGTCTTTCGCCTTTCAGTCACGGCCGCGGGCTCCTCTTTTGCCTCCAGCTAAAGCTGTGACGTCATTCGTGACGTGGGTCATTGAGATCGGCCACCTGATCTCTCATTATGACCAAGGAAACTAACGGGAAATAAATTATGCAGTCTATGCACCGTACTCTGTTTGGCTCCACACTTAATGATGACCACTTCCGGTCTCAGAAAATGACAAAACGGACCTTGTTTCGTTTCTGTCTCTTACTGATTTTATTTTCTTGTTAGTCTAAATATAAAATGAAAATCATAGCATTTTTAAAATTTCGTATATCCCTTTTTGATCATGAAAAGTAAAAACGCCTTGTACTTGCAGACAACAGTGCAATAATTATTCTTTATTCATGAGGATTATATATCTGTGAACACTAATTTGCTTGACATTTAATATTGCAAAAAAGGACATTGTGATGTTGTAAAGAACAGTGCCGGACATTAGCCCTTTAACTAATGTTCTCATATTTGTGAAATTTAAGTTGTGATGACACTGTTTCCTTGCAGAGGAAAATAAGATGATAGTGTTATTAGAAATTGCAACACCTTTTATTTCATTTTTAAATTTTAAATTTAATATTTGTAGCTCTTCTTTTATTTCATTTTTAAGGTTTGGATATCCTTTGGCCACATTGTGAAGCAACCCTTACTTGCACTGAATTGGAAATATTTTAGAAAAACACACTGAATTGCAAGACTTTGCAGAACAGTGCGCTATTGTAGACTGAACATGCAAGGCTAGAATTACATGATTTTAATAGTAATAGGTCATGATCTAAAGTGGGCCGATCTGAGGCATGAAAGTCCAGGGCTGAAAATGAGTCCCACTCCGGCCCTGGACATACCTACTCATTTCTTTATTTCTAAGCTGTTGTTTTCAACTTCGTCTAATTGCTAAGCTACTGCTAACTAAATTGAATTACACTGTAAGCAAAAAAGTAATGTAAACAGAGCAAAATATGTTTTAATCTCTAGATTCTTCAAAATAGCCTCTATTTGATAACTTTGCACACTTTTCATTCATGGAGTCGTCACCTGGGTCCTTTCCACTTCTGCTAAGGTTTAGATTCAGTGATTGTGGAAATCAGGTCACTTGATGCAACACTCCATTCAGTGTCTCTGGTCAAATAGCTCTTACACAGCCTGGAGCATGCCGTGGGTCATATCAAAACAATAAAATTACAATCTGGCCAAGCAGCAACCAGATATCAGTGCAAAATGTTGGTCTGTGTTGCCTTGGATTCTGAATAAACAGCATCAGAGTCTCCTCCAAACATCCCTGACATGACATTCGTCTTGTTTGCAAAACAACCAAAATGATCCCCTTTATTCCCCACCTATCAGTCCCCTATAACCCAGAGAGCGAAGGAACAGTTCAGTTGAATATGTTTGTGTAGTCCACCTGATTCAATGGTGCTCCAACAGACTGAGGTTTGTACAAGTTATAATCTATGGCCCTGACATGTCATTAGCTGTGTAATGATAAATTCATGTCACTGTCTGTGGTGCTGAAGTAACAGATAGATTTTTAATTGTCCCTTTTACTCTCAGTCCCATTGTTCTGTCAGTTTTATCTAAAATCTTTATTATTCTGTGATCTACACACTAAAGATACAGAGACACACTGTTGTTTTTTTGTCCTTAACGGAGTTCAGATGGTAAAAAATACACAGGGTTCATGTAACTTTAAATTTCCAGGCTTATAGTGTCACCTGAGAAACAGGAGAAAACCCTCCAAGAATGAAGTTAGTTTGCAGCATAATATTTTACATAGTTTTACATTTTTACTTTAATGCTCAGTTGTGAAAAGATAAATGAACTAGTGAGAGAAAGAAGATAACCGGAAAAATCAGAAAATGTCCAAATGTCCTGCAGCAATTTCCTTTGGAGGATGCACATTGGTGTGTGTTGTGGTTGGTGGTGTGCACTCATTCGGCCATGTCTTGTACTGAAAACCGAAAATTCAGCTGGTGATGAACTTGTGCTCTGCAGCAGGGATAACTCTGCCTTTCCTGGAATCATGAGAGCCTGTTTCATCAGGTTTTTACAACAACTGGACTTGAAAGGACTGTTCAGGAAATTTTTCAGACTGAGTGACATTCAAGTCTTGAAAGCAATGATGGACTTATGTTTCACTGTGTTTTGTCATTGCATTGAATTTCATGGACGGTTCTTGCCATGATCTAGATTAACCAACCAACAACACCTCATCACGACGCAACTGTTATCTCAAAGACAGCAAGAAATTCCAACAATTAATTTTTGACAAGGCGCACATGTTGATAAAAAACATTCCAGGTGATGACCTCATGAAGCTGGTTAACATATTGTCAATAATGTGCAAAGTTATCACCAAGGAAAATAGTGGCTCCTTTGAGGAATCTGAGACATATTTTGATTTGTTCACTTTTTTCTCACTTCAAATTCCAAAATGTATTTCATAGTTCCAATCACTGCATGAAAAGCCAGATTATCGGCCTTTTGAATTACTGAAAACCTACCAAGTTTCTGGCAGTTATGGGCAGTTCACACAATAATAATTACTTCTTAGTTATTTAAGTTCATTTGTATTTTAACTCTTGCACTTTGGGTGAATAAAAATAAATTTACGATGAGAGATGCACGTTTTGTCTATAATCTACAGAGACTTTATTCAGCGTTCAGTGCACACTTCTATGTACACACATTTTGACAGATAATCAGTTGTGCTTTTCAACCAGATTTTGGTCTTTAACATATCAGCAACATGTGTTGTTTTTTTTTGTTTTTTAGATTTTATTGATAATACATTATTGAAGTGTGCTTACATGACATGCCTACATACAATACTCACAAAAAGGTATTCAACTTTGGGGTGAAATTTACGGAAAATGTAAGAAGTTTATTCAGTAGTGATATTGCATTGTGAAAATAGGACATCTAAGTAGAAGCATGCAATAGTGATTTCCTCATCTCAAAACAATTTATTGAAACGAAAGCTTTCAACAGTGGCAGGTAAATCCATAGTACAGTCTATGGGTAAATCACAACAAAAATGTCAATGTCTTATGATACTTTACAAGCAAATCTGGACTATTGCATCGTCTGCAGATCTATGACGTCCACACCTCTCTCTCCACCCACCCCTCCCATTTTCTATAGCTCAGCACACCAGCTCATCTATGACTTGGCAGAAAACAGAGCAACTCTATGCCACACAATGGAGTGATTCAGCCACACAGACAATAGGTAGCATTTGATGAATCCTGTGACTGTTGAGAATCCCCTTCATCAGGTTAAATCATTGTTGACAGAAAGTATTCCTCTGAAGTGGGAATGACTGTTTTGTGTACACGCACCACAATATAGCAAGCACAGGGTTTGGTCACAGACATGACGTTAACATCCTGAGCTCACTGAGTTACTGTATTTTTAGCCACTACAGAAAAATAAAAATAAATTTCTGAATTCAGAGAACCACACCCTGCAAATTGACTGGATTCTTAAGTTTGTAAAGTATGAAAAGTTACTGGTACACTGAATTCAAGGTAGAAATGCTCAGTCATTGTGTTGATGGCTTATTCCTTAATGATAGGTCTTCTAGAATATAAAAACACAATATGGATATGTTAAAAAGTTCAAAACTGGATGTGTGTTTCTTGGTTTGCCTTAGGTCTGGGTTGGGGTTGTCACTTTTGTTAGGTCACAGTGACCTCTGCTGTCAAAAGACTGCAACTGTAATTTAAGCCTGTATAAATCCTGCATAAGACTAACAAATCTGTAATTAAACCCCATATTAATGTAAATATTACATATATTTTGGATTTTGTTCATTTTCTGTATTGTGTTGCACATCTGAAACGCCACATTTTTCAAAGCGGACTGTTGTCTTAATTCACAGCATGGGGTTCCTTCCCTGAGCCACGCCTTTGGTTTCCTTAATTTGAAATAGATTTTTTATTTTTGTTTGAGTTCCCAAGAGTATTTCCTTTATTTAGGCTTCCTTCCTGCAGACTTCCTTATGAGAAAAACACAACAGGAAAACTTGGAGCTTCAAGGTCCAAGGAGACCAAGGTTAAATCCTATCAGAACACAGCAGAGTGAGCAGAAGATCACAGTTACTGTATCTGTCTGTTTGGACTGTCATGTGGAGCCATCCAGTGTCATAGTTTCGAGATGGGATCCTGAAATAAAATCCTACCACTGACGCTTTGCAATACAGCATGAAAGCCAAGGAAAAGACTCCCATGACACCAGTTGTCAAATTTTCATTTTTCTTCTACAACTTAAGCACAGAGAGCGTGGATTTAACTACACTGTGGTGACTCAGTAAATGACTCATAGACCCAAGAGACAGATTAAACAAACCACGACAGCATAAATTTGTATTTTATATGTCCACCCATGCTGTAAAGTCTCTCTCTGGGCAACCATTAGGCATATAGACACTCTTTGCTGTTAGGTCAGATATTGTATCAGCTCCAGCTTAAGACAGAGACTTAGCAATCTTCTTTAAAGTGACTTGAGACTGACAGCATGGCACACGTACAAAAAACAAGTCCCAAACTGCACGCCCTGCCGCCTCTTTTCTACTTTAAAAAGTCTGTGGCTGAATATCCAAGTAACTGACAACAAGTGTGGTATTTTTTTTTTACAATCTTGTGGCCGGAAAGACATTCCCTCATTGTGTTAAATTGTTGTGTTGAAAGAACATATTTTTCCAGAGTAAAAATGAATGAATCTATGCACACACCCCAATATAGCAACCGCAGGGTTCTGTCACAACCATGAGGCCAACATGCCGAGAGATGGTCATCTTCCTTCACAAGTAAACAAAACAGAGTTAAGCATTGCTCAGAGTCTGAAAGTGTAAATCACATTCAGGGAAGCTGTGTATGCACGCTGTCCCATGCTTTTCCCAGAAGTACGGAAGAAATCTAAACACTGAATTTTTTTGTGAAGCTTTGAAACCATAATTAGCTAATCTGAGTGAAAATCACAACCCAAAGGAGTGTTTTTTCCTCTTTTCTAAAAGTATTTCCTCACTCAATCGTCATGAACAGCGTTGAGAGTTTAGATTCATGAAAAAAAGGGATTACACTAGAGACTCTTTCAGTCCTGTCTGTACTCTGATCAGGGTGTGTAGTTTACTGGCTCCTACATCTGATTAAGGCACAAACTTCTGAGAAATAGGATTGACGCCTTGTGAGTAATGGATTTTCAGCTTTAATTTCCATATCTAGTGAAATGAACAATATTCATATGTATTTATGATCATCAGTATTATCCAGTTATTTACACTTTTCAAGCACTTCTATAGAACAAAAATAAAATATTTGAAATTATACAGACTCATTGTTTACACATATATACATAGCAGCATGAAATTAGAACTCAATATTGTAACAAAATACAAGTTCTATAATAAATATTTCTGTGTGTGGTTTCTAAACAGAGCAGCGTTTAGTGAGACAAAGTACTTATTGAAAGAAGAAACAACCATTTCAATCGCATACAAACGACAAATTGAATTCATTGCAGTAAAAGTCATAGAAGACACAGTTCAGTACTCAAAAGGTTTTGCTTGCAGCTTTTCATTGCTAAATGTTAGCTAGTATATGAGCCACATCGCTTATTAAGGCACTTCTACGGACGAAGTTTTCGCATTTACCTTGACCTCGTTACTGTTATTTGTGGTAACAATGGCTACTCTAACTTCAGTTACGTAGTCTTTCATATAAATAACTGCCTACAAAAGCAGGTTGTTCAAAACTTCAGTGACAAATGTGCAAAGTCAAAATGATCACTTTCAACAACCATCGCAAATCTGTTTGAGAATGTTCCATGAAGGGCAACTTATCTGCTCTTCCACTACAGGAATTAATGGCATTTGTTTTGCGCTGATAGCAAGACCCAGTCAGCTCAAAAACATTTCATTGCACATTTTTCAAACACCTATCTGAGCATTTGGTGTTTCTGTGGTGTTGGGGGGGGAAAAAAACAAAACAGGAATTTTCAGTCAAAGTCCTTATCTCCGCCCTTATCTCCACCCTTCCCTCCTCCATCAGATACCAACAAGCTGTCATCAGTGGACCGGAATGAGGAAAATTACATGGGAGCTTTACATTTCTCTGGCCTCTAATGGACTACTGAGGACGAGAGCTGGCCCCAGCATTCCTTATGCAGGAATCACAATACTCCACTGTAGCAAAACCACTGTGGCTCTCTGACTGGAAGCTTTCACACTTTAAGATCAAAACATCGTGTATGGGTGTATCATTTGAGTGGTGTGATTGTACAACCCTCATTTTTAAAGGAATACCCACAAATTACTTCTTACACCTTTTTCTTTCATGGCTCCGAAAGGAGTACAAGCACAGCTGTTGCAGATCTTCGTGCAGGAGGTCCCTGACTGATCATTTCCTGATCCAAACAAAAACCAGCAGGCCAGACCTCCTCAGATCATTCAAGCTGTGTTCTGTCGCTGACCAGTTGTGCTGCGGTCATCCTTCACCACCCCCTACTACCTCCTGTTCTGGCATCTCTTTAAAAAAAAAAAAAAAACAGAAGAAAAAGTAAAGTTGGCCATGGGGGGGTTCCTGTCGACTCAGACCCTACTATTCTGCTAAACACAGCGGTGTTAAGTGAAGCACAAAAAGACTAAGTTCACCACAGCTGTGATCCTGTTTGAATTGTTCAGCTGCAAGCTTTGCTGTTGAGCTGGATTTCCTTCAGCCATGCCTCCATCTCCTGCTCTGATTAGCAACTGAAAGACCAAAGGGTCTGAGAACATTCACACTATTATTTGAAATATGACACTATCTGAACATCCCCCACAGTGCTAAAGCTATTAGAGTGATCCATACTTGTGGAACAAGAGCTGATGCATCATTCATTTTGGGAGTATTGCTTCTAGGTATCATTTCATGTAGTATTATTTGTTCTTTTAGCTGATATCTTTTCACCACTTTGGTGTAGTCTTTCTCTTTGGAAACACACTTATAGCTGCCATAGTTTTCTTCTGTCATGGAGGGGATGAGGTGGAGGCAGTCAGAGAGCATTTGTAGACATGGGCTTCTCCGGTTTCCGTACTCCCAGGTGTACTCAGCGTGGTAGGAGTCTATGGGGCAGGACAGGTAGAAGGGGACACCCTGAGGGACTGAATGGACTGTCCCTGAATCCACTGATGATGGTGAAGAGGACTCCCTTTTGGGCCGCTTCGCTGACTTTTGCTCTAAGAAATAAGTGAAGGTTAAGTAAAGATTTAACAAATTTTTAAGTGAATTGTGTATAGTGGGAATGATGACCATCTCATCAATAGTTAC
The DNA here is from genome assembly GCF_021347895.1 of Acanthochromis polyacanthus. Lineage (NCBI taxonomy): Eukaryota > Metazoa > Chordata > Actinopteri > Pomacentridae > Acanthochromis > Acanthochromis polyacanthus. Next base: position 12,048,596 of record NC_067120.1, on the reverse strand, counting down.
CTTGTAATGCTGTAGGGCACACACTTATTCGTCCATCCATGATACTCTGAATGCCCCCACTGTAAACACATTTTTTTTATAGAACTTCTGTGATATTTGTTGCTTTTGTGGTCAAGAGAGCAACTATGTTGATAATGCTGAATGGCAAATGAAAAGGCTTTGTGACGGACGAAGTGTTGATAGGAATGCTTCTCGCACTTACTTGACAGCCGAGGTGCATCCAGATGAAGTCCAAGCACAGTACGGGTCACGGGCCAGAACACAATCTGCACAAGAGTTATTGTAGTCCTGACATCTCTGGAGGTCCATGGTAGAAATCTTCTCCGAAAAACCCAAAACCAACTTTTTCTGAGAAAACGAACACAAAAAAAGAGCTTGACTTTAAGCCTACATAAATGAAACTTGGGAAACACCAAACTGATATTGTCACTTTACACAGCTGTTTTGAGGAACATATGAACAGTTGCTTGTGTGGACATTCAGCAGATGTAGAGCAACTTTAACTTTCATTTGGATTTCAACTGAAGTTGGTCTCTAAGTGCCAGATTCCTGAAATGCTTGACTGGTTGGTTTATCTTTCTGCCAGTGGTTGGCAAGAAAACATGACCATGTTTATCAGCTGAAAATAGCATCCTGATCCAGTCAAAAATCAGCTTGATGGTTGCTTTCATAGCTGAGCTGCTACCAGCTCTGCAAATACTGGAAGTACGCTTAGCAGACCGTAAAAAAAAACAAAAACAAACAAAAAAAAACACTTAATGCTGACTGTCTGGGGATTTATCATTATGAGCCACACCTTCTAGATTGCCCATTATTCACTTGAGTCATTCCTATTAAGAGCAGGTTTAAATAGAACAGGAGAATTTCACTTTTGTTAAACCTACATTCACCTAAGAGGAGTGTCAGACATTGCAGTGAAGAATGTGTAACATCTGGAAATGACATTTTAAACACACTGCACCTTTTTGGAGTCGAGCTTCATCACTTGTATGGTTGAAATGTTGGAGAGGTGTGTTTCAGAGATGATGAACGGCTCCGACCCAGCCTCTAAGACTTTATGGATCTTGCCAGAATCTGTTGGAAGAGTAACTGTTATTTTGGGACTGACACTGCAGGTATTTTTAGTCTATTGTTTTCAGCAGAGATCATAGACAATGCATGATTACAAGCCCAGCCAAAACAAAAACATGCAAGGCTCTAATAGTGAAGTGGGTAGACGAACCATATGTTGAACTGTATATTTTTCTCTTGACTGTGACATACCAGTGGCTAGAAGCAAAATGTTATACACGCGCTTGTCTGTGGCTTGGACTTGGTCCACAACAATCTTCGTGTAGTTGTTGCTGCTTATATAAAAAGGAGCTGTATTATGCACCGAATGAACCCAATCTGTCATCTCTGAGTAGTCCTTCACCACATTGAGAGTGGCCTGTGGCAGATTCCTGCTGTTCTTTACACACTGAAAAATATGAAGACAAAAGTCCCTTTACTTAAAACTCAGTTGCAGTCTGTGGGAAACGTATACATAAACTGATGGCTGGATGTTTGTAAGACACTCTGGATAAGGTGTACAAAACTGAAAGCACTTAAAGTTGTATAAAAACAAAACGCCAAACATTTCCCTATGGTATAAGCTGAATACGTGGAAAACAGGGTGGTTTTCACAGGGTCGTGGAATGTTTGCTACAATGGTAGGAAACTAAGTTCATTCATGGGCCTCTTTAGCTGCACAGCATCAGTGCTGAACTAAACTGACTTCATGTGAGAAACAATTTCTACAGCTAGAGATGGAAACAATGAATGTAATGAAGTAACGCAATCAGACACATTTTCCAGGTTTCCACCTATTTATATAACATGTCTGTAGAACTGTTCTCAAATGTTATACAAAAGCCTGCCAACACTTGATGTCAGTGAATGCAAATAGAAATGCAGAAATAAACCTTTAGAGGAAGTTCCGTCTCTGTAAAGTAACAAAACAAAGCCTTACCGTTCCTGGCCTTGGTCTGGGAATATCTTTGTTGTAGCCCTTGAAAGTTGAATTTTCAAACACGTCCTCAATCATTGCTATTGTGTAGATGCAAACTGCTGTCGAGTTCCTGGAGAAGAAATACGAAAACCGAGGTTGGCACAGATTTCATCATAGCTGCAGTGTTTTTCATCTGTATATTATTTATTGCATGGGAGTGGTAGAAGGGCAGCTCCCCTGGCCACAGAGGAAATGCATCACTGACTGTATGTGATAATCTGCTCTGTTGTTTTTGGAGCAAAAGTTTGAATTTGGAGCCCCAGTGTTTTGGAGAACTGCTGTCATTGTGTTAGTCATTTTGTGGCTTAGTTTCTTAAAATAAGGGAAGAGAAACCATCTTACCAGCTGCTTGTAAAAAGGGCATAAACTCTGGTTTCACGCCAGTCCTCGGCGTGCATCACATAAATGTCTTGGAGATGGCTGAAATACAACGACTCGTCTGGAAAACCGCAGACAAGTCGAGCCTTGAGAAAAGATGTCCATATATTCTGGAAAAATCTTTTTGATCCGCCTTCATCTACCTGCACAATGACACAGATAAATGACATGAGGAAGACGCTCTTTCATTACACTTGAAATTCAATGACTGAGGGTTATTTGATGCTACTGACATTACACCCACCACCATGCTTGGAATTAAACACCAAAATGCTTTCAAAGCAATATTGTTTAGTAGATGTCAAACAAGGGCGTTGTATAGACTGTTTGACCACACTGACAGCATGCCAGGGTACCTAATTAAAGAAGCTGTAGTCTGATTTGTTTGTTTGGGTACTGACAATGAGACAGCACTGCAGCAGAAGGGTGTATTACTGCACTAATACAACCTTTTAAAATACCTTAATTATGTGTATGTTTGTCATGACCTGGTAAACAAAATCACAGCATATCACTCTGCTCACTAATACTTCCAATTACCCTTGTTTGTTCTTGTACTTTTTTTTAATTACAGTGTGACTAAAGAATTTCCTGGGAGGTTAAAATATTTATCCATGACAGCAGCCCACAGACGGGGGATATCAACATGCCACAGTACTCTGCTGGTTAAACTGTAAATACTGGCTGACCTTAACCGTTGGTCCTATAAGAAACAAAGACTAAAGTCAGCATCAAAGGGGACCGTTTTAACAGATGGTGGCATTTTGTTTCCATTGTCTGGCACATTTAGGAGGGGTTATTGTTGGAGAAACAGCAGACAGCGTGATAGAACGTTTGAATTAAACTGTCCCACAATTCAATGTCTGCTTGCTCTAATGGAAAATAGGTCACATTAAGCATAAAAAACAGCAGGAAAAGTAACATTTAACAGTTTAATTAAGCAAATGCTACATAAATTGGGACATTAACTCTAATTTTCTGTTCTCTGTCCATTCGTGTGCAAAGTTATCACTGTGTCCATTATCTCTTCATTTTTATACATTTCAAATTAATTCTTGACCTCAGAAAATAGATGATGTAATCCAACCTTACAGCACATTGCCTGGTTGGTGTGTGACCTTCAGCAGCAGCAGAAGAAACTTAAGCTGGTATATCGTTTTCCTTTTCTATTACTGAACCTGAAAGTCAATTCGTAGTTTCTGTGTCCAAGTGGCTGCATCGGTCTGTGGACATGACCTAAACTTTAAGGGTAATCTCAGCCTGTCAGTCATGCGCCTACTTAACATGCGCTATAAAAGATAACGTACATGCCTCATTTGAACCGAATGACTGTCACATCTTTGTTGCTGTGTCCTTTCATGAGCTAAAATTGGCATAATGAAACAACATGACTCTCATTTCTACAAATTTGATTACATTTAATATCAATGTTTTCAAATCTAACAACATAATTTCAAAATTTCCTGATTTACTGGCTAGAATCCACATTCTGAGTTACATGAGCAAGACATGGATGGCTGGTAGCTTCAGTACTAAAGCTGAGCTAAGGAGGCTTTTGGGAATTGAGCCGTCTACACGTAGAGGAAGCCTCGTCTAGCTTACCTTACAAACTCTAGCAACCCGAGATATCCAGGGGTCAGCCTCTGGGCTGGTGTCTGAGTTCTTTTCTCGGAAAAAGATGTAAATCTTCTCGTTGTCGGGGTCAAGCTTTCGCTGAACCAATGACGCAGAGATGAACGTGGGCTCTGGGAGAAGAAGTCATGTTTACCAAATCATCCCGCTGTTTAAATTACAATGTGGCGCAAGCTGACAACATGTAAAAGCTTCGGCACGGGAAAGCAAATCTAAAGATAGTTAGGCTGTGGACAGAATGAGTAAGGGCTGGACACCTTCTAGCACAAAAACATCTGATTAAAACACACTAATGTATCATCTCAATGCAGGCTATGCAAATAAAACAAACATAATGCACATTTTCAATTTAACTGGGTATGCTGGCACATCACAGTACCAATGAGTTTACAGTGTTCTGCTCATCCTGAAAATTAATGGCAGTAATTACACACCTGAGACCCAGCTGTCATACATCCACACATTGCTTCTGCTGCCAGCTTTTCTTCTGAACTGCAACGAGCTTCCATCAGCATCCAAAGGTGCTGCTGCGTATATATCCCCATCTAAAAATAGCAGAGGCACATCACATTAAAAAGGAGCAAAAATGCCAAATTATTAAGCTGATTTTTATGAAAATGCTTTAGCTTGGCACGTCTGCTACTGCACGTGACTTGATTCGGTTATATAATTCTGCATGCAGTCCTATCTCTAAGCGACAACAGTTATGCAAGAAGCTGTATCTGACGTACCAATTGTGAGTAGGAGAGAGTTCTGTGTGTGGACAAATGGAGAGATACCGTGCCCATCTTTTATCTCCTTTTGAGACTGCAGACAACCAAGAGAACATTGGGTTCGGGTTAAGTTACATCTTGACAACTGTAATGGAAAAGTAAAACATCAGACACCCAATACCCTACTTCAATTACAAAGCAGGGTGCTAATTAAAGTTTAATTAGAACCCACATAAGCTCCATTCTTTAATGAGGTTTGCTCTGCTGGTGCCAATAAAAGTGGTCACAGAAATGGCAGTATGTCACACAGATGTGACATGAACACACTCGGTGATGTATTCAGGCACTCACAAGCTTCCAGCACAGAGGATTCTGTTCATCTGTTGCGCAGACAAAAATGCCGTCCTTAAGCTTCTCAATAACAGTGACGACACTTTTACGAGGATCCTACAACACAGAGGTCATCGTTACACAAAACTGATTTGACATTTCATTCAAAAATTCTCAATTTCTGATCATATATATCATTCTGTCGTCACTGACCTCTTGGCTCTGCTGCTCCATCGTTTTCAGAGGATATTCCTGTGATGGACAAAAACTAAAGTTATTCCCTCAGGGGAGTGTAAAATTGAACATGTAGAACAGCCTTTATCACATTATTAACAAACTGATGAATGTGGCAACTAAAGCTCTGCCAGAAAAATATGATTTTGGCAGATGCATAATGTTTGAAATAGGATTGATTAAATAGGGAAAAATCTGACAGCCTGTTTAGATAGAATATCTCAGGTTTACTTTCTTAAGCTAAAACCATATCACTTAAGATAACGTCTTCTACTGAAATCACTTTAGCTACGCCTGTCGCAGACTATCCATTAGTGAAATGAAGACCTATGCCATCGTGTGGTCAATAGACATTAACTCAGTACTCATTAAGAATTCATGTCATGACTGAATTTTGTATATTATTACATTACAGAAACTTCTGTATGTCCCTCTGTGACACATGCTCTTCATCAGCAGTTAATAAGCAGCTTAAGGATACACAAAGTGTCTTTCACAAGGCCATATCTGTCAGTGGGTGCTACCAGACAGACTCCATGTATAACAATAGGTCTGTCACAGCCATCTGCTACTGTAGCATCTAATTAGAAGCCCAGCTGCATCACAAACTGCAAGATCTGCATAGAAATAAAGCTCACCAGCACACGGTGAAGGCAGTGCATGTGCTGCAGCTAATCAAATAAATCAAAAGCACAGATGTTAGTCCAGAGGCACCAACCTCTATGATGTGATAGTCTGGCACACTGAGTCTGAACACAAAGCCCGTTCCTCCCACGTACAGTTCCTGGGAGTCTTCCTCATACAGGAACACAGTGTGGTTCTGATAGGTTTGGTATCTAAATCCAGCACTGAACATATCTGTGAAAAGTAAACAAGTAGTCTCGTTGTCATATTGCAGAGCTGGGGGGATGATAGTGAAGGTCACACTGAAGATTGTGCTCTAACATCAAAGTATGATCTGCTCACTGCCTGCGGACAATAAAGTGGGTTTACCTCCACTGAACCAACAAGCTTAAGGCGGATTACAGGGTGACTAGACACTGTGACTGATTTTAGACACTGGTCTTCAAACAAACAAACAAACAAAAAAACACCTAAAACATCGCAGAATAAGAGAAACCAAATTATTATGATGAAGAAGTGACAAGTGAACGTTACCTTTACTGAGAACTCTGGGGTTACTTTTCGTATTTCCAAGCGTCGGTGTATCCTTCAAACCTACGCTGAGGACCGGTTGAAAATCTCCGGTGAGCCAAAAACAAATGAAAACAAATCGCCTCATTTTTATATTTATTTTATCTTTTACGCAAAAACGGGATCGTGGACAGTCCGAGAGGCTGCTGGACCTGAACTGGATCAGTGTGCTGGCAGAGCATTTATAAGTCTCCTCCCATGCGTAATTGTGGCTCATACGCAGAAGGAAAAAATAAACTTGGCACCTATGTATAACTAGGAATTTTTTTTAAAAAAAGAAAATTATCTCAAAAAGGCGAATCAGAATAAACAAGTAATCCAGCGTGACTCGGAAAGCTATAATGATCGGGTTGTGTAGGGTATATATCCACCTGACCAAGCCAAAATTAGCGGACGCTGGACGTGCAGCTTCTCTTCTGCCAAAATCGTGATTGTTAAGAGCAATCAGGTGCGAGCAGTTACTCTCAAACCGCCTCCGACGATGCGAATAAATGCGGCAAGGCTGGAAAGAGGGGGCAGAAATGGAGGACCACAGCTGTCGTAAAAATGCGATTTTTTTAAAAAAGAAAAAAAATATGTAGGATTTTTTTTCTTAAAGCAATATGGTACAGCCAATATATCAGTTAAAATAGATTAATGAATCCCTAAAGAAAAAAAAAATCAAAATCAGCTTGAAAATGCAGGTTAAGTACAGAAATTAAACCTCGATTTCAATTATATCAGCAGTTCCGATTTTAAATGGAGCAGATACAAAAAGGAAAACCAGCACTGTCATGTTTTGCCATCATTGCCCCTTTTCATTTGTTCGGTTTTGTTGTTCTTTCCATCAGGTTCTTTCCTGATGTCACCCACCTGTCTGCTTCCTGGTTGCCTCATTCAGTACACAGTTTCCAACCCTTATCCACCACATGTAGTTTGTCAGTTTGACCTCATGCTCTTTATCAGCTCTTAAGCATTTCGTAGCCTGCTTTTTGACTGCGCTTCAATCTGCTCCCTTGGTCTTATCTGCCTGCCTGGTTTTTGTAACCTCGTAAGAATGAGCAAACTTCTTATTTTAACCCTTCTTGCGTAACGTCACATTTTTGGGTCCTTGATTCTGAGGCTTGTTTTACAGTATTCTTTTTACAGTGTCACCATCACAGTTTGGCCAGTATGGACCCAGTCTGGACAAGGTGGTCAGACAGAAACCCTTCATTGCCACAAGCAGAAATACACTTTTGTAATAGGAAAAGAACAGGATTCTTCCGAAAGTTGGCTCAGATGTTTGTTGCTCCTACCCCTAATCCTGTTGTTTGAACTCCAGTCTTCCACTTTCCTTTCAGAGCAGGTCAAGGTAACATACATCTGTTCGTGATTTCAGTCACACTAGCATTCGGAAAGTACTGAGTGGGACGATCAGTCCACTGCTTCCTCATCCGCTCAGATTTTTTGCAAGTGAGCTGAGAAAGTTGTGTGATCTAGTGTATCAAAGACCAACTAAACCGAGCATATGAAGGACCAACAACAAGAGCAAACCAGTGAGTCCAACACTGCATGATGCACTTATGATAAAATGTGGATCATATGAAACATTTCATTGCATCTCTTAAAACAGTGCCATTAGACAAAATAAGTGCATAAGTAGGTACACACGTGGACAAAATTGTTGGTACCCCTCAGTTAAAGAAGGAAAAACCCACAATTCTCACTGAAATCACTTGAAACTCACAAAAGTAACAATAAATAAAAATTTATTGAAAATTAAATAATCAAAAACAGCCATTACTTTTGAATTGTTGATTAACATAATTATTTAAAAAAACAAACTAATGAAACAGGCCTGGACAAAAATGATGGTACCTCTATAAAAGATTGAAAACTATTTGACCAGAGTGACATGATTAACTCAGGTGTGTCATTTAATTGACATCACAGGTGTTTCCAAACTCATAATCAGTCAGTCTGCCTATTTAAAGGGAGACAAGTAGTCACCCTGCTGTTTGGTGAAAAGGTGTGTACTACACTGAACATGGACAACAGAAAGCGAAGGAGAGAATTGTCCCAGGACATCCGAAAAAAAATTATAGACAAACATCTTAAAGGTAAAGGCTATAAGACCATCTCTAAACAGCTTGAAGTTCCTGTGACAACAGTGGCTCATATTATTCAGAAGTTCAAGACCCACGGGACAGTAGCCAACCTCCCTGGACGTGGCCGCAAGAGGAAAATTGATGACAAATTGAAGAGACAGATCGTTGGAATTGTATCCAAAGAGCCCAGAGCAACCTCCAAAGAAATTAAAGGTGAACTCCAAGGCCAAGGTACATCAGTGTCAGATCGCACCATTCGTCGTTGTTTGAGCCAAAGTGGACTTCATGGGAGACGACCAAGGAGGACACCACTGCTGAAAAAAACTCATAAAAAAGCCAGACTGGAATTTGCAAAAATGCATGTTGACAAGCCACAAAGCTTCTGGGAGAATGTCCTTTGGACAGATGAGACCAAACTGGAGCTTTTTGGTAAGGCACATCAACTCTATGTTCATAGACTCAAAAACCAAGCATACGAAGAAAAGAACACTGTCCCTACGGTGAAACATGGAGGAGGCTCAGTAATGTTTTGGGGCTGCTTTGCTGCATCTGGCACAGGGTGTCTTGAAAGTGTGCAAGGTACGATGAAATCTGAAGACTATCAAGGCATTCTGGAGAGAAATGTGCTGCCTAGTGTCAGAAAGCTTGGTCTCAGTCGCAGGTCATGGGTCTTCCAACAGGACAACGATCCAAAACACACAGCCAAAAACACCCAAGAATGGCTGAGAGAAAAGCGTTGGACTATTCTAAAGTGGCCTTCTGTGAGCCCAGATCTGAATCCCATTGAACATATGTGGAAGGAGCTGAAACATGCCATTTGGAGAAGACACCCATCAAACCTGAGACAACTGGAGCTGTTTGCTCATGAGGAGTGAGCCAAAATACCTGTTGACAGCTGCAGAACGCTCATTGACAAATACAGAAATTGTTTAATTGCAGTGATTGCCTCAAAAGGTTGTGCAACAAAATATGAAGTTATGGGTACCATCATTTTTGTCCAGCCCTATTTCATTAGTTTGTTTTTTAAATAATTATGTTAATCAACAATTCAAAAGTGATGGCTGATTTTGATTATTTAATTTTCAATAAATTTTTATTTATTGTTACTTTTGTGAGTTTCAAGTGATTTCAGTGAGAATTGTGGGTTTTTCCTTCTTTAACTGAGGGGTACCAACAATTTTGTCCACGTGTGTAGGTAATATTTGCTAAAAGGAGCAGAAACAGCCACCAATGGTCTGGAAAGACCACATAAACTTGTACATTCATACAACCAGGCATCTGAAGCTCCACCAAGTTTAGTGGGCCTTGTTTCTTTATATCTATTTTTATTTTTGCTCTGCCAAACAATGCCAAACCTGACATCCTTTATCACCATTTCCAACAACAGAACTGCCATGGTGCCAGGAAGGTCCTTCCCCCTCTGTGTGTTTTTAGTGCTCTGATCTGGAGCCTTGAGATAACGTGACTTATTAACAGTAAGCCTGACACCCTTGACTACAGTGCATCCTGGTTCTAATCTGGCTATGCTGCTGGTAATCCTTCACGGAAGAGGACACCTGGGATTTTATTGCTGCCCGTCCCATCTGATTCAAGATCAAGACTCTTCCAAATATCTTCGACTAAACCTCTCAAAAATAGGCCTTGCTTAAATCCAACGATTCTGTTGCTTTTGATACCAGTTACCTCATTTTCTTTAAGCGGTCTTATTTTGTGTCATGCTTTAATTCAGAGTGCTTACAAAGAAGTCATACAATGCAAAAAGGAAAGAGAGTTGCCTCTTTTAAAAAAAAAAAACCTTGCACACAAGGATGTTATAAGAACATGAAAATATAACAGATGAAGGAAACAAAAGCAAATTTCATTTAAATAACAAAGACAAAATCACTACTGATGAGACTTTGTCTTGAATCAGATAGGATTACTCCCTTGACATAAGGAAAACACAATATATCCTTTTAAACTGAGTTATCTGTTCGATCCAATAAAAAGCAGGTAAATACATCAGCTCTTATGTAAATGGTGGCATTACCGCAAGTGCTTAAGACTATATTACATTAAGTGGTAACATCTATATCTATATCTAATGAGGCTCAAAAATGAGAGTGACTCATCTGTGAGGATCTGAAACAACATTTCCAACCTTGACTGGTGTATTTCCTTTTCCACATGACCAGACATCCCATTTCCATTTTTTCCTGAGCAAATATAAACATCAGCACGTAGCATGGAATAATAGAGCACTTGATGAAGGTGCATGTACTACGTGTTCATTGTTTCCATCTTGTAAGTGGAGTTATTCTACAACAGTTGTTTTCATTCAGTTTCAAACAACAAACTCCCGAGTCTGTTTACAGGTTGTAAATTATCTCACCAATGTGTCCAAAATTATAAATTTAGTTTGTTTTTGCCCAAGTATGCCACCCAAGAATTCTTTAAACTGTAGCTGACAAAACAGATTGTTTTCAGTGCTGGAATGAACCAGGATTAAAACAACAACAACAACCCTTTTTGATTCATAAATCATATGACAGGTTTAGTCTCCACTTCAAATCACATGACAGTGGAATATTTCACTCACCTGTTTCTTCAATGTGATTTTCATATCCTGGTTAGGACTAAGCTTTCAGTTAATTTGTTCAGGCTGAAATTCATTAAACAGGCGTGCTCTGTTAGATGCACCTTTGAACCCGAATATCATCAAAAATCCATCCATTCATTATCTACACACCATTTAATACTCATTAGGATCGTGGCGGGGCAGCTGACTTAGGGCGAAGGCAGGTGGTACCCTGGACACGTCACCAGTTTATCGTAGGGCTGCATATAGAGACAACCAAGCACGCTCACATTCACACCTGCTGACAATTTAGAATCATTACGAATAAACCTCAAGGAGGAATTCGGAGTACCCAGAGAAGTATATACAACAATATTGATGTTTATTGTGTTGTTAAACTAGACGGTATTAAATATGTCCAGATTTGAAGCAGTCTGACAGCCTGAGACAAGGATGAATTACATAAAAGGTGAAGCAGGCCGCTGATCTATCACACTAAACCCAGACAACCCCAAACCCCTGGGTTCACTTCATGTACACTGTCTGTAAATTGATCATTTTTAAATATGCTAAGAAGTTGCACCGAGCAACATAAATTCCTCATATGGTCACAAAAAGTGAAGCAGCATCACAGTTTTGCAGCTGTGATTATTTATATTTTTGTTGTGTTTACATGGTGCATATCCCATCTTCTTCTTGTTTAACTTGCACTGACTAGATGCAGAATGTTGCTGCTCTCCGTAGTTCATATGTTAAATGCCACTGATTAACCTGTCCAGTACAGCAGAGAAAATAGTGCTTCACGACAGTATGGATTCAGTAATGACTGACTCTATTTACTGACATGTTTGCTTTTAAAATGTTTCTGTCCACGTTGTGATTGTTGCAGTCAGCACATCTAAACATGTTTAAACAGTCTGTACATCTAAAGAGTTTCAATTTTGCATAACTGCTTCTCAGTCAGCACCAGCCCAGGTTTTATACACAATTACCAACTTTAAGCCTGGTTTTGTCCTTGTCAACCCTTGGAAGTTTGAAGTGCGCTTCAGTGTTGGCTACAATAAGAGGATAAATCTCCCTGTTTATTTCCCCTTAACTTCCTTATTTATTATTTATTCCTTGGTAGTTGAGTTCTTAGATTATTTTCTATTTGCAATCTTTTCAGCCTGTACATATTCGTAAATATACAAAAAAGAAACTCTAAACACAGCATTTAATATTTGATTAAATTCTATCCATTCTTTTTTTTAACATAGGGGATTAAGTATTATAGAGTACAAAAAGGGAAACTGGAGCACAATGCTTAATTTGTGGCTTTTTATTGTGCAAACAGACCAATGTGACTATTTGTTGTTTTAATGCCAGACAACAGAACAGATCGTTACAACAGAACAAATGTCATAAAATCACCAAGTATGCACTACATGGGAAATGATATTGGACAGATGGAGAATGGGGTTATGACGAGAAATCTGAAGTCAGTATCAAGTCACACATCTGCAATGCAGAGTTAAGGAAGAAGTGGACAGTTGTCCTTACTCTTTCTGAAGTTGGACATTTTAGGGACAGGATCGTATTATAGGATGTGTCCATCCAGAGCATCATGCGTTGGGTTGTCTATTGTACCATGCTGTCTGAAACAAATTCTTAGTGGAGTTGTGAACATTCGAGTATGTGACTACAGCTCTAAATGACATGCAAACACCTGACAGACATCAGCCTGTTCTTTTGTTCCTCTTGTCATCAGTGGTAGTGTGTCATTTGAATGAAGCCACATTCTAATGTGACCTTTTTTTTCACCGCTCAAAGGAATGTCTGGTCACACTGTCTGATCATTGTCCTTTAAAGTCACATTTGGCTAGGCTGTGGAATGAGTCTGTGGTTGTAAATAAGTCACTAGTTGTGCACATGTCTCTACACACAAAAACCCCAGAGCAAAGCATTGCTTCATGTTGTAAAAGGAAACATTTATTTTTTAAAATTATTTTGCCTTAAACCCACTTCATCCACTCACCAGGCAGATTTAACTTTTTAGACTTTTTCTTTGACTTTCTTTTTATAACTGACGGACAGCAACCTAATGCCCACATAACAGTGGCAGGATCCATTTAAACGGTCTGTCATTTCTGTTGCTTGAACAGTTCAGTCAGTAATTTCAAACTTTATCCGAGTTGATCCTAAAAAGAAAAGATTTCAAAGAAGATCTGACAACAGCTGAGCGAACCATCAGACCACAACTTGATGCTGCATCAGGACCATTATGTGCCCAATTGGACACGCCCCCTTCAAGTCATCCAAGCCGTTCATCCAATCAGATTCGAGGAAGGAGAGACGACTCTTCCGGTTCCCGTCTCTCGCTGACAACCATGGTAAACACGTTCATTATTAATCATGTTATTTCATGCTATTTGTCTTGTTTGTAAGCCAAACAAAGAAACAAGCTGTTTAGCCGTATTATTTTTAATTTAAACGGCAGTGTTACGCGTTAACCTTCCTCGGTAGCGTGGATGTTTAGTGCCGTTTCCACGTAGCTAGCAGGCTAAGCTAGTAGCCTTCAGTGATGGATGCTAGCAGTAGTGTTACAGTATTTCAGGGGTGAAATTTGTTGCTGTTCAATAAATATTCTGTTACTGTAAAGTATATTACCTTAACAATGCATGTCCTGTTGTAGCGGTTCCGTTTCTGTGGGGATTTGGACTGCCCTGATTGGGTACTTGCCGAAATCAGCACATTAGCTAAACTTGTGAGTACAAATCCCCTCACACACACAGTCAGTACAACAATAATATGCTTTCAGTGTCACTCTGTCTATTGGGTTTAAATAGTAACGAGTTTGTTGTCTGGCTCTCTCATTTCACAGTCAAGTGTCAAGATGAAACTCCTTTGTGCTCAAGTGCTGAAGGATTTACTCGATGAGGGCATTGATGTAAGTTGTTGCACAGCTCTTCATATTCAACACACATTACTTTCACGTTTCAGACACACAACTTAGTGCTGTCGTCTCTCTTCACTTTTAGTATGACAAAGTTACAAAGCTTACCGCCGATGCAAAGTTTGGTAAGTGTTCCTCTTTCTGGTACTCAGTGAGAAATACAGTAACTACTTCCATCTTCAGACAGTCCCTTTAATTTAGTGCAGTGTGTGTGTTTTTGTTGCAACTTCTTTATCACCTTAGAAGAAAGTGGCTATTTATTGTCTTTATTGCTAAAGGTTTATTAGTGTATGAAAGAGGTTCACAATATGCATCATACAGTAGTTTTTTTAGAATTCTTTTTGCATGCATCTGTCATTTTTCTTGTATGTTTTGACAATTGAATTACATGCATGTGATCAGGCTTTTGGAGCTTTTGTGAAAGTATCAGTACCACAGAATAATAAATAACTTAAAGTCTTGCATTAGATTTTTACTTAAGTAAAAGTTCTTAAGAAGGGCTGCATCAAATTGGAAAAACGTACAATGCGATATCTTGTGTTTTCAGTGATATATATATATATATATTGCAATGTGAACAAAATACAGGAATTTTTGGGAGATTACTTGAAAATTCCACTTGGAAAGAATTAGTCATTCTTGAGTTATTGACATCATTTTGTAGAGGAGTGCATGTGTATCAAAAATAAAAGATAGTTATAAAGACAGATAAAAACCATTTCTTCATCAGTCTAACACTAGAAAAGGCATCCAGTTTAGTCTTTCGCTTTGGATGGATTCAGATCCGTGCACTTATCACCAGAGCTTTGTTGTGCCTATTTAAGTTTTCAAACATGTCAGACAGAGTACCTCTTTTTGGTCAACGTCATCCTTTCTATTGCCAAAATATTTATATACATCTGACATTTTTTTATCCACAAAATCTCCCTTTATGCTGTGTTTCTCCTGTTCCTCACCCATTTTGCTGTGGACACGAGGAGTCTACATGTTATCAAACTCTGTGTCTTGTAAATAAAGTTAACTTTAACTAAAATAACTTTGTTTTTCCAAGAACTATTAATTTTAATTCAATTATATTCTATCAGACAGACTTCTCTAGTAGATTATTCTTGGAAAAGGAGAACTGTGCAAGTTTTTATTTTGTATCGAGCAACTAAAAAGTTCTAGCATGATGTGTTTGTGTTAATTTGCCTTCATATATACTATCACACTTTCTACACGTGTGCACATTGCAATATCAATAGCTGAAATAATATACCATACAGCCCTCTTCTTAAATGGAGAGTAGCGTTAGTGTAATAACGGACTTCAGCATGAAAAATAAAAGTATCATCACATGTTATTGGATAGGTACTGCTGATGGTATGTGTAAGCAGCATTTTAGTGTTGCATTTGGTCTGGAGGAGGCAACTGTAAATACTTTAACATCAATGTCTTGTGTTTTTTCATCTCACTGCATGTTTTCTATGTAAAATCTGAATCTGTAAAGTAACTATAACTGTCAAATAAATCTAATGGAATTTAAAAAGTACTGCAGATTACAAGAAGTGCCTCAGAACTGTTCTTGAGTCAATCCACAGAGATATATTTTGATATACATGCATGCCTGTAACACTTACTTGCATTTACATGTTTTTTTTTGTCACATAATCTGTTTGTGTGGCATCGATCCAACTTGCAGAGAGCGGAGACATCAAAGCTAGCGTGGCGGTGCTCAGCTTCATTTTCTCCAGTGCAGCAAAGCATGATGTTGACAGTGAGTCATTGTCCAGTGAGCTGCAGCAGCTCGGTCTGCCTAAAGGTTAGTCCTAATGGTTGTTTGCCATGTTTGGAATAGAAATTATGATTATGTTGCATAATCTGTGGTTATACTGTCACAGGCTTTTTTTTTGTTCTTGGATTTGTGCCATGTGCAAGGACAAGAGCAGTTTACATAAAGGTGGAAAAACATCATCTGACCAGAGTACTTCTAATATTCCACAGCAATGTCCCTATTAACTAGAGGTTGTTGAGCACCCGCATGAGGCCATGCAGGACAGACAAGTTGTTTACTTTTGCAAGATGTGCATATTTTTATATGAGACTTCTACAGAATTTGAGCTCAGAAAGGTAGTATTGTAAACAGGACTGTATGTCATGACTAATGGTTACTCTACTTGTAGAAAAACAATAATTCATGATGCCAATTCTGGCCTATTGTGTGTTTTTTTTTGTTTGTTTTTAGCTTACTGCATTGCATAATTGTTGGTTGATGATATGAGATGCAGTACGACTGTACTCAGCCTGCGCTTCAAGGGCACATAATACGAACACAATGTACAATAAGGAAAGTGCTGATTGTTGTTCAGGGTGGGTGTTGCAGTCCACTGGGACTTCTGGTCACTTCGAAACAATCACACATGACTTTGAACCTGATTGCTTTCTTTGCTTCAGATGTCAAACATTCCTTTTAATCCATGCTAAATACTTTGTGGCTTTTATATTTTACTCTGATGTGTTTGTGCTGTTTTAATGATCAAAATAAGTGTGTCTGCTGCTTGTACATTAAGACATTTGTACGTACATTTTTACACACCCCTTTTTTTTAGAACACACAACGGGTCTGTGCAAATCATATGAAGACAAGCACTCTGCACTGCAAGACAAACTAAGAGAAACGAGCCTACGATGTAAGTGCTCCTTGCTCTCTTAACAGTTTCAAAGAGGAACACACCATTATTGATGATGTTTGCTGTTCTGTGAGGTCAATGTCTGAGTGCTGACTGGCGGCTGGCATCCGTTCTGCTCTGTAATGAATTTCAGTGGGTCGACTGGAATCTGTTTCCTGGCGTGTCGACTATACCCTGAGCTCGAGTGAACTGATGGAGGTGAACGAACCAATAATTCAGCTGAAACTGGAAGCACAAGGAGCAGAGTCAGGCTCTAGAGAGACGACTGTCGTCTCCGTCTCTGCTGACAAGTTCAGAGTCCTGCTTGCTGGTCGGTTATGCATCTTGTGACATCACAATTCCTTTCTCACTGTTTTTCAACTTTGCAAATGCATTTTATTAGCCAGGATTATGTTGTACAAATATTTTTTTCTCTTTATGTTTCTCCAGAGCTCAAACAAGCCCAGGCTATGATGAATGCACTACAATGAAGACTGGGAGATGAAGTCAGGATTTGATGTCTGATCAGGAACTGGACACACGTGATGCTGATAAACTACCAAAAGTGCCAAACTTGCATCTTGTACATTGTTTGAATTTAGTAATTTCAAGGCAAAGTGAGAAGCTCATTCCTCATTATTTAGATTTTTAAAATACTTGTATTTTTCCACCGCATTACTAATAATTGATGGAAATGTTTCCTGACTGTGATTTCTCACTGATGAAAGAATGCTGAATGGACCATTTTTGTAAAATAGTGTAATTATGTTACAGAATTTTTTCATTAAATTAACTAACACATTTTGATTTGTATTGTATGGGTAATGTCTGTGTTACTTTAATAAAGTCACAAAGAAATAAAATGTAAACCCTACCTACCGGGTTCTGTTATGCCTACATGTCCCATAATGCACCACTGAGGTGGTTGGATCTTATAAACTTGCTAATACATAAATGTACCGCTTCTACAGTGTATTTGAAGGTCATACGCCATTTGTTTTTAATGTTTTCAGTTAATTATTAAGAGAACAATAAAATACACACCGAGAACAAATACACGAAGACTACTCGACTTAAATAACCAGCACGAGGAATGCGGAAGTCTCGCGATAGTTCCCAAAGGCGCTTGTTTGGTAACACTTATTATGAAAGCGTTTAGGTGCGTGTTTTTACCTGCACGTTCTTGCTGCACTTACATATATGTACTCAAGTGCATATTTTCAGCAGCAGTCCTGCAGAGAGTAGACTCTATAAGGTTGTGTAAGTTCATTTTTTAACAACGAGCCCTGATTCCTGCTTTGGGTAAGTTATGCTTTCGTAGCTCAATGAAAACACAGCAACAGCAATCCATACGTTCCTCTCTTATTATGGCTTGTGTAATGCACAGAAACAATGTTTTACTCCGGTTTAGTTAAATAGTTTTTAAAAACGACACTCAGACCATGAGCCACGTGTGTGAGCTGTCGTGCCGTTTAATCTGTAAAAGCAAAGCATTAAGGTCTATCATTTATTATCAGGTGAGTAATGTTGTAGGTGTGCAGCTCAGTGTGTGTTAGGATATGCATGACTTTGCTTTTAAGGCGCAAATCAGGACTGCAGAAACACACTTCACCAATTCATGTGAAAAAAAAAAGGAAATTGCAATTTCTGAATTGTCTTCTAAAATACCCACCATGAGTAAGTGCTCAAAATGTTCATCATGTCTTCTTACTAATGCAGGAGTTGTAAGTTCTTTTATCCAGACATATGTCTATGTCTAAACAAAAGAACTTGAAACTCCTGCACCATGAGTATGTTTTTAATTGGATTATGTAAATGGCCCTGCATGAGATATGTTATGATGTGGTCTTTATTTCATGCATTTCAGCTCCATTTGTTGCAGCAAAAATGCCTGAGGGTCCAGAGCTCCACTTGGCCAGCCGGTACGTCAACAAAATGTGTGAAGGAGTGGTGTTTAGTGGAGCGGTCAGAAAATCTGAGGTCAGCAAAAATCCTGATGTGCCCTTCACCTGTGACGCGTACCGCATCACAGCCACTTCCAAAGGGAAGGAAGTGAAGCTCACCCTTACGCCCATGAAGAGTGATGAGCCGAAGCGGAGAGCGAAGGCAGGGCACGCGGTGCAACCCATGGATATAGTGTTTCGCTTTGGGATGTCAGGCTTTTTCCGCTTCACCGGAGAGGATGAGCTTCCCAAACATGCCCATCTGCGGTTCTATTCCAAAGACAAGCCCTGCAGAGTGCTGAGCTTTGTAGATGCACGCAGGTTTGGCAGCTGGCATCCCAATGGGACTTGGCAGGCTGGCAGAGGGCCCTGCATCATGTTTGAGTACAAAAGCTTCAGGTTAGCAATGACGACAGTGTCATCTTGTGTCATCTGGTCAGACACAATACTGCTGTCAGTGACTGATCTGTGCCAAATTTTGCAGGGAGAATGTCATGTCACACCTGTCTGACCGGGCTTTTGACAGGCCCATCTGTGAAGTCCTGCTCAATCAGAAGTACTTCAACGGTATCGGGAACTACCTGAGGGCTGAAATCCTTTTTAGGTAATGAACATGCACAAACAGGACACAATACACAGATCTGTATTAGGAATGCCCTCACACTGACCTTAGTGAGTAAGTAGTGTATTAGCCATGATTTAATGATCCCCCAAAACACAATTCTACAAGGAATGAAAGACTATGCTGAGTTTTCAAAAGAGTAGTTGTTCAATCAACAAAATATTGAAAGTGTTAGGGAATTCTGTGATGTCGAGAGACGAACGAGGAGGCAAATTCGGAGACACTCTGGCCAGACTAAGCTTTACTGCTATCAGGATAAGTGATACGAGCAACACAGTGATGTGAGCACTGGTGGCATCACTTTTGAGGATTCTCTACAACCTTGGGTAAATATTGAGTTGGAAGGAATTGAGATTACAGCCCAATATGGAGACAACTTGTCTACTCTGTGACGTCAGACGAAACGATATCTAATCTTATACAAGTCATGTTTTTCAACAGTTGTCTCTCTCTCATGAATCTTCCTCTGCAGCATCTGCCTTCCTCAGGGTCATATTAGGGACAGAGAGGGCCTGAATGAGCTCCCAGCCTCAGTTTGGGAGAAGCAAAAAAGAACAGGGGTCCATTCTGTGGGATAATTTGAGGTTCAAATTAGAGTTCATGACCCCAGTGAGTTCAACATAGATGTTAAATTTGGGAAGAAGACAACACTGGTTGATTGTTCTGTATCGGCAGATAAGCTAAGTTGAGGTATCAAACAAAGAGAGTCCCCTAAGAACAAGAAAAACCACATGAATGTCCAAGATATCGACAGATAGTAGCCTTGCTGGTTTGTTATGATCCTCATAAATTAAGGTTAAACTTCAAAGACGACATAAACTTTTCTTCGTTGTGTGAAGTTCTAGTGTGTTTCGGGTTTGAAGAAAAAGTCTGACAGCATGTTTTCTACTGTAGAAAGTTATGAACAAAACAATCGCCCATATTCATGAGCGTCAAGGTTGTTTCCCTGCAGATAGGAGGTGAATGGCTCACTTTCATGAGTCTCCTGTGAGTAAACTCATGTTAAAAACAAAAGAGCCTTTTTGTTTTTATAAAAGAATGGACCTTAAGTTCTGTCACTGTTTTAGGCTAAACATCCCCCCATTCGTGCCTGCGAGGGCTGTACTGGAAAGCCTTGAGTCAGAAGATTTATTTGGAAATCAGAAGCCTGTGAAAAATGAGATCTCAGACACAAAGGTGAAAGAGCCCACACAAAGCACTTTTTTTTCAGCTGCTGACCAACTACTTTGCATTTTCAAACAACGTCTTTCTTTATTTCTCCCAGAAGAAAACTACAAAGAGTGGTTCAAAACAGGAGACAGCCGACTTGCTCAGACTTTGTCATACAGTACCTCTGGAGGTGGTGAACCTTGGTGGGTTATCATGTGTTTATAGTCTGATCCAGTGAGACTCAAATATGCTGTTATCTTTCACCCTGAGTGGAAGGGTTCATTCTTATTCAGATATGATGTGGTTTCATTCTTTGTACACATTTTGTGAACAGGTGGAAAAGGCTACGATCCAGAGAAGGCAGATTACTCAGGCTTTAAGGCATGGCTGCAGTGCTACTACGTGGATGGAATGAAATCTATCCGGGACCACAATGGCAGAACTATGTGGTTCAATGTGAGTTTAAGGAAAAGCCTGTATTTTAAAGGTCCAGTTTGTAGGATTTAGGTGAATCTGTTGGCAGAAATACAGTATTCATGAGCCTATTATTGCCTAAAAAATTCTGTTTTTGTCCCCTTAAAATAATGTCCAACATGTTTCTACATATGGGCAGAACAAAATATTTATTTTGGAGAGGGCTTTTTGTGTTTTTAGCAGCCATTGTAGCTTTTCTTAATGGCATTCTGAACTCTTACAGCTATTAAAGCCTACATACTAGTCCTTTAAATCTGTGACTAAGGATTTCCTCCTGTATAACACTGATACTAATATCCACTGTTCTAATTCCAGGGAGAGGCAGGCCCCTTAGCACCAAAAGGTAAGTTTCACTTTTGAATGAAACTGAGTGCTTGTTCTCTGGAATCTCACCTAATTGCCATGCTTTCTTCTCTGTCAAGATTCAAAGTCACCTAAGGCTAAAAAGAGAGCAAAGAAAGAAGATGACCACGATTACACAGACAAGAAGAAGGTGAGTCATCACTTCTTTCCTGACCAATAGTGAACTCGTAAGCGGTGGCTCTAACACCAGTTTCATGTCATTAGGCGGCCAGAAGTCGCTCTGAAAGCACCGCAAAGAAAAAAGTCAAACAGGAAGGTGTGAGTAAAACACCAAAGAAAGAAAAGGAAGCTGGTTCAACAAGAAAAAAGACTGAAAGGACCAGGGAAGTAAACACACCACAGCGTGAACCAAGATCAAATGCTCGTACGAGGAAGAGTATCAGTGCCAAGACGCCTGCAGGTGAACTCATGACATTCTCTCTAAATGAAAGTTTGGTTTGTTTTTTTTACTGGATGACTGTTTAAAAATAGTTTATTTTTTTTATCTCATAGTTGTCTCTGTTGCAGGTCCAAAAAGGCGAAACGTGAGGGGTACCAGATAGGATGGCAAAGAAAAACAAGCACTGTATGTCAGACATCACTGTATGGACAGTTTTTATATTTTTATACCATTCACTGCTTTTTAAATAAAATTTTCTACAGAAGTGTTTGTACAAAGGTGTTTATTGATTTGATGCAAATTAATCACATTTTTGACATAAGGTAACGCAGGGCTATTCTGGCCCCTGCTGCATGAAATGGACTACTGGGACTGTGTCACAGGGGATTTCCCCAGTAAAGTACTGGGGTCATTCCGTGTGGTTTCACCAGATGGTGGTTGCTGCCCCATTTTCAAATTAGTTGTATATTTGCATGCCATTAGATAGTCACAAAAGTACTTTCTATGCAAAATTGTAGGCCTGTAGCTCAAATAGTTTCTGAGTTGTGGGGGTCTGAAATTTTCAGAATTTGGGCTATAAAAAGCCTCGCCAGCGTTTTTTGCATCTTTAAGTGGTTATTTCTCAGCCTCTAGACATACCAGAGAGCTGTGAGTTGGTAAACAAGGCCTCTGCATGTAACTAGTGCCCCACAAACATCCTCAGGTGTTTCCCTACACTCTGCAGGCCATGGGGGGTTGCTAAAAATGCTGAAAATTAAGAGATACCTACTCACAAGTGGGGTTTGGGACATTAAAAGTACTAGAAATACTGCACAGAAGTGTTCTAACACCCCTGGGTTCCATTCTACACAAACGTGTGTGATAACTTAGCAAACTGGAGCTTTCTAGGTACCTCAGTTTGGAAAATATGAGCTCCTAAAGTTGGACGAGATTTTTATTTGGCTATTTTTGGTGGCTAAAATCTCAGTGTGGGACAGGTACCAGAGACCCCAAATTTTTTCAACAAGACAGTTCCATCTGTCTTCCATCACTGTACAAAAAAGCAGCAGGGTTATATTTGTAGTTGCTGAGATATTCTTACTCAAAATGGCATGGGTAATGTCAAAATCGTTTTTTGCTTTTCAGTACTTTAAACTGGGATACAAGTATTAGTAGTCATTCCAATGGTAGTATTATGTATGTTTTGTTCTTTTGAAATGTTAGTTGTTAAAGGTGACTACCTTCAAAAAGTGTAATGACATGTTGACACCCATTTGCAATGCATACATGTAATTATAACATACACATACAAATTACATGTACTAACTTGAATTCAGGGAGCTCTGTAGTAGTTTATGGTTGATTAATTTAAAAATAACAATTATGTTGAATTTTACAGTATCAGTGCAGTGGGATTAAACATGTTAAATTTAATTGTACAATGTCATGTTACAAGCCAAAGAACCTATACCTAAGTTATAAATTAGGTATACCTAAATTATACCATTACACTTTTTGAAGGTAGTCTTTAACAACTAACGGATCGGCGTATCCTCTTCATCATATTTGGTAGTCTGGAGGAAATGCACAATCGGTCAGTTTTTTTTTCTTCTATCTGTGGAGCACCATCAAGATTTTAGGTAAGTGTGCATCTGCCGTGTGTTCATAGTAAACACTCATGTAAACGGACGTCTTTTGTCTTCAGCCAGAATTCTTCAAATTAAATCAAAAACTTTGCTTAATGCACTGTGCACATAAATTTCTGGTGGATTGTTGACTTATTTTTACACAATTTTATAGAATTTAGGCCTTCCAACAATTCTGTACACTTCAGTACTGAACATTTACTGCTTAAAATAAATTTATTTTAGCAGTAAAGCAGCTTGTTCTAAGGCACACCTGTGCACTAATCATGGTGTCTAATCAGCATCTTGATATGGCACACCCGTGAGGTGGGATGGATTATCTCAGCAAAGGAGAAGTGCTCACTATCACAGATTTTGACAGATTTGTGAACAATATTTGAGAGAAATGGTGATATTGTGTATGTGGAAAAAGTTTTAGATCTTTGAGTTCATCTCATAAAAAATGGGAGCAAAAACAAAAGTGTTGCGTTTATATTTTTGTTGAGTGTACATGTCTAAAGGGGGGAACCAATTCTGAAGAGGAATGATACAGAAAACCCCATTTGGCAAGTTTATTCTTTCGTCTTGTTATATATCAACCCTAGAAGCCAATCCATGTTTTTGGGACAGTCATCAGTCTGCTGCAGTTTCAAGGCGGAAATACTCCTAGCCATGATTTCATCAACCAATTTCTAACCACTAACTTTATTCATAGAACCGTTGTCACTTTCCTGAGACTTGGTTAAATGTCATATCCAGTCACACTATGAGCAGCAGTGACACAATTTGAAAGGGACTGAACTTCAGAGTAATTCCTTCTGAAGTAACACACGCCGGCTGGGTGGGGTCTGGCCTCTCCAAGAGATCACAACTGAAAGAAAAAAAGACTTTTGTTTTTAGAAGACAATAGACCAACAAAGACTTCTTACTAAAAGACTAATAATAGAAACACTTACTGCCAGGCTTCCCTCACTGGAAGGGTGGTGTGCAGAGTTGCAGTGACGCTGCTTCCATGAGACTCATACAGACGCACTACAAGTGTCCCCTTTCCGCCCTCAGTCTGTTACGGTAAATGAGTAAACAGCCATTAAATCAAGCTAGTAGCTGATGGCAGTCTCTTTTTTTTTTAAATGAGTGTTAAATGTGATACCTGTTTAATGGTCTCAAGTATGACGGATTCAGTGCTGACAGAAAATGCACTCCAGGGCACAGTGTCAGGGCTGCACGGGATCAACCTCAGAGGGAAATTGAGGTTGTATGCAGACTGGATTACAGAAGCATCTTGGAAGGATTCTATATAACAATGTGATCACATACATGTGTGTTTAACCAGACACACAGAATTGTTTTTTAAAAATCACTTTAGAAAGACAAGGAACACTTACTTGCGTGTGGCATGATAGCATACGTGAAATGATGAGTCCCCATGTCAGCAGTGGCATCTGGGGCCTTCGGTGCTCTCAGCCTGAAAGAAAAAGGCATTTACTGTTATACAAAAGGATTATTTCATTTCCTGTAACTGAATTGCTGTTTTTGTGTACTATATATATATATATATATATATATATAAACAGTAGGAAACCTCACAGGGACAGAGTTATTGTGTTCTGGTGGATGGAGTAACCATATTTGCAGTCGTTCAGCAGTGCAACTCCAAAGTTGTGCTCTGACAAATCAGCCCATTTGTGACCCCATACCTGGGAAACAAAACACAAAGACAATACAAAAGAATTTCAACAGCATTGCATTTGTTATAATAGCAACACTCACATTTCTTGTCCAACAATGCAGACAGGTCACTCTGGTTTTGATAAACCTCGCTCCACAGTGACATACCTCAAATCTGGCCCAGTCCCATGAAGTGTTCCTGTGTGTGGGCCTCTGCAGATGACCAAACTGGATCTCATACGTTGCATTGGGGCTGCGCACTCGCACAGGAAACTCAACTTTGAGAAACTTGTGGGACTCTGCCCACTGCACCTGAAATTAGAAGATGCAGCAGCATGTATTCCTAGTTTATTCTGCATTTATATTGTTGGTCGTTTGTTATCTTCAGTAATAGAACAGACTAAATGCCACATTTAAAAAAAAACATTACCTCCGTGTTGAACTTGACGTAAGGACACATGGCATCCACAACCATCTCCTGAGTGACAGTGCTTTTATCACTGATCCTGAGGGTGAAGCTGACGCTGCCTCGAAGTCCACCTGAGGACACCACATGAACAGGCTGCACCACCTCCAGCACCGGCTTCCTACAGGGTCATTTTTATGTCAGTTTTAGGATTAATCTACTGTTATGCTTTTCAACATGCAGATTTTTTTTTTTTTTTGACAAAACGTAGATTGATCAGCAGTGGGTGAAACCTTGTCTGAAGGTGATAGTCCATCACATCCCAGGCATCCCAGTACAGGGGAACATCATCAAACATGACAAACTGGTTCCCACAACAGCCATCAGAGAGGGATTCTCTGAAACCAAGAGAGTGATGAGACAGATACTGCAAATACGGTGAAAACAAGTTGTTTTTCACATGTAGTGTTAAACTACCTGTTTGCACTGATCAAACGAAGTGATGCCAATGTGCCATTTTTGTTTATGACTGTCTGCAAAATCCCATTCTCCATGAGAACGGTGCCGTCGGACTGCAATGTTACACACAACTCAGTTAGGAAAATTCCATGACAAGCCTGTCTGAGTGACTTAAATGATCCGTCTTTCTTTAGAACACACCTGAACAGTGACAGAGACTGGAGTCACAGGCTGCGTTTCTTTGACAGGAGACACGCCGATGCTGGGAACTCTCACCAGAGCTACAGAGACACAGAAACCAGAGAGCATCAGTTAAATAATAATAATGGATTAGATCTATATAGCGCTTTTCAAGGCACTCAAAGCGCTTCACAATGGATCCATTATTCATTCACTCACACATTCTCACTGTGGTGGTGGTAAGCTACATTTGTAGCCACAGCTGCACTGGGGCAGACTGACGGAAGCGTGGCTGCCAATCCGCGCCTACGCCCCCTCCGACCACCACCAACATTCACACAGATTCATACACCAGTGTGAGAGCAGCACTGGAGCCAAGGCGGGTAAAGTGTCTTGCCCAAGGACACAACAGCACATGACTAGGCGAGAGCGGGAATCGAACCGCTGACCCGCTCTACTACCTGAGCCACAGCCACCCCGAAGGTGTGGTTTGGAAAGAAACAACATAAATATTCTAAATGGTAAACATACCGAGACCAGGTTTGTCAGTGCCATCTTGAATCTGGATGACTTCATGGCGCTCCCATGGCAGAGAGTTGAACACACCGGTGGAGTTTCCTTTTGACCCCAAAGCTGCACATGCCTCACGCAGAAGCACAGCACCATCCCTATGGATATCTAAGACAGGGTGTTTGGAAAACTATAAATAAACTACCTCTAGTTTGAATGCACAGCCGCTGTAAAATAAATTGTACCTTCATAATACTTTAGTGCGTCCTCCACAACCATCTCTATGCAGCTGCCAGGAATCACATCATGAAACTGGTTTAGAAGAAGCAGCCTATAAAAGGGAAAAATCAAAGTAACCATAGGCACAGTTTAGTGAGTCACTCTTCTCGTCAAATTATAACAGTTGTTTCTATAACCTCCAGAGCTCTTGCAGTTTGTCCACAGGATACAGAAATGTCCTGTCTCGGCACAGTGCCAAGCTGCTGGCGATCTCAATATCATGAAGCAGCGTCTCACACTGGCGGTTCCCTTGTTTGATCTGGAAAGAACAAAGCAAGTGTAAAAATAACATCACATTTTTTTATAATATTTATTTATACATTTTATTGCTTTATTATTCTGGTTATTTCATATTCTGTCTTCTATTTGTTCAGAAGAATCCTCTGGTTGTTTCCCATCGGGGGTCCCCCACTTAGAGGAGTTCCATTTCATCTCACATAGAGGAGGTGAGCAGATTTTTTTCTACCTGTGCCTGTGTGGTGTAGGTACCATTGTGCAGCTCTAGGAAGAGCTCTCCACTCCACGTGCACAGCAGAGCTGAGTCAGCCTGAAGCTGTGAGAAAAGTTCATCTGGACTGGACATCCGGACTCTGAGAAGTGGACGGAAGAGAGCAATGAGGTTTCTGGTGAACCATTGTTATTCAGTCTGACTAAACCATGTCTGTACTAACTACTATTGTAAAACACTGTAATCATGACACCATTTGACATCACTTATCCCTGCCTACATGATGACACACCCTTTGAAAAACGTCACTAAGAGAAATTTCCCAGTGCAGGATGAATGAATATAAAACTTTTACTTCTTGATGCGTGGGAACTGTTTTACACCCAGTTTGGGTTGGGTCAGTTGGTCATTATTACTGGAAACGGCTGAGTTAAAACATGGGGTATGAGCTGACCTTGGAAGTCCATCTGTGTCCTGAACCAGACGAAGTCGGTCTAGCATCAGCTGTGTGGGTCCACCGCCCCCATCTCCAAAACCAAAGAGCGCAGCACTGTGATTGGCTCTGCCTTTGTCTTTATTATTCTTCACAGTTTTCACCAGCTGTGGGATAAAAAAAAAAGCAAATGAATGAAAGCTTTGTGAGAACTGTAACTTCACAGACTCAACATTCACTATGTTGTGTGTACTGTAATCTAAACTCACGTCTTCAATCTTCCCTTTCATTTCGTAGGAATTTCCAGGTGGGAAGTGAGTTAAGACCTTGGAGCCATCCAGACCTTCCCAGAAAAATGTGTTGTGCTGCATGAAAGAGAAAGTGAAGCTGAAAAATGAAACTTTTTTAGCAGCGTTTTAGGCTAGTGGGTGCTTTGTACTTACAGGAAAGGTGTTGACCAAATTCCAGCTGAGCTTCTGTGTCAAAAAATTGGAGATGCCACATCCCTGCATTATCTGAGGAAGCTGGGCGGAATAGCCAAACGTATCAGGGAGCCAGAACTGAAAAAGACAAAGGAAAGAAGCTTTTACGATGCATCACAAAATATAGCTGATATTTCACACAGAAGTTTACTCAGGTCAAGCAGACATCTTTTAGGAATACCTACCTCTTTGCAATGCATCCCAAACTCCTGGCTGAAGAATCGCTGACCCTCAAGGAACTGTCGAACCATGGACTCACCCGATGGCAGATTTCCATCCTAACAAGCAAATGTGTCAGATGTGTGTCCGATAATGCAGTTAAAGTAATAAGAGACACAATGTTTTGTATTTTTAAGATTAGGTGTACCATTTCCACCCACGTTCCTCCAACCGGAATAAACTGGCCTTTCTTCACATAATGCTGAATCTGGGAGAAGAGCCCTGGGTACCAGCTCTTCACCCACTGGAACTGCTGGGCCTGGACCAAAAGAAATACATTTAAAACTGGAGAGGGATGCTCAGATTTGTAGTAGCTTTCTGATCAATATAAAACTGTATTAGGGTTGATTTACCTGAGAACAAGTAAAGACAAACTCCGGGTTCTTCTCCATTAAACGGATCACCGTCACCCAACTTCGGCCACACTTGCGAATGGTCTCTTCATAAGGCCACAACCAGGCTGTGGATAAATACATGGAGAAATATGGACCAGTTTAACAAAACAGTGTATTTTTTATTAGATTTGCTAGAGTAACTGTGGGAATACCTAGGTTTTGGTAAAGATACCACAATCCTGCCTTTTACACATATTTTTCTACAAAACATGTTTTTTCATTTAACAAAAAAAGAAGGGAAGCAAGAAATAAGAAAGAAAATGGATAAAGGACCGTAAATAAGACATATATAAAGGACATTTAAGATTATAAGAATAAATAGTAAGACCATAAATCTGACTGGACTTAAAATGGCATTCTTTGGCCCTTTTTTGTATCTCTGCTCCAGGCATAGAGAATAATAAAACAAACAAATATCCAGACCTGAGTCTATGTGGCAGTGACCCATTGCATGGACAGTGTGTTGGCTTTCTCCGTTCCGCTGGCTGAAGAACTTGTGAGCCAGACTGTGGGCTTTGGAGAACGAACTGGGATCAAACGGGTCACACAGGTTCACCATCTCATTGACAGTGAAAAGGGCCTGGTAGCCTCGTTGCTCTCCCTCTCCCAGTTCCTGTGGAGGAGAAACACACGATTTCATGTTTGCCTCCATCAAACTTTCTGTCTCCAAAAAGGTAACATATTATTACCACACACTGTTTTGGCTGATGGTACCTTTACAATGTCAACCAGCATCTCAAAATCAGTCATCAGCTGCCTCACATCCCTGTTAAATATCACCAGCTCAGCTCTCTGCACAGAAAACTTTCGGTTTGGGTCTGGAGCTGCAATCATGGACCCCTGACCAGCTCCAAAAAGCCCATTACAGGCCATTTCCACATAAAGAGTGACACTAAAGAGGGGCAGAAATATATTGTTAGTCCAAAAAAGCCTACAAGTTTATTCATCTCAAGGGGATGGAAAAGCAGCAATAAAGCCACATTTTAGTGAACTTACCTGTGAGGCTCTTCATCTTTCAGACACTCAGAGAGGATGTAACTCGTCTTTTCGCCCTCTTTAGTCAGGCCCTGCAAAGCAAAATAGCACGTTACACACTGTACGTCAGTTTACACATGGGTTGAGCACACACTTCCTGCACACTAATGTAGTGGTGAACAAATAAAACTGCTCTTACTTTACCTGAACTGGCTGTCCATCTCTCCAAACCATAGCTTCTCCATCGCTCTCCCACACAAGATGAACCTCTTTCCCTCTCCAGGACTCCGGGATTTCCAGGGTCACTTTAAACCAGCAAGTCCACCACCTTTAACAAGCATCAAGTCTGGGTTACTGCCAAGATCTGAGGCAATAAAAAATGTGAGAGTGATAAAATCTGACAATATTACTCACGTCGGTCCAAAGGTGTCACCAACTTTATAAGGTGCAAAGTTTTGCTTGGAAGCTTCCGTGAATGTGATCCGCTTAGAGGAGAGGAAGGAGGTGATGGATTCCAGCGGGCAAGAGTCTCCATAAAGCCTGCAGAGACCAGTCATTTATTCAGCCCAGTCAAACTTAGTAACAGGGAACAAAAATAGAAATGCAGCATGTAATGTTTCATTTAAAAAATTCATTTTTTTAAACATAAAAGCGTAAGTATTAGTTCTTCCAACACACAACATCTCGATAACAGAATGCAGGTCATAAAGACACCAGGTAGGCACTGTATTAGAAAAGCTAATGGGTAGTGCGGTGATACAAAAGAGATCTAAAACAATTTATACATATAATGTAGGCATTTCCATCCTGTTGAGTGACTCTCATGACCATCGGATTTGTGATTTTCGTCTTAAATCATCTTAAAGCACAAAGTGTGCTGAGCAAAACTGTCATTAACTCCTATTACACCAGAGCCCCAAAATTGCAGGTGAAAATCCAATACAAAGGGTCTGTTTAACCTGCCACCAAATCTGCATAATACACATTATGTCAGGGCCCCCTCCTCCACCCCATCTCAGCCTCCATCTGACCCTCTCTCACTCTCTCCTCCCCTCACGAGCTGTCCTCCACAGCTGCAGACCATTTCTAATCAGTCTCATCCACAGAGCTCCGGGCAGCTGCGGTTAGGCACACCTGGTCGTCATCATCCTCACAGTGAAAGCTGGTCACACAGTCTACATCATGCCAGATGGTAAACGCTGATTCTTCAGTCAGTTGCTCTAGCCAAACCTTGTACTTTACCTTGTGGAAAAATTCTGACTCTAACCGTGTTCTCTGCTGTGCCTAGCTCACCGACCCAGTCCTGCCTTCTGCAACCCCGGATCTCCTCTCCTGGTTCTCCCCAAACCCCTACCTGGATCTCTCCCCCCGCCTTGGAAGGCCCCTGCTCCACCAAGCCTGTGCTCATCCTGTCCACCACCCATTACAACCGGCCCGTGCTTCCCCCCTGGAATCGGAACCTCCTGCCCGCTCTTTAATTAATTAAATCACCTTTTCTGCCTCAACCTTGTCTCCTGTTCACCCCCCGCATCTTGACACAATATGTCCATGAAAATATCATCCTGTTAAACGACATTCTGCTCCACACTGGGAAAGAGTTTATTCAATACAATGAATAGTGTTTGAGGTGTGACTGCTCGTTTGAGAGACTAATTCTTAGTCCGCCTGTCTGCTCCTCTCTGCTCTGCTGATTGATACAGGATGACACTTTCAAAGTAAAAGCTGAAAGATCTTCAAAGGTACTGATCAGGGGTGTGAAACATTCTGACTTTACAAAATAAAATGTACTTGCATAAGTCAAACTTTATTTGGAATT
This sequence comes from Acanthochromis polyacanthus, assembly GCF_021347895.1. Lineage (NCBI taxonomy): Eukaryota > Metazoa > Chordata > Actinopteri > Pomacentridae > Acanthochromis > Acanthochromis polyacanthus. Next base: position 12,017,076 of record NC_067120.1, on the reverse strand, counting down.
GCAGCAGGACACTAACTGGCAAAAGCTGCACCTGACTGGAATGTGGACAAACTCAGTGGTTGAGATTGAGAATTTGTAACCAGTTAAACAGGTCAAAACTTTTTTTAGTTTATACTTTTGATCATTGTATAAAGCCCAAAATCATCAATTGCAATCTCAGTTTGCCTCACAGGGCTTTAAATACACCCTGTAACTCAAATACTCAAAAAGCTCATTCAGTGTCTGTGCAGGTGTGACCACATCAATTTGCAGTTACAAGCAGATAAACTATAGGAGCATCATGAGGGCCTGAAAATGCAACAGGAGGTTAGCGATGTGGAGCAGGTCATGTGATCTGGAATTAACACACTTCCTTGAGAGGTGTTTTTGTAATGGGTAACTTAGTTGAAAGTGATTTCTTGGACACACATACTATTAGTTATTTTCCATATAAAATTAGATATATTGCCAAAAAAGAAACATCTGTCGTGATTATCTCAACTTATTAAAAAGAACACAATCAAAACTATTTTTGAATAAGCTCATTTTATTATTGTTTAGCTAATTAGAAAGTGATTGTTATTACATTTGGACGGTTATTTAGTTATCATTTTAGTGATATCCAGTCATTTTTTATTAGTAAGTGATTGTTTCCATAATAAATAATTATGGAATTTGTAAAGACATGATCATATTGAACACGTTACTTTTAATAAAAATGTGAGCAAAATACACGGACTTCAAAAGTCCCTCAATTATTTACCCAACTTATTATTGGGTGTAATTCTTTTTGCACTATCTTGCAGGTTGGTGTCCAAATGCAGAAACGCATTTTGTGCAGTAAATGAGATTAACGTTGTGAATGAATAAGATACTAAACAACAGCGAACTTAAAGTCAGAACAGCTGACTGATCTGTAGTTCCTCTAAAGTCGCTGCTGCTGAATAAAACAAGCCTTACCGTCCTCTCAGATTGCAGTCTGTGAAATAAATATCTGAGGTAAATTTCTCTGCCCTCTCGAGCAGTGTGCGCCTGTTCTTCAGCACAGGCTGGTGATACATCCTGAAACCTGCGCAAGAACACCTGCAGATCTGCAAGTGCAACTCCAAGAACAGAGAGAACAACAGCGTGGCATTAACACTTTGGAGGATGAACTCAAATCTTTACACAAAACCCGGAAGTAAAAGGTTTTGTTATTGCATTTAAACGAAGCAGCCTGTAGATGGCAGTACAGCTACATTATACTGCCACACATAATAATAATGAAACCCAAAGAAAGGCTTCTTCTTCTTCTTCTTTTTGTTTAATGGCAGTTGGCACGCAACTTTTAGGTCCAAAGAAAGGCGTACAGCTTGTATTATTATTATTACTATTATTATACTGCGACGAAAATAATAATAAACCCAAAAAAGTGTACAGCTTGTCTTCTTCTTCTTCTTCTTGTTATTATTATTATATTATACTTCTATGAATAATACTAATAATAATAAAACTCAAAGAAAGGTGTAAAGCTTTTATTATTATTATTATTACTGTTGTTGTTGTTGTTAATAATAATAAAATAATAATAATAAACTGGAGTCACAAGATGTTTTACTAAACCTTAAAATATATAATGAAACAGAAAATGACAATAAAATATTGAAAGAAGACAATAAAACTGTAGTAAAGACAGTGAATTCTTAAAGAGAGCAGTAACAAAAAATACTAGAAAAAGGATCAAATGTCACGCACATAGCTTTTTTCACAGGCAGATTTTTAAAAGCCTTTTAAAATGAGGCACTGACGAGCTTTTTGACTATAAGGTTGTTCCTAAAACAGTAGAAACATGGTCCTCCTTTGTTTTAAGCCTGGACTGTCAGACTGTAAACTTATATTTATCCTTAGACTGAATTCTTAGTTACAGAGTTTCTGATTTAAGGGGTTGAGGTGTAGAGTAAGATGCTAAGAGTTCCAAGATATGGAGTCGAGTCAGACCATTTAGATTTGAATGTAATCAGAAGACTGTTGGTATTTGGTTGTATATCAGCCAGGACTGGAATCATGTGTTCCTCTGTTGAGTGTTGAGGAGCATTGGTTTGACTCCGACAATATTTCTAATTTGTATACTTGACAGTATTTAACCTGAGCCTGAATAAAATTGAGGTTTATTCAATGTCATCAATAAATCTCAATGGGTTTATTCTAAAAGGTGACGCCAGTTTTCAACAAAATGCAACGGAAATACAAACTGTATTTGAAAACACATATTTATTTTCAACTCTGCTTGACTGCAGATATTTACACGTACTGTACACAATGAAACTTCAGAGCACTATCACACAAATAACACGATTTAAAAATCAAACACATCTTGACACATGAAGCGATACATTTATCAACAATATGGCAAAAAGGATACCAACCATGAAATCTAACCACAAGCAGCAAGGAACATGTAACAGATAAAAGGATTTTGTGTTGGTGAAATGAGTTTATTCTGTTGAAACGGTCACCTAATGCTTACTGAACCTCATTTTACCAGATAACCCCTTTAACCAGTCTAAATGATCTTAAATGTAGGCTCACAGTAGAGGGTGCCACCTTCTATACTCTGTTCTCTATGGTGATAAATTGATGGATATAGTGAAGACAGGACATGATACTTGTGAGAATTGCATGATGACATAATAACTCTCCAGCACTGTGGTTAACTATACAGCCAAACTGAGAGGCTCTCAGAAGTGCTGGGGAGTTTGTCTTGTGATCTGAGCAGCGGACCGGGGTGAGGGGTCAGCCCACGTGCAGCCTGACAACACAAAAGCCTTTCTTTCTCAGCATTATTCACAGGAAAGGAGCAGTGTTTGTATGAAGCTAAGCACCCTTTTATTATAAAATCCATAGAGCAACTCTAAGTACAGGGTTGGTGCAAATGTGGTGTCGCCCATCCCTCTCAGGCCATGCTACCATCAGGGATGTCTGTTGACTCCTATTCCCCTATTGTTTGGACTGTGGTTGGGCTTTCTACCATGCCAGGACAGCCCAGGGGAAGGGTGCCATGATCTGACTTGACCTGAGATTCTTACCAGTTCAGCTCTACTGTACATGCCTGGGAGCTTCTGTGTGGAGCTCTCCTTCAGAAACTCAGCACATCATGTCAAATAAACAACGGGGGACCGGAGGGGACAGCTGCTCCTCTTGCTCTTAGGAAGTAGTCTCACAGTACAAAACATCCAGCGTGGAGGCCCGCTGCTGTGCCTGCCACAACACAGCAAAAACCATCCAGACTGCGGCTTGAGAAGAAAGAAAAAAAGTGGTTCCCAAAACCCCAGAGCTGCATGCAAACGTAATCATGTGATGGACTTAAACCCTGTATGCTTCCATAAATGTCCAAACTGACCCATGGGACAATTTCACGAAAACACATGGAGTGATGCAAAGGGACAAGGGACAATGGTGTCATGGACTTGACGTTTCTTTTGAACCGAGGCCCACAACAAAGAGCTACACTCTTGAGCCGTACTCGTCTCTGTCTCCAATGTTGTACGCAGCTCGTTTGCTTTTGTCCTGTTCGGCGGCAGATCTAAAAAACAAAAGAACCGTTGGGAAATCAAGCAAAAAAAATGATCTGTAGTCTGAAGTGTTTTCCCATCAGCTGCAGGTTCATTTCATGGCAAATCGCCTCTATTAAGATAATGTTGGTTATTTTATTCCGTGATACACGCGCTTGTGGACATAATTCAAAGCTATGAATTCCTTTTAAATTTTCCACTACAATTATTCGTTCTTGTTGCTGAAAGGTTGATGCTTTAAAGAACCACATTTCATTCTGAAGTAGTGAGGAAGAGATGATTCTGTGGAACATTAAACACTGTCTAATTCAGAAACTATCTTAAATTAGACTGTCATAAAGCCTTTCACATCCAGAAGTGAACTGCGTATCATTATCATAATGAAATAGAAAACATGATATGAACTGATATGAAGACAGCTTTAAAGCATATTTTTCTCTTCATTACATATTTCATCTCACATTTTTGCTGTTTTACGATATCTTGTGGACTTTACTGATATAAATTCTTAATAACATTTATTTAATAATCAAAAACATTTTTAAATATGCTGATTTTTTATAGTTCTTTTCCCCAGTCACTTGATGATATTTTTTTAATTCTTTCACCTTTTTCAAGTATAGATTTTAATGTACTTTTACATAATAAAGACATTTTGAATATGTTTCTCTTTGTCTTCTCCATGTTTGGTTCCTCCTAAATGTAGAAGTTAATAAGTTTTAAGAAGTTAGAATTGTACCAATGAAGCTTCCTGTCTGTTTTCACTTCCTCCTGTTTGAAAACCAGAGAAGTTCAAAATCTTGTTGGCTCGGTTGTTTAAATGTCCAGAATGAAGCAAGTTTTTAAGTCACCTCATAATTTCTGCACCGAACATTATGCTTATTTTTATTTAAATAAAACTGACATTCCTTACAAATGTGCCACACCTCAAGAGATAAATTACTTCAATTACTGCACTTGTTTGAAAAGTCAGTTTTCTCTAAGTAAAAGGTTCATGTATTCGTAGCTACGCACCACAACAAAACCAAGAAGTCACACAGTAACGCAAACCAAGAAAATACTCTCCAGTGTACCATTAGTTGTTTATAGCAAACCACCATTACGCAAATTGGGTTCATAATTTATGGGGTGTCTCCCTGTCAAGGGTGACTCAGAGTGGTAAAAGTGAGTGCATACATTCCCCCAAAAAACATCTAATGAGGACACAACCCCTATAAACTCATTGACTCCTAAACCCCGCAGTGTGGGTCATTTACGGTCAGCCATTCTCTTGAAATACTCTCTGCAATTGTCCACTTTCTATAAATATCTCAACCGCTATAGTTTGCTATGGAAAGCTTTGAATTTGCGCAATGAAATTCTTTACTTTTGGTAAATTTAGACATCTTTAAAATAAAAATAAAAAAACATGAGATAAACCAGACCTGAAAACGGGTTGAAAAAGCAAAACTTTCACAGTGAGTCATTATGCACAGAGAGGTTCCAACAAGCACAACTGTAGTCTTGTTGTATTGTTTTGCCCTTTACCTACCTTTTCTGTCTTAATAGACAGCACAATAAAGAGACAAGGAGAACAAATCCCAGTGCAGAGCTCACCAATATGGGAACCAGTAAACCTGCAGAATGTGGAGCAATAGAGGCAGAAAGAGTCATGTGACAACATTTCACTGTTTCTCTATACGTGTTTGTTTGGTATGTGAGTTTCTATGTGTGTTTAAAGTGGAAATAAATTTATTGTAAATGAAAACGATCAAGGAAACAAATCAAAAACACTTTTAAAGACGTGATAGAAAGAATATGAGTTATATTATCACAGAATCTAAAATTCATTAATGGTTTAGTTTGGTAATGGTTTCGATTAGCTGAGTGAAATTCATGAAAAGAACATGCTACCTTAATTTATGCATTTGTACAAATCCCACAACAGAAAAAAAGATGTTAGAAAAGTGAAATCACTCGATGCTGTATGAGTATGAGATGGCGATGAAGATGACTTATAATGGGAAGGAAGGAGGCATAAAATATACAAAAGCAACATACCAGTGTTTATCCAAGACTGGTCATCTGAGTGACAGAGGGAAAGAGAAGAAACAGAGACACCTCAGATCAGATGCCATTAGAGGGACAGAGTTAAAGTGTTCAGGGAAGTTCAGAGCAGACAGAGAAAACAAGTGAATTGTAATGATAGTAGTGAACCTCTCAGTGATGGACCCACAGAGATATTATGAACAAGGTGTTACACAATCATTTTAAGGCCATGTCATCTCAAAGCGAGTTTTGCTTGTCACATTATTTAACATTATCACAGCAAACATCTCAGTTATATGGCCAGAGTATGTGCAAATCTCTTGACGCGCTTAACCACAACTTTTTCACTTGCATCATGATTGGACTTCCCCACACAGGCCAAACCCTTGACTGTTAAAATGTAAGAAACCACACACTACGGAAGATACCGTGCAGTTTACTGAAGTCAAAAACCTCTCAATGGTACAGACAATTTCTGGTTGCCTCTGATAAAAAATGTGCAATTCCAAACCACCCATCTTTTACATCCTCTGCCTGTATAAATATTGAAGTTAAATGTATAGAATGTAAATATAACACCGAGTCTCTATGCATGTAGTTTCTCTGTCATAAGTGCTGGATAAGGTTCGCTGAAAGAGCCGCCAGACTTCTGTGAATCTGCAAAGAGCTAGCATGTCAAACAAAATAACAGAAAATAACAGTCCTGTAAGTTCAGAGTGAAACGGTGCAATTAGGGAAGACGTTTGCCATGTATGATTCAAGTATGATGCTTTTATTGAAAATAGTTCCTTATATATAGTGCGGGCTACTTTACTTACTGTAAATGGAAATTTGAAAAGAAACACAAACTGTGAAGAAGAAAGTGAAGTTACATAAAGCGCTGAAGCTTTCGGAAATTCTTTTGGTTTAGCTGCATCTCCATATTCTGTAAGGCAATAATTACTAGCATAGCTGGACAATTACCGTACTATGGAAGTGAACTTGGCGTACTGTATAACACTATAAATGTTCCTAGTCAGAAATTTTGCATACTTCATGTACCTTGACGCATATAGATTGTCAAGCCAGAAATGTGTGCTTATTTTGTAGTTCATATAAAAACCTTATTCAGCTCAGCAAGAATCTGCAAACATGCCTGAAGCCCTGATGTAAACATTTCTCCGATGTTTCAGGACATAAATATAAATATTGAGATTGTTGTGCTATATTACAATCCTATTACAGTATTGAGCACAGTACCACTGCTGATGACAGGTTCTGTAACTGAGGTTATGTTTTTATGATGAAAAGTATAATTATGTGCACATACTGGAAACAATAAATACATTAAGCAGAGACTGGTTAGATTAATGCAGGGAATGGCTGGAAAATTAGTCTATCATTGTGGCTCACACAGCTGATGTCTGCTACAGAAAGTGACAATGTGAGTCTCAGCTATGTCAGGAATCTTTCTAGTCTTCCCACTCCATTGGCAGAAGCCAAGGATGTGGATAACCCTGGCTGTGTGGTTTCCTGGGAACAGTAGCTGGGGAAAGACTGCTGTACTTTGTCACCGGCACACTTTGCTTAATTGCTGTGGACGTCTTCCTTTGATTCTTCAAGGCTCTTGTTAGAGAGCGATCTAACTCAAAAGCCTCATCTGTGGGTCGTCCGCGGAGAATATATCTGATGGTGGGGAGAGCTAAGTCTGACTTACAGTCCAGGTAGCTCTTGAGGTTGAGCTCAGGGAAAACTGCATCTTTGAGAGCCTGAACCAGCTGATTCTCAGCGTGGGACTGTTTGAGCTGATGGAAAACTTTCTGCTCCAGTGAGACGAAGCACAGCATGTTTTCGGCCAGCCCAGACTTTCCCACATAGTGGTTGGTCTGGCTCTTCTTCCAAAGGGATGGACTCATCATTTGGTGTTTGGATTTGGCCAGAGTCTCACTCTTTGGGTTCTTGAGACTTTTCCTCTTGCCAGCCTGGAGCTTCTCTGAGCCACTTGGTAGGAGCTGATACAGACCCTCATCAGCCAGGTCTGCTAGGTCGCCGACCAGCAGCTGCTGAATGATACGCTTCCTCGTGAGTGGAGATGCGACTGGAAGAGGACCTTGCAGTCCTCTGCCTGAATCAGACACAGAGCCAATGTTGTTAAACATCCCAGCATGTGGGATACTCCTTGGAGTGATGTTGGGCCTTGACACCCAGCATGCAACAGCGCTGCCCATAGTGATGCACTAAAAGCACAAGCCATCGCTTGCTAAATGCCACTCATGAAAGCTAATAGCATAGGATTCCACACTGCCATGTCAAAACATGTGCTATTAGGAAAGCATACTTCTGAGACAGAAGCTCTGAAAATGAGGAAAACATGCACATTCATACCACAGTATATGGACCTAAATACCATACAGTGTGGTAAACCAGGCAACCACATAAAAGTAAGCCTTTAAAGACAAATTTGAGGGCTGCAGATGCTCTCAGTATGTCAGTGGGGTGGCTAATTTGAAGCGTCTTGAAAGATGGCCTACTTTCGAAGAAGCTCATCAAAGTCAATCAGCTTTAAAAATTATTAACATAAAAGTTCAGCCACAAGGAGGTTATACCAAACAAGCCAAAGCTAGAGTGACAGCCCTGTGCTTTGCAAAAGTGTAAATAGCCACAAATTATTTGAACCTGTCTTTTTGCCATTTTAAAAGCAGCACAGTAGCCATGTCATTTAAGTGAACTTTTGACTCATGCACCAACACTAAAGCAAGCTTGTTTTGAAGACCATACTTACCTTCCTTGAATGATACCAAGACAACTCGACTGTCGGCAAGCTGTGGTTTCCTGTAGTTGCCATTCAGCGGCACAGGGGAAGAGTCCTGGGCATGGGAGGAGTAGAGGGCTGTTGCTAGGGACAGAAACTGAAAAGACACAACAAAATAAAAGCAAGTTATGGACAAGGATTTTTCCACACCTTATAACTTTAAATGTCTGAACAAACAGCAATAAAACATCTTAAAAATTTAATTAATGTCAGTTTAACATTTTTTATTCTGTACCAATTCCGCCTCACAAAAATTTCATTGCTGAAGCACCTGCTTGCGAGAAATTGTCACGGGATTCCTGAACACTGTCCACAGCACACTCGGATAGCACGGAGGAGTCGTCAGTGAGCCGTCGTAGCGATAATACTCATCCAGACGTGCAGGCAGCAGCGCTCTGATGTTGAACCCGGATATCTGCACTCTTTGATCTGACAAAACAGAAATCAACCGTTTAACAAATACTGACGTCAGAGTACACTTTATTATAGCCACAGGCATGACCTGATGAGGAGCTGAGAGAGTCTGACTTTAAAAACAACAAACCACAGCCTTTATCGTGACAGTTTATGAGTTCTATTCAATCAAGTCATTACTTCAGACTCACCTCTGTACTTGATACCACTGATGAACTGTAGAAACTGCTCAAAGGCTGGATTGAAGTCCCCAACCTGCATGTAAAAATATAAATCATAGTAAAACGGTTCTACACCACAAAAAAGAATAGATCACTGTCCTCACCAATGTAGAGGTCACATGAACTCACCTCAATAAGGACACCCAGTACAGCCAAACCGTCAGATTTGTCCACAGCCATGGACATATTGGGGTACTTGTCGGAATTGTAATGCACTACATGCATCTGTGGAGGAAAAGAAAAATATGAGAAGATCCTGTGGAAAAAGCTAAACAGCATGTGGCAAGACTGATTAACCAAAAAATGCTTTGTTTACTGCATCTCAGATGAAAAATAGGCAGTGACACAACCAGGCATATCACAGAAAAGGTGAATCATTTGGCTAGCTCACTCATATATTTGAGAGAAATCCACTTGTTCACAGTGTTATGGTGTTATGTGGAAAGTGTAGTGGAAAGCAGTTAATAGTTTGTTTAAACAATACTGAAGTAATACAGAAAAAAAGGCTATTATAAGATAACTGAAGGAACACAGTCCCACCAACTCAGGTCAAATAGTGAGTACCCATTGAAGTGATTTTAATGGAAAAACGTTTATGTTAGTATATATTATATATGTATTTGCACTTGCCAGGTGATTTTGCATACCTAATAATGAATGAAGTCTAATACAAAATCCCTGCAATAAATCATTCAACCTTGTAGGTTATAAGCAAATTATTAGTTTTTGTTGAAACTGTTGGTTTAACTGTATTTTTATTTGGGATAGATCATATCTTATAGAATCTCTGTTTTATATTTCCTAAAATGTAACTGATGTCACTAATAACAGCAGTAATCCATGCAGAGCACAGTAGTGCAAAATCTGAATTAAGAAAACCCCATGAAGAAAAGCTGCAGATGTTTTACACTAGATGGCCTATTACAGAACACAAATGGATGCCAGATTGTCTGTTGTTTTGGTCATCATGTTTTGTATTCAAGCAAACGCAAAGGCATGCTAGTCTTTCTGGTCAAATATGATGCAATTGTATTTACTGACTCTGTCCTGTCTTTTAAATTAAGGTGGATGCTTGCCCTATTTCTGGGAAACGTTCAATTCCTCATCATTCCATCCTGCCGTAACAACATGTCATCAAGGAACTGTGGTTCTGGAGTCTGGAGAGACTTGAAAAGATGCGTGTTCTCGACGTGTCCACTCAGAAACTCAGGTCAAACCGCAGCACCTCACATGTGGCTGTGCAGCAGCTGGGCACGGTCACATAAAAGCACACAGGTTGCAGCCATTTCAGCGTCTACCCGCCGTGACTCAAATGATACTAAATTAAATAAAACAGTCTCCTATTTGCATTCACTTTAAAACTTTACTGTCAAATTGTCCGCTTTATTTTAAGTAACAAAGTAAATAGAGCAAACTATTGTGTGAAAACTGCTTACAGGGCTTGACACATTCAGCAGCACACAGCAGACAGCCACTCCTTTCCAGAGGTGGTTGAAAGCCAAAGCATATAATAATCTGGCACTCAAATCCCCTTAAGCCCTGCATAAGTAAGACACTCACATACTGTGCAGTTATGGGCATAAAGAGGCTGACTTGTGTCTTTTTTTCGATATGCTAATGTGATTGGTAAAAGGAAAATGTATGTGGGGGAAAAAACAGCTATGTACTTAACTGCTCTCTTCTGTGAGGTAAGTGAGGTTTTAAAGACTTTAAAAATGTTCTTTAAGTATTGTTTTATACAAGTATTAATTGTGAGATTTTACAAAAAAAAAAGTGAAAGATGCATAATGAGCATTTTCCTACACTGTCTGTCAGGAAGACGGAAACCGAATGTCTGCCCCAGCGTCATGAAAAGACAGCAGAGACAAGCAGAGAGAAAGCTCTTCAGAGTCTCTTCAGTTTGAGCAGCATCATCTTTGAAGGGCGTCAGTGACCCTGGTTTGTCTGCCAGTCAAACGTCACAGAATTAAATCATAAAGTATTAAATCATTTGTCTGGTGCCATCTGATGCTGCAGATGTGTGAAAGACATATTGAAATGAATGGACTGCAAGAGTGAGCTTGCCTCAAACAACCAGGTCGAATTTTATTTTATCTTCTACGAAAGTCGCAAAACTACAGTACTTTTATCTAAATTAAAGAAAAAAACAAAATCATCAGCAAAATTCAAATTATCAAAACCAGAGGGAACATTATCATCATTCAGAGTGTTATTTGTGCATACACTGCAGGAATATAAATACTTATGCAAGATGTTATTTTAACAGTTTTATAGAATGTGAGTTTCACAACAAAACATCATATTCTATAAATAGCAAAATATGTAAAATCTTAACCTGCATTGTAGCAATTAAAGCGAATGTATGCAAAGCATTCCAGGAGAATTTCTTGTTACATTAGTTGCAAATCTTGCAAACAGCTATCAGTAAATCTTTTTATTTGGTAATAAAAAAATTAAAAATCTGTTATTTATGGTAGTGCATGAACTCTTCCCAAACACTTCCTGCACTTCACTGGAGTATAAAGTGTAGTCACACATATTGCTAGAGCTAGTGGACAGAAAGCAGCTACATCTTCACCTACACCTGCAACATCTTTTACTGCCACACAAAACAAAACAAAACAAAAAAAAGACAGTAGTGGAAAACGTGACAACCAAAATAACTTGGAATAAAACAAGACGTGAAACCAGAGTGAACATCAGTATGGGTTTCCTGTGGAAGTCAAAGAGCCAGAGAGGTGATGTCATGGTTGCTATTTACTGTTGGACAGGTAATTATCAGGTTTGTTTTGCTTTGTGGGGTGATGGTTATGGGTCACGGTGAATGAGACATGATGTATTTTGAACATGCAGCACTCCTGTCATCACCAACGATTCAGTCCTCCAGCTTTTTTTCAGTTCAAGTTTACTCTTGCTGTTTCTTTGACCTCTCACACTATAGCCTTAACTACAAGTGTCTGCATGGATCTAGTGGAGTACAAAGTACAATTCCACTCTCTAAACTAAAGGAGCAGAAGCATAAGGTAATATAAAACGGACAAGTAGAGTACTAGGATGTTGAAACTGTACTTTGGTGCAGTACTAAAGTATGTAGTTCCTTTCCAAAATGATCGGTTAAATCAGTATCGGTTGTAAGAAGTGCTTTTTGTCTTTGCTTACCTCTGCTGCATACTGCTTACTGTTCACCGTGTGTTCAGAGCCTGCGGGCCGACTGGAGGAGCCCCAGTGGAAATGGAGTTGAGCTGCAGTGTAACGGTGAGGCAGGCTGGAGATGTGCATCTTGGAGGGCAACGATATCTGCACTGTGGACCAAAAGAAATTAACTCTCAGCACTCATCGCAGAAGGGGTTAGGGGTTATCTCAGTTCACCAACAGGACATCAAGAACCTTCAACTTGAAGGTAAACTGAGGAGGTCAGCATGGCCCACTCTGTGCTGTCAAAGCAACATTCAAGACATTTCACGGTGCTGTGACGCAGGCGTTGCTCCACATGTTCGTCACAGTATGAAGAATGCTTACACATGAAGATCCTTTGTCAGCTTATTTGAAACACACATCACGCTGATGACACCACTCATCTTGGGATGTTGAGGCCCATCAGCGATGCACACATAAGCATTTATGTGGCATTTGCACTCTGTCAGTGGCAAAGGGTTTACTTACTCAGACTTTACATCAACGAATCGTCACCAACACTCGGCACATGATCGGTCTTACACAGACTGTCATTGAAATTCCTAACATACAGCACTTTCTACATGATCTGCATGTCAGAAATGACTTTAACCAGAGTTAACCTTACTTAACCTCTTCTGACACAAATCTTTGAATTGTCAACCAACTGTAATTTTGCAACAATTATATTCATCTCCCTAAATCATCAACACATTTTTATTGCACATGATCATGGTTTTCTGTGCTCTGATTGCTACATATATAGTGCAATTACATACATATTGCATAATAAACTGAAGCTCCTTTCCTTTATTAAGATGCATCTGTCCCAGAACGAGACAGAGCAGATGACAAGTCTTTGCTCATATTTTCCCAGAATAACACGGAGCTCTTTCTCTGGGTGAAAGGACAGTTAAGATAATAAGAGAGTGATTATAGAAAATTACTGTGGCAGATGTAGAAGAAGGATCCTCCTATCATTTTCTTTTAGCTTGGCCTAGGAATTAGGACTCCAAGTTTATGTGTGGCCATTTCTAATGAATATGTTGTCTAGCGCAATACTTTGATATGAAGAATGTCTCTAGATTCCCAAAATGCAGTTTTGCTAAATATTTGCTTAGTTTGATACACTGTTATAGTACTTGTGATGACATGAGTTTACAGGGCACGTCACATTTGAAGTGTTGCACATTATGTGAAGAACATTGTTTATTTATACTCACCAGAGTGTCCATTGTTCCCAAGAGTGAGTTGCTCATTTGGTGACAGGTTGTAGTTTTGAACCTCAATCGGACGTAAAGTTGGATCAAACCTGAGCAGCTCAGACCTGATGTCTATTGGAGACTGGAAAGCACCGCCACAGTACGGATAATGCTTGGGCCAGTGGTGCTCTCCTTCTGGCCCTGCAACAACATCATAACCAAGACAACACCTTTAAGACATGGCTACTGTCTGATGTAATGTTATTTTCATAGTTTTAACATGCCGTACAGTGGTACTACATATGTATATTCTAATCCATAAAGACTGTGTCACCTCAGAGCATGAGCAAAATGCAGTTTAAATGTTAAAGTGTTCCATTTTTAAAGGCCAGATGAGCGAACAGTGCCCCAGTGTGAGGCTGAATAAGGGATGGCTCCAAAAAGGGCCAGGGCTTGTTCTGGCATACTGCACATTTTATCTGTAATCCAAGTGAAGTATTATTATCTATGTACAAGACGACATGGGAGAGGCCCGTGGCTCTGCTCTTGGCCCTTTCTGAAACAGCAAGAGTGAGAACCAGGCTGTTGTTTGCAGGCAGAGCCAGTGAGAATGCTGTCTCTCTCCAAATGAGAGGTTTCTATAAAGCACAAATGGCCACATTTGCAGATCAAGTCATGCAGTTTACAAAGTGACCTCAGCTGCATGTCCCTCAATAATGTGTCTGCAAAGGCAGTGAGAGCCGCTGGGATTTGAAATGATGCAAGAGAGGAAAATGGAGAAGAATGGTAATAAGAAATTGATTGAAAAGAAAATCAGGAAGCTCTTGATTTCTGATATTCCATTCAGTGTGTTGATTGAAGTGTAAGAATCCATACTGAGCTTTTCAAGCATGACGCTCAGTATGCAGCGAGGCTAATATTTTGCAATGAATGGACTCTATGAAATGAGAAATAACATAATTGTAACAAAACATAAAATCCCTTGAAAAGCCCTGAGTGTGCCACTGCCCCAGTCTGAGTTACATTTTTTGCCACTAATTTATTATCTTTCGACAATTCATTTAAAAATTCACCATTCACCAGATGCCAGCTGACCATGGTTAAATATGAATGACGCAGCATGAGGTCTAACCCCCAGCCAGACCGTCATACAAATGTGGATTGATTGTATAAGACAAGCCAAAAGGCATCAAGTGGAGCTGTGAATGCACTGAGTACTTGTCTAATGCAAAGCTGAAAGTTCAATCTAGGCAAAGCCGAAAATGAAAAAAGTTACTCTCGTGTTTATAATTATTCACTGTCCACTTCACTTCTGTTCTTTAGTAACGGACCTTTAGTGGCTTTTGGTGGTCCTTTGGTAGCAGAACATCCATGGCTGTGGGTAATTTCTCAAATTTGGCAAAAGGAATCCTAAATTAGGAGACTTTTACAAGGCTTTCTGCAGAGCAATCGAGTTGACATTACATTGGTGGCAGAGCAGGGCGAGAAAACCACAACAGTCATCATCATCATTTATGTTACTCCTATATTAAGGTTCACTGTTTGTCCTCAGCCAGAGGGTGGAGTGTGGAGGTGGAGATAAATTGTATGACTCAGCTGTGGCTCCGTCAACAGAAAGTGCTACCAGGCCTGCAGACGACTGATGACTCTGACAGACCTCACAGGGTCTGACTGTAAGTGAGGAGGAAATCCACCACGCTGAAACTAAGAGGAGTTCAGGGTCTTTCTCCAACTTCAACTCTTTCCTTATTAATCAATAAAAAACCTTTTAGGTATTTGACTAGTTAATACATTTTCATTGAGAAGATTTGTGATTGTTTATTGATGTAATTTAGAGTGCATTTATTAATGCAATGTGATTTTTTTTGTATTACCATCAGATGCTACGGTTCACATGACTTTGCAAACCAAAGAATAAATCACCAAAATGCACTGCTAAAGTGCTAAGATATTTCTTCTACTGACACACTACTTTCTGTTGCTGGCTTGGCTGTTTATTTTATATTTTCTAAATTTGTACAAGTAGGATATAAACAACTGTGTGAACGAAGTCCTCAAAAGACCTTTATATTATAGCAGTGGCCACATTAAGCCAGTGCTATAATTAGAACAAAGTGGACCACCCTACATAATATTTATTTGAGCTTAAATTACTGTGCACAGTAATTTTCTACTTTATTTTCTTCTTTTCTTGTACCGGTGGACAAGAATATCCCCAATTTCCAAACTGTGGTTGATATTTGTCCAAAAAAATTGTCAATACGAGTGACATTACATTAAACGGCTTAACCTGCCGACACTCTGTTTTCACGTTTGGTCCCTGAATGCAACAGATTTTTGAGATGCAGTGACACAAGGACAAGAGGTCACGCTGTGAGCACAGTTTATATAAGTGACAAGTCATGGTTGAAGAAGTCCTGCCCAAAGACCTTGAGGGGTGGACAAAAGCAGCCAGCCACTGATGAAATGTTGTAATTGCAGAGTTAGTACAATTAGAGGTGATGGGTGTGATGTCAGTACACTCTGTTTAGGAGTCAAAGAAAGGTCAGAAAGTTTTTTTTTAGACCAGGATGCACTTCATTTGATGTTACTGTCACCAATTTTGTCTGACAATTTGACATTGGCAGCTCAAAGCATTGCTGTGAGGGCAAGACAACGACAATAACAGCTTCTATGACTCAGTCATTGCCTATTGGACTGTTGCATCAAATTGTATTCTAACACTCAGTTACTTCATGCTGCTCAAACCAAGAAGGGTTTATAGTTACAGACAGATATATTCATGCACAAATGTGAGGAAAATATTGTCTGACTTACCAGTGTATGTCCATTTGGCAGCTGAAACAAACAAGGAAGAGACTATATAAATATATCACAGTACAATTGCATAGGCTGCATTTGATAAGCAAAGTGAAAACAGAAGTAGAACTAAACTAATAAAAATATTAGCCTGGTGGCCACAAGTTCATGTTTCCTTCATGTGCTAGATGATGGAGACACCTGCCTTCAAGCATCCCTTCTGCTCAAGACCCTGCAAATGCTAAAGGGGCCAAATATCTCAACATGAATTAAAATTCCATCCAAAGTTTTTACAATATGGCATCTTATTAGACTACTCATCAAATGTCTTACCATGCAGCACGCCCAGTAAAGTCAGCTGTAGCAGGACGATGGGAGAGGAGCTCAGAAAGTGCATGTTGGTGCCCTGATGTCAGCCGGGTGCAGTTTGGAGCAGCAGAGCGCTGCCTCCTAACCGGCTTTTATACTCATGTTGTCAGCTTCATTGTAGCTCTCACTGACGTCAGAGCAACAACAAAACCAGCCTCCAGAGTGATGTGCCCGCCGGAGACTGACAGCTCCGCATCGGCCACCGCATCCAGCACAGTCCCGCATTTTTTCAGGTCCGTGTGCGGAAGCGGCTAAGTGGCTACACATGTGCCGCTGTTAAACATGTGCGGCCGCTCAGTGCCGACAGGTGAGCACATGACAGCTACCTAGTAAGGTTCATTTCTTGTTTTTGAAACCTTCTGCAAAGTCCAAGTAATGTTTTCAGTTGGAAGTTCTTAATTTCTCTCAAGGCTAATATTCTTAAAACGTTTTTCAAATGTTGCATTGGTAACATCCTTCTTTTGTTATCAGATAACATCGTGGTAATGTTTCATTTAAAAAAAAACAGATAATGTGTTGCCTCATCAATATCCCCAGAACATCCTCATCGTAGGCAAAAAGGTTTGTTTCATACTATGTATATACACATATATATATATATATATATACATAGTATATACGATGAGGATGTTCTGGGGATATTGATGAGGCAACACATTATCTGTTTTTTTTAAAATGAAACATTACCACAATGTTATCTGATAACAAAAGAAGGATGTTACCAATGCAACATTTGAAAAACGTTTTAAGAATATTAGCCACAATGTTATCTGCTCTTTGAGGAACTGGAGACAATTTACATTGCTAAAGTCTTTTCTGCTTCTTCATGCTGCTTCTTTATGCTGTCTTCTTTTCGTCTTTTTTCTTGTTACTCATTGCTTTTAGCAATGCTGTGTCGGCTTTCTGCATGTAGAAAGGTTGGTCTTGGTTTAGGTGCTTTGACACCTGCTGACCAGTCATGTTCTCTCAGTGCACTTCAGTCATTAATAAATAAGAATACTTAAATACAAAATGCAGTCAGAATACACTCCATACATAATTCTGCAGCAGTTATCTTCTAACACGGTAGCCTTGTGACCAGATTACACTCCAATAGCATTTCCCTCTCCATTCAAAAAAGATGTTTTGCTTATTTGTTACTCCACATTAATTCTCAATATCAATCAGACACAAAAAAGTTTTTTATTTATTTTTTGCATTTTCACAAAAATGGGAAAGCTTTTCTGTGCTCACCTTAAATTTAACTTTAATTTTGACCTTCCTGTACCAGCAGTAAGTACCAGGGGGATTGGCTGACATGGTTTGGGTCCACTTGTCCCCTTGGAGTGAAGAATCCCTGCCAATCAGTACGAAGTTGTCCGGAGTGATTGCATTTATCCTGTGATGAAAAAATTCTATCATGATGGGAGCGTACTCTTCCACGATGACAATGTCCCTATCAGTGGAACATGAGAATCACTGAATGGTTTGATGAATATAAAAATAATGTAAATCATATGCTGTGGTTTTGGCAGTCACCAGATCTCAATCCAACGAAACGCCAGTGGGATATTCTGGACCAAATGAGAGAATATGTTCTGGAAGAATGGTGTTTATCTCTCTAGTTCAACATCCATCTATCCATCTATCTATCTGTCTGTCTGTCCGTCTGTCTGTCTGTCTAAAAAAGTTGTTTTTCCTTTGACTCATGATTAAAGATGAAAATTTTATACCCTGGGAATTAAAAGCTGATACAAGTATTTAAGCCAAAATGATAAAATAATAGAGGAACTGGATGTGGTAACTCGTACGTGCAGAATGACAGACACATACACCATATGACGAGAAAAATAAGCAACCACAGTGAAACGTTGACCAACGCCTAAGTCTGTCTGTGTAGACAAAGCGACATGGTGGTGGCAATAAATCTAGATGGAGGTTTTGCAAACATAGCATTTAACAATAGGAATTTCATGGTACTGTGTTCATCACTGTAATATCTGCTAATGCCCTAATGTAACAAACAACACCCTCTAGGCTACAGAAGAAGTTGTAAAAGGATGAATTCTCTATGGGTGCCATTAACTTTTATTTCGATTGTGGTGTCACCATCAGGGAAATATCCGTCCAAAGGTCAGAAATGAGTCCCCACTCCCAGTGTAGTTTATAACTCTTGCTCAGTCCAGGAAGAGACAGCACACAGACAAGCAGCAAGATGAAGAACCTTCTGCTTTTGGGGATTGTTTCTGCAGTGTTGGGCATCACCCGCTCAGAAATGCCAGGTACTATTTGCCAAGAGCTATTTTCTGCTTAAATTACAGTTTATTTTTAAAAATGACCGAGAACGAGACCTGAGGTTCACTCAGGCCTACTTCACAGGCCTAGGTATCAGCACATGGACCAATCCTTAGTGAAAAATTATGTGCTCTTGTGCACTGCTGCTTTTGTATAACTTTGTCTTTCATGTGTCTCTTATCACATTTAAAGTTAGTCCAGTTAGTTAATTTAGTTAAATGAAACTAAATTAATGAGATAAATCTTCGCCTTTAAACATTTCAGAGTAATGAGATGACTGACTGAACACACCGTAGGCTGAATAATACATAGTAATGCTTTGGATTGTATTGTACCTTTCTCTGACTTTATGCTCACGTTATGACTTGCAACTGAAACCAGCAAGGATCATCTATAACTGTAACCAAAAAAGAAATGATGGTATTTACTGCAGGTAAATCTCTCGGAAATGTTATTTACATGCTCCTAACAACTGAACAAAGCTGACTGGACAATTCCTCCCTCTATAATTCTAAACTTTCAAACACTGAGATCATTCCTGTCTGAGTTTGACTCTTATGAGCGTGATGACCTAAAACTATGTCAACCTGCAACTTCACGTCACCTCAAAATAATTGGAGAGGCCCAGATTTTCAGGCACCCATGTGGGAACAGCAAATTACTTTGTTAGTTAAACAGTTTCCCTCCAAAATCAGGTGTATTTGGGGCAAAACAACCGTTTGAAACCACTTCCCTGAAAAGAGAACCATAAATGACACTTTTTATTGCCATTATAAAAAGAGGGAGTGGGTCTGTGGGGATGAGGTTAGTTAAATATTAGTTAGATGTCTGTAGATTATTTCTGAATCATATACAATAACTGTGCAATGGTCGTCTTTTGCCAACAGTACTTCTGATCGAAACACAATAGTTGAAAGCCAAAGCATCACATTTTACTTTTAGTTAATTCAATGCAACTGACACTTTTTTTTCCTTTATCACCCACCAGACTTCTGTATGCTGCCTAGTGATGAAGGTACAGGTTCAAAGTTCGAGGTTTCTTTGTATTATAATCACGAAAAAGGCGAGTGCAATTCTTTCATGTACTACGGCAGTGGAGGAAATGCAAACCGTTTCACAAATGAAAGAGAGTGCATAAGGAACTGTTCAGCCGACGCGGAGAAGATCTACCCCATGGATGGTAAGAGGAATTGTGCATTTAGAAGAACAGAAAAAAAGTTCAACATTTCATTTTCTTTATATGATAACCCTCTGTTTCAAATGTAAAAACAATCTTGTGGCTATTTCAAAGATTGCCAAAAAATAGATAAGTCCTTCTTTCTGGCTTTCTGAGGACTTTGGAGCATGAATTGACTGTTGAGGTTAAGTTTTATGGCTTACGGAATCATAAACCATTTTTGATTACAACTGAGATAGAGATAGAGAAACAGATAGAAAGAGAAACGTTTTCTGCCGAGGTCTGAAGGGAAGCATGTTTTATGTTAGAGCCATAAAACATATCAGTGCTAAATTGTGTGTCACTTTAATACACACAAATATCCTTAAGGTTAACGCTATGTAATTAAGTCCTCAGAGGTTGTAGGAGAGACACGTGTCAGCTTTGAGTGTTAGTGATACGCCACCAAGTGGTGAAAGAGCAGGACAAAAGTTAGGTAGTCTGAATGATAGTATTGCTGAGCTGATTTTAAAGCAGAACCTTGTCGACATAATCAATCTCATTTGTGATTTTTGAATGAATATTATCAACAAACTTTACAACTGCTGATATGACTACTTTGAATGATGACGAACAACGAGGATAATGTTTTTTTTCTACTCAGCAACCAAAGCTTGCCTCTTGAAAAAGAAAGAAGGTGGATGCGGTAGAAAATATTTGAGGTACTACTACGATTCAGTTCATGACAGATGCAGAAAATTCATCTGGACCGGATGCAATGGAAATGGAAACAGATTTTTTGACTTCGACAGCTGCAGCAAAACCTGTGCTGGCATTCACGGTGAGCAGACATCTTTCTCTTAGATTTTTAGTAGCTGTATACAGTGCCTTGTGAAAGTATTCGCCCCCCTTGAATTTTTCAACCTTTCGCCACATTTCAGGATTCAAACATAAAGATATAAAATTTTAATTTTTTGTCAAGAATCAACAACAAGTGGGACACAATCTTGAAGTGGAACGAAATTTATTGGATATTTTAAACTTTTTTAACAAATAAAAACCTGAAAAGTGGGGCGTGCAATATTATTCGGCCCCCTTGCATTAATACTTTGTAGCGCCACCTTTTGCTGCAATTACAGCTGCAAGTTGCTTGGGGTATGTCTTTATCAGTTTTGCACATGGAGAGACTGAAATTCTTGCTCATTCTTCCTTGCAAAACAGCTCGAGCTCAGTGAGGTTGGATGGAGAGCGTTTGTCAACAGCAGTCTTCAGCTCTGCCCACAGATTGTCGATTGGATTCAGGTCTGGACTTTGACTTGGCCATTCTAACACCTGGATACGTTTATTTGTGAACCATTCCATTGTAGATTTGGCTTTATGTTTTGGATCATTGTCCTGTCGGAAGATAAATCTCCGTCCCAGTCTCAGGTCTTTTGCAGACTCCACCAGGTTTTCTTCCAGAATGGTCCTGTATTTGGCTCCATTCATCTTCCCATCAATTTTAATCATCTTCCCTGTCCCTGCTGAAGAAAAGCAGGCCCAAACCATGAGGCTGCCACCACCATGTCTGACAGTGGGGATGGTGTGTTCAGGGTGATGAGCTGTGTTGCTTTTACGCCAAACATATCGTTTTGCATTGTGGCCAAAAAGTTCGATTTTGGTTTCATCTGACCAGAGCACCTTCTTTCACATGTTTGGTGTGTCCCCCAGGTGGCTTGTGGCAAACTTCAAACAAGACTTTTTATGGATATCTTTGAGAAATGGCTTTCTTCTTGCCACTCTTCCATAAAGGCCAGATTTGTGCAGTGTATGACTGATTGTTGTCCTATGGACAGACTCTCCCACCTCAGCTGTAGATCTCTGCAGTTCATCCAGAGCGATCATGGGCCTCTTGGCTGCATCTCTGATCAGTCTTCTCCTTGTTCGAGGTGAAAGTTTAGAGAGACGGCCGGGTCTTGGTAGATTTGCAGTGGTCTGATACTCCTTCCATTTCAATATGATTGCTTGCACAGTGCTCCTTGAGATGTTTAAAGCTTGGGAAATCTTTTTGTATCCAAATCCAGCTTTAAACTTCTCCACAACAGTATCTCGGACCTGCCTTGTGTGTTCCTTGGTCTTCATGATGCTCTCTGCACTTTAAACAGAACCCTGAGACTATCACAGAGCAGGTGCATTTATACGGAGACTTGATTACACACAGGTGGATTCTATTTATCATCATCAGTCATTTAGGACAACATTGGATCATTCAGAGATCCTCACTGAACTTCTGGAGTGAGTTTGCTGCACTGAAAGTAAAGGGGCAGAATAATATTGCACACCCCACTTTTCAGTTTTTTATTTGTTAAAAAAGTGTAAAATATCCAATAAATTTCATTCCACTTCACAATTGTGTCCCAATTGTTGTTGATTCTTGACAAAAAATTAAAATTTTATATCTTTATGTTTGAAGCCTGAAATGTGGCAAAAGATTGAAAAGTTCAAGGGGGCCGAATATTTTCACAAGGCACTGTATATAATGATATACCAATATGTCATGTTTTGTAAAAAGACACACAGACAGTCCTATTTACAAAATCATCTCACATTAGGGTCATTCCAGGTGAAATGACCAGATATTCCTTGGGGGTGTTGCTGCACCATTTTCAAATTAGTCGTAAATTTGCATGCCATTAGATAGTCACAAAAGTACTTTCTATGCCAAATTGTAGGTCTGTAGTTCAAATAGTTTCTGAGTTGTGGAGGTCTGAAATTTTCAGAATTTGGGCTATAAAAAGCCTTGCCAACGTTTTTTGCATCTTTAAGTGGTTATTTCTCAGCCTCTAGACATACCAGAGAGCTGTAAGCTGGTAAACAAGGCCTCTGCATGTAACTAGTGCCCCACAAACATCCCCAGGTGTTTCCCTACACTCTGCAGGCCATGGGGGCTTGCTTAAAATGCTAAAAATTAAGAGATACCTACTCACGAGTAGGGTTTGGGACCTTAAAAGTACTAGAAATACTGCACAGAAGTGTTCTAACACAACTGGGTTCCATTCTACACAAACTTGTGTGATAACTTAGCAAACTGGAACTTTCTAGGTACCTCAGTTTGGAAAATATGAGCTCCCAAAGTTGGATGAGATTTTTAATTGGCTATTTTTGGTGGCAAAAATCTCAGTGTGGGACAGGTACCAGAGACCCAAATTTTTCTACAAGACAGTTCCATCTGTCTTCTATCACTGTACAAAAAAGCAGCAGGGTTATATTTGTAGTTACTGAGATATTCTTACTCAAAATGGCATGGGTAATGTCAAAATCATTTTTTGCTTTTCAGTACTTTAAATTGGGATACAAGTATTAGTAGTCATTCCAATGGTAGTATTATGTATGTTTTGTTCTTTTGAAATGTTAGTTGTTAAAGGTGACTACCTTCAAAAAGTGTAATGGTATAACTTAGGTATACCTAAGTTGTAACTTAGGTATAGGTTCTTTTGCTTGTAACATGACATTGTACAATTAAATTTAACATGTTTAATCCCACTGCACTGATACTGTAAAATTCGACATTATTGTTGTTATTTTTAAATTAATCAACCATAAACTACTACAGAGCTCCCTGAATTCAAGTTAGTACATGTAATTTGTATGTGTATGTTATAATTACATGTATGCATTGCAAATGGGTGACTGAATAATACATAGTAATGCTTTGGATTGTATTGTACCTTTCTCTGACTTTATGCTCACGTTATGACTTGCAACTGAAACCAGCAAGGATCATCTTTAACTGTAACCAAAAAAGAAATGATGGTATTTACTGCAGGTAAATCTCTCGGAAATGTTATTTACATGCTCCTAACAACTGAACAAAGCTGACTGGACAATTCCTCCCTCTATAATTCTAAACTTTCAAACACTAAGATCATTCCTGTCTGAGTTTGACTCTTATGAGTGTGATGACCTAAAACTATGTCAACCCGCAAATTCACGTCACCTCAAAATAATTGGAGAGGCCCAGATTTTCAGGCACCCATGTGGGAACAGCAAATTACTTTGTTAGTTAAACAGTTTCCCTCCAAAATCAGGTGTATTTGGGGCAAAACAACCGTTTGAAACCACTTCCCTTTGGCGAAACCTGTGATGGGCGGGAGGACTGAAAAGAGAACCATAAATGACACTTTTTATGGCCATTATAAAAAGAGGGAGTGGGTCTGTGGGGATGAGGTTAGTTAAATATTAGTTAGATGTCTGTAGATTATTTCTGAATCATATACAATAACTGTGCAATGGTCGTCTTTTGCCAACAGTACTTCTGATCGAAACACCATAGTTGAAAGTCAAAGCATCACATTTTACTTTTAGTTAATTCAATGCAACTGACACTTTTTTTTTATCACCCACCAGACTTCTGTATGCTGCCTAGTGATGGAGGTACAGGTTCAAAGTTCGAGGTTTCTTTGTATTATAATCACGAAAAAGGCGAGTGCAATCCTTTCTTGTACTACGGCAGTGGAGGAAATGCAAACCGTTTCACAAATGAAAGAGAGTGCATAAGGAACTGTTCAGCCGACGCGGAGAAGATCTATCCCATGGATGGTAAGAGGAATTGTGCATTTAGAAGAACAGAAAAAAAGTTCAACATTTCATTTTCTTTATATGATAACCCTCTGTTTCAAATGTAAAAACAATCTTGTGGCTATTTCAAAGATTGCCAAAAAATAGATAAGTCCTTCTTTCTGGCTTTCTGAGGACTTTGGTGCATGAATTGGCTGTTGAGGTTAAGTTTTATGGCTTACGGAATCATAAACCATTTTTGATTACAACTGAGATAGAGATAGAGAAACAGATAGAAAGAGAAACGTTTTCTGCCAAGGTCTGAAAGGGAAGCATGTTTTATGTTAGAGCCATAAAACATATCAGTGCTAAATTGTGTGTCACTTTAATACACACAAATATCCTTAAGGTTAACGCTATGTAATTAAGTCCTCAGAGGTTGTAGGAGAGACACATGTCAGCTTTGAGTGTTAGTGATACGCCACCAAGTGGTGAAAGAGCAGGACAAAAGTTAGGTAGTCTGAATGATAGTATTGCTGAGCTGATTTTAAAGCAGAACCTTGTCGACATAATCAATCTCATTTGTGATTTTTGAATGAATATTATCAACAAACTTTACAACTGCTGATATGACTACTTTGAATGATGACTAACAATGAGGATAATGTTTTTTTTTTTTTTCTACTCAGCAACCAAAGCTTGCCTCTTGAAAAAGAAAGAAGGTGGATGCAATGGCAAATATTTGAGGTACTACTACGATTCAGTTCATGAAAAATGCGAAAAATTCATCTGGACCGGATGCAATGGAAATGGAAACAGATTTTTTGACTTCAACAGCTGCAACAAAACCTGTGCTGGCATTCACGGTGAGCAGACATCTTTCTCTTAGATTTTTAGTAGCTGTATATATAATGATATACCAATATGTCATGTTTTGTAAAAAGAAACTGATGTTAATCGTTTTGGTCCTCAGAGGACCCACCAATCATGAGTGATTTTCAGAACAATAAGGAATGTAAACACGAATGATTTACTCAATAATGACCTCTCAAAGGCTTATTCCGTACTATAAGTCATTCAAACATAGATTAGTCTATCAGAATGTTCAAACACTAGGTTCTTTATAGTGTAAAGGATACGATTGTGGCGTGAAGAAGAGATTTAAACAGTCTCTAGGAAGACGATCAGCTTTTGAACAGGGCGTTCAACGATGAATGGCCTTTCAGAACGCTGTCCTTCCTTTCCAATCTTCTGGTCTCCAAGACGGATCTTCGCCCTTCTCACAAGTCCATCTGTATCAGTCACTGTCTCAACGACTTTGGCGAGTCTCCACTCATTACGTGGCAGATCATCTGCCTTCTCCACGACTATATCGCCGACCTTCAAGTTTCTTCTTGGAGTATGCCAGCGTTGTCAGGTGGCAATCTGAGAGAGATACTCTCTCTTCCAGCGATTCCAGAATTGCTCAGTAAGATACTGAACATGACGCCACCTCTTGCGAGCATACATGTCCTCTCTGATCAATCTGCCATGAGGAGGTAAGGCTGTCACAGACTTCATAGTTAACAGGTGATTCGGTGTCAGAGGTGCAGGACTGTCTGGATCACTCAGGTTGTCGACTGTGAGCGGACGATTGTTCACAATAGCCATCGCCTCGTAGAAGAATGTACGCAGAGGTGTCGTCCAGCCTGCCTGCTGAGAGAGAAAGAGTGGCACGAAGAACATTCCTGACCGTTCTGATCTGTCGCTCCCAGACACCTCCAGCATGGCTTGAATGGGGAGCGTTCATGATGAAATCACACTGGTTTTTAGCCAAGAAGACAGCCAAACGCTTGTCATCCACTTGCTGTAGAGCATGACTCAGTTCGTTTTTAGCGCCGACAAAATTACTTCCCTGGTCACACCGTATCTGACGCACGGCTCCTCTTATAGCAATAAAACTGCGAAGGCCGCTAATGAAGGCATCTGTTGACATGTCGGTCAACATTTCAATGTGGACGGCTCGACAGCAAAGGCATGTCAAAAGGAGGCCGTATCTCTTGTGCATCTTTTGTCCTTCTTTGGTGTGAAAGGGACCAAAGCAGTCTATACCACAATATGTAACTGGTGGAGATGGATGTACACGCTCCAATGGAAGATCGGCCATACGCTGCTCCTCTGTAGATCTTCTGAGTTTTCGACATGTGACACACTGTCGTATATAAGCAGCAACAGTTCTGCTGATTCCCAGGATCCAGAATCCATTTGATCTGACTTCATTAATAGTCAGACCCTTTCCTTGATGTCTGACCTGTTCGTGATAATGAGCTATTATCATCCGAGTGACATGATGGTCCTTTGGAATTGGTAGTTGCTAGAGGTACGGACCCATACTTTCCATTTGCCAATCAGATACGCGAGATCTGGTCACGTGACTCCCGGTAGACGCTGGAGGTACGGACCCGTAGCATCGGTACTACAGGTACGGACCGTAAACCTGACCCTAACACTAACCCTAACCTTAACCTTGGCTTACCTTTCAACAGTTTGCAGCTTCTTGACTCGCGAGACTCGCGTACGGGTCCGTATCTGTCTGGCAAATGGAAAGTGCCGTATCCGTAGCCCACAGGCTACGGGTACAGGTCCGTATCTGTAGACACTACCTTTGGAATTATCACTGGATGTTTCTGTGATGTGGGGAGGGATGTATTTTTCAGTCTTCCTCCCACCTTGAGGATTCTGTGCTGATCAAGAAAGACATCCAAGCGATGCAGTTTACTCTGAGGTGGAAGTTGAGTGCCATTGCTGAGTAACTTGATCTCATCTGCATACACTTGTCTTTGTAAGTCCTTTATGATAATCCGCTGTGCATCTTCTCGCTCTTGAACTGTGCTGTGACCAGTTGACTTGTCTCTCTTGACACAGCGGAGGAGACGAGCGACCGCTTGAGTGGCCTTGTACCATGAAGAAAACTTTGACAAACGGTCTGTGAGATTTACTTTCTCTGTGGTCTGCACATGTAGGGTCTGAACCTTTTTAACTTCAGGATCTCCAACTGGCATTTCTGTGATAACATCTGCCGCTGGAGGCAACTCCTTCTCCCACAAGAACTGAGGTCCTTTAAACCAAGTGGACGGGAGAAGCTCGCTTGCACTTGAACCCCGAGAGGCCAGATCTGCTGGGTTTTTGTCAGTTGGGACATATCTCCACTGCTGAGGATTTGTGCTGAGATGGATCTTCTGTACCCTATTTGACACGAATGTGTGGAAGCAACGTGCCTCATTGCTTAAATACCCCAGGACCACCTTGGAGTCCGTCCAAAAGTATTCATCAGCGTCGATGAGACCAAGTTCCTCTTTCAGGATGTTGCTTGTCATGACTGAGATGACAGCGGCTGTTAACTCGAGCCTGGGAACTGTAATGACCTTGATAGGAGCTACTCGGGACTTTGCCATGACCAGGGCGCAGTGAACCATGCCATCTTCATTTACATTTCTGAAATATGAACACTGGCCGTAACCATATGTGCTTGCATCAGAGAAGTGATGGAGCTCTCTTTTCACAATGTCTCCAAAGTCAGGTGGTACATAACAGCGAGGTATGATGATTTTCTCCAAGTTCACAAGATCACTCTTCCAGCGTTCCCACGCTGACCGTAGTTCACCGAGGAGAGGGTCATCCCACCCGGTGCCATGCCTGCACATTTCCTGTAGCACCCTTTTCCCATTGAGCAGGAAGGGAGCAACAAACCCTAACGGGTCATAAATGGAGGCCACCGTGGACAATACACCTCGACGTGTCGCTGGCTGATCTTTCAGGCTGATTTGAAATCTGAAGGTGTCAGACTCAATGTGCCACTGGATCCCTAAAGCCCTTTCCAGCGTGGAATCATTGAAGGCAAGATCGAGAGCCTTACGTCGATGGCACGTTCAGATGGGTTTATACTCTGAAGAGCTGACCTGCTGTTGGACACGAACTTATGTAATCTCAGTCCTCCCATTTTGCAGAGTTCCCGAGCTTCCCTTGCAAGCTGAATAGCAACATCCACACTTGGCACACTTGTGACACCATCATCAACATAAAAATCTCTCAGAACAAACTCTGCAGCAAGTGGAAACTGTTTCTGATTCTCCTTGGCGAGATGCTTTAAACCGTAGTTGGCGCAACCAGGTGATGATGTGGCACCAAAGAGATGAACCCTCATGCGGAATTCCTGCGGCTCTGCACAAAGCTCTCCGTCTTTCCACCAGAGGAAACGTAAATAGTCTCTGTCAGCTTCACACACATGGAACTGATGAAACATCTTTTCGATGTCACACATCAACGCAGTATCGTGCAGCCTGAATCAGATGAGAACACCAGCTAGGTTATTTATCATATCTGGGCCTGACAATAGATGGTTATTCAGACTGACTCCCCTGTGTTTGGCAGAACAATCAAAACAACACGGAGTTTGTCTGGCCTTTTTGAGTGATAAACCCCGTGATGGGGAATATACCACCTTTCTCCTTCTTTCCCTTCATGATGAACTTCTTCTGCATCACCTTTTCCAATCACCTCACTCATGAACTTCATGTAATGCTCCTTGTAGGTTTCACTCTTCAGTAGCTTTCTCTTAAGATGATTAAGCCGAACAACGGCCAGTTGCTTGTTATCAGGGAGATAAGGTCTCTCTTTAAATGGGAGTGGCATCTCATAATGTCCACAAGTGTTCTTCTGAATACTGTCTTTTAATATCTCCAGGAAGAGGATGTCATCCTGAGACGCAGCCTTCCTACTATCCTTACTGGCGTCCTGAAAGTCAGACTCAAGAACCTTTATAGCATCGGATGGAGTCACTGGAGGAAGCTCTCTGACAGCAATTCTGTGGCAAACATTGGTGCAGCCTGATGAGTCAAGATGAGGGGATGAACAACCTACAACACTCCAACCTAAATCTGTGCGAACTGCATAAGGCTCATTGTCTCCTCCCAAAATCACTTGCCGTGGAGCCAGTGCCCTTGAGCAGTTGTATCCTATTAGGAGACCAACATCACACTCCAGCTGTGGTGGGATTTCATCTGCAATAGTGATGAGATGATTCCACTGCCTTGCCGTTTCACAGGTAGGAATGTGTGTTCGATTCACTGGGATGCAATCTTTAGTGTAGACTGGGGGAAGATCAATGAGGGTTGTAGAGGTGTAGCCACGCACCGTAAGACCTGAGACCTTTTCACTGTCCATTAATTCATCCTTTCCAATCATTGTAGTTAGCTTCAGCCGTACAGGATGTGCCTTGGCTTGTAGGCTATGGCTAACTTCTTGGTCAATAAAGACTGTATCGCTCTGAGTGTCAAGTAGAGCATAAACAAGCTTTTCAATACCTGGATTGCTGGCAGAGGAAACCCATACTGGCACAATCATGGAGGTGTTTGAAGATGGCTCCGTAGTCTCCACACTGAGGGACAATGTAGTTGCTGCTTCTTCATTTGTGGTGCTCTGATTTGAGAGCAACACTGGTTTGGCTTTAGACAGGCTGTTGTCATGGAGACAGGTCGGATGTCTTCCCTTGCATGTGTCACATGAGTGTCTGTGACGACATTCCTTTGCACTATGCCCTGGCTTCAAACAACCATAGCACAGTTTCTTTTCTTTCACATATGTTCGTCGTTCGTCTAGGGACTTTCTTTGAACTCAGGACAACTGTGCAGGCGATGTTTGCTGTCTTGACAGAGCATGCACGGTACCTTAAAAACTGTCCTAGCTGTACTAGGTTGTCAGTCTCTGAAACTGTCTGTGTATGGACAATAGAAGATTTAGTCTTCCTTTCTTTGAGGAAACGTTTGTCTGTAGGTGACTCTGACAAGCGAAGGGCATGAAAAGAGGTTATGGGATTACAAGCGACTTCTGCTTCCATTAAATGAAGGTAACAAAAATCCTGAAAGCTTGGAAATTCCTGTCTTTCCTTCATAATATAAGTGACTTCACGGTTCCACCGTGATGCAGCCCAGTCAGGTAACTTTTGAACCAGTCTTTGATTTTCCTCACAGTCGTTCAAAATCTCAAGACTCTTAACATGTGGCATGGCTCCCTGACATGCATGTAGAAAATCTGCAAATGTTCTGAATCCCTCTGCATCCTTACTCTGAATTTTGGCCAATTTGCTAATTTTTCTCTGAATGCTCTCTGTATGATAAAAGGCTGACCATACCTGTGGTTAAGACGGTTCCATGCATCCTTATAGGCTGCGTCATCAGTTCTGTAGAAGATGCCATCAAGTGTCTTTCGTGCTGGACCTCCTACATACCTTCTCAAATAATGCAGTTTGTCTGCTGACGAGATGTTTCTGTCTGTCTATGAGAGATGTGAATGAAGCCCTCCACTCAATACACTGGATAGGATCACCGGTGAATACAGATGGTTCTGGCATTGGGAGCCTGTTCATGGCTATACTATCTTGAACTGCTTGAGCAGATAGGACACATGTGGAGGAGATGCTGCATTTAGAACATTAGCAGGATGCTGGATGGGAGCTGAAGACACAGGATGCTGTGGAATCACATGCTGCTGCTCTGTAGTGTCATGTACAGAAGAGTGAACACTATCTTCCTGCATTACTTCTTGATTGTAGACTCCCAGTCTTGCTCGTGCAGCTCTGATGTCCTTTTCTGCCTTTAGTCTTTCTAGTTCACGTTTCTGAGCTTCCAAGATCTTTTTTCTGCTGCTCTTCTAGAAGTTGAATCTTTTCCTTTCTGCTTCTCCTCCTCCAGTAACATTTCATATTCAGCTTCTTTTGCTGCTAATTCTGCCGCTGCATCTGCCCTTTTTAGCTGCTACAAAGGAGTTCATAGAGTATAAGCTGGGACTGCTACCAGAGTGATGACTTGAAGGTGAGACTGTAGATCCATAAACAGAGCGAGCATAATCTCTTTTAAGCAGTTCACGAAGACGTAGTTTTACTGCTTCACTATCATAATCTTCTAATGCCTGCTATTCTTTCATAAGCAATTTTAACAATGTCCTTTGTCACTGCATCACAGGCATCAACACGCCGTCTCATCTCACCAGATGGAGCCAGATGGCTTTGAATGTCTGTATAGAGACTAGTAACATCATCCCTACTTTCTCTAGAGTGTCAATAAGAGCAGCAATTTGGCTCTCAGGAATGTCCGACTTCAGTTGCTCTCGATCCTTGCGTGCCTGGGTCTTCCATTGCTCATGAAGATGAATAAGCCTTTTCTCCCTTTTTTGAGCCTCCTCCTTCTGAAATGCAAGCATCCTCTCCGTTGGAGTCCGTGTGCGACCAGAGCGGCGAAGTTCCTCCTCTTCGCTGGCCTGACAGGCATCCGTTGCTTGGTCTGAGTCTCTGCTATCTAAAGGTGCTGTTTCAGATGCTTCCATTTTGCGAGTGTCACAGCCTTAGACCATCAGATGGAGTCCCTTTCAGTGATCATGGATGTCAGGAGCATGTGGGGACTGATGGGGTGAAGCTCTTACTGTAGCATCCCTGGCTTTATTAAAGAAGTGCTCTCTGACCGATGCCTTTTCAAGTTGTTTTTATTTTGTAAGACACCGTAAGAGCTCGGACAAGAACAGAAAAGAAAAACGAAATATCACATTCATGTTCATATCTTAACTTGAATACATTTACTGTAATAATAACTCATAGAATAACTGAATTAATCCCAAAATATACACATTATAAACAAACGAGTAGTGACTGGACGATACTACAAAAACTCAACCTAGCTAAAACACAGTCAAAGTCGACACAAAGTCCACAAAACCATCAATAAAAAAACGTCACAATTTAAACTACCATAAACTCAAATTAAACAGAAACACACACAAACCTTGTCCCCTTTAGCCAGGTGCTGAATTTTAAATGGTTTGTCCGTTTTCTATTTCCTTAACTTTCCGTTTTTTACCTACACTCTACACTTTTTGTTGTCAGATGCCATACTCCTTCCTGCCGTACAACACTACCAAAATAAAAGCACCCGATTTAACTTAATCAGAAGGAACTTAAATTATAAGAAAAACCGAGATGAACAGATAAAATTTAGTTCATTTACTGTCAGAAATGAGTCCCCACTCCCAGTGTAGTTTATAACTCTTGCTCAGTCCAGGAAGAGACAGCAAACAGACAAGCAGCAAGATGAAGAACCTTCTGCTTTTGGGGATTGTTTCTGCAGTGTTCAGCATCACCCGCTCAGAAATGCCAGGTACATCGAGCTATTTTCTGCTTAAATTACAGTTTATTTTTAAAAATGATCGAGAAACGAGACCTTGAGGTTCACTCAGGCCTACTTCACAGGCCTAGGTATCAGCACAATGGACCAAATCCTTAGTGAAAAATGATGTGCTCTTGTGCACTGCTGCTTTTGTATAACTTTGTTCTTTCATGTGTCTCTTATCAACATTTAAAGTTAGTCCAGTTAGTTAATTTAGTTAAATGAAACTAAATTAATGAGATAAATCCTTCGCCTTTAAGCATTTCAGAGTAATGAGATGACTGACTGAACACACCGTAGGCTGAATAATACATAGTAATTGCTTTGGGATTGTATTGTACCTTTCTCTGACTTTATGCTCACGTTATGACTTGCAATTGAAACCGCAAGGATCATCTATAACTGTAACCAAAAAGAAATGATGGTATTTACTGCAGGTAAATCTCTCGAAAATGTTATTTACAATGCTCCTAACAACTGAACAAAGCTGACTGGACAATTCCTCCCTCCTATAATTCTAAACTTTCAAACACTGAGATCATTCTGTCTGAGTTTGACTCTTATGAGCGTGATGACCTAAAACTATGTCACCCTGCAACTTCACGTCACCTCAAAATAATTGGAGAGGCCCAGATTTTCAGGCACCCATGTGGGAACAGCAAATTACTTTGTTAGTTAAACAGTTTCCCTCCAAAATCAGGTGTATTTGGGGCAAACAACCGTTTGAAACCACTTCCCTGAAAAGAGAACCATAAATGACACTTTTTATTGCCATTATAAAAAGAGGGAGTGGGTCTGTGGGGATGAAGGGTTAGTTAAATATTAGTTAGATGTCTGTAGATTATTTCTGAATCATATACAATAACTGTGCAATGGTCGTCTTTTGCCAACAGTACTTCTGAATCGAAACACCATAGTTGAAAGCCAAAAGCATCACATTTTACTTTTAGTTAATTCAATGCAACTGACACTTTTTTTTCCTTTGTCACCACCAGACTTCTGTATGCTGGCCTAGTGAATGGAGGTACAGGTTCAAAGTTCGAGGTTCTTTGTATTATAATCACGAAAAAGGGCGAGTGCAATTCTTTCATGTACTACGGCAGTGGAGGAAATGCAACCGTTTCACAAATGAAAGAGAGTGCATAAGGAACTGTTCAGCCGACGCGGAGAAGATCTACCCCATGGATGGTAGAGGAATTGTGCATTTAGAAGAACAGAAAAAAGTTCAACATTTCATTTTCTTTATATGATAACCCTCTGTTTCAAATGTAAAAAACAATCTTGTGGGCTATTTCAAAGATTGCCAAAAAATAGATAAGTCCTTCTTTCTGGCTTTCTGAGGACTTTGGAGCATGAATTGGCTGTTGAGGTTAAGTTTTATGGCTTACGGAATCATAAACCATTTTTGATTACAACTGAGATAGAGATAGAGAACAGATAGAAAAGAGAAACGTTTTCTGCCGAGGTCTGAAGGGAAGCATGTTTTATGTTAGAGCCATAAAACATATCAGTGCTAAATTGTGTGTCACTTTAATACACACAAATATCCTTAAGGTCAACGCTATGTAATTAAGTCCTCAGAGGTTTGTAGGAGAGACACATGTCAGCTTTGAGTGTTAGTGATACGCCACCAAGTGGTGAAAGAGCAGGACAAAAGTTAGGTAGTCTGAATGATAGTATTGCTGAGCTGATTTTAAAGCAGAACCTTGTCGAGCATAATCAATCTCATTTGTGATTTTTGAATGAATATTATCAACAAACTTTACAACTGCTGATATGACTACTTTGAATGATGACGAACAACGAGGATAATGTTTTTTTTCTACTCAGCAACCAAAGCTTGCCTCTTGAAAAAGAAAGAAGGTGGATGCGGTAGAAAATATTTGAGGTACTACTACGATTCAGTTCATGACAGATGCAGAAAATTCATCTGGACCGGATGCAATGGAAATGGAAACAGATTTTTTGACTTCGACAGCTGCAGCAAAACCTGTGCTGGCATTCACGGTGAGCAGACATCTTT
Source organism: Acanthochromis polyacanthus (assembly GCF_021347895.1). Taxonomy (NCBI): domain Eukaryota; kingdom Metazoa; phylum Chordata; class Actinopteri; family Pomacentridae; genus Acanthochromis; species Acanthochromis polyacanthus. The sequence continues at coordinate 11,982,367 of NC_067120.1, read as the reverse complement.
CTCTTAGATTTTTAGTAGCTGTATACAGTGCCTTGTGAAAGTATTCGCCCCCTTGAATTTTTCAACCTTTCGCCACATTTCAGGATTCAAACATAAAGATATAAAATTTTAATTTTTTGTCAAGAATCAACAACAAGTGGGACACAATCTTGAAGTGGAACGAAATTTATTGGATATTTTAAACTTTTTTAACAAATAAAAACCTGAAAAGTGGGGCGTGCAATATTATTCGGCCCCTTGCATTAATACTTTGTAGCGCCACCTTTTGCTGCAATTACAGCTGCAAGTTGCTTGGGGTATGTCTTTATCAGTTTTGCACATGGAGAGACTGAAATTCTTGCTCATTCTTCCTTGCAAAACAGCTCGAGCTCAGTGAGGTTGGATGGAGAGCGTTTGTCAACAGCAGTCTTCAGCTCTGCCCACAGATTGTCGATTGGATTCAGGTCTGGACTTTGACTTGGCCATTCTAACACCTGGATACGTTTATTTGTGAACCATTCCATTGTAGATTTGGCTTTATGTTTTGGATCATTGTCCTGTCGGAAGATAAATCTCCGTCCCAGTCTCAGGTCTTTTGCAGACTCCACCAGGTTTTCTTCCAGAATGGTCCTGTATTTGGCTCCATTCATCTTCCCATCAATTTTAATCATCTTCCCTGTCCCTGCTGAAGAAAAGCAGGCCCAAACCATGAGGCTGCCACCACCATGTCTGACAGTGGGGATGGTGTGTTCAGGGTGATGAGCTGTGTTGCTTTTACGCCAAACATATCGTTTTGCATTGTGGCCAAAAAGTTCGATTTTGGTTTCATCTGACCAGAGCACCTTCTTTCACATGTTTGGTGTGTCCCCCAGGTGGCTTGTGGCAAACTTCAAACAAGACTTTTTATGGATATCTTTGAGAAATGGCTTTCTTCTTGCCACTCTTCCATAAAGGCCAGATTTGTGCAGTGTATGACTGATTGTTGTCCTATGGACAGACTCTCCCACCTCAGCTGTAGATCTCTGCAGTTCATCCAGAGCGATCATGGGCCTCTTGGCTGCATCTCTGATCAGTCTTCTCCTTGTTCGAGGTGAAAGTTTAGAGAGACGGCCGGGTCTTGGTAGATTTGCAGTGGTCTGATACTCCTTCCATTTCAATATGATTGCTTGCACAGTGCTCCTTGAGATGTTTAAAGCTTGGGAAATCTTTTTGTATCCAAATCCAGCTTTAAACTTCTCCACAACAGTATCTCGGACCTGCCTTGTGTGTTCCTTGGTCTTCATGATGCTCTCTGCACTTTAAACAGAACCCTGAGACTATCACAGAGCAGGTGCATTTATACGGAGACTTGATTACACACAGGTGGATTCTATTTATCATCATCAGTCATTTAGGACAACATTGGATCATTCAGAGATCCTCACTGAACTTCTGGAGTGAGTTTGCTGCACTGAAAGTAAAGGGGCAGAATAATATTGCACACCCCACTTTTCAGTTTTTTATTTGTTAAAAAAGTGTAAAATATCCAATAAATTTCATTCCACTTCACAATTGTGTCCCAATTGTTGTTGATTCTTGACAAAAAATTAAAATTTTATATCTTTATGTTTGAAGCCTGAAATGTGGCAAAAGATTGAAAAGTTCAAGGGGGCCGAATATTTTCACAAGGCACTGTATATAATGATATACCAATATGTCATGTTTTGTAAAAAGACACACAGACAGTCCTATTTACAAAATCATCTCACATTAGGGTCATTCCAGGTGAAATGACCAGATATTCCTTGGGGGTGTTGCTGCACCATTTTCAAATTAGTCGTAAATTTGCATGCCATTAGATAGTCACAAAAGTACTTTCTATGCCAAATTGTAGGTCTGTAGTTCAAATAGTTTCTGAGTTGTGGAGGTCTGAAATTTTCAGAATTTGGGCTATAAAAAGCCTTGCCAACGTTTTTTGCATCTTTAAGTGGTTATTTCTCAGCCTCTAGACATACCAGAGAGCTGTAAGCTGGTAAACAAGGCCTCTGCATGTAACTAGTGCCCCACAAACATCCCCAGGTGTTTCCCTACACTCTGCAGGCCATGGGGGCTTGCTTAAAATGCTAAAAATTAAGAGATACCTACTCACGAGTAGGGTTTGGGACCTTAAAAGTACTAGAAATACTGCACAGAAGTGTTCTAACACAACTGGGTTCCATTCTACACAAACTTGTGTGATAACTTAGCAAACTGGAACTTTCTAGGTACCTCAGTTTGGAAAATATGAGCTCCCAAAGTTGGATGAGATTTTTAATTGGCTATTTTTGGTGGCAAAAATCTCAGTGTGGGACAGGTACCAGAGACCCAAATTTTTCTACAAGACAGTTCCATCTGTCTTCTATCACTGTACAAAAAAGCAGCAGGGTTATATTTGTAGTTACTGAGATATTCTTACTCAAAATGGCATGGGTAATGTCAAAATCATTTTTTGCTTTTCAGTACTTTAAATTGGGATACAAGTATTAGTAGTCATTCCAATGGTAGTATTATGTATGTTTTGTTCTTTTGAAATGTTAGTTGTTAAAGGTGACTACCTTCAAAAAGTGTAATGGTATAACTTAGGTATACCTAAGTTGTAACTTAGGTATAGGTTCTTTTGCTTGTAACATGACATTGTACAATTAAATTTAACATGTTTAATCCCACTGCACTGATACTGTAAAATTCGACATTATTGTTGTTATTTTTAAATTAATCAACCATAAACTACTACAGAGCTCCCTGAATTCAAGTTAGTACATGTAATTTGTATGTGTATGTTATAATTACATGTATGCATTGCAAATGGGTGACTGAATAATACATAGTAATGCTTTGGATTGTATTGTACCTTTCTCTGACTTTATGCTCACGTTATGACTTGCAACTGAAACCAGCAAGGATCATCTTTAACTGTAACCAAAAAAGAAATGATGGTATTTACTGCAGGTAAATCTCTCGGAAATGTTATTTACATGCTCCTAACAACTGAACAAAGCTGACTGGACAATTCCTCCCTCTATAATTCTAAACTTTCAAACACTAAGATCATTCCTGTCTGAGTTTGACTCTTATGAGTGTGATGACCTAAAACTATGTCAACCCGCAAATTCACGTCACCTCAAAATAATTGGAGAGGCCCAGATTTTCAGGCACCCATGTGGGAACAGCAAATTACTTTGTTAGTTAAACAGTTTCCCTCCAAAATCAGGTGTATTTGGGGCAAAACAACCGTTTGAAACCACTTCCCTTTGGCGAAACCTGTGATGGGCGGGAGGACTGAAAAGAGAACCATAAATGACACTTTTTATGGCCATTATAAAAAGAGGGAGTGGGTCTGTGGGGATGAGGTTAGTTAAATATTAGTTAGATGTCTGTAGATTATTTCTGAATCATATACAATAACTGTGCAATGGTCGTCTTTTGCCAACAGTACTTCTGATCGAAACACAATAGTTGAAAGCCAAAGCATCACATTTTACTTTTAGTTAATTCAATGCAACTGACACTTTTTTTTTATCACCCACCAGACTTCTGTATGCTGCCTAGTGATGGAGGTACAGGTTCAAAGTTCGAGGTTTCTTTGTATTATAATCACGAAAAAGGCGAGTGCAATCCTTTTACGTACTACGGCAGTGGAGGAAATGCAAACCGTTTCACAAATGAAAGAGAGTGCATAAGGAACTGTTCAGCCGACGCGGAGAAGATCTACCCATGGATGGTAAGAGGAATTGTGCATTTAGAAGAACAGAAAAAAAGTTCAACATTTCATTTTCTTTATATGATAACCCTCTGTTTCAAATGTAAAAAAATCTTGTGGCTATTTCAAAGATTGCCAAAAAATAGATAAGTCCTTCTTTCTGGCTTTCTGAGGACTTTGGTGCATGAATTGGCTGTTGAGGTTAAGTTTATGGCTTACGGAATCATAAACCATTTTTGATTACAACTGAGATAGAGATAGAGAAACAGATAGAAAGAGAAACGTTTTCTGCCAAGGTCTGAAGGAAAGCATGTTTTATGTTAGAGCCATAAAACATATCAGTGCTAAATTGTGTGTCACTTTAATACACACAAATATCCTTAAGGTTAACGCTATGTAATTAAGTCCTCAGAGGTTGTAGGAGAGACATGTGTCAGCTTTGAGTGTTAGTGATACGCCACCAAGTGGTGAAAGAGCAGGACAAAAGTTAGGTAGTCTGAATGATAGTATTGCTGAGCTGATTTTAAAGCAGAACCTTGTCGACATAATCAATCTCATTTGTGATTTTTGAATGAATATTATCAACAAACTTTACAACTGCTGATATGACTACTTTGAATGATGACTAACAATGAGGATAATGTTTTTTTTTCTACTCAGCAACCAAAGCTTGCCTCTTGAAAAAGAAAGAAGGTGGATGCAATGGCAAATATTTGAGGTACTACTACGATTCAGTTCATGACAAATGCGAAAAATTCATCTGGACCGGATGCAATGGAAATGGAAACAGATTTTTTGACTTCGACAGCTGCAACAAAACCTGTGCTGGCATTCACGGTGAGCAGACATCTTTCTCTTAGATTTTTAGTAGCTGTATATATATGATATACCAATATGTCATGTTTTGTAAAAAGAAACTGATGTTAATCGTTTTGGTCCTCAGAGGACCCACCAATCATGAGTGATTTTCAGAACAATAAGGAATGTAAACATGAATGATTTACTCAATAATGACCTCTCAAAGGCTTATTCCGTACTATCATTCAAACATAGATTAGTCTATCAGAATGTTCAAACACTAGGTTCTTTTAGTGTAAAGGATACGATTGTGGCGTGAAGAAGAGATTTAAACAGTCTCTAGGAAGACGATCAGCTTTTGAACAGGGCGTTCAACGATGGATGGCCTTTCAGAACGCTGTCCTTCCTTTCCAATCTTCTGGTCTCCAAGACGGATCTTCGCCCTTCTCACAAGTCCATCTGTATCAGTCACTGTCTCAACGACTTTGGCGAGTCTCCACTCATTACGTGGCAGATCATCTGCCTTCTCCACGACTATATCGCCGACCTTCAAGTTTCTTCTTGGAGTATGCCAGCGTTGTCAGGTGGCAATCTGAGAGAGATACTCTCTCTTCCAG